>NC_134234.1:174668774-175959488 GCF_965152275.1 Natator depressus
AAAATGCTCTAGTGGGACCCGCTCAGTGACCTGCGACCCTGTCTTTGCCTCTGGATTGAGCCATCTCCAGCATGAGTCACACAGCTTTTGGGTGACAAAGTGGGATTGGGACCCCAACAGGTACTGCTCTGCCGGCAAGCGTTGCCGGAACGTTTCCTCCGAAATATCTAGGGCATCAAGGATTACTGCCTTGACCTGGGCATAGCCCTGGTCTGCAGTGGGGTCTAGCTAGAGCACGATATGCGGTCTTTGTGCTACCCCGGTTAGGTACAGGGCCAGCACTGCCACTCATTGTTCTTGGGGCCACCAAGCTACCATGGATACCTGCTCAAAAGTCTCTAAGAAAGCCTCTGGGTCATCATCAGGCCCCATTTTGGTGAGCCTGATTGGAGCGGGGTTAGGCAGTTCTGCTGCAGGTCACAAAATGGAGGCCACCTGCTGGACTAGCGGCTGCTGTTGGGTTGCCAATTTGCAAATGATCTGTTGCTGCTCTATGGCCATCTGCTGCAGGAGTTGCTGCTGCTCTTGTTGATGGTGGGTGGTTTGCTCGGCCACCCATTTCAGCAGCGGTTCCATCTCCATTCAAGGGTTTGCTTTCTCACGGGTTTTTGTGTGTGTGTGTGTGTGTAATTCCCTTCAGCAGGGACTAGGGCTCATGTCCGCATTCTTCACCATTTGTGATAGGGCCGGGCAGCCTAGTGGCTAGATCGTTGGGTAGGGTGGCTGTAGGGGGACCTGACATCTCCTTTTCTCTTAGTTCCTGGCCCAGGGTGTTGTGCTGCTCACATCTCTAAGTAGTGGAGCTGGATCTTTCTCCCAGCCATGAGGGGGGTGTTTAGGATGCTTTCCTGGGCTGCTCCCTATGCAAGTCCTTAAGTTTGGGACATAGCCCCAGTAGTCCAGTTTCCCGTAGTTGCGGCTTAGCTGTAGGTTTTCCTTAGCAGGGGAAGTCTTAGCAGAGGGAGACTTACTCGTTTCCTGCAGCTGTGTGGCTGGCAGGGTGCCAGTCTGTGCATTCAGACAGGCAAACAGAAAGCTCCTGCCTCTTCACCAGTCAGCCCCTGACCGACCCAGGCTCCCTTCTTTTCTCCCTCCTCCAGGCCTGGCATTAGCTGCAGGTATAACTGGGCAGGGCTAGCTGAACCCACAGGTTTTCTTTAACCCCTGATGTGACAGGCAGCAGTCTCTCTTCCCCTTCACACCCAGTATACTGGAATGCGGGGGTAGACACATCAGTGTCTAGGCCACCCCCTGGAAAGTGCTGAATTAGGAATAAGTGTGTATAATGAGTTGGTTGCCTATTCACAGTCTTCCAAGGGAATCCACTGGTTGTGACTCCAAAGATTGAGATAGGGAGGTAGCTAGGTATGTTGGGTTAAACTGAGAAGTATTTGAAGGGAAGCAGCCCATGCTTGATAGGGAAATCCTATTAGATTACAATAATTTGGATTAATACTTTAGTTTTTGGATATTTGTTGTATCCAGAAGTTTCTAATACATCCTCCATGATCTCTTTCTCTTCCATCAAGTCATACAGGCTTCTTGTTTTTCATAGAGTAATCATATCAGAGACACACAATCTACTAAACCCCTGAATCAAGCCATATAGCTAAGTCAAGTCACTGTAGTTACATGACAACAATCCATACATTCCTTCTACTCAGTATATTATAATTTGATTTGGCAAACGTATTTGACTAGATGAGGACATGACGTATCTCAGATGAGGATCTGGCAGTGAACAAAAGTGTCTGTCACCTCCAGGTTAGAAACTGTAAGTCTTTGTATCCAGGACTGAAGATAGAGACATAACAAAAAATCTGCCAATTCCTTCTGGCTTCCAAAGCAAAGGGGAGTGCTGATTAGTTCTGGAAGAACCTAGAGGAGGGTCACCACAACATATTGGTAAATAAAAAAACTCTCAGGATACTATCTTGGACGACTGCACTCTTCCTTAAAATTGAGCAGATTTAGGACTTCAGTTTAAGGGAGGGAAATAAATCCTCCACTACATAGCTCTCCTATCTAGATCTTGGCAAATGTAATTTAAAATTTTCCTTCAAGGTGCGTTGGAGGCAATTAACTCAATAACTTTTGCTAACTTTCTATGCCTTTTCTCTTCCAGGTCCCTGAAGGTTCTTCATTGTAAATTTAAAGACAATAACCACACATTTTAACACAGGAGAGACAAAAATTACCAAAAATATCATAGTGGGTAGGATTTTCAGTTGTGCTCAACTGGTTTAGGAGTACATACTGGGTAGGATTTTCAGAAGTCCCTGAGTGACTTAGGAACACAAGTCCCATTGATTTAAGGGAACTTGTGCTCCTGAATTACTCAGGGACTTCTGAAAATCCTACCCAGTATCTCTCAGTTACCAGTGCATAATAAACCTGCCAGCGTTTTTATGGTTGATTAGTAGCTAGCTTATTACCCTTGGAATTCCCAGAGTATCACTTGTAGTAATTAAGTAATAGGAGAAGAGTTTAATCTCTTACAATTTGCCTATAAGAAAATGATCAAGTTTGCCTGCTTTTGCTGCTCTTTTGAGATTAGGAAATTAAAACATTTTAGTGTAAGTTTAGATCTGTAGTCTTGTCTTGAAGGAAAAAGTTCATAAACTGCAGAAGGAAAATTGTGGCAAAATTAGTAGCAAACTGCCATATCATTAGAAGAAAGAACAGGAGTACTTGTGGCACTTTAGAGACTAACAAATTTATTAGCGCATAAGCTTTCGTGGGCTACAGCCCACTTCATCGGATACATAGAATGGAACATATAGTAAGAAGATATATATATATATATACACACACACGTAGAGAAGGTGGAAGTTGCCATACAAACTGTAAGAGGCTAATTAATTAAGATGAACTATTATCAGCAGGAGAAAAAAAACTTTTGTAGTGATAATCAAGATGGCCCATTTAGACAGTTGACAAGAAGGTGTGAGGATACTTAACATGGGGAAATAGATTCAATATGTGTAATGACCCAGCCACTCCCAGTCTCTATTCAAGCCCAAGTTAATGGTATCTAGTTTGCATATTAATTCAAGCTCAGCAGTTTCTTGTTGGAGTCTGTTTCTGAAGCTTTTCTGTTGCAAAATTGCCACCTTTAAGTCTGTCACTGAGTGATTAGAGAGGTTAAAGTGTTCTCCTACTGGTTTTTGAAAGTTATGATTCCTGATGTCAGATTTGTGTCCATTTATTCTTTTGTGTAGAGACTGCTGTCCGGTTTGGCCAATGTCTATGGCAGAGGGGCATTGCTGGCACATGATGGCATATATCACATTGGTAGATGTGCAGGTGAACGAGCCCCTAATGGCATGGCTAATGTGATTAGGTCCTCTGATGGTGTCACTTGAATAAATATGTGGACAGAGTTGGCATTGGTTTTGTTGCAAGGATAGGTTCCTGGGTTAGTGTTTTTGTTGTGTGGTGTGTGGTTGCTGGTGAGTATTTGCTTCAGGTTGGGGGGCTGTCTGTAAGTGAGGACTGGTCTGTCTCCCAAGATCTGTGAGAGTGAGGGATCATTTTTCAGGACTGGTTCTAAATCTTTGATGATGCGCTGGAGAGGTTTTAGTTGGGGGCTGAAGGTGACAGCTAGTGGCGTTCTTTTATTTTCTTTGTTGGGCCTGTCCTGTAATAGGTGACTTCTGGGTACTCTTCTGGCTCTGTCAATCTGTTTTTTCATTTCAGCAGTGGGTATTGTAGTTTTAAGAATGCTTGATAGAGATGTTGTAGGTGTTTGACTCTGTCTGAGGGATTGGAGCAAATGTGGTTGTATCTTAGAGCTTGGCTGTAGAAAATGGATCGTGTGGTGTGGTCTGGATGAAAGCTGGAGGCATGTAGGTAAGTATAGCAGTCAGTAGGTTTCCGGTATAGGGTGGTGTTTATGTGACCATCGCTTATTAGTAAATGGACCGCTTCTGTGGATTGGTCTAGGCTGAAGTTGATGGTGGGAAGGAAATTGTTGAAATCATGGTGAAATTCCTCAAGGGCTTCTTTTCCATGGGTCCAGATGATGAAGATGTCATCAATGTAGCGCAAGTAGAGTAGGGGCGTTAGGGGACGAGAGCTGAGGAAGCGTTGTTCTAAGTCAATCATAAAAATGTTGGCATACCGTGGGGCCATGCAGGTACCCATAGTAGTGCCACTGACTTGAAGGTATATATTGTCCCCAAATGTGAAATAGTTGTGGGTGAGGACAAAGTCACAAAGGTCAGCCACCAGGTTTGCTGTGACATTATCGGGGATACTGTTCCTGATAGCTTGTAGTCCATCTTTGTGTGGAATGTGGAATATCATTAGAGAGAATTATCAGCATTCTCTGAGTCTGTTTTTTTCCATGTCCACAGGGTCTGCTAATTGTCTTGGTTTTCTGCAAGCAAGATTTAGATTAGATATTAGGAAAATATTTTTAACTGTAAGGATATTTAAAGCACTGGAATAGGGTACCTACAGTAGCTGTGAAAACTCTGTCGTTGGAGGTTTTTAAGAACAGATAAGGCAAACACCTGTCAGTCAAGGTCCAGATATACTTATTCCTGCTTTAGGATGTGGGACAGGACTAGACTTCTTGAGGTCCCTTCTTGCCTTACATTTCTGTGACTTCTAAGATGAAGCGGAATTGCTGCTGAGTCATACTAGTTGGTAGGTTCAGTTCACTCCAACTAGGGTATAAAAGGGTTATCTCAGGGGCCCAAGAAAGTAGGATCGATGATACAAAGATTCGGCAGTAGAAGAAGAATTCTATCAACAGCCAAACTTTGGAAAAGAGCTTAGGCTGAGATTTATTCCTGTGATTTGTATTACAGTGGTGGCTAGGGGGCCCACAGTGCAAGGCTCTGTATAAACACACAGTAAGACAAAGTCCTTGGCCCAAAGAGCTTACTTTCTAAATAGATAAGACAGACAACAGGTGGGAGAAAGGAACTATTATGTACAGGTGGGGAATTGAGGCATAAAGATATTAAGGAATTTGTTCCCGGTCACAAGGGAAGTCTGTGGCAGAGCTGGAATCTGAACACAAATATTCTAATCCTCAATCAAGTGCCTAAACTCACCCAGTGTTAAGTAACATGATCATCCTCATATGGGCCATCTTTTGTAACATTGTGCTCGGAAGCTGGTGATTGGGATTGAATATCCACTGATGAGGACTTGTCCAGGACACAATTACACTTTCATTACTGTTATGGGAGGCAGCACTAGGTGGCACTGTTGCACGTAATCTTCCAAATTCTTTTTGTTAGCATGTAAGCATATTTTTGTTCTTGAGATGACATGATGTGGTATTGTTAGTTAGAGGTTATTTAAGTTTTTGTGTAGTGGGAGAGAGAGCTCTCTGAGCAGCTGCAGAATTTCCTTTGTTCCCTGGGCTGTGCTTAGAGTCCATTCTTGAGGCAGAGTTGCTCCCTGGGATCAGTGCATTGGGGTTGGGCTGAGATTCCTGGTCCAAGAGATTGTCCAGCAAGCTATTGGACCATCCCAATCCAGCATTGTGTACATATCTGAATAAATCAAGTTACACCTAGAATATACCCAGATTCCACATCACTGAATTTTTCTTCACTGTGAAGTCAACCAGCAAGGCCTTGGACATCTGTTACCACTCAGCAGAGGGCTGACACTGGTTTCAGAATACGTCAGAAGAAAGGGCAACACTATACATGATACAGAAAGGGATATCTAATGTTTATAGTTCGGTAGTAGTTGGGCATAGAATCTGTTTAGTCTGCTAATTTGGCTACTGTCTGTGTATAGTTGCATCTTTTAGATTTATAGTTTCTAGTTATAATGTATAGAAATTTAGCTATATCGGATCTGTATGTAACATAATGATTAATGTGTAATAATTTGATCCCTGGGAAAAAGCCCACTTAACAGGAGAGAGTGTATCATAGAACAGTGGTTGGACTGAAGCTGAAATTGTATTATTTTACTGGTGTCCCTTCCCATTTAGAGGGGACAAGGGCAACTCTTTATTCCAAACAAGGAATTTTTTGACTTACTGTATCAGCATCATGAGAGATTACTTAACCAGAGTGTGTTACAAAAATGAGAAGAGATGAATTGGGGTGGTGAGAGGGAGTACTTGGTGGAAAAAGGTTGGATTTAGATGTGTTTAAAAAAAGGGGGAATGGAAAATAAAGAGAAACTGATAACAGCATAATAAGTATAGAGGAGCATGGAAATGAACCTGAACTACATTTAAATTTAATCTGATGGAGAACTTTTTATAGAGGGAAATCTTACAGATTATTAAAGATGTCTAAAATACATCTTGCACTGTAGATCTTACACCTGTGAAATTTCATTTGATGGATAAATTATTCTGGGCAGGAGACCAAAAGGAAGTTGCCAAGTGACAGCCATATGACAAGAGAATAAGAATTTATTGTAGCCAAAAGGACGTAGATCCAAATTAAAAAAAAAATATCATGAGTAATAATCTTGTTAGCTTCCCCTTATTAGAAGTGAACCAATTTTTGAAACACCTGTTGAGGTTAACAATTTAATTTAATTTTCTGGGGATGATATTTTTCAGTGATGAATACATCTGTGTAGATGGCTGGAATGAAGTTTTTCATTAATCTGTTACTTGAGGTTAAAGTACATTAATTTCAGAACTCTTATCAAAAAACATGTGTAGTTGAGTTTGATTTAATCTTAATGATTGAGAGAAAAGAGGGAGATAAGTTCCAGAAATAATGAATATGATATATAAGATCTAAAACTAGAGCTAGAAGTCCAAATATGAGGAAGGACAACCAATAGCCTGCACTGGATTTGATAAAATGAGTAAAGAATATGAGAACAGTTAGTCCAGTGGATAAGGGTAGATTTTTATTAATACCACAAGCTCTTATAATCATCCCATTGTTTCCAAATTCTTGCAAGAATATGAGCAGTTAAAAATGCAGAAAGTCAAAAAGATAAAAGAAGTGACACAATCATTAACTGATAAAAGGAAATCAGAGATGTCAAAGACCTAGTAGATCTTGTGGCCAATCCCAGGATTGGTCTCTGTGGTATACTTCCTAATGTTGCCCAGTTCTGCTTTATATATCCTGAGCAATAGGCATTCCATTACTGCTCTTGGAATGCTTGGTTCATTTAATGGGTTTAACTGACAAAATTCTCCCTGTGTTGTATGCCATGTTGTGTCTGTGTGGTCCCAGGATATTAGAGACAAGGTGGACGAGGTAATGTCTTTTATTGGACCAACTTCCGTTGGTGAGAGACTCAAGCTTATGCAGAGCTCTTGTTTTTAGAAGCTCGAAAGCTTCTGTTTCTCACCACAGAAGTTGGTCCAATAAAATATGTTACCTCACCCACCTTGTTGCTCTTTCAAACAGCAGTCTAGCTCTCTGTATTCTCAACCCTGTGACAATTACATTATTGGTAATAACAGTAAAATGGTATAGTACTCATTCAGCTTGGCAAAATAACATTCCCAGGCAACTCTCTCAAATTGAAATGGGCTTGTTTCCTGTTTATTTAGGGGTTGCGTATTTTTCTTAGATAAACAATAAGGGTGACTCCAATACAAACCAGGCTTTCTCCAGAATTTTTTCAATATTAAAACATTGTTATAAAATCTCATCTATGATAAAATAATTAAATAACCCTAAGGGCATAATAGGAAAATATTTTAAACTCCTCTTCTTAGTTAAAACAATTCTCCTGCCTCCTACATAAGAAGAAATTTTGTTAACAGCTCCGACTTTTTAAAAATGACCAGAATATAAAATACTTTGAATTCCATCTGATTCCAAAATATGGAAAATTGCCAGGTTTCCATAATCTTATTTGCTTCACAAATTGATTGAAGTACATATATTCAGTGGAAGGGACAAATCTCACAACTACCTTAGAATGAGTGGACAGTGAGTTTAAGTATAAAATGATTGCTGATGAACAAACTGCTCATCACTAATGCTGCTCAGTGGCATCTGAACATACATTCTGCCTTGGTTTGTCCTGGGCTGAAGAATGCACAATATGAACGTTTTAAAGTCTCTCATGCCTTTATCTTGAGATCTACCATTTGCTTTTTCTCTTACCTGTCTTACATTCGATATGGCTGTAAGCATCTTACTTGTTGTTCATGCATGGGGGTGGGCATGTGGTCTCTTCCAAGGTCAGTACCCATTTGTTCATGGTTATTTAGTGGGAAGCGTTCATGAAGTAAACAACCAATTACCCTCACATGAGAGCCCAAATATGTGACTTATATAATGAGAATGAGAAATGAGATGAGAAACCTGAGGTCTTAAACCCTAGACTCAGGCATTCCGCAGCCTGTGGTCTTTTCTCTTACGTAGACTCCAACACTGATGACCACTTATTGTATGCTGGTATAACATAAAGAAGGCAAATCGTAAAGTACTATAAAGACATTTCACTGTGTGTGCATCCTTTTTATAGGGGAATACTCCATTTACACATTGTCAGATAAAATTTAGGTAGTAATTATAAGTGTCTAACCCACATAAAGTTTTTTATGCAGGCTATACAATTTTATTACAGAAATTGCATTATACTTAATGACTGATGACCTTATCTTACTGCACTAATGTTTTTTTCATTAAAATTAAACATCCTGTTAGATAGGCAGGAACTAGAAAGAATGGCAGAAATGGGGAAAAGTTCACAATATACCATGTGCAGCAGCTGTCTTTAATGGGGGCAGGGAGGAAGCTAGTAATGCGCCATTTTTCAATTTATTACTTTGTCAGATTGGAAAATTTAAACTGTAATTAAATGGATGGGAGCTACTGATACATTGTCATTTTACAGCGTAGATGGCTTCAACTGCTGAGCTACTGTACCTGCTTTGGTAACTTACAGCTGTTGCTTGGTCTATATGCAAGCTTTTACATGTGGGATATATTAATCCTCAAGGCAGATTATTGAATGCATTTCCAGACATCAGAACAGCCAATATTTCTTCTGTCATGTCCAGCCTACTCCTGTTTGCTACAACGTTATCTCTGTTGTTAGAGATATCTTATTTATATTAAATGATGATTATTAAGAAGTTAACATTTTATATGGAAAGTTTCCTGTTTCACTTAAAATAATGAAAGTGGGAAATTGTCAATAGCAGGACGATCATTGCAAAAACAATTAATTTGATTTACATTTTTTTGATAGAGATAACAAGTACAGCAGTGCTTAAGGGTAAAATTTCAGTAATATACATTACAAATTTCAGGTCGCTCTACATGTTTTACATATAAATTTTTATGATTATTATTATTATTTTGGTAGTGCTTAGCAGTGCCAGCTGGATCAAGGCCAAATTGTGATATTCACTTTACTAACATGGAGGAAAAGATGACTGTGCCACAATGAGGTTTCAGTCCAATTTCTCTGCTGACAAAGGTCCTGATCTTAGTGTGCCTTATTGCTCGGGGTGGCAAGTATTCAGCATCTCCTATGATCTGTTCCAAATTCTTTGTCCATGTAAGTTTACATCTACTGGCCACATTGGGTGTTGTGCAGTGGTGGCATGCTGTCTCAGAAGGAATTCTCTGTGGAATTGTTCCTTCATTGTCCATGTGGTAAATACTCTTCTGAATCAGCTCAGGATCTTACAGCTACTATGATATCTATGGGACTTGTCATGCTCTGGATATGTTTTTTTTTTTAATTTGGCTAAGATCAAGCTTTTGTCATGGACCAACCACAACCTTCTTTGTGTTTGGACTTGACATGCACCTGTCCTTCTGAGGTAAAGGGCCTGTTTTAACACTCATCCCTCAGAGGCTAATACAAATAGGTATGTTTACAAAAGACACTGAAGAAGAACCTCGTCCATCTGGCCTCTCTATTGATGGGCTTGGTGGCACTTCACATTCTCTTGCACTGCACTATTAATAGTATATAGATGGAAGAGATCCAGAGCATCTCTGGCTGTGGTGTCCTTCCAAACTGGACCACTTGCTGCAAAAAGAGCTTTTATAGCCATATACTGCTTTTGTGCGAGAGGCAAAGGAAATCCTCTGTGCTTTCTACCATTGTTCTGCAAAGTCTCAACTGAATTGTTCTGAGTGGCTGATGGTCATTAGTCTAGGCTGCCTCCACTTGGGATGGAATTGTATTTCTTGCTCTGAGGAATCTTCATGTTATTTTCCAGATGATTTGCTTGAATCTGAGTAGAGCTGTTTGCCTTAGTATTGGTAAGGGAAATTGTACATTTTTCTCTAGATGAGTTTTGATTTATCTCACTTACTGAAGTTCTGGAGGTTTTGAGGAAGCTACACCCAACAGTCTGTCAGGTCATACCATGTGAATATCAGCCTGGGGTGCAATAACTGAGTGGACAGTGGAAGGTGTTGTGTTTTTTGTGTAAGAAGTCACAGGTTCAAATTCCATTTAATCTGTTACATAGGTGGTAAATAAGGGGAGTACTGGGACTGCTTCTGGTGAAGATTCAGTTCTTGGTTTTAGGACGTTTTAGGAGTGGGCCAGTTATCAACCTGTTTCCCACCCTCTATTAAGTTTTTTATTGAAAACATGGTTGAAAAGTCCCTTGTGGCTAGACATTTTGTCTTGGATTTTTTCATCCCTGGTCAGTGTGACTTCAAGCCCGGGCATGGTAAAAATATGTATTAGTTGTGTTAGTTGATTTCCTGGGGATTGATGAAGACAAAGTGTCTGTGTCAACTCTTTTATAACTTATTCTTTCAGCTTGGTAAGGTTTTGGTGACATTTCCGTATCCCTCTCAGGGATCGACAGTCATTTTGGAGTGGCTCTACTCTCCCCCACCCCCGAGACACTCACGGCATTGTGCCAGATCAGTGTTTCCCAAGCTTGGGATGCTGCTTGTTCAGGGAAAGCCCCTGGCGGGCCAGGCTGGTTTGTTTACCTGTCGCGTCTGCAGGTTCGGCCAATTGCGGCTCCCACTGGCCGCGGTTTGCCGCTCCAGGCCAATGGGGGCTGCGGCAAGTGGCGTGGGCCGAGGGACATTATATAAGAGATGGAAAACTGCTTATTTCATGTGAGAGTCAATTCAGGCAGACCCAGAAGTTCAACCATACCAAAAGTGTAAGGGAATTCTAGGATAATTCCAAAACAAATAAGGTGATGTTCGTTTTGCAATACCAGCTAATCTATGCCCTGCAATCCATGTGTATAAATGACAGAGAAATAGAGTTAAGTAAGGATTCACTGGTGGGCTAGCAAGTGACAAAACCCAAACCGTGGATACGAGTGTTAGTAGTAGCTTAAAGGGAGTTGAAGCAGCACTAACATTTCCCATGGATTGCCTCCTTGGCCATTCTCTTGGGGCTTGTATGCGCTCCACGAATGGATGCTATGAGCTGCTAAGGGAGTCATCAGCTTTAACCCACCAAGCAGCACTTTTCTATAGTTGTTGATCATCCCTTGTGCTTGGACTGTGCACCATATAGTGAAACCATCTCAGTTCCACCATTTTATTTGTTTAAAAGAAATATTAATAGTCATGTACTGTGGTGGCTCTGAGGGCTGGGATGGTGTGATAGTGGGAGGCCTCTCATTGTTATAGTCTGATGTTGGTGGGGGAGGGAAGAGCTCATGTCCCAGATTGTTGAGATGTTGAGGATTCCCCTACCCCCAGTTTGCAGGAGCTGGTGGGGGTGGTGTGTCTCCTTCTACTCTCCACCCACTGCAGTTATTAGGGATTGGGAGATTTTCATCCCTCTAGGTCATGTCCTCTTTTTATTCCTCCTCCCCCCACCCCCTCCACCCCCACTCCTGTGCTTCAATCCATTCTGAATCTATTAGACATGGAAAGGATTTTGGACTGTAGCCAGTGGTGAGCTGGAGCTGGTTCGCACCGGTTCACTAGAACCAGTTGTTACATTTAGAAGCCCTTTTAGACCCGGTTGTCCCGTGAGGGAGAACCGGTTCGAAAAGGGCTTCTAAATATAGCAACCGGCCAAAAGTGGCACCTTAGGCGCCAACTCCATGGGTGCTCTGGGGCTGGAGCACCCATGGGGAAAATTTGATGGGGCAGAGCACCCATCAGCAGCTCCCTGCCCCGCCCCAGCCCACGCCCGGCCCCAGCTCACCTCCGCTCCACCTCCACTCCTGAACGTGCCCCACCCTGGTCTGCTTCTCCGCCCCCACCCCCGCCAGCTTCCCGTGAATCAGCTGTTCACGCGGGAAGCCAGGGGGCTGAGAAGCAGGTGGCGGCTTCATGCTCAGGCCCAGGGAGGCGGAGGCGGAGCGGAGCTGAGCTGGGGCGGGGGGGTGCAAGGAGGGCCGCCAGCGCTGCAGCATGTAACCCGAGGGGGGGGGAGTGCACAGGGGAACCGCTCCCAGCCACAGTTCACCTCCGCCTTCCTCGGCCTGAGTGCAAAGCCACCGCCTGCTTCTCAGCCCTCCCAGGCTTCCCGCGCAAACAGCTGATTCGCGGGAAGCCGGGGGAGGAGGCGAAGAAGCAGAGCGGGGTGGTGCATTCAGGGGAGGAAGTGAAGGCAGAGCAGAGGTGAGCTGGGGCTGGGCACGGGGCAGGGAGCTGCCGGTGGGTGCTCTGCACCCACCAAATTTTCCCCGTGGGTGCTCCAGCCCCAGAGCACCCACGCAGTCGGTGCCTAAGGTGCCACTTTTGATGTGATTGGTGGGGGGAGCAGCTGCTCCCCCTGCTTCCCCCCTCCTATGCTCCCCCGCCCCTAGGAGCCAGAGGGACCTGCCGGATGTTTCCTGGGAGCTGCCTCAGGTAAGCCCCACCGGGACTCCGCACCTCGCCCCCCCAGCAGGTCCCTCTGGCTCTTAGGGGTAGGGAGGGCACCCACTACAGTGGCCCACAAGACCTGACTGCCCCCAGAAATGGGCAGGAGGGGAAGGGGGTGGATGGGGCAGGAGTCCGGGGGGGGGGCGTCAAGGAACACAGGGGGTTGGATGGGGCAGGAGTCCCCAGGTGGCAGGGGTGGGCCATGACCCCCTCGTGGGGTGAGGAGGGAACTGGTTGTTAAGATTTTGGCAGCTCATCACTGACTGTAGCTAGTGGCACCTCACCTCTACCAAAGACAGGAAAAAGCTCCAGTGCTTCATTGGCTATTAAAGCACCCTACTGAGTGCTGTGAAGATATTGGAGGTAGTGTTTTTCTAACCAGTATGATTTATAGACCCTTTGACTGTCTCCTTTCAGTCCTTTGCTTCACATTTAATTAACAAATGGTTGAACTGCTTAAAATAAAACCCAACCAACCACCACTAGATAACACGTAAGTGCTGGGGGAACTTCTGCACTTGTCTGTGTCTGTGTGAGTAATGTATGTGAGAGCATTGATTTCAGACACTTGGGAGTCAGTGGGTTGATTTTCAACCTCTAAACATATTGGTGGCAGGACCAGGGGTGTCTCTTTTTCCAGAGTGCTACATCGTTATGAGAATCCATGAAGAGATTAATTTACCCGAGCAGTACAGCTCTGGCAAAGGTTTTGCTGTTATTTAATATCATTTTCATAGTTCACTAGGTCCAGTGCTCTTTTAAGTGTGAAAAGTTCATAGTATGTCCCCTTGAAGGTGTTTTTCAAAGAATGCATGTGTATAGTGGTATATAGGCTGGTAATTTTGTCTATGTTCTTGTCTACCTTTTGGTTTAGTGAACAGGATTTTGTAAAAAGCTTTGTAAAAACCTTTGCTAAAGGCAGGACTGGAAACTGCAGATTACAAAACATTCCTGAAGAATGGGGCCAGCCATTTCAGCAGTTCACTTTCAGTTGTCCTTTTATATACCTTTAGTAGATTGCATTTTTGCATTTTCCAGAGGGTTGTTAGACAACAAAAATTAGGTGAGGGTTAAAAAGCCATTCACATTTTCCCACCTATTATTATTATTCCATCAAGGTACTCATTATTCCTTCACCCTTCCCATGGGTTAACATGTCTTAGTTTGTAAATTCTGGCAGCTGAAAGAATAACACTAGGCTTGGGAATCCAACCTGGCAATCTAATCCATAGTACTAAGCTTTGAACTGTATTTATAAATTTAATTCAGGTATTCAAAAGGTGCCCTCAACTTAGAGAGTGTAAATATGAGAATTTCCTCTCTCAAAGTGCTGGGAACACCAAATAACTGGATCTTCAGACATTGTAACCTGCTGGTCTTCCCTTTATGGGTGTCTGAAGATCCTGCTGTTGAATTTTCACTCTTTCCAGCTCCCTGTGCGTGGGCTTCCAAAATCCTTTCCTCTTTGAAGAACTGGGTTCTCCTCTGTATATCTTCCTGTCCAGGCAGGACATTTAGCACTTTCTTAGGCTAGCAGTGGCTGAAGCAGGTCCCAGTGCCAACTTCTGAAATTTCACCACTAATGCACATCTATATGTATGGAAAAAGGCAATGAAATCACTACGGTGAGGCTAAACCATCAAAAAACCCCAAAAAGCAGAGTCCTGAACAATATGGTAAGAGTTCTTTTCTTGCTTCAGGAAGACCAGGATACATTCAAGCTATCAAACAAGCTTGTCTAGCCGAGCTTGGTACATCGTGGAAACCCAAGAATGAAAACCAAATAAAGAAAATCTTTGGTCAGTGTACAGGGATCTGGTTCCTGCCCCCAGTGGACATCTTTGCTGTCCAGTCCAAAAAGATAATTGCCAAGTCTGGCTCCTGACCCTTGTATTCTCAGGCCACAAAGGTAGATGCATTGTTGTTTACCTAGCCAGGTCTTTTAGTTTATGGTTTTCTCTGTCCCCTCTGATTGCTAAAGAGATGAGGATGACAAGCTAGCACTCAGCAGAGATAACGATAAACCAATATAGGCCAAAGCCTCCATAGATTACTTCAGATGTCCATTTGCCAGCCCTGGATTCTGCCAACATTTCAAGATCAGTTACCGTGGTGCACTCACTTATCCAGACCTTCAGTGTCTGAGACTTAGCCCCTGGAACCTGAGTGGTTATATCCCCTACACCAGGACCTAGTGGATTTCTGTCTCAAATGCAGAAAGTTTTTAATCAGTTATGCTTAGAAGGAGCGTTGGAGAATATGGGCTTCTTGGTGCGTATGGAGGCGGTAATTCCTTTATATGCCTCTACCAGAGACATCTGGAAACTCTAACTACACAACTTCTGTTTGGGCCCGAAACCAAAGTTTTTATAAATGTCGTTCTTGTCCCTGGGAGCAATGTGGCTTATCCTTTCAAATTCCAACCTTCTGCTTCACCTGCACTGTCTCTGTTTTTAACAGCAGCTTCCCTTTATAGACCTGCATTCAGAAAGTCCATCAAGCAGCAATGCCTGAGCTTGGTTCTTGTAGTTCTCACCAAGCTTCCCTTTGAGCCGAAGGGAAGCATCCCTTTAATTTCTCACACTCAAGATGGCCTTCCTCTTAACAATCACTTTAGCAAAAAGGGGTCAGCAAGTTGGTGGCACTAGCTGTGAAACCCATATTTCCTGACGAGCTAAATCCCTTAGGCTGGGCCTGAAGTTTGTTCCTCCTAAGTGGCGTTTTTTATTCATTTTTGAGGACCTATAAAAGGATGCAAAGCCCCCAAATACATTGTTCCAAGTAGATAGTTACATATTTCTCAGGCCTACAAATCGTTGCATAAAGAACTTCTTGTAGCACTTAAGGCTCATTTGACCAGGCCCGTGGCTATCTCATGGGCAGAGCAACACAGGGCATTTTCCAATAAGATTTGCCAGGCTTCAGCACAATCTTTCAAGAAAGGACTATAAGATAGGCATTTTAGTGGTGTTTCATGTGCCTTTTGGGAAGGTGTGTCCTCTAAAGGTCCTTCCCTTAGTCTTCTGCAGTAAAGACTTAGGTACAAAAAGGAAATAAAATGTTTATACTGTATTTCCCATTTTACTTTTGCTGCAGGGTGTTTGTTACTGTTTGGTAATTTTCATTAATATTGAACAAAAGAACAAGTGGATGTCCACGTGAGAGAGAGAGAGAATTCATTTTCATTACCTGTAATTTTATCTTCTCCAAAGGTATACCTCGTGCTCAATTAGAATCTATGCTGCGTTTATATAAAGGTTGTTTCAAGCTTTAATGACTTGAAGGGGTATGAGAATAACACTTCTGGTTTGGTAGGATAGGATCTGAAGAGTGAGAGAGAGAAAATGTCTTTAAAAAAAATTTCAGTGTTTTTTTTTTTAAATGTGTTCCTGCCTGGGGAAATTTATTTGGAAGTGCTTTTCCAGCATAGCTGCTAATCCATTATGTCACCTCACCTACTGCAGTATTTGTGGGAGCTGAATATGGTTGTAGTACCTCAAGCCTGCCAGCAGGGGAAACAGACATTCAGTTTGGAGGGAAAATACAGAGGTTTTCTTGTGTCTATTTCTGATACATGGGATAAGATGGTAAGTCAGACAGTACTGGAGAGTAATGAAATGACAGGCACCCACTTACAGAAGATAAAATTACAAGTAAGGAAGCTAATATTACCTTTTCTGATTTACAAAAGGAAAAGGAGGACTCGTGGCACCTTAGAGTCTCTAAGGTGCCACGAGTCCTCCTTTTCTTTTTGCGGATACAGACTAACCCGGCTGCTACTCTGAAACTTTTCTGATTTGTAACTGCTAAATAAAAAAAGTAGTAGGATGTTTTACCCGAAATAGACTTTGCTGTAAAGGGTTCAAAACAATAGTGAAAAAATACCGTAGTGAACATCTTAAAATAATTGTTACTTCTGATTGCTACCATATACAGGAATATTCATGGGAAACAAAGAGGATCCATCTGAAATTTAATGTAAAACAAGTGCTGACTGAATTTACTGTAGCAGAAGTAAAATTTAAATTTGCTGAATTACATTTTGTTTCTCTATATTTAGAACCTTAAACATCTTTTTACAAGTTTACTACTTTTGAAAAATGACTGAGCATATTGGACAGCTATGGGTAATAAGAACAAATGGAGAATGACAGCAGAAGAAATAGATCCTGTAGTACTGATATGGTCTTTTATTATGGAAACAGTAAGTTGAGTATCAGTCACAATGCTCAGAATTGAGGCACTATTTGATTCTAGATTATAACTATAGGGGGAGCCTGTACTCCATCTGCAGAAACATGGCCTATTGTGCATTGAACGTAGAAGAAATATGTGTACTTCTACTGGCTTGACACCCTGACCCCCCTGGGTGACATACAAACTTATGTAGTTGGAAGGCTTAGATGACATTAATCATTCAACCACAAATTGAGTTTCAAACTTCAGTAGTATTTGTCTATCTTTCTGCAAATACAGCATTCTTGAATACATAATTGTTTCAAATGTTTGCTGGGCTTTGAGAGAAAAGGGAAGCACAGTAGAGACGGAATAATATACTGCAAACAAAAAAATTCCTTGCCCAGTTTGATGTGCTTTATTTTTACATGAACCATTTTATTTTTTTTCTTCTAGTTGTAAATACTTTTATTTCTATGGGGGATGCTGATTAACTCCATTAGTGGCTTTCACACTTTCCAGCTTAGAACCCACAATAAATTTGCATATAGAGAAAAAAGGCATTGAAAAGAATATTGAGATACTCGGCCTGCTATTTTGTGACTAATAAGAAGTCAATAAAATAAGCTATATGCATCAAGAAAATGGAGCATATTTACTGCATGCCTATGACTTGTTAGTGATTATCTGGTGAATGGTTTTGCATTTTTTAAGAATGTACTTTTCATATAAATACAGTAGCCAGATTCACCCCAAGGTTTATATTAGTAATAGTAGGCAAATATGGTGTTGGAATCTACAACCTTCCCATGTGCTCATGGGCGAACAAAGGCTGTTTCACCTTTAAAAATGGAGTGGTATGGGCCATGATGGTTGACAGATGTACTGCCTCAGGCTATAGTAGTAATATCTGAAAATATTTATTGGTGTCAGGCCTATTTGCTAAAATGTTAAAATGACCATTTGTTTTCTTAAACTTTATATTGTAGTTTAGACAACTAAGTATAACATCTGTTGGAGGTAAAGAACAGAACTGCAAATATACAGATTAAGCCTGGGTCAAATCACTATGTCATATACATAGTTAATTAGCAAATTTAACAGTGATTCTTGCTAAAAAAGGAAACACCTTTTTATAGCACAGTGGGTTAAATGTTAAACTAAATTAGAGGAAACCTTAAGTATTGCCTTATTAAGGCCCATGCACGTTCTCCTAATGCCTTTAGCCAGGTACACTGCCATCTTAAAACAACTACTAGGACTTATAAAGGAAGGGGGGAAAGAAGCAGTCCAGTGCAGGTTATTCTGTAAATTGGTTCACAGTTCAGTGGTGGCAGAGAGCTTGGCAAACAGGAGTTAGGATCCAAAATGTCCCTTGAATGTGGAAATGATTGAAGTATCATAGTATTAGTCATACCTTGTGTGTGTTCTCCAAGAATGAAAAAAAGAGAAAAGACATATCTAGAGAGAGCAGGCAGTGAAACATGTACACATTTTATGTGTCATTTTAAGGGATTTCCTTTGTTTAGTTGGAATAAATCTATATGAAGTGGCATCATTTTAAGGAGCACATAATCTGTGGGAATTAATGACTGATTTTCAGTTTGAGAATAACTGGGTTTTTTTACCAAAAAAAAAAAAAAGCTTCTTAATGTAAGCTGCAGTGACTACAAATTGTTGTTTTAAATGCCAGGTTTGTGGGTTCATTATTTTTTGTGCATTAAATAATTATTTTAATAAAAGTCCAGAGTTCGTGTTCTGTTGTGAAAGCTGTTACCTTCCAGCGGTAGGCATATACCTCTTAGTCTAGAGGGCAAAGTGAACAACATCTCATATTTCTCTAAGGCACTTATGAAAGCATTAATTTCCTTCTGCTGTCTTGATGGAACTCCAGTGCTGTGGGGCAAGTTAATACAAAATGATCACATTTTCACTCATAATCAATATAACTGTGTGACACTAGGCATCTATTTTTCATTCCAAAATCCCGTAAAACAGAATGATGTGTGGATTTTCTTCAAAGGGGGTCCTTTCAAGAAAGCAGAGATGGAAATAGCCTTCTTAGCAAGTGACTGAGGCATTTCATTATTACCACAGTTCCCTGACAGCATTGACAGATCTGAATGTGCTGGGTTTTTCTTCTCCTACCTGTCTCAATGGATAATTTGAATACCTGTCATTTTATTTAAGTAACAAGCTATGTATCAACTTTGGGTCTCTTTAATTTATTTAATCCTTGTAGTCCTTCTATTATTAATTCTTTGTCTTCTAAACACCTGTGCTGCTAAGAACAAAAAAGTATCTATTGGGCCAGCTGAGTTTCACTAGCACAGTGGTTCCCAAACTTGTTCCGCTGCTTGTGCAGGGAAAGCCCCTGGCGGGCCGGGCTGGTTTGTTTATCTGCCGCGTCCGCAGGTTCGGCCGATCGTGGCTCCCACTGGCCGTGGTTCGCTGCTCCAGGCTAATGGGAACTGTGGGAAGTGGCTCAGGCCGAGGGACATACTGGCCACCGCTTCCAGCAGCTCCCATTGGTCCGGAGCAGCGAACCACAGCCACTGGGAGCCACGATCGGCTGAACCTGCGGATGCGGCAGGTAAACAAACCAGCCCGGCCCCCCAGGGGCTTTCCCTGCACAAGCAGAGGAACAAGTTTGGGAACCGCTGTGCTAGTGAATTATCATTTATTTAGAAGAGTGCATTTTCCTTTCTTTGGCCTTGTCTACACTATCGGGGTAAATCGACCTACGTTATGCTATTCCAGCTACGTGAATAATGTAACTGGAGTCGATGTAGCTTAGGTCGTCTTACCATGGTGTCTTCAGATGGTCTCCTGTTGAGTTACTATACTCCTCTTGGGGAGTTGAAGTCCTGGAGTCCACTGGAGAGTGTTCTGCCATTGATTTAGCGGGTCTCCATCGATTGCAGAAGCGTTGATCTCCCTGGTAGTGAAGACAAGCCCAAATGTCATAAAGACGCAAGTAAGAGAGAGTAACACATATAAATGCTAAATAAGACTACTAGTCAAATTTTATTATTTTAAACTTTTAAAATTACCATAAGAGTTGAAATTGTAATATTCACATAGTAATGTTATGTAAAGAGGGCAAACCAATGATAAGCAAATGCTATGAGGATTTCTACCATGCCTCTTACAAAAGAGGGACACTTGTGCAAATATCTATGGGCAATCACAACATTTCCTTTGCACTACATTTCCAGAGGCAGAACTTCCAATGATTTGAATGCAGCCTGATCCAGCAGTACTTGTTTCTTCTGTTCAGTTTATGTAAGGTTTTTACTCTTCTTTGACTTAGCATCTGCACAATATCTTGAGAAACTTCATTAAATATATGAATAGGTGTGCAGGTCCAAAGGCTTGCAGAGATAGCAGAAGGGCAAGAAAAAACTCACAATTTACAGGTATTCTCTTAACTAAATTATTTTGAAACCTTCCAAGTAGGACAGAATAGCTAAAACTTTTCCAAAGCAGAATTAACTTGTAGTATATGGCCACAAAATACATGTTTTTCAATGCTTTCTGCAAGTAATTCCATTCTTAGGGAAAAGTGAAGGATCCAGCTGATTATTCTAATGATGACATGAAGATTCAGAACTGTTAATTTTTTAAATCTCCCAATGCAAGCATGTGCAATTGAATCAACAGGAGAGAATTCAGAGGCAATATCTTTTTAGGCAACAAATATGTCAGCTTGTGACATGGATGTATTTTCCCCACTTTCCGTTAATCCCACAAATTTCTGTGCACTACCTGCTGACATAGACTGCCTCTGTGACAGAATATCATGTAGAGAGAACATTTTGTGTAACTAACAATCAGCATGCTGGTAAGAAATGGAATCTGCTCTATCATTGTCTTCCTGTGTGATGAAGGCAAAGTTAATTAGTCTCTCTCTGTCTTGGTTCCCCATGTTTTTAAACTCGAAAACTAAAATATTTCAGCCAAAAAGCAAAATTCTTATTTTTTGATGAATTGGGACCTATTTTGTTGTTTTTATGCTTCTCTGGCCAATTTTATGTTTAGTTAAAAGCATGTTTCAGTTTTTTGTCTTTTATGAAGTAATATAATAAGTTGCTTAAAAAAATTAAACATCTCCAAATTAAAAATCTGAAAATTACAGATGTTCAGGTTTTGAAATAATCTCTACCATTTTATTTTCTTTATATAGGAGGAAAGCAATATTGTCTTAAATACAATTTTTTGCAAACAGTAGACTTAATTATATAAAAATTCTGCTGGCAAATGTGATATGAAACCCTTTATAAATAGCAAACCTGAGTTTAGAAATGCTGAAAGCTGCTTTATAAAACTGATTTTACTTAACAGTTACTTCTTGATTGTCCATATTGCCTCATGATCTTTCTCTGCTTGCTTCACATAATTATTAAAGGAGAGAACAGATTTCAGCCAAGAGAGATTTGACACCTGAGACCCATTTGAGAGGAAGAGCTTTGCCCCCTGTAAAGTTTGACAGCAATGAGGGGAATCATTATTTTACCCCACTGGGCATGGGTCTCACAGTGGTCCATAGTATTTAAATGTCACTGAAAGGTTTTGTAATTTTAGCAGATGCATTTGACCTCTGAGGGAATGCCTACACTGCAATTAGATACCCATGGCTGGAGTGGGTTCATAGGGGTTGGGCTGTTTAATTGCGGAATAGAAATTCAGACTTGGGCAGGAGCCCAGCCTTTAGGACCCTGTGAGGTGGGAGGGTCCCAGAGCACATGCTGCAACCTGAGCCGAAACATCTACACTGCAATTAAACAGCCTCTTACCCTGAACCCCGCAAGCTCAAGTCAGCTGGCACAGGCCAGATGTGGGTTTTTAATTGCAGCGTAGACTTACCCAACTAGCATCCTGACGAGATAGTCCAGTACCAAGATGTCATTTGCTAAGACTTCTAAACCTACTAGTCACTGCCATTTCTATTCCATGTCCAATTTGAAACTTGAATGATTGGTGACTAAAAATTTGAAGGATGTATTGGATGCTCTTAGAGCTAAATACTCGCCATGTTCTCAATAATCTTTCTCCCAAAAGGAAGGGCACAGCCAGTGAGAGCGGTGGTTGAGTTTCCTGATCAAAGGCTGAAATGTTACATATTTGAGTTGCTGGCAGCTTGTGCTTCCTTAGGGGGATATTAATGACCCCTGCCAAGGGATTCCCCCATTGGTTTTCATCAGTCATAAGGGGTATGAATCTGATTTACAGTTGTTAAATCCTTCAGTGTATCAAGAACCTGCAACTGGGAATTAACTGTATTAAATTCGGGAAGATGTTATGATTATTTACTTCTGCCTAGACACTATGGTCATCATTCCAGAGAGACAATCCTAGATCTGATCTGTCTAAACTGCGGAGTGGTTTTTGAAATTTCTTATCAAGAAACTGTTGACTCTGAAACTGGCAGCACGCAGCCTGGATAGATCAGAGAGCATCTCTAGTGGTTTGGTTCTTGTGTAACACTCCACTCATTCACTTACCTGTAGGAATAAGGATCTGGTGGATACTAGTACAGCACACGCTACAGTGACCCTGCTCAGTGAGATGGGGTACCGAGTCCATGGCACATGGGGGGTAGGGAGAAAATGTCAATTGGGGGAGTCTCCAGATCTGGTACAAATGAAGGGCTTGGTTGATAAGAACTTTGGGAAAAGGTGGTGGGTTGGTTTTGCACTACACTGTGACCTGCTGGTCCAGCTACTGTCTTGGACTTAGATAATTCTGGGCTGTCCTGCTGATCTTGGTGATTTGAGAGGGTAAGGAAGCTACTCTTCCCACAGAGAGTCACAAGGATTGTTGAGCAGTGGGTTTTTTGTTTCTGCCAATATATTGCTGTATTTTTTCCCCACAATGGACTCTAGGTTAATGGTTGAAATGTTATAATCTTGATAATTTTTTAAAGAAACCCCATATCCTCTTTCTTTTAGTTCAATATGTGTTATCGTTTTTTTTATTAGAGTTCATTTGTCACGTTGGCTCACCGTTCATATTAGTCGGACGAATTGTTAAAAGCAGGATGGATTTTCTCACTAATGGGGCAAATATAGTAGTTCATATATTAGGCTGTATTTGGACCTCTGGTGTATTATCAGAGACTGTGGCAGAGGACACCTATCTCTTAATTTTTCCCTCACAGTCATGTCATATAGGAATATAAAAACTACACATGTTGTAGATAGATTTATTTTCTGACCTTTCCCAGCCATGCTCTGGCATCTTCCACACTCCATTAATCTGTCAAAAAATGTTGGTAAACCATGGCAATCAGGGAAGACAATGTAGCCTAGATGTAGCTACTATAAAGTGGGTGCATAACTGATTGGAAAGCCGTTCCCAGAGAGTAGTTATCAAAGGTTCACAGCCAAGCTGGAAGGGCATATTGAGTGGGGTACCACAGGGATCAATCCTGTTTGGTTCTGTTCAATATTTTCATAAATGATTTAGATAATGGCATAAAGTACACATATAAAGTTTGTGGACAATACCAAGCTTTGAGGGGTTGCTGGTGCTTTAGAGGATAGGATTAAAATTCAAAATGATCTGGACAAACTGGAGAAATGGTCTGAAGTAAATAGGATGAAATTCAATACGGACAAATGCAAAGTACTCCACTTAGGGAGCAACAGCCAATTGCACAAATACAAGATAGGAAATGACTGCCTAGGAAGGAGTACTGTGGAAAGGGATCTGGGGGTTTATAGTGGATCATAAGCTAAATATGAGTCAACAATGTAACACTGTTGCAAAAAAAAAAAGAAAAAGAAAAAAGAAAACATCATTCTGGGATGTCTTAGCAGGAGTGTTGTAAGCAAGACACAAGAAGTAATTCTTCCACTCTACTCCACACTGATTAGGCCTCAACTGGAGTACTATGTCCAGTTCTGGGCACCACATTTCAGGAAAGACATGGACAAATTGGAGAAAGTTCAGAGAAGAGCAACAAAAATGATTAAAGGTCTAGAAAATATGACCTATGAGGGAAGATTGAAAAAAATGGGTTTGTTTTGGCTGGAGAAGAGAAGACAGAAGGGGGACATAAGAGTTTTCAAGTACATAAAAGGTTGTTACAAGGAGGAGGGTGAAAAATTGTTCTCATTAACCTCTGAGGCTAGGATCAGAAGCAATGGGCTTAAATTGCAGCAAGGGAGGTTTAGGTTGGACATGAGGAAAAACTTCCTAATTGTCGGGATAGTTAAGCACTGGAACAAATCACCTTTGGAGAGGGGACTGGGTAATTTCAATCCCAGAATAATGAAAATATTGACACATGAGATTGCTAGTGAGATGAACAGATTTATTAAAACCTATCTGAGAATAGTACCATGTGACTGGAGAATAGCTAATGTACCTATATTTAAAAAAAAAAAAAGGAAAAAAAGAAGTGATCTAGGCAACAACAGACCTGGATAGACCTGACCTCGCTAGTATGCAAGACTCAGGAAAGAACTGAGAAGAAAAAAATAATTAAATTCATGGAGGTAAATGGAAAAGGGGATGTAATGCAACATGGGTTTACCAGAGGTGGGTCATTCCAGACTAACCTGACTTCTTTCTTTGAAAAAATAACTGCGTTTTTAGATAAGGGAAATGCGGTACGTCTAATACACCTGGATTTCAGTAAAGCATTTGGCATGGTTCCATATAGGAAGTTATTAGTTAAATTAGAGAAAATGGGGATTAGTACAAGAATTGTAAGGTGGACAAGGAACTGGCTAAAGGGTAGAAGGAATTGGGTTGTGCTGAAAGGTGAACTATTAGACTGAAGGGAGGTTGCCAGTGGAGTTACTCAAATACTGGTCTCGGGATGGTCTAGAGATAACACTTAGTCCTGCCATGAGTGCAGGGGACTGCATTAGATGACCTCTTAAGGTCCCTTCCAGTCTTATGATTCTATGATTATCCAACATTTCTGTTAGTGACCTTGGCACAAAAGGTAGATGCGTGCTAGTGAAATGTGCTGGTGATATGAACTTTGGAGGTATTGTCAATGCAGAGGAGGATCGGAATATTACACAGGAAGGTCTGGATGACCTTGAAGACTGAAGTGACAGAAATGAAAAGAAATTCAATATTACAAAGTGCAATGTCAGACAGTTAAGGTCTAATAGTAAGAGTTTCTGCTACAAGGTGAGGGTTAATCAGAAGTGACGGAGCAGGAGAGAGAGCTGCATGTGTGGGCTGATCACAGGATGACTGAGCAACCAATGTGTTGCAGCTGTGAAAAAGACAAATGCAATTATTGGATGTATCAGGTGAAGCATTTCCAATAGTAATAGAGAAGTATTAATGCTATTGTACAAGGCACTGATAAGACTTTATCTGGAATACTGTGAACAATTCTGGTCACCCATTTTCAAAAAGATTAATTCAAATTTGGAACTTGTGAAGAGAAATGTTACTAGGATGACCAGAGGAATGGAGGACCTATCTTAGAGAGGAGCCTGGATATGATTGCTCTGTATAAGTACATTAAGGGGGTAAATACCAGGGAGGGTAAAATGAAAAGGTCAGTGTTGGCACAAGAACAAATGGGTATAAACTGGTCGTGAACAAATTCATGCTGAAAATTAGAAGAAAGTTACTAACTATCAGAGGGGTGAGGTTGTGGAACAACCTCCCAGTAAGAGTTGTGGGTGCAAACAACATAATTGGTTTTTGAGACAGAGTTGGACATATTTACGAGAGGGATTGTACGATGGAGTGGCTTGTGATGGTGGGCGGCAGGGCTTGACAACCTGGGGGTCCCTTGCAGTTTGTTTTATGTTTCTAAAGCTCATACTTCAAGGCTTTATCATGTTACCTGCAGGGGTGAGAAATGGATTTCTCCCCTCTTCTTCCGCCATGGTATTTTTTGTCTCCTTCCTCTGAAGCATCACAGATGCCCACAGCTGGAGATGGGACATGGGATGGAGTAGGCCAGTGTTCTGAGGAAGTACAGAGCATTCTCTCACAGTTAGCTGGCTGGTTCTTATTCACATGCTCATGGTCTGATTGCTATACGTAAGGTTTGGAAGGACTTTCCCCCTCAGGTCAGATTGGCAGTGACTTTGGGTTTGTTTGTTGATTTGTTTGTTTTTGCATTCCTCTTCAGTTTGTGCGTGCATGTCACTTGGTATTATTTGGGTATATCACACTTAATTAATTCCCTGCCATTGCAGGGGCCTTCAGTGATGGTGTACCTCAGTCCCTCCTATCTTTGGCCTGTGACACATAATAGTTTAGTCTCCTGTGGGCTGTAGTATTTTGTATAGAGAAAATTTCCCTTAAAATCCTTCTGAGCTCCACACCTTCCTTAATTTTTTTTAATGCATCCATGTTTGTGTATTAGCCATGATCTGAAATAGCTTTATTGGATTTGTGGGAGATTCGGGATTTTGGAGAATGTAGAGGTTCTTTCTTAATTCCCCTCCTCTCTGCCCCCACTCCCACCTCTCTCTCAAAAAATTAGGAGCTAGTTTTTCTAACTTGTTTTGGTAACTAAGATCCTGGTCCTGGAATACCTACAGTATCTGTATCCTTGTCTTTTGGATGAATTAGTGTTATAAATCACAGTTTTTAAGTTTAATCTTTCACTAGCAACAGATATTTCTCCTCTTCTGTAGTTTACAGTATCACTCTATAAATAAGGGAATAAATAACTGGTTTCTGATTTACAAAGCATGTGCCATGGAATATGAAAATATATCAATTTTAATTCTATTCTCAATGTGACCCTGTAGCAAATGATAATGTAAGTAAAATAGAAATAAATATATAATACTGTACCTGATGAAGAATTATGTTTTAAGAGCATCTGCAAGATTTACAGTTTTACACTGTCTAATGACATATGTTCCCCATGTTTGTTTTGAATCTAATATGTAGTCATTGCATAGTCTTGTAAATAAATCCAATGGATACTGCTGTCATCTGGTGGTCATGTTTTGGAATTACAGTTTTGCTCTAAAACTAGAGCTGAAGTTCCCTTTAGATATACGCATGTAGGGCAGAGTTTTGAGTGGTCAACTACTTCATTTGGGGTCAGATTTCCAGGGGAGCTCAGCTTCCAGTAAGGTGCCTAAATAATGTTCAGATTTTCAAAAGTGATCAGCATTCAATCGCTCCCAATATGACACAACAGATTTTCAAAAGAGCTCAACATCCAACATGAGGAGCTCTTTTGAAAATCTGCCACTTATTTTAGTGCTTGAATTTTTAACGGTAGGGTGCAATAGCAATCTGAATGTGTAATACATGAAAATACATGCTTAGGAAGTTTTTGTAGCTTCATGGTCCTATCCAGGTTCTGGATATTGGATCACATCCCTAGGGCAAAGCAATTCTTATATTATTTATCTTTTCACAATTATTTATCTTTTCACACAAACTGATTGCTCCACTGTAGAACCTTTCATTATTTCTGACTGTGCTTATGTTGTTCCCCCTTTTGAGCTATGGGAAAGATCTTCTGGAAGCTTGTTGCTTTAAAACAATTAGTGTTTGGTTGCCAAGATTGGCTTGCAGGGTGGGAGGACTGAGTTTCCTTTTTATTAGAGCGAGGGGAATAATGGATTTGTTATGTGACCAGTTCACAGGTAGTTCTGAAAAATAATAATAATAAAAAATTGGTTTGGATTGAACCAAATCCAAAAATTGGAAAAAAAAATTCAGCAAATTGAAAAAAATGCATTTTGGGTAGAATGAAGCATGTTCAGTTTGACCTGAAACAGATTTTTTTCAGGCACTTGTAAAGGGCATGGTGATGATTCATAGGGCCAGGGAAGGAGAGTAAGAATGACTCTACAGAAGAGTAGTTAGAGCACTCACCTAGAATGTGGGAGACCCAAGTGCTCCAAGGACTTTTTCACTAGTTATAAAAAGTGGAACAGCTTCAATAGGAGAAGCTGAGCAAGATCAGCCCCAGAGTACCCTACAGCAGGGTGGTTAAGGTACTCTTCTGAAACATGGGAAACCCAAGTTCAAATTCCATTTCCACATCAAGCAGAAGTGGGACTATAACCACTGAGCTAAAAGGTTTATAAGAAAGGCCTCTTCTACTGTTGTCTGAATGCCATTTGAGTCTTGGGGAAAAAAATGGTCAAAACTATTTCGCAAATTCATCTAAAATTTGTGAATAGTTTTAGGTCAACAAAAACAGTGTGTTTCAGTGAATAAACTATTTGTCAGAAAAATTTGACCCAGTTCTACTTGTTATCTCTCTGTCCTGTGTTCTTTTCTCCCCCCCCCCCCTTTTTTAGATCAAGTGGTGTTCTGCCTTCCCCTCAGAGTTAATTTCAAAGCTAAACATGAATTTTCATATTAATGAAACCATCATTGAACTGACTTTGTGTCTAGAGACCATTACTTCACAAGAGAGAGTTTCATACTCTGGACGTATAGAGGGTGTTTAAGTGTTACTCATCTCAAATTCTGCTGTTTCTTGTTGCACACTAAGATTTTTGATCAGATAGTATGTTCAGAGTTGCAAAAGTAGCATTGCTGTTGGACTCTTTAGTTTCCGCATTGATTGTTGCAGTTGCATTTCATTTAATTTTCTAGTTTTAGCAAAGAAAAATATAAAAAAGAGTGCACACAAGTTAGTAAGAAAAAACTATATTCTTTGTTAAGCTATTTTCTTTACTAACTTATGCTGTTAAATCAGAGATAAACATGCTTATTACATTATGTAACCTTTCAGTACCGCAAATTCAGACTTTTGAACAAAAAACTAGAACTCAGCAGTTAAACTGGTATTATTTTTTTTAACTTCATGGATCAGATTCAGGAGTTTTGAAAATGGAGATAATACTATTGATTCAGGGTTCCAGCTAGTTTGTTTCCAACTCTGTAGGCACAAAAACCCTGGCGGTACCACTCTAGAATTGAGCATTGTGTCAGTGTGCAACTCCTCAGCGGCAGGTATATGCACAAAATTTGAAACTGACGGAGTTTTCACTAAGTCTGCTTAAAAAAGATGTGCTGAGGTTGCAATGAGAGAGAGAGAAGTGAAATTTGCTACAGTGCATAGTCTCTGCTGTAGGTATTACAGCAAAGGCAATTTGATTTGAGCAGCTTCAGTGGGTATGTCTTGTATGTATGCAAAAGCTAAATTGGATAGCATATAACTTCACTATTTTCTTTTTTCACGTTTTTAGCAAGGTGACTGGTAAGGTAGCTAATGCAATAAGTACTAGGAAAGTTAGAGGGAATGTTGGGGAGGAAAGAGGATGAAGAAAGAAAGAAAGAAAGAAAGAAAGAAAACAAGGTAATGGAGAGCTGTTAAACTTGGTGAGTTTGATTAAATAAAGAAACCAATTTAATCCCACTGGTGGCTTCTTTGCTTTAGTCCAAATTCCAGAAGCTTGTTGTCACTAAACAGTAGCCCCAGGCCAAAACTGAAGTTTTAAAGTTGCTGTTTTGAAGTAATTGGACCACAATAAAAGATCAGAAGAAAATTATTTAAATAACATGCATGGAAAAGTAGTTTTTTGTGGTTGCTAAACTTAAAAAATTCTGGGGAGAGTTTGCTCAAACTTTCCCTCTCTTCCCAGGGCGAGAGCGGGACTGACAAATGCCTGACACCAATCATATAAAGTTTGGTCCCAAAAAGAAACTTTTCCAGAAATTTACTTGCAGCTGAAAATACAGGTTCAGAGAGGTTTGTCATACTCCATCTTTAGTATTGTACTGCAACTGACTGTGCTAAAACATAGTAATGTGTAAATGTATTAGAATAATAAGTTTTGCTTTGTATTTTGCAGTTTAAGAATCTTTCAGTTTAATTTATTTTAAAAATGTAACCACTTCAATAAACACAATTAATGAATGGTTACTTCTGTCAAGGCTGGATGGGTTACATTGTTCCATGATGCTTTCTACTGAGGTATATGTAATATGTATATGTAGATCTCTCTCAAGTGCAACTTCCTGTTAAGTACATTGGGTCAGGTGCATATATAAATTGTCACATGGAATAGTGATATCATAGCACTAAAAGTAAAAAAGATAATTGTACAAGAGTGGTAGCCCCTAATATATCTATATGGCCATACAGGAAAATTGCTAATCATTTAGAATTAGTCCACCCTGTGGAGAGGGTCCGATAAAGCCTTCGCACTTACAATAGGGCTTGATAGGCACATACACACTCTGTGAACAAGTGAATTTCATTAATAGAGTTTTCGGCTACAATACGTCAGGTGACCCTTGGTCTTCTAGATTATGAGTTCTTTGTGGCAAGGGCTGTCTTCCTCTAAGTTTGGACAGTGCTTATTATATCTGGGATGCAGCTGTCTAGTCAATAATCCACATGAAACAATGAGGTTCACCCCAAACAGATATTATGAGAAAGTGATCATGACAGAAATTGAACTATTCACTTTGATCATCTTTATTCTTTGCCTACCTTATTCTGTGTCAGATACAGTATCATCTTCACTTACTGCTGTTAATTGCCTTGGACTACACCTTTAGGTGTGGGCACTGTTCACCTGTTCACAGAGGTTCCCAGCCTCCACTGAAACTCCATACACATGAGATGAGATACTGGCAGATAAACTCTTTGTGAAAGAGTTTAAACACAGTTTACTGCCTAAAGATAAAAGAAAAGGAGTACTTGTGGCACCTTAGAGGCTAACAAATTTATTTGAGCATAAGCTTTTGTGAGCTACAGCTCACTTCATCGGATAAGATAAGAACTCAACTAAACTCTTCACAAATCAATATTAAATTTTAGACCATGTTTTATTTAAAAACAACAACATCAGCCTATGCAGAATGATGGCTACCCTAAAATCAATCTTAGAACAAGACAACCAGAGGGATGACTAATATCTGAAATTGATGTGGAAAGACTGACCTAAGGATGGAAGATGGAAGTACAGATCTGGAATGTTGTGAAGTGAGGCATTGATGTGTTAAACAGCCAAGTGAATGGTGTTTGCCTGGTACCAGTGGGGCTGGTGCTTTAAAGTCATACTTGTTGAAATGGTGCTGGAACTATGAAGAGCTGAGAAGCCATCACGAATCAGAATGTATTGGTGCATATTCCTGCAAGATGATGTCCCTTCTGGAAAACAGTTGCTTCATTTATCAAGAAAATAAGGAAAAACAATATTATTCTATAGTGTGTAAAGACTTTTTAAAGGGGAGCAGAGGAAAGTGGAGTCTGGGAAACTAACTGGGATGGAGTGGCCCCTTTAGCATTCTGGACTTAACCTCACTGAACAAATATTGGATTTGCTTAATTTAAGACAGGAGAGAATTTGAATAGTAACTAAGAAGGTGTATAGTGGGAGGAGTTACAAATATGGAGCAATATTTCTACAGAGATGTTAAAGATTACAGGCAAAATGCCTGATAAATGTAAAGCAGTGATTACAATGATGGGTAATAAGGAAAGTAGTGGAGACAAAAATATTAAAAATGATCATAATCTTTTCTAATTTACATCTAATCTTTTTGAATCAGTAATAAGCTAATTGCCTCAGCCTAGTGATGAGTCCTGTGCTGCTGGAAATCCTGTCTTTCAGATGAAAGATGGAGCTGAGCTCTTGACCACGTATAGATATTAAAGATTCTATGACATTTTTGTGAGAGTAGGCATAATGTTGCTGGTGTTGAGGCCAAATTAAAACAAGAGTGATTACATTCTGATTACCTAGTACAGTCTTTCTTCATGCCCTACCTATTGTCTACTGTATAATGTTATGCACTGCTAAATAGTTGCCTAGTTTCACCGCAAAGATAGCTGCATTTCATTAAGAGATGAAGTAAGTGATATAGTGTCTAGTATTCCTTGGAAAGCACTTCATGGTAATTTGGGATGAAAAGTGCTACATAAATTTGAAGTACAGATGTCACTCTTACAAACTTTACATTCTGACTTTTGTGGTTAGATGTTGTTAATGTGATATCACCTAAATTTAATATAGGGAAACCTGAGGAATACTGCAGTAACATTTAGTTACAAAAGCAACTGAAATTTGATTAAGTATGACCACCACACTATTTACCAGTCATAATCTCTTTTGTGGTAGAGAAGAGATGAGACTCAGATGTTGTAAATACAGAGAGGATTCTTTCATGACAATGCTGGGCAGACGCCAAACCTGTATCTCCTTGACCCTCTGTCCCCCATAGGTCCTGATCCAGCACCCATTGAAATCAATAGGAGTCATTCCATTGACATCATTGGGTTTTGGATTAGGCTACTGAGGAAAACAGCTAGTTTTCCTCAACAGGAAGAGCTTATATGGGAACACTACATCTTGGCCTGGATTTCAGCAATCATAGAATGGACTGCTGAGTACACTTGACCTATAATCAAAAATGTTACATCCTGAAGTGGCTGAAGTACTCTTGCTGTGGGAACCTTTACTTTTTAATTTCCTAACTTGTAGACATATAAACTCTCGCATTTAATGTTGCATTAACATCTTTGTATTTAATTTTCTTCTTCAGATAAAGTTTTTATTTATATATGTCTAAACATGAGCTCTTAGTTCCACTGTATACTGAAGTGTACACTGGGTTAAGGAATAATTACTCAGACAAATGTATAGATATGTCTGTCATTGCCCCAAACCCCCAAACAATTTGTGGTTCATGAACTAATGTGTTTGCATACTACCAGCAGATCACATTTGTAACAGCTGGAATGATTAAAACGCCTAAACATAAGTGGCCAGATTCAGACTTGATGTGGCTGAGTGAATATCTTTGTAACTTAATGGAATTTCACGTGCATACACCCAGGTCTGAACTGAGCCCATGGTGCCTTCCATTTTTAACTCTATATGCTCTTCTCAATAATAATTGCAGACATGTTATCTGATTGCACTCTTGCATTTGTTATTTCGTTTACCTTGTGGTGTGCATAATTGACTAATGATGCCTGTAATCTGCCACTGTGATTAACTAATTAAAAACTGTAAAGTATTCCAGATCAAATTTATGCAAAAAAACCCCAGCAAGTTTTTACTGATTTCTTGAAATCAAAGGTAATTTCCATGTGTATCTCTTTATTCAATACACAAATCAACTAAAAAAAATCATGTTTTAAAAGTAAATGAAATCTTCAAAGTGGCTTAATCAACAAAAATGGGAGAAATTATATAGACTTCTTCCCCCCATAAGATGGAGTATGGCATTAAAAAGACAGGTTTCAGAGTAGCAGCCGTGTTAGTCTGTATTCACAAAAAGAAAAAGGACTTGTGGCACCTTAGAGACTAACAAATTTATTTGAGCATAAGCTTTCGTGAGCTACAGCTCACTTCATCGGATGCATTCAGTGGAAAATACAGTGGGGAGATTTATATACACAGAGAACATGAAACAATGGGTGTTACCAGTGACCAAAGTGATCACTTAAGGTGAGCTTTACCAGCAGGAGAGCGGGGGGGGGGGGAATTTTGCAGCGATAATCAAGGTGGGCCATTTCCAGCAGTTGACAAGAATGTCTGAGGAACAGTGGAGGGTGGAGGGGGGGAATAAACATGGGGAAATAGTTTTACTTTGTGTAATGACCCAAATTAATTCCAATTCAGCAGTCTCTCATTGGAGTCTGGTTTTGAAGTTTGCCACTTTTAGGTCTGTAATTGAGTGACCAGAGAGATTGAAGTGTTCTCCAACTGGTTTTTGAATGTTATAATTCTTGACGTCTGATTTGTGTCCATTTATTCTTTTACGTAGAGATTGTCCAGTTTCACCAATGTACATGGCAGAGGGGCATTGCTGGCATATATCACATTGGTAGATGTGCAGGTGAATGATAGTGTGGCTGATGTGTGGCTGATGTGATTAGGCCCTATGATGGTGTCCCCTGAATAGATATGTGGACACAGTTGGCAACGGGCTTTGTTGCAAGGATGGGTTCCTGGGTTAGTGGTTCTGTTGTGTGGTGTATGGTGCTGGTGAGTATTTGCTTCAGGTTAGGGGGCTGTCTGTAAGCAAGGACTGGCCTGTCTCCCAAGATCTGTGAGAGTGATGAGTCATCCTTCAGGATAGCCTGTAGATCCTTGATGATGCATTGGAGAGATTTTAGTTGGGGGCTGAGGGTGATGGCAAGTGGCGTTCTGTTATTTTCTTTGTTGGGCCTGTCCTGTAGTAGGTAACTTCTGGTAACATTCAAAAACCAGTTGGAGAACACTTCAATCTCTCTGGTCACTCGATTACAGTCCTAAAAGTGGCAATACTTCAACAAAAAAACTTCAGAAACAGACTCCAATGAGAGACTGCTGAATTGGAATTAATTTGCAAACTGGATACAATTAACTTAGGCTTGAATAGAGACTGGGAGTGGATGGGTCATTACACAAAGTAAAACTATTTCCCCATGTTTATCTCCCCCCACCCCCCACTGTTCCTCAGATGTTCTTGTCAACTGCTGGAAATGGCCCACCTTGATTATCACTACAAAAGGTTCCCCTCCCGCCCCCCCGCTCTCCTGCTGGTAGTAGCTCACATTAAGTGATCACTCTGGTGACAGTGTGTATGGTAACACCCATTGTTTCATGTTCTCATAGAATCATAGAATCACAGAATATCAGGGTTGGAAGGGACCTCAGGAGGTCATCTAGTCCAACCCCCTGCTCAAAGCAGGACCAATCCCCAACTAAATCATCCCAGCCAGGGCTTTGTCAAGCCTGACCTTAAAAATATCTAAGGAAGGAGATTCCACCACCTCCCTAGGTAACACATTCCAGTGTTTCACCACCCTCCTAGTGAAAAAGTTTTTCCTAATATCCAACCTAAACCTCCTCCACTGCAACTTGAGACCATTACTCCTTGTTCTGTCATCAGCTACCACTGAGAACTGTCTAGATCCATCCTCTTTGGAACCCCCTTTCAGGTAGTTGAAAGCAGCTATTAAATCCCCCCTCATTCTTCTCTTCCGCAGACTAAACAATCCCAGTTCCCTCAGCCTCTCCTCATAAGTCATGTGTTCCAGTCCCCTAATCATTTTTGTTGTCCTCCGCTGGACGTTTTCCAATTTTTCCACATCCTTCTTGTAGTGTGGGGCCCAAAACTGGAAACAGTACTCCAGATGAGGCCTCACCAATGTTGAATAGAGGGGAACGATCACGTCCCTCGATCTGCTGGCAATGCCCTACATATACATCCCAAAATGCCATTGGCCTTCTTGGCAACCAGGGCACACTGTTGACTCGTATCCAGCTTCTCGTCCACTGTAATCCCTAGGTCCTTTTCTGCAGAACTGCTGCCGAGCCATTCGGTCCCTCGTCTGTAGCGGTGCAAGGGGTTCTTCCATCCTAAGTGCAGGACTCTGCACTTGTCCTTGTTGAACCTCATCAGATTTCTTTTGGCCCAATCCTCTAATTTGTCTAGGTCCCTCTGTATCTTATCCCTACCCTCCAGCGTATCTACCTCTCTATGTATATAAATCTCCCCACTGTATTTTCCACTGAATGCATCCGATGAAGTGAGCTGAAGCTCACAAAAGCTTATGCTCAAATAAATTTGTTAGTCTCTAAGGTGCCACAAGTACTCCTTTTCTTTTTATTAAAAAGACAGAAGTAAGAAAATCCCAGCACAATACTATGCTGAGGGTCCAAGAATGTTCCATACTTTTAAATCACTTTGTTGGAGGTGCTCAACTTATATAATATTCTTGGAAAAAATATCTTCTCAAGAATAAGGAGAATCTTTTTTTTATAGAATTGCAATGTATTCCATTGGCAGAAAAGTGTATGCTTCTAATTATATAAGATTTTATGAACTGTAGACTAATAAATACTAGCAGCCCTTTAAACTACAGGTTACTGATATTTTCTATAGTATGTAACCTTTAATGTTCTGAGAATTAAACTTGTCTATTTGATCCTATTTACATTAACTGCATAGTTATGTGCTCCTGTATTTTTAATTTTTTGGGGGAAAAATCTTAGTCTGTTTATATAGTTTGCATTCTACTAAGGGACACATCTGTGGGAGGAAAACAATAATCACAGTTTTGTGAGGCATGGTTTTTGAGTATACATTAGAATTGGTCCTACATTTGTCCTGCAGATAATTTCAATATGGGATGAAAACAAAAGGTCTTCCTGTATCAGGAAGAAAAATCACAATAGAAAAATTTGTCACAAAATGAAAAGTTCTGAAAAATGTTGATTGAAAATGTTGAAAATTCTGAAAACTTTGAATTTTAAAAGTTTCATTTCAGTTTCTCAAACTGAATAGAAACATTTAATTTTGGCTTGGTTTGCTATTGAGCTAGGTCTGCCTGAGCTGCCTGCAGTGCCTCATGGGAGTTGTAGTTCTTGCCTCCATTGTCCTCTGTGTCAGGCTCCCTAGCTGGACTGCCTCTCCTATGATGTCTGGTAGTAACAGGAGTCCTATGATGCACAGTGGCAGTTCAGACAGTGAGGGGTGGTGGTGGAGGGGGGGGGCGGTGAGGCACCATGGGAAACATAATCCATCCACAAAACCCAGTCCACAGAAGACAATGAGTACCATGAAAAACATGTGGGGGTTATAGTGTATCACAGATTGAATATGAGGCAACAATGTGATACAGTTGCAAAAAAGGGCAAATATTCTGAGGTATATTAACAGGAGTGTTGTATATAATACATGGGATAGTCCTGTGCCAATCTGCTTGGTGCGTATTAGGCCTCAGTGGGAATATTGTGTCCAGTTTTGGGCACCACAGTTTAGGAAGTATGTGGACAAATTGGAGAGTCAAGAGGAGAGCAATAAAAGTGATAAAGGGTTTAGAAAGCTTGACCTATGAGGAAAGGTAGAAAAAACTGTGCACGTTTAGTCTTGAGAAAGAAGACTGAGGGGGGACCGAATAAGTCTACAAATATGTTAAGAAATGTTTAAAAAAGGACTGTGATCAATTCTTCTCCATGTCCACTCTAGGTTGGACAAGAAGTAATGGCCTTAATCAGCAGCAAGGGAGATTTAGGTGAGGTATTAAGAAAAACTTCCTTACTGTTAAGTACTGGAATAGTACTGGCAGAGGAGATGGGGGGATGAAGCACTGATGGTAAAGCAGCTTTGTTACAGAAGTTACAAGTTCATAGTAACTTAGGGCTTGTCTACATTACCCGCAGGATCAACGGGCAGTGATCGATCCAGCGGGGGTTGATTTATCGCATTTAGTGTAGACACGATAAATCGACAGCTGAGTGCTCTCCCATCGACTCTGGTACTCCACCAGAGCGACAGGCACAGGCAGAGTCGACAGGGGAGCGTCAGCTGTCGACTCACCACAGTGAAGACACTGTGGTGAGTAGATCTACGTATGTCGACTTCAGCTACGTTATTCACGTAGCTGAAGTTGAGTAACTTAGATCAATCCCCCCACCTCCCCCCCGTGTAGATCAGGCCTTAGTATGTTCAAGTTAAATATTAAAGCACAATTCAAATGTAATAGACCTCCACCGAGCCTCATTTAATAAAAAGCTGTATTCCTTTACTTGTAGATTATAGCAGGATCAAGTAGTATTGTCCAAAAGTATAAAAAGGAGCATTTATAGTATACTGTCTGAACTATTTCGAAGTAATGATGTTTGCCATAAAACCTTCAGGGTAACTCCATGTCCTATCTAACACAGTAAGTGAATGACACTATTAGGAACTGGAACAATACTGTGACATAAGAAAAATTACTGCACTAATTGGCACTGCATTTACAGGCTTTCATATTGATACTTTAAGTTCTCATTGTTCCTTTAGCAGTTATGTTACACGTCTTTTGATGAATCGTATTTCTATTCAGAATTGGCAGATAAAGCTCTGTTTAATTTAATGGCTGTATTATACACTTTAGGTTAACACCAGTATAAAAGGGTCAACTCAACAATAACCCTAATAGAAAACAAATAAAAATAATACTCTCTTATGGAAATAGACTGATTAAATATTCATATCTGTGTGCTTACAGATATGAAAAGTATGTGAAAATTGTGCGTGCAACAAATTATGTGTAGTTACCATTAAATACAAAGATAATCTTTTAAAGATTTAAGCAATTGTTAATGGACAGTATGTATTCTCAAGACAATTGAAATGCATTTAAAAAAAATGTACTGGATAGCTGACCAGCTATTTGTTTAACTACTTCAAAACTTTCCCATCTGGCATGCCGTCCTTACCCCCCTATGACTAGGTTCCCCTCTGAAATGCTCTCCAAAAAGCCCTCCCACACTTCCTACAGCCAGCAACCCCCAAACTTCTCTCCCCATCCAGGTACCCAATCCCCTCTGAGCCCCCCCACAGCTAGGGACCTATCACCCTTAGATAAAGAATTAATGAATGTCAGTCAGTAGGGGGTTTATGGGGAAAAAAGATCCTGTCAAACTAACTAGATATATTTTTTATGAGATTGCAAGTTTGGTAGATAAAGGTAATAGTGTTGATGTAATATGCTTAGACTTCTGTAAGACATTTGACTTTATACTGCACAATATTTTGATTTAAAAAACTAGAATGATATAAAATTAACATGGCACACATTAAATGAATTTAAACTGGCTAGCTGATAGGTCTCAAAATGTAATTTATAAATGGAGAATCATCATCAAGCGAGTGTGTTTCCAGTGGCTCCCACAGGGATCAGTTCTTGGCCCAGTGCTATTTAACATTTTTATCAATGAACTGGAAGAAAACATAAAATTATCACCGATAAAGTTTTCAGATGACAAAATTTGGAGGAGTGGTAAATAATGAAGGTCACTGATTTAGAGTGATCAGTAATCTCATTCTCCCTCCCCCTAATATGTAGCATTTAATAGATGATTTGATGTTTTACATATATAGGATACTGCATTGCACGGGGTAGTATACTACTATCTGCTTAGTGTGTGAGGTATGCTAGGTATGTAAAAGTCAGTGATGAATTAAACCTTTCTTTTGCCCTTCATTGAAAATTTTTTTTTTAAAAAAAAGGTTTTTATACACACACCCATTAGTCTTCTCTACCTTTGGTAAAGGCAATTATTAAAAAAAAATATTACACCAATTTAGCCTGGTATTTCTGCTAAATGGACAAAACTTCAGGTATATGTGAGCACGGGTTGGACAGTTGTTTAAGTAAACCAATAATATCTAGTTGGTCATAATCAGCATTCTGCATATTCTGCAGTATAGTGGGACCAAATTCTTCAGCTACAACTCCTAAACCCCACAGTAACCACTAGGAAGAAAAAGGGTGAAAAAGAGAATGTGGAGGATTTCTGACCAGACTACCAACCCTGATTGGAAAACATGAAAAACATTAGGCTACTTATGATATTCCTGTAGTTTTAAAACCTAAAAATGGTTCTTAAGATTCAGGAAAAAGAGGTTATAGGATTGTACATTTCTGCTGCTACTTTAGATGCAGGTATGAAAATCTGATTTTTATTAAATGGTTTTGTAAAAAAAGATTTTGGTGTATTGTTACAATTTGTCAGGAATGTTTCCCTGGACAAATGTTAAAATAAATTATTTTTTAAAAATTGTGCAACTGTGCTTGTAGACAGATATTCATTCATTCATGATTAAAGTGCACCAGTTTTAACAACTACATTTAAAAAAACAAGACACAAAATGAAATCTGGGGAATTTAAAGTTTTACTCCTTAGGAGCTGATCTTCCAGAAACTGCAGATGCTTGCCATTCAAACTCTATAGCCTTCAAAGCTATTATAACCAAGAAAACTTGTGATTTTTTTTCAGGAGACATTTTGTGATGACAGGGGCCAAAAAAAAGTCATATTAGGCATCACCATTGCACCTTCTCCAAAGTCATCTATTCTGCCTAGAATAATATCAGAGGAAGCAGTAGGTGAAATCACAGCCAATGGCAGCTTTGCTATTGAGTTCAGATTTCATCCAATGTCCTGAAAAATGGTGCAAAAACTCTGAAAAAGCGACTGTGTACGTGGCACTGTGAAGTTCCAGTCTGACTCCATGATTTCCTTATAAAAGTGTTTCAGTCTACAAGCAAAAAGTTTTTAATTCTAACTGTGAGCCCAGCAAATTCACTGTAGGATTTGAAAATCAAACTAATCTTTTTTGTCTTGTGCATTGTCTCTAGTGTTAAATATTTCTGCAAGACAAATTCTGTATTTGCTTGCATTTGTGCAAGCTACATTGTGTTCAGAAGAGGTTGAGCAGATGCGAGGGCAGAATTTTGCCTCGGAATTGGAATTAATGTAGTAATTCTGATGGTGCCCAAGCTAGAGTCGAAAATCCAGCTCATGCTCTTATAGCTGTGTGGGTTACCAGTAGCTGCCAGCTGAGATAGGAGTGAGAGAATAGAACAATATAATTTTATCACTAAAATACACAGGTAGGATTCTAAGTACAGGCTGCAATCTGTTGAATAAGAAGGTGTTATCCTTACATGCTATCTATAGGGGGGAAGTGTGTCCTAATGGATAGAGCACTGGACTGGGAATTGGTAAACCTGGGTTTTATTTTCTGTTCTGCCACTGACCTGCAGTCAAATCTTGGGCAAGTCACTTCACCTACCTGTGTCTCAGTTTCCAATCTGTAAAATGGAGATCCTGACAATGGCATCTTCCTTTTTAAATCATTTTGAGCTCTATAAATGAAAAGTGCTATTAAAGAGCCAAGTGGTAGTATTTTAATATAATATCACTTTTCAGAGTACAGCTACCATTTCATCAAAAACAAGACAAGTGAATTCCTGATTCTCTTAAGAAGCCTAGGCAGCCTATTTTAATTTAATTTATACCAAAAACAAAACAAAACAAAAACAACACAAATGAAATATCCTAGAACTCTAAACTAGCTAGTTTCTTAATTGTTTGGAAAATATGTTATGTCTATGACGATCTTTTGTCATGTGTTTGCAGTGACTTTCTTTCTTAATTTGTGGCTCTTTGAGCAGTATGAACATCCCAAACATCCAGGAGTAAAAGTAATCTTGACTACACAGTGCAATAACACCTATACATATCCAGAGAAAAAAGTCTATTGCCAACCTGGAGTTAAGGTTGAGAATCAGTAGAAATAGTTTGAAAATTTACAGGAATGTTGTAATTATCTCTACTACTAAGCATTACAAACCAAGGAAATTAGGGATTAAAGTTCAACTAAAAATAAATCCAAATGTGGTAAAATATGGAAATGCACCCAAACAATCTTAATGCTGCCCTGTAGAGATAGTATGCAATGAGCAAACAATGTAATGTTTGTGGTCACGGATTAGATAAAACTGATTTTTATAGACACTACCTTTTAAACTCATTTTTCCCCTTAGAGCACAGCTTTCTATGGAATGTACAGTTCCAAGCACATCAGCGTTCAGATTCTTGATTGATACCTTGAGGCACTGCTAAAGTACAAATAATTAATAACTATAATTAATTTAACACTACTAAATTATTGCTAGGCATAACAAGTTCTGCTGCAATGTTAATTTTGTGCAAACTGCAGTTATAAAGATTTTAATGGTGATTATGATATACTGAACATATGAAGAGAAATATTTAGTAACATTATTTGTTGATAACAGTAAAATATGAGTTTCTAAATTGTTCAAATTGTCTATACTAAGAAACTAGAATTCAGTGGAAAAAGGAGGAGAATGGTAAAATAATAGAAGCACATTAATAAGCTTGGAAGCAGTAGGCTGAGATTCCAGACAAAAGATTACCAGAAGTTTTGAGGATATTTGGTCTCTATTTTTGTATTTGTATGATGTCCTTAGATAGTTACTGCAAATTGTAAATATAGCTAGTACACATGAGTGCATAGGCTGGGTATATTTTGTTTGTTTGTGGTTCCTAAATGATTTAGGTCAGCCAAACCCTTACAAGCAAGTGACAGTCCCATCCTGCTTTGAATAGTATACATACACTGTAAACTTCTTCCTCTTCTGTGGCATGTTTTTTTCTCCAAGTCTGACCATTTCTAAATTTTCCTTGCAGGACTTTCCTTGTCCAAGGCCCTAGCTTCCTTTATCCAAAACAGAATCTCCAAAACCCCTCTTACATCCTGGTTGAATCTATCATGATACAATGGCCAGCATGACTCTGCAGTAATTACTCAGCATCTTTATGCAATGCTCTAGCCAGTGCCACCTGAATTTAGGGTCACTCAGCACTGGAGATCTGCATTTCTATGTAGGGTCCTATAGCGTACAAACCTGGACCATCCCTCTTACTCCTATAGAGAGCTGGATGAATAAAAGATTGTTGGTTTGTTTGTTTGGGGCTCTTTGGGGGGTGGGGATTTGCTGGAAATTCTGGGGGAGAAGAAAATCATTTTGGGTACAATGAAACGTTTTGTTTGACCTGAAGCAAAAACTTTTGTTTCAATTCTAAGCATTTTAACATTTACAAAAATAAATTAAAGGGCATGTCCAAATGAAGTCATTTCAAATAAAATAAAGTAACCATTTTGTTTCAAAAATATCAAAATGAAACTTTTCAATTTTCAGGGTATTTGTTAGGGTTTTTTACTTTTACCAAAACAAGCTGGCAAAATAGACATGAATTAACAAAATGTTTTGGTGTTGCCAAATCTGCTTTTTCTTACCCAAAAATGTTTTAGTCAAAATTTTGTGTCCTGTACTTTACTTTTCTCTGCTTTTATGGCCAACTCCTGGTCTCATAGAATCCAATATCAAATCTCCCATTGATTTCAGCAGGACTGGGATTTGTTCCTCTTAAAACAAATAGCCATCTTTTTAAAACAGAAAAATAATAGATTGACTTTTAGTATATGCTTATAGCCATCCTTTTAATTTCAGAATGGTTTGCCAACATATCACTGCCATACCTGTCACAACCCTTGTAATGTTATTGGCTTCTGAGTCTGAGAATGATTTTGCAGCCAGAGGAATCTGACAGCGATTACAAGCCTAGTGATACCTCCACTGTGCAGAAAATTGTTATTGACAGTCGTGAGGATAAACTAAAGCCTGATTAAGGAGAAGCAGCCTGACCAGGAAATGATAGGAGAGGTGACATCCATTTTTAAATGGCAAAACCAGTGCACACTGGTGGAACCCTCATTCTCCCCTGCAGATTTCAGTACTGATATTTTTTCTCCTCAGTTTTCTGAAAAAAATTGTATCAAAATCAGTGTGACAGAGCATGGGACCAATTATGAATCCCATCTGTAACGTATAAATAGCTCCTTACAGACCATAAATGAACATACAGGGTGGGGATAGTACAATAAATGTGAATGGTTAAAAATCCCAAATATTTCTGTATACTTCTCCATCCTACTTATGTCACCATCACTCCTCCCCCCCCACCCCCACCCCCACTCCCGCTCCTGTTGTGATTCCTTTTGTTACACTGAGTTCTGTATTTTTTCCCAGGGTTTAGCTGAAGTCTAATTTGGCGTTTCAAAATCTCCATGCATATTGATTTCCCATTTCAGCAAAGGTATGTCCTTAGACAAGACATTTCCATAAGTCAGCCATCCATGATGTTCATGGGAAAATTAGTATGTCCAATATGAAATCAAAATTGACATTTTTTTTGTGGAGCTAAAGTATGCAGCGTGGTGTAATAGGGAGTCTTTCAAGTTGTTGAGTGCCAAATTAATTTTATCTCCAAATTACTGACAATTTATAGTCTAGAAAATAAGGAATGATAGGCCAGATATTAATAACTGTCTAAATGCCACCAGGGAGGTGATTCCCTCCTGTAGACACATGGGGTTCTTTGCTGTGCCTTAGATGACACTATGAGTAAAATGCACAAAATAATCACAATTATTAGCTATTAATATTTTGCTAGTAAAAAAAAAGTAAAAATGGAACAATTGTTACATCAGTTAAAATCTTTTCTGTATGCCTTTCTGTGGAAAGCTTTTAAGCGAGAGCACATGTTTAAGAGTTGGCCTGCCTCTGGAGGGGGCATTCTTTTCTTGGGAAATTAAAACTGAACTATATTATTCCCCAAAATGAGTACTGAGTCCTGTCTTTGTGTATATAGATTATTGATGGCCAACTCTAGTCAGAGCAAAACATCAGGCCCTGTCAAGGTTCCTTCCCCACTCTGATTTGGGTACACTAGGCTAGGGTACAGATGTGGGGACCTGCATGAAAACCTCCTAAGCTTACTTTTACCAGCTTAGGTTAAAACTTCCCCAAGGTACAAACTATTTTACCCTTTGCCCTTGGACTTTCGCTGCCACCACCAAACGTCTAACACCGGTATTATTATTATTAGGAAAGAGTTAGTTTGGAAACGTCTTCCCCCAAAAATCCTCCCAGATCTTACCCCCTTTTTTCTGGGGAAGTTTGATAAAAATCCTCACCAATTTGCATAGATGACCACAGACGCAAACCCTTGGATCTTAAGAACAATGAAAAAAGCATTCAGCTTCTTAAAAGAAGAATTTTAATAGAAGAAAAAGTAAAAAAGAATCACCTCTGTAAAATCAGGATGGTAAATATCTTACAGGGTAATTAGATTCAAAACATAGAGAATCCCTCTAGGCAAAACCTTAAGTTACAAAAAGACACAAAAACAGGAATATCCATTCCATTCAGCACAGCTTATTTTCTCAGCCATTTAAACAAACAGAATCTAACGCATATCTAGCTAGATTACTTACTAAGTTCTAAGACTCCGTTCCTGTTCTGTCCCCGGCAAAAGCATCACACACACAGACCCAGACCCTTTGTTTCTCCCCCCCTCCGGCTTTGAAAGTATCTTGTCTCCTCATTGGTCATTGTGGTCAGGTGCCAGTGAGGTTATCCTTGCATCTGATGAAGTGAGCTGTAGCTCACGAAAGCTTGTGGTCAAATACATTTGTTAGTCTCTAAGGTGCCACAAGTCCTCCTTTTCTTTTTGCGGACACAAACTAACACAGCTGCTCCTCTGAAACCTGTATCAGAAGAGTGATTGAGAAAGTTCTAATTTAAAAGAACTCCCCCATCCCCCGGCCCCAGCCTTATTTTTCACATGGGCACCTGACTGGCTTCTGGATTAGAAACTCACCAACGACTGCATATACTTAAAAAAGACGTTTTTGTGTTAGAAATAGATGAACAAAATCACAATATTTGCTTTGGGGTAGAATAGAAATTACTGGGTGTTAGAGTTCAACAACAATAAAACTTAAAGCTGATCTGCTTTGTCCTCACTAGTGTTGAGATATTGGAAAAAATTATTTGTGAACATTTATTCAGATAAAAATTGCATTAACATTCATAAATCTTTTTTTTTCCGGTGAACATTAGAGTGTTGTTCTAAGGGATGTTCACAGAAAGTAGTAAATATTGGTCCATGTTGGGGATGTTTGTGTTGCATGAATTCTTTATCTTCTTTTGTTTGTACAAGTTTCAGCCTTCCCAGCAAGGAGCAGAAAAAATTTCATATGACTTAGGTGACCAAATGCATCACAAATCTATGAATAGTCTAAGTGAATAGTTTGAACAGCCCATCAGCTGGAATATGTTTGCATAAAGTGTTTGTTGAAGAATGAAGAAATTCATAAAAATCAGTCTGTTTTCATGGAATTCACAAACAGAAAAAAACCCAATAAATCAAGTTATTGATTAAGTCCTTTGAAAGGTGATAGGCATGGTGTAAGATTCTAAATAGTTGTTACTACCTCTCACCCTGCAATTAAAGGGAGAGAAGGTGATTATGTTACACATTTTATGATTCTGCTGTCTTTGTGTGTTTCATACCTCGTACAGTAGCCCTGCTTCTGGGCTGCTGCTTTGAAAAACTAATCTACAGTATATTTCTCTGGTGCACAAAATAAATTCTAGCTTGAACTGATCAGCATTCTGTGCTCACTTTTTGTTTGTCATTGTTTTCATATTACAAGAGGAAAAAATAAATTGTGCAGAAGATTAGATCAGAATTTGATGATTTCTGACTTGTGTTACCTCAGAAAGAGGAATTACCTCTTGTGGCTTAAATGCTTGAGTACTGTAGGACACACACATCCTACCAAATTTTATCTGTGTATAAGAACCCTTTTGAGAAGCATCATTTGGGAAGGCTTTAATTAGAAATTGACTACTAATGTTTATGAGGAGCATTACAAAATACATGATAGAGTAAATAACTGAAATTTATTTATGGGAATGGCAAAAAGCCAAATTCAATTCAATGGAAATCCTTTAATTGACTACAAAGAGCTCTGCATCAAATATTTTTCAATTAAATTTGATAAATCTGTTCAAGTTTTTAAACCTTCTTGATTATTTCTTTTGTACAAGGAAGAACAAGTGATTTCGATGGTATCTCTCCTTTTCAATGGTATTCCATCCGGTTGGGCAGAGAAACATAATATTTATGTATTCATTTATTTTTGGGGGGAAAGATACTTGATGAAGTCCCTTTCCATCTGGAGAAGCCAGTTATTAAAGCAGTGTAGAGTGTTCAGTTGATTCTGAAAGTGTGGCTTTCAAGAGGTGGGATTTCTGTTCTCTTTATTTTACATCTATTTTTACATTTAATATGATTTATTTGAAATATGTAATTGATAGACAAAACTGGGATTAAATTCTGCCTTCAGCACATGCTTGCAATCCCACTAAGGATAGAGGGTTTGCCTGCTCTTGAATATCACAGCAGTGGGCATCTTAGAAATTATTAGACAGAGTTGTTCCATTGTTCCTGGCATCTGCAACTTGTATTTTTGATCTTGATTGTTTTTTGTACTTTTAAGAGGTTGTAAGAGAATTAGGACTCTAAAACAAAGGGAAAGTATTAAGCAACCTCAGTTTCAAATTTTCAAGGTTACTCTGATTACGTTGTAACTGATATCCAGACAAGATGGGGTATAAGATATACTCAAACATCCAAACAGCTTGACTATAAGATTAGAAAAATAGGATAAAAAGTAGTACAACAGGAGGAGTGTGGAATGCAGTGGTTTTTATTTGTATTTATTTAATCTTCTTTTCCATTTCTGGTTTTGTAGTTTCAGCCCTTAAGTTTCCTGAGCAAATCCAAAACTTGAAGGGAAGCTAGCTAAATACACCACACTTTGCTTGTTTTGGGATCTAAAGCACCCAAGACTGCTGAATTTTGCATGCTTCCTACCTGAAACCACAACCTGGTCGATGTTCACTTGACACTAAGTCCAGTTTGCAAATTTTTGAGTGAACTTGGTTTGGGGTTTCATTATGGAAGTTGTATTTAGAGTTGGCCACACTTCATTTTGTATAGTGTTATCCATACAAAATGCATCACAAAATGCTTTATAGAATTAAATAAGTACAAGGTTTACAGGAAAATGAGAGAGAAACTAAGGTATAAGCAAAAAAAAATGAGTAATGCACATGAGATTTGAATGAAGATGGAATGCCAAACAGGTGGATAGATAGGTAGGGAAAGGTGGTCACAAATGCAGGAACGCAGAGGGAGGAAGCTTTTGTACTATCAGTAATCAGACTCTTTGGAGGGAGGTCTAGGAGACTGGTAGTATATAAACAGGAAGGAGGAGAAGGGACAGACAAGGCACTTCAGGTAGGTTGGAGGAAGTCCAAGATGGCCTTTAAGAACAAGGAGGACAATTTTGATTTACCTCTCTAAAAATGAACTCCAGATGGGTTGGCTGAGGAGAGGTTTAGTATAGTCTTTCTATGAGGGAGAAGTCTGGCAACTGAACATGCTGGAGTCTTGGGGCCTGATCCCAAGCTTCCCTTTGTCAATGGAAAGACTCATGTTGAGTTCACTGGGCTATGAATCAGGCCCTTGGAGGTCTTAGAATAGGAATAGCACAAAGGAAGGACAGTTTTGATATGAAACACCTTCCTATGTCTGGTCAAAGCATTACTACTAGGTTTTGAGGCAGAAGAGAAAAGTAGACCTGACAGGAAAATAGCAAATTAGCTGAAGCTTCGAACTAGTTTCTTGGGACAAACTTTGAGATCTTAGATTGAAAATTCTGTTTTGTAAACTAGTATTCCAACAGGCTTAAAATTAAGACCAGGAGACTACAGGAAAGGATACTGCTAAGAGAAGAACATAATTTGATGTTTAAAGAGGACATAAAACTCTTTGAGGTGCATATTGCAGCTCTAATTAAACACAACGTGAGGATAAGGGACCTGCAACTGCTGTCAGCTGAAGTGTTCTTCCTTCAAGGTCAAGTGGGAGATGATTTTTTTTTTGAGGAGGAGGAGGAAGTGCTGAAAGACCAGGGTTCTAATATCAGTGTGCCATGTATGAGCGAGAGATCTAGCAATTGTCCACCTGCATCATGTGGACTTATTAAAGTATGCCTACTGTGTTTACTTTTTTGTCTGTCTCTTATGAAGAACTGTGATAGATAGAAGTGAATCAGATTTTCATCACACATGGCAAGACCTATACAGGAGGAGGAGAGGGGGTGGGGATGGAGGGCTGGCGGGTAATCCACTTTCTACACCTTACAATACCAGTCTTTCCAGCATTCTGGATCATACAAAAGGCATTGTGGCGTTGCTGGATGTGCAGATGGTTGAAAAATGTACAACAGTTATTTTTGTGACAGCTTTAAAATATTTCAACTAGCTCCAACTGATTGATCAGCAGATTTAAGCTATTTTTGGAGGGGAGTGTGAGAGTGCTTTCCAAAGACAGGGGACTTTATGAACAGTTTTCCAATAGCTCCTTCTCTGTATGTACCAACGGAGCTCCAGCTTGAGTGCATCTGATGACCCCAATGTACAGCAGTATTGCATGGGGAGTGAGTTTGTGTCTCAGGTTGGAAGGTCTCAGGCTGTTTAGAAGAACAAATTAGGGATTTGGGGGGGGTCAAGGTTTTGTGGGTCCTGAAGAAGGAAGTTGGTTGTTGATAGGCTATTTTTGTGATGAGTGAGGCCAGATGGTTTGCTACTGTTACTTTTTATCTCCAGTGGTTTTTATTAAAGGATATTAAAAAGGAGGATTTTGGGGTGAGGGTGGGGGAGGGACAGGGAGGAATTTTTAAATAAAATCCATTCGTTGTCATAAATTTAAAATTTTGGAAAGTTGCAACCAGCTCTAACTGTTGTTCTCGTTATTTGCTTGGACCCCTAAAGAATGAAAGCAGTCTCTGTTTATATATGTTGAAATAGAAATCAGTAAATAAAACACAATGCACTCCTAGAGACTAGCCTGAAATATTTTTATATCTAAACTAGAAACTTAAGGTCTATCTTTACCAACATAGATACATGTACAGCCAAATCAGTTTTATAGCACCTTTTCTGAGTTGAAAAAGGTGATTATATTATCTGGAAATACACTATAAATAATAAATCGTTTTTCTGATGCCAACGCTGCAGAATTTCTCTTCAGCAGGATACTGGCCTGGGAACTTGAAAAATTAAGTCTCACTCCCACCTATGACTTATCTTGATATAATTTAGGAGTTGGCCTGTGTCCACATATCTGGAGGCTTATATTATTTTCAAGTTTAGTACATATATCCTTCTTCTGTATCTGAAGCTCTCTGCTTTTGGGTACCATATTAGATTGTTAGTCTTGTTACCTACTAGCTTATACTTCAGAAATTTAAAATTTAGAAGTCTTTCTTAATTAATATTTGTGAAACTTGGGAGCTTTTGATACAAATTATTTTGATTTCAGTGTCTGACTATAAAGATAATAGCATTTCCAATTTAACACTCATCAAGGTCCTGAGCTATTCCTCAGAACCTCATAATCTGAGCTTCTGGTGTAAAATGACGCCTGTGTTTTCTTTTCCTAAAGCTGGTAGAAGTCCAGTAAAAATAAGGTGTACCTGAGGGGATCTTTCAATTGACAATACTACTTTGCTTATTACACCTGGGTAAACAGATTTACTTATTCAGCTGGAATTAGCGCCAAATGTAATCTACAGGAGAATGTTTTGGCAAGAAATGAGGCTTGCCATCTGATTTCCAATGAAGATTTGAGATGAAACAGTGTGTAATCGCTTAATCTTGTTAAATGTAGCACAAAACACTAAGTGTATTAGAGCGTGCATTTAAATGATAACAAACCCTGCTGTTAGAGCTAATAGAAAACAGCTCTTTCCCCATTCACCAGCCATTCTCAGAAAGGATTCCTTTCTATTTCAGAGCAATTTACTCTGATTTCTTATAGTTGACCACAGGGTGGTTTTTTTATATGCACTTTTAATTGTTTGTTTTTCTTCACTGATGGGTAACAGTCACCATATTTATTAGCATAAGAATTGTGAGGAAAATACTCTAATGTATTACAGTTGTCTTCAAGTCCTACACATACATTTCACTAATAACATCAAGAATGAAGTGTTTAAACGAGCACACTCTTATTATGATATGGATTTGCATTCCATTGTGCTTAACTTTTTGAATTGGTTTTAATGGACAATTTTCTTATACTTTTTAAAGCAGGTACGAAGTGTTGCATTTCACTGACAAACGGTGGTGGGTAACACTAGTGAAGAGGCAACTGTGCAAGTATTTAGGAGTCATAAAAGGTTTATTTCCTCTGTATTTAACAAATTAATATAGGGTTTAATCACCAGCAATTCTATTAAAAAGTAATAGCCTATTTGTGACATGCCCCGGCGTACAACCTGGACTGTAGAATTGCTGAGCCCTCTTAACTCTGTAGCCCAGAGTACCTCTCACATTGCTCTGCTAGTGGCAAAGCAGATGCTTCAGGCTTTGGTCTCTCACGGCCATTAGGATGTGAAGGTATACCCAAAGTTACATGAAGGCTCTCATAGCTACTCATGAACCGTATGGAGGTAGACACTCACAAATTTCCCCAGCCCCAGTGGTGCACTGCAGAAATGTGCATCTTATGCTGCTCAAGACCCCCTTGATCAGAGTAAGCTCATTAATTAGTTTGTCATATCATCAAAAGGTACGAATATGCACTAGCCTTTGTAACCTGAGTAGGTTTTCCAAACTTCAATCAAAAACCCACTGGCTTAGATAAAACATTCAAATAAGTTTATGAACTACAGAAAGATAAATTTTAAGTGATTATAAGTGGTATAAGCATAGAAGTTCAGAATTGGTTATAAAAGGAAATAAAAGATAAAAACAGCAAGCTATTCCCTAGCCTGATAAAATTTGTCAAATTTGAAGCAATAAGATTTCTCTCTTCAAAAACTGACAACAATCTGTTCTAACTGGAAAGCTTTTCCAGTTAGGACCACTGCCCCCAATTCAAATGTTTCTTTGTCTTCCATTGTCCCTTATTTATATTCTCCTTCTTGCTTTCAGAAATACGCCCACCCCTAATATCTTTCTTAGATGCAGTGAGATGCTCGGTACCCTTGAGTCCCACTGATTTCAATTTGCCTTAAATTGTGCAGGAACTGTCTCAACTTACATAAGTAGGTGATGCAATAAATCTCTATGCATTATCCTGAAAATGCATCTCAGTTACAGTAACTAGCTATTACTTGGACTGAGCTGTCATTGATTTTTCCCTGGTATTCAGAAATAAAATGTTATAAACTGACTCGTTCTGATATTCTAAATATTATCTTTAATAAAGTCTGAATTAAGGCTAATTTCAAACTTGGGTGTCTTGAATTAGACATGCAAATACATATGTAGGGACCCAAAATTGTCAGCTGAGTGGCTGTTTGAACATAGAACCTCTGAAAATCAGGCTATTTTTAGTTTGGTGCCAAAGTGTGGCTCAAAGAGCTCAATTTTAGACATCCATGTTTGAAAAGTTTTGACATTAAATATTTCATGTTTGTATTTCTTTTTAATTAGCTCATGATAGTTGTATGTATTTTCTGGTGTTTCACCAGATTGTAATTCACACTTTATATTCATTACCACATAGCCTCTTGATTATAGTGGTGATCCTTATTCCATAATAAATATCTCTTCATTGCAGAAAACTCTCCACAATTTAGCATAGCTCAGCAGTGGTAAGATGCAGATGACACAAAGCAGGTTGGGAGAGTGGTATTTGCAAACACTTTGGAGGATATAGACAAAACTCAAAGGGATATTGATAAATTGAAGAACTTGGCTACAAACAACAATATAAAATTCAACAAAGACAAATGTAAGGTGCTACACGTAGGGAAGAAAAACCAAATGCACAAATACAGAATGGGGATAACTGGCTTAGCAGCAGCACTGCTGAGAAGGGATGGAAGTCATTGTGGATCACAACCTCAGCATGAGTCAACAGTTTGATGCATTTGCTTTTTTTGCAAAAGCAATTTTAGGTTATGTTAACAGAGACATAGCATGCAAGTCACGGGAGGTGATAATACCACTCTATTCAGCACCGGTTGGGCCTCAGCTGGAGTACTCTGTCCAATTTTGATCACCACTGTATAGAAAGGATGCAGAGAAGCTGGAAAGACTCCAGAGGCAAGTGATGAAGATGATCAAAGGGATGGAATGCAAGCCATCTGAGCAAAGCTGAAGGAACTGGGTATGTTTAATCTGGAAAAGAGGAGATTAAGGGGTGACATAATAGTGGTCTTCAAATATTTGAAAGGCTGCCACAAATAAGATGGAGAAAAGTTGTTCTCTCTTGCCACAGATGGCAGGACAAGAGGCAATGGGTTCAAACTACTGCGTAGCAGATTTAGATTAAATCTCAAGAAAAGCTTCCTAACTGTAAGAACAGTAGGACAATGGAAGAGACTGTCTTGAGAGGTTGTGGAAGCTTCTTCACTGGAGGTTTTCAAAAGGAGACTGGATAGCCATCTGTCTTGAGTGACTTAGACACAACAAATCCTGCATCTTGGCAGGGGGTTAGACTAGATGATCCTTGTGGTCCCTTCTAACCCCATGGTTCTATATTTCTATGAATGCACTGCTTAGAGAGTGACACTTCAAAAGCAGCAGATGTGTGGCATATTAAGACTCAGTTGCACGAAAAGAGCCACACTGAGGAAGACTGTGCAGTGTGTGTGCACACACCGTTTAGTTCTGCCAGCCTCTGACTAGAGCAAATCCAAAGAAAAATTACGTAATTGCTATACTGAGAGAGAATTGGTTAGATATTAAGAATGAGATCCTTGTTCATAATGAAGAATCCAAAAATAGATGCAAAAACACAGTCAATGTGTGAGGAAAAAGGCAAGAAAGAAAATAGGTTACAATGTTTTAATCATTTAATTATTATAGCTGCTTTGAATTAGATTGTCTGTAAGAAATGGATGAGAGTAAATCAGAGCTGTGCACTAGAGATCTGACCACTAGGACAGAAGAAGCCTCTGCAGACATGTATGGAAAAACACAGGTGTTCCATGGAAACTTTGCCTTTCCCATTAGGTTCGTGCCTTGTAATGGCAAGTTCAAATTACCCATTTTTACATCTGTGGAGTACAAAGTATTTTCCAGTCAGAGCTAAAATGGCAATTTTTCTCTGCTGGCAAGAGACTCAGTTAAAAAAAAAAAAAGGAAAAATCTCACCTTTTAATCAAGGTAGCAAATATTTACACTCTCAGATCAACCACCTCTCAATGTTCTTACCTGTTGAAGATGCAAAATCTTAAAAAAAAAAAATCAGTAGGCTTCCCTATTCCCTAAGATAAGGAAATTTCAGATAAAGGGGCCAAACGAAGTGGTAGAATCTTTTAATGCAGCTTTGTAAATGTGTTATGTTTTTGTTTAAATTTGTATTTATTTTGTGTAATTTAGCTTTGGTAGGTCAGAGCCTTGAACAGATTGTGGCACATGAAGGAGCTCTTTGTTCGTCTTGTTTGAACCAACATTTCCAATATCTCAGCAAATACATTCTTTAAACAAACCCCATTCTGTCTTTTAGTTTGCAAAGATGCCATCAGCAATGCATTGACATTTCAGTTAAATTTGTTCTAGCCTTTGTCCAGTGCTTATTCCCCTTTAATAACAAAACAAGTGTCTAGGAAGCAAGCTGACTAACTCAATGAAAGAGCACGCTCTTCTACTTTATTTTTTCTCTTGCCTTCCCAAGATCATCTTCACATTTTTAATTCCAGTTCATTATAAGAATAAAAATAAATTTGTAAGTCTTGTTTGGTACCTAAATGTGGTTCTGAACCCAAATCCTGTACTCATTCTTTCTTCCTAAGCCCACATGTACTTACAATGCTGGGCATATGGGGCACTTCACTTCCAGTGGAAAAGTAAGGGAGCAAGGATATCTTATTGCTCTCGGACAAATACCTGTTTTGAAGAGAGTCAGGGTTAGCTTTTGAAAGTGGTGATCAATAACTATCAAAGTCCTCTGAAAGGGTGGTAAAGGAGAAAATGCAAGGTATTCATGAAGAATTTATGCATTCACCATGGACTCCCTGCTGTCTAGATAATGACAAGCAGACCAGAATGTTCTCATCTCAGAAGGTTTTGCCAAGCATGGAGTTGTGTCAGGTGATTGATACATAGGATAGAGAGAAGTTGCCACCAAAAATATGAAAGTGAATAGTAACTACAGGTGGGGGGAAATTATTTGTTTTTCTTTTTTTCCCCAAGCTGATTTTCACATGACAAGTTGTGTAGATGTGAAATAATTCAAATACCTAGCTCTTCTGTAGCACTTCACAATATTTGGCTTCAAAACACCCGTGTGATTTAGGTAAGTAGCATTATCCTCATTTTTACATTTAGCCTCTTTATGCCTCAGTTCATTAAGTGAGTTGCCCAGCTCAGATAAGAAGACTGTGGCAGAATAGGTAATTGAACCTGGTTTTCCCACATCCTAAGCTTGTGCTGCTAACCACTGGACCATACATTTTTATGGGAACTTGTTGGGTTTCAGTAAGTCTCAGAAATTTTGCTTAAAAAAGATAAAGTGTGAAACTGAAAAGCCTCAGTAAAAATGGTGTTATGGGGTTTCATGTTTGTTTGTCCTTCAGTAGCTCCCATATCAAATGATAGTTTTGCCAACTGCCAGAGTCACTACTCACCTTGGAAACTGAAAGTCAAGCTGGGCTCCCTCTAGCAGAGCGTCACCAACAATAAAGATTTTGCAGTTAGAACCTAGTATATTGGTGTATGCACAGTCACTTGATAGCATCGTCATCAGTCAAGTGAAGAGCTGTGTAGTGGGAAGAGAACCTGAGACATAAGCCCTTGTATCAGATGCCTGGTATGGGGCATTACCTGCTCACAGAATCTGGCAAGAACAGAACTGATATTGCAGAAATACACATTCCTAAGTAGTCACAGAGTATACACCAAACACATCCTGATATCAAGTGGTTCCAGAACATCCCAATATCAAGGATGGTACAAAAACATCCCCCAAGGATAACAGGAACACACTGACCCCTCCTAAAAGATAAGGTCAGGATGACAGTTCGTAATAGAGATGTTTTGATTGAACCAACATGTACAAGGTGATGGGTGATGACTAGCCACGTCAGAGGGCAATAACTATGTCAGAGAGACAGTACTAACTTGTTTGTATCGGATTATAAAGATGTATCTCAGAGGAAGTATCTTTGTCTGCCGAAGGGAGGAACGGAAAGTCCCGCCGTTCACTGAGTTGGTCCATTGTTACGGGCGTACATGTATTAGTGATCCAGTAGTGTCTGTGGGATACTAGTACCGTGCTTTGTCGACAATAAACCTGGCTGGGTTCCTTCGTCCCATAACGGATCTTCTCATAGAGTGGTTCGCTCGAGGTATGCCATGTCAGCTGACTGCCCAGGGCTGGGGTGGCACATAGAGGGAACACATACAAACAGCTAACCACAAACCGGTAGCCTGCCATCGAAGTAAGTTAGGATATGTGACATAGTCGTCAGTTGACAGCATCTACATTGCGAGTTGTTAGAGAAGCCCCATTTAAAGAGAGTGGCTGTACAGTTGCCCTGTGCTGTTGGAAACTGGTTCAGGGATGACTATATTTGCCTTGGCAAGTCAAAACATAGTGAGCAGATGGTTGGGTTGGTGCCAAGAGAGTGATTAATGACTATTGCCACTGACCACTTGTTACACCAAGCAGATTCCACCATCATGTCCTGTGGAGGCATAAGAGACCATAAAGGGCATGTAGAAGACAGGCAAACTGGCGGGTGGTTGAAGAGGTCTGCATATAGAGGCAAGTCACTGTTTTCATGGATTTTGGCCACAAGCATGATGGAGGCCCCCTCATGGCAAATATGGGGCGATGCTATGTTACTAAGTATTGGCAGCCACAGCAACCAAGTGCCGGTAATGGTGCACATAGCTTAGAACTTTGTTAGCAATTCTGATGATGAGTGGGCCAAAAAATAATCCACTTCCATGGTTCTGGTAGCTCTAAAGGGCTAATAGGAATGTAAGATATTTTTTGCTTCTTAAAGTACACAGATGTTGTTTGTATATATGTAAATAGTTAATGGAGATGGAATCAGAATATGCTGCTCAAGCATATGTAGAATAATTCCTGGTTTTGAAGGACTATTCAAACTTGTTCATGCACTGCAAATGGCTTCCTTTGTTTATTGACATATTGGCTTTTAAAAGCCATGACCCCAAATACACACACAAGAAGCCATTCTGTTTAGTAAGAAGGTGCCCATTTTACATAGTCACCTGTCCAATGATAACCATGCTTTATAAACAAGCACATTTCTGTGTTTTTTTTTACAAGAGAAGCAGGTATTTGAGTGAAAGAATGTGGGAAATTATTAACTGCTATGTTGTGAAGCATGCAACAGAAGTAATAAAGGGAAAGAACAGACCCAGTAGCATTAGCAGCTCTCAAAGCAAGAACACTTCAGATAGATGCAATGGCAAAGAGAGTAGGACGAGGTACCTACCATTTTAACCTTACCATTGTGTTACAGGATACTGAAAAAAAAAACAGATTTGAAATAAAGGTTTCATACACAAACATATACCTTAGTGCAGAAGAGACTGTAAACAACCAAAATAGTTATCCAATCACTATTACCAAGCTGGAAGGAAGAGAGAGATAAAGAAACTTGGAAAGTAAAACAGACTATTAAGCAACACATTTGTGTGTTTGGGTCCTCCTGCCCTGCCCGTCCTGTACCCCTCCCTGAAGGAAAACCACACGTGTGAGCCACACATAACATCGAGACATCACTGACAAAATGGATAGCCCTCTTGGCAAGATTAATGCTCCCTCTGCCAACAGTTTTTAAAACTAAAAATGAAGTAATAAAATAAGAAATATAACAGGTATAAAGAGAAGTTGGGCCTCTTCTGATTGCCCATTCATCTCTATGCGAAAATATAATGCACAGTGAGATCTGTTAGTCTTATCAGCCCTGCAGGGAAAATTTACAACATTACATTTAGTAAATAAATAGGTGAGAGAAAAAAGAGGCTCTGACATGAGTCTTGATTATGACCTCCCATCCCCTGGTCACTATACTCTTATATGTACTTTTACCTTACCCCAAAAGTTATTTAGCTTCGTACTCCCAGACTGGCCTCTTAAAGGTATGGTGTTTAGCTGGAGATATTAGATGGCTCAGGGGATTGGTAGTAGGATATGATGCTTTTTCATATATAGGTAACTTTAAAAAAAAATCCAATATAGGTCAAGACCATTCAAAAGTTTTGGCCATTTGATGGGTGTTGGGTACTCTCATTTTTCTTTCTGGTGGTCAAATGTTCACGTCACAAAACCGCTATCACCACAATAAGCTGCAAGTGGCACTCTTGTGGGTATCATGAATAGAAAGGCAAAAGACTCAGTGAACTTGGAGGCTCAGCTGTTTTCTGATTTTTAGAGGTGGCAATGTTATACATATTTTGTTCCATGGCTGTCAATCCAGCACCTTTCATGAACCCTAAAATTTCCCTTAAAATAAAATAAAAATAATTAATATGTTTGGTAAAAACTAAAATGATTCAAATCCCAAAAAGTCCAGTGCTTTCACTTTTAAGGGCATATACCATAGTTTCACATTCCTCCTTAATGTGACTTAAACATTCTAATGGGTTATGGTTCAGATTCACAGGTTAATGCAACAGGGTAACCCTATGGTGAAATGTTCTGTACTTTTCATGTTCTGCAGGTAATTAGCTATTGCACTTTAGTTCATTACTTCATAGGTGATAAATTACCTTGGGAAAAAATGCTTTTAAACAGTTTGACAAGTTTAATTAATCTATTAAAACTTTGACTCTTGGATAAATTTGCAGGAAACATCCTCCTGTTTCAAGGGCATCTCAGAAATTAGAACTACACAGAGAGGGAGGGAGAGAGTTACTCCATAAGTAACAAACAATATTAGTGATTTAACTAAAATATATATTGTACTGAAAAAAAAAATCTCAAACCTGGGCACTTATGTTTTATGTACCTGTCATAGCCCTGGACAAGCTTCTGTTTCTGGACCCTCACAGCTGCTGTGTTTGGACCCACGGGCTGGTTCGATGTGCTTTTAAACTCCCTCTGGTTACTGGGTAGGCTCCTGCACTGTCTCTGGCCTTCCTGGCACACTTAGTGGGTACAAGCTGTCTGGTACCCCTCTCCTGGCAGGGGGCCCTTTGGCCCACCTGCTCCCAGGGCTGGTGCTGATCCCCTAAAACTCTCCAGTAGCTTAAGCACAGCCTTTCCCAGAGCTCCATCATTGTGGGCACTCTGGTTAATAATTTACACCTTCAGGGATATGTGATAATTGAAGCCAATAGACACAGACTTTGCAGAAGGGTTTCTAAACAATCATTAACTGCCTCTCCAAAACAGACTTCCAGTCCCCTTTGTCAGGTGATGCCCTGCTTAGCCTCAAAACCCCAGTCAGGTGATCTGTTGCTTGGTCACAATCAAATGACCCTCCATTATTAGCTCTCTACTAGACGCAAGTTTAACCCACACACCTGGGTGTGGTGTTCTGTCCCCTCTAGTGGCACCAAGACCACTTAAAGAGAGAGAGTTAAATGAGTCTGCTCTACCGCCTTAGCCAAGAGCCAGTTGACTTTTAGCTCATGCAGTAGAGGCTCATGCAGTAAGCTCCAGAGGTCCCTGGTTCTATCCTGCCCAATTACAACTGGTGTTCGTTGTGTTACATAAGAATAGAGACTACAGAGCCAACGTGAAGGCACAGAACAGTCTTATAATCAAAACGGTGCTCAGAGAACAAAAATGGAGTTTGCAGTTTGATATGGATACTCACTGAGTTCATAATATGAAGCAGAATTTGTAAGTTGTACATAGCTAGTTTCCCCCAAATCATCACAGTAACAAGTAGTACAAAAAAAAAAAAGCTAATCTATACATGTTGTCCGTGTGAACCGCTGGGCAGTTTAGCAGCCCAGGTAGTTTAATGTGCACAAACGCTCAAGTCCAAGTTCCATGGTCCTTTTGTCAGGGAGTATTTTATCAAATTACACACACACAGCTATGTTGAAAGAACATGATTAAGGCAGGGACTCAAAAATTAGGAAATGTAGAGGTAAGGTTGGCCTTAATTTGACCTCTTTGAACATATGCATTGTAATTAAAGTTAAGATTTTGTCACAGTTATTTTTAGTAAAAGTCACGGACAAGTTGCGGGCAATAAACAAAAATTCACGGAAGCCTGCAACCCATCTCTGACTTTTACTAAAAATAATGGGGGAGGACCTGAAGGGAAGAATGACTGAAGCCAAAGGCCCGTGAAGGGGAGGAGATGAGAACCCAAGCACCCGCTGCAGGGTGGGGACTCTGGTTACAGCCCCCATGACGGCTGAAAGCTCTGGGGCTGGCGGCTCGGAGCTCCGGGGCCTCTGCTGTCTGTGGCGGCTGACAGCCCCAGGCACGGTGTCAAAGCTGAAAGGAAAATGTTACAGAGGTCTCTCAAGTCACAGAATCCATGATCTTCATGACAAAATCTTATCCTTAATTATTGTATAGTCTATGACTACATGATCTCACATTTTTTTTTCTATAGGACTCCTGTCTCATCCATAGAATGGACAATAATCATTTAATGGGCAGCTTTTCAGTATTAAGTTTTCTCCTCATTGTGAAATATGTCACCCCAGGCCTTATATATTTAAAACCTGCTCTTGAGCCTTAATTTCCCCATGGAACTTTTCTGTGGTGCTCATTGTTACAGTATTCGAGTGATTCATAAACAATAATTATTTCCACTCACTCTCTCTGAGGCAAGGGAGCAGTAATATCATTTTCCAGATGGGGAACTAGCGTACAGAGAGGTTAAGGTCAAAAGTATCCCCTGGGTTTTGGTGCCCAATTTGAGACACCTAGGGTCTGAGTTTTTCATAGTACTTACCACTGGATAGCACTTTATACGTTCAAACCACAGCTCCCACTGCCTTTAGCCACAGTTGGGAATACTCAGCACTTCTTCTTCGAGTGCTGTCCCTGTGGGTGTTCCACTCCAGGTGACAGTGTGTCCCGGCGCCATTGATCGGAGATCTTTGGTAGCAGTGCCTGGTCGGGCTCATGCGCTCAGCTGCTGTCTCGTGGTCTCATTAGAGTCTGCCTGAGCGTGCGCCCCGCTCAGTTCCTTCTTAACCGTCCTCAGCTGAAGATGGGACTCAGGGCAGTGCTGAGCCTCTTCCCTGGTCTCTGAAGGAAACAATTACAAAGAATATAGAAATAGTTTAGTTAGTAACATCCCAGTTGTTTCCCATCCCTTAGAATAGTTACTTAGTTTTTTTTTTTTTTAAACACCTTTTTTCCTCAAGCTTGTCTCCTGCAGAGGCACTTTCCCCCAGCATTCCTAGTTCAATAATGCCAGGGGCTTCAGGATTCAAGAAATGTGCTTCCTATCAGGACTCTATGCCAAGGTCCGATGGACACTCACATTGTGTGAAGTGCCTCCGCAAGACACATGTCCCTGCTAAGTGTGTCTATTGCACGAGCCTCAAAACCAGGGCTCATAGTAATAGGGACCTGCAGCTGAAAATGCTTCTCATGCAGAAATCTCTGCAGCCACCTCTGGAGACGGGCACTGTCAAACCCTCTCCCTCACGCTCCCCGGCCAGGTCTGAACCAGTTGGGAGCATGGATTCACTCTCTCAGGCAGAGAGGCAAGAAGCCCAACTGTCTCCAAGCAGAGACTTTCACAAGGGTAAAGGGTCTCCGACAAGATCCTTATCGTCAGTGCTGTCAGCGCCGAAGGCAAGTGCCTCCAACCGTCCCGCCACCTCAGTCACAGCTCTCGTGGAATGCAGAGGCAGGGACCTGACTTCCCAGGCAGGGAAGATCTCCTTAGCACCGGCCCCTTCGGCACCAAAAATAGACCCGGTGCTGACAAGAAAAATAGACCTGGTGCTGACAAGAATGTCGGCACTGAGCCTGCCTGCCGCTCACATAGCAGCAGCGGACCTCCCGCAGGGTGCATACAAGAGACCTGCGGCACCGGGAAAAGCCAAGCAAAAGTCTGTGCACGCCTCTGAGCACGGATTGCGCACAGTGGAGTCAGACCGTAGGGAACAGCAACAACAGTTCCTAAATCAAGACGACATTTCAGTGGCACCTGAGCCTAACTCTCCACTCCTGGACACACAGTGATCACTCTTTGACCAGCCACTGTCCCCACCTGACCTGGTCACCTTTACTGACAGTGAGCCTGATATGCAGCAACAGCAGGAGTTCTCCCCACCTGCCTCTCCTCCTCCACTGGAATCTTTTACACTTCAGATCACGGCGAACAACCACCAGCCTCAGTTTCCCTACTTCGCCCTCCCATGGTTGGCACCTAACTTTTCTTATCCGATGCCTTGGCCTCATTGGTACCCTTGGCCAGCTCCTACTGCCTCTCGCCCTCATGCTTTTTCCATCAGACCACAAGCTCCTTCTGTGCCTCCATCTCCATCTACTTCTAGAGCTCCTGAACCCCCCTTGGAAGACATGGGCCAGGGACCATATCCTGATTCGCGAACCCCAACTCTCCATCATCACTACCACACAACAGATTCCTCACTATCATACACACGCTCTCTGTTCGTCCCAGGATACAGGGAAGAATTTGCCTACAGCTCCTTGGCCACATGGCAGCCACCACCTTCGTGGTGAAGTATGCCAGGCTGCACATGAGATGTCTTCAGGGCTGGCCCAACTCCAGCTACAAACCCAGCAGGCACAGCCTCTGTATGCTGCTAATTCCTCCAGCGAACGTACTAGCTTCCCTACAATGGTGGACCATGCATGGGCGTTCCCTTCCAACAACAATCCCTCCCGCTCATGCTCACCACAGACACTTCCCTAATCAGCTGGGGAGCGCATCTGGGAGGACACACGGCACAAGGCTGCTGGTCTGCGCCAGAGACACATCTACACATAAACCTCCTAGAGCTCAGAGCAGTGAGACAAGCCTGCCTTCACTTTCTTCCTCTCATAAAGAACAAATCTATCTGGGTCCTAACAGACAATATAGCATGTATGTTTTACATCAACAGACAGGGGGGAGCATGATCGCACTCCCTATGCATGGAGGTCATCCAGTTATGGAATTGGTGCATACAACACCACATACAAATTATTGCATCATACCTACCCAGCTGTCACAACACTACTGCTGATACACTCAGCAGATATTTCTCTAAAGAACATGAGTGGGAATTGCACCCCATAATACTACAACAGCTCTTCTCCCAGTGGGGCACCCCATCAATAGATCTCTTTGCCACAACCCAGAATCGCAAATGTCACCTATTTTGCTCCAGAGCGGGATTCGGGACTGCATCCCTAGGAGACGTGTTCCTCATCCCGTGGAAAAACTCTCTCAAGTACACCTTTCCACTGATCCCTCTGATACACAGGGTCCTGTGCAAGATCAGAGACGACAAGGCCCACGTCATACTCATTGCCCCAGCCTGGCCAAGACGGATATGGTATCCTTACCTGCTCCACATGTCCGCCTGTCCTCCACGGACTCTCCCCAACAGACCAGATCTGCTTTCTCAGAACAACAGATGAATTCTTCACCCTCAGCTCCAGAAACTCCACCTGATAGCGTGGTACCTTCATGGTTCCAAACCCATGAATTAGCCTGTTCTGAGTAAGTCCGATATGTCCTCCTGCATAGTAGAAAAGACTCCACTCGTGAAACTTACCTACAGAAGTGGAAGCGCTTTTCCCTGTGGTGCTCAAACAAACACTTATCACCCCATATCGTGACCCTCCCTAACATCCTAGACTACCTCCTGAAACTAAAAGAGGACGGACTCTCACTCAGCTCCATCAGGGTACATCTAGCAGCCCTTTACCACCTTCCATGATTCGTTAAACGGCTATTCACTCTTTGCCCACCCCACCATAAAATGCTTCCTCACAGGCCTACAAAATCATTACTCCAAGGTTTATCCATTGGCAGCTGCATGGAATCTCAATCTCCTTCTTCGTGGTCCTATAAAACCTCCATTTGAGCCCTTAGCTACCTCATCTCTTCTTCATGTGTCCATGAAGGTAGCTTTCTTGGTTGCTATAACATCAGCAAGGAGGGTAGGGGAAATAAGCGCCCTGATGGCCTACCCTCCCTACACAACCTTTCTCTAAAGACAAAGTTACCTTGTGACCACACCCTAAATTTCTCCCTAAGGTAGTGTCCACCTTAACTAACCAATATAATTACCTACATTCTATCCCAAACCTCATGAGACTCCACACGAGGCGACTCTGCACACCCTTGACATCAGACGAGCAATTGTCTTCTACTTAGACAGGACTAAACCATTTCTTAAGTCCTTGCAATTATTTGTCTCCACTGCCAATAGATCAAAAGGTGCAGCCATTTCTAAACAACAACTTTCCAAGTGGATCTCTGACTGCATCAGATCCTGTTACCGCATTCAGAATGCTCAATCACCTGAAGGCATCAGAACTCATTCTACTCAAGCCATGGCAACATCCGTTGCCTTCCTTCATAATGTACCCATTCCTGCTATCTGTAAGGCGGCCACATGGTCATCCGAATACACATTTACTAAACACTATGCTATCACGCAGGATACCATGGTAGACACCATAATAGTCCATAAAGTACTGTCTACAGTACTCACTGCCGCAACTCCAAAGTCCCACCAGCCTTAGTGGATACTGCTTCACATTCACCTGGAGTGGAGCACCCACAGGGGCAGCACTCGAAGAAGAGAAAGTTACTCACCTTGCAGTAACTGAGGTTCTTCAAGATGTGTGTCCCTGTGGGTGCTCCACTCCCCGCCCTCCTCTGCTATGGAGTACAATTCTGACTTCTCCATGGTAGAGAAGGAACCTAGGGGGGCGCGGGATGCATGCGCTCAGGCAGACTCTAACAAGACTGCAAGACAGCAGCTGTGCATGTGTGTCCCGACCAGGCACTGCTACCGAAGATCTCGATCAACGGCTCCAGGACGCACTCTCACCTGGAGTGGAGCACCCTCAGGGACACACATCTCGAAGAACCTCAGTTACTGAAAGGTGAGTAACTTTCTCTTCTGCAAAGCCAGCCCTAGGGTCTCAAGTTTCAAGACACCCAGAAGATGAAGAACATACAATTAATGATCACCTGAAAATAGTTTGGACTAAATGACTTGACTAGCATTTCATAGGAATTGTGTGGCCAATGCAGGGATGGAATCCAGTTTCCAGTGAGGTACTCAACAGCCGTTAAACATAAGACCATGCTTTCTCTTCCTGAAATCTGGTACCTCATTCAATGCACAATGCACAGTTTCTGCAACAAATGAGGCAGGGGTCCACCAGACAACATCTCCTTCCTTACACAAACCTGATTCATCCCCAGAGTGAGGTGTGTATGTGATAGTATGTGATCGTGAAATTAAACACTATCATCATGCATACACACAAGGGGAGTGGGTGGGAATTAAGGTGGCACAGGCAATCTTAATAATGGCATTTCCTAACTGTTGAGTGCTAGATTTTGCAACCTCAATATGTTCTCTTAATGTATGTGTTTTTGTGTGCAACTTCCTAGCTTCTTAAAATAAGCAAACTGGAAAAAAAAATCCCCAGAAATGAACTCCCACATCGTTCATTAGCAGGGTTGGAACTATTAGATCCACTGTACAGACCTCTGCCACTTGCACTAATGGAGTAACTGATAGCAATCGTAGGTCATCATTCTCTGTGTGGACCAGCTTTAGAGGGGAATGAGACAAACTTTGCCAGTGTGATTCATAGATATTTGCTGAAAGCATTATGAGCCTCTCAGGAATCCTGGGTTTCATTCTTGGCTCAGGAAGGGAATGGTCATAGACTCTTCTGCCTTGTCCCCTCCAGCCTGTTCTTGCCCTGCTCCTCTCTTTTCCATGCCCCTGGCTCTTCATCTTAGTCCCATTCTCCTCAGCTAGCCTTTCCCAGTCTACCTGCCTCTCAGTCTCTTTGCCAGCCATTCTCAATTCCCCACTTCACGTACCCCTCAGCCTATCAGTCCCTGTCTCCTGGCCCAGCCAATCCCTCATTTCCCCTCAAGATTTGAAAGTCATCTCCTCTGCAGTTGATTCAGGTGGCTTCCTCCTCCATGTTGCCTGGGCTCAGGTTTATTTTTTTTTGTGGGGGGAGGAGTGATATTTGAGAAGTTCAAAGAAGAGGCTCCCTGCTTTCAGTTCCAGAGCCCAGCTTGGTCTAGCCCCCAAGTTACAGAATTACAGTTGCAGGGAATGTCCTGTTCAGCATTCTGCACCCACATGGGGGTACCAGAAAGAAAAAGTCAAAGAGAAAATAACCTGAATTTAACATGAGCAAACAATTAATTTTTCCCTAGCCATGTTCTTGGAAAGGGCTGAAGTATTTTGACTGAAGTTTTCCAAATAAGTTCAGCCTGAGGCAGACACACAGCTTGGAAAAAGTTGGTCCAATGTTTAAAGTCTGACAAAATTTTATAAGCAACAAAAAGTGTGTGTGTGGGGGGGGGGGAGTGTTGGGCAACCTAAATAATAGGCAGTGCTACCAGCCCTCTTTGCAATGACAGAAGATGCACAAGGCTCAAAGTAATATAAAATGCTTGGCAACAGAGACTTTCTTGCTTTTCACAAGGTGGGGAAGGCGTGATGGAGGCATCGTTCCCCACCCTGGGTCACTCTTAGATACTATGGAGAGTTCCTTCCCTGCCAGTGGGTGTCTCCTGGCTGTTCCTACGGCCAAAGAGCCCGGAAGCCTTTTATATGACTTCCTGTAGGCACATGTTCACTCCTGCTTGTGTATCCTTTAACGACAGCTCCCATGTTAAAGGGCTCAAGAGCCATAATATGCACACAGGCACTACTTACACATGTACATACACAAAGATCTGTCTGTCCAGTTTTAATTCTGACTGTGCAAAATATTTAGCAAACTAATATACACGTTCTGATTATAATGTGATTCTGAATAAACTGTACACAGGAAGAAAGGGTAACCCAGAAAACTCCCTAGCCTCACCCTGAGGTAGCCCAGAAGCAGCCAGCTTTCACATAAATAAATAAATAAATAAATAAAACACCAGTCCAAATACTAATGGTAAATTCAGCGGCGTTTCTAAAAGAGAGTATATTGTAGATCTTCGCATATATATCTTTTAGGAAAAAGCAGTGGGAGAAAGTCTGGTATAACTCAATGGGTTGTAGTATACCTCACATCACGTTCGTAACCGACGTCTTGGAAAAAATAATTAAAGAATATTTAGAAATTGTGAGATAACATAACAAACATGTTATTTAAGCATGCCATGTTGAGATGAATGGGGCAGGAAGACAAATGTAAGAAAATAAAGCCCTGAATGCTCTACAGCAGTGGTAGAGTATTTTTTTCTGGGGACGCAGATGAAGAAAATTGTTGATGCCCGTGACCCAGTGGAGCTGGGGATGAGGGGTTTGGGGGGTGGGAGAGGGCTCTGGGCTGGGGCAGGGGGTTGGAGTGTGAAAGGGGGTCAGGGCTCTGGGCTGGGGGTTCAGGATCTGGGGTGGGGCCAGGGATTAGGGATTTGGGGTGAAGGGGGGCTCAGGGCTGGGGCAGGGGGTTGGGGTGCAGGAGGGGGGTCAGGGCTCTGGGATGGGGGATGCAGGCTCTGGGGTGGGGCTGGAGATGAGGGGTTTGGGGTTCAGGAAGGGGTTCCAGGTTTGTCGGGGGGCTCAGGGCTGGGGCAGGGGATTGGGGTGGAGGGATGAGGCACGGACTTACTTCCGGCGGCTCCCAGTCAGCGGCGCAGCCGGAGTGCAGAGGCAGGTGGCCAGCAGCAGGTCTGGCTCCTAAGTGGAGGCGTGTGACTCTCACCCGCAGGCACTGCCCCCCTCCCAGTTCCCATTGGCTGGGTCCTGGCCAATGGGAGTGCGGAGCCAGTGCTTGGGGCGGGAGCAGCACGCGGAGCCCCGTGCCCCTCCTGCCTAGGAGCCAGACCCACTGCTGGCCACTTCCGGGGCGCAGCGTGGTGTCAGAAAAGGTAGGCACTAGCCTGCCTTAGCTGGGCAGCACCGCCGATGGGACTTTTTACATCGGGTCAGCAGTGCTGACCAGAGCAAGGCGACCCAGTGCCTTACATGCTATGACCCAGTAGTGGGTTGCAACCCAAAGTTTGAAAAACACTGCTCTACAGTCTGCCTCATCTAAATTCTCTATCAAAGCCTCTGGTAGAACTCTGGTGTGCTGCCTCGAATTCAGCAAATACCACAGCCATGGAATCACAGAATATAAGCACTCGGAAAGTTTTGTAATAACCAAGCAGAATTAACCACATTAAGACATCATTACTGCTAGGGATATTAATATTCCATTATAACATTATTGTACCCCATATTCCACACTGAAGACATGGAGATTGCAATGTGGCTATGGATTGGGGTTGTTCAAATATAATGCAAAGTTTTACACCCCAACAAAACAAAAAAAAGCCATGTCTTCCTCATTTGTACAGTCTATCCTCTTCACATTTTCATTGTGACGGTTTTGACCCTGAGAGCTGCTGAGAACTGTCAGTGGAAGCTGCATGTGCTCAGCATCTCACAAGCCCTTGGTGAAGCTACTCTTAGTATGCTACTACTCGGATCTTTCTGAGGTCATACAATACATATGGACTAGCAAGGCACTGGGAAGACAATGCAGATAGGCATAGAATCATAGGGTGAGAAGGGACCCCAAGGGTCATGTAGTCTAACCCACTGCCAAGATGCACAATGTGTCTAAACCATCCAGGACAGATGGCTATCTAGCCTCCTTTTGAAAACCTCCGTTTATATATATATAAACCTTAGTTTATATGTTATATTTCAATTTTACTAAAATTTTCATACATATTTTCATTTACGTCCTTTATTAAGGTAAAGAACAGAGTCTTTTACTGGGAGTTCATTGTGGACCATTGTGCAGGTTAGATTGCTAAAGCAGCAATAAACTCTAGCACAGCGTATACAATTATAGGCCCTGCTTTTCCGGTAACTTACAATAGTGTAAATCACATCAGGGTAAAACCAGTGTAAGTGGACAATCAGGCCCATCGTATTTTTGCAATATGAGTCTCCCCTTTGTTTTGGTTTTCAGACATCGTGAGACAAATCATCAGTTGGTGTAAATCTCTATGGCTCTAATGCAATTACACTGATTTACATCAGTTGCCAGATGCCAGGAGATTTTTACCAGACATCTAGGAGAATACACCTTTCCTGAATGTATAAACACATCTCATCTCAACCACACACACACATGCAGATGCACAAACACATCCTTTGGCAGATTTTTCTGTGAGATGATGTGTTTGCTCTTTTTTTTTAAACTGATGTTTTGAGTCACTTCAACTTCATGACTCAAAGAGAAGACCAAATAAAGCAGTAAAACAACTACATACATGAAATAACGAATGACACAAATTTCACTCCTCCCCCACAAATTGCTCCAATAATGACAAGATGAGCAAAACTAAAATATTAAAAATGTATATGTACAAAAATGTAATTAACTGGCATCAATCCATGTTGCAAATATCAGCACACAATAAAAATACCAAATATGCATAGAAACAGGTTTTTTTCCAAACAAAATATTGTTACTATCCATTTTTCTTGTGTGAGAAGCCACTTGGTAAAAGTGGGCTTTTAAAATAGTTATTTTAATACGGTGTGATGTAGAGCTCTATTTAAGCAATAGACAAAGGGCATATTGATTTTACTAGTAAAGCTGAACTAGGTTATTTTGCTTCCACCAGTACTTAAGGGTTCTAAATTTCATATCTGTCAATCTTTCTTTGCAGTACTTGTCAATGTTTTCTAGATAAATATGTCCTTTAGGATTATTTTTTTCAAAAATGAACATAATACAATCATATTAAATATTCCTATAAGTGAAGATCTATTAGTGTTCAGCAAGAGGGTAGCCAAGTCCATTTAATAGAAACATATAAACCTGGATAATAGCATCCAGGAGTGCTATAAAGTTAAAATCATCAGACACTGCAACAGGATTGTGAAATGTGGTAGTCAATCAAGGATTTTGTGGAGTTTAAAATGATATGAAGCAAAGAATTTAAAATGCAGAAGAGTATACTACCATGCAGTTGCAGAAGAGAGAGCTGAGTGCTAATACTTAATAAACATATTTTTGGCAGTTTTGCTTGATCTGTTAGTTAAACAGGTGTTCCAGGCCAAGCACCAGAATGAAATAACTTATAACAGAAATAACCATAGGAAAAGTAGTAATATATCTTATAAATTTTTCATCTTCCCCATTAAATTGTTAAAGTGATTTAATATTTTTTAAGTTACCACTTTTGATAAATTAACTTATATGAAGACAAACCAAAAGCTAGAAACCATGGGATTAGGCTCCCGATTTATCATTATATTCAGAGTAAATCCTAGAAAATCTTTAGTTGATCCAAGGTTTCGGCAGGAATCTGGAGGGGAATTTCCCAGGGAATTACACTGACCTCCAGGGACCACTTCTGGAGTTGAGAAGGGAGTTTATTCTTTGTGGTGTTTTTGCTCAGACTGCCAACAAGGGTACCAGGTATGGTAGCTGTGTGATCTCTTCACAGACCACTAATTCATTTCACATAGGCCACCAAACAGCTGCCAGAAGTTAGAAACACTCAATCACTATCAATGTAGCGGCTTTCAAACTGGAAATCTTCAGGTGAAGGGCTCTGTAATTTATTACTATGTCCCTCCATCCAATTGACTAAGTCTCTACATTTCTATTAATGGTCAAATTTATTTATGCTCCTACCTTTGCTTCATACTTTCATTGTATATTTGCCAACTGTGCCATTTGGCTAGGACTAGATTCAAGTCCAGTGGCAAACAGAAGTGTCTGCAATCCTCCATTTAAGGTGCCATGCTGGGGAAATGGAGTTGCCTTGCATGTGGATGAAGCTTTACCTCAAGAAAACAAATACAAATGATAGTATCATCCTTCAATCAGGTTATTTTGTTTGTGATAAAGGATCACAAGCCTTGGATGAGGCTTGGGGGCCATCTCCCCACATTCAGGTAAACACCAAATTTCTGCATGTTTATCCAAATCTTTTGAAGCTCTGAATGAATAAGTGACTGACATTAAAATAGTTTAAAATTGACCACAGTTCACATGCAGCCTCCTAACAGCCCCTAAACTACCAACTTATTTAGAAAATTGTCCCACCTATATTATTTTCCTGCTATATTTTACTTGCATTACAGAACACATTTCCAAACTGGACAAACTGGAGAAATGGTCTGAAGTAAATTGGATGAAATTCAACAAGGACAAATGCAAAGTACTCTACTTAGGAAAGAACAATCAATTGCACACACACACAACGGGAAATGACCGCTAGGAAGGAGTACTGTGGAAAGGGATCTGGGAGTCATAGTGGATTGCAAGCTAAATGTGAGCCAACAGTGTAACACCATTGCAAAAAAAGCGAACATCATTCTGGGATGTATTAGCAGGAGTGTTGTAAGCAAGACTTGAGAAATAATTCTTTTGCTCTACTCTGCTCTGATTAGGCCTCAACTGGAGTATTGTGTCCAGTTCTGGGCTCCACAATTCAGGAAAGATTTGCACAAATTGGAGAAAGTCCAGAGAAGAGCAACAAAAATGATTAAAGGTCTAGAAAACATGACCTATGATTGAACGATTGAAAAAAATGGGTTTGTTTAGTCGGGGAAAGAGAAAACTGAGATATGCCATGATAACAGTTTTCAAGTACATAAAAGGTTGTTACAAGTAGTAGAAAAATTGTTCTTCTTAACCTTTGATGATAGGACAAGAAGCAATGGGCTTAAACTGCAGCAAGGGAGGTTTAGGTTGGACATTAGGAAAAACTTCCTAACTGTCAGGGTGGTTAAGCACTGGAATAAATTGACTAGGGAGGTTGTGGAATCTCCATCATTGGAGATTTTTAAGAGCAGGTTAGACAAACAGCTGTCAGGGATGGTCTAGATCAGAGATCGGCAACCTTTGGCACGTGACCTGCCAGGGTAAGCCCCCCTGGCCGGCCGGGTAAGTTTGTTTACCTGCCGAGTCCGCAGGTTCGGCTGATCGCAGCTCCCACTGACCGCGGTTCACTGCTCCAGGCCAATGGGGGCTGTGGGAAGCAGAACAGGGGGAAGCAGGGCCGTGGGATGTGCTGGCCCTGGTCTAGTTAATACTTAGTCCTGCCATGAGTGCAGGGGACTGGACTAGATGACCTCTCGAGGTCCCTTCGAGTCCTATGATTCTATGATTATAGTATGAATCAGTTAAGCTTATTCATAAAACTCATTTAAAAACATATTATAGGTGTTCTTACAGTAGATAAGAATGTATTGATGACAAAGTCTCCAATGTCTTATTCTGCTAGAAAACTCAAAATAGGAGGCATTTTGTTTTCAGGGGTGGTGCTTGACTATCCTTTGAGGCAACTTGTACCCCCCGCATAAATGGTAATCTAAAACTATCTTCTGATGTTTCTGTTGATTAGCTGGTAGATTTTGCTGCATTTTTTCTGTGGAAGCTGCATTTATTTTAGACTTCCTGAGAATTCTTCATCTGTTCGTGATACAAAGGAGGCCTTGGGGGAAGGGGACACTAGAAGCAGACTTGTGTATACTGTTGTTGTGGGTAGAGAAGACTGTAAAGAGGGTGAGTGAGAGAGGGAGAGAACCTCAGTATATTCTCCCATGGAAATTACTCTCCTATCAGTGTATTCTACTGACAGCCAACCACATCTAGTGGTTTAGCTATAGACTAGGTTTTTCTGTGTCCCCAGGTCTCCTGCACCCCAGATTACATCACTGAGAGCAGTGGAGGATAATCTTTCAACAGTGGACTGAAAGAAACAAACTGTAATGAACTCTTAAAACACAGTTAAGTGTGCAGTTATAGTGAGGACTGTGAGAATGGTCTGAGTATAAATATCAACCTAGGTGCAGTAAAGCTAAGCAAATTGATCTTCAGTGATGTAAGTTCAGGTCTAACACACAAGAATGCAGTCAAAATTGTCTTTGAGAAAGCAGCCCAAAAAATAAATGAAAGAAAATGGTTATAATTAGGCTGGGGAAAATGGGAAAAGTTCATACTCATTTCAGCTGAATGGCATTGCTTTTGACCACAGTTATGACAAAAATATGAACATGTTGAAAATAAAACTGCACATGGTTTCTCACTTCAGTTTAAGATTATGTAGATCCATTTTTTTTCGTTCTTCATATCAACAGTAGAATCCAGATATGAATGTGGACATCTCTATGCTGTCCCCTGCCAATCTAATCATAATCATTTTCTTTCATTTTTTTTCTGATTAATGCATACCTGTAGAAATAATGGATGTAACAATGGTTGTACAATATGTGCTCTAAAGCAGTGGTTCACAAACTAGGGCCGCTGCTTGTTTAGGGTAAGCCCCTGGAGGGCCGGGCTGGTTTGTTTACCTGCCGCGTCTGCAGGTTTGGCTGATCGCAGCTCCCACTGGCTGCGGTTCGCTGCTCCAGGCCAATGGGGGCTGCAGGAAGGGCGGCCAGCACATCCCTCGGCCCGCACCGCTTCCCGCAGCCCCCATTGGCCTGGAGCGGCGAACCGCAGCCAGTAGGAGCTGCGATCGGCCGAACCTGCAGACGCAGCAGGTAAACAGATCAGCCCGGTCTGCCAGGGGCTTTCCCTAAACAAGCGGAGGCCCTAGTTTGAGAACCACTGCTCTAAAGGATGGTTTAGAATTTCTAAGCATCAGGTTCAAAATCCTTAAATTGTCTGAAATCACACATTTGAATTCTGATAGGTTTGACTCCTGGCATGCTTCTGCTATCCTTGCATTGATTTCCATTCGTTTGACTCTTCTCTGTCTCTGAAGCAAACAAATTGATTTTGATGGCATATGAATGCTTGTCAAAGGAGGGGACGTTCAGGGAAGTTCAGGTGAATCAACTAAAGGTGTGAAGTCAATGCTGTCCCTAGACCCTGCATCCCCTTCCAGCCACTCACTAAGACTTCCATGAAGGGAATCCAAGCCTCTGTTGCTCTGGATTCCCAGATATTTTAGGCTCCTGAAACCTGAACGGAGCCCAGTGTCTCCCCCAAACCCAGTGTCCCTTGGTACGCTCAGTGTGCAGAACATCTATCTGACACTCCCTTGTGAGAGCTGGAACCCAGCTGCCTAACACCTCTGGGTACAGTGGTGACCTCTCAAATTCTCTTGTGCTTAAATGCACCCTCTCCCAGAACTCCACCCCAAAGGTGTGAAGCTTCTGTAACTCTCTCAGGAGCATGCAGAAGCTGTGAAGCAGTTAAGATATGTGCACTTAGCACAGAGTCTAATACATTAGTGCTTTTACACTTAATCACACAAAGCACAAGACCGCAGAGATCATACAAAATAATAAACACTAACTGCATTTCCCTACATCAGTTTCTTCACTACTCCAGGGCATTCTTTCACCTGGGGTCACAGTCCAGAGTACTTCTTTTTTAGTGCAAGGCTCATGGGCGACCACATGCTGGGTGCTTCTCTTTTACGGACTGGAGGAAAACGTACACCCACACCTCCTGAGCAGACCAGCGTCTGCCCTTTTAAAATCTTTAGATCCCTGTGTCAGCTAACATCCCTGTTCACTTCCTCCTAGTAAACAGACCCCTGCCAAGGTGACCTCCCCACTGTTTAAACCAGTTTTTCTGGGCAGGGACCAGTCTTTTGTCTGGAGTGAGTAGATTTCTAATAGTTGTGTACTTGATGAGCTAGTCTCTATTGCTGTTCTTTTGCCACCAGCCTTTGGAATCTCAACCCAACATGGAGGCAAACAGACCATAAGGCAAAAGGCTGCTCATTCAAAATGGAGTTTTCAGCCAAACACAGATACATATAATCTCACACCAAATTCATAAATTGTATATTCCTCTGAAGTTACAGAAAACTAAGGCTACTTTACTCCTCAATGAGAGCATCCATGGAGTGAGCGGTTTAATGCACTTTAACCTAGATGCATTAACTTTAGTTGAGTCACCTTAACTTTCCTGACTGTTACCATGTAGACACGGCCTGGGATTGTTTATCTGAGAACCTAAAAGTGTGTTTTTCTTTTCATGTGTGGACATGAAAAATCCAATATCATTCTTCATAAAAGAAAGGATTTGGCCTGGATTACATTGTAAAATGACTTCTCACTCTACTATTGTGCACTGTGTTTTGCACAGGTTGTTTGCTGCCCCAAACCCCATGCCAAAAGATAGCGGCATTTCAGTGGTATTTTATGTATATGTTGTGTGGAGAACTCAGAATCCTTCATCATGAAAGACACTATATAAGAAAAAATGTGGCTATTTGTTCAACACTTAAAATCAGCAGGCATAACATTTGCTAGCATGAAAGTTTCTTACTATAAATGTTCGAATGCATGCACATTTATAGAGCTGTGTGATTCTCTGCAGTAGATGATATCATCTGCTTTCCATATTCTCATTTTTGAGAGAAACAGGGGTCACATCTCTTATGCTTGGGGGCAGGATTTTTCCTCCCAAGTCAGAATGTCACAGAGGTTAAAAGCTAGCCAGCATGAGAAGAACCACTAATAAAAAATGTGTATATCAGTCTTTAACCTTTTCTAAACACAGCAGTCTGGTCTTAAATACTTTTCTGAAAGAATACATTGAAATTCATGTTATCTGAAAGATGGAAAGTATTTGAAATGTAATTAACAAAAACGTAAATCTAATACCACCAAAAATAGTTGATTGCTGTAAATACATATAAATATTGCTCTTCAAATAACTTAAAAATGTAAGGATTTCAGAATAAATGCAAGACATTCAAATAATATCAATATTTAAGTGTAGTGGGTGGTACCACTATCTCAAGGAAGTTTATGGTCTATTTTATCATCTATCTAAAAACTTATTTGCCCCCATCACTGAAATATCTGAAATTGCAGGGGTTCTTACTAAAACATTTATGGTCTACTTCAATTGGGAAGCTAAATATTAAGAGCTAGATTGTAATTCTTACTGTGTGCCTAAGCAAGTGAGCAAAAGGGTATAACAGAGCCACTCAGTCCCCTATGTTGGCTACTGGACCTTGGGTTAAGACCCACAGGAGCAAGTGAGACTAGTTTCCTGCTTGCTTCCTCCACGGAGCAGGTGGGCAGGAAGGGACAGAGGTAGGCAGGGGCTTGACTCTACTTCTCTGCTCACTGGCCAGAGCAGCTTAGAGCCAGCACATGGAAGAAGACTAAGTGAAATGTAATAACTTACTGCTGGTGTAGGCCAGTAGTAAATTATTTTTCTTGATTCTCTCAAGGACAGAGGCTGGGAGGATTAAGGCACTTCTAGGATCTTTTAAATAGAGCTGTCTGGAAAATGTTTTACTTTTCTGCAGAAACACTGAACTTTACATGGAAAATTCAACACCTGGAAACTTTCAGCTGAAAACCAAAAGTTGCCCTTGGGAAAATCAGATGAAAATATTTTGGTTTGCCAAACCGAATCAAACCATTTAATTTCAGGTCAGTTTTATCCTTAAACAGTGTTTGCCTGAGCTGCTGCAGTAGTAGTTCATAGGAGTTGTAGTTCAGCCTTCATCGGCTCCCTGACCAAGCTAGTTCTGTTGTGGTGCACCGTAATCTCCCCTTTTGCTGACCCATTGCAGTACATCATGGGAGTCACAGGGTTGTGGTGCATCATGGGACGTAGTCTGGCTGGGGAGTCTGACTCCCAGCCTTCCATGCCTGCTTCCTGCCAAGTCCTTGCTCCAGCCCTAGTCTCTGCCTATCTCTGAACTCCTGATACCTAACGCCTGGTTCTGACCTCTGACTTGTCTTCTGATCCCAATTACAGTTCTGTCCTTTGGTCCTGTTCTGAGTCCTGGCTCTGATCATAGGCTTGCCTCCTGACCATGACTCTGGTTCTCCCCTCTGATTCTGCTCTGACCACTAGGTCATATTGCCTACATCCTGGTGTGTGACACCTATTACCATTCACCACAGTTTCTCTCTCTTTCTCTCTCTCTCTACACACACACACACATACACTTGCATGGGTGTATCTGTGCAATCCTAGCTGGGAAAAGTGCATTTAAATAACTAAATGAGGGTGGAGGCTGGGTTCTGTAATACTAATGGATAACTGTAGCTGCTGATCAGACAGGAAGAATCTTAAAGGAGTTGAATAAATGTTAATGTTTTAGAAATGAGATTATTACAGTTTGATCTCCTTAATCAGGTAGTAGGAGACTTTGCAGAGATAAGTGTTAAAGTAATAATGATGGGAAAAAAATCAACTGGTGCTCAGTAGGTGAAAGTAACATAAGGGACTTACTGGTTCGCAGAGCCAGAGTCCTGAGCAGGGGGGGGGAGAGGAGATGCTCAGCCGGAAGGGGCGGGGCCTCAGGAAGAAGGGGCAAGGCCTTTAAATCCCCAGGCCCTTTAAATCGCCGCCACTACCCCAGGGCTCCGGCTGCGGTAGCAGCGACCGGGCACCCCGGGCCCTTTAAATCACTGCCAGAGCCCCATGGTAGCAGTAGCTTCGGTGGGGGCCAGAAGCCCTGGGGCTCTGGCAGTGATTTAAAGGGCTGAGGGCTCCCAGCCGCCGTTGCTACCCCAGGGCTCCGGCAGCGGGGCTCTGGCAGCAATTTAAAGGGGTGGGGCCCTGGCCACTACCAGGAGCCCAGGGCCCTTTAAATTGCTGGCCTGAGGAAGCTGCCCCTTGCCGGTACGGTTGGCTGTGTACCGGCTCTTGCCAGTACGCCGTACTGGACCGTACCGGCTTCCTTTCACCTCTGTTGGTGCTGCAGAAATCTCTGTGGTGCCATCTAGGAGACCACGACTGTGTCCCCAGGATTCACATGTATTGGGAGTGTAATCGAGGTATTAAATATGTGCTTCACAGTGAGTAGATTGAGGCATGGAAGGCTTAACTACCTCGAGGTCTTACACATGGTTTAATCTAGAAGTTTTCAAGTGGGAAGAGAATGTTGAACTTTCTAGGGAAACATGGTGAGCCTTCTAATAATTCAGTAATTAGAGTAGAGTAAATGGAAGAGCAAGTGCCAGGTCACAAGACACTTCCTCAAATTTGGCCCATCTGACCGATTGTCCATCAGGGCCACATTTGAGTGGGATTGTGACCCTGTGTCACAATCTCTCACTGACTGACACTGACAGCACTAACACAGGTAAAAGGTGTCTTTACCATTTGATCTGCATTTTGAGAAATTTTCTGCTTATCTCCTAAACAAACACATTAGCAATGCTAGGTGGCAATATGTTTCTTGCTATTGTTCAAAAAGAAAAGGTTAAGGTGGGCATGATTCAAAAAGGTTGAGAACCCCTGATTCAATCAGAACACCAAGTGCTTGTTGTTTGGGTACAGATAAAAGATGCTAGTTACAAATAATGCTATAGTTGCACTTATGACATATTGAGTCTGAAAGAGAGAGAGCTTTTCCGGAGAATCACAAATTCCAAGGCAAGAAGGGCCCATTGTGATCACCTAGTCTGACTTCCTATATAATACAGGAACTGTATAATACAGTTCACAAAATAATTCCTAGAACATCTCTTTTAGAAAAACATCCAATCTTGGTTTAAAAATTGTCAGTGATGAAGAATCTACCACAAACCTTGGTAAATTGTTCCAACGGTTAATTACTCTCACTGTTTAAAAATGTATGCCTTATTTCTGATCTGAATTTGTCTAACATCAACTTCCAGCCATTGGGTCATGTTATACTTTTTTCACTGCTAGATCGAAGAGCTTGTTACTAAAATATTTGTTCCTCGTGTTGGTACTTACTGACTGTAATTGTCACCCCTTCACCTTCTCTTTGTTATGCTAAATAAACTGAACTCCTTGAGTGTGTCACTGTAAGGCATGTTTCCTAAACCTTGAAACATTCTCATGGCTCTTCTCTGAACCCTCTTCAATTTATCAACATCCTTCTTAAATTGTGGACATCAGAACTGGACACAGTTATATTAGCAGCATTTGCAGTGGGAAATACAGAAGTAAAATATCCTCTCTATTCCTACTCGAGATTCCCTTGTTTATGCATCCAAGGATCGCATTAGTACTTTTGGCCATCAATTCAGCTGATTAGCCACCATAATCTCCAAATCTTTTTCAGTCATTGCTTTCCAGGATAGAGTCCCTCTATAGTATGGCCTGCACTCTTTGTTCTTAGATGGATACATTTACATTTAGCCACATTAGAACACATTATTTCCTTGCATCCAGTTTATGAAGAGATCCATATCACTCTGAATCATTGACAGGTCTTGTTAATTATTTACCACTCCTCACCCATTTTTGTGGCATCTGCAAATTTTATCAGTGATGATTTCCATGTTTGATTGTAGGGTAATGAGGTCATTTTTTAAACAACATGGCTTTCTTCCTTAGATGTGGGATTGTGGCTTTTTGGCCTCCCAATTATCATTTATGTTTTTCTGATTATATTCTTCCTTCCTTCCTTCCAGCTGATTTGGCTCATAATTGTTTTAAGCTTTGTGAAACTGGCCATTTTAAAATTCCAAGTATATATATCACTGGTGTGGAATTTATTCTGTTATCACATTAAAATGTGATCAAATCAGGATCACTTGTACCTAAGTTACCAGTAATTTTTAGTTCTGTGATCAGTTCCTCTTTATCTGTCAAGACAAGGTCTAATATAGAATTCTCCTGAGTTGGATGCAACACTTTTTGAGTTAGGAAATTGTCATCTGTAACACTTAGAAATTCAAATGATGTTTCAGTACTGGCAGCATATGTCACTCAAATTGAAATCCCCTGTGATCACACAGCTTTTGTTTCCTATGCATTATAGATAGGTGTGGAAGGAGCCAGTCATCCTGTTCCCTAGTGTGATTTGGTGGCCTGTAGCAGACTCAACTAATACCCCATCTTGTGCTTTATCTGTTAGGACATTGATCCATAAGCATTCAAAATTATTTTCTTCCAAGTTAGTGACTTGGAAACAAGTAATGCCATTTTTTACATAAAGTGCCACTTCCCCCTCCCCTTTTGCCCACTTGATCCTTCCTAAATAGGTTATAACCATTGATTTTAATATTCCAATCATGGGAATCATCCCACCATGTTTCTGTAATACCAACTGATCAAATTTATGCTTGTAAATGAGCAATTCCTCTTGTTTGTCCCAAGGCTCCTAGCACTGGCATACAGGTAATTAAAAAATTTCTTCTCTTCATGTCCTTTGTTTCCTTGATGAATTTTGTTCATAACATCTCAATTTTTTGCAGAGTGCTTATATCTTCCCTCTTTTTACCCTCCCCCTTTTGCTTTTAGTTTTACATCCTCCTGACTATTCTAGTCAGCCTGTCTCTGAGAAGATTGTTCCCCTTTATACTAAGGTAGAAGTCATCGAAACTACACAGCCCACTCTCCCCATAGAAGTGGACCTGTGTTCCTTAAAACCAAAACCTTCCATCCTACACCACTTACCTAACCAGTGGTTCACTTCCAGAATCTTCTGTCTTCCTTTGCTTGTGGAACAGGAAGGATCTCAGAGAAGGTGGCTTGGACATTCTTCTTCAGCACACTTCCAAGTTTCCAGAAGTCATTAGTGCCAATCTGAACCATCAACAATGAATCCTTTTATATTGACTTCAATAGCTTACCCAATTTTAGCATGACATCTTGTGTCTTGGCAACACAAGGAATGCATCACACTATCCTGTTGTCCACCTGTCCTTTGCAGAAATTTTTTTCTATTTTTCTGAGTATTGACTCTGGACGAGGATTGTTTGTCTTCCTTGATTGGTTGGATGAAATATGGAGCTGCCCAAGAGAACTGCTTCTGAGTAGGCTGGTGATGATTTCTAGCTTGCTCATTCCATGGTGTCACTTTTCTGTGCATAACACTAGGTAAACATTTTGTTAAGGATATCCCCGTGGATAATTTGCAATTCTACATAATACAGAAGGAAACATTATGTTCACGTCTGGGGTTAAGGGACATGGCCTCACATCTCTCCAGAGACCTCTCTGAAGGATTATTTCACTGCAGTTAACAGTACTGTCAACCCCAAGGATTCAAAACTCATGATACTGGCTTAAAATTCATGAGATTATTAAAAAATAAATACATTTTACGTTCATTTTATTTGTCTTCTGATTTCTGAGCCTTTAGGATGCACCCAGGTCACATTTGCAGCTTCTCTCTACACCCAGGAAGGCAAGAAACTTATTTTTTTTTTAAAATAAAAGCTGAGATTCTAACCTAATAACATGAATTCAGGAGATGGTGCTTTGTGAAAAACATCAAATATTGCCAGACTTGAAATTAAACTGCTAAAGCTGGCAACACTGAGTTAAATTATAGGATAATTTATCGGTACATAGATATAAGGAAGATTAATTTTTGATATATTTAATCCCTGGAAAGGATTCTATCACAGCGTTGTGCCATAATTTCCTTTTTGCAACTGCTCCATAAACTTCTCTGAGCAAAAATCCATGTTTGTATTCAAAATTATCATTTTGTCTAACCTAAGAGAACTCCACATCAACTTCCTCTGCTGGATTCTACAGATTCTGAGCAGCAGTGTCCTTGCTGTGGTTTGAAAGGTGTATGCATTTATGCTTTCAGAGAAAAAGGCAACATTTAAAAGAAGAAACTATGTTTTATGTTCTTTCAAACTCATCTACACACCATGTGCTTGTTGTTCAGATGAGTACAGTCTTCTGTATTTCACAACTCACCTACCTTGTTCTCAAACTCCATTCTTCAAAAATAAAAAAAAGCTTATGTCAGTTATCCCTGCTGACTTTCATTAGGAAACAGCAGTTACCTTCCCCCCGCCTTCTCTTGGCATTTAGTATTACTTTTAAATTCCCCTATAAAAATGGGAACACCTTTTTTCCTTCCTTTGTTCATGTCTCCTGAAATAACTGGTCATTCCGATAATGATTTTTTTAAAAATTCAGTTGTTCCTGAATATCACTTTCAGAAGTTTTGCTTGTGTTTGGACAGATCTTGCACAACAGGGACTGATCAAAACTCAAAGTCATCCCATAAGAAATAGCACAACAAGTAGAATTGTGTCAAATTACCCAGAAACAATTTGGATAGATGGCAAACAGGGCTGCCTGCTGGTTTGTGAACAGTGTAGGTAATTTGGCACTCAGCTCTCTCTATTTGCTTCAATAAATTGTAGGGTACTTAGCACCCTACTAATCTGTTATCCATCTGTCTATATTTCTCTGCACTGTCAGTGTCTGACAGTAGCTCTGCCTCATCTTGTCTATGTGTGTCTTTCACTCAGGGCTGGTTGGCAAACCTTTACAAAGATTGTTGTTTTGGGACCTGGGGTTTACAATTTACCTATCAAACAGTGCATCTGCATGGTCTAATCAAAAACTGAGGTGATAATGAATAAAACATAGTGAATCAAATGTATCTAAAAATATAGTTCAGCAACATATGAAAATAAATCAATGATAAGCTCTCACAATGTGACTGCAAGAATGCTCAAATCATGTAATTTTCAATCAACAGCCTCATAAACAAGGTGTTACAAAATTCTACCCAAGTCTGTGAAGTCCAAATAGTGCTTATTCAGTGCTACTCAATTGCTCTCCTTAGACTGGAATTACAATTCCATTTAAATGGGAGTGAAGTGTGTGGGCGTGGGGGATGGGTGGGAGGAGAATATAGTACAAAACAGCATTGTGAACAAAATGGTAAAGTAGGTTATTATAAATTATGCTGTTTTTTTGAATAAGAGAGATGAGTTGGTCCTTTATGGTCCAATTTATAAAGGACGGAGGAAAACCATCACAACTCTCTCTTAATAAGGATCATTTCCGATTGTGGGGCTATGTTCTGGTCACCCAGTCCTGAGCCAGTATTGCACAGTTTATATTCCCTGTGTAGAGCATGCACACTGTTCCATCAGGCAACTCCAGTATTGCTGTTCACATGTAGAAACTTTTGGAAATGATAAGTATTTCTGGTAGAGATGGTTAAATAATGTTAATTTTGAATTTAGCTCCTTTTCTAGTCAGTAAATCATTTTGCAAATTGACCCATATGCTTTTTAAACATATTTGTTATTTGTATATAGGTGAAAAATAGTTTAGACTGATAATTTTCATACTGTGAGTTCTTTGGAAATTATTCACGTAGGCTGTTCGCTATTTGTTATTTATACTGGGTGGCTAATCAGCTAACTCCCATGCTTTCATTTCTGCTTCTTGACTGGATGAGTGCAACATTTTAGATGGGAGAATAGTAAATAATATATAACTGATAGGAATTTTAGGACTTTATAACAATTTTAGTCTAAAATTCTTGAAACTTTTTGGATTCACAGACATGTTCATGAAGACCCAGTCATTGTATAAATATCATGAAGAAATAATAATATGACCCTATGACTCAATGAACTAAGCTTGATAGGATTTTTTTTTAAAATATCCACAAACTGGGAATGGAAACTGGGAGAGTTTTTTTGTTGTTGTTTTTTAAAACTAATTTGACCAATCTGTTTTCTAGGGTTAGATGTCAGATTCTGTTTTTCCCCCATCAGTGTATAATTCTCCTTTCTCTCAGGGATAATATAATCATAACGGCTGGACATCCATTAGTGGGCACACTTTCACCATTTGAAGCTGGAGCTAAAACTTTTTCAGTAGTAGCATCTCTAGTGGAACCTTGATTAAGATATGCTGTTTTTCTATTTCCTTTGCAAAAAAAAAATGCAATTAATATATTAAAGGATGGGGTAAGAGGAAAATAGCAAATACCGATAATAGGGATAGTAGGCAGAAAAGGAAGGTAGAGACATAAGAAAAAAAAATATTGTACCAGAAATGACAACTCACAGGACTTACACATAAGAATTGCTGCATCTAGAAAAGCCAGTTCAGGCTCTGGGAAATAGCAGATGTGATAGGGCAGGGAAAAACCATGTTGTAAAATGAGGGAGGTACAGAGAGAAACTATGTTTTATTATTAGAAGTGTGACTTCAATGAAACAACGCTCAGTTACACCACCTAAGGATCTGATCCAGTGATAGCATCCCTATTTTACAGATAGTGGAGGCATAGAAAAGTTACACATGACTTGCCCAAATGTACCTGGTTGAGCCAATGAGGAAACAGAAACCCAGTCAGATGACCCGACCCCTGCCCCAGTATTGTGATAATTCATGCACTAATAGAAATTGTTCATTCTGGTTTTTTTTCCTCCTCGTGTGCTATTTTATGGATTCCAATGTGTGCTTTGGTCCTTATAGGATAATGATATATATAATAAACCAGGAAATGTTTTAGTAGTGCCCCAAAAGTCTGTAACTAGAACCCTGTGTTTTTCACAAATGTGAAATAAAATGAAAAACTTAACTCTCAGCTATGGCTCCTATCCTGCAGGACAGGAGTCCCCATTCTGGGCATTGGAACATAGTGCGTGGGGTCATAGCACCACTTTGGGTAAAATGAAATAAAATGAATGTGGGGGGCACAGGGGCGTATAGGAAGGTAATGGGAGTGCATTTTTAAAAAAAAATAAATTTTATTGAGCTCTATCTATAACATTCACAAAAATTAACTGCTAAGAAAGTTGTTTGCAACAATGTATTTTTTCCTATTTTTATGATAGACCAGAAGATGTGGGTTAGGCAGTAAGGAGACTACCATGTCTACACTACAAAATTAGGTCAAATTTCCAGGTTTTGTAGAAAGCGTTTTTATACAGTCGATTGTATGTGTCCCCACACAAATACTCTAAGTGCATTTAGTCAGCGGAGTGTGTCCATAGTACCGAGGCAACCATCGACTTCCGGAGCTTTGCACTGTCGGTAGCTATCCCACAGTTCCCGCAGTCTCTGCCACCCCTTTGAATTCTGGGTAGAAATCCCAATGCCTGATGGGGCAAAAACATTGTCACGGGTGGTTCTGGGTACATATCGTCAGGCCCCCCTTCCCTCCCTCCCTCCGTGAAAGCAATGGCAGACAATTGTTTCGTGCCTTTTTTCCTGGGTTACCTGAGCAGACGCCATACCATGGAAAGCATGGAGGCCGCTCAGCTCACCGTCACCGTATGTCTCCTGGGTGTTGGCAGGCGCGGTACTGCATTGCTACACAGCAGCCGCTCATTGCCTTTTGGCAGCAGACAGTGCAGTATGACTAGAAGCCATCGTCGACGTACTCCAGGGTTCTCTTTTAACCGACCTCAATGAGGTCAGGGGCTCCTGGGCAAACATGGGAGTGACTCAGCCAGGTCATTACCCTTCTAAGTTTCATCTCATGGTGAGTCAGTCCTGCCAGCAGTCCTACTGCACCGTCTTTTAATGAGCAGCCAGGAGACGACAATGGCCAGCAGTCATACTGCGCAGTCTGCTGCCAGCAACATGTATAAAGATAGATGAAGTGGCTCAAAACAAGAAATAGACCAGATTTGTTTTCTATTCATTTTCTCCTCCCTGCCTCTGTGAAATCAGTGGCCTGCTAAATACAGGGTTTTGAGTTCTATCCTTGAGGGTGCCATTCTGTTTCTCCTTGATGCAAAGCCACCCTCTTTGTTGATTTTAATTTCCTGTAAGCCAACCCTGTAAGCCATGTTGTCAGTTGCCCCTCCCTCCATCAGAGCAACGGCAGACAATCGTTTCACGCCCTTTTCCCTGGATTGCCTGAGCAGACGCCATAGCACAGCAAGCATGGAGCCCATTCAGCTCACCGCAGCAGTTATGACCATTGTAAACACCTCGCGCATTATCGTGCAGTTTATGCAGAACCAGCACTGAGAAACCAGGCGAGGAGGCGATGGCAGCGTGGTGATGAGGACATGAACACACAATTCTCTAAAACTGCGGTCCCCAGCAATTTGGAGATCATGGTGTTACCTGGGCAGGCTCATGCTGTGGAACGTGGATTTTGGGCCTGGGAAACAAGCACTGACTGGTGGGACCGCACAGTGTTGCAGGTTTGGGATGATTCCCAGTGGCTCTGAAACTTTCCCATGCATAAGGGCACTTTTATGGAATGTTGTGACTTGCTTTCCCCTGCCCTGAAGCACAAGAATACCACGATGAGAGCAGCCCTCACAGTTCACAAGCGAGTGGCAATAGCCCTGTGGAAGCTTGCAACGCCAGACAGCTACCGGTCAGTCGGTAATCAATTTGGAGTGGGCAAATCTACTGTGGGAGTTGCTGTGATGCAAGTAGCCAATGCAATCATTGAGCTGCTGCTATCAAAGTTAGTGACTCTGGGAAATGTGCAGGTCATACTAGATGGCTTTGCTGCAATGGGATTCCCTAACTGTGGTGGGGCTATAGACGGAACGCATATCCCTATCTTGGGACCAGACCACCAGGGCAGCCAGTACATAAACCGCAAGGGGTACTTTTCAATGGTGCTGCAAGCACTGGTGGATCACAAGGGACGTTTCACTGACATCAACGTGGGATGGCCGGGAAAGGTTCATGACGCTCACGTCTTCAGGAACTCTGGTCTGTTTAAACGGCTGCAGGAAGGGATTTACTTCCCAGACCAGAAAATAACTGTTGGGGATATTGAAATGCCTATAGTTATCCGTGGGGACCCAGCTTACCCCTTAATGCCCTGGCTCATGAAGCCGTACACAGGCATCCTGGACAGTAGTAAGGAGCTGTTCAACTATAGGGTGAGCAAGTGCAGAATTGTGGTTGAGTGTGCATTTGGACATTTAAAGGGTCGCTGGTGCAGTTTACTGACTTGGTCAGACCTCAGCGAAACCAATATTTGCATTGTTATTGCTGCTTGCTGTGTGCTCCACAATCTCTGTGAGAGTAAGGGGGAGACGTTTATGGCGGGGTGGGAGGTTGATGCAAATCGCCTGGCTGCTGAATATGCGCAGCCGGACACCAGGGCAGTTAGAACAGCACAGCAGGAAGCGCTGTGCATCAGAGAAGCTTTGAAAAGCAGTTTCATGACTGGCCAGAGTACTGTGTGACACTTCTGTTTGTTTCTCCTTGATGAAAACCCGCCCCTTGGTTGCCTCTAAATTTCCTGTAAGCCACACACACACCCTTCAATCACAGCTTGCTTGCAAAGGAAATAAAGTCACTATTGTTTAAAAAACATGTATTCTTTATTATTTGATTATAAAAATAGGGTGATAACTCACAAGGTAGCCCGGGTGGGGTGTGGGAGGAGGGTAGGAGGGAAGGAAAAGCCCACTTTAAAACTTCTTGAATGACAGCCTTCTGTTGCTTGGGCTGTCCACTGGGTGGAGTGGTTGGGTGCCCGGAGCCTCCCTCCCTGTGTTCTTGGGCGTCTGGGTGAAGAGGCTATGGAACTTGGGGAGGAAGGAGGGCGGTTAAACAGGGGCTGCAGCGGCAGTCTGTGATCCTGCTGCTGTTCATGAACCTCCACCAGACACCGGAGCATGTCCATTTGATCCCGCAGTAACCCCAGCGTTGCCTCATACCTCCTCTGATCTTCCTGCCACCACCTCTCCTCACGTTCATCGGCCACTTTCCTGTACTCTGCCATTGTGTCCTTCCACACAGCTCTGTCAGTGCCCGATGACTGCATGAGCTCAGAGAACATGTCATTGCACATGCGTTTTTTTTTCAGCGCCTTATCTGAGATAGCCTTTGGGATGGAGGAGGGGGCTTGAAACATTTTCAGCTGCTGGAGGGAAAAAAAGGGAGTGAAGTATTTTAAAAGATACATTTTACAGAACAATGGCTATACTCTTTCATGGTGAACAACACTATTCACATTACATAGCACATGTGATTTTGGTACCAGGTCGCATTTTGCATCTTATATTGAGTGCCTGCAGCTTTGGGTTAGAGATCACACACGCAGTGCCGGGCAACAGAATTTGGCTTGCAGGCAGCCATGGTAAGCCATAGTCTTTTGGCTTCTGCAACCTTCATAACAGCAGCACCCTCCTCTCCCATACCAAGCAAAGCACGTTGAGTTGGCCATTTAGTGCTGCGGTTTTCCTCTTAATGTGCAGCAGCAGAAACCAAATACCAGAAACTGCCATATTCCCTTTCCTACAGTGCTTCTGCCTCTGCATAGCATCTCTAGGAGCAGGAGACCATTACCCCTTCACAGCATTCCATTTCATGAAACTGGAACTTCTACAGGAAGCCAGGAAAATGACTGACAAGAGATTCACTGTGCAATAAGATCTCCAATTTCTATGTTTCTGGCCACTTCTTCAAGGACTCTCTTGAGAACTATGAACCTCTTTTAAATAAATATTGACATGCTAATTTGAAAAGTAATAAAGTTTCCTACCTTCCTACAGTATGTAGCAATAAAAATGAAGTATGTGTTTTTCACTATTACTTTAATGGCTGAAACTAAAGCTAAAACAGTAGATAGTTAGATTTTACAAGCATTTTAAATTATATTACTCAGCAATTATTGGCAACTTGGAGTCCAAGCTTGCAATTATCTCGTGCTTTAAATTATCTAAAATCAATGTATAGGTACTTTAAATCTTAGAATAGTATGCATTTAATCTGAACACTACAAATTTCTTTCAGTTGACACCCGATTATTATTTGTCTAGTAAAGGCAGCTATTTAGGAGATATTTTCAGATGATCACATAATTTTAATAGAATTTAAAAAGTCTGTGTATGTGTGTTTTTGTTTGTTTGTTTGTTTTTTAAACAAGTCTGGGTTTGAATCCTTTCGTAGAGAGAAAATGAAGGCACCTTAGTATTTTGGCTTCTCTGTGAATGTGATATCTAAGATGGCTGCTGATAGTAAGCAGAATATATGGATATCCTCCAAATACCAACTAACCAGAATCTCATGCATAATGTTTTAATGCTCTACTAATTCTAGAAAATTGAGGTCTAACCATGAACCCATGCACTTGCGAGCAGACTTTGGTGACTCTCTTTCCCTGTTTCTCATTTTGTGTAAAGCAACTGAAAAATTAGAGAGTAAAGTATTATGAATCCTAACTTTTCTGTTGGTGTCTTTGTATTTATTCTCTTATCTTTCTAAAGATTAACTATGAATATCTCTTTATATTTTGGCATTATTATCTTACTAATAGATGAGTATTTAATAGCCTTAGGCTGCGTGAGCACTTTTGTTGGCAAAATTTTGTTGGTCAGGGGTGTGAAAAAAACCACACCCTGACCAACATAAGTTTCACTGACAGAAGTGCCTGTGTGGACAGTGCTGCGTCGGTGGGAGACACTCTTCCACTGACATAGCTACCGCTCCTCTTTGGGGATGGTTTAATTATGCCGATGGGAGAGCTCTCTCCTGTCAGCATAGAGCAGCTACCCAGGATATCTTACAGTGGCACTGCTACAGAGGTACAGCTGTGTCGCTGTAAGGTCTGTAGTGTAGACATAGCCTGACTCTCAACATTCCAGTGCTTTGTGTCTGTGTGAGGGAACAAAAAGCTCCAGAACTCTATACGCCATCAATAATCTGTCTTTTGATATTTAATTTTGCTGTGGTCTCTGTCTCCTCAGGGCTGTATCCAAAGTCCACTGGAGTGGGCTTTGGGTCAGACCCTTACTCCAGTTCAGCGATCCATTACTATATGTACTTTATATTGCTCCTCTAAGATTTGAAGGATGCATAATTGGCTCAAAACACAGTCCTCCAGTCAATAAGTTAAATCTTCCCTTTCACAGCCATCAATTTTATGTTAAGGGTACAGTGTGCTAATTAATTTGAGGCCCCAGGGAGGAGTTAATGAGGGACAACCATAATGAGTAGAGAGAGGCAGGACCTGTAATGGCTAGGAAGGCAAGTTGAAGCTGGGTGGCTAGAAGGAGCATATCCTCAGGAGTCTCAGTGGCTCCTCAAACCCTGCCAGTACATACTGCCTCTCCTTGTCCCTGCAGCACCAAAACTCCATTGGCAGGCCAGTAGCGTTCCCCGCAGGCAGCAGAAATAAGTGAAATAGCTTTTCTCTGAGAAATGCGGTAGGACCTCTGGGATGGGGAAAAGCTTATGCCTTTCACAAAGGGGGAGCAGTTATTCCCCAGACAGTAGTTAAAGATCAAAATGCTGGAGTGCTCTGCCATGTTGTTTCCAACATGGATATGAGGAGGAGGGAGGTGTTGTCCATTCAGCAAATGCAAACTTGGCTGATCACCCTGCAGTCCTGCTACTTTAGATTATCAAGTAGAAAGAATTGTCACACATGAGCTACTTCATACTCCAGTACAGGGCAGTGCTATGCCTACAGAGTCAATAGATTATACTTCTACAGGGCGATGAGAATAACACAATAAACTCATCCCAATCTCCTTGCTGGTATATACAGCTTTTAAAAGAACAAAATTTCCAAAAGATAAGAATATATCTATTTCTAAATTCAAGAGCACATTTTTAGTAAGAAAAGTGCTTTCTGAAGCAGTGTAGATACTCATGATACATAAAGACAGGTTTCAGAGTAGCAGCCGTGTTAGTCTGTGTCTGCAAAAAGAACAGGAGTGCTTGTGGCACCTTAGAGACTAACAAATGTATTTGAGCATAAGCTTTCGTGGGCTGCAGTCCACTTCATTGGATGCATAGAATGGAACGTATAGTAAGAAGATATATATGTATACATGCATACAGAGAACATGAAAAGGTGGAGTAAGAGGCTAATTAATTAAGATGAGCTATTATTAGCAGGAGAAAAAAACTTCTGTAGTGATAATCAAGATGGCCCATTTAGACAGTTGACAAGAAGGTGTGAGGATACTTAACATGGGGAAATAGATTCAATATGTGTAATGACCCAGCTACTCCCAGTCCCTATTCAAACCCAAGTTAATGGTATCTAGTTTGAATATTAATTCAAGCTCAGCAGTTTCTCATTGGAGACTGTTTTTGAAGCTTTTCTGTTGCAAAATTGTCACCTTTAAATCTGTCACTGAGTGGCCAGAGGGGTTGAAGTGTTCTCCTACCGGTTTTTGAATGTTATAATTCCTGATGTCAGATTTGAGTCCATTTATTCTCTGTATGTATGTGTGTGTATATATCTATCTATATCTATATCTATATCTTCTTACTATATGTTCCATTCTATGCATCTGAGCCAGAAGCAGGAGAGGGATTGGGGGTGGAGCATGGGCCTGGCTCTTTTGGGAGGCTCAGCCTCCCCCAGCCTATGATACCCACCGCCCATGATGTAGGCACATCAATATTCAATTCATAATGCTCCTGTGTGTATAGATTTTTCATTAAATTGCATATTTCTGCTGAGGTACAACACAGTCCATTTCACTTTAGCTTCCCTCCAAGGATAGCACACAGTGCCTAGCATTGGGATGAGTTTATGAGCAGCATGTTGAGAGCAATTAACATTGGAATTGAAGCTAGATCAAGATAATAGGTGATTATACTATTTAACAAATGTTAAGTGGTGTTAATGGCTAGGTGTAGACCACAGGCCCAATATATTATGTACATACATGTGGAATTCAGTATGCATATACACTGAGCAAAATGAAATGGATAATTTAGAAATTACTTACCACTGAAAATGTGTGTTGGTTTAGAAAAGCATCTGATGCTATACAGTAGATGAATATCTAAATTGTATTTAACTGAACCACTAATTATCTGAAAGACATTCAGGGCCCTTTGGAGTATTTTATAAATGACATTTGACTTATTAGCTAGCTGTCTTCTCCTTGTCCATCTGACTGAGGAGCTGCAGTCCTGCTTCTCAGTCCTCCTTCTCCTTCCTCTGAACCAGACCCATCAGACTTGTAATGAGAGCTGAGTGAAAACCAGAATTTGTTCTGTGGGAAATTCTGATATTTAGAGGTTTGTTTTCATCTCAAATTGGGACAAAAAGTCAAAACGTATTTTTTTTTGTAACCCAAAAAGTTCAAAAATGTCAAAATGAAATGTTTCCACATTTCCTGATTCAAAATGGTTCATGTGCTGAACTGAATTGAAATGTTCCATATTGAGTCAGTCCCAGTTAAACGGCACCTGTATAAAGCACTGCAATGTCTCATGCGAGTTGTAGTTCAGATGCCTCGTGCTCTCATTGTTCCCTGTGGGCCAGGTTCTTTTGCTAGACTGTATCTCCCATGATGCATTCAATGACACAGAGGGGAGACTGCAGTGCATCAAAGGACATATGATGACCAAGGAGTCCTGCCCATACGCAAGAATGGGGGCATAAAGCACCCAAACTACATTTCCCATAGAATCATAGAATCATAGAATATCAGGGTTGGAAGGGACCTCAGGAGGTCATCTAGTCCAACCCCCTGCTCAAAGCAGGACCAATCCCCAATTAAATCATCCCAGCCAGGGCTTTGTCAAGCCTGACCTTAAAAACTTCTAAGGAAGGAGATTCTACTAGATCCCTAGGTAACACATTCCAGTGTTTCACCACCCTCTTGGTGAAAAAGTTTTTCCTAATATCCAACCTAAACCTCCCCCTCTGCAACTTGAGACCATTACTCCTTGTCCTGTCCTCTTCTACCACTGAGAATAGTCTAGAACCACCCTCTCTGGAACCACCTCTCAGGTAGTTGAAAGTAGCTATCAAATCCCCCTCATTCTTCTCTTCTGCAGACTAAACAATCCCAGTTCCCTCAGCCTCTCCTCATAAGTCATGTGTTCCAGACCCCTAATCATTTTTGTTGCCCATCGCTGGACTCTCTCCAATTTATCCACATCCTTCTTGTAGTGTGGGGCCCAAAACTGGACACAGTACTCCAGATAAGGCCTCACCAATGTCGACTAGAGGGGAAAGATCACATCCCTCGATCTGTTCGCTATGCCCCTACTTATACATCCCAAAATGCCATTGGCCTTCTTGGCAACAAGGGCACACTGCTGACTCATATCCAGCTTCTCGTCCACTGTCACCCCTAGGTCCTTTTCCGCAGACCCTGCACTTATCCTTATTGAACCTCATCAGATTTCTTTTGGCCCAATCCTCCAATTTGTCTAGGTCCCTCTGTATCCTATCCCTGCCCTCCAGTGTATCTACCACTCCTCCCAGTTTAGTATCATCCGCAAATTTGCTGAGAGTGCAATCCACACCATCCTCCAGATCATTTATGAAGATATTGAACAAAACCGGCCCCAGGACCGACCTCTGGGGCACTCCACTTGACACCGGCTGCCAACTAGACATGGAGCCATTGATCACTACCCGTTGAGCCCGACAATCTAGCCAACTTTCTACCCACCTTATAGTGCATTCATCCAGCCCATACTTCTTTAACTTGCTGACAAGAATACTGTGGGAGACCGTGTCAAAAGCTTTGCTAAAGTCAAGAAACAATACATCCACTGCTTTCCCTTCATCCACAGAACCAGTAATCTCATCATAGAAGGCGATTAGATTAGTCAGGCATGACCTTCCCTTGGTGAATCCATGCTGACTGTTCCTGATCACTTTCCTCTCATGTAAGTGCTTCAGGATTGATTCTTTGAGGACCTGCTCCATGATTTTTCCGGGGACATGATTTTTCCATGAGGCATTGTGGCGCCTTATTTCAGCAAAATTGAACATTTCCCATGGAATCTGTATTCTATAATGAGCTATGAGGATGATGCAGAGACAGTGAACTTTTTGTGCCACTCTATCAACAGCTGAACATCAAAACATTACAAATATTCTCACCAGACCTCTGAGAGAGGTACGTTGGCTGAACCATATTCTTCCTGAAAGTTACCAGAATCATAACTGATGCAGAATCCTATTTGTCTTTGAGGGCAGACCAATAAAAATAGGTCCCCTCCCCTCAGGGGAGACATGCAGCCATCAGTGAGCCTGGGTCTTGAATGCTGGTCCACTGTATGCTTAGGAGCTAGGCAGTTCCAAACCTGCCACCCAGTGACTTTCTGATAGGTGCCAGAATACAAGCTGAACTGACAGAGGACTCCAGTCCTGCAATATGATTGGTGGAACACTGAGGGTCCTGAGTGGTTTCCAGGTCCTTTAAAATCAATCACAGGAACAGGAAGTTGTCCATGCAACTGTGTTCCCCCTGATTAGGACTGTTTCTCTCACATTTCCTGCTGCTACCACCTGACTCTGATCTCCTGGTAACCTGAGCCTGCTTGCCTCTTGACGCCCCACTCTCCTTTTGCCCTCTGGCCTGTCTCAGACTCTGAACTCCTGGTATCTGACCCAACTGACCGCTGACTCTTGCTCTGACCACTAGTTCAGACTGCCTATGTCCCAGCTGTGACAGCATCATAGCTTATAAAAAAAACAGATACTTCAAAGTCTGTGATAAGAGTATTACCTCCATACAAAGTCCAGGCCAAAGTCCAGGCCAAAGCCCAGGACCTGGGTGTGCACAGCTATGTCTAATGAACTAGTAGCATAGGGCAGTCATATGATTATCACGGTGGCCGTGAGATCTTGAGCTATCTAGAAAGTTATAATCTTAATGGACACTAAAGTAACTGAGAACAGTCTTGGGGACTCCAACGTCACTGTGCAGAGGAATATGATGTCAAGTAGAGATGCTGAGAATTAGACTTTTCAGATGTCTGTTTACCAACATGAATCCCATTTTATAACCCTGTTCTAAAACACATGTGAATTAATCCTGCTTTGGAGTGAAGGTCTCCAACATCTGAGACTAGATCCAACTAGAAAAGATGTACTAGCTCCCCAGCCTTTTGTCAAATCGTGATGAATTTAATTAAAACATCAGGAGTAAACAGGGTTAAATGTCATCCTTTTGGGCCTTGGTCATGTATGGAAAAAAGGAAAATTCTTGACTGACTCTGTGTGCTACCATTGGTTTAAGTGGGGTTGCAGAATTCAGCTCAATGTAATTAGCTTCACCCTCTGCAAGCCACAGGGGCCTAAAGGTATCACAAATGCCCAGTGTTGTATTCTCTCCTCGCAGCCCCTGATACGGAGGGTCCTGGGGCATCTCAAGGGCAAGAGGGAGAGTTTCCATAGTACTGAGTGATATGGCCATACTAGGATGTGGAACAGCTTTAGACAGGTGGGGAGAGGCTGTTATAATTTAGGTCAGTCCCAGAGGCTTCTCTAACATATGGTAGAATCTGCACCAGCATCTCGAGCAGGTAAATCAGGACAAGCCCCTTTTGCTTCCCTCCTCCCTGAGGTGAAGCACTGAATATAACCCAGTGAATATGCATTAAATAGTATGCATAGAAGTTTGTTCCCTATCTATCGGCCGACACCCACAGCACTGAAGAAGAGATTCCAGATCAGACTACTGAGACTAAGAAGCACCTTACAACCAGGGAACATCTCTCAACAAGGTCTAATCCTGCCAAGTATCCCCGTGACCATCACAAGCTAAGGTTTGTTGTGTGCCCGGCAAAAAGGAGACAAGCCCCTACAACCAGTGCTCCTCCCCACCTATCCACCCAATCAGACGCTATATCCCCATTTTATAAAGTGTATAAAGTCAAGTACCACATGGAACAACAGAAGAAATAGGGAAGTGTCTTACAGACTTTCAAAGATTCTTAGAGAATTCACCTCACGTTGCAGTAGTGTCAGAGCTTTCCTGTGTAATTTTTCTGAAGATGATCTCAGAATTGATGAGAAGTCAATTGGAAATACTGTGGAAAGCTACCAAGACTTTTCTATTTGAGCTGCTTAATGTTCTTTTTTCTTATTGTTTCTACTTTTTGGACTTTTTGGACATTTTGTATTCTGTGGGTAATAGATTTTAGAACCTGTAGCCATACAATTTAAGAGCTAACTAATTTTTGTTCACCCATCCAGAGATACTGCTTCCTCCCAAGCTTCCTTTACAGTTGTGTTAAATAGGAAGTTGGCCAGAACTATGTACTTTTTTCCTGCTGAAGCAATCTCAACTGAATAGTTAGCTATCCATTGAGCATAGACAATATCCTAAGAGATCCTTATCTGAACCCAGCACTGATGGGCCATCAGTCTGGATTGGTGGCACTGAACAACAGAAAATGTGAATGATCCAATATAATTTCACTTTTTATAGTAACTCTCAGAGTACAGTATACGTGTTTAGAGTTCAGGTCACAACACTTTCCATCTGTTAATTCTATGTTATTAAGATTTGGATTTCTCAAGAAAACAGATGGGTTTTTTTCTCATCAATTCTGAAGATGATCTCAGAATTGATGAGAAGTCAATTGGAAATACTGTGGAAAGCTACCAAGACTTTTCTATTTGAGCTGCTTAATGTTCTTTTTTCTTATTGTTTCTACTTTTTGGACTTTTTGGACATTTTGTATTCTGTGGGTAATAGATTTTAGAACCTGTAGCCATACAATTTAAGAGCTAACTAATTTTTGTTCACCCATCCAGAGATACTGCTTCCTCCCAAGCTTCCTTTACAGTTGTGTTAAATAGGAAGTTGGCCAGAACTATGTACTTTTTTCCTGCTGAAGCAATCTCAACTGAATAGTTAGCTATCCATTGAGCATAGACAATATCCTAAGAGATCCTTATCTGAACCCAGCACTGATGGGCCATCAGTCTGGATTGGTGGCACTGAACAACAGAAAATGTGAATGATCCAATATAATTTCACTTTTTATAGTAACTCTCAGAGTACAGTATACGTGTTTAGAGTTCAGGTCACAACACTTTCCATCTGTTAATTCTATGTTATTAAGATTTGGATTTCTCAAGAAAACAGATGGGTATTAACTTTGACAAGTGTTCACAGTGAGCATTCTTAACTTTAAATGCTGAACTGGTACAGCTTGAAGTTTGCCGTGGTGTAAAGGGAATTAGTACTTTAAGAGATGTGTGGATAGAGAACAATGTTAGGTTTGAGCAGTTCACAGAAAATTCAATTATACATCAATGTCTATGGACCTTTGCAGTGCAATAAGCGATTGATACAAGAAAGATTTAAAGGGACTTAGTTTCTTTCCAACTACTATATTTTATAGCTTGTCAATAATATGCATACCAAGAATCTGACCCAAATATACTGCAATGGATGAATGTGGAGCAATAAGGAAATATTCATGGCTTGGTGACTCTTTAAATTGTTTTTGTATAGGTCAGCATATGTCTGCTCCTTTAAATGAAAAGCATGAGAATATGGATTTCCTTTCTGTGCAATTTCACTCATGTTTTGAAAAAAAGGGGTATTTATTTCAGTTATGAATTGTGAAATTCTGTATATAACAGTAAGGAAAGTATCAATAACTAATACTTTGAAAAGGCTTTTTGGATGGTTATAAACTTACATAAGTGATGTCCAATGTACTTTGATTTAAAATAATTGAATGTAGGCTATGATTTTATATATTTGGAGAAGTGCGAAGTCTATAATTTTTCAGCCTGATTTTATGTTGAATGGTATTCGTCTAAAAATACCAGTTAGTAATGCAATAGAATCAGACTAATTCACACACACAATATCTCTCCACTTCTCATCAAAGATTAAAGAAGGCAGTGCTGTAGTGAGATCTCATTGGTACAACCTTATTACTTTACAAAATTTCAGTACATTTACTAGTATTCAATGAAGTAACATAAATAATTAAAATTAACATACACTGAGCAAATGAACAAAGCACATTCTGTGACCCAGGGACTTGCTTGTTTGTTCACTTACTAATATGCAAATTTTATGTGATTATATACGAACTCAAAAATATAAGGCAAGATCACATCTTGGCTTACTCCCCTTTGTGCACTACAGACCCTAAGGCTCACAGCATGGGTGAGAGAACAGTCTCTGTAGGACCTCTACTGTCCCTCCCATGCAGATGGGTTGGGAGAGGGTGAGTAGGGGAGGTGATTGAACACAGCATTGACTCCCCTCCTGCCCAAAAGAAAAGCTCACTAGTGCAACTGAACCAGACAAGAGGGGAACATAAATGGCTACTGGTCCAGTCCATTAGCAAATTAATTTCTTCCTGGAGCAAAGCGGGAAGCACAGTTCCTCTCGGAACCACAATTTGTTCCCTGGTATGTGCCAGCTGTTGGTACCTGTAGGCTTGGCATGATTCAATTTACATTGATACATGTCAGTAAATGTTGATTTCAGATGAAACACTGAAATCAATGAGTAAAAAAAAAAGATCCATCAGTAAGAGTTAGCACAAGCACAGACTCCCATTTGCACCTTGCACCTGCGAGGATCAGGTGGCTGGCCCTGCAGCAGTTCAGAGAACCATCTGCAGCCCCACTTCATGGGAGAGAGCAAGTGGGAATGTGACAGCAAAGCTGTGGAGGGCTCCCTGTATGACCTTAAGGCCAATGATACCCAATCTCTGCAAGGAAGTGGTATCGTGAAGACTGCGGTCCCAGCAGGGGCAGTGTAGAAACCCCCAGCCCAGGGCCACAAGGAGGAGGACAAGACCCCAGCCACAGCCACCTGCTGCTTCAATGCTCCTATCTGGGGACAGAGCCTTTCAGCAGTGGGATGGCTTCCCCCACAGCCGGGGGCTTTCCTCCTCCTTGCAAGCCTGGCCTAAGAGTCTCTACTCTGCCCCATCAGGACCACAGCCTTCCCTGAACTTTGCTCCTGCAGGCACTGGGGGTCAGCAGCCCCATGGCCGTGCAAGGAGCCCTCTGCAGCTCCACTGTCATGGCCCAGATCACTCTCTCATCAGCCAGGAGTATGGGAACTGTCCCCAAGAAGGGACTGTTCAGCAGCACCCTACAGGTGGGGCTCATTCTTCTCCTTGTAGTCTTGTGTTCTGCCAAGCCAGGATTGCAGCCTCCCCTGCACCTTGTGCCTGGGTATCTGTGGCCCCATGCAGCCCCACTGTCATTGCGGGAACCCCTACAGTCCCACTATCAATGTTGCCCCAACCCTAATCCCAATCCTACCCCCCTGCCAATTTTCTGCATGTGTAAAAATAAAAATAATTAAAAATAAAAAATTGATATGCATAATCAAAATTGTGCACACACAAAAAATCAATTTCTGCCAAACCTAGGTACCTCTTAATCAAGGAGCAGACTGTGATATAACGATCTAGACCATAATAATAATTCTCTTGCTATGGCTAAAAGAATGCAACATTCTGTAAGAGAATATATAACATACCAGTGCTCATATTTATATATATTTAAGCTGTGAAATATGAATGAAAGCACATTAGCAGTAGAATAACATATAAAAAATTCTTCAAGAACCCAGTCTGCAAAGTTATGTATTAGCAGTTAAAAAAAATAATGATGGCTTGGTGTGGTATAAAAGTTTCATTGGCAGGAGTTTTAGATATCTACATTTCTCATGGGAGGCAAATGCACAAGTGAGTTTTGTAGGTTCTTCTTCATGGGACACACATTTATATATATTAGAAGATTTTATTTCTGCTTAAAAATGCAGGCTTATTAATATCATTAGTTCAAATGTACATGGCTAAAAGGAAGAGAAATTACAAGCAAGTATTGTCCATCTCATTGGAAAGACAGAAGTCTGCACCATTTCAATGGCATAACTTTCTTGTTCCTGGATCTGCAGTATCATAGAATGTCAACCTGTTGTTGATCCAGGAACTGAACATAGCCAATCCTGAGCCTTGTACTTATGTATTATGGAGAGGACAGTTCCATATTTGCAGGAAAGAAGTACATATTTCTGTGGCAAGCTGATATTTTTGTTTTAATGGCAGCTGTTTGAAGCGGCTTATGGGATGTTGTGTTAGAAAAGAAGGAGGGAGTCGGATTAGTGGGAAGAAGGCAGGTGAGGAAAGGTGCAATTTCTCACAAGGTTCTGCAGTTTACCACCTGTATTTTACATTTTATTATATGAATTTTACAACCATATATATGATTCTTTTGGATTTGCTTGCTTGTTTGTTTTTTATGTTTTTTACCTTTAAATAATGTGTGTGTGTGTGGGTGTGCGTGCGTGTATGTGTGTAAGTGTGTGTGTGAGAGAGAGAGAGACAGAGAGAGAGGGGGAGAGAATCAACTCAATAGAGTATTATGCTACTTGTTGTAAGGTAACGTTAAAGCCAAAAGAAAACTAAGATGTCTCTGAAATTACTGCACTCTACTTATTTTCCAAGTGAGTTGTTTTCTTGCTAGGCTACCTAAAGAGTTATATACTGGGGGAAAAGAATCACAAAAAATCTATTTCCCTCTAGTCAACTGAACAATAGAATTATGTTCACAGGAGTAAATACCTTTAAATTGTTGAGCAATGCAGTTGATGTCACCTATTACGAACAAGAGAGATTTAGTCCAAGGGGCAGGAGCACTCTTCTGTAGGTCAAATAATATGTCTGACAGCAGAATCAAAGCAAAGACTGTTTCAAGGGGTTGATGGGGCAATGCTAAGGCAAATTTTCATTGCAATGAATGAGGATTTATTTATCTTATTCCATCAGCAGTAGGAGCTGGTTACTTAATTCTACGCATGCTGAGCCATGCTGATTTGATATAAATTAGCACAGCATTACTGAAATGAATGGTGCTGTGCTGATATACAGTAGTTGAGGATCTGGCCCACTGTGCTGAAAAGGATCCTTTCTGTGTGCCACCACTGTAATTTTATTGGCCTAATTCAGCCATTTTAAACAAATGTCAGGTAAATCCTCAAACTGCCAAGTTAGCAGAGGATGAGAGAGAGAGAAAGAGAGAGAGGGGTGTCATTTTTTCACACAGCAATTTTTCAGATTATTTACACAGATCACTCAGACTTGTGATAAAACATTATTAAACTATTGCTCTAATAAGCACCACAGGGTATGCTTTAGTATGGTACTGGTGTATGCCTCAGGTGCACTCTGTCTAGGCTGACTGTTTTTCGACTGTAGGAGTGAAATTCTCCCCTCTGCTTTTACACCCACATAAAATGGGCCCTAACAGACTCCTGTCTACTCAGGGTAAGATTCCCCCAGAGCAGGAATTGCAGAAGATAGCAGTCAGGCTGCCTTGCTAGCGGCAGTGCTGCTACTGGGAGGCGGAGCTGCATGATGCAGTGTTGAGACTTATGGGGCAGGCAAGGGAAGCTGCTATAATTTGGATGGGCTCTCAGGGCTGTTAAAGTTAGCCCCAGAGCAACCTAGGATTCTGAGGGCACAAAAGGTGGTATAAGGCTACCAGAATCCCCTCTTCTCTGGACTGTCCAAATCTCAACTTTTGTCTTTAATTTTACTTTAAGTTTTTCACCTTCATGGTGGTTTATTCATATATTCTTCCAGTTGGAAAACTAGTTCCTGCTAAAAGAATAAGAGAAGGGAAAAGGGATATGGAGCTATAGAAAATGTACAAACTGTAAGGATCATTGTACCCTTAAATTCTAGAACATTGGTTGTGGCAGAGATCATGAGTCTTGTTAGTTAAAGGTAGTAGCAGCTAGAGTTTGAGATCAAACTCAAGAATGTGTTGGGACTTGTAAACAAAGAATCCACTCACAGTGCTAACTCTTACTATTTTCATTGTTAATTTTTTTCTTGCGGTTCTTGTTCTGATCCACTTTAGTCATTGTAGTTAATTTAAAAGCCATTGCTAGTTGTTTGATTGTAAGGGTTTTAAATATCTTTTCTCAACTAAAAATAAGGTTTTTTTTAAATTCCTTTCTCTCTTTTATTAAAATTTTTCTTTACAGATGGTTAAAATTTTTTATTCAAAATTCTTTTTTTTCTGATGGAAAAGTGGCCTTTTTTTGAAACTGGCAAACTTTTCAGAAAACTGTTTTTCTAATTCTAGTTTTAATTTTTGCAGTCAGTTTAATTTCAGTTATTTTTGCTCTTCACTATTTTTTTTTCTGTTTTTGTTTTTACCGCTAAATAAAAAAGGAATGAATGGCATGCAAGTTTTTTTGGGGGGAATCACGTTCTTTTATTTTTTCCTTCAATTTTTCCTTTTGTTATTTTCCCCAACTTTTGAAAAGAGAAAAGAGAAAACTAAAGGACCTCCCCAAACCTGCACACCTGCATATCATTATTTTTTATTGAAAGAACAAAAAGGTAATTGGTGGTGGGAGAAGAGGCAGGGAATCCTAAAATTTCTTAATTAAAAACATTACAAAGTCATTTTAAATAATGAAAAATCATTCCATTTGTGAATGAAAATTACTTCAAAATCTCAAATTTTATGCATTTGTTTTTCCTTTTTTGCCCAGCTCAGTTCTGTTTCTTGCCTCCCTCTTTCTGTCCTACAGAAGCTCAGGTACTCTTTCACCTGTAGTTTAAGGCCTAACAATCATTTCCAAATTACTTTCTGTTGTTAAAAATCAGAAAGGAAAGGAAAAGAAAAAAGCAGTTCCCAGTTTAACTTTTCCACTAGAAAGGGAGATAAAAGTGATTGAAAGGGCCACAAACTTTTCTTGGGAAAGGGATGGTACAAACTTCCATTCCCCCCCCGCCCCCACCTGGAACTCCTCATTCACTGGTCCACCTCTGCAAGGATCTGACATTTATGTCTACCATTAACTTTCCAGAGTCACCCACTGAACATAAAGGGCAAAGGGATTTTTCTTTTTTTGGGGGGGGGGTTAAGTGTGTGGGACTTGGTGCAGGGGAATGGCTTAAACCCCCCCCCCTTCCCTGCCAAAACAACCCCCCCCACACACAGAGTTAGGTGGTAAAAGATAATGAATTGCTTTAAATAAAGTACTTCATGCTAGGGAAAGTAGTGGGTGGGGCTACTACTACAAAAATGTAATATAGGTCAATTAATATGAGACCCCCATCCTCACTGGACTTTAGATTCATTTTTACAGTAGACTTTTTGAGGAAGAAAATACTAAAATTTAAATTATATGCTGGCCTGTTCTCGTCACTGTTACAAGGTGATTTAATATTTTTTTTTAATTTTATTATTTTCAACAACCTGGATTACTTGCATTCCGTTCTCCTTATTTTCTCTTTTCCTTGATGCAGCATTTCATACAACAAGGTTTCTAGACAAACATTTTATTTTTCTTCAGATAATATTGTGGGTATTTATCTTCAATATTGCCAAATGTGTGTTTTTGTCTCTATTGTTGATTATATTGTTATTCATTACAGAAAATAAGCTTTTTTAAGAAGTCATTTATATTTATGAAAAATAGTCCATGGGGCCAAATTTTAAATTGGCCTCAATCCATGTTCTAAATATGTGCAGGCAGATTCTACCGCCATCCCATTTATACCAACAAACCCCACATTTCCAACTAGAAAGGGGCACCTAGCCATGAAAATGAAGTAGACAGAAATGCAGTTCAAAAGGAATTATAATAAATCATGCTGATTTAGATTGTATGTTGGCACGACTGTTCATTTTCCAAATATGGGAGAAAGGAAGAACCTCAGAGTTTTGTGGCTGATGTATATGGAAAATCTTTCTTCTCTGAGGCTGAGCTATATGAATGTCATAGAAAAAGCATGTTAATGTTTCTGAGAAACCAAAATAATCTTAGAAACTCGGAGAAAATATAACGGGAGGATGCCAGCTTTTTGGCTTTGATTCTGCAAAGACTTACACCCATGCTTACTTCTACACACTGTGAGTAGTCCCATGGGAATCAATGGGATAACTCAGGGTGTAATGTTAAGCCTGGGTATAAGTGTTTTCAGAACCTCAGGAACTTGGGTAGTACCAGTTAAGTAATTCCATGAGCAATTTGCAAATAAATTCTGTGAGTCAATTAACTGACAATTGTTTTGTCATATTACTTGTTGTATGAGGAGTAGAATGATATGAAAACGTTCATAAATCTTGAAAGTGAAAAAAAAATATTGTCATCTAATGAACGAGTAAAAATGTGAGGTAAGCGATCAATCAAACCCATAACTAGTAGAAGTTAAACAATTTGTAAACAACCCATAGATTCCCACTTGTTCATATTTTGCATAGTAGAAATTGGAATTGGTTTGCAAACAACTCACAAAGAGGGTGGGGAAAGAGGCATATTTTGGTTGCATTAATAATGTGATGAGCTCTATTTTTGGAAGTGCTAATGTTGTAAACAGGGTCACTGAAGAAGGAAAAGAGTAACCAGAGTTAAATCTCATGGTCCTGTGTAATCTGTTATAAACACTAGCTATAGTGGTAGATCAAAGGAGAAAGTTTCATGATATCTTTCTGATAAAAGTAATAGATGACTTATACATTTTTACATACATATGTTATAAAATGAGTCTTGCTCTTTGGTAATAACATTACTCCAAGAACAGAGTTTCAAAGGAAACATATATAGGGTAGTGGTCTTCCTTGACTTTTGGCTGAGGACTAATGCTTTACTGGGTAGCACCACAAAGAAGTGCATGGACAGTGTCACATACTAAACACCAGCCTTCACCTGGAAATCTATCATTAATGTTAACATGTCATGTTAGAATGTCATATGCTGAGATTCCATGGCAGGAGGTTCCAAAATGGCTTTCCCTGGAATCATGACACTTTAAAAGTGTGTGTGTGTGTGTGTGTGTGTGTGTGTGTGTGAGAATGAGGGGGAAATAGGAGAAGAAAGCAAGAACAAAAATTAAATCCACTGCATTGGTAAAATGACATAGGAGGATAACAACAACATAAGGGTAAACAGGGAATCATCATTGTGTGAGTGTGTTTCTAATGGGGTCCCACAAGGATAGGCCGTGCACTATTTAAGCTTTTTGTCAATGACCTGGAAGAAAACATAAAATCATCACTGATAAAGTTTGCAGATGACACAAAAATTGGGGGAGTGATAAATAATGATGAGGACAAGTCAGTGATATAGAGAAATCTGGGATCAAGCAAACAATATGCATTTTAATATGGCTACATGTAAATGTACCCATTAGGAACAAAGGATGTGGGCCATATTTACAGGATAGGGGACTCTATCCTGGGAAGTAGTGACTCTGAAAAATATTTGGGGTCCATGGTGGATAATCAGCTGAACATGAACTCCCAATGCGACACTGAAGCCAAAAAGACTAATGCAGTCCTTGGATGCATAAACAGGGGAAACTTGAGTAGGAATAGAGAAGTTATTTTAAATCAGTGGTTCTCAAACTTTTGTACTGGTGACCCCTTTCACATAGCAAGCCTCTGAGTGCAACCCTCCTTTATAAATTAAAAACACTTTTTTATATATTTAATACCGTTATAAATGCTGGAGGAAAGCAGGGTTTGGGGTAGAGGCTGACAACTCGCGACCCCCATGTAATAACTTTGCGACCCTCTGAGGGGTCCTGACCCCCAGTTTGAGAACCCCTGTTTTAAATCTTTATCTGGCACTAGAGTGAATGCTCCTGGAGTACAGTTTCCAGTTCCCTTCCTCTCATACACATCCTCACAGTAGGTCAGTGAGAGTTAGTGCTAGTGTAAATAGAAGTGTATTCACAGTAGCATGCATAGTGGCAGCAGAAGCATGGTTTAGGTGTGGCATTCAGGCAAGTTTGTGCTTGGCATGGCTAATTAATTGTATTTTATTAACTAATTACCATTGAAACAAGGAGTATCTGTGCAAACAATGGAGAACCAATTTCAAATCAACGATCGGAAATGCTTAGTTTTCTTTTAAAAGTAATTTAAGGAGCCTAGATGACATAGTTATTGGCACAGTAGTTATTCTGAAAAAGTAAATAAAATCCTTAGTTTGTTAAAGAAGAAAACATTAGTATTTGCTAAAATCACAGGTGCGTGAGAAAAAATGTCATCAAGAAATATTAGAAGAAGTATTTTGTCCTTGATCCTCCCCTGCATTAGGGCCACTCTGTGCTTCTCCACCAGTGCACAGCAGCCCTACGAAGATGGTGTAGCTATCCACGGGAGGATCATCACAAGGAGATCCCTGGTGACATAGAACCTTTGCCCCTAATGCCAATACTTTCCCTTGTTACCACCATTAGGGCTTTACTGAAGCTCCCCTGTGCCCTAGCTATCTTAAAGACCCCTATGGGGCTGATGGCAGGTGATAAAAATTAGAGTTTTTAATAGAGCTGTTGATTAGTTACAATAAACTCACGTGATTAACTCAAAAAATTAATCATGATTAAAAAATTAATTGAGATTAATCGCACTGTTAAGCAATAGAATACAAATTGAAATGTATTAAATATTTTGGATGTTCTTCTACATTTTCAAATATATCGATTTCAATTACAACACAGAATACAAAGTGTACAGTGTTCACTTTACATTATTTTTTATTACAAATATTTGCACTGTAAAAACAAAAGAAATAGTATTTTTCAACTCACCTCATACAAGTACTGTAGTGCAATCTCTTTATCATGAAAGTGCAATCTACAAATGTAGGGTTTTTTTGTTACATAATTTCACTCAAAAACAAAACAATGTCAAACTTTAGAGTCTACAAGTCCACTCAGTCCTACTTCTTGTTCAGCCAATTGCTAAGGGAAACAAGTTTGTTTACATTTATGGGAAATAATGCTGCCCACTTCTTAATTATATTGTCACCTGAAAGTGAGAACAGGCATTTGCATGGCACTGTTATAGCTGGCATTGCAAGATATTTACATGCCAGATGCACTAAAGATTTATATGCCTCTTCATGCTTTGGCTATCGTTCCAAAGGACATGCTTCCATGTTGATGATGCTCATTAAAAAAATAATGTGTTAATTAAATTTGTGACTGAACTCCTTGGGTGAGAACTGTTTGTCTCCTGCTGTTTTACCCATATTTTGCCACATATTTTATATTATAGCAGTCTCGGATGATGACCTGCCACATGTTCATTTTAAGAACACTTTCACTGCAGATTTGACAAAACACAAAGAAGATACCAATGTGAAATTTCTGAAGATACAGCACTCGACCCAAGATTTAAGAATCTGAAGTGCCTTCCAAAATCTGAGAGGGATGTGCTGTGGAGCATGCTTTCAGAAGTCCTAAACGAGCAACACTCTGATGCAGAAACTGCAGAACCCAAACCACCAAAAAAGAAAATCAACCTTCTGCTGGTGGCATCTGACATGCATTGGTCTACACTGCTTTGGATCATTATCGAGCAGAACCCATCAGCAGCATGGACACATGTCCTCTGGAATGGTGGCAACAAGGGAATCTTTAGCGCATCTGGCATGTAAATATCTTGCGACGCCGGCTACCATAGTGCCATGCAAACACCTGTTTTCACTTTCAGGTGACATTGTAAACAAGAAGCAGGCAGCATTATCTTCTGCAAAGGTAAACAAACTTCTTTGTCTGAGCGATTGGCTGGACAAGTAGGACTGATTGGACTTGTAGGCTCTAAAGTTTTACATTGTTTCATTTTTGAATGCAGTTTATTTTTTGTACATAATTCTACATTTGTAAGTTGAACTTTCATGATAAAGAGATTGTACCACAGTACTTGTATTAGGTGAATTGAAAAATACTCTCTTTTGTTTTAACAGTGCAAATATTTGTAATCAAAAATAAATATAAAGTGAGCAGTGTACACTTTGTATTCTGTGTTGTAATTGAAATGAACATATTTGAAAATGTCGAAAGCATCCACAAATATTTTTTAAAATGGTAATCTATTATTGTTTAACAGCGCCATTAATCGCAATTAATTTTTTTAAATTGCTTGACAGCCCTAGTTTTTAATGTACCTTGGGGAAAAATGACTCTGTGATATTTGCACTTACCCGCTTGAGCTGTAGCATGAACTCCTCGGGCCTTGTCTGGTATAGCTTTGCTGGTATAGCTCAACCAGCAGAGTCCCCAAGTGTAGATGCAGTGTATGCTGACAGAAGGAGTTTTCTAAAACATTCTTCTGTTGGTATAGTTGCACCAATTGCCAGGGGGGTTGCCGGCATCGCTATATCTGCTAGCATGAGTGGGTATTGTTACACCTTTGACTGACATAGCTATGCCGATAAAACTTTGTAGTATAGATCTGGCCATCTGAGGTGAAATCCGGGGCTGCTGCTTCTAATGTGGAGCTGATCTGAAGTGTATAATGCTTGAATTACATACGTAAGCAAAACCTTACTATATTGTTGGAGTGCGAAAGTATTTTCTTTTTCATTAATTACTCAAATTTAATCACAGCTATCAGAGAGAGAGGGGGAAAAAGTGTTGAATTTTAGTCCCCACAATACAGCACCATACTGAGGAAGTGGAGAGGGTATGTGGGTGGTCTCGTAAAATAAAGAGTAAGAAAGCATGTTTTATAGAGATTATTGCACATCTTCTGAGAGAATTACACTTTGGGTATGTCTACACAGCCACAAAAAATCCACAGCTCCAAGTCTCAGAGCCTGTGCTTCAGCCCGAGCAGGAATGTTTACACTATTATTTTTAGCCACACAGTCCAAGCCCTATGAGCCTCAGTTAACTGACCTGGGCTCTGAGACCCAGTTCTATCAGTTTTTCTATTTAGTGTAGATGTACCCACAAACAACAACTGAATGCTAATTTGCACTTTGAGAGGGTTGGAAGGCATGTCTCAAGTAGTCCCTAAAAATCTATGTATCTAAGAAAATAAAATTAATCAATTACAAGAGAATGTAATTTTATTCAAAAGTATACTCAACTAAAGATCATGAGAATGAAATCCGCTAGTAAATGGGGCATGCTTCTTTTTAAAGAACCAATCCCTTAATTGCTATTGTAAAGGTTAGTTAAATATTTTTCTGCTTTATTCTGTTCTCAGATTAACTATATTCAGACTGTTAATAATTGTGGGCCTCATTAATATAGTTAATGAATTGTTTTTACTGTTAAGATGCTCAATACAGCCTACACCTGACATCATAAATATTAAATCAAACATTGATCTCAATCAGTGGCTCCAAACATCAGTCAATGAAACTTGATCAATGCTGGTAATTTCTGTGCATGCTATCAGTTATTTGTTGAATTTAATTAAAGGCATTTTATCTACGAAATCTCCAACAGCAGGCTCTGCTCTTCTTCCCCTTAATTGAAAGAGCTCTAAGCTCTGCTCTATCATACCACCTACCTGTACATGCTCCTGTATGTTACCAATTCAACTACTTCTTCAAAAAAGGAGTTGTGCTCTTCTATAGCAGAACCACCTCTCACAGAGCACCCTGTCAACTCACTGCTGAATACAAAGAAAACCAATTCTGGGCCCTGGGAATTTGGAGAATAGGAAATTCAGCAACCTCTTTGATCCTGAAATCTAAATACAACAATCCCTCTGTCCCCAAAATCCCAATTGTAAGAGAAAAGATGCTTCCTAAAAAGACCACAGCACAATTATAGCTACAGTAACTCCTCACTTAACGTTGTAGTTATGGTCCTGAAAAATGCTACTTTAAGCAAAACAATGTTAAGCGAATCCAATTTCCCCATAAGAATTAATGTAAATGGAGGGGGGTTAGGTTCCAGGGAATTTTTTTTCGCTAGACAAAAAACATTATATACATATACAGTATAAGTTTTAAATAATTTTAAACAAACTATTTAATACTGTACTCACCAATGATGACTGTGAAGCTTGGTTGAGGCGGGGCGTAGTGGGGTTGGGGCATGGGGGCTTGCCCCACTCCACCCATCCGGCACTCCTGTCGGGGAGCAGGGTTGGGGGCTTGCCCACTCCCGAGCTGGAATGCCAGGCAGGTGGAGTGGGATAAGCCCGCATGCCCCGACCCTGCTCCCCAGCTGGAACTCTAGGTGGGCAGAACAGGGCAAGCTCCCACTCCCCAACCCCGCTCCCCGGCAGGAGTGCCGGGCGGGCGGAATGGGGCAAGCCCCCGCTCCCCGAGCCCACTCCCTAGCAAGAGAGCCGGGCGGGCAGGTGGAGTGGGGCGAGCCAAACAACTTTATAACGGAACATTGCGCGACTTTAAACGATTATGTTCTCTAATAGATCAGCAACCTAATAACTAAACAATGTTAACCGAGACAACTTTAAGTGAGGAATTACTGTATCTGATCAGGTGCACAAAGCCTATCCAATATAACCTCCAGGTCACCAACAAACAGGGTGTCAGGGAATAACAACTTCAGACTCTTGTTGATGAATACTAGGTCAGCCATCAAGAAAACCGGTATCCTGAATTTTGAATTTTGAATGAGATACTTGACCTTGCCTGCATCAACGAGATCGAGTTTAATGTAATGACTTCCTTCTAGCCCAGCTAATTCCCAAAGGTTGTTAAATGTAATAGAAACCAGTGAGGATCCAAGAACAAGTCAAATACATGAGAATAAGAGACAGGATAGCATGTTGCTTACTTCCAACCTTGAATGCAAAGGGCATGTCACCCCAAAAACTAAGCCCTGTGTGTGTATTCATATGGTCTGTGAAGTGAAGGACGGAGGGAACCTAAAAGCCCTAATTGTCTGTAGACCTCCTGATGAGGATGCTGAAAACTTTTTTTAAAGGATTAATTGGTCTGCTGCTAGGATCCACATCATTCTCAGTGATTTTGACATCCGTCTTGACAATTCAGCTAAAACATTTTCACTTAAGGGGGTTTTGCTGTGTAACAAGTATCCAAAGAGAATATACTAATCCAGTCTAACCAACTTTAGGAAAAGCTGCAAGACCCTTTTCTTTGATTTAAACTTTCCCACCACAATCAAACTAATAATTAAACTATAGATTGGTATAGATTAAAAAAAACATCAAGCAGAGCAAAGAAGAGAAAAACAAAGAAAACTATCCACTAGGGACCTTGCTATGCAGACTGAATACCCCTGAGAAACATTTATGCACTATGGTGTTCTAGAAAACGCTAAGATAGATATTTTAATAAATCAAAGTACTCAAAACTAAACATTAAAATGTATTATACAACATTATGCTTATGGCATGGTGTTAATACAAAATTTAGATTTTTATGAAATTGTTAATAATATAAATATCATATGGCAGGATCACCTACCTTCCCCATGGAATAAGTTGTGAGATAGAAGGAACTTTTTGGAGTTTTTGGTCATGCTGATTGCAAGTAGGATATAGATTTGGGAGGAAGCATGGTTTCCAACTCCATGGATCTTAGAAATCAGTGGGGTAGGGAACCCCAGATATACAGAAGTTGCATTCACTGTTTGTGCTTTAGTCTTCCATCTTCTGTACCTCTATTGCTTGGGTTTCCAGCAACAGCAGCCACAGAAGGCAATCTGCTAGAGTTATTGCTTCTTCAAGTAAGATTAACTGCTATTGGAATATAAGTGTGACTATCTCAGATGCCAGAAGCAGATAACACCCTGGAGTGAAGTTGGTCCCCAGTTATATACTCACCCTGCCCTTTGCTTTCTCTCCAACACTTTGTGGAACCAGTTTCCTTTTGCACTCCAGCACAGATGCTTCTTCAGGGCTGAGGTGGAAGGAGAAACAGTGCCACAGAAGCTGGGTCTGGTTGAGGAGTAACCTCATAACATGCTGGTGAATTAAAACTCCCAGGAAGAATGCACCAGCTTGGTCACTTTGCATCACAAAGATGTTGCTGAGCGCCAGCTTTGTAGACTACTGTTAAATCGAGGTTTTAACTTTTGGAGTTTAATGAAGTTTGTTTACCATCAGATTCAGCATACATGCAAATGCCACAATCTCAAAATGTCAAAAGTCATGCACATTAAAAACAAAACAAACAAGCAAAAATTGAAAATGATGGAATCCAAATCTTCTGGGACAAAAATAGAGCCTATGCACAGCTAGTCTGCAAACAGAGATTAATGGATTGTGCATAAACTTGTTGCCGGCACCCAGTGCCGAGAGGCTGAACAACAGCTTGAGTTGGTTCATTACCCGGTGTGCTACACCCAATAATCACAACGGGGTGGAGAAGCAGAAAAGTTTATTTGAAGCTTCAAATAGGTACAGGGAGATTTGACTCTCAAATCCTGTACCCAGAGCAGGAAGTTACACAGGCTTTTATACATCCTTTTTCCCAGCATACTTATCCAATAGCAAGCTGCCCCAAGTATCCATATAGCCAGCCAATCCAGTTCCCAGCTAGTTCCCTGGTTCTCTGTATCATTTGTTAAACTATACATAAAGCTGCTTTATTCAGCATTGTTCTTCCATATCTGCACTGTGTGGGCTTGCTTAGTTTCAGGCAGTCTGACTCTGCAGTATATTGTTGCAGATTCTCAGCATAACTGCTGTGTGTGCCTCCAGGCGGGGGGGCCAAGGACACTTGGGCCTAGTACGCAGAGCTGCTGCAAGTGCCTCCAGGCGGGAGGGGGGGCCAAGGACACCTGGGCCTAGTGCGAGGGGGCTTCATCGACACTCGTGGTCTTCCATCCCCTCGAGTTACCTAGTGGCCATGCCCCAGTGTCCCCAACAAACTGAAAGTGAAATGGACTATTTTTGCTGTATAAACACTAACCATTGTAATGCAATGAAGCTGTGTAATACTGGCGTAACAAACTGCAGTGTGTGCAGAAAATATGTGTGCAGAATTTTTAAAGTTTTAATTTAGAGGCTTTTGACTCATTGCATGTATTGAATGTATTGAAGTTGTATTTTAGCATTAGTTCAAGATTTTACTTTCTCATTGTTTACAAATTTAAACTATTACAGAAAACTCTTCTAAATAGTTTAGTGTGGAAGCTTCAATAGTTGAAGCATTATGCTTTCTGACAGTTTTTATGCCTTTACATTTTCCTAGTCACTCTGGGATTTAACTGCATGTGCGAACAAGAGAGAACCATGCCTCCTTCCCCCCTGCCCCAATTCCCAAAGAAGGAACTTGTATTCCTTTCTTTCAAAAGGTCACTAATCATTGTCAGGGCACTGCATTCCTGAAAGTCGATCCATGGGGAAAAAATGACAGACCTAGGTTTGTAACAACATCCTGCCTGTTCTGCATCATTACAATGTGAAATCGTTTCAGGGACACTGGTGAACTCACTTCTAGATAGAGAGATTTCCCCTGCATCATCTTCAATAAGTATTTAGTTTGTTCCATTTTAAAAGGGGTGAAAATAGAAGACTCAGATGCTTGGTGTTGAAGAAATGTTTCCTAAAATGTTTTCTTAACTTTATGTAGCTGAAGTTTTGTCCTGTTCCTGAGGTCATTCAGAGCTGAAATTTTCTGCTAAGAATAATTTAAAATTTGTTCACTTGTACTTGGGGAAAAAAGTTCTAAGTTTTCTTTCTCTAGCTTGTATTCATGGGCGAGTCTGCCCCTGTAATACTACACTGATTTTGCTCCTCATTATGAGGAAAGTATTTACTAGTTGAAGAGAATTTTGGAAAAGTGGAACAAAAAAAGGAGACCTTCTTTCATGGATGATTTAAATTTTTTCAGTTTTATTTCTGATTTGAAATTAAACCAAATTTTGAAATCCTTTGTGAAGCGGAATTTCCATTCTCTGTATAGTCCTAATGTTGAGGTATAGAAATGCAGTCAGGCACCCAAGCAGCTGCCATCACCTCCACTCACAATTATTTTCATGGAGAGAGTAGGTAATCCACCCCATGCTATTAAATTGTTCACGATTTAGTAAAAAGCCTAAAATTGGTAGTGATATCATGCAATGTTGTTATTTGTAATGCATTTCAGCGATTGTCCCAGATAAGATTAAAATGATTTTTTTCCAAGCCAACCTGAGGGAAAGGGAAAGCCTAGGAATGGACTACAGGCAGGAAGGGATTCTAGTTACATACCTGGAATCTGTGCATTGCAGACTGTTGGCTGTTTGTTGACTATTTGTATTATTTAGATACAGGGTGTTTAAATCTTAATCCTACTTGGCAGCATGTGCTGCTGCTGCTGGCTTCTACGGTGACCATTTGCCCCCCTCTCACTATGACTTCCATACAAATGCATACATACAAAATCAGAGCTTTAAGGTGGCATATGCACTTCATGATTTTTGAGTGCTTTATTTGTGCAACCTTAATGTATTTTTTGTATGGCATAACAGTTGGTTGGTTGCTGTTACCAGACAAAAAATATTCCTAAAAGAAACAGTATGGGGTATTAGACCATGCAATTATTTGAAAAGCAATAGCATTTTTTCCTCAAGTTAGTGTAATGAGAGGAATATGTTTAGGGTGTTGTTTTTGCCGTAATGGTAGACCAAAATAATATTTTTAAAAGTATCTTTTCATTTGGTCCAAGAGTATTTTGCCCAGAAAATGTGTAGTATATCTTTTTCCTTGAACAGTATACTGCTTTGCAATTCATCTGACCTTCTTTCTGTTTTCCATCTACATACATTAAATGAATGACTCTCAGCTTTGCAGCTGAGGGAAGCACAACTTTGAATGAAAAATGTTGCCATTAAAAGAGTGGGAACAAATTGCATAAATTACAAATGATCTTCAGAAGCAGCAATGTACTAGCAAGTTACCCTGATTATACATGAATGTTTCTTTGCTATCAATCCAAAAAAAATAGCCTGGCATCCGATGAAGTGAGCTGTAGCTCACGAAAGCTTATGCTCAAATAAATTGGTTAGTCTCTAAGGTGCCACAAGTCCTCCTTTTCTTTTTGCGAATACAGACTAACATGGCTGCTACTCTGAAACCTGGCAACCTATGAAACTCATTGAGATACTGATCTCTTTGTAGAAAAATACAATTTGAAATGGACTGTGAAGTTATGGACATTACATAATACTTTAAGGGAAATTATTTGGCTTAATTTCTGAGGTTATAATGCTAATTAAAAAAACCCAGAAATTTGGTACTTCATTTTCTACTCTCCTAAAGTTTGTCTTTTATTATAATTTGTGTACAAGTACAATGCAAAGAAAAGGTCTTTTCCTGCCATTCTCATCAGACACAACTGGCACGAGGTTTATATTAGCTGTACTCGTTTGAGGACTGTGTATCAAGTTTTCAATAAAATGTCTCTGTCGCCTGGCCTTGATCCAGAAAAGCACGTAAGTGCGTGCTTAACTTTAGGCACATGAGTAGTCCTGTGACTTCTTAACATGCTTGAAATTAAGCACTTGTTTAAGTACTTTACTGGATCCAGACCACTGAGTGCTAATGCAGTCATGTGTTGTGAGGAGAGTATTACCCAAGGTAAATAGGTTTCAGTCATGAATAAGGTTAGTTCTTTTATCTTGTGTTTGTGTGCAGTGATCACTCATAAAGCCTCATTCAGGGACTATACTTTAGTAACATTGTCATACAAAATGGTAATTTTTTGACTTTTCAGACTCAATTTTAATATGTCAAGCATACCAAATCCCACAAGTGATAGGCACTCATTATTCCAGGAGGTATTTTAGTTTATCAAATCATTCCATATTGCCGCTTACAACAAAAGTAGTCTTTTTCCCCACACAATTTTGAATTTACTTCTTTTAGAAATTATTTTTCTGAAAGAATTATTAATTCTTAATTATATTTCTGAAATAATGATTTCAGAATTATTATTATTCGATAAAATCCTCTTGCTCTTCTAAAGTGGCAGTGCCCAGACAGTGTAAACTAAGCTATTCCCCACACCCCCACTCAGCCTCTTTATCCTAAGAGTAAATGCTTCAGAGTAAAGTTTGCCAGTTCTTACTTAGGAAGCTGCAGCTTAGCTCAGGAAAACAGGAGCTCCCATTTTCAGCTTGTTTACCCACATGACTTTGCAAATCGCACCTGTATGACAGCGCAGGCTTTCAGCTACTAGTTGTAAAGGTATGAAACATAATTTTATTGCTGCGAGTTATATTCAGCGTGAGGCTGGAGACTCCTACAGGAGGGATAAACTTACAGCCATTACAGATACTTCTTTGGTATCCTAACAATCTTGGTGGAAATTAACGAACTTGACTTCAGTGGGTGCGGAGACATATGAGTACATTTGAAAACCAGGCCATGTATTAAGGTGCTTGACAGGTACGAAAGTGAAAATAATGGTTGCATCTGTGAAACTCTGAACACACTGAAGTGTTTACAGTAGACGTTTGAGCCCTAGACCCGATTTACTCTACTGATAGAACCCACACTGTGTTCTATTCTAATGGTCCTCTCCACTGATCTGCTCTTTTTGTGTACATAGAGTCATCGTGGCTTATTTTATTTATATAGACACACCCATACATACACACACACACATATCTAGGGAGATTGTGGACTGAAGGTTCTGTTGTCACTGAAGGTCTTTAAGGACAGGTTAGACAAACACCTGTCACAGATGGTCTAGAGCAGTGGTTCCCAAACTTGTTCCGCCGCTTGTGCAGGGAAAGCCCCTGGCGGGCCGGGCCGGTTTGTTTACCTGCTGCGTCCACAGATTCGGCCGATTGCGGCTCCCAGTGCCTGCGGTTCGCTGCTCCAGGCCGATGGGAGCTGCTGGAAGTGGCGGCCAGTACGTCCCTCGGCCCATGACGCTTCCAGCAGCTCACATTGGCCTGGAACAGTGAGCCGAACCTGCAGACGCAGCAGGTAAACAAACTGGCCCGGCTCGCCAGGGGCTTCCCCTGCAGACGGGGCAGAACAAGTTTGGGAACAATACTTAGTCCTGACTTTGTGCAGAAAGCTAGACTAGCTGGCATATCAGGGTCCCTTCCAGTCCTGCAGTGCCAGCTCAACTACAGGAGAGTGACAGAGTGACCTCGATTCTATTTCTTATTGTGCAACATCAACAAAATTGTTTACTAAGTCCCAGTCAGTTACACTCAGTTAATGAGTTGAAGGCAATGGGGTTGCATGGGTGTCAATGATGGTATCATATGGCCTCCAGAACTTTTATTATTGTTTGATGATGTAAGAGAACCATGAATTCATCTTGATTCTCAGGCTCTAGGCTGAGTTTGTTGGGCTGGCATGTAGGAAAAACATTTTTATTGGAAAATGAGCACATCTGATATGGAAATCATTGGGAGACAATGACCATGAACTCATGATGATGTTTTTACTGAGTAACTTTTAAGAGTCTAACTACAATTTAATTAAAGGATTTTAATGTGTTTGGAAATGAGTGAAGACCCACAGTCACAGAAGTTGTGAAAAGTTTAAGAGAAATGCTGACAAGCCTGAAGTTCTAAACACAGCTCCTTGCTAAAGTTCTGCAAGTTGTCAGAATTGCTTCTCTTTTTGTGTCATAGACTCATAGACTTTTATGCCAGAAGGGACCATCGTGTCTGACCTTCTGCACGTCATAGGCCACAGAAACTCATCCACCCCTTCTTATAATAGACCCAGAACCTCTGGTTGAGTTACAGAAGTCCAGAAATCATGATTTAAAGACTTCAAGTTACAGAGAATCCACCATTTACTCTAGTTTAAACGAGCTAGTGACCTATTCTCCATCCTGCAGAGGAAGGTGACAAACACCTAGGCCCTCTGCCAATTTGACCTGGGTGAAAATTCTTCCCTGACTTCAAATATGGCGCTCAGTTGAACCCTGAGCATGTTGGCAAGACATGCCAGCCATACACCTGGGAAAGAATTCTCTGCAGTAACTCAGAGCCCTCCCCATTTCCGACCATTGAGGATTTTTGGTAGTAGCAGTTTGCAGATGGGCCACATACCAATGTAGGTAATCTCATCCTGCCATCCCTTCCATAAAATTATCAAGATCAGTGTTAAAGCCAGTTAGGTTTTTGGCCCCCATTTCTCCCTTTGGAAGACTGTTCCAGAACTTTCATTCCCCTGATGGTTAGAAACCTTAGTCTAATGTCAAACCTACATTTATTGATGGCCAGCTTATATTCATTTATTCTTGTGTCAACATTGGCACTTAATTTAAATAACTCCTCTCCCTCTCTGGTGTTTATCTCTCAGATGTATTTATAGAGAGCAATCATATCTCCCCTCAGCCTTTATTTGATTAGTCTAAGCAAGCCAAGCTCCTTGTATCTCCTGTCGTAAGGTAGGTTTTCTATTCCTCTGATTATCCTAGTGGCTGTTCTCTGCACCTGTTCCAATTTGATCTTTCTTAAACATGGGAGACCAGAATTGCACACAGTATTCCAGATGAGGTCTCACCAGTGCCTTGCATAATGGTACTAACACTTCCCTGTCTCTATTGGAAATACTTCACCTGATGCATTAGCCTTTTTCAGGGCCTCATTACATTGGCGGCTTATAGCCATCCTGTGATTGAACAATACACCCAGGTCTTTCTCCTCCTCTGTCGCTTCAAGCTGATACGTCCTCAGTTTATAGCAAAAATTCTTGTTGTTAACCCCTAAATGCATGATCTTGCACTTAGCACTATTAAATTTCATCCCATTTCTATTTCTCCAGCTTTCAAGATCCTCCAGAACTTCTTGTATGATATTCCAGTCCTCCTCCAAATTGGCAATACAGATGCTCCCCGGGTTACGCAAGACCCAACTTACGCAAATTCGCACTTATGGAAAAAGTTCCATAAGCCAGAAACAGGATTTTTGAGTTGCAGAAATTTTTGCATAACGTACAGGTATACGTTTCCAACTTACGCAAAATTCAAGTTATGCAAAGCTTTCTGTAATGGAACGATTGCGTAAGTCGGGGGGCATCTGTACCTCCCAACTTTGTGTCATCTGCCAATTTTATTAGCACATTCCCACTTTTTGTGCTAAGGTCATGAACAAAAATATTAAATAAGATTAGTCCCAAGACTGATCCCTGAGAAACTCTACTAGTTACCGCCCTCTAGCCTGAGATTTCCACCTTTCAGCATGACCTATTATAGTGTCTCCTTTAACCAGTTCCTTATCCATCTTTCAATTCTCATATTAATCCCCATCGTCTCCAATTTAACCAATAATTTCCCATATGGAACTGTATCAAATGCTTTACTGAAGTCTAGATAGATTAGATGTGCTACATTTCCTTTATCTAAAAAATCTGTTATCTTCTCACAGAAAGGGCTAAGTTGGTCTGACATGATCTACCTCAGGGGTAGCCAACCTGAGCCTGAGAAGGAGCCAGAATTTATCAATGAACATTGCCAAAGAGCCACAGTAATACATTAGCAGCCCCTCATCTGCTACCCCCGTCCAGCCCCCAGCACCTCCCGCCCACCGGCAGCCCCACCAATCAGCGCCGCCCTTTCCTTCCCCATGCCTCCCGCCCACCACAATCAGCTGTTCTGCAGTGCGCAGAAGGCTCTGGTGGGGAGAGGGAAGGGACAGGGGCCTTGAGGGAAGGGGTGGAGTGGTGGCAGGACCTGGGGCAGAGCAGGGGGTTGAGCAGTGAGCACCTCACAGCACATTGGAAAGTTAGCATCTGTAGCTCCAGCCTTGGAGTTAGCGCCTATGCAAGGAGCTGCATATTAACCTCTGAAGAGCTGCATGCGGCTCTGGAGCCACAGGTTGGCCACCCCGATCTACCTTTTGTAAAACCATGTTGTATTATAGCCCAATTACAGTTACCTCTATGTCCTTAACTTTTTCTTTCAAAATTTATTCCAACACTTTGCATGCAATTGAGGTCAAACTAACGAGCCTGTAGTTTCCAGGATCACTTTTTTCCCTTTCTTAAAAATAGGTTCTATAATTAGCAATTCTCCAGTCATAGGGTACAACCCCCTGAGTTAACAAATTTATTAAAAATCCTTGCTATTGTGCTTGCAACTTCATATGCCAGTTGCTTTAACATTCTATGATATAGATTATCTGGGTCCCCCGATTTGGTCCCATTAAGTTATTTGAGTTTGACTTCCACCTTGGGTGTGGTAATTTCTACTTCCATATCCTCATTTCCATTAGCCACCCTCCCACTATCCCTAAATTCCTCGTTACCCTTATCAAAAACTGAGGTAAAGTATTCATTTATGTGCTGGGTCATGCCTAGATTATCTTTAATCTCCACCCCATTCTCAACGTTTTACAGTCCCACTGCTTCTTTCCTTGTTTTCTTTTTATTTACATGGCTATAGAAACTCTTATTACTGGTTTTAATTTCCTTTGCAAGGTCCAACTCTGCTTGACTTTTGGCAGTTCTCACTTTATCCCTACACTTTCTGACCTCCAAGAAGTAGCTTTCCTTGATGATCCATCCCATCGTCCATTCCTTGTAGGCTTTATTTTAATCACCTTGTTGATATGCTTGCTTATCCAGTTTGGTGTGCAGCCCTTCCCTATGAATTTCCCCACCCCCCATGCTTGGGATGCAGGCTTAAGATAGTTTCTGCAACTCTGACACTTCTCTAACTAATTCCCTAAATTTTTTAAAGTTTGTCCTTTTGAAATCAAGGACCCTCAGTTACAGACCTATTTTTGTTTAAGAACATAAAAACAGCTATATCCCACCATGTTTCTGTTATCCCTATAATATCTGGTTTCAATTCCTGCACCGGGAGTCCTAGTTCCTCCATTTTGTTACCTAGGCTCCTCGCATTGGCAAACAGAAATTAGTTGTTTCTGCTTAGCTTCACCCAGATTCCTTGTCTGATTAGGTACAGTCATTCTACTGCCAGTATCGCCTACCTGTTAGTATCATTGGTATTGGCACTATTTTCCTACCCTCTGTTGCTTGTTTCTCCATTGCTGTATCCTCTCTTACTTGATTTTCCTCCTGCTCAATTTTTGAATCAGGCATGATGATTACATGAGCATCTCCCAGCTGTCTCCCCCGAATCTGTAGTCATTTGTCTACCATGCACAAAACAGTAATAATACTATGCGCAACTTATTAAAAAACAAACACACACAACCACCCAAACCCCAGACACCTACAAAAGAAGAGGTTGTGTTTTCACCCACCTGTTTTTCTCCCAGTAATAAAATACAGTAACTCCTCACTTAACGTTGTCCTGGTTAATGTTGTTTCCTTGTTATGTTGCTGACCTATTAGGGAACATGCTCATTTAAAGTTGCACAATACTCCCTTATAATGTCGTCATTTGGTAGCTGCCTGCTTTGTCCACAGCTTGCAGGATTCTCTGGAAGAACAGCCCCTCCTTGTGGGGATTAGAACTGGGGGGAGGTCCCCCCATCAACTCCCCTAAATTCCCTGTAAGGTATGTGGCTCAGCAGCTACCCAGCAGCAGTTCAGCTGTCCCTCTCCCACCCCCCACCCCCGCTGTGCTGCTCCGGCCCTGCCCTCTGCCTTGGAGCTGCTCCTAGGAGCCTCCTGCTTGCTGTGGGAAGGGTGCTGATATCAGGATGTAGGGTGACCAGATGTCCCAATTTTATAGGGACATTCCCCATATTTGGGGCTTTGGGAGGGAGGGAGCTTGTTGGAAGCTGTTGCTTTCTGTCTGAACTGTCTGATCTGTTTAAAAGGGCAATGTACTTGAAGTGGGGTCAGCAAACTTAAAGGGGCAATGCACATCTCTCTCTCTCTCACTCATGCATGCACCCCCCAGCACTTTGGAAAGTCAGCACCTGTGCAGCCATGCATGTGCTGTCAGGAGGGAGTGGTGCTCTTGAGCTGGATAGTGTGGGCTCATTATCATGTTCAGTTTTTGCAGGGAAGTGTTTGCAGCTACTGCCCTGCATCTATTGTGTTTTCTCCTGCCTGCCTCAGTCCATGCTGCCTTGAAGAGTGTGAGGCTACATTAACAACAGCGTATTAAGCCTTGAAGGCTCAGCCAAGCGCTAGTTCATCATTTGGCAGCAAGGCATTCCCGGGGAAATATCCCACCCTCTGACTCCACCACCTCAACCAAACTTTACAGTCATTCATTGCTGTGCACAATATTAACCATTTTGTTTAAAATTGTTTAAAATTTATTCTGTATGTACATATAATGTCTTTTGTCTGGTGAAAAAATTTCCCTGAAACCTAGCCCCCTCTATTTACATTCATTCTTATGGGGAAATTGGATTAGCTTAACATCGTTTCGCATAAAGTCACATTTTTCAGGAACATAACTACAATGTTAAGTGTGGAGTTACTGTAACAATCTCCTGGATACCAAATCTCTCCTTACCAGTCAGTAGCAAAAACATGGAGAATTTTGGCTTTCCACTGGTATTGCTGGATTGCAGCTAATGCTAGCAATGTCTCTTGAATGGCCTGACACATTTACTAGGCAGAAGGGGCACTCGGAGTGGGTGATGTAGAGCCAGCTATGTTAGTTTTCACATTAACTGGGGACTCTGTTACATAAGGGGAATATTCAGTGGCCCTTTAACTATTTTTGCCGCACCAAAGCAAAAGTGGACAGGATGCATCCCACTGTATCTGAGTTATTCACAATAGATGAAATGCACATTTGGGTTTATGATCAGTTTGAATATCTACATCTGAACTTGCCTAACTTTGTATTGGTATGCTGCTGAAATTCTCTTTTCTTTTTTCCACCCAATATTTTTCTTAAATTTGTTTGTCTGGTTGGTTTCCTGATTTGTACGATAAAAGATAGTTTTAAAAAGTCCAGTGGCAAATATTGTATGCTTTTATTAATGCAATTAATCTTTAATATATTGAGTCAAGATATCCCTCGGGAAATATAACTGAAGAGCTAAAATACTATGTTCATATAAAAGAAATATTGGAATTACATTTCTGTCATTTAAAATTTAACACTGCATCATTCCTCTTAAACTTTATTAAAGTGATGAATAGAAAGTAAAAGTAACATTTACAACATTTTAAATCTGACAGGTTCAAAGATTGTGAATTCTAATGAATCTCTTTAATTAAAGGATTGATTACTTGTGCCTTTTTACAGTAAATTAATTAAACTTTTATTTCAGATGCATGCAAAAAGGTAATTCATAACTAAAGGATCTAGGAAACATAGGAAATATAGAATCTGGCATAGGTACTGTACACTAATCTTGCACTGATATTGTGAAATTTGCAAATGAGCTCAACAATCTAAAATATTATCAAAGATAGCCTTGTGAAATAAAATATCCATTGCTAACTGTGGAACATGTAAAAATGTTTAGTCTGAATCTAGAACCACATAATTTTACTCACAATTATACTTTATCCATCTTTTTAATATTAAGCTATTTATGGAAGGGAATTACAAATTGCATTCATGAAAATAATGCAACAATGGACATAATACATCTTTTCCTGAGCAACTAAGGCCCTAATCCTGCAAATACTAATTCATGTGCGTAATTTTAAATTGTGAGTAGTCTCACTTGGGGTGCATAAAATTAAACACATGAATAATTGCAGGATTAGGGCCTTAGTTGCTCAGGAAAAGATGCATTGTGTCCATTGTAGCATTATTTTCATGACTGCAGTTTGCAATTTCCTTCCATTAATAGATTAATATTAAAAAGATGGATAATTGGTATAATTCTATTGTAAATATTTATGTTTTTCCTGAAAACTTTCCATTTACTGTGTTTCCCTTTGGTTAAACAATGTTGAAAGCTCAGATTTAATAGAAGTGGTTTTGGAACAACTGAATCCTGATTTAAATATCTTGCAGAATTTTTTGACAGCAAGATCAGCTTTTAGAAATACCTGTGGTACCAAAACCAGTCCAAATCAGCTCCCAATGAAATTGATTTAGCAAATTCTGCTTCAAAAAGGATTAGATTACTTTAGTAACACAACATTCATAATAGAGTGGTTTATTTTAATAATAATTCAAACATATTTGAATAATGTGGAGTCATTCTTCAGGCAGCAAATTAGCGTTTTTTTCAAAGGGCACTGGTGTATTTCCAGTGTCTGAGATCGGAAGGCACAGGTTCTAACAGCTGTGAGGCAGTAAATAAAATATTGACTGGTTTGTTGTTTCATTTAATTTGTAATGATCTCAAATACTTTTGAAGTGCTGGACAAGGCATTTGGCACAATCAAGTTGTGTTATTTCTTGTAACGCTAGGAAATGAGAAATATCGCACTATGACAAGAACATAAAAAATGTATTGTAGTTTTTCAAAACTAATGAACAGACATATTGTGCTATAAGAATTTAGTGTCTCACAATTTTGTGCTTAACTTTTTTCTTTGACTTAGCTGAAACATATATATGTGTCCAATATTAAATTATGTATGAGTTTTTTTTACATGTTCCTTTGGTTCAGTGGTATGAACTTGGTTACTGAAATGCTTATTGAGTTATAAAAGACATTTTAAAAATAGCTTGCCTATTAGTATGGTGGCCAGGTGTTTCCTTGGTATGCAAAGGCTTGGGTTCAGGATTGCACTTGAGTATTTCATTTCCTGAATCATGAAGTCTTGTACGCAGGATAGATTTAGTCCACAATCAGGCTCCCATTGAAGTCAATGGATGTTTTGCCATTGACTTCAATGGAAGTGGAATCAGACCCTTATAGAATTCAAATATCAGAAAAGCATGAGTAAAAAGGAGTCAGTCATCCATGTACTCAGCTCTGCCTGAGGGAGGGTGTTGTATTTTGCATTAAACAAAGTATTTGCCCATGTTTAACTTTCTGAAATGCAGAACACAAATAAATAAGAAAGAATGAGGAAAAGACTATTTCTCCTCACCTCAAGTTCTAGAGTCATCCTGCTGGAATAGCAATACTTGCATATTTCCCTCTTTCCCATTGGTGTTAGGAGAGGCACAAAAGCCAATCCTGGTTAGTGTAACTGTGATACCATGTGTAGAATTCTATTACAAAGGAATACTAATTATAAAGGGATCTTACAAAATGGGTGACTGGGCAAGAAAATGGCAGATGAAATTCACTGTTGATAAATGCAAAGTAATGCATGTTGGAAAACATCATCCCAACCATACATACAATGTGATGGGGTCTAAATTACCACTTGAGAATAAGATCTTGTAGTCATTGTGGATAGTTCTCTGAAAACATCTGCTCAGTGTGCAACGGCAGTCAAAAAAGCTAACAGAATGTTAGGAATCATTAGGAAAGAGATAGACAATAAGACAGAAAATATCATAATGCCAATATATAAACCCCTGGTATACCCACACCTTCAATATTGTGTGCAGTTCTGATCGCACCATCTCAAAAATATATTAGGTGGAAACAGTACAGAGATGGTCAACCAAAATGACTAGGGGTATGGAACAGCTTCCATATGAGGAGAGATTAAAAAGACAGGGACTGTTCATCTTCGAAAAGAGATGAATAAGAGGGGATATGATAGAGGTCTACACAATCATGAATGGTGTGGAGAAAAGGAATAAGGAAGTGTTATTTATCCCTCCACACAAGAACCAGGGGTGACCCAATGAAATTAATAGGCAGCAGGTTTAAAACAAAGATAAGGAAGTACTTCTTCACACAATGCGCAGTCAACTTGTGGAACTCATTGTTAGGGTTTGTAGTTATAACTGGGCTAAAAAGGAATTAGATAAGTTGGTGGAGGATAGGTCCATCAGTAGCTATTAGCCAAGATGGGCAGAGGCACATCCTCATGCTCTGGGTGTCCCTAAACCTCTGTGTGCCAGAAGCTGGGGCTGTACAATAGGTTATGAATAAATCAATAATTGCCCTCTTCTGCTCATTCCCTCTGAAGCATCTGGCAATGGCCACTGTAAAAAACAGGATACTGAGCTAGATGGATCATTGGTCTGACCCAGTATGGCCATTATTATGTTCTTAAGAAACACAAACTGAAGTTGTTGTTTTTTTCAAATTTTCCTCATTTTGACTATTTCATAGACATCAAATCAAATGTTATGGTTTCACATCTTATCTAGAAATGATACTAATAACAATCTTTAAAAGGGAAAACAAATTTAACTAAAAAAAGCTCCATAATTATTTGTGCTAATGTATAACTGTATATAAATATATTTTATAGGGCTGTCTTTTGATCTGGCATTTCTAGTATTACGTACAAATGAGAGCAAATGTATGTAACTCCACATGCACTGAGATGGGAATAAAAACCTTTAGAGCAGGGTGGGATGAAAGTGTACTGGATAGAAGACTATGGCTAGTTTTGTAACTGAAGTTAAAATATGGGGCAAAATTTGAGTTCAGTTCTCAGCTCTGCTACAGACTTCCTGCCTGACCGTGGGCAAATCACTTAAACTCTGAACTTCAGGTTTTTCATCTGTCACCTAGGAATAATATCTATCAGATTTTTTATGAGAAGGATTACTATTAATTTGTATTGTAGTAGTGCACAAATGCCCCAACCAGATTTGGGGTCCCCTTGTGGTAGGTGCTGTATAAATAGACAGAAAGATATTATCTTATCTCATTAGTGCTTGGGATACACTTTGAGATCCTTGGATATTAAGTGCCACAGAAGTGTGACATATTATTTTTATTAAGAAAATTCTGCATGTGAAATCACATTATGTAAAAAATGATCACCATGAAACCTCTAATAGGAAACTCTGTCATAAGACTGTTAAGTTATACATCCAAAATCCCAATGGCATTTTGGGATGTATAAGTAGGGGCATAGCGAGCAGATCGAGGGACGTGATCGTTCCCCTCTATTCGACACTGGTGAGGCCTCATCTGGAGTACTGTGTCCAGTTTTGGGCTCCACACTACAAGAAGGATGTGGATAAATTGGAGAGAGTCCAGCGAAGGGCAACAAAAATGATTAGGGGTCTAGAGCACATGACTTATGAGGAGAGGCTGAGGGAGCTGGGATTGTTTAGTCTGCAGAAGAGAAGAATGAGGGGGGATTTGATAGCTGCTTTCAACTACCTGAAAGGGGGTTCCAGAGAGGATGGCTCTAGACTGTTCTCAATGGTAGCAGATGACAGAACGAGGAGTAATGGTCTCAAGTTGCAATGGGGGAGGTTTAGATTGGATATTAGGAAAAACTTTTTCACTAAGAGGGTGGTGAAACACTGGAATGCGTTACCTAGGGAGGTGGTAGAATCTCCTTCCTTAGAGGTTTTTAAGGTCAGGCTTGACAAAGCCCTGGCTGGGATGATTTAACTGGGAATTGGTCCTGCTTCGAGCAGGGGGTTGGACTAGATGACCTTCTGGGGTCCCTTCCAACCCTGATATTCTATGATTCTATGAAGGGACCATTTTCAAGTATCTAGTGCTTATTCTTGTCTGCCTCTCATTGACTGGAATTGATACTGCTGTGTATGTCTGACACATCCTAAAACATGCAGTGATCTGATCATAACTAAAGAAATCATCCCTCAGATTTTGTGACTTAAGCTAAATCAGATTAAGGCTGCTTTACTTCTGAATAAGAGTGTCAACGTAGGGGAGTTAGTGTGGTTTAACTAGTCCACTTTAAATTCACACTTTCAGTTAATTTAGATTAACCTGTATAGACAAACCCTCACCGCGAGAGACTTACAAACATTAGTGAACCACCTAATCTCCCTTTTCCAAGCAAGCTAATCATTCCCACCCTGAGACTGGCCCTGGCAATTTGGCACATTGCCTCTTTCTCCACGACCATGGCCTCCAATTGGGAGTCCCTTTGTGGCTGCTGCTCCATCATTCCAGTTGAAATGGTGACCAGTGGCCCTTAGCACATCCTACGCCTGATCCAAATCTTACTGAAAGTCAGTGTGAGTCTTTCCATTGACTTCAGTGGGCTTTGGATCAGGTCCCTTATGCAGAAAATCTTGGTAACTGGATCTTCATAAGCACAGATCCAGTGGTATTCTCCCCAGCCATTCGCTAAAGCTCCATTACTAGTACATAGGAGAAACTATGCAGCTCATATCCTTAGGCAGCAGGAATTCTCAAACACCTGTCAATTTCCTGCTGGGTTACTAGAGCTTCTGGGCGCACAGGATTTTGCAGAGGCTTGTTGGATTGGGTTGAGTTTTCTGTGTTCTTTAAAACTTCACTATCAATGTAATTAACATTACAAGTATAAAATGGTGTACAAACATTATATTGCATGTATATTTACCCCTAATAATGGCATGAATATGTTGCCATTAATTCCCTGTGAACTTGCCTACAGTATTGTACAGTTTTGCCTACAGCCAATTTCTTGGATGATTCATAATTTATAATGTGGGACACTGCTGCAAGTTAAATTTAGCTAAATTTTTGCAGGATCTATTTAAAATATGCTAATTTTCATACATCGATTTTTTTTTCCCTAAAAGGATACAAAATCCTGGATGTTGAATTATGTTAGTCACTTAAATCTCTTGAACGGTAATCTCATAATCTTGTGGACAATAGCTGTGCATTCAATTTATTACTTCACAGGTTAGCATTCCTTTTAAGTATTCAGGTTGGATTCTTTTTTTAATCCTAAAAATTGAGTTGCTCCACGTAAAATGCACAAGTAGTAAGAGCCACATTTTTTTGGTGTGCATAAGTGTGTGAGGGAGAGAAAGAGAGCACGCACACACCATACAAAGACATTTGTTAGTGACACCAAATTATGGCTGACATAAAAAACACTGGATTTTTTGCTCAGTTTCTAGCACAGAATGTTTTCTGCTGTTGATCAAACCATTGTCATAATATCTATTAGATTGCCTAGTGCTCACCTTGCAATGCTCTATTAGTCAAAACATCTCTTTGTCCATGTATTCAAATGAACTGTAGAGGTTATTAACTTGCCCTTGGAGAAAAGATTTCGTTTTCTAGGGCAAATGCTTTTATAAATTCTGTGTGTGACAGTTTTATTATATATTGTAAATAGAATATTCTGCCAGATTTTTATGACAGCCATCACTAACTCATTCAGACCTTATTAGTTTTCAACCCTTCATGTACCTTGAATATTCCTTTTAAAAAAGCTTTAACATGCCTGTTTTTGGACACTGTACTTTTTACAGTTCTCTGGCCAGCTGCATTCACAAACAATTCTTTAAAACATTTTATATTACAGTTAAACACTATATTTTAGAAGAAACTAGGCTGTAATATAATTTGATGTAGGCAGACATTAATTTGGTTCTGCATTTATAGCCATAGACTCATTTACGCTTTTGCAGTCACTAGTAGCGTTGAATATAATGGTTTCTGTGCTCAGCTGCATATCTATGCTGGGATCCACTAGCTGTAACCAAATGCGTGTTCTTGTAAAGTACTGTTGTTGTTGGTTTAATTTCTATAGTTCATGTTTCAAAATAGTATACCTGCTTTATTGCAATAAAAAGGACAAATGAATCTGGCTCATTTGCATGTTAAGAACTATACAATCATATGTCACCTTTTTTCTGTATGTCAAAACCTTGTGAGGAAATTCCCTATTTTTATCAATTTATTTCCTTGGTTCACAGGCTGCTCTCAAATAAACAAATAAAGTTGGTTTGAATAACATGTTGTTTATTTTTGTATTAGCATCCAAAGGGAGAAAGCCCTCCTTCTGCGGGGCACTGTACACATACAAATAAAAAAGGCAATTCTTATCTCAGTCTTCACTGGTTATCTCTCAATGTGTGTTAAGATTGCAAAAATGGTTTTGGGTGAGATAAGATAACAATGAAGGGTATCAATTTCCAAAATCATCTAAGTGATGCAGGAGTCTAAATCTCCCTGATTTTCAATGGACCTTAAGCTCCTAAGTGACTTAGGCACTTCTGAAAAATTTACCTGAAATACTAATTTTTAGTATACTAAACAGCAACCACAGCACACTTACTGGCTAACCATTGTCAGGAGTTGTGTACCTATCATGGCAAAAGCAAAAACAGTTGAAGCCAATGGAGCTATACCAGTTAGCACTAGCTGATAAACTTGTCCAATGAGTAGAGCTGACTAACCGTTTAGAGACAGTTCAGTGCTTGGGAACCAAGTTTGAATTCTGAATTCTCTGTTGAGCTGTCAGTCCTTATGTTGGTTGTTGGGGGAAGAAAAACATTTGCTTTGATTATTGCCCTAGAATAAGCCAATTCTGGTTGGTCCTAACTTTTGAGTGCTCAATTAGCAACTCTGTTGTTCTCCTAACATCATTTTTTGGATGTAATGGAAAAAAAGAAACATTATATCATGTGCAATCATATTGACCTCCTTTCCACTATGTTCATCATCAGGGTTGGGATTTTCAGATCCACAGCACAGTCCTCTATCACTAGAGGATTTAGTTGTCAAACTCTAAAAAGTCTTCTGAATATGTTCAAACAGAGATTTTTTTTAGAGGTTTATAACCCCCACCAAATTTCAAGTCCTTGCTCCACAGCATGGAAGTGCTGGGCCTTAACAAATTGGTTGTAAGAATGTTTTCAACATGGACAAAATAATATATTTTTCTCTAACCTCATTCTGAGAAATGGCTAAAACTTTCCAGAAAAAAAAATCAGACTTAGGCAGACATCGGGCATGGACAATTTCAGCTAAATGGTTTAACATTGGCATAGTTGTATTCAACTGAAAACAGGGTCTAATGATGGACACTTTATCTATAGGCATCATTGTAATACAGACACCTGTAACAATTAGACTAATTTTTGTAATGTGCCTATTTATAAGTTCAGCTAAGAAAAAAGTTCCTTGTTTTAAACACTGTAATTTGTGAACCTACTTAATAAAGCTAGTAGAACACTTTCAGAAAGTGTTATATAAATACAATGCTATTATAAATAACTGAAAGTTATTTTCACCACCACTGCTAAGTTGGGTAAGAATGTGGCAGACCAAGTGAAAAGTTTTCAAAGTGAACATGGTTCTGTAGAATGGCCGTGCATTCACTACAGCTTCCTTTTCCCCTTGCATTTGTCATGTTGATGTTAGTCTGATGCTCATTTGAAGTCATACTCACTTCCCTTTATTTTCAGTCCAAAATTTTCCAGAGTCTCTAACATGGCATCTACGTCTCTCAAATGCGTTTCCACATTTTGTCAGTGATCAAATAATTGTCTAATCTGCTCTATTTAACTAGGCATATATACTTTGCTTATCAATTTGGTACCTGAGTACCCTGTGTTATTACATAATTCCAAGAAGCATGATGTTAGGTTATCCTCAGCTTGGGTCTCTGTGTCCTTCTGCTACTGGGCCACAAAATAGGTTTAGGAGCCTCCTACTGGGAACAAAGACACACTTGGCCATTATGTCACGTATATTATTACTGAGGAAGTGCTGATCACTGTGCCATAGCTAAGATTATGTTGAGTTTTGCATTCAACCTCTTCATTATATATGAAAAATACAGTATATCCTCACCTAAATTACAGCATTTGCTTTTTAAGTATAGAATGAATTTTCTGAGACCGGACAAGTAAATCTGTTAGGTTGATGTTGTTTTTAAAATAAATTTAGCACTCTGTCTCAATTTTTTTTTAGTTTGTACTCAAATTACCACAATAATGAAATAAAACAAGTTCTTCAAGCTTCCCATCTAGTTAAAATTCACTGAATTCCTGAGCCTAAGCTACATTTGAAGATTTTGTTATGATTATTGGTAAAATTTCCCATTTCACTTCATAACTGAACATTTCTTCTTCAAGTGGTGCTTAAGAATAAAATTAAAGACATTTATGAAGAACTGCCCTAATTCAAAATGGCTCCCATATCCTGTTGTCTGCAATGGGATGGAGGCCACAGGCTGTCATTAGCAAAGATGGCCACTGTCTCCATTAATCTGCTCTTCCCCACGCCCCTTCTCCATGAGAACATACTACCTTGCTACTTTGCTAATATTTTCCCTCAAGGTAGTTTGACTTCACTCCTATTGCAGAGCCATTCTGCAAGCTGGTAAGTCTTTGAGTTCTCTGAAACATTTTATGCATGAGTTTCAGCTGACATTTACACAAACTTATCTGTACATTGACGACATGAGTTAAAAATCAATGAATGAGTCTTTAAAAAGTGTAATAAAATCTGAGATTACAAATCCAAAAAAGCCTTGATCATAGTTATATGATAATTGCATGGGGTTGCTACAGCGACCACTTGTTTGCACACATTTTGGGGGAAAAAACAGTCTTATTTTTACTATTTTATCTGTTACTGAAGTATGCTAATAGTGACAACTTTAATTTTCTGCCAGCCCAGTTGTATTTCCGTCAAACAGGCTCTGCTTAAGGTGCAGTCACGGACTTCTTTACTACAGGTGTTTTCACCTGCTGTAGTCTACATTTATAGGCATAAAAACAACAAGGAGTCCGGTGGCACCTTAAAGACTAACAGATTTATCTGGGCATAAGCTTTCCTGGGTAAAAAAACACTTCTTCAGATCCATGGGGTGAAAATTACAGATGCAGGCATTATATAAATGACACATGAAGAGAAGGGAGTTACCTCACAAGTGGAGAACCCACTGTTGACAGGGCCAATTTGATCAGGGTGGATGTAGTCCACTCCCAATAATGGATGAGGAGGTGTCAATTCCAGGAGAGGCAAAGCTCCTTTTGTAATGAGCCAGCCACTCCCAGCCCACATTCAAGCCCAAATTAATGGTGTTAAATTTGCAAATGAATTGTAGCTCTTCAGTTTCTCTTTGAAGTCTGTTTTTGAAGTTTTTTTGTTGAAGGATGGCTACTTTTAAATCTGTTATTGAGTGTCGAGGGAGATTGAAGTGTTCTCCTACTGGCTTTTGTATGTTACCATTCCTGATGTCCGATTTGTGTCCATTTATTCTTTTACGTAGGGACTGTCCGGTTTGGCCAATGTACATGGCAGAGGGGCATTGCTGGCACATGATGGCATATATAACATTAGTAGATGTGCAGGTGAATGACCCTCTGATTGTGTGGCTGATGTGGCTGGGTCTTCTGATGGTGTCGCTAGAGTAGATATGGGGAAAGAGTAGGCAACGAGGTTTGCTACAGGGATTGGTTCCTGGGTTAGTGTTTCTATAGTGTGGTGTGTAGTTGCTGGTGAGTATTTGCTTCAGGTTGGGGGGCTGCCTGTAAACGAGGACTGGCTGCCTTCCAAGGTCTGTGAAAGTGAGGGATCATTTTCCAGGATAGGTTATAGATAGCTGATAATGTGCTGGAGAAGTTTTAGCTGGGGGCTGTATTTATAGGCATAGTATTTTCTCCCAAATACATTTAGACCGTTGTCCCAGTAACATTCATTATCACATTTATTAATTGCTAAGTGTCATCAGTGTGCTCTATGACACACAAGAAAGTACAGTCGCTTTAGGCAGGAGTTTGCAATGTATGCTAAATGAACTGCACCTTACCAACTTCCTTATATATCTTTAGGTTTATCAGTTTTATTTCACCATGTACACTTTCACCTTTATTCAGTGTGGGCCCCAAAAATGTCTCTGGACTCATCATCTATTACTCATATGTAATTTAGAATGAATTTCTCTTTTCTCTGTTCCCAATATGTCTCATTTACTTAGGTTTTTTTTTTCTTTCCTTATTGGTCTGGTTGGTGTTATGCATCAGTTAGAGATGTAACTGGTAAAGTAATGTAGAAAAATTGCCTCCCACGGAGCCCAAGAAACCTTTACTGCAGATGTATTGGTTTTTCTGGTAGAGTGTACACTTCTGATCATGTCATACACAAATGAAGGGCTAAATCCTATAATCCTAATTTAAAACTAGATTGTACCATCTTGACACTTCCCTATATTAAGAGTAGTATTGAACTTGCATTGTCCCAGGAATAGCACTGGAGGTTTCCTACCTGAGATAGATATTACATTTTGGAGCTCTTTGTTGATTGGGAGTACACAAACTGCTACAAACCTTTTAAGGACTGCACTACCACATATGGCTGGCCAGCTCAGTCAGCTGGTAATACACATGGAGAAAAACTATAGCTCTGTCTACAATTTGTCCTTCCTTGTCCATTTCAAGATGTTGTGTGCCCCAGAAGGAGAGGTTTGGGAGTGGGGTGTACACTCCTCTGAATGCAGGGACTGAAGTTCTGTCCAGTCCTTATGAGAATAGAGCAAGAGGGTGATGGGGAGATGAAAACCCAGGAAGAATCTGACCTTTAGTGTGTACAGATAGGAGTTGAGAGGGTAAATACTGGATATCTCTTATTAGTACTACTTGTCCAAGCTTGCAAGCCAATGTGTCATAGAATCATAGAAATGTAGGAATGAAAGGGACCTTGAGAGGTCACCTAGTCCAGTCCCCTGAGCCGAGGTAGAACCAGTTATACCTAGATGATCACCAACAGTGATTTGTCTAAACCTGTTCTTAAAAACATCCAATGATGGGTGTCAAAGTTCAGGATAACTGCTTCTATATTTCCCCTTCATAGTCCTCTTCAGCACCCACTCTAGGCTCCTGGTTCATCAGCCATTGCCTCTCTTGGGTGGAGACCCACATCTGTCTTCCTCCTGACCAGGGTTTTTCCAGGGTTCACAGTTCCCTGCCTATCCTGTGACATCCCCAGCAAGCCAAACTGCCTAAACAGACCAGCATCTATGCTTTACTTTCTCTCCGAAGGCACAAATGCCAGTAGTTATAAGTTATCACACAGCTCTTTATAAGCAATCACATTTATTTGTAAGGTAAAAACATTACAGAGAAAACATATTAAAAACAATAAAACATCTTATATACCTGCTAAAAGCTTAACAGAGGTCATCCATCAGTCTTATGGGGCCTCAGTAGGCTAATGTCTTTCCAACCCTTCCCAGGAAGGATTGGGTCCCCCACCCCAGGCAGAAGGTCTTATCTGTTTGCTAGGTCAGAAAGAAGGCCCTGAGTCACTTTAAACTCGACTATTTATCCAAAAGTCCTTTATTTCTCTGTTGGTCTCTGGAGAATCCAGTCTGAATTAGTCTATGTGGGCCTCTCCAGGTGGGGGTACTACTCTGGAGGTATTAAAACCTGAGTGAATTGGCCTAATCATCCCCCACTGTTCTTAGTTCCTGGAGGAACTGCAGTCATCCTCCCCCATGGAATTACATACAAGCTATGGCTCAGAATGATACATAAATTTAATACAGTGAGATCTCCCAAAGATTGCAGGTAATTGCCATATCTGTCAGAAGGGGATTCCACAACTTCCTCTGGGAGCCTCTTCAAGAGCTTAACTATTCTTATAGTTAGAAAGTTTTCCATAATATCTAACCTAAAGTTCCTTTCTTTCAGATTAAGCTGATTACTTCTCGTCTTACTTTCAGAGGACCTGGAGAATAACTGATAATCATCCTCTTTATAACAGCGCTTAATATATTTGAAGATTGGTGGGGGACCTGATAATCTTCTTTTCTCAAGATTAAACATACCCTGTCTTTTAACTTTTCCTCATAGGTCAGTTTTTTCTAAACCATTTATCATTTTTGTAGCTCTCCTCTGGACTCTTTCCAGTTTGTCCACATCTTTCCTAAAGTGTAGCACACAGAAATGGATGCAGTGCTGCTTACATATGACACTCCTGTTAATATGCCCCAGAATATTAGCCTTTTTCACAACTACATCACATTGTTGGCTCATATTCAATTTATGATCTACTCTAACTTCCAGATCCTTTTCAGCAGTACTACCGCCTAAGCAGTTAGTTCCCATTTTGTATTTATGCATTTGATGTTTCCTTGTTAGCACAGTACTTTGCACTTGCCATTATTAAATTTCATCTTGTTGATTTCAGACCAACTCTCAAATTTATCAAGGTTGTTTTGAATTCTGGTCCTGTCCTCCAAAGTATTTGTAACCTGCCCCATTTTAGTGTCATCCTCAGATTTTAAAAGCATATTCTCTCCTCCATTATCCAAGTCTCTAATGAAAATATTGACTAGTACAGAACTGACCCTGTGGGACCCCACTAGATACATCCACACAGTTTCACAGTGAACCATTGATAATTACTCTTTGAGTATGATGTTTCAACCAGTTGTGCAGCCACAGCATGATAATTTAATCTAGACACCATTTCCCTAGTTTGCTTATGAGAATGCCATGTGGACTGTGTCAAAGGCCTGACTAAAATCAAGATATAGCATGTCTATAGCTTCACCCCATCCACTAGCCCAATAATCCTGCCAAAAAAGGAAATTAGGTTGGTTTGGTGTGATTTGTTCTTAACAAATCCATGTTAGCTATTACTTATAACCCTATCCTCTTCTAGGTGCTTACAAATTGATTGTTTTATAATTTGTTCCAGTATCTTTCCAGGTATTAAGGTAAAATCGATAGTTTATAATTCCCTGGGTACTCTTTCTTCCCTTTCTTAAATATAGGTACTGTGTTTGCCCTTCTCTGGTCCTCTGGGACCTAATCTATTCTCCATTAGTTCTTAAAGATAATTGCTAATTGTTCCAAAATTGCTTCAACTGGTTCCTTAAGTACCTGAGGATGATTATTATCAGACCCTGCTTACTTGAATATATCCAGCTTAAATGAATATTCTTTAACCTAATCTTTTCCTATTCTGGTTTGTGTTCCTTCCCCCTTGATATTATTATTAATTTCTGTTAAGTATCTGGCCACCATTAACCTTTTTTAGTGAAGACTGAAGCAAAATAGACAGTAAGCACCTCGAGCATCTTGATGTCATCTGTTATTAGCTCTCCTTCCTTGCTAAGTAGTGGACCCACACTTTCCTTAGTCTTTCTTTTCGACCTAATGTACTTATAGAACCTCTTCTTATTGCTTTTTATGTCCCTTGCTAGGTGAAATTCATTTTGTGCCTTAGTCTTTCTGATTTTGTCCCTACATGTTTGTGCTATTCTTTTGTGCTCATCCTTAGCAATTTTTCCATGTTTTATAGGATTCCTTTATTTTTTTTAGTCATTAAAGGGCTCCTGATGGAGCCATATTGGCTTTTTAATATTCTTCCTATCTTTTCTTCGTGTTGTGATAGTTTGCAGTTGTGCCTTTAATATTGTCTCGAAGAAACTACCAACTCTCCTGACCTCTTTTTTCCCCTTACATTTTTGTCCCATAAGACCTTACCTGCTGATTCTTTTTTTAAGTTCATTGTTCCTATCCTGGTGCGGTCACTCCTTTTCCTTAAAATCATGAAATCTACCATTTCATGATCATTTTCATCAAAAATTGTCTTCTATCTTCAGATTTGCAAGCATGTGTTTGTTACTTTTCTTTTCAGGAACACTCTTAACTGTCATGGTCATAAACAACAACTCTGAACTTGGATTTTCAAAGAAGCATAATGAAATTAGTCCTCCAACTCTCATCAACTTAAATGGGTGACTGGGTGCTCAACTCCCTTTGGCCCCTTTGAAAACTCCAGCCTATGTTTTTATCTCCCAGACCCACAACTAGCAATGAGATCAGGGCAACAAATGCCAGTTCCAGAGTACAGGGTAGTTAAGCAGCCTTACATTTAAAAAACAAACAAACACAACCTTCACAAATTTATTATTTTGTCTAACTCTTGTATAAAGAAAATATTTTTCTTTTGTCTAAATTTCTAGTACTGTGATATCTTGGGGTAGACTGGGTAGCTTTGTTATGTCATTTAGCATAATTGGACATGACATGGTGCAACATGATATATGGTTCCTGAGAATAATAAAGCACAATGCATAGCAGCGGACATTTGCAAATTCCAAGCATCGCAAGCAGAAAATAGCCAATTTAGAATCCAGCACATCCACATCTTGATTTTTACTCTAATTATGCTATAAAAAAACAAACAAACTTAATTCACTATAGCACTTTGAAGTAGTTGGCAATTATTCTTTTTTAGACTAAAACATTACCTTTAGGCAACAAGAACTTAGCTTCTTCATACATCAACATGTTATTGTGTTAATGTCCCTATTATTCTCCCATTTTGACTGACACTGCTAATTACAGCTGCTCTTGAATTTAATGTGATTTTCTGGCTGACAGTGACCACTCCAAAAGGGGCAGTTTGATAAATGTGAACAACTCAGCTAAAAGAGATATTGAACATTTAAACACCAGCTTCATTTTCTCCAGCATAATATCCAAACATATTTTCCACTACAAAGGCCTTTCTATAATACCTGTAAAACAATTTTAGAGGGTGTGGTTATCCTAAAATAATCACATTCATGAGGGATTAGAGACAATCTGCTCATAAAAATGCATAAACTACAAGGTTCACAGAGAACAAGGTGGGAGGGCATTGCTAAACCTGTACTTCCTTGGGATCTGATAATTTTAATTATAAATAATACATTTGTAGTTTAATTGCAATAACTGATGTGAGTGGTAGATAAATTATATATAAATGGATCTTTTCAGTCCACAGAATAAAAGTATGAACCCATTTATGGACAAGAGAAAAGCAATTTATAATCCAGTGTACTTGGAACCAAAACTAATCAGTGATAACTCAGGTACTGTACAGCATATTAATATAATTGTGAAAAGAAGGCAACTATGTAGACTGAGTGAATGTCACTATATAATTTTAACATACACTCATTTCACAAAGTTAACACTTAGCATAGAACATTTATTGAAAAAAGACATTTTTGTCAACTATTTTATTAATTTGAACTATGGTAGAATAAATGATGGCATTTAGCCTTTTGAGAGCAGAAAGTGTCTTCTATAGTCATGCTTCACTGTGCTCTTGAATGTACAGTCTTGTTTAAAATCAGAGTGACACGTACTGAGGCATATTACTGCTAAATGAGGCTTTTGTATCTTAATGTCCTCAGTAATACAAAATAATAACTCAGTAACATTGGTGCGGTATGGTATTGTGTATCAGTATTTCTCAACTAGCTGTGTGGGTGTCTGTGGTGGGGTCATAGCAGTGTAATTTCTGTCAGGAGATGAGGCCCCTTCATTTTGCCTGAAGAGGCTGCATAAGTGGGCCCCCATGAACAGCCTGTTGCTGGAGGGGAAGTTATCTAGTAATCTCTGTACAGCCAAAGATTTCTCCCAGTGGGGAACAGCAGCCGGCCATTCCTTTGCTCCCTAAAGCTCTGTTGCTGTCCTGGTAGTAGACCTACCTACATAATTAGATTGTAAAAGCTCTCAGGGAAGGGGCTCTCTGTTGCTCTTTGTAACTGCCTGGCACAGTGTGGCCCCAATTTTGGTTGGTTCATAGGGACTACCATAGCATAACAGCACCCATGAGTCTTTTAAAGTGATATTATGAATAGGCTAAGGGTGATCCTTCATAGAAGAATATTCATGCAGAGCCTCTCACCCAAAGCCTGCTTTTGATGTAAGAAAAGAGAAAGCATTTCCTAAAACGTTTTTCTCTTCCAGCTTCTCAGTGAATCTACTCTACTTCCAGACCTGCTTCCACTAGATTTTTCCTTCCTTCAATTTACTACTCTATAAATCCATTCAGTCCTGACCTGTGAATGGAGACTTGAACCTCATGCATTCAGTAGGGCAGACTAGTATACCTTCTGTATTGGGCTTACAGGCATGCATATAATATAATATAAATCTTAAAATAGTTCTCTCAGTCGGAGGAGAAAACCAAATCAATTTCTTTAAATAGAACTCAGATGAATTGCCACTGGCTTAAATGCCCTGGGGTTGAGGAGCCAGGTATTAAGCCATTGCTAGATACTTCCAGTTTTCCTTTGTTCTTAGTATGGCTTGTCTTACTATTGAATGCATATGGTAGGCCTTACCATTTTAATTTACAAAGAGACTTGAGAAGTCTTTTTTATGCATAAAGTAGTTTCATGGATTTCAGTGGGAGTTAACTGTGCATAGGGAGAGAGGTTAAGCCTACTCCATGTATTTAATATTAGTTGAGTTCAATGTTACCAGTCTGTTAAAGACTGATCTTGGGATGTGCCAAGTGCCTGCTGGGTATCTCTGGGCACCTTCAACTAGTATTGACTTCAAACAGGGTTGAAGATGCTCAGAATTTTACATGACTGGTTCCTTATATTCACCATAGCTTGTTCAAACTCTTATTGCTTTCTTGTCTGGCATTCCACTCATGAGTGAGTGCTCAGGTCAGCAGGTATATATTGCTCTTCCCTTGCAGTCCCAATACTGTCACATGAGATTATAATCAGCTGTACAGTAGCCACAATTTTTTTCTTGTATTTTACTGTACTAAAAATAAAGCATCCTGAAGCAGTGTGTGCTCTTTCTTACAATTGTGATGGCAAATAACATTCAAGATAACACTATATCATCATCTTCCCTATAAAAATTATTAATTTTTTCTTTAAAATGAATTCTTCAGCTATTTTGTATCTCTTGTGTCCAACTCTCCCAAACATCAGACCAATCAGATTTTACTGGCAATATTGGCGGAGAGGTAATATTAAAGTTACATGAACGGATATATACAGATATGGAGGATGAGATTCTGAGCTGTATCTCTAAGAGGCACACCAGTGTATCTCTAAGAGGGGAAGGTGTTCAGCTGAGGCAGCTTTAAGCTCTGAGGTCCCTGTGCAACTGAGGCAGATCCCCAGGTCTGTCTAAATTATGTTAGGCTCCCCGAGCTGCCTTATTGGATGCAGCACTGCCCAGAATCAACACAGTTTGTATTGTGGCTCCTCCTCCAATATGCCACTCTTTCCCTCTAGCAATCCTGCCAGATCCCCTCTGGATCTTCTCTGGGCTTGCAATCCAATCTCTGAAATAACATATGACCTTGCTATGCTAATGAACAGCATAGAGGTTGTATCTACAGACACTCAAATATATACTGTTTCACAGATTTGCTAGAGTCCCAATTACCTGTTGGAAAATTGAGCATATTAATTTCTAAAATATTACTTACAATAAAAAGACCCATTTCTGAATATCTAGCTCCAATAGTGAGCTGTAGGGTCATCCATTAGAAACTAAAGCACAGATCTGAACTTGGGCGGAGCAAGGGTCTGCCAGCACAGATCAGTTTGCATGATCTTGGCCTTAAACATTTGTTATTCATTGATATCACCTAAATAACTGCGGCGTTATCAGGTAATTCAACCTACATAGTACCCAGAAGTGTTAACTGTTTGGTGTGACCCCCCAATTCAACTGCTTGAGTGGCTTGATCATTGTCTTGCTGGCATTTGATACTATTATGAATAACATGGAGAAACCTAAGGCAAAGCGCCAAGTATTTAAGCATTCTACCTGCTTATAGAAATGCATTTCTTAAGTAATTTTTTTTAAAAGTACACCAGTGATGATTGATAATATTTTCATGGAAATCACAGGATTAGTCATGAGATCAGAGATATCAGGGTTGGAAGGGACCTCAGGAGGTCCTCTAGTTCAACCCCCTGCTCAAAGCAGGACCAATCCCCAACTAAATCATCCCAGCCAAGGCTTTGTCAAGCCTGACCTTAAAAACTTCTAAGGAAGGAGATTCCATCACCTCCCTAGGTAACGCATTCCAGTGTTTCACCAGCCTCCTAGTGAAAAAGTTTTTCCTAATATCCAACCTAAGCCTCCCCCACTGCAACTTGAGACCATTACTCCTTGTTCTGTCATCTGCTACCACTGAGAACAGTCTAGATCCATCCTCTTTGGAACCCCCTTTCAGGTAGTTGAAAGCAGCTATCAAATCCCCCCTCATTCTTCTCTTCCGCAGACTAAACAATCCCAGTTCCCTCAGCCTCTCCTCATAAGTCATGTGTTCTAGTCCCCTAATCATTTTTCTTGCCCTCTGCTGGACATTTTCCAATTTTTCCACATCCTTCTCGTAGTGTAGGGCCCAAAACTGGACACAGTACTCCAGATGAGGCCTCACCAATGTCGAATAGAGAGGAACAATCACGTCCCTCGATCTGCTGGCAATGCCCCTACTTATACATCCCAAAATGCCATTGGCCTTCTTGGCAGCAACAGCACACTGTTGACTCATAACTCACCCACTGTGTTATAACTTAGTTTACTCAATGGGACAAAAAGATTGATTATCATGGTAAAATACAGAATGTATGAATTCACCATGTATCATAGTTGTGCTGTTGATTTGTTAAATTCTCTTTGAAAGAACCTCTGGAGCTCCTTACAATAGATTAGGATACACGATGATGCCGATCATACTTCTTTTTTTAAACCCTATTTTCTACTTTGTGAATTACTTAAAGTGGCAGGAGATATTTAGGAAGAAAAATCTCTACCAGCTGCAGGGAGGGGTCAAAGGAAATATATAATTACTGCTGAATTAATTGGCAAATATTATTGTATATACAGACATCTAGTATTCATTTTAGGTGATTATTAGGGCAAACCAAGTGACAGATAGAAGGCAAGTACTTGAACAGCTAGACTTTTTGTATACAGTATTCTATGTTACTGAGCCTACCCTTTTATTTCTCAAATATTTAATTTCTACAGAAATGAACACTCAATTTTTATCTTTAGGAATTAGAGAAATAAAAGTAAATGTTAAAAGACAGGTAAACAAGATAAACAAGTGCATATCCAGACATAAAAACAATGTTCAGACATAGTACGAACTTATGGTAAATTAGAGATTATATCATTCATCTTTCAGTTCCAAAAGTGGTGGATGAAAACAGCCCTATGACAAATGTATATTGCATCAAGAGAAGCTACTTTCTTCAGGCTTCAAATTGTGAGCAACCACTTACCATTATAACCCCCATTTTGCTCCATCTAACTCCATTCAAACAAAATGAATCCACCAGAATTAAGTTTCTCATGCGTAGTTTTCAGAAAAAGGAGAACTTTAATTTAATTTTTGCAGTTAGTTGGATACGCTGATAGTGGCTATGACTGCTTGAAAAATCAGGTAAGTTTACTTTTGGAAATCTTTCCTAATGTTTTGTTGTCGCCTCATTGTGCAAGAACAGCTTATTCATTTTATTTAAATTTCGTAAATTGTATTGTTTTCCACTAAGAGTTGTGCCTTTTCATGTTTTGTGAGAATTAAGTAGGTTAATTTTGAAGTTAATCCAACTCTTATCCAGATGCATAAGAAATCAATGGCAGTGTGTGGTCGATGTACAAATCTCAGACTTGCTGGGGAGGAATAAAGAACTGCTCTGGGCCAAATCAGCTCCATCCTGCTGCACCTGCAAGGAGTGCTGTCAGGCCCCGAGGAGGGCTTAAAAGGGGGAGAACCAGCTCAGCTGGTGTTAAAGCTAGGAGGAGAGCATATCTTTAGTCCTTAGCTCCAGAAAAAAGTTTGGCTAAGAGCAGGGATTGCTTGAACAAAGGCTGCCGTCTGAGGGAAAGTTGGGGCTGATGCAGATTGGTTACTTTAGGCCTATTAGCAGTGGACACTCATGTAGCCTGCTAGAAGCTCCTTGAAGGAAAGGTAAACCTGCTGTGGCCCTGTTAGTTTGTGCGGGGTTATTCTTTTGGATTTCTGATAGCTCTGGAAGAGGTGTACGCAACTGGACATCTGTCTCCTCTGTACCTGGATCCTTGCTGTTGACTGCCTGGGTCTGAGGACCAGAGGCTGCGGTGAGTTTAGGGCTCTGTGTTGCACCAAGGAGGCTGTGTGGGAGACCAACCCTGTGACAAGGCTCTGAAGTCCACAAATTTTATCAAATGTAATTTAAGAAGGCTGCAGTAGCAAACTGTGCATTTCCTAAAGTTCAGAGGCCTGATTTTTTTATTGCCTTGTGTAATCATTTACACCAGAGCAAAGTGAATATAAAATAGTGCCATTCTGATTGTTCTTTGTACTAGTGTAAATGATTACAGGAGGAATAGGGTAATGGAAAATTAAGCCCCTTATCTATATTGATAGGATGTATGGGTTGCAGATGTTCTCCAGGGGAAGCACTAAGAGTGGGAACCTCAGGAACTCTTGGGAAAGTGGAGGGTTATGCATAGCAGGTGTCTTTGTGGAGGTTATAGCTACTGCAAGAAATTGGATGGCATTTGAAACCATCAGGGAATTCTGCAGAAGTTAGAAGATGAGCAGAGACTCTGGCTAGTGATTTACAATGCATTAATACTCCACAAATTCATTCAATTTGTTGAAACTAATAATGCCCATCAAAATTTTCTTAGGGCTTAAAAAGCCAGGAAATTCCTAGACAATTATCTTCACCTTAAAAACATTTAGATTGTAAATGATGTGACAAAGTCAGACCTGACCGTGTAAGAATGGGGAGGAAGGCAGAAATCTCAGCCCCAGAATGGTGAAGGCCCTTTTCCCTGTGAACTGAAAAGTGGTAATCTCTGGTTAATTAGACACACCTGAGTCCAAGCAAGGGTTGCTGGTGACCTTTAAAAATCCCTCTTTTTGTGAGCCATAAGAAGAAAGGATGAGAAACAAGCTGGAGAAGGGTTAATGACTGCAGGGAGATAAGGCTTCTCACAGGTAGAAGTCTATTGTCTTCCCTATATGAGAAATCATCAAGTTTACTTTCCCCAATACTAATTTCTCCCTACTGTTATTCATACCTTCTTGTCAACTGTCTGTAATAGGTCACTCTCTTACCACTACAAAAGTTATTTTTCCTCCCTTGGTATCCTGCTGTTAATTGATTTAACTTGTTAGACTGACCTCACACTTGGTAAAGCAATCCCCCATCCCTTCATGTATTTATACCTGCTCCTGTATTTTCACTCCATGCATCCGATGAAGTGGGTTCTAGCCCACGAAAGCTTATGCCCAAATAAATTTGTTAGTCTCTGAGGTGCCACAAGGACGCCTCGTTTTTGCTGATACAGACTAACATGGCTACCACTCTGAAAAGTTTACTTTTGTTTGGCAAGAAGCTGGCACCAAGAAGCTAGTGTAATGAGGCAATGCCTGGGGTGGGGGGCAAGGTGTATTTGTGATAACTTGTGGGTGGTTATTTGAAGGGGGGGTTCTCTTCTCTTTTCTCATTTAAAAATACTCAGGCCTATCCTGAGTCCTACCCTCTAAATGTTGAAAGAAATCAACCAAAGCCAAGAATTAAAAACCTCCATAGTAGGAGTGATTTACTCCAGGCTCCTTCCTCTCCCCACCTTCACTGCCAGAGAGAGAACTGCAGAGGTTGAGGAGGTGAAGGAGATGCCTGGCCACAGTGTATATAATTTATTAAGTAGTAAAATCCTTTGTAAATCTTATGTACAGAACATCTAGGAAATTCAAAGTTAAGATTACACTTAAATTGAAAATCAGGAAAAGCAAACTTAGGCTTTAATTCAATAAAGCACTTAAGTGCATTCCCTTCTTTAAGCCTGTGAGTAATTCCATTGAAGGGTGGCTTTATTAATGAACACACACAAACCACATCCCCAAATATTGCCTTTTAAAGAACACCTTTTAAAAAATACTTTCACAAACTTGTATTTGGTTTTCAAAGTAATGATTTATTTTTCACTCAATACCATGGATGTGATTTATTGCCTGTTTCACAAAAGGAATGAAACTGAAATTGCTGAAGGCAGTTGTACGCAAAGCAGAGAGTGAGTATCTGAGGAATGATTCCATGGACAAAGGGAAAGCCTCAAGGGCCACATCAGAAAATTCTGACTTTGCATATATAGTTCCTTGCATGCAAAAAGTTCTACATTTGCACATGCAGAGCAGGTATTGGGACTCATGACTACTCAATTTATGGTGAAGATATAGGTTTACTTCCATTTTTGTATGAGTAAATAAATTTGGGCCTGATCTAAAGCCAATAGGAGTATTTCTGTTAACTTTCATAGGCTTTGATTCAGGCCCTGTGGGTCTGAATCTGATTTTGATTTTCATGCAAGTGTAACTTCAGGGACCCTGATATACCTTAGTCAGGTATTTGAGGACTCCCATGCTGTAGAGGAGTACCTGGCTGTGGAAGGGTCATCACAGCTGGGTCTATACATCTCCTATGCCCAGTTTAGGTGGCATGACAGGAGAAAGGCAGTATGACTTGAGCAGTATTATGCTACTCCGCTGCTAGAGTGGCCCCCAGGGAGCTTTTGTAGTGAAGCACAAGATGCACTCAAGCACAGATTCCTTTCCATTACCCACAGATCCTGCACGAAGTAGAGCTCACCCAGATTGGAGAATCCAGACCATGGACTTTAGTTGCCACTCCTCATTCAGACCCCTGTGAGTGAAATCAGAGTCAATTTCTTAGCATGCATGACTAGGCTAAATTTTAAAGATCATATTCAAGCTCCTCTCAGAACTTGACATGTCAGCTCTGTCTGAAGTGTGCCGGAGCACATGTGTCATGTAAATAGATGTGTCTGGATTCTAATATATTTGTTTTGTTTGTAATATGGATGAGACAACATGGTTATGGAACTTCATGAGGGAAATAAGTTAGAGCTTAGGCCATTCCCATCCCAACTATAAATAGTATTTTTAGAAAAACCTGCTAGACTTGTGATGTGAAGAAGCCCCTAGCCTTCAGCAGGTGCATAGTTAAAGCCTTCTGTTCAGGGTTGAGAACAACATTCCTAACAATTTGAACGGTAAACACTTGTGTACTATGCTATTCACTTTTAAGGTCACTTTACTTGAGGTACTTCTAGAAAGAAATGTAAACCAGAGCCACTTTGGGAATTTTCAATGCTGAAGAAAAGCTTGAAGTATTATTGGCAATTCAAAATGCATCAGAGGTCTAGATCATGTTAAAAATAACATCCAGATTTTCAAAGTACATTGTGTTTGTACCTTTAATCTAACTGTACATAACTATTTTAGGTACTTGACCTGTATATTCATACATTCAAATACCTGATATTTGATCACCCACATGCATGTCAGGTATTTGCATGAATATATTAGGTGCACACAATCATGTGTGTAAATGCATGCAGACTTGTTTTAACATCTTGGCCTTAGAGAACAGCTTTTTCTGCTTTCTTGGGTGGTTGCTGCTGTGACTGGCTGTCTTGAGGTTCTGGTACGTTACACTGCCATGATAAATTATAACCCTTCCTGATTATCCACCCGGTCCTTGAAGCGAAACCACTAAATGATCACTCTTCTTCCTACTATGTCCCGGTGATGCAACCTTACTCTGCTCTAAGCAGGAGTCTCACTATAAATTGTTTTATTCACCCATGAATGCTATGCCACCTCCACTGAGTACTCAATGCAGGAAAATCAGGTTGAAAGATAAAATTTTTGTTTGAGACTAGAAATGCTAAAAAGCATGCCTGGTTGAAACCCAGTGATTTTCATTTTTATTTAGCATACACTTTCACATAACTTGTCTGCTCACCACTTTTTACTACAATTCTTTATGGAGTTGTGTAGTATTGTTAATTGTTAAGAGAAAAAAATGTGGCTCCATTCCAAAGAGTGCCCAGTGGTAGGGTTTTAAGTTGGTCTCTCAATGATTTCCCTGTGAAGCCTTCAGTCCTCAGATAAAAAGATGATTCTAACAGCATGCACTGCAGACTCAGTTTGGGATAATAAATCTAGCTGCATGTGATGGGGCAGCTGCTCCTCACTGGTAGGTAAGGGGTTAAAGCCACCCTGGGGAGCCTGCGGGGAAGGCAGCTAACGAGGAAAAGGCTTATAGTGCCAGCCAATCAGGGGAAGCTTTATTGGAACAGCCAATCAGGGCCAGGCTGGCCCATATAAGAAGGGGCTGCTGAGCAGAACAATGGAATCACTCCCTGAAGGATGAGGGAGGAGGGCCGCCTGCTTAGAAGGTGGGAGCACCATGTACAGAGCAGTGTTGGGCAGGGTCAGCAGAGTAGGAGAATGCTCCAGGCTGATGGCTGCTAGACTGAGGCCCTGATACAAGGGCAGAGAAGGTGCTAGGGCTGTGAGGAAGTGTTGGAGACTGCAGAGTTGGAGGAAGGGCAGCACGTGGCTTCTGACTATAGGGTCCCTGGGTCAGGACCAGGAGTAGCAGGCTGTCCCAGGTCCCACCCTCCCTCCCTTGACCCCACTTGCCAATAAGGAGAGTGGCCGATATCCAGACTGCAGTTTGCCCCTGAGGCGAGAGGCTGGACCTTGGACTGCAGTTGGCTGCTGGGGCAAGTGGTGGGACTAAGGACTGCCTGTTCCCCAGAAGTGGGGAGATACTGGAGTGGGGACACAGCTGGAGGACCATGCCCAGAAGATGATGCTGCAGTCTGGGGAGTGACATGGATCCAAACAGAGAAGACATTAGTGACAGCAGACGTGACACCACTAGCTGAAGGTGGAATCACTCCCTTCGATGTGGCGCTCACGTTCATGACGGAAAGGGCCCTTCGTGGGCCGGCACCCTGACCGCAGGGGTGTCCGATGTTCAGGAGGATTGGGTCCCTCTTCCTTTTTGCATACACGGATCCTGGGGCTGATTGGGACTTCCCTCCTTGGGGCGGCCTGGGTGCGTGCCCAGCCCTCTGTGCCGTGGGGCCATCTGGCCGAGATCTCTGCCGTGCGAGGTCAAGCGGCTCCGGCAGTCCACTCAGGGGTCCGAGAACCCAGGGAGCCTGGAGGCTCAGCAGGGCTAAACACTGTTGCGAGAGCGAGCAGGGATGCGTTGTGGTCCCCCGCCGTGCCCGACAGTCCCTCTCCATGCACACCCCGTGGCGCAGGCCACGGGAGGTGGAGTGGCTGTCGGCATCGGTGGGACCCTTGTACTGCGGGGAGGGATAGCTCAGTGGTTTGAGCATTGGCCTGCTAAACCCAGGGTTGTGAGTTCAATCCTTGAGGGGGCCATTTAGGGATCTGGGGCAAAAATTGGGGATTGGTCCTGCTCTAAGTAGGGGATTGGACTAGGTGACCTCCTGAGGTCCCTTCCAACCCTGATATTCTAAGGTCGACTGGAAGGGACTAAAGCTAATTTCTAGGACAGCCAGCAGGAGGCGCCACGGTGGTGAGTTACACTGCATTTTCTGTTTTATGCGATGAAGTGAGCTGTAGCTCACGAAAGCTTATGCTCAAATAAATTGGTTAGTCTAAGGTGCCACAAGTACTCCTTTTCTTTTTGCGAATACAGACTAACACGGCTGTTACTCTGAAACCACCTTTAATAAAGATTCTGCAGGCCAAATTTCTCCCTCATTTACATCACAACCTCCTCCCCCTCCCCATGCCCACAAATTCTTGCTTCTTTTACACCTTCTGACTTTAGTTGTAAGCCAGTGCGGTTGATCTGGGTATGACTGATTTTCCCCATGGGACTAGAATTTAGTTAACAATGCTGTGAATGATGTGTAAAACAGATTAAAATATTTCATTTTCTTGTGATAGTGTTGGCTGAGCAGTGCAAAGAGGAGTAAAACATTAAAGTCATTAAAGGCAGCATACATGACTGAATACATAGAGGGAATACATCTGTTGAGAATGAGTGCTATTTTTTTAATTATATTTTGGAGTAGAAGATGATATGGCTTTATCCTAATCCATAAATAAAAGGAGACAGAAGAAGTTGATAGCTGAACATATCCTTAATTAACATTTACTATTGCACAATTGCAAACAAAAACTATTTGAAAACTTAAATGCCAATATAGAACAGGTGTATTTTAAATATGACCAAATATATTAGGTTAATATAAATCTGTGTAGTGTTAATGTTTCAGATAGATGTTATTTACACAATGTTGCCTTGCTGCCTTGAAATAACATTGAGTGTTTAGCACTAAAACAGTCCATTGTTTTATTGTAATGGTTAGAAAAGCAGAAAATAGGGAGATGAGCTGGTGTGGTTCAGTTTTCAGCTTCCTTGCTATAGTGTAAGCTTGTAGTTGAGAATATGGCAAACAAAGCACAACCACCATCATTCTTTTAAAAATGAGCTGTCTTTCAAATGAAAATGACTCCTGTATTAAGTAATGCAAGTGTGATAGTGTCCTCAATCTGATTCACTGCATGTGTATTTGGTCATTGTTCATACTCTTCCCTGGTAGTACAGAGTTCCAGCCAACAAGCCAGATCTTTCACTTGTGCTCTCCACAAGTCAAATTTAGAGACTAATCTTAGAATCACTGCTGCATTGTATTTCAAGGATGTTCCTTTAAAGGGAAATTAACTGATGTTGTTGCTTATTCTTGATTTAATGTCTTACACTATTTACTTTGAAGTGACTGGGAGCTTTGCCATTGACTTCAATGGTGGTGGGATCAGACCCTGCTGTGGAACCTTTTTCAAGTTCAGCAGTACTACAAAAAACACAAACTACATATACGTTCTTTTTTCTTTGCAGTACTGAAAGCATGATAGGAACTTTACAGAACAATAAAAAAAGTAGTCATCCCACCTCTTAAAAGGTGGTGGGGTTGGGGAGGAGGGCAGAGCCCTGGTATCTTTAATAACTACAGGTAGTCAGGATCTCATTGTTTCATGTGACCTGAAATATGGCGATTCCAACAATATGCTCTCAGCAACAGCAGTGGTTCAATACTCTCTAAGGAAAATGTATACCTGTTGTCACCATCACCGCTTCAAGAAATAAAGTAGGTGCTTCTGGATCTTTCTACCCAAGCACTGACTCTGTTTAGTTTGTGATTTCTAATGAGAATGCATACTACCAGCAGTACCTTGATTAAATCTAGCAGGGAAATGGATTGTGATTTAATTTGCCTTTTCTATCCATAATATCTTCCTATAAGTACTTTTCATCAGTAGATCTCATCAATAGGTTCAATTTCTGTGGACCAAATTCAGAGATACTTACTTGATTTTGGCTTAGGCAAATATCCGAAGGGCTCAATGGTTATTTTGTCTTGTTGGAAAAGAGAGAAACTTGGAATAAAGGACTCAGAATAAAAATTTGGCTTTGTAATATATGTAAAACAATGAGAATTTTCTATTAATGTTTTTCAACTACAGTCTCCAAATTGGAGTCTCCAAGTGTTAATCCAAGACTGTTTTGGGCATGGAGTTTCTCAAAAACCTACAAAATAGATCCCACCCCCCCTACTTTTACAGTAGAAACATCAGGTTTCAGTACTATCATTGTGAGTAGCAAATAAACCATAAGAGGCACAAACAGGTTGAGGGGTCAGGACCACTCTCCCTTTATGGCTAAGTTTGAGACTCTTCAAACATTTTTTCTATTAAATATAGTCATGATATGGAAAAAAGTTGAGAACAATGCACCAATATAAGCAACTTTTGTTTCTGTAAAAGTGATCTAAAAAATTAACACAGCAGTTGTGAGGAACATTAAGAGAATGGTCTGACTGGGTCTCAGAGCAGGCTAAAAAACTGAGAAGCATATGAAGTGGGCTTGAAGTGGGTAGGTTGCTGGGACATAGATCTGTTTTAACAGGCTATGCGTCCCAACCTTTCTTGTGTGGCCACCCTTCAAAAAAAAAACCTCCCAAACTAACCATGAATAAATCTCCATCGTTGGGAAATGCTAAATTTTTAAGCCATAGTATTCAGGATTGCATGAAGAAATAAGGAGTGTTTTTCAACTAGGTGTCAGTGTATAGGGATAGGTGAAAGCAGAATGAACCCTTGAGATCATCAGAAACTTCATCCAGAAGGGTGGAGGAGAAATGGGAGATACCAAAGAAGCTGATTGAGCACTTGTAAAATGAAACCCTCTTAGGGAGATATGATTTTATCCTGTGTATATAATGCTCCTTGTTAAGTAATGATCATCTTAAATTCTAGTGTAGCCGCACGCAGACTCACCAGCTGCGTTCCTGCTGGTTGCCCTTGGGAATTAGCATTCCAGCCTCCAGTGCGCCCTCTTCAGGCCAGTGTCTCACCTTGCTGCTGGCTCCCATGTTCCTCCCAGGACTCCGGTACCCCTTTCACTGGGAGCTGCCTCCTGGCAGTACCCTACAGTTCTGGGTCTCCTCCTCCCAGGGGAACCCCCACCCACTATCCCTACCTCACCTCAGTCATAGGCTCCTGCCAGTCACCAGCTAGCTCCCACGCCCTGGGGTAGACTGCAGTATGAGCCACTCATCACAGGCAAGGTTGGGTTTGGATCTGCTGCCTCTGCCTACCCATGGCTGCCTCTGCAACCCCCATACCTAATAGACCTTACCAGGCCCACAGCCTGGGGCTTTCCTAGGCCAGAGCTCCCAGGCTCCCTTGGCCTTTCCCCAGCCCTGCTCCAAACTAGGTCCTCTATTCAGGTCTCTGCAGCCAAGTCCCTCCCTCTCAGAGCTAGAGAGAGAGTGTTCTTCTGAGCCTAGCTTCCCTGGCTTTTATAGGGCCTGCTGTGTCTGTTTGGGGCGTGGCCCCCAGCTGTGGCTGCTCTACCAGTCAGCCCAGCTCTTCCCCTGCCCTAGACCTCTCCCAGGGCTATCTTAAACCCCTCTGGGCCCGAGCAGGTGTCCACCCCACTACACCTAGTTAGTGTCCTATTTGTAGCAAGTACCATGGCTTGTTATTAGTGATGGAACCAGTTGCCGAAAAGCTCAATATGAGATTTGTGTAACAAGGAGCAGAGTACAGACTGATTGACTCTCTGTTTCCTTCTAGTGGCTGGTCCACATGCAAGCTAAGAACTTGTTACCTACTTAAGTTAATGAGTTTATTTCTTTGGCTCAACTGGGTAGGGGCTTCTGCTTTTGAAGCTGAAGATCCTGGGTTCTCTCTCTGTTGGCCCCTTTGAAGTAAATGACAAAATTCACATTGACTGGAGTGGAACCACATTTTCATCCATGGTGTTTGTTTATAAGTGGCATGGCTCTATCACATTTTCTTCCATGAATCCCACACTCATAAATCAGTATGTCTTTGTTGCTTTTTTCTACTTATTTTTGTACACACAAAACAGGTCTTAACAATATAATTTTTTGTTGACTTGATATAATATGCCAACTACTTCCCAAACATTGTAAGTAGCTTTTGTTATCCCTCTTGTCAAGTATCATTCTATTTAGAGTATCTAATTTATGCAGTACTTCTTTATAAATCATAGGCTATCTCCTCCCATTTGTAAATGGCAGGTTACGTTTTGCCACCATGGAGACAAAACCGCTTCTGTTTGATGACATTTTGATGCTTTTTTTCCTGTGAAGAAAACCAAGTGTGACACTTCCTCCCTCAGCATTTCACGCTTAGTTCTGGGTGAGCTTTCCATATCACTGTGGTGATCCATGTCATGCCCCACTCCATGTGTAACTGTAAAATTATCCCCACACTTCTTTCATGAACACTCAACTGAAGTTGCATTGCCTTTTTTCCTCCTAGCTAGTCAAGAATGCATGTTCTGTGGTGTTGTAAAGTAATGCATGGTGGTCTTTCCCTTTCTGGTGACTTATGACCATATCCTGTGACTCCTCTTTACCAAGCCTACTCCTCAGAAAAACTAAGAAAAATAAATGGGCAGGTGCATTAAAAAATTAGATTACAAAGTAATAGTATAATATGTGAATGGTGCCATAAAAGTTAATTTTTAAGGCTAATTTGCTAAATTGAAATATAATAAAATTTTAAAGACATTTTAAATTAAACATTGAATAACATTTCATTTAAAATGTACACACTTACTTTTAAACAAAACTATTGAATGTGAAATTGTTTGTAATGCTATAGAACTACTTGTTTTCAAAAACAGAATTAACATTCAATATCATGTATTATGCAGAACTAACAACTGTGGTGTGTAAATCAGCTTCTGTACTTCTGTACTAAATGACTGGAGGGTAGATAATGTGCCGCCAATTTTTAAAAAGGGCTCCAAAGGTGATGCTGGCAACTAAAGGCCAGTACGAATGATTTCAGTACAGGGCAAACTGATTGAAATTATAGTAAAAAACAGAATTGTGAGACACATAGATGAACATAATTTTTTGGGGAAGAGTCAACATGGTTTTTGTAAAGGGAAATCATGCCTCACCAATCTACTAGAATTCTTTGAGGGGGTCAATAAGCATGTGGACAAGGGGGATCCAGTGGATACAGTGTACTTAGATTTTCAGAAAGCCTTTGACAAGGTCCCCCACCAAAGGATCTTAAGCAAAGTAAGCTGTCATGGGATAAAAGGGAATGTCCTCTGATGGGCTGATAACTGGTTAAAAGATAGGAAACAAAGGGTAGGAATAAACGGTCAATTTTCAGAATGGTGATAGGTCAACAGTGGTGTCCCCCAGGGGTCTATACTGTGACCAGAATTGTTCAACATATTTATAAATGATCTGGAAAAAGGGGTAAACAGTAAGGTGGCAAAATTTGTAGCTGATACAAAACTACTCAAGAGAGTTAAGTCCAAAGCAGACCACGAAGAGCTACAAAGTTCTTACAAAACTGGGTGATTGGGCAACAAAATGGCAGATTAAATTCACCGTTGATAAATGCAAAGTAATCCACATTAGAAAACATAATCCCAACTATACATATAAAATGATGGGATTTAAATTAGCTATTACCACTCCAGAGAGATCTTGGAGTCGTGGATAGTTCTCTGAAAACATCCACTCAATGTGTAGTGGCAGTCAATAAAGCGAACAGAATGTTGGGAATCATTAAGGGATAGATAATAAGACAGGAAATAACATATTGCCTCTCAATAATTCCATGGTATGCCCACATCTTGAATACTGCGTGCAGGTGTTGTTGCCTCATCTTGAAAAGATATATTGGAATTGGAAAAGGTTCAGAAAAGGGCAACAAAAATTATTAGGGGTATGGAACAGCTTACATTTGAGGAGAGATTAATAAAATTGGGACTTCTCAGCTTGGAAAAGATATGACTAAGGCGGGGATCTGATAGAGGTCTATAAAATCATGACGGATGTGGTGACAGTAAATAAGGAGGTGTTATTTACTCCTTCTCGTAACACAAGAACTAGGGGTCACCAAATGAAATTAATAGGTAGTAGGTTTAAAACAAAAAAAGGAAGTGTTTCTTTATACAATGCACAGTCAACCTGTGGAACTCTTTGCCAGAGGATATTGTGAAGGCCAAGACTACAACAGGGTTCAAAAAAGAACTAGATAAATTCATGGAGGATAGGTGGATCAATGGCTGCTAGTCACAACGGACAAGTATGGTGTCCCTAGCCTCTGTTTGCCAGAAGCTGGAAATAGGTGACAGGGAATAGATAACTTGATGATTAGCTGTTCTGTTCATTCCCTTTGGGGCACCTGGCACTGTCCACTGTCAGAAGACAGAATACTGGGCTACATGGAGCTTGGTCTGACCCAGTATGACCATTCTTATGTTCTTATCTGTATTCTTTTTTAAACCAATACAGGTCTATTTTATTTATATAATTAAATCTATTAAGAAATACATATCTAGCATGAATTGGGAGAAAACATTTAAAAGTAAAATTGGCAAAATTACAAAAGTCAAAATTAGTAACCATCATTTCTGATAAACTTAACTGTATTATTGACCTGTAACATGGAAAGAACTTAGATCTATATTTATAAACTAGAAAGTGATTTGGTATAATAATGAGCATTGCCACTAACATACATGAACAGAGAATGATTTAAGTTATACAGAAGTTTATCATTAACAATAATCTAATAAATTCCCATTTTCAAACTGATGTAATATTATCCACATGTAAGAAAAGATTTCCATAGATCTCACATATTAATTCTACCTTATTTAACCTGCAAAGAATCAAGAGGACGTAAGGACAGCAACAAGACAAATATTAATTTTGAAGGTCTAATAGTCCACAGCCAGTCTTGTCCAAATGTAAGTAGTTACATCATCTTCTCCTAATTATGCTACCTAGCAATTATACAAACTTGTTTGTACTGTTGTTCTGTAATCAGAGTACTTCTATAAAACATAGCTTATCAATTATCCACGATAGGGTGGAGATGGTCTTCTGAAATTTACCATAAAAAAGAGTTAAACTATAGGTAACCCTTGAGGACTGGATTGTAATTATGATGGTCAGGGCTGTAGTTCTCTCATTGTCAATCACTGCAATGGAACAGTAATTGCTCCTCCAGGATTCTTACAATGGAAGATGTGTCACAGATTGATGGAAAATCAACTATAGGCTGCCCAGGCATTGTACAGCTGTGGAAGATGGATGTACAGTTTGTAGTTTCAAGAGGAATGTGGAAATTTAAGAAGGCCCCACATTTAATTGCCGTGTGTATGCGGGTGTGTAAGAGAGAGAGAGAGAGAGAGAAGAATTTGCTAACAAAGATTCTGCTCCTGTCTGAGGCTAACAAAAATCCTAAGAAAACCCTTATAGGGTTTTAGTACAGGTACAAAGCAGAAATTGGACAATATTAGGCTGGTAGCTAAAGAGAATTTTTTAAAACACAGCACCAAAGAAAAAGAACTTTTCAGTTGAAAATATTCTAATTTCAAATTAACATTTTAGAGCTTTCCCATACAATCTAGGTGTTGATTCTGCAAGATATCCATGAACGCAAACTCCTGAACCCCTGCACTATCTTACTGAACTCATGGGGGCTTGGTGTTGACATGGGGTCTGCCCAAATGGTTCTCCTTGCAGGATTGGAGCCTAGATTCTTTCAGCTGAAGCAACAAAGCTTCTCTAGCCAGCTGAACAAAGTAGGCAGTAACATAAAGTTACTTCAACAGCTGATGTTGTGGTAGAGCATTGGAATGGTACTCAGGAGGTTTGGCTTCTGTTTCCAGCTCAGCCATAGATTTCCCATGTGACTGTAGCCAAATCCCTTAATCTGTGCTTCAGGTTCCTCCTCTCTAAAATGAGGGTAAACTTTTCTTCCTCGAAGAGGTATTGTAAAGATAAATTAATTAATGTTTGTGAAAAGCTTAGATGTTTCAGTGATTGGGGCCATTTTAGAACCTGGATGGATAGGCTTAACTATCCCAGGACAAGTTCCACCCATTTATAAAAGGTAAGATGTAGTAAAGGCTAGTGAATTAAGCAGACAGATCCTTTGAGGAAGAACATTAGCCCAAAGGAGCACGACAGATAAGCAGAGGAAAGACGACTCACTGCTCATAGGAGAAGGTGGTTCTGGATCTCTGGGATCAACAGTCTACTGTTTTACAACTAGCATAACTAGGTTAGCTGCATCTTCCCAAGTGGAGAAAAACTATGCAAGAGTATCAGGGTGCAGGCAATCTAAAACTAACTGTCAAGTTTGCTGCTTATTTGCCATCACATGCAACTGCTGGAGTCAATGGGTGCTTTTGTGGAAGGCAAAAGAGGAACAGGTTGAAGAAAGCAAGGGTACCATTTTTCATTGGTAACAGAAGTAAATGTAAGGAAACATCCTAGCACACTTATACATAGTCACAGGGAATAATATTTGAAAACTTCCATAATCAAGGAGTTTGTGCCTGAGTGTGTATGTGCTCATCTCCACAGTTATGAGAATGACAGGACCCAGTCATGCCATGGTTGTCCCTTAGCCTAGCTAAGATATACTCCCTATTTGTAATTGAAGACCAGACCTTCACCCGGGTATATATCTGGCTAAAGGGTGTATAAAGCCCATCTGCCTAACATCCTAGAAGCATGGTTTATTCTTTTCCGAAGCACTATTGTAGTCAGTCATTCCTGGGGAGCAGCTGCATATATATGAGCTTTAACCCAATCACAGAGAGATAGTTGGTCCAAACTATATTACAAATTTTAATCATATTCTAAATGAGTGTGCTGGTTTAATTGTTGTAATGGGCTCTCCTGAATTAATGATTAAACAAAGTCATTTAATCAAAATAAAATTTCACAAGCTGCCCTGACGCCATTTTTACAAGGAGCTCTACCAGCGATATACGCAGAACAGATGATTAAGGGTAGAAAGAGCTTTTGTAATTTTGTAAGCATATAAGAATAGCTCCCCTCCGTTTCAAGTTTATCATGATTATTTTGGAAAAAGAAAAAAAATCATTAATGAAGTTGAATATATAGAATGTTTTTATTTATGTTTATATCTGTATAAAAGCACCCCGTGAGAACACATTTTATAATAGTTTTTCTTTTATGAAATGTTTCACAGAATCCATTCAAAATTGGGTGGCGCCTTTAGTACACTTTCACAGCAAGTAGAGCAAAAGCACATCTCATGCCCAGACATGTCATTATTTGAATGGGTTTTACTTCCGTAGTCTCACTCTGCTGGAATGAACTGCATATGTACATGTCGTTGTACATGCTGTAGACAAATCAGGTTTGAATATCTAATTTTATTTTCTTTAATATATGACTCTCTTTCAAGTGGATTGATCTGAAATTAATGGAAGGATATGTAATCTGTTATAGACAAGTGATCAGATACTGGAATTGGTAAATAAAAAAGTAGTATACACTCATGAATATCTTGCACATTACTTGAAGTCAAACATTCAACAAAGTGGGATGAGAGGGATACCAATCACCCAAGAAAAAAAGTAAATATTCATCCTGGGAATAACTTTATGGGGTAACTCCAAATGAATTTGGCCCCGGAATAGCTGAGCTAAGAACAAATGGAAAACTTCTTCGAGTGAGAAATGTAGGCACAGCATTTGATTCAAATTAAGGGAAACATACAGATGATCTATTTCAGTCACAGTTTTGTTTCCGTGCAGGCTGAAAGTACTAAAAGCCTGTCCTAAGCAAGACTTGATTGCAGTTTGTGTATGTAGGCTTCTATTGTGCTTCTTTAATTTATCCATATCTGTTCAAAATTGGTGCCCCATCCCAGTGGGACTGCACACATGAGTAAAATTAAGTATGTTCGTAAATACAGGATGGGGGCTATTTTCTGCTTTACATCCTGTAAATAAAGATGACTAGCATAATTTAATCCTACATCTAATCCTACTTGGTTGCTCTCATGAAAAGTCAAGAGCCTATTCTTGAGTTCAGAGTTTTCTGATATCACAGAAGTTGTGGCAATATCCCAATTTTAACTTTATATGCTTTTTCTCAGTACCCACTTCCCCAGTAAAAGCCATGCACTGGAAACTTCATGGTCTAAATGGTAAATTGGTTATTAAATTGAATCTAGCATTTTTTAAAAGGAAGGCATGTTTTGTTTGATAGGCAAAACAAAAGTTTGAGCTTTAAAGCAATTGTAACATAGTGGATTAAAGACTGTCAGTATAATTAGATAAACAAAGACTCCCTAACATCTGTTCTCAAGAGTGTACTAAAAAGATAGCCACTTCTTGTTTGGGGATAGCTGAAGCTATATTGACATCCATTATGCAGGACCATTGCATGGTCCTCATCTCACTCTAACTACACTCATCAGGCAAAGCTGCTTTGACCCCATGCATTTCTTCCTGCTGTCTTTTGAGAAAATCTGCTTCTCCTGTTCATTATTTCTGCTTACTGTATGGAACCTTTTGTAGAATGGGACAAGAAGGAATATACAAGGGAAAATAAAATACTAGTAATCATGTTTGTTATCATCTTCTGTCCTGCTTCTTATATGACCGTTGGTTGTCTATACTTACATACACATGCTCATTTATATATTTCCTGTAATTCTCTTTGCTTTTCATTTGCTTTTTAAATGATTGAAGGGGGAGGAGACAGAGCATGGCTCTTAACCGCTCTATCTTTTTGTATCTTGCTTCCTGACTGGTGGAATTATGTTTATATTATAGAAGCTTGTTTTGTTGTGCGGCTGAAATGAGAGGATTCTGATAAAATAATTATGGGTATATAATTTCCTTATTTAAAAGAAAGAGGTATAACACTCCCCTATGTTCTGAAAATCTGAAGACAAATTTATAGAACAAGAATGCAAGAGGATGCAAATTAGCAATACAAATTGTACTATTTAATGCCTTTGTATTAGATCTCCAATTACTTTAAAACTGTTAATTAAGATACGCAACCATGCTGTGAAAGTTTATAATATACATAAACCATACAGCATCCTTACTGTAGCAGTATAAGATATAAATGTGTGTTTGTTAAATAACCAGTCTATATATCAAAAACAGACACAAACAAGGAAAACCACCTTCACTATTTTAAGCCATCAAGCCTCATACCTAACCTCTCCATAGTCCCCATGCAGCAGACCAGTCAAAGTTGCCATCCTCAAAGAGCGCATTGATCAGGGGGAACTTGTATTCAGACTGACTTATTTATTCGGACTTGCGGGCTTGATTGGCCAACTGTAGGTAAGGTGTCTTCTCCCAGAAAGTAAACAGCAGGGAGACAAAAAAAGAATTGGAGGCGCAGGATGACATAAGGGCGGTGGGGGTGACCAAACACACAGATACAGAAGTTGGAGATCTAAACCCTCTATTTCCATTAGGCCTATAGCTTCAGTTTACCTTAATCCAGCTCTCCAAAGAGATCTATTTTCCCATGTCCTCAGCATTTACAAAAATAACTCTGACTTTCTAATTGCAGTGTACTTCCTCTCGTCAGCAAGAGCAGAAGGAGAGAGCTAATATGCAAGAAATAGAGATTGATGTAATTAAATAGTCTCAAAACCATGATTTAAGCAAACTCTCATACAGGCCCCCCAAAGTTTTAGGATTTGCTACACAGGGAAGTTAATTTGGATTAAGGTAGGATGTGAATTTAAAGCAGAATACATATTCCAGATTAACTCTGTGAGGGAATGGATTTATTCTGGAATGAGTGCTTTATTCTAAATTATCTTCATCCACATCTGAAATGGATTATGCTAATTTGGATTAAAGCATTTTTTTTTTTTTTGGAATAAGAGCGTCCCAACTCAGAGTTAACTCCCCTTGTAGAGAAGCCGTAAGGAAAGATTATTTTCTCTTTCTAAGAAGAAGTGGCAGAGTGTGCCAGAGGACAGGAGAGGAAAAGGAAATCTATTTTACCACCCTTGGGGGTTCTTAATAAATCAGGTATTGATATATGGATAGAAGAGACTGCTTACTTGCCAATATTGCCAACCCAAAACATTCAAAAATCATGATATTTTAAGAATTAATAAACGTTGGGCTTTTTTTATTTGCCTTCTAGTCTTTCAGCCTTTCCAAGCATTGTTTGGCAGCCATGAGGGCTTAAATTGACTTAAAGTCTCTCCTCTTCCCCCCCTTTCCCTATGCAAGAATATGAATTTTTTCCTGTAATTACATGGCTTCAGGCCCTAGAGCTTTAAGAAAAAAGCCAAATATCACAAGAATGGGCAACACTAGGTTTCCCTTAGCTCACTTCACTTCATCGGATGCATGTAGTGGCATCCGATGAAGTGAGCTGTAGTTCACGAAAGCTTATGCTCAAATAAATTTGTTAGTCTCTAAGGTGACCCAAGTCCTCCTTTTCTTAGCAACTTGACTGCCATTAGCGCAGCTGCAGCATTGTAAGTGTAGACAGGCCCTGAATGAGATGCATTGGGATAGGGAGACAAATCAGGAGACTGATTCTGAACAGCTGGTGGGAAGCTCTGCATTTTTAAAGTGGTAACATAGAAATTGGAGGTGAGTGTCTTTTTTCTAAACCTGCAAAAATCAGAAGGCAGCTAAATTACACAATGCTGTTGGAGATTTTTTAAACTAAGGTTTTAAGCCAATTTCATTAGTTTGGTAGGTGGGTGGTATGGAGAGTAAGGGTGCCTGACTCAATCTTCGAATGCTTGTGTTTGGCGGTTATTTTGACAATCCGTGGTCTAGTTTTCAGGGCAGTATTGTTGACATAGTTGCCTGTTTTCAATACTATGGGGGGGGGTGGAAATGGGAGAAAAGATACTTTTAGAAACAAATTATGAGACTGGGAATTAGGAAATGGGCAAAGGAGAAAATTCATAATAGAAGCAGCAGTTTAGTGCCTCTTCAGCATAGACACTGATCTTATTTCTTGGCAACCAAGAGCCATAAATACCAGCCTTGATATAACAGATCTTGCATGTCGCCTGACAAGATGTCTGTAACTTGGTAATTAATGCACAAAGGGATGAAAGAGTACAGTATATCAAAATGCATGTTTTCTGTTTACATGCAAATGTTACACCTTTAACCAGCCCATGAAAATATTTGTTTCCCCACCAAGTTTCCCATTTTTGAAGGTGGAGAAAAGCTTGGTAGAGCCATAATATTTTCTGGTTTGAGACCCAGGTTCATTTTTTTTAAAGTTTACTTTTTTCACTGGTTATATTAGCTGTTCATGATTGCCTCTGCTAGTCAAAGCACAATTATTTATTTGAACAAATGAGCAAAACGTCCAGTTTATAATCCTATTTTAATGTTGCATTGACATTGCACCATGTCCCCGTTAAAAATGTGATATCTTCAGGGAATTTGTGGCTATCATTGCTTTGTCATTCTAAGGACATTGATTTTTTTATTTATATAGATCTACAGTACCGGGTTTGTGGCTCACTGGCTTACTATTAAATGATCATGTGGAAATAACTAAATGCCAAGCTGTAGGCAAATTTAAGCTACAGGGCATACTTAAGTAGATGCTGGACATCTCCGGACTCTGTTTATTTCAAGCAGTCAGAATGTGATCATCTTTCCCTGTATAGTCTTTTAGGAAAATCAGAATAGTCATGCTGAATGATCTTGTCTTTACTGATCCAGCTTTGACAACATATTTTGGGACAGTGACATTCTTAAATATGAACAGACATCATGTGGTTTAGGGTACGTGTATTATTTCTATAAAAATATAAGCAAATATTAAGTCAGGGAGTCTGAAAGTTTGTTCTCCCATAATACTTTAAGATCATATAGATAGGGAGAATAAGAATATACAATACTATGTTTTTTTTCTATATGAGAAACAGATTAGTAATATTGCTGATGACTTATCTTTCCTGCTGTTTACTCTCTCAAAAAAATCACAGGCTTGTAGTTTTCCATCTAATAAATATTTCAGACAATGCTGTGAATAATTAGTGCAGCAAAGATTAAATTCTATTTTAAAGGCACAAGGTGAACTAAAGCATTAGTGAAGTGCAGTTAAGTATTGAACATTTATACACTGTAAAGCAGGAAATCTGCACACAATAGAGATTAATACTGTGTGTGCATACTGTATTGTTCTCAGCCCTTAACATTCTGAACTGGGACTGTGGCAGTCGTTATCTCTCACAGGTTTCTTGGTGATTTTCAAGCCCAGCTTTACCTACCCAAGTGGCAGTGACACCAGCTTTCACTGAAGCCTTATTACTCTTAAAAGAGCAATTTGGTTGGTTGCACGGCTGTTAGGATCAGACACTCAGGCTTAAAGCTGTCAGTACAACTGATTCTCATCTTTTTTCACAATCCTGACATCTTTTTCTCTTTTCTCCTGGACACAAGCACTACTGTTTTTATCATTTTCAATCAAGCTCACGCTGAAAGCTGAGGAATATATTCCCACTGAAACCAAAGTGAGGAGCAGAAATTATTTTATAGCTACTATATAGTAGCAGCAGGGCTGGCTGCATGTTGTGTGGGAGAAACTGGATCAGTGAGAAATGTGTGGCTTTCCTCAGGGCTACATCATTGAGGTATTACTTCAACGTCTAAGGATGGCAAAACAACTATTTGCTGTGTTTTTTCAGTGATTAATGGCTCCTCCCTAAGCAAACTGTGTGTGGAAAGTGGGAGAGAAGATGTAACAAATTTTATGAAAATAACTTGTGGAAATGTTATCATCAGTGAAATGGGGGGAAATTACTATGCTTGAACTTCTTTTCATTTTGATATTGTTCTTCTCTGGACCAACGCTGAGCAAGCTAAGTAGGACCAAAAGCAAACACTGGAAGGGCGGTAAGTGATAAAAGTTTTTATAATGAATGTCTGGGTGAGATTTGAAAAGCCAGGGTTAATGTTGAGCTAAAGGAAACAAAGCTGTTTTGCATGCTTAAGATTTTAGGTTGTCACTTGGATTTGAGATAGAATATGAAAGCAAAGAAGGGAATTTAATTTGTTTGCTTGTTAGTTTGTTTATATATAGCATTTATTTCCTAGAGGAATTATAGTTATTTACTATATAAATAGCAAAAGTTCACTTAAGGCCCTGGAATGTCAGGAATAGTTTTTCATATAAAAATATACAGGTAAATTAGAAACCAATGTTTTCAAGATTGTGAGAATATTAAGATTGTTGTTTTCATTATGGAAACCTGGGGCCAGAAGCTTATAGCTTTTACTGCAGGTAACTCTGCTTGCTATCTAGAGGTTACATTATTTGAAAAAGCGAAAAAGAGGGGGAAAATAAACTCAACCTGTTTTGAGTGCAGAATTCTTAGTATATTTTGTGTAATGATTAGACAGACTTTTCTTTAGAGAACATTAATGTTATAAAATGCAGTGCCAGAATCAGTGATTGGCTGGCTGACTATATTGGTGTTGATGTGTTAATAAAGATAAAGTGTATTAACTTTATTGAAAAAAATCTGCTGTGCTAAAAAACACTTATGGTTTTTAAAGGCTGCAATTCATTTTCTTCAACTGATGGAAACTGCAGAGATTTACCCTGTATATTTTGTGAACAGTTCACTAAATATGCCATTTTGTAAAGTTCACTTTGTTTTGCTTCCCTTGCATGACATTTGTTTATGGAAAACTTGGGTTATCAAGGTCTGATAATCAAATGGCCCAGTAAGCATAAATGATGTTGCATAAATATTTGGACCAAGGGACTATAGATGCTGGATAGGATGTTGTTTTTCCCTCCAGGTCTTTCTTGATATTGTTGATTGGATGCACCCTAGGAATTTTCTTTCTTACAAGTACTGCCACAGCATGATGTGTGCATCTCAGCTTTAATAGCACTTTCAGTTTTCCTCTTTTGTCAGTGTTGTGATCTGAGGTTAAAAAGTAGCATTAATATTAAAAAGAAGTTTTAATAATGTATCACAACATCTCAGCAGGAGACTTTTGCCCCTCTCTCCCTACTATAGTTCCCTTTGTTGCATTAAAGCATTACAGATCTTCCACCTACTATACCTTCAAGGGAAAAGTTCCAGCAGGCACTTAAGCTGGGCTGTTAAGGCAAAGATGGCCAGAACAGCATATCTGCAAATTATTTTCTGTTCCTGTAAATCCCATTATCACCCTACTCATATCTCACAATGCTGTTACTGGTCCTCTTTCTTGCAAATTACAAACTGTTTATTTATTCTGTGCTGCATGATCTCTTCTCAGAGGCATGTGATTCAGGCATACATGTTACTATCAACTTCTCGAAATTTCAAAAAATTATCTTTTTACGGTCCAATCTCCTTTTTATTTTTATTACTTTAAATGAAACTGGCAAATGAGAAGTGCATCAGTCCAATCTCTTAGCCCTTAACCAAAGGAACCAGATCCTGAAAACTTAGATATTTACTGAAGAAGTTAGGTGGCAGGTTGAAAATAACCCCACACATGACTGTTGAGTAATGCTGTTACCTTGTTTTGTATGTTTATAAGAAAAGAAACTTAACTGTTTCAAGCAGACAAAGTTGCTTAAGAATTTCATCTGAAAAGAGACAAAAACAAGTTTTTTTTAAAAAAATGATCTCTAACGAGACTAACAGTAAGTGTGGTATATTTGCCGTATGGTAGTATTTTAATTCAGAGTCTGTGCAGTATTGTTACTAATTAAAGAACTGTTTGTTTTGATGGCTACATAGACATTTAAGGGAAAGTTTTCAGTTTACCACCCGTTATAATATGTGTGTTCTAGAGTATGCATTGTTAGTTCCAAAATAATTTTTAGCTTGTCAAAACAAAAACATAATGTTGGTATCCATTTTTGTAAGTAGGAGCAAGCAGTGAAAGTCAACCTCTGCTTATACTTTGACTTCAGTATTTTCTTCAGCATACTCGTGGAACTAGAGATGGTGAGGAATTTTTCAGTGAAAAATGTTTTTTTCAGAAAATGCTGATTTTTTTTTTTTCAAAACCAAAATTTTTCACCATAACTTATTGGTTTCCATGCAACTTTCACTGGGAAGGTTTCTCAGGTCCATGATGGAATTCTGGTTAAAATGAGAGAGAGAGAGAGAGAGAGAGAGAGAGAGAGAGAGAGAGAGAGAGAGAATATGTCTGACTCCAGAGTAGCCTACGGGTAAGGACACTCAACTGAGCTTTGTGAGACTATTTAAGTCTATGCTCTGAGAGGGAACAAGGACTTGAACCTGGGTTCCCTGGACTACTAGCTGTTTTGGTGTGGGTTGCTCTCTTGTGGGTTGTTGGGGTTTTTTTCCACAAAAGTTTTTGAAAGGTCTTGGTTTTGTTCCAATGTGGAATGAAAACAAACTTAGAAACCTCAAAGTTTTTTGTGGAATGGATTCTGCTTTTCTGGCCAGCCTACCAGAAACTTTCACTGGTGGGTAATGGGATTTGTGCTCAGAGACATTGTTATACTTATAAGAAGCACACAGAAACTTTTTCAGGGGAAAAGGCAATATGCCACATTTATTGGAGATACAACAATTAGCATATGAATTCAATCATACACACACACACGTGCACACACTCCTGCCAGTCAATGTTGTAGTTACCAGTCCAGAGTCCGGATCAATGTACTGGCCAGCTAGGTTGATCACGGGTAGGGAGGAGCCAGGTTCTGTTAGTCATGACACAATGCTCCAGGGAAGTCTTGGCAGGACGAACCCAAAGTTTCATGGCAAGGCCCCCTGTTTATATTGTGATTTTCCTTCATTGAGACCAATGAGTTTTGCACCATCATGCTGTAATTAATTGTTATTTGACAAGTGCTTTTTTTCTTAAATTGTTCATCTTATTTTTTATTTTGTTTTTTTATTAAGTATCTCAGGGCGTTATCCCATGCTGGTTTTGATCACAGCTGTGTTGTCCCCATTAATAGGTACCTGTCTTGGCTTTAGAGTCGTCAATCTGCCTCCTTTTACATTTCAGCAGGGGCATGTTGCAATCTCTTGGTGCCCTTATGTTTGTCGTCGGTTCCTTCCTAGAACATCTGGTCCAGTAATGGACTTCACACTTATCTTCTAACACACACGTTCCTCATTCATACATAAAACAGGATTGATTTACACAAAGCATTTGAACAGGATCATCAAATTAAAATGCAAAAGAAAACAATCATTGCATTATTTTATTTATTTCAAAATGCTAAACCTACAACAAAGTAGTGACCCTAAAGGTCTGTCACTGTCTTGAGATCAGCTCAGACACAAATTCTGGCTAATGCATCTTTACCAATGGCCCATTAGGCCATTCCTTCCTGCTTTCAGAAGGGGTGGCTGGAAAAATATGGTCAAATCATACACCAGTACATTTGATACATGCTACATTATTCTTTATCCTTCATTCTAAATTATACAAAATACAAACATAAAATCCTATTACTATGACCTGAAGTAGTAATATAATAAATTCTGATTAGATTTCTATTTTACCAGTGAAAGAGTGACCCTACAACACCATTACTGAAGCTTGTTGGAGAGTAGACCCCAAAATAGAAACTGGGATTTCCAAAGTATCTTGAGGGAGTGAGGCACCTAGCTTCCAATTCCTAGCCACAGTGTCCATAAAATAAATATATATGGTGCAGTATGTATACATCTGGAGAAATAAAGGGCATATCCTAAGCTAGGGTAAATTGGCAGAGCTCTGCTGAAGTCAATGGCTACAATGATTTACACTAGTGGAGGAACTGGCTCATACAACTGACCCTATCCTACAATTGTAATTGCAAAGTGGACTTTTGCATCCTCATGGAGCAGCACTGACTTCAATGGGGCTCTGTACACCCTGGATCCATTTGTGGGAGTACATTTGTACTTGAGTACTTTTGTAATAAATTGTCAGAAGTATAGTGAATGGAAAACTCTGAGGACCTTAATTAAAGTCAAATGAAAATCTCCAATAATACATTTTTAAATTAAACTTTTTTAACAGATTTTTCATATTCTCAAATAAAAGAACTTCATCTCCTGTTACAGGAGGAGGGACAATATGGCAGTTTTCATTTTGCTTTTCAGGCCAAGTGAAGACTATTGATGTTGTAAAACTCTCCATTTGAGCCAAAACTGAACTTTTTCACCAAAATTCCAATCCCTGGTAAGCCATTCTTTAGAGACCTTGCTGAATAGCATTACATGGTTCTTTTTTTCTCAGCAAAACATTTGTATATTGTAATCCTTTAGGGACTTATTGCTCCAAATGTTGAACACCCACACTTCTCATTGAAGTCAAAGGAGCTTTGGTGTTCAGCATCTCTGAAAATCACCCCTATAGTCAACGATTGAACCTAGTGATGCTAAATAATAGTCCAAATTTATTACTGATTTAGTTCCTATCAAATCAGGTGAAATTGGCCCACTGTGTTATTGGGAGAAATATAAGGAAAACAAATTGTATTTTCCAGGTGCTTATATTTTGGTATCTTGGAAAATCTTTAAAAAATGCATTGCAGTGTGGTGTTTAAAAGTGTTTAGCTCCCGTGCTCTGGGATTTAGAAGCTAGTGTTCAAGATAAACTGAAGCCTAAAAGTAAAACCTGGAATTACAAATCATCTGGATTTTCTTTTTCTCTCTGAGCCAAGATAACAAATTATGATTCAAATTTTTAAGAAGGATTTATAACTCGGAGAACAAAAATCTGTGAGAAGACAATTAAATCCCCTTTGTAGTTTATCTTAAATCGGGAAGTAGATTTCGAGCTTGCAAATACCTATCCCCTCCTGAATTCATTTTTCACAGTGCTTTGGAATGCCAATACACATTATAAAGGGGAAAGTATTTAATGTCTGAAAGCACATAGACGTTTCTTCATATGCATGTGGAAGTGTTCTTTAGATGTTCATTGAAACTATCAGGACAGTGATGGAGTGTTAATGGAATGGTGTCCCCATGCATTGTCTTTGGGAATCCCCTGCAAAAGTGTTGGGTAATTTGACAATAAGGTATCCATGAATGATGAAAATTATTGTGCTGCTTGAGACAATAACACACATTTACCGATCTCTAGTGATATCAGATCTAGAAGGACATCTGTGAATTATAGTATGGTGGTGAGAAAAGTTACTTTGATAGTTATTGCCAAAAGGTTCATTTCTATAGGACCTCAGCCCTGTTCAGGACCTACGTGGTCCAGCTCAAATACCACACATTATTGTTCAGAGACTACTTTTCATGGTAACTACATATTACCTCAGTTGGAAACAATATTAGCTATGGGGAAAATAGAATTATGCCTAATTTGTTATCTCACAATAATTATGGACCTAACTTGCATCTTCACTACATAGCTGTGTGACAAATCTTTATGGAAGCAGAGACAGAGAGAAAGCCCGGAGACTAGTAAGGGAATATCATACTTATTGGCACATATTAACAGTTTGTATTTATTAAACCCAATTTGCTCTTCCAGCTTTATAAAATAACGTAATGCATTTTGCCCTTTTGTGTATGTCTGTACTGCAATAAAACACCCATGACTGGCCCATGTCAGCTGACTTGGGCTTCTCAGGCTCAGGCTGTGGGCTATAAAATTTCAGGGTAGATGTTCAGGCTTGGGTGGGAACCTGCGCTTTGGGACTCTCCCCTGTCACAAGGTCCCAGAGCTCAAACTTCAGCCTAAGCCTGAATGTCTACACTGCAATTTATAGCCACACAGCCTGAACCCCATAAGCTCAAATCAGCTGACACAGGCCAGCCGTGGGTATTTTATGGCAGTGTAGACATACCCGCTATGTCTAAGAGGGACTGAAATAGTAATCTTTCATGCCTAAATCAAGTTTTTATCATACAAGTGCAACAGAATCATATTTCAACTGCTGTTTCAGGTCACATTATAGTTAAATTTATGACAAAAGATACATAGAGTTTGTGAGAGTCCTAATAGTATCACTTATGAGGAATTAATTTTAAGGAGGAGAAAAATGCCTACATTATTGTTTGAATGTAATTATAGAGTGTGACTCTTTCAGGCTGTCTGCAGACTGATCAGCATATGTATTCATGGCAAATAGAGCATATTACTTATGCTAAGCGTTAACATCCATTCCATTTATATATATATGGTGCTGACCCAAAGATCAGCTGATGAAAGGAAACCTACATAAAAGGTTCTGATTTTCAGAAGTGGTAAAAACCCACAAATCCCTAAAAAGTCCTTGGAAGTTCAGTAACTTTGAAAATTAGGCTACTTGTGTTTAGGTGCTTAAGTATGGATCTAGGAGCCAAACTTGTTTGAAAAATTGGGCCTGCAATTTTAGTCTAAAAGTACATAAAGTGATAGATGTGGCTCTTTCAAATACCGAGGAAGTCTGAAAAAGCCAATCAGTGTGCATGTTTAAAAGAAAATATGAGTGTTTGTTTGAGCATTTGAGACTGTGTGATGGTTTGTTTTTTTAAGTTCACTTTTTCTCTTTAGGGTTCAGATCCAAGGCAGTTGGGTGCACACAGCAGAGCCCTGTATCCTCATAGAGTCTCACTGAAGTCTCATCTGTCCTCATATTCAAAACTCCTTAACCAAAGTTATATTTGTAAACCTGAGAAAATTTTTAATTCAGGAATATATTACAGGAAAATAAATATGGATAAAGGGGTTTTGGAATAGTTATGAAGTATCACCCACATTACAGAATTAGCAGGCAAAAACAAACTCTCTTAATTAGGTCTACAAATAGAATGAACACATGAAATTGCCTGCTAAATGGGGTAAGAGCACATATCAGAAATTCAAAATGATGAAACCTGTACACATACCAGAGTGGCTAAGAAAGAGCCACACTTGTTTTGGCTTTCCCTTTCTAGTAATATTCAAAGATAATGATGTTGGCTGTTAAATAGCATTGATTTTAAGTGCTAACACTTGAAAGCATGATCTAAAGCATATTTAGAGTACATTGTCTCTTTTGAGAGCCATTATTAAACTCCTTCAGAAAACATCTTTGCTTATTGCCTTCAAAAAAAGCAAGAGATAAAGTGAGAGGACAGGAACTTTGGACAGATCATTTGATTTTGGAAAGTGAGACTCAAAACTGCCAATAATGAAAAGCTGTTGGTATGTTAACATTCCTGTTCATGAAGACTGTGTCAGCACATCCATTATAAACTACATTTTTTTCCAGAGGTTTACAACTTAGTCATATAAACTTGTTTAAAGCTGAAATTTGGCTCATGTTAGAAGCAGATTTCATGTTACCAGTTTTAAAACACAAACCTTTAACCTTCAGTTAGTTGAGTTTTAAAACAAATATTGGAATGCTTGTATGAGTTGAAATGAGAAATGGCTTTTAATCGGGTGGACGGAACCACATAGTTCAGCAACAGCAGCAAAATATTTTTAAAAAGCATTTTTTTCTCTCCCCCAGCCTTTGCTCTTGAAGATCACAGTGAAAAGAAACTAAAAGGTAAAATCTTAGTTTGGGCTGAACTGGAATCATTTTATGCCCACTTTTCAGAGGTACTGAGCACCTGCAGCCTCTGTTGACTTCAGTCAGGTTTGTGAATGCTCAAAATAATTATTCTCAACACTTCTCAGAACAATGTCCTTAAAATGTCTGTGTGAAGCTCTAATTTCTTTAGAGCTCCTGTTTCCGCTGAGTGTCAGGGAGCTGTGTTTGGAGAGTATCCTGCCTTTCCATGAGGCTTAGTCTATGTGCAGTTTTTCTACTGATATAACTAAGCTGGTTAAGAGTGTGATTTTTTTAAACTGACATATTTACACCAGCACAACCCCTATTTTGGGTGCAGTTATAGAACTATAAAGGTGCCTTACACCAGTATAGCTTATTCCCTTTTATGTACATGAATAAACTGTATCAGAATAGGCATATTGTACATGAAGTTTGTGCTGCCTTAACTATACCAGTATAGTTAAAGTGGCATAATTTCCTTATGTAGTCAAGGCCAGTGTGTTTGACTATATTTTCAGTTCCCATCCCTGTGAACCTCCGAGATCTGTGAGTATGAACTACTCATTGGTTACTGGAGATTAAGGAAGTGCTCTTCACCTTGTCCCGGACTTCATATTTAAAAAGAAATGATGGTCCATATTAGCAGCAACTCCTGTAGAAGCTGTTTTTATAAATCTAAATCCCTCTGATTTGCATATAATCCAACCTTTAGCTGTAGAAAGTTGACTTTTGTGTGTATGTAATTTTGCTTATGGTCTTTTGAAATCTATTAATTCCATTTGAGAAGGTTTAGAGGTCAATCAAATAAAAAATGAACAAGTTACAAAGCTATACAAGGTTGTGGGCCTGGCTTTATCTGAAGTAAAATTATTCATCAAGGTATGGCACAAGAAGAAAACCCATGGAAAAGAAAAAAAAATCCATCTCTGAAATGTATAATTAGTCAGTTTCCCTCACTTATATCCCACAATAATCCCATTCCAAAAATGTTTAACCCTCTTACTACAATGACTCAGAGACAATCATCTGTGTGATTCTGAAGTGGAAGAAAGCAATAAATTTGGTGGCCAACATTTGTTTGGGTAGCTAATTGAGTGGCCTGAGTTTTAAAAGTGAAAGATACTCATTGAATTCAATGGAAGCTGCTGCATACTTAGCACTTTTGAAAATTAGGCCAATTATTTTGGTCCCCAAGTATGGAATTATAAAAGAAAAGTTACCGAAGTGTGGGAGGTTTCCTTTCTATCAAAAGACTTTGTATACTTGTTCGGTGTTTTTAGAAGCCACAGGCCCTTTGATACTCTCTGATTTCTTGAGAAGAATCAGGTAGAGTCTTATTGGCTAACCATTTCCCTCAGTGTACTTTTCCATACTAGGGTAAGTTATGACAAATGGGTTAGTGTGTACAGTCTGTACAAACCTAAAAATCAGCTTGTTATCCAAATAGAACACTCCTCCAAACTCTGAGTTAAAGCACTTGTATAACATCATCAGTAAAGATAATGGATAGTTTCATTGCCTGTGTTTAACTGGGAAGAGTTCACTGATGTATTAGTATGTATACGTGGTATAGCTGCTGATATTAACAACTAGGGCCTAATTCTCCTCTCACACTGGTGTAAATCGGGACTGCATTAAATGGAATTATGCCAGTGTAAAACTGGCATAAGTGAGAAGAGAATCAGACCTCCAGAGTCCTGTCCTATGCTACCATATATCTGGTAGTCAGCCTGGACACTCAGAAAGAGAGAGATTAATCTGGAGATGGGAGCCTCTTGAAGGCACAAGGTAATATTCTGTAATATTTGATGAAGAAAGGAAAAAATATTTCTAATGTATATTGAAGAATTATAGAACATGTCAATGCAGAGCCCACAAGACTTAAAGATCTTCTCTTGACCATTAAATATAGATAGCATTGTCTTTTGTAATGAGACTCTCAATGTGCATGTCCAGTCACTTACCACCTCAAATTTACCGAGGAGTTTTAATGTGTGCGTTTGTACTAATAGGACTGATAGGCTAGGTTGAAATGGGTCTGATGGAGCATTTTTATCTGCTCATTCAATGATCCATAAAGATAAGGATTTACATAATAACCAGAACATTTCTAAATGAGTTATTGACTCCTACAGTGTCAAAAATCCACTTAATTCAACTGTTTTCAAAGTGTGTGTGTCTGTAATGTCATTTCACAAGATACCAAAGACTAAATATTTCATGAAATAAATAAATAAATAAAACCCTACATTAAAAAAAAAATTAAAGTTACAAAATAGAATAAATAGAAAAACAATCTAGCAAAAAAAAGGAAATTTCTAATGTTTGAAATTTTTCATTTTTGTATTTTCCCCTCTTTACTTCCTTCTCTTCCCTGCCTTTTTTCCTTATTCCCTCTGAGTAATAAAATGATTGATGTCCAGAGGTTGTGTTCTTTTTCTTTTTTAACCTTTCTCTGTGCTAATGTGTAATTTTTCAAAACTACTATAACTTTTCTAAAGTTAGAGTAGCAAAACAGTGGGGATCTACAGTATTTATTGAAAAATCAATTAATGTTAATGCATATGCGTGGACATTGTCGGGAGTATAGAGCCCTCTGATTTATACTTTGATCTTAACATTGGTCGTTTTACCTTTTTTCATAGCAGCATGGCTATGGCCAGGATCTAATACTCATGTTGTGTAGAATATTACTACATAAGAGGTCTTATTAACTTCAGTGGACTTGATGGGGGTAAGATGCTATTCAGCATGTCAGAATCTGGCCCTCAGTGAGTATCAACTTTAACTTTGAATGCCTCTCTTATTTCTTACTTTGTGTCACAGCCTAAGTGGTGTTTGAATAGTTTCTTTCCTTTGGAATTAATTGTCTTCTCATTTGTAAGGTACATTTTACAAATTATCATCCTCGTAAACTGTTCATTAGGGAGTTCTTAATCTCTTTTAATCAAACAGCTTAAGTAAACTTACATTAATACTAACTGCATTAAAACACATACAGTACTATACACCAATACAATATTTGTATATTTCATTTTTCATTCTTTTTTTTTCCATGTTGGTCGCTGGGCAGCAATGTCTAAAAGTGATCTCTTACCTGAAATTAATCATATAGACTCAGTATTACGGACCTTGAGGAAAATATAATAAAATGCAGTTTTGACACTATGATTTGCTTAATTTATACTCCTGTGGAAAATCTGCTTTAATATTTTGCCCTATTCTCTTATCTTTGTGCACTTTGATGGTAGAGATAAGAACTGTTTGGACTAACATAGAGTAACAGCCAACTGACATGATAACTGATAAGTGTATTTTTCATTAACAGTTCCAAAGAATGTGTATAGGTTTTCAGTTATTCTCCAATATTTGTACCCAGTTTATAAAGTTACTTACAGCTAAGTCTGAATTAACTATATTAGACAAGCACATATGTGCAATTTAAAAATACAGCTCATATAGAGCAGGCTATATGTGCTGAGAACATAGCATAATATCATGTACTCTGCATGCAAATTTGATTGATCTATGTTGCTCATTTCGATTCCTTTTCCAAACAGTAACTTGGTAATTTCATTTTACAGATAATGTAGTCTGAGAACCTCAGTCAGTTTGCCAGTAGACATTTTTTTGATTCATGGCAAGGGCAGTTGCTAGCTTCTCAATGTATTTGTTTATATCTCCAAAATGAGAAGTACTGCAATGGTTGGAACATTATATGGTACACAATTTTTGTAAATAGGCCAGATCTACATGCACAGAAAAAGAGCCATGATCACAGCATGAACTTTTTCTGCATTGAGTATGTATTTGGATGGGAAGCAGTGGAGGGCTGCCTTATGAACACCCTATGGGTTTGTCTTCACTGATGGTGCTGCAATCGATGCAGCAGGTGTCGATTTAGCAGGTCTAGTGAAGACCCACTAAATCTATGGCAGCGTGCTCTCTGGTTGATTCGGTACTCCGGCTCCTCGAGAAGAATAAGGTAAGTCGACCAGAGAGCACAGCTGACACAGCAGAGTGAAGACACCGGGGTAAATCGACCTAAATTACGCTACTCCAGCTATGTGAAACTTTGGTCCAGAAATGTTGCAATAGAGGGCTAAGAAGTGTGTGGACATAATTCATGTTTCAGGATGCACCTGCAGTTGAACCTATTCACTTCTCGTACTCCATACAAAGATTACTCCAACTCCTGACAGGAATAATCTTGTATGAGGATATTGTGCATGGGACAATGGCCTGCCAGAATATGGGTGATAACTACTGCTGTTTTTACAGGATCAAGTTGCAACCAATAATTATTTTACTTAATCTTCCTTTGAGTTAGTCTTAAAGATGAATACAGATATTGTGACTATATTAAATTTCTACTAGGAACAGACAGTTAACCTGTTGAAATTACATAAAATATGCCTCTTTGCATTGATTAGATTAGAAAAAACTATTTTTGTATAGTCCTATGGGATTTATATTTTTCTAAAATATGCAGTGAGAAATAATAAAAAGAAATGATGACCAGACATAGCTTCAATTGCTTGGCAGGATAGAATTTTTTACTCCTGTGTAGCATATAAAAGTTTAAATTCAGAAATAACTTAAAACTTTAAATTTCTTATGCATGCCATTGCCTTCATGGTTTTTAGTGCATCTAATCATGCCTGTCTTGTTGCCAGGACAATGACACTAAAATGGGCTGAAAACAGCATCCTTTCACGTTGCATTAACGCATACTGAACAGCACTCCGCTTTGTGCATTTTGAACTCTCTGCAATAAAAGTTTTAAGAGATAAGAAGCTTTTTCTATTTCAGGGTCACCATTAGTCTGAATAATACATAAACATGGGAAAAGGTTTGAAGTTCTACTGAGGATCACAGTGTAGCATCAATTAAATTATACATCATTATCACAGCTGCCAACCCCAGTGCGGGATTTTAGCCCTCTATCTCACTAAATGTTCTATGTAGCTGTCTTGTCCAATTCTTTTTTTCAAAGCTACAACAGTGCTCTTTCACAAATGTAGTTTAAAGAAGAAATTAGAGGGTGAGGTTTGGTTGATCAAGAAAGAACTTTGAAGTGTCAACAGTCAAACACCAAGGAAGGGGGGAAAAAGGTCAATTCTCTAGCCTTAAAAAACACAAGGGAAAAATCAAACACTATTAAGTCATGACATTATTATGTTATTTTTGAAGTAGGCTGTATGCACTACCTCTGTCAGCTGAGTGGTTTGCACTGTAGTTCCTATCTTGAGTTAATAATTAAACCTTTTGTTAAAGTAGAAATGTAATGGCTATTTTACCTATCATCTCAAAAATATATATTGTAAGAGTTGTAATTAAAAAACCGCATCTACTACATTACCAATCTTCTTCTTTCATATGGCCTGGGTAGGTTGCAACAACTACAAATTAATATCTAAGTTTGATAGCCCGCCCATTGCCGCAGCAGTGAGCTGGTGAATGTCCTTCAGGCCCTCGGCAAAAGAATGAAGGGGACATTCAAATATGATGTGCTCTATTGCTTGTGCCTGATGAGCACAGTTGCATATAGGTGTTTGCTTCACTTTCCATTTAAAGAGGGTTTGTCCACATCTCCTGTGAGATGTCCTGATGCGATTCAATCTGCACCAGTCTTTCCAACATTAACCAAAAACCAGTGGTCCCTCAACAGAATCAACAGTGAGCTGTTTGTTTTGAGCGGTCGAAGTAGTCCATGTGATTCTCCATTGAGCCTCAGCATCAAAGTTGGGTGTAAGGATCTTGATACGGTTCCATGGAGGGTTGTGGGATTTTAATCTAATCTTTGGCAGGTTCTGCAGGTCTTGGTGAAGTGGGATCCTTGTATTTGCATTGCATGATTAAGAAAGTGAGATGTCTGAGCAGCTCTTCTAATCTTCTAATCTGTGGAGGCTGGATGTGTGATAGGACCAGGAGCCAGTCAACTGGAATAGATTTGAGTGTCCCCGACACTATGCGCATAGCATTATTGAGTTGAGTGTCAAGGAGTTTAGTGTGATTGCTATGAGACCACACTGGTGCACAATAGTAAACTGCAGAATATACCACGGCAATTGTTGCAGTTCATAAGGTCCATGGACCGGAGCCCCGTGATGTTCTGGCCAATTTTATGATAAGCGTGACACGAGACATGACTTTATTATGGGTGTGTAGTGGGGCGGCTGCCCCACTCCCATGCCAGATTGGGTTACAGCAGGCCAGAGTGGCTGCACAAGGCAGCAGCCAATCAGGGAGGGCCTGCTAGAGAGCCAGTCAGGGCTGAGCAAGAGGCAGCCAATCAGGGCCAGGCTAGGCCCTATATAAAGGCTGCCCAGGGGAGAGGCAGTCAGTCTCTCCCAGACCTTCAAAGGGGAAGGTTTGTCTCCTGAGTGAGGAGACCAGCACCTGGGACAGCGCAGTGCTGGGCAGGCTCGGGGGAGCAGAAGGGAACTCCAGCCTGGTACCTGCCAGGCTGCAGGCCCTGATAGAAGGGCCCACAAGGTGCAAAGGGGCTGAAGGGGAAGCGACCCAGGGAGGAGAGGCAGACAAGGGGAGTGAAGGAGGGCAGGGAGGCTGCTGTGAGAGGGTCCCTGGGCCGGGACCCAGAGTAGAGGGTGGTCCTGCCCCCCCCCCCATCCTTGTATTACACCCAGCCATTAGAAGTGGCCATAGCAGACTGCACCTGACCCCTGACAGAAAGGGTTAGACTTTGGGGCTGTGGTTGGCCACTGCAGCTGGGGTGAAGTGGAAAGACTGCTGTTAACACCCCCACACACATGCCCCAGAAGGGGGTGAGCATGGACTAGGGAGCACTGCTGGAGGGCAGTGTCCTGAAGAGGACGCCGCAAGAAGGGAGCAACACAGGTCCAGATGCCAACAGAGGGTGAGAGATGGATGGGACACCACCAGCAGAGGGTGCTCTGCAATGGACAGAGCTAATTCCCAGACATGCCAGCGGGAGGCACTGCGGTGGTGAGTCCTGACCCCATCACAGGGTGTTCTCGAGGTGTTGTCAAAAGGTCAAACTCCTGTCCAGTGTAATGCCAAAATACTTTGGATTAGCTTCGTAGCTGACGCTCTCACCACAGAACTGAACATCAAGTTTGGTATGAGCCATTTTATTGTTCGGATGGTTTTTTTTGGATTAGGCTTAAATTTCCAGCATTGGAAATAATCAGCTATTGTGCTAAGATCTCAGGTTAGGGTTCCTCTGATGGTATGGAGACTTGTATGCTGAACAGCTAGGGCAATATCATCCGCATACATGAATTTCCTTGACTCTGTCACTGGTATATCTGCTGTGTATAGATTAAAAAGTATTGGGGCCAGGAAAGAGCCCTGAGGGATGCCCAAGTTAAGAGTTCTTGGTCTACTGATCTGGCCATTAAAGTGTACCTTAAAGCAGCGGTCCCTAGTCATTGCCACCAAGAGCCGAATTGTTCATCGGCAGTGAATGATGTGGGAGACCTTGAGGAGGAGGCCCTGTCTCCGGACAGTGTAATATGCTGAGGAAAGATCAACAAGGGTAATTCCTGTCTTCAACTTACATTGGAATCCTGCCTCAGTGTGGCTGGTAAGTGAAGCTACTTAGTCACAGCAGTTCCTCTTTGGGCAAAATCCTGTCTGCTTCACTTGGAGGATCTCTTTGATGATATTAGATAGACGGTGGAGCAGCACCCATTTCATGAGCTTCTTGGTGGTTGAGAGGAGCAGATGGGGTGGTAGCTGGCTGCATCCTCTTTTCATATTCCCTCAGGAGAGACTCAGATTCTTTTGTTCAGCAGGGGGTGAAAGCCTTGTGGTGACCACACAGGATGTACTTCTAAGCAGTCAATTTTAGGATGTTTGTAAAACGACCAAAGTTTCTAGGTATGGGTTTGAGCCGTGGGATCCAAGATTCTGTTTCTGAAGTGTAGACGGTCCAGTCAGCCTTGCGGAAATGCCAACATGGCTTTGGCACAGACTGCAGAAGAGGCACTTCCAGGCCAATCTGGAGAATGATTGGGTGATGTTGGCTATGCAGGAAGTGACTCAGGATGGTTCTTATTGTGACCAGTGGGACACCTGTGCTATTACGGGTCACAAAACCCAGGTCAGGGTTGTGATCTGTTGTCCATCTTGCAGACCAAAAAGATCCAGATTGCTTTGGATCATAGAGCAGGTGGAGGTCTTCCAGGGAGGCCCATTCTGTGATCTGCTCCCCAGCTGTGTCATTTGAGCAGTATCCCCAGTCTTTGTGATGGTTGCTAAAGTCCCTAAGTAGATGGCCAGATGAGGAAGAGAAGGTAAGATGGGATCAGGCCACATGTTAGGTGGCTTGTATATGTTTACTGTAATGATGTCCCTAATTCTAACCACGTTGATCTCTCTCCCACTGGTTGACGATGCGTCCAAAACTTCCACATCCTCTAATCCATTTAGCATGTACACTGCTAGCCCATGTTTTGGATGTTGACAGCAGCGGTTTTGGTATAGCCATAGATTTTATGTCTGGCAGCTTTATCTTCTTCTTTCACATGTGTTTCTTGGAGGGCCACAGTATCAATGTGATGGCTTTGAGGGTCCTCAAGAGGTAATCCGCTTTTTCCCTGGACATCCCTTCTACATTAAGGTGGTATATTGGGAGGACTGGCTGAACTGTTCTTTTTTGGTCCTGGAAAGGGTGGTTTGAGGAAGTATAATCATTGCTATGTTTACTGGGAAGTCGGTAAATGACGTCCAGTAACCAATTGACTGGTATGTTGGTGGATTTGCAAAGAGCACAGAAAACACCAGCACTTAATAGAAGCACCACATGAAGTTTGTCGTCTTGCTCCCACATTACCAATTATTCCCACACTCTTCCCTACTGAAATGTAATGGCTACCTAATATGGGGTGATCTCTAGAAATGTCCCTATAGATAAAACTGATTTTGCAGGTCAGTGTGGACAGAACGACTGTCCATTTTGTTCATCTGTGCTTTAGGTTTCATTTAAACTTTTCACAATGGCTTACCATACTGGAGAAATGACTTTTCAGTGGGATAGAGTATGAAGCAGTGTTGTACAGCCATCATTGTACAAGTCAGCTAGTTATCACTTCAGTAGCAGCTTCAGCATAAATCTGAGATATAAAGAACTATTACCTAATACTTAGAAAAATCATTATCACAGTTTTTTTAAATTAATGTAATAACATCTAAAAGGTGATTAGAAATGTTTTGATTAAGTGGCAGTGCAAGTCTGAATAATATAATTAATTAATTTGCCTAATAGTGTTATTAGTTTGCTGGCCTACTAAATAGTCCCTTTTGAATAGCCACATGTAGAAGAGGGAAGTCAAGATGTAGTACATAACAATTTTTGTGTAGAATACTTAGAATTATATTCTGCCATTGATTTTTACACAAGAGACACCATTGATTTCAATGGGGAGGTTAGCATACAGATCAATGACATGTTATATCACTTAAAGGGTAGTAATGACTTGATATGTGAAACCAAATAGACAGGATGTACTGAGGGGTTTCTATATTAAGCTAGAAAACTCAACATTTAAAAATTTACTCTTTTATTTAGGCTATTTATAATCACTACAGAAAGAAGCATGAAAAGGAAATGTAAAAGACTGTGCAGTGATTGCATAGATGAGAGACTCATGGGGGAAAAAATTTTCTAGCTTGTGTACTGCCTTTTATATAAGGTAAAACTGATCCCATGCTGCTTCAAACCATAGGGGAAGCTGGATACTGACTAGCCAATAGTAGTAGCCCAAGAATCAGTCCTCTTTATATTCAGATCAGTCTGTATAACTAACCGGACAAAGACCTGGCTCATGGTTGCATTTTTCATTAGCTCTCCTGTTAAGTTAACTTTGTGCAGCAGAGTCTCAAAATGTTCAGAATTGGGGTTAGTTTGGATAAGAATCAAACTATAAAGCTTATCAAAATCTGCTGAGCTTGAAAGCTTGGGCTGGAAATCTCACAAGTCAATGTGTTTACAGGAAATTTCTTTCTGACTCTTTAGGTCCTGGTCATGGATGAGAAAACTGCATGGACAGATATTTTATCATGTAATTCATTCATTTTTTGTTTTTCATATATGAGAAACAGTTTGAGATTCAGATTTCTTAATTCCCTGAAAGCAAAGCAGGATACAGCACAGTCTCTAAGTTCCATTTCCCAGCTTCTTAACAGTTGCCTCACCCACTTTATATTCTCACTCTGACTGCATTTTCAGTCTTCAAGTTAGAACTTTGCTCCCTCACTAGTGCTCTCAAGACAAGTTTGTGACATTTTGTACCATCTGTGTGCAAATAAGAGGGTATTCATTTGACTATTCTGATTGGCTTCTGAACCGTTCGCTTACAGTTCCTTCTCATATTTCACTCTCTAATTGTACAAAAAATGCTCCCTAGGTCATGCTTTGTGCTTTAAATATACAAATATAAAAATGGATTATATAGACAAATAAACCCCAAGCCTTGTAGCTTACGATACTAACCTGGTACAATATGTCACCTACATAAGAACCTTGAAGCCATATTAAAAAGTTAATTTTTCACTGATCAAAATTACTATGCATATTTATCTATTGATATGGAAAGGGGAGCAGTAGAATCCATTTTTCACAGCTTTTATACCAGCTCTTTTCCAAATACACTGGAAAAATTGTCTGTTCTCCAATACATATGGCCTCTGAATCTGCCGATATACTACTGCCTACTGATATCATTGTGGGCCATAAATGTTGGGTAGATAGGGAACTGTGGCTTGAGCATTTGAAATAGTCAATGGGATACTGCTGAAGTACACCGAGAGAGTACAGTGGCAAATAACCTAAGGAATTTTGTGGATGTGAATCATGATTAAGATCCATATGTGCTGATGTTACCTGGCGTTCTTTCAACCCAAAGCTCTTGGTAACTTTTATTCTGTGTGAGGTGGTGTCAGGAAATAAATCAGGGGAGACACGGCCGTCCGACCGATAGATGGCTGGCACAAACAGGACAACACAAGTGTGCTTTCACTTAAAGCTAAACTTTACTTAGTTTCAAGCACTTATACACAGGTCTGCAAGAGGTTAGTAAAACACCCCCAACCCTTGATAATTACCAAAGCTGAGCATGGCTCTCGAGTGGCACAGCGGCAGCCCGTCTGCCACTGGGAAACACAAGATGCATCCAGAAAGAGAGAGTCCAGTCCTGAAGAGTCCCCCTACCTCAAACTTCTCCCCCTTATTTATACATTATTAATAGAATGACATGCCCCTTAAAGAAAACTTGTTAAGCAAGCAGTTCCAATGGGCAAGAAAGAGGCTCCTTCTGATTATTGATTAACCAGGTGTGGGTTTTTCTAGAGTTTGCAGCCTTGAGGCCCCAGTAGACATTCCTGGGGCACATCCTGCTCTTCTAAGATGCATGTATCAGCAACTTCAACACAGTTCTTATCAGGAAGGACAGGGGACAAGCTGCCCTTTCTGTGGCACCCAAAAATGCCCCTCCTCTCCTGCCTTGGTTAAGCTAAGCCTGCAGACTTGGCTAATTTACAGCCTGCTGACTTGGCTGCTTTTAGCAATAAGCCATAGTGATTTCAGGCACTTTGCTGGTTTGCCAAAGTCTCCCTGTACACTGAGTTGCTTAAGCCTGAAGAGCACCCAAGGCTAGCACTCACAGAAACCTAATTTTGGTTGAATAGAGTCCTTAGATACATTGTGATATTGTAAAATACCAAGTGTCTTTGACCTGTCAGTGAAAAAGGAGCTTGGGCTTCGTAACAAATGGAACAGTGATGTATATTTGGAAGCTTCATGACATATTAAAGTAGTTTATGAGACACAATTTGTTTTGGTGGTCTGCTCTGATTGATGGCATGCTATCTGCCACTGATTCATCTGTTGTGGTATTTCTGTAATAAATGTTTGTTGCTAGACAGTGCTAAATGTGTTCCATCTAAATCATTCGTTACTTATAACAAGTTTCAGTGTATATGAATCAAAGGTTATTTATACTTGCTTTCGAAAGAATTTATCATTTTGAAGCAGCTCTATCACTTCAAATGGGATAAGGGAGTGAATACATGTTTTGAACCTCTAGGTAATATATACTGCAAATTGTAAAAAGTTAGAGTGTGCAATCTTACTTAAAAAGTTAATCTATATTTTTCATCCTTTTATATCATCTGATCTGACTCATCTATGTGAATAAACTATTTTGAATAAGTAATACCTAAAACAATTGTAGTTTAAAAGATGATGAAAAGGTTGTGAAGGACAAGATGCTTCTATGTTTGCCCAAAAACTATAGTGTTTTGGAGAAACTGCATCACTATCATTTTTTGGCGTGTAAAATTTCCACTTAGGTTTATATAATCATTAAATAACCAGCTGATCAGAAAACAATACAAAATGTATGTTCTACCTATGTGGGATTTTTCACAAACTTCAAAAGTACAGAATACATTTTTTTTTTCCCCTGAGCAAACTCTGCGCTTCAAGCTTCCTTTTGCTTGCTATAATATGAGACACAAATAAAGAAGAGTGAGTAACAGGTGAAAGGAAAATAGCTATATATATTTTCCCCAGCAAGCAGAGGTATCTGGAGGGTCAATAATATTAGGTTACTTTTTATTTTATATGAACTGAGGTTCCCTTCTATAAGCATTTGGAAATGGCGGGAGGCAGGGGAAGGATTTTTAAATATTTATTTAGGAGTGAGGAGTCTAGCAAAATATAGCTAGAATGCTTCTTTGGGCACTTATCAGCAAATGGCCTTTTGGATCTTGAGCTTTTGCCAGAACTAGAATTTGAATGCTTTTTTTCCTGTTTTCTGTGTGCTACACTGTCTTGAGTTTTATATCTAATTTTAAAGTAGATCTGATCTGGATTACTCCTATACTGCTATTAATTTTCTTTTGTGTAAAGTACCTGATGTGCATTAGAAGCAAAGTTTTGAAATTTTATTCATAGTAGTAGTATGCACTAAAATAGCACCTAGGTTTTGTCTACACTGCAATAAAACACCTGTGACTGGCCTGTTAGCTGATTCAGGCTTGGGCTGTGGGGCCATAAAATTGCAGTGTAGACATTTGAGCATAGGCTGGAGTCTGGGCTCTTGGACCCTCCCCACTCACAGGATCCCAGAGCGCAGGCTCCAGCCCAAGCCCCATGAATTCAACTGACATGGGCTAGCCCGTGGGTGTTTCACTGCTATGTAGAGACATACCCTTATAGGGACCAAGTGAGATTGGGTCCCCATTATGCTGAGTGCTGTACCATAGTGAGAGAGAGTCCCTGCTCCAGAGAAGTTACGGCCTACATAGGCGAGGCAGACAAAGAGTGGAAGAGAAAACACAGGCACTGAGAGGTGAAGTGGCTTGCCCAAACTCACAGAGTAGGGCAGAGTCAATGCCAGAAGTATAACCTGGGTTTTCTGTCTAGTAGACCACCCACTTACAAACATATACAGTACACATTGGTACACTTGGTATCTGTTTACAATCTTTGGAAATGGCAAACACGTTGTCTTCATCATCAAGGAAGAGTGAAAGCATTAAGTTCTCTTACTCTTAAGTTTGCCCTGGTGGGATAGTCCTATTTCTCTGCTTCCATCAGTGTTCTGTCTCTTATGCTAAGCTCAGAGCACATCAGTACCACTCAAGGCGGAACACACTGCAGGGTGCTTAATAAAATTTGAAATTTATTTCGATTTAGTAGCAGGGGAATAATCAATGTCTAATACATAAATCTTCAGAGACCTCATTTGACAAGAGAAAACAGTTCAAGATCTTCTACTGCTTAAAGCTCACGAACGAAGATTATGTGGTGATAGATGGGAGTTAAGTTTTTTGCTTTGCCTGAGACCCCTCTTTTCTATTTCTTTCCACATCCTTTCAGTTATAAATCCTTGCTGCGCTCTCTCACTCTCTCTCCCTTTTTTTCCTTTTCAAATAGCTGTGGTAATGCATACACATGGATTAGCCTGAATTTTTTTTTCCCATCCACTTCTCAGAACCTTGGTTGCTGCTAGTTGAGTTTTGTAAAATTATAGGATACTCTTGATAGACAAATATATTCTCCATGGTATAGCTCTTTTTAGAGCTGATTATTCCATCAAGTTCATGGAAGCTCTAAGTTTATGAATAAAAAATGTTTCTCATCCACTGCCAAAAATGTTTTTTTACTTCTGTATCCAGAAAGATAATTAGGTTTATAATGTCTTGCAGCTGCTGTAAAAAACAAACAAAAGATTTTTGGGGTTTTTTTGGTATTGTCTGACCTGAGCTTTGCTTAAAATTTTTAGCTCATCATACTTTTAACCATATTGGCTATAGAGGCCTGTAGCTACCTCACTAACTAGCTGGTGATGTGAACCTTTCTCTGATGTAGTAAGTATTCATATTACAGTAATCTCATTGTATTAGGCACTGTACAAACACATAATGAGAGAAAGACCCTTCCCCCAAAAGCTTACAATCTAAATAGACAAGACAGCAAGGGCTAAAAGGAAACAGGCGGAAGTGAATTGACTTGCGTTATGGTCACACAGCAAGTCAGTGTCAAAACCAGCCACAGAACCCAGGTCTCCTGAGTTCCAATCCAGCAGCCTTTCCATTAGCCCACAGCACCTCTGTACATACTTCCATTTCTATATCTGTCTTCCCTCCCCTTTCCTCTATTGCTCAGTGATTGTATCTGTTGCTTTGCTCAGATGCTGCTTCCATGTGTGGTTATTTTTCAAATGGGTTGATAGACTTGGTGCTCCTGGGTAACTAGTCATTTTTCTTTCAGCTGGCAACTTTCCTACACAAGTATTATTGCTGTCCATAGAATTTAGTGAGAGGGAGAAAAAAAATTCATACTAAGGATCAAAGGTCTCTTTTAGGCTTCCTGAAAATGACAAATAATATTCAAGGTGTCTATGAGAAAGCAACAACCTCTTCTTTCTACCCAGTTCTGTGACAATTACTACAGAGCAGGGGAGGGCAAATTTTTTGGCCTTAGGGCGACATCAGGGTTCCAAAAGTGTATGGAGCGTACTAAATTTCTCTCCATAGGAATGTGCTACTTAGTGTTATATTGACTGCTGCCAGTCCTAGTGCTCTGAGTGGCGGCGGGGGGGGGGGTTTGGATAAGGGGCAGAGGGTCCCCAGAGGGGGCGGTCAAGGGACAAGGAGCAGGGGGGCAGTCAAGGGGTGGTAAGTGGGAGGCAGTGGATAGGGGGTGGGGGCCAGGCTGTCTGGGGAGGCACAGCCTTCCCTATCTGGGTGTTGTGAATTAAATTGCTCCCCATAGGAATGTGCTACTTACTTACAGCTGCTAGTCCTGGTGCTCTGTAAGTAGCACATTCCTATGGTGAGCAATTTAAGCACTGCACCCCAGCAGCTCTCGCAGCCATGCTGCCCAGCAGGAGCTTGCAGCCCTGCTAGCCAGAGCACTGGCGGCACGGCAAGCTGAGGCTGTGGGGGAGGGGCTGGGGGCTAGCCTTCCCGGCCGGGAACTCAAGGGCTGGGCAGGACAGTCCCACGGGCCAGATGTGGCACGCGGGCTGTAGTTTGCCCACCTCTGCTACAGAGGTTACCATCACAAAGAAAGCATCATATTGAGAGTCAGGCTGTTCATTTTGATCCCTGCTATTTCCTGATGGAATCTTTTCTGAGACTGGGTTTTAGATACCACCTTTTTAATGAACTTAGATTCATTAAAAAGGTGGTATCTAACCCCAGTGTCTACAAGTTTCTACTTTATATCCACTCTTTTTATCTTGATGCCTATGAAATCTTCCATTTTTTTCACCCTCAAAGGTTATCCTTCTTGCTGACTATTATGATATTTTGTTAAATCCAAAAATTAAACTTAATTGTCCTGTCAGGTAGTCATTTTACCCAATGTACAAATGAGGAAACTGAGGCATTGAGAGGTTAGATTTGCCAGATAGAGTTGGGAATAGAGAAAAGGAATCTTCTCTCCCTTGTTGTTGTTGTTGCAAGACCACACTTCCTCGTCTTTGTATAACAGTAATGTCAAATTGAGCTTTGTTATGATGACTTTGCACCACCGCTAGTACCATTGTTTCTCCTTTGCCAAAATATAGCTTATTACTGAATGGGCTTCTGATACAGAGGAAATTGGAGATTGATCCACTGAAGACAGAGGAGGACAGGAAGAGTGGCACCTACAAAGGACAAGGAATAGATGACATATCTGCAGCCAGCTTAGGCCCTGACTGTTCTCTTTCCATTTTCCACATTCTAAGCTTTTATTTTCTCACTTCTCAATTTGTCTCTTTCTTCCTTGATTCTTCTCCATTAACCTACACAAAGAATGGAAAATAAGTGGCGAGGGAGCAGTATTTGTTACGTCTTTGTGTTTACTATCTTAACCTCATGCTCCCATTGTCATGTTTTAACACAAGAAGAACTACCTACAGCTCAAGCTGGGTGAAATTTTTTGACTACAACTTTTTGGGGGGGCAGAAAATGCACATTTGGCCACACTCAAACATTTCACAGTTCTGCCACATTGTTTCAGTAGGGAAGAGTGTGGGAGTAATTAATTGGTAATGCAGTAAATGTGTTTTTTTTTAATTACAACTCTTAATTAATAAATAAATATATAGGGAGAGGGATGGATGATGGGTAAAATAGACACTTGGCCTTCTCAATGTATGTCATTTTTGAATATAGGACTTCACCCCCAAGTCATTAAGGCACTTTTGTAAATTTGACACTTATGGTTTTATTAGGTAAACTACAGAAGTTTATCATAGAATATCAGGGTTGGAAGGTGTCAAGGTTCCTCCCCCACTCTGAACTCTAGGGTACAGATGTGGGGACCTGCATGAAAAACCTCCTAAGCTTATCTTTACCAGCTTAGGTCAAAACTTCCCCAAGGTACAAAATAGTCCACCCTTTGTCCTTGGATTGGCTGCTACCACCACCGTACAAATACTGATTACTGGGGAAGAGCTGTTTGGACACGTCTTTCCCCCCAAAATACTTCCCAAAACCTTGCACCCTACTTTCTGGACAAGGTTTGGTAAAAAGCCTCACCAATTTGTCTAGGTGACTACAGACCCAGACCCTTGGATCCTAAGAACAATGAACAATCCTCCCAACACTTGCACCCCCCCTTTCCTGGGAAATGTTGGATAAAAAGCCTCACCAATTTGCATAGGTGACCACAGACCCAAACCCTTGGATCTGAGAACAATGAAAAAGCATTGTTTTCTTACAAGAAGACTTTTAATAAAAATAGAAGTAATTAGAAATAAGAAATCCCCCCTGTAAAATCAGGATGGTAGATACCTTACAGGGTAATTAGATTCAAAACATAGAGAACCCCTCTAGGCAAAACCTTAAGTTACAAAAAGGATACACAGACAGAAATAGTTATTCTATTCAGCACAATTCTTTTCTCAGCCATTTAAAGAAATCATAATCTAACACGTACCTAGCTAGATTACTTACTAAAAGTTCTAAGACTCCATTCCTGGTCTATCCCCGGCAAAGACAGAATATAGACAGACACACAGACCCTTTGTTTCTCTCCCTCCTCCCAGCTTTTGAAAGTATCTTGTCTCCTCATTGGTCATTTTGGTCAGGTGCCAGCGAGGTTACCTTTAGCTTCTTAACCCTTTACAGGTGAGAGGAGCTTTCCCCTGGCCAGGAGGGATTTCAAAGGGGTTTACCCTTCCCTTTATTTTTATGACAGAAGGGACCTCAGGAGGTCATCTAGTCCAACCCCCTGCTCAAAGCAGGACCAATCCCCAACTAAATCATCCCAGCCAGGGCTTTGTCAAGCCTGACCTTAAAAACTTCTAAGGAAGGAGATTCCACCACCTCCCTAGGTAACGCATTCCAATGTTTCACCACACTCTTAGTGAAAACGTTTTTCCTAATATCCAACCTAAACCTCCCCTACTGCAACTTGAAACCATTACTCCTTGTTCTGTCATCCGCTACCACTGAGAACACTCTAGATCCATCCTCTTTGGAACCCCCTTTCAGGTAGTTGAAAGCAGCTATCAAATCCCCCCTCATTCTTCTCTTCCACAGACTAAACAATCCCAGTTCTCTCAGCCTCTCCTCATTAGTCATGTGTTCCAGTCCCCTAATCATTTTTGTTGCCCTCCGCTGGACTCTTTCCAATTTTTCCACATCCTTCTTGTAGTGTGGGGCCCAAAACTGGGAACAGTACTCCCGATGAGTCCTCACCAATGTTGAATAGAGGGGAGAGATCATGCCCCTCAATCTGCTGGCAATGTCCCTACGTACATATATCCCAAAATGCCACTGGCCTTCTTGGCAACAACGGCACACTGTTGACTCATATCCAGCTTCTCGTCCACTGTAGGTCCTTTTCTGCAGAACTGCTGCCTAGCTATTCGGTCCCTAGTCTGTAGCGGTGTATGGGATTCTTCCGTCCTAAGTGCAGGACTCTGCACTTGTCCTTGCTGAACCTCATCAGATTTCTTTTGGCCCAATCCTCTAATTTGTCTAGGGCCCTCTGTATCCTATCCTTACCCTCCAGTGTATCTACCTCTCCTCCCAGTTTAGTGTCATCTGCAAACTTGCTGAGGGTGCAATCCACACCATCCTCCAGATCATTAATGAAGACATTGAACAAAACCAGCCCCAGGACCGACCCTTGGGGCACTCCACTTGATAACGACTGCCAACTAGACATGGATCCATTGATCACTACCCGTTGAGCCCGACAATCTAGCCAACTTTCTATCCACCTTACAGTCCATTCATCCAGCCCATACTTCTTTAACTTACTGGCAAGAATACTGTGGGAGACCATGTCAAAAGCTTTGCTAAAGTCAATGAGCAACACATCCACTGCTTTCCCCTCATCCACAGAGCCAGTTATCTCGTCATAGAAGGCAATTAGATTAGTCAGGCATGACTTGCCCTTGGTGAATCCATGCTGACTGTTCCTGATCACTTTCCTCTCCTCTAAGTGCTTCAGAATTGATTCCTTGAGGACCTGATCCATGATTTTTCCAGGGACTGAGGTGAGGCTGACTGGTCTGTAGTTCCCCAGATCCCCTTTCTTCCCTTTTTTAAACATGAACACTACATTAGCCTTTTTCCAGTTGTCCGGGACCTCCCCCGATGGCCATGAGTTTTCAAAGATAATGGCCAATGGCTCTGCAATCAAATCCGCCAACTCCTTTAGCACTCCTGGATGCAATGCATCCGGCCCCATGGACATGTGCTCATCCAGCTTTTCTAAATAGTCCCGAACCACTTCTTTTTTCACAGCGGGCTGTCACCTCCTCCCCATGCTGTGCTGCCCAGTGCAGTAGTCTGGGAGCTGACCTTGTTCGTGAAGACAGAGACAAAAAAAGCATTGAGTACATTAGCTTTTTCCACATCCTCTGTCACTAGGTTGCCTCCCTCATTCAGTAAGGGCCCACACTTTCCTTGACTTTCTTCTTGTTGCTAACATACCTGAGGAAACCCTTCTTGTTACTCTTAACATCTCTTACTAGCTGCACCTCCAGGTGTGATTTGGCCTTCCTGATTTCACTCCTGCGTGCCCGAGCAATATTTTTATATTCTTCCCTGGTCGTTTGTCCAATCTTCCACTTCTTGTAAGCTTCTTTTTTGTTTTTACGATCAGAAAGTTAAGCCAAGCTGGTCACCTGCCATATTTACTATTCTTTCTACACATCGGGATGGTTTGTCCCTATAACCTCAATAAGGATTCTTTAAAATACAGCCAGCTCTCCTGGACTCCTTTCCCCCTCATGTTATTCTCCCAGGGGATCCTGCCCATCAGCTCCTTGAGGTTGTCAAAGTCTGCTTTTCTGAAGTCCAGGGTCCATATTCTGCTGCTCTCCTTTCTTCCCTGTGTCAGGATCCTGAACTCGACCATCTCATGGTCACTGCCTCCCAGGTTCCCATCCACTTTTGCTTCCCCTACTAATTCTTCCCAGTTTGTGAGCAGCAGGTCAAGAAGAGTTCTGCCCTTAGTTGGTTCCTCCAGCACTTGCACCAGGAAATTGTCCCCTACACTTTCCAAAAACTTCCTGGATTGTCTGTGCACCGCTGTATTGCTCTCCCAGCAGATATCAGGGTGATTGAAGTCTCCCATAAGAACCAGGGCCTGCGATCTAGTAACTTCCGTTAGTTGCCGGAAGAAAGCCTCATCCCTCTGGTCTGGTGGTCTATAGCAGACTCCCACCACGACAGCACCCTTGTTGCTCATGCTTCTAAACTTAATCCAGAGACACTCAGGTTTTTCTGCAGTTTCATACCGGAGCTCTGAGCAGTCATACTGCTCTCTTACATACAATGCAACTCCCCCACCTTTTCTGCCCTGCCTGTCCTTCCTGAACAGTTTATATCCATCCATGACAGTACTCCAGTCATGTGAGTTATCCCACCAAGTCTGTGTTATTCCAATCGCATCATAATTCCTTGATGTGCCAGGACTTCCAGTTCTCCCTGCTTGTTTCTCAGGCTTCTTGCATTTGTGTATAGGCGCTTGAGATAACTTGCTGTTTGTCCTGCTTTCTTAGTATGAGGCAGGAGCCCTCCCCTTTTGTGCTCTCCTGCTTGTGCTTCCTCCCGGTATCCCGCTTCCCCACTTACCGCAGGGCTTTGCTTTCCTTCCCCTGGTGAACCTAGTTTCAAGCCCTCCTCACTAGGTTAGCCAGCCTGCTTGTGAAGATGCTCTTCCCTCTCTTCGTTAGGTGGAGCCCATCTCTGCCTAGCACTCCTCCTTCTTGGAACACCATCCAATGGTCAAAGAATCCATAGCCTTCTCTCTGACACCACCATTAGTTGACTTCCACAATTCGACAGTCTCTACCCAGGCCTTTTCCTTCCACGGGGACGATGGATGAGAACACCACTTGCACCTCAAACTCCTTTATCCTTCTTCCCAGAGCCACGTAGTCTGCAGTGATCTGCTCAAGGTCGTTCTTGGCAGTATCATTGGTGCCCATGTGGAGAAGCAGGAAGGGGTAGCATTCCAAGGGCTTGATGAGTCTCGGTAGTCTCTCCATCACATCGTGAATCCTAGCTCCTGGCAAGCAGCAGACTTCTCAGTTTTCCCAGTCGGGGCGGCAGATAGATGACTCAGTCCCCTTGAGGAGAGAGTCCCCGACCACCACCACCCGCCTCCTCCTCTTGGGAGCAGTGGTCGTGGAACCCCCATCCCTAGGACAGTGCATTTCTTGCCTTCCAGTCGGCAGAGTCTCCTTCTGATCCCTTCCCTCAGATGTATCATCCAGTCCACTCTCCACATTAGTACCTGTGGAGAAAACATTTTCTAAGTATATAAGAACTCTAAAATGTGTGTAAAAACAACTTTGAAGAGCTTTTGCAATCTATCAATTCAGTAATTTGAATTCTAGAACTTTCCCCCCATTAAATGTATGTTTACACTCCAGAGCCATTGGATTTTACAAGAAACAAATCTTGCATTGGAATCATAGAAATGTAGGACTGGAAAGGACCTTGATAGGTCATCTAGTCCAATTCCCTACACTGAGGCAGGACTAAATATTGTCTAGACCAGTGGTTCCCAGACTTTTTCTGCCACTTGCGCAGGGAAAGCCCCTAGCGGGCCGGGCCGGTTTGTTTACCTGTCGCGTCTGCAGGTTCGGCCGATCGTGGCTCCTACTGGCTGTGGTTCGCTGCTTCAGGCCAATGGGAGCTGCTGGAAGTGGTGGCCAGTACATCCATTGGCCCCACGCTACTTCCAGCAGCTCCCATTGGCCTGGAACAGCGAACTGCAGCCACTAGGAGCCACGATCGGCCGAACCTGCGGATGCGACAGGTAAACAAACCGTCCTGGCCCACTAGGGGCTTTCCCTGCACAAGTGGCGGAATAAGTTTGGAAACCACTGGTCAAGACCATCCCTGATATTAAAACCCTCCAATGATGGAGATTCCACAACTTCCATAGGTAATTTTGTTTCAGTGCTTAAGTACCCTTGCAGTTAGGAAGCTTTTCCTGAAGCCCAACCTAAATCTCCCTTACTGCAATTTAGGCCCATTATTTCTTATCATGACATCAGTGGCGAAGAATAATTTATCACCCTTCTCTTTATAATAACCATGTACATACCTGAAGACTATCATCATGTTCCCTTCAGTCTTCTCTTCTCCATGCTAATCAAATCCAGTTTTTTCAATCTTTCCTTGTAGGTCATGTTTTCTAGATCTTTAATCACTTTTGTTACTATCCTCTGGACTTTCTTCAATTTGTCCACATCTTTCCTGAAGTGTGGTACCCAGAACTGGACACAATATTCCAGTTGAGACCTTATCAGTGCTGAGTGGAGTAAAAAAAATTTGTCTTGTGTCTTGTTTACAACAATCCTGCTAATGCATCCCAGAATGATGTTCACTTTTTTTTGCAGCGGTATTACCCTGTTGATTCAAATTTAGTTTGTGATCCACTATATCCCTCAGATCCTTCTTTGCAGTCTCCTTCCTAGGCAGTCATTTCTCATTTTATACTTGTGCAATTGATTATTCCTTCCTAAGTGTAGTACTTCGCATTTGTCCTTATGGAATCTGATCCTATTTATTTCAGACCGTTTCTCCAGTTTATCAAGGTCATTTTGAATTCTAATCCTGTCCTCCAAAGTGCATGTATATACCTCCCATCTTGGTATAGTCCATAGACTTTATAAGTATACTCTGTGTCATTATCCAAACAATTGATGAAGATATCGAATAGAACCGGAATCATGATAGGTCCCTGTGGGACCCCACTTGATATGCTTGGTTGTGAACCATTGATAACTACTCTCTGAGTACACTTCTCTAACCAGTATTATTGCTGTGTTATTTTTCCAACACAGATTCCCCATCACCACCAAGTCCTGTGGTTTGGATGGTTTAGTAAGTTTTTAAAAAGAGCCTATCCACGTCACCTCTTCTTCCTGTTTAAGTGGTGTGATGGGATATACCAGGTCCTTTGAGGCCGCCCTGCTGGAGGCCAACCCCAGGAAAGGAGCAGTGAAGGTGAGTCCTCCATGCCTACCTAGAAAGGCTGCAGGGAAGCAGCCAATCTGAACTCAGCAGTCTCAGTTAATGGGACTGAAGGCCCCAGAAAGAGCCAGCCATTTGTTGACTTTGGTACCCCAGAAGGGGTTCATTCATGCACTGAAGACCAGCCTGATGATGGCAACAGCCAACAGGGGGCTCCAGAAAAAAAGGAAAGAGTGCAGGATTGCACCTGGCTGACAAGAGGCACAGGTCTACAGTAGACCCCTACCATGACATCACTCTTGTTTTTTACCCCTTTTTTTCTTACCCAGAGACTTTCAACGTCTGCCTCCCACTTCTATCCCAACCTCAGCACGAGTGTATACATCTTTGAAATACAAGGCAACACCTCCTCCCTTTTCTCCCTACCTGTCTTTCCTGAACAATCCGTATATTTTTGTAAGAATATTGCAGTCATGTGAATTATCCCACCAAGTTTCTGTGATGTCAGTTATGTTGTAATTGTTCACTAGTATTTCTTGTTCTTCCTTCTTATTCCCCATATTAATTGTACTAGCATACAGACATGTAAGATGTTGATTAGATATTCCCTCACATCTCCTTTGTCCCTGCTGTGATTGCCCATGTGCCCCCAGATGCCAACCCTTCACACAGTTCTCTGTTTTGGATTTACCTATGGCCTTTTGTCTCCTGCCCCCATCAAACATAGTTTAAAGTCTGCCACATTATACTCTTTACCATCCTTTATTAGTGGACCCCATCTCTGCTCAGTAGTCTTTCTCAGAACAGCATCCCATGGCCGAGGAAGCTGAAGCTTTCCTAGTGACACCATTCACACAACTATGCATTCATTTTCAGAATATACCCAGGTATGTGTTAATATAATCCACCAGGTAAAAAGTCCATAAATATGTATTTACTCAATATCTTGTAATGCCTCGAAGGCAGTCATTAGGCTTTCAGTGTGAACTCTAATACACTTAAATGAAGGTTTTCATTTCTCTCTCTATATATATTTTTTGGACACATGCACATACAAAATCCATATCTGAATATCTTAAGATATTACCAACAGCAAGGACATATGAAGTTACAACTGGCATTTTAATCCAGTACAACTATTTTGTGCGCAGGTGTTAAATGGGCCTAAACTCAGAACCTGAGGTTGTATATCGAACAATATTTGCTTTAATACTCAATTGCAAGTGTTAGAGGAGAGCTAAATTCCCAGTTACACTGGTGCATACCTGTCTCCAACAAAATGGAGTTGGTATGGATTTATATCGCTGTGAGAGCAGCATTTGATCTGAAAGTCAGTTTGATTTTAAATGTCTTTGCTTTATGTAAACACAATTTGCATCACTTTTCATTAAACATACAGACGATAATCAGACTAAAAACACTGAGCCAGATCCTCATCTGGTGAAAATCAGCATGAGCTATGTCTCTTTATATTAGCTGAGTATCTATCCATTATCTTTAAAAATTAAAATAATCAACCTCAGTAATTAACTGAGATTTGTGGGTTTCATTTCTTTTGTTTTATATCTCATTGTATAAAATGGTGTCATGCATATTCACCCAACATTATTAAAAGTACTGTTCACCTATTGCTACCCAATCTGTAGTACAGACAGTATTGTTATAAACCATTTGTTTCAGGTTCTATTAGAAATTCATCCAATTAGAAAAATAATAATTAAAAGGAGCAGGGATGTGTGTCAAAATATAATTGCAAATTCCAAAGAAAGGAAATTATATAGTAAGGTTGGCAGTCATTCTTATTAGGTAGCACAAGGACAGAGGGTGAAAAATTCAAAGATGAGTGAAATACCAGAGAATATCATTCTAATAACAGTGTTCATTCTAGCCTGCTGTGCTTTTGGTCTCCCACAGCGTTTAGCCAAGTTTCTTCCTCTTTTCTTCAAAGTTGCTGTGTAACCTTGTGAGAAAGTTTAGCTTATCTCTTTGGAGACCTCTCAGAAGTTTTTAATTTATCCAGCAAATTTGCCAATAGTGTCTACGACTCTTAAAAACTAAAATAAAATGGTAGTTGTGAATCAGATAAATGTAAAAATAAAATTAACATTGGAGGAATCCAATTATTCTTATATCACCTTATGCTATAGTTCATATAATTTAAACAATGCCAGGCCACAGCCAACACACATTATAGAAGGAGTAGTCAACCCATAGTAAGACAAAGAATATGGAGGAGTGAAGGGGGAGCAGTGGTTCATGTCCACAATCAGTCATGGATATAAATCTGATTGTAGACACAGCCTTACAGAGGGATTTCTCTTTCCTCCTACACTTACAAAAAGGAAGATACCACTCTGGTATTCCACAAAGGAAATCACTATGGTGATTTCTACCATACCACTGAGAGAGCTCACAACAACAATTCTTTTCATTCCTCATGTAGGATTGGAAAGCAGCTTCCTGTGGTGCTTTACTAAGTAAAAATTTTGTGGGCCTCATGTGCTCAGTAAGGATGGAACCCTGTTTTATGGGCTGATATGATGCTCCACAGATGCATACCACAAGTACAATCTCTCTTGTACAATTCTCACCATGGCCTCTGTTGGTGACTAAACAATGTAGGAAGCCAGGTGCTTTTGACCCAATGTCACAAATACACCAGGAAAAGAATAAAAGAAAAATAAAACATTTAGAGATGGAATTAAAAAAAAAACAAACAAACTCAACAGTGGGTCTATTTTCAGAACAACTTGAAAATAAGGTTTTAAGCTGCACTGTATTTTTCTGATTTTATTTTATTTTACATCCCACCGGAGGAATAAAGTATGTAGCTGCTGTTTTAAATATGCAGTCAGCATTACATTTTGAGGAAAAACTGAGTAAAAAATTAACTTCTTCTGATCCTAAGGAATCTGAGCTGCAGACATTCTGGTTCCTCTGGCAGAGTAGTACCACAACCACGGAAAACATAGTCTTGGAGGAAACATTCCAGTCTAAGCATGCAATCCTTATAGCATCTGTCTCAACTCCACTCCAGACTGACATCTGCTGGAGAAAAGGGATCTGATACTTCACTTCGTGACACAATGAGCATCACCTGATTCCAGTGGAAAAACTGGGATTGCAAAATAGGGAATCTGTCCCTAACTGACCCATCAAAAATTCATTTAGCTCTGCCACTGATGTCATCACCCTGACTGCCTTCTCTAATGGGTGGTTAATAGGGAGCTGGCTGGCAGCATGTTTTTGCATATACCATACATTTGATAAAGCTAATGGGCCCAATGCAGACGTTAGCAGTTAAGTATGTTATCTAGATTTGGGACAAACCGTGAAGGGTTTTGGTCCCATAAATAAAAATTAGACCATAAATAGATTTTGGCAGCCTGTGGCATATATAATCCTGCATCCATAAATTAAATGCTATTTGAAGGGAGACTGTATCCAGATTCTCTAATCAATCTGAAATTCCAAAAAGGAACATATTGTCATGAATAAGTACAGAAATATGAGATACTTTTGAATTGATCCCAGCCCCCTAGTCAAATTACAATGTGGGTAATTACATTCAGCCTATATAACATTGTCGTTTCAACTGCATATGGTATTCGTCACCTTACTTCCAGAACCTTGTTGTTATGTAGTATTCCCTGAAGTGAATGGCAGCTGTTTTCCACTGCTGTTGTTTGTGTTTCAGTGATGGAAAAGTGATCTTTTTCAGAATTATTTGCAACCTCAGACACCGAATAAGGGAGGGGTGGCCAAGCTCTGGCTCCAGATCCACATGCGGCTCTTCAGAAGTTAATATGCGGCTCCTTGTATAGGAACCGACTCTGGCGCTGGAGCTACAGGCGCCAACTTTCCAATGTGCCGGGGGGTGCTCACTGCTCAACCCCTGGCTCTGCTGCAGGCCCAGCCGTCACACCACCCCTGAGCCTGCCATGCCTTCGCTCCTCCCTCTCCTCTTCCCCCTCCAAGCCTCTACATGACTTAAAACAGCTGACTGGGAGGTACAGGGAGGGAGGGGGAGGTGCTGATTGGTGGGGCTGCCGGTGGGCGGGAGGCACTGGGAGCAGGGGGGGAAGTTGATGGGGGGCTGCTGACATATTACTGTGGCTCTTTGGCAATATACATTGGTAAATTCTGACTCCTTCTGAGGCTCAGGTTGTCCACCCCTGGAATAAGGGGATGGTTAGTTGCAAATTCCATTGGATTAAACTCTGATGTTGTTTTGTGGCTGCTGTGCCCTCGTATATGGATTTTTCCACAAGAGGGTTTGACTAAGCCCATAGTAGTCTTGTTGCTAATTACTAAACATAGCTTTTCTACAGGTCTGTAAAAGTATATCACATACTTTACTCATTCTGCTGCACAAGATTAGAGGGCAAGCATTCAAATGGATGCAGGAGCAAGCTTTTTTTTATTGGTGTCAGGGTTCAGTTTTGAAAATCAAGGTCACAAAATGAAGCATAAGATATTCATGAAAAACTGAGGCATTTTAAGCCTAAAAAGGATCATGGAAAGTTGCTGGGAACAAAAGTGAAATATTAATTTACTTTCCTAGTCTATTTTCTCTTATATAGTGCCCTGAACTGCTAGCCAGTTTCGTAAATAATAGATTTTTGGAACGCAAAATTGTAAATTTCAGCACTCCAGGGTTGCTAGTGACAGTCTTGTATTGTGAATACACATTGTCTCCCCCAAAGCTCAAATGAGAGGGTGAATCTGGAGCTGCTGACTAGCTGTATGCAGATGAAAGGGAATCTTCTCTTTCCTATATATAGGGCTAGGTATGTGTGTGAGAGCTGGTTCTTGTGACTCTGTGTGTTCCCTTTCTCCCCTTGCCTGAGGCTTTAATGTAGTTGAAGAAAGCCGGTTATGTCCTCCATCAGGCCTAGAATCAGCAAGCATAGAGCAGGAAACTGTAGGAGGCTCTTTGTTTATTCCCATTAGGCGTAGAGGAAAATGTAGTAGAATTAGCCCCTGCGGGAGAGCTTTTCCCAACTTTCTGGAGACCTGTGGGAAAGGTCAGAAGCTGGTAAGTGGAGAGGTTTTCTTTCCTGCCCCAGGTCCAGGGAGAGCCTCTGATGAGAGGAAGAGGGAAATGGTGCAGTGCCTGGAGTGATGGTCTTTCCTGCCTTTCAGCAGGCCTTTGAGCACTTTGTCTGTTGAAATGTATTTTGGTTTCAGGTGAGGTAGGGGGAAAGTTCTTCAAGACATAAAGTAATCCCTGCTTGGAAAGCTAGCAGGATGCATCTGACTCCCCTGAAACCTCTGGAATACTGCAGTGCCAAGAGTTGTCTGCTTGATGCTGGAATCAGGGGAAAGACTCTTTCAATTACTCAAATCTCCCAGCATGACCACCAATATCAGGAGAGGGAATGTTTTGCTCATAGCCAGGTGGGACATGATGTTGCCTCCTTCATTGCTCTTATTAAAAACAAAATGTATATGTGAAATTAACTTGCACACAGTTTAAATCTTCAAAAATTGCACTTCCTTTAGATGATTAACACTTAATTGCATTTTTATAAATGGCAGTCAAAATGCTATAATACAGTGGTTTTCAACCATGGGTTTCAACCATGGTCTGTGGACCACGGCTAAGGGGTCCACAAAAGGTTATGGTTACCATGGAACAGTGGTTTGAATAGTACCTTAATGCACAAGTGTTCCCACTGATTCCAATGATTATTTGCAAAGTGAGGTACTGCTCAACCTGGGGGTCTGCAGATTATGCCTAAGATTTCCAAAGGGGTCTGCACTTCCATTCAAAACATTTTGGAGGTCTGCAAATGAAAAAAGGTTGAAATCCCTGCTATAGTACAAGTACAGTTATAGAATCATTGATGGCAGCTACTTGTTGTGACCATAAAGGAATAATTCATTTCTGCTTTGATTTTAGGAAAATATTATGTAAAACCTTTAATACATTTCAGTCCTAATTCTCTTCGGCATGCTATGTGTTAGGTATGTTGATAGTATGAAGATGACTTATATAGGAACCTATATCAACAACAATGGGAAACTTTATTTTTATTAAATATTATTTTTAATACTTAATGGACATACAAAGTGCTATAGGGTCCTTGCACTAAATCTAATGCAGACACATGCAGTATTAAAAAATAAAAATACATTTACACAGCACCTTTTATCAGAGAATCTCAAAAAGCTTTACAAAATAGGGAAATTGTTTTCCCAATCTTACATATGAGGTAACTGTAGGAAAGAGTTCAAGGGCCTGATGTTCAGAGGTGCTGAGCACCCACAGCTCTTTGCTACTCCCAGTTCTCTTTACATTCCAGCCACGGCCCATTTCAATTTCTGCTGAATGCCAATCTAGCCCCTATTTCAATCAACGGGGATTCTGCTGTTGACTTCAAAGGGAGCAGGTTCAGACCCTTAGTCATCTAGAAAAGACCCTTACCCTATTTTTTAATGTAAATTAACTCCCTGAGTTTCCTGTTGAACTGGCTGACACCTAGGAATGGTATTCGGCTGTGGTATAGGTTTCAAAGTAGCAGCCGTGTTAGTCTGTATTCGCAAAAAGAAAAGGAGTACTTGTGGCACCTTAGCAACTAACAAATTTATTTGAGCATAAGCTTTCGTGAGCTATAGCTCACTTCATCAGATGCATTCAGTAGAAAAGAATGGTATAAACTGTCATAACTTTGATCAAAGTCAAATTAACTAAACTGGAACATGTTCAGAAGTTGCAAGGGGAAAATACATTGTGCAATTATGGAATTATATTTGCTGAATTCAAATAGGTTGTGAGATTAATTTTCAATTTCTTAAAGCTTTTTTAAATACTGTTTCACTATTTGTTACATGGATATAGACACACTAGAACCTTTCAAATACTTCTAGACTATCTCGAGGATTTCAGAACTCTTAATGAAGGGCCCACCATCGGACCACATTCTGATTCCCATCCTCAGGTTGAGCAGTACCTCACTTTAAAAATAATCATTGGAATCAGTGGAAATACTTGTGCATTAAGGCACTACTCAACCTAAATAAAGGAAATATAATCTGGCCCTTAATGACTTCAGATATTTTAACTTAATATTATAATAAAATGGATGATTAAATATTGGAAAAGGCCTGTTATGTAATAAGAAGCACATTTTGCTGTTTACAATAAACTGGATATTTCTGCAATTTAATGCGCTATATGTAGAGAAGAGTTTATGATTGTCAATACTAGATTTGATGTTGATGTGTAAAATTAGACCTAAAATTCCATATTTTTTTTAATTTCCCATATATCTGTGCTTTTGCTTACTTACTCTCTATCTACCTCTTCAGCACTGTTTTATACAGTCATCTTTGTTCAAATATTATTTTTAGGTTCTTTCTCAGCTCTTCTTTCCTTTCTGTTACCTTTTTTTTCTGCTAGATTCTCCATAGAGATTGGTCTTCCATTCGTTATTTATTCTCCACACATATACCTTTTTCCAATTATATTTCTTATGCTCTCTTTACCTCATATTATTTCCTTTTGATTTACTGCCCTTCCTGTCTTTATTCCCTGCCTCATCACACTTTTGCTTTTGTGTTTTTCTCTTCTCACAGATTATAGGATTTTTATTTATTTATTTATTTATTTATTTAGTGTTATAAAAGGCATTGCTGTGGTAGCCTTTCTTTTTCAGCTTAGTTCTCTAAATTGCCACTTCTCTGCTTTTAGATCTCATTCAGATTTTTTAAAAGTCTTAAAGCAGATTTGGGAGAGAAATGATTCAGAAACTAGGTGGACAAAATCACTGTTATTTAAGAAAGAAATGATTTGCTGACATGTCTGCACCTCCAGATTCCTCTAAACTAGTACAGCCATTGGTAAGTTATGTGATTGCTCATACATTGCATGCCATGTGTCTGGAAAATTATATAATGCTTCTTTTTACCCCTTGACTCACCATGTATTTCCACAGTTTTTATTCTTTTATTATAAGTGTAAAACATGAAGGGGGCAAATTTGCCATTGCATTCATGAAGTCAATAGGAATCTTGTATGTATGTGATTGCAAAATTTGGAGGAATTTTTGCTTGTGTAGAGTATGCTTTTATGATGGATACATGATTTGAATAAAGGAGTGCACAACAACTTGTATTTCTTTACCATTTGCAGGGGCCTGATTTTCAAGTAGTGACATTGAGTGCTCAGCTGATCTGAGTGTCAGGACCCATATGTTTCAGATATTGGTGTGTGTATAGTTTGCAGGTCATTTTATATCTGACTAAAACTGCAGCCTGTTTACTTTTATGAAAGCTGTCACTAGTCTAAATCCAGAGGTGAAAACAACAGCCATATGGGCCGAATTCATTCTGAATATAACTTCTTCAAGGTTGCAACTGAAGAAGTGTTTCTTTACCCACAAAAGCTTATGCCCAAATAAATCTGTTAGTCTTCAAGACTTCAGACTCCTGTAGTTTTTGTGGATACAGACTAACACGGCTACCTCCTGATACTTGACTTCAAGGTTCATGGCATTGCATAAATGATGAATTTGGCCCTCTGTAACTGGGAAAAACCTGAATATGAGCACAGTAGCTGGTCGATTCTTGGATGTATTTCCAGTAGTATAGATTCTAGAAATGAGTCCAAACCGGCCCACATTTACAAAGTGATATAATATAAAATCTCTTTATCCAATCTTTGGACTCTGGAATTCCTGCATTCACCACACTGACGATGCTTTCTATGCTTTATCCATTATTGTCTTTTACAGTTCTGCTGAAGCACGGAGTCATGGTATATTTGCTCCCTATGACGGGGAAATGTTGTTGTTCTTAATTTAAAGCATGTCAGTTGTAGCCAGATACTATGACTATGTTTGCTTATAAATGCTTATCATTATAAAAAGAGCTGTATATAACAGGTGTACAATTCCACTGGATGAATAGAGTATCTATTGGTTGCATAGGCTAGTCTCTGAGATAAACAACTTATACTGAAAGATTTCTGAGTACCTCTAGGGTGTTTTCCTTGTTCCGCCAAGTTTAATGATTTTACAGTGTGTTACATAGATTCAGTAGAAAACTGATGCATCCTATGACTAAATCTGTTCTTTATCTCAATTTCTGGTTTTGGTACTGCCTGTCTACACATGGAGTTTTGAGTTTCTTTGTGGAATAGAAATTAAAGTGTCAAAACATCAAGGGTACAAGTGCTGCTAGAAGAAAAGAAAAGAATTTTCAAGTATCCCTATTTATTCAGAAGATTAATTAGCAATTATCATGGGAAACCATTTGTCCCTTATCCTTCCCTCCCCTCACAGGGTAAAATAATTCAACGAAGTGAGTAAAAGGCATGCCAGCAAGATACTGGGAAAATACTCTTTACCGTCTGCTATATATATATCTACCTTGGAGATGGAGGTATAATTTTCAGCTTGGGTAGAAATAAGTGCACTAGCTTTGATCAAGCTAGCATGCTAAAAATAACAATGTAGTTGGGGTGTTGGGATGGGCTAGCTACCCTGAATACTATAAATATGTACCCAAGGCAGCTAACCAATCCTGCTGCAATGGCTACACTGATATCTTTAGTGCAGTAGCTCAATCAAAGCTAGTGTGGATAGATCTATCCAAGCTGGAAATTACACCTTCTGCTCCAGGGCAGACATACCCTTAGAGGAAAGGCATGATTTCTATTCTAAGAAATCTTAAGCCTAAACAGTTTTGACTCCTAAAACAGTGGTTCTCAACATCTGATGTACTGTAACCCCTTTTTTTATACCAACGCCATTGGGACACCTCTCCCATCTAGCTGGGACAGCCTTCTCATTTAGCAGTATGGGAAAGGCATGGGGGCTGGACCTCCCTGGGTTTGAAAACCATTTTGTAATAATTCAATTTGAAGCCACAGTTGTTGACCTTCACCAGCACCAATACCAAGTAGTTATTCAAGTGAACAGGCCATTTTAAAATTTTCTTCCAATGTTTCCTGATATTTCGTAATCCCTGGTTCAGTTGAAATTTTGTGTGAAGTTAGATGACTCAACTATTGCTTAACCAAGAGTTTTATCTGCTTCAAGAACAGCCATTGTGTTTAAACTGACATCTATCTGAAGTGTAATCCTCCATTTTTTCTGAGTGACATCTCATCTGATCATAAAGTTCACTGGTTCTAGGGAGACTACAAGTGTTTTTCACCTATCAGACCCCATATTCTCTTAGTGCCTCTGGCTAGTACTGTCTGTGACTTTCCTTAAGGTACATATAAAGAGAGGAAAACAAGAGATTAGTAAAAGGGAATGTGTTCCAACTTCTCTGTGCTCCTCAGAACCTGGTTAGTACTACCCTGGTGGGAATTCTCCCAGTCAGGGAAACTCACAGGTGGCAAAGTCAACAGATGTGAATTCTGAGCCAGCTGACCCCAACACTACCACAGCATGTGGGGCATGTTGGAGGACAAAGGAGGCATATTTGTGGTGTGGCGGAACAGCTCTGTTTTGCCATTTCTCCAAAGTTATGTGGCCCTGTAAGGATCATGGTTAGGTCTGGAGGAGCTGTGGTTTGAGAATCAGGGAGCTGTATGCCTCCTGTCTCCTCTCCCTCTTTCTCAAGCATCAAGTGGGCCTCGTCACAAGAGAGAACCTGGTCAGAAATGTATTATCTGAGCATAAACAGCATTGGAGGGGTAGTGTACTTTGGGGAAATTCTTTGTTCCCATATTTTAAGCATCCTTTCTCTTAAGCTTCAATTTTTTTCAGTAAGGCACTGTTTTACCTTGATATGAAACAGCAGTTTTAACTTTTAATGGATATCTAGAATTGGATAGGGGCTGCCAGTGCAGAACATGGTTCATTAATAAATTACTGACATATGCATTAGCAAAGTAATGCACATGTTTGAAAAGCAGTTTCAGTACAGTACCTATACCATGACGTGTTTGAATCACTGAGACCTTTGAAATATGTAATGAACCAAGTACCACTAAATAGTATGAAAATTACTTTTTTCCCCATGCAATCTACTCCGTACAGAGTTTGAAAAGGAAATCCTGAATCTCTTCTTTAACATATAATTTTGGTATCTAAAAACAGCATTTGGGATTAGCAGGCTTGTCAGAAAAACAAGGCTTTAGATGTTCAGCAAAATCCAACAATCCACCCCCAGCTTTTCAACTGTGTCAGGCGTTATTTGAATCTACACAGCTGCTGCCAGATAAAGGAATAGGAAATGCAATGAAAGGGAAAGATATTATTTTTGGGACTTGAGCTGAAAATAAAGTGATCACCCAACCTGTTTTACATAACGTAATATACATGCTCTGAAAATGGATCGTTGTATACTTAGATCTAGCACTTAAGTGTTTGCTAATTGTGTACTCTATTAGTCAAGATGGTAACAAGGTTTCTTGGAACCTATTCCTTTCTTCTGATTTATTCACATTATCAAAGATAAACACACACACACTAAGCAGAGTCAGAATGAGCTCTACCCTGACATGTGGTGGTGAGCTGCGGAAAAGGACTTATTTGCATGGGCACACCCACCGTGCCTAGCATGATGGACTGCTTCCCCAAATGGTCACTTTGGCTGCTGTGGGATCCCCAGTCTCTTTGTTATTGGGGCAGAAGTAATAGAGGATTGTTATCCTGGTTATGGGAAACGAGGACAGTAGAACTGTACTTAGCATTTTATGATGGAGGGACTTGCCTTCAACTAAGTAGCACTCACTAGGCAAGGGACATGGGTTCCAAAACCCAGTGAATTGAGAGAGGCTGGGGACAGGTTACGTGTACCTGGTAGTGTGGGTGCCTTCTGAGGACTATAGACACTCCATTGACCCCTTTCTCTCTCCACTGTGTAATAACAGAGCTAATTTTGGCTCCATTAGGAGTCTTGTTACATGCTACGGAGCTGAAATCACTGATGCCTAGGTATAAGCATTAGACCTGCTTTAGGCTAGTGGTGCCCCAGCACTGAGGCTCCCCTACTACCAGCTAAAAATCACTCAGAGCTGAAATCACTAAAGAGCTGAAGTTACTAAGAGCTGAGATCACTGAGAGCTGTGTTAAGGCAGGTGATGGAGGGGACTGAAGACAAGTCAGCGAGCGGACAGCAGGATGGTTAGTGTTGAGAGCAGAGCGGATAGCTGGGTGGCTGGTGGAGAGGAGCGGAGAGTAGGATGGCTAGCGGAGAGGTCCGGAAAGCGGAGCGGAGAGGATAGCAGGGTGGCTGGCAGAGAGGAGCAGCCAGCAGGACGGCTGGCGGAGAGGTGCAGCTGGTGGTGAAGACTGCAGCAGAACCCCATGGAGAGGCGTGGCACTCGGCCATTGACCCAAGCAGCGGAGCATGTAAGACGCCCCCCATACCTCCCTCCACTTCCACCCAGGCTGGGAGGTAAACTCTGCAGATGAACTTCTGAACTCTGGGGGGGCTGCACTGACCAAGGACAGAAACTGTGAGGGTGACTATAGGGTTGCTGGCCCCTGAGGGAAAAAGGACACTGCCAAACTTACTTGGGGTGGGTCTTTTGTCATGGTTGGTGTTATGAATCTTGTTTGTGGCATTTCCCCAACATAATGCTGCATTGTTTCCCTCCTTTATTAAAAGGCTTTTGCTACACTCAGACTCTGTGCTTGTGAGAGGGGAAGTATTGCCTCTTAGAGATGCCCAGGGGGGTGGTATGTAATTGTCCCAGGTCACTGGGTGGGGGCTTGGGCCGGTTTTGCATTGTGTTATTGAAACAGAACCCCTAGATACTGAATCCGGCCCTTGTTGCTGCCAACTCTGACAGGCAGAAGGGTTACATATATATATAAAACTTTTATCCAAAAACTTCCTAAAAATGCTTTATTGTTTAGTATGGGAAGGGAGGTGTACATTACCTAGTTGATACTACAGGGAGGGAGAGTTTTATGGAGGTAGAATATAACTACCCATATTGAAATGTGACCAGGGGATGCTGAAGTTATAATAAATAATAATAATCTTCTTAATAGCAAGCCCTCACCTCTGGGATCCACTCCTACCATATCTAAGTCTGGTCACACTTGGAAATCAGTGTATGATGCACCTTTTTGGCCACTTTTTTTTTTTTTTTTTTGCTAACCCCATGCTCTCTATCTCTGTTTTTCAGATACCTGCAAGGTGTTACATGTTCCTTTTGGCCCTTAAAGTTGTAGTGTTGGGGATGAGGAGAGTGCATTAAAATTAAATGTTTGTTTCACTTGGAATGTTTTTTATATGAATCTAGGTCATGTCAAGTGCATCAAAATACTATGATTTATTAATTATTAATACTATTTATTAAGAATTAATTCTCTTATTTAATAAATACTCTTCTTTAATGCCATTGGGTGCCACTGGATCTTTTAGTGTCCACAAATGGTCAGGACGTTGGCTTAAAATCTCTTTCAAAAGATGCCTTCTTCAACAACAAACAGCAGTAATTCATACACCACCTGGGTTTTCTTTGGTTGCCCCCCCCCCCCCAGGTATTGAGCAAGGTCAGCTCTACTTAGGGCTTGTCTATATGGGATGTTACTGCAGGTCAAGGTGTGAATCTGCAGCCACACAGTAACATCCTGTGTGAACATTGCTACAGTGCACTAAAAGTTTTGTAGTGTGCTTTGACTTATTCCCATTTCAAACAGCAGTAAATCAAAGTGCACTACAGAACTTTTAGTGTGCAGTAGTAGTGCCTACAAGGGATGTTACTATGTGGCAAGCTAGTGCACTATAGATTGACACCCTGGCCTGAGGCACAGTAAAATTCTCTGTAGACGTTTTTGAAATCACAGATTGAGGTGTTATCGCTTCAGGCTTCCAAACAATGATAAATGGGAAAGCACATGTATGTAAAAATCTGAAACAAGTGGGAGAGTATCAGCTTGGTATCAACATTAACGTGGCTCATTTATCCGTGGTCTAAAATGTCACTAACTTCCAGCTTTTACTTGGCCTTTTGTCACAGAAATATACTAACCTCCTCACTATTGAGGCCACAGGTAAGGTCCCCATCACCTACTCCTGTCCCAACATCTACTATCACATCAATCTCTCTCCACTCATGAGAGGTCTCCACTCATAATATCTTGGGGAAATGACATAATAAAGCTTTTTGCATTAGGGTTCCATTTTCAGTAATTCTGCTACCTAAAGTCTTAAGTCTCTGGAGTGTTGGTAACACAATACATTTTTGCAAATACAAAACCTAGTCTTGGTGATACTGGTTACAATCATATGTTTTTAAAAGGATTAATCATTTAATTACATATGCCAATTGAGTCTTTGGCTGTGGTACTAGAGTGCAGACTTCAGTAATGAGCTCATTATAACTCTTTGAGTGCCCCTCAAAATAGGCACTAACATAATACCTGCTAATACAGGGGTGGGCAAACTTTTTGGCCCGAGGGCCACACTGAGGTTGCGAAACAGTAAGGAGGACCAAGTAGGGAAGGCTGTGCCTCCGCAAACAGCCTGGCCCCCGTCCCCTATCCCCTCCCACTTCCTGCCCCCCTCAGAACCACCAACCCATCCAACCCCCTGGCTCCTTGTCCCCTGACCGCCCCCTCCCGGGACCCACTTCCCCAACCCCTATCCACACCCCTGCCCCCTGACAGGCCCCCCAGGACCCCCACCCCATCCAACCCCCCCTTGTCCTCTGACCGCCCCCTCCCGGGACCCCCATCCTTAACTGCCCCCCCCAGGACCCCACCCCTATCCAACCCACCCTCAGGGGTGGCTCAGGGGCCGGGCAGGATGGTCCCACGGGCTGGATGTGGCCCGCGGGCTGTAGTTTGCCCATCTCTGTGCTAATACATTGAGCTTTCTGGCTGCCATAAATGCTGACAGAAGTTCCTTTACAATAGTCATTTGTGTAGCTAATTCTGGAAGACATAGTTAAGCAGATAATGATAAGCTATACAGTCATATTTTTTTCTGTAGCTGGCTAAAATTGATTTCCAAGTAAACTTAAAAAGGACTCCCCATTTGGATGTGGATCATATTACCAACAATGGGTCTGTTAGCATTATTTAGCATTACGTGTTTCCTCTTACCTATTTTCTTCTCTTCTATTTCCATCTCATTTGGGTCTTTATAGCCTTCAAACATGATATAATAAAGGGCTTCCTTTCCTAGGAAATGTAGTGGGAATGTAGGCATTACAATATATGAGTACTTCTCTGTTTATACCTAGTCCTTGAAATATTTGTCATGCTGTTTCTCTATATTTAATCATTAAAAGGCCAAGAAAATTATTTATAAAGAAGAGTTCTCTCTAGCCTACCAGATCTTTGTACCTAGAGTTGATCTAATGTTTTTTTTTAAAGGTTCAACAGTATTTTTATAAATAGAAGCACCAACTTTGGTCAGCCAGGATTTCTGGCATCATGTTGTTTGTTATTCACAAGTATTAGGATAGTTGGCTTGTATATAACTTGAACAAAATTTGTCTATCCTTGTTTCCTTTTTCTTCACCTCTGTTTGTACTTTGATTGTGAGCTCCTTGGAGGAGGGACCATCCTTTTTTCTGTGTCTGGACAGCCTCTCTCTCTCACATACTGGGTGCTATCCTAAATTCATCATCATCATTCTTGAAAATATTTATGAATTTCTATATTTTCACAAATTTTAGTACAAATGCTTATCTGAAAACTCGTCTCACCAGTGCATTATTCATGAATCATCTTTCTATTTAAAACGTGCAGTTATTCAACCAAGAAGCAGGAACTATACCATGTGATTTAAGTGACCAAATCCTATCATATAATGAATACTAAATAGTTGTTCATGAATAGCATATATGTTGAAAATTATTCATCAAGGTTGTGCAGCAAGTACTAACAATTAATGAATACATTAAAAGAAAAATCAGGATTCTTTGTCAACAATTTGCTTAATAAGAAAAGGGCTAATTTCATAAATATATTTCATAGCAAATATATATTTCATGGCTCTCTTGATAATGTTCCAAAAAGTAAAATGAAAAAAGTAAAATGAGCACAATTTGAGCATGTTGGAGAAATGACCTTTTCAGTAAGTAAAGTTAAACTAATGCATTTTTCACTATATGAGTAAACAGTGAAACAGGATGTTGATTGCAAATATCATATATCTCATCATGTACCACTTGGTATGGGTTCCATTTATTTTCCAGTACTTTTATCCTTATTGTTAAACAGATAACTTTGCTGTCTTTGTTTTCTATTAATTTCTAATGTGTGTATTTTCAAGTATGGACTGAATACATTTTGTAAGCAAATTGAAAAGCATTTTTACTCTGACCCTTCAATTTGTATTTAGAGAACAGGGCTCCTATTCAATGAGAAATCCATAGGAATAAAATCAGAAACTAATTACTTTACTTCTGCTTCTGTATGACCTTACCATTATGGGATTTCGTCTTTCAGTGTGAAACAAAACCTCTCCAGGAACCATACAAGTCTCACAGTATCTAAATCTTTTTTTTTTTCTGGTTGTGGACAGGTGATTGAAACCCAGTGTGAGTTATAATATACTTTGCACTTCTCTGGCATCTTCTATCCAAAGATCTGAGCATGTTACACACGCTACCAAAGTAGGCTTCATAACAAGTAGAGTTGGGTAAATAATGGATTTGCTGGCAATTCTGAAAAATCAAGAAAGTTTCATTTGGCGTTAAAATAAAAACAATATTTATTTTATGTAATTTGATGAATTGCAAGGTCAAAAATTTCAAGTCGGGTTGACATGAAACTTTTTTTTTAAATCTGTTGAAATTTTTTGTTTCCATTTTAACAAAAGCAAAAGGGAGGATTAGATTCACAAAACGTCTGGGAGGAGAGTGATGAGGATGACCGCTCCCTTGTCATTCACCTTGGAAATTCATAGACATGCATAATGACAATGCATAGTCATTTATTTAGGGAAGGTGAATGAGAATGATTCTATAACCTTTTGGATATGTCATTCATCCAAGATGTGGGAGACCCAAGTTTGAGTCCTTGCTCCAGTGTATACATACAGCAGAACAACTTCAACAGAAGAAATTGAGAAGGACCCATACTACAATATCCTATAGCCCAGTGGCCAGGTTGCTGTTCTCCTGCACTGTAGAAGACCTAAGCTCAAATCCTTTCTCTTCAGGTGGTGGGAGGGGAATTGAACTGTGGTCTTCCGCATCTTGGGTATGTTCCCTAACCACTGGGCTAAAAGTTATAAAGGAGTTGTTCTGCTCTTCCTACAGCAATTTTGTGAATCTAGTCCTCCTTCACACATACTATCTTACATGTCTGCATTTTTTTTTAATTTTGTATTCAGCGAGCTCAACACAAATTTGCAAATTGTTTCAGATCAACTGAAAATGCATTCTTGGTGAATGAATATTCACCAAAAAAATTTCACTCGGCCCTAATAACTGTTTAAGGTAGGTATTATTATGATCCTCATTTCATAGATGAAGAAACTAAGTCAGAGAGAAACTAAGTTACTTGCCAAAAGTCACATAGCACATCAGTGGCAAAAACAAGAAAACAAAACCAGATTCAATGACCCATGCTTTGATAGCTGAATTGTTCTCCTTTTGAGATTTAAATGCTCTCATCAGAAAGTGTTGACATTATTTAAGATTAGCAAATCATTGGTGTATATTCTGTATATACGTATTGTAATATTTCAGTAACAGATAAAGCTCACTTCTGTTGCAGGGGAGAATTTCTTACACTGCTACTTTTGCCATTTTCATAACTAGTTTTCCAGGAATATATTCTGAGTTTGATCAGGTTCATGGTCATGTCATGCTCCACAAGACCTGCTCTGAGAAAATAAATGGAGTTCATATAAGTTACTTTCAATAACTATGGAGTGAATACTGAGGACATATAATTTCATGATTCCATTTAAAATGTGCATTAAGCCATATTAACTAGTTTGCAGAATGTTTGAGGTACTTGAAAAGGAGAATGTAAAGACCTGATTTTGCTCTCTCACACCAGTGTAAATCATGAGTAATTATAATTGTCAAAAGAAATATGCTCATCTAAATTTAGTGTAAATTAGAGCAGAATGAAACATTGTGTTTATATACTTATTAAGATGTTATACCAGCAGGGAGTTTGCTCCATCATATATATTTACTTTGTTCGTGCTGTATGTGGGTTTTTGTGTATGTGTGTATTATAAGTAGAACTGGTAACAATACCTATAGATATGGTTGCCTCTAACACTAGCCATTCCACCCATGGCAGAGCTGGGCATACATCCCAAGTGCTTAATAGCACAGACACATATCTTATCCTCTTAGTTCTGCTGACTTTCAGACTCAGTGTGCCAAGTCTCTGTGTTGGTTGCACTATCTGTAACCAGTAGATTACACTCATTTCCAGAGCCAGGAATATAAACCAGAAATCCAGATTCCCTACATTTTTGTCATTGCTGCCAAACAACTACTGCTGTAAGCCAATGCAAAGAAAGTGTATGTTGCAGCCCCCTTTAGTGACTGGTCTACATACAGGATAACTGATACTTCCAGTTACTCTTTCAGTTCAAATGCCAGAGGTCTATCCACTGACCCCTGAAAGTAACCAGTTCAGGGGGTAAGCATATGATGGAGTTCTGTTTGGTTATTTTATCTATAGTTAGTTTTTTTTTTAAAGTAGGGTTTTTTGGGGCACGGGGAAGAATCAGTTTAAAAAGAACATTACTCAAACACTGAAAAGTTAAGAAATGATAGAATTAAAGTTGCCCGTGAAACCTCATTCTGTCTCCTTGTGCATAGGGATTATAATGTAGACTTTAATTACATGATCACATACTGTTCCTAGTGGAGTGAGGATTGTGTGTCCATCTTTCCACACAAGCAGATTTTTTCACCACTGGGGATATACCGGTGGAACCCAAGCAGTGAATCTGTCCCCCTCCCTCCTCCCGCATACTTTAAACATGCTTATAAGATATACTTTTATATAAACGTATGTGGTCATCCAAGCAAAGGATTTCTAACACTTTATATATTAATGCAAACAACCTACATTATAAGAATGTTAAGGTGACTAAGTCAAGCACTCAAAAGTCAGAAAATGCCAGAATTAAGGTTGCCCGTGTAACTTTAATTAGGCCTCCTGTTGCCTATGAATTATGAGACAGTCTTTTAATTACACAATCACAATCTACGTTCTCCATCTTTGTCTGGTGATGAATTGGGATTGGGTAGTGAAAGCGACTGTTGCCTCTGGCATATGGTGAACGAGGCGGGGGGGGGTTTGCAGGAAGAAAGAGGGAGGTCTCATGGTTAAGGCAGTTGAATTGGAAAATTGGATTCTGTCCCTGACTCTGCCACAGAGTTCCTGTGTGATGATGGACAAGTCACTTAGACCAAACTTGTTACTGATGGTTGCTAATTGTGTGTGCCTCAATTTGTGGTTGCTAAGTTTGAAACTCTGGGGTCTGATTTGTGGATATACTGTGTGCTCACAATTGCAACTGAAGTCAGTGGGAGCTTTGCTTTGAACATATCAAATACTGCACAATGGTAAGTACTCTTGAAAAAAAACAGGTCTTGGATATCTCAAATTGGGCACCCAAAATTGATGGATACAAACATTAAGATCAAAAGTATTACTTCAGTGCTCCATCTGGAAAATGGGATAATACCAACCTCTCACCTCATAGATATGATGTGAAAAATAGTCATTCATGTTTGTGTGATACTCAGATCCTGTAGTGATGAGCAACACAGAAAACCCTGTGAGGAGATGAATAGGTCTGTCTTCAGGGTAGGGTTTGAATAATGTGCATTAAATAAGGCCTGGGGCCACACATTGAACAACAGGGAGAAAACAAAATATTGAATAAATGCTCATTAAGCGAGCACCATTCATTCTATGCACTGAATGAAGCAGGATTCCTGAAGAAAAAATAGAATGTAACCATGTTATAAGAATGTATCATAATGTATACACACACACAAGGGGGGATAAGTTAAGGTTGCAGAGGCAGCCTTAATTCTGGCAGGTCCTAACTTTTGAGAGCTTGACTGTGTGAAGAGATTCCCCGGGATACAACCTGGAACTGTGGGACTGCTGTGCCCCCTTAACTCTCGAGCCTGGCTGTCTCTCACAGCGCTTTGCCAGTGACAATGCGCAAACCCTTCCAGGTGCTGTGATCACTCATCCATCAGCATGTGGAGGCCCACACCCAGTAAAATTGCATGAAAGCTCCCTGAGTCACTCATGAATTATACAGAGAGAGGCACCAGCCAATCACCCCAGTCCCCAGCCTTACACCCCTGAAATATACCATCTTACACAGCTCAAGACTCCCTTGGACAGTGCAAGATCATTAATTAGTTCACCACTTTGACAAAGAGAAGTGGATGTGCAACAGCTCTTGTCAACCTGAGCTGAGATTCCCCAAGTACTTCAATCAAAATCACACTGTTTTATGTAAAATATAAAACAGATATATGAACTACAGAAAGATAGATTTTAGTGATTATAAGTACCAGGCATAGAGATCAAAGTTGATTACATAAGAAATAAAAATAAGATTCCAGTCTAAATTCTAACTTTAATAGACTAAGCAAGATTTGAGTCAAACTCCTTTTCTCACCCTAACAGATGTTACAGGCAGCTCACAGTCCTTAATACACAGGCTGTATCCCCTTTCAGCCTGGGACCAATCTCCCCAGTTGAAAGTTTTTGTCTTCCAGAGGATCTTGAGATGGGGAGGAGAGAAGCCAAGTGATGATGTCACTGTCCCTCTTTTATACTTTCTTCCAGCTGCTAGAAAGATCCTTGATGTGGCCTGTGGTCTAGGTAGCCCTCATTGCATACATGCCCTCTGGGATGGCCATTGGGAGAGTGAATTCCCCTTAATATCCGACCAACACATGTCTGGCTGGTTCTAATGTAAATCTGTCTTACTAGGTGCTCCTTTGTTGCCACTGAAAGGCTGGCTGTGGGAGTTTCACAACCTCACAACATATTTCAGTAACACACACATAGCAATACTTCATAACGTCACATATAGTAATAGTACAAAGAATTCAACAGGATATTAATATTCAACAGACCATGACTTCTCAAATGATACCTCACTAGGCATACTTTGTACAAAACATATCATAATCATATCACAGTGGTGAATATGGGGGTTCCAGGGTGCTATTTTGAGGTACAGAGTGTCACAGACTGCCACCTTAATAATGTTGTTTAAGATAGATTTTTGTGTGTACAAACACAATAGCAAAATCTGATATTTAAAGACCAGACTTCCAAAAACTTTGGAAACATCATTGGAACAATGTTAAAATTCATAAGGAGAGAAGTAATGGATTACATTGAAATTTATTCCCTAACATTTTACACACAAAATGATATCCCTTGCATGACCGCAATCCTTTTTCACAGCAGTTTACTACTCCTGGGTCTCAGAGATTCATGAGCGGTGCAGGGCTTGTGAAAATAAAATTCCCATATTGTTCAGTAGCAGCTATTAAAAGAAAAGAAGTGGTGGGCTATGTTAAAAAATATAGAATGGAAAAGCATTTTGACCCTTCCAATTATCCCTTTCATATAACACAAATAAATAGATGTTAGTGATTTTGCTTTGTGACCGTGAAGTCTGTGGAGGATCTTCACATAACCCAATGAAACCATGAGATTTGACATGTCAGTTTTCTGAGGGAAAATGAGAAGTGCATAGAAAATCTACTTTTATCTGTTATGAATTTGTCTTTCTGTCTGTTTATTTCTTCTGTTTGTTCTAAAAGTTGTCAGATTGGAGAGAAGATCCTAAGTTCTTGATTGTAATGAATTTTTCATTAGTTATAGACTTTTCTACATTTGAATATTTCTAACTTTGCTGAAGTAACTGAATTGGTGCCAGATAGTCCTTTCCCTAAAAACCTTATATATATTTTTCAGTACTGCATTTACATAAGAAATAAATTATTGGTAAACCAAAGACCTATGTATAGCTTGGAAATGTCATGGTTTTACCCACCTTTGTTTCATAACATTCATGTGTATCAAGTGCATAGTTTAGTTAAGAGACTCAGAGATAAGACACAAATGAAAAGTGTTTCTGCAAATCGCTTCAGCTTACTAACGCAAACCAACCAGGTGTCAGAATGGGGTGGGGAAAGTAAGCGTTCTCAGCTTTAACTCTACCCACAGTCCCAGAATGGTGGGTATTTCTGCTTTTAAAAAAATCAGTGGTGAAATATTTATTTTGTATAAGTACCTTCTCAGGGAGAAATACCTGGTCTCTTTAAACAGTCTCTTTAATCTTGTGGGGAAAGGCATAACAAGAACCAATGGCTGGAAGTAAAAGACAGACAAATTCAAATTAGTAATAAGGCGCACATTTTTCAAGAATGAGGCTGGGTAACCATTGGAACAAATTACAAAGGAAAATGGTCTCCATTTCTTGATATCTTCAAATCAAAACTGGAAGGCTTTCTGGAAGATATTGGTCTCAATACACGGGTAACAGGATGAAATTATATGGCCTGGCTTATGCAGATCTCAAACTAGATGATCTAATGGTCCCTTCTGGACTTAAATCTATTAATATTACAGCTGAGAAAATAGTTTAGAGTTCACACCCTACTGAGCTGAATGGAGCAACTCACACTGTTCGTAGGCTTATTTCAGTCTGTCTGCAGAGCCAATATGTCACCATTATAGGGTTCATAGTCAGAATGCATTGTTCCTAACTATGAGTGTGTGTGTGTGTGTGTGTGTGTTTATATATAAATTGCCTACCTAGAGAATTAGATTGTTGCATATCACAAATGCAAACAAAGGAAGAGATTTGCAAATGTGAAAATGGCAGTTAAGTGCACAATTTTCTTTGAAAGTCAATAGGAGTTGTCTTACCCCATTTACTCTTTTTAAACATTTCCTTAAAATAAATAAATATATCTAAGGGCTAGAAACGTTAAACCATATTTTGAAATAAAAGGTTAAATTCTGCAGAGAAATTCTATAGCCACTGGAGATGAGCTGTTGCTCAGCACCCACACACTAAATACCCTTCAATCTGACCACTTAGTATGTCTGTATATTTGGAAGGTGTCTTGTACTTTTTGGGCACTACCTCAATCTCAATGAACAACAATACTTAGTAGACTTCATGCATAGTGCACAATGTTTTATAGAGAGCATCTCATTTGTAAGCTTAAAGAGAAAAGGAAGGTTTTAAGATTCATAGTATTAGGGCTAGAAAAGGCCATTCAAGTCCTCCAGTTTGATCCAATTTCCTTCATTTGGCAGGACTACTCCCTATATCATTCCCATGACTGTTTTACATAATCTGCTTTTGAATTAGTGGGCATGATATAGGGAGTTGTTTTGCCAAAAGCAGGGAGTCAGATCAATCTATAGGACTTCAGTGGCCTTTTTCAGACCTGCCATCTATAAATCTTTAAAATTTCCTTTTTAGTTTTTGATTGATTCTTTTTTTTCTCTCTCTCTCTCTTCAATATCAAGGATATTATACACTGCATTACGTTTTAGCATTTTGTATATGGAGTGTTGTAGCAACAATTTGATATGCACCTGTACATTTCTCAGTCTGTGAGATTGATTTATTTTCTTTCTTGTGTCAATGGACTTTATGTTGACATAATAAAGGTAAATATTTTAGAATGCTTGCAGCTAAAGGTATGCCAAGCTTTCTCTAATATTTCAATTTTCTAACGTCAGACCTGTTACATAGGTTGCTTACATGCTAAGGTGGTTGTGCTTAAAGGAGCTGGTATTCTTTGAGACAACATGGGTATCCAGGAAATAATGGATATAAAAGATTGCTCCATGACACTTGTCACTGAGAGTGATTGGTGATCGGCTGGAGTTTAATGAGGTTGGAGTTCAGAAGTTAAAAATCTGGCCCCAGCTTTTCAACAGCCAGTCTAACCTTTGAGCTTGGGTTAGACAGACATCTGCTCCAGCTTTGGAAGATTTAGTCATCATGGGACTGAAGTTAGCCTAGAGGCTTAATTTGGAGAGAGTCCTGCTCCAGTGTTGGAAGGTTTAGATAGAGGGGGACTAAACTTGCCTTGGGAGAATTGCTTAGGCAGGGGCCTCTTCCAGCCTTGAAAAACTGTCTTTATCCTGGAGGCCTGGCAGAGCCTGTGAGCTTGGAAATATTTTTCTTCAGGCTATAGAAAAGCTTGTCCTAACTCGGGGAATTTTCAACTGGGAGCTAAATTTTTACAAGCTAACTGTGGGAATTTTTATAATTTTAAAATTATTCTAGGTCCTACAGGACGTAAAATTACAAGAACATTTTTAATGCTTCTGAATCTTTTCTGATTCCCCCCCCCCACCTTCACAGCATTTGCATGTTGTTTTTCATGCAGGTCCCCACATCTGTACCCTACACCATGTACCACACCATGTACCACCACCATGTACCCTACACCTGTACCACATCTGTACCTGTTTTTCATGCAGGTCCCCACATCTGTACCCTACACCATGTCAAGGTTCCTCCCCCACTCTGAACTCTAGGGTACAGATGTGGGGACCTGCATGAAAAACCTCCTAAGCTTATCTTTACCAGCTTAGGTCAAAACTTCCCCAAGGTACAAAATATTCCACCCTTTGTCCTTGGATTGGCCGCTACCACCACCAAACAAATACTGGTTACTGGGGAAGAGCTGTTTGGACACGTCTTTCCCCCCAAAATACTTCCCAAAACCTTGCACCCTATTTTCTGGACAAGGTTTGGTAAAAAGCCTCACCAATTTACCTAGGTGACTACAGACCCAGACCCTTGGATCCTAAGAACATGAACAATCCTCCCAACACTTGCACCCCCCCTTTCCTGGGAAATGTTGGATAGAAAGCCTCACCAATTTGCATAGGCGACCACAGACCCAAACCCTTGGATCTGAGAACAATGAAAAAGCATTCAGTTTTCTTACAAGAAGACTTTTAATAAAAATAGAAGTAATTAGAAATAAGAAATCCCCCCTGTAAAATCAGGATGGTAGATACCTTACAGGGTAATTAGATTCAAAACATAGAGAACCCCTCTAGGCAAAACCTTAAGTTACAAAAAGGATACACAGACAGAAATAGTTATTCTATTCAGCACAATTCTTTTCTCAGCCATTTAAAGAAATCATAATCTAACACGTACCTAGCTAGATTACTTACTAAAAGTTCTAAGACTCCATTCCTGGTCTATCCCCGGCAAAGACAGAATATAGACAGACACGCAGACCCTTTGTTTCTCTCCCTCCTCCCAGCTTTTGAAAGTATCTTGTCTCCTCATTGGTCATTTTGGTCAGGTGCTAGCGAGGTTACCTTTAGCTTCTTAACCCTTTACAGGTGAGAGGAGATTTCCTCTGGCCAGGAGGGATTTTAAAGGGGTTTACCCTTCCCTTTATATTTATGACAGAGGTGGTTACGGATAATCTGTTATTTGACAGTGATGGAAGAGGTGCTTGATAAAAGCCTAATTGTGGGTCAAGGTTATATTTCAATTCAGGTATGATCACCATTATGCATTCCTCTGCACATAGAATCATAGAGATTCTTAAAAGAAAGGATGTCCTATAGATGTGTGGGGGAATGGCATTGAAAAAATAGAACTGCACTTGAGTGCTAAGTCTCATTAGGTTATTGTGATATTAGACAGAGTCTGAGTGTTTTTCACATTGCTCATGTTTGAGAGGAGTGTTGAAGCCTGATCAGTGCTCTCTATAGGGGTGTGGTTACTGTAGCAGTGTGGCATGGGGGAATTGGAAAGGGAGGGTAGTTCGTAGGGGAGACCATGATATATCATTCTTTTCTGGGGGGAACAATGGGTGAACTTTGTGGATACCAGGCTGATATCTTTGTACTTCTTTCAAGAGAGTAGTGTTAGATTCTTATCACTGTGCAAGAGCTTCTCGGTGGAAAAGACCGTTCTTAAGGCAGGTTGCTGCTATGTGTGTGTTCACTTCAGCCAGCTCTTCTTTAAAATAGATAAGAAAATAACATACTTGATATGTTCACAGAAGAGGTTTTCAGTAACTTCACAGTATTAATCAAATAGTCAGATGAGAGATACTTAGTTGTCTTGTTGCAGGCATTTTTGCCTTTTACAATGGTGCCATGACAATTGTTTGTTTCACAAGTGTTTCACTTTCAGAACTAGAGTACTGCACATAAGAAAAGTGTGGAGGATCTAAAATTGTTACTGAATGTTGCCTGCAGAAACTTGATGAGATCTAAGAGGGATACTGAGATGAAGGGAATCACCTAATAATGTACTGTTCTTTCTAATGCCCGCTTTCCCATCGTATTGGTTGCCGAGCATTCTCTTGGGGTTATTTTTACTTTTTCTTTTACACTAAAGTGGGTTCTCTCCCTGGTCATGATACACAGCCAACTTGAGTCAATATACACCTTTCTGTTGACTTCAGTGGGCTTTTGATGAGGTCTCCCAAGAAACTAAAGTTCACAATGGCTTTACTATCCTATTGTCTAACACTTTCATGACAGAGAGTAGCCATCAATAACATCCAGAAGGCACTATAAACTTGTGCACATCACAGTGTAAATGGTGAAACTCAACATGTTGTTAATGGAATCTCTTTGCTAATATGTCAGGTGGCTTCGAGAATGGTTACGTCAGTCAGGAAATCCTTGAGTATGGCTCTCGATACTGGTATCAGTTTGATAAGTATTAGCAGCACACTATTTCTTAGTTAGTTTGTTAGTCTCTGAGGTGCCACAAGTACTCCTCTACTATTCCTAATGGCTTTCTAAAAGCCTCCAAGTCTGAGTAAATAGACCTTGAAAATCACTATTCATTCAGAGCTATTTTTTTTGGCTCTTGGTTTTTTTTACTGCACCTAGCAAAGTGTCAGGGGTGGTAGTAGATGGAAGACTGGCATAAGACTTATGCACACACACAAAATTTTAAAACAAGGAGAAGCTAAATTCCTCACAGGGTCTGCTTAATATGTCTATAGTGTTTCCCAGTGCAGGGCATTTGAGACACACATTTAAAAAAACAAAAAAGCACACACATTTTAAAGATGGGTTCATAGACAGAAGAGAGCATTCACATTAGAGCAATTCTCCCATTAGAGATATTTACACTGGAATGTGCAAATTAGTCTAATTCATTTGTGGTGGGAGCTTTGAAGTCATGAGCAATATGTAACTGATTATGAAGAGCAACCTTGTTGTTTATTTACTTAGGTCTTTATTAAATATATAACAAATGACTGTAACAGCTTAAAGACCTGATTCTGTAAGATACCAAGTGCGCTGAATTCCTGCTGAACTTGATGAAAGTTGAGGATACTAGCAGAAATCTGGCCCTGAGTGCAGTTTGTTCCCTTATGTTTCTCCTTTGCCTCTCAACGTTTCTCAGATGGAGTTACGTATGAAAAATTGATGGACGAATGTGGTTCACAGCAAGTTTTTCTGTTGTAACCTTGTGAAAATTGTCCAGGCGGGAAGTTTTGGTTTGATTAGATGAACAAATGGCACACACTCTGTAAATAGCTTGAGCACCTGGAAGGTCTTCATTGCACAACAATTGCCTGTGGTCTGCATGCTGTGGCAAAAATATGGGGCCTGGGTGCCGAAGTTGGGTTATGTAAATAGAAATGTCCTGATTCGCAGAGGGTGCTGATCAGTGGGAGTCCCTGGGAGCTGCAAGTTCACAGCACCTTTGAAAATCAAATGCCTAACCATAGATTTAGGATCTGATTTAAAAGTCACCTAAGTGACTCAGGGGAACAAGTTCCTTTAAAAAGCAGTAGGAAATGTGCTCTTAAGTGACTTAAACAATTAAGGGTAAATTTTTCAGAAGTGTCTAAATTTGGACGCCAAGGTCTGTAAATTTGAAAATTTAGCCTTGGATTTTAAGAAGAGATTTTTATGAGTTATGGACCTTATCTAAACATTTTATATTGTATTCTATAACATTATATAAATCACAATCATAGTCAAACAAAATGTTACCTTATTGAAATGAAGTGAAATGAACCCTAACTTGCTCTTGAAAATTTCATTAAAATCTATACATTTGCACAAATCATTTTTAGTTTGTTGCATCGGCATTCCTGGTGGAAAATTGTTCCCTTTGAAAATTTTCAACCAGCTCTAATATTTCCCTTTCAAAATACTATTCCTTACCATTTGAAAAGCTACCCTTTTCTTTTTACTGAAAGTGCTAGGGTAGAGTTTCAAAGGCACAAATGTCACTTAGGCACTTAAATTCCCTTCAGAAGTCAGTGATATTTGGCTATAAGGACAGCTAGGTAGATTTTGAAAGTAACAGGCTCAATCCTTAGCATTTAAAACAAGGGTTCACCCAGTACTGCTGGAACATATTGTTTAACTTGAAATCTGATGGATACAAAAGTATGAAGTATTCATGTATTTGACCCTACAATACATACACTATTTACAAAAAAAACCACAACAAAACAATCTACTTTTGAATGTAATTATAAGAATAAGAATCATGTATTAATACTGTGTCTTCATACAAGTTTACTTAGGGTTACTTAGCCATCTCTCTTCCATTAAAAATGAATAAATGGCAATTTAGTGAATTTCCAGTAATCTAACATTAATAGCCCCTGGGAAATGTTATTTCTAACATTGCTGGCTGCATTTGATTCTTGCTAATTCCTGAGTGCTTATCAGCATAATAAAGCATCATATGACTTTAATTCTCAATACCTTTTTGGTTTAGGTTTTCAAATGGTGAGATATTATCTTGGACTCTTCAATTTAGTGTTCCTGATAGAAGGGAGAGTCCATCATTCATTTGAATTGTATGTGTCTGATCGTGCAAAGTGCTGAGTGCCTCCTGCACTGTACTGAGCTCCGTTAGTACCCAATAAAGGGATCAGGCCTTAAAATAGCTTTGCCCTTAATCAGTATCCCAGTTTGTAGTTCTTTCTTCTCAGTAAATAAGCCTGCATGGAGAGGCATTGATTACTGCTTACTTCTGTAGGAGATTTTTCATTCTCCCTTGCTTGACTATTTCTTTTGTTTCTGTTTCCTTCAGAGTTTTAGGCTAAAATTTTGAGTGTCTAAAGTTAGGCACCCTAAATCCATATTTGGGCACCTAAATACAAGCCGACTGATTTTTCAGCTAAGGTCTTGCAGATGGAGCTGAACTCAATGGGAAATGTGGGTGCTGATCACCTCTGAAAATCAGCTCACTTGTATTTAGATGCTTACAAATGGATTTCAGTTTGTAACTGTCGACACTCATGTTGGAAAATATTATTCTTAATCTGCTCTGCTTGTTCTTTGCATGGAACAACTTCCTAATAATGTACATGAAGCCTCTAAAGCTCTATATATTCCGACTATTCCATACACTCCACTTATTATGATCACCCACACATGCAATGCAAAACCAAAGATATTGTTCCATGTTGAACCAACTTTTGCTCTTGTTGAAACACCATCCAAAAAGTCAAAACGTTTCACTTCAACATTTTCTAAATAAACATTTTGACTTTTTGATTTGAAGTTTCCTTCCATTTTTATGAATTTTATTTTAAAAAAAATTTAAAATATTAAATATTTGGAATGGAAAGATGTTTTCTTTGACCTGAAATAACAATTCCCAACTTTTTGATCTGCTGAAAAGTTCAAAAATATTCATTGTCGAGTTGATCCAAAACAATTTTTTTAATTGTCAGTGAACCAAAAAAATACATCTCTTGCCCAGATCTACTCCTTGCACACAAGATTTATCATGTTTTTGAGGGAGACCCATGTTAAAACACTGGCACAACATCAACTTCCATTTCAGTTCAATGAATCTGACACCTTTACCAAGTCGTAAATACAACTTTAAAATAAATGCACACTACACAGTATAAATTATTTTAATTTACGGGGACTAATTAACTGGAATTTTCAAGGCAATTGATGGTTTCAAGGCAAAAGAGTGGTTATGATCTCATAAACTTCACATATTTGGCTGAGAAGTCTGGGTGTCTTGTCTTGAATGGCAAATGTTTGTCAGTTGTCAGTATCCTAATTCTAGCAAATCCCAACAATTGACATTTAAGTTGCTGTTGGAGGAAGTGAGTGAGGAGAATTTGAGTAGGATGGGTAACTTGGCGCATTTGGTATATCCCAGCATATCTCACGCTTCTGGGAAGCATGATCCTGGGTATAGGTCACAAGGAAAGCAAAGTACGCTGCATACAGAAATATTGCTAAAATAAAAGACTGCTTGCCTGCACTAAATGAGAATAACTGACCTGAAAACCCAAGACCAAATACTGCACTTTGTGTACTGTGTATAAGTTTTCACTAGAGAATATGAGTTTGCAAACTGTCAGAGAAATTTCTGTTCAGGATATTCCCAGAGGAGCCAGTGGTTTAAACTTAGACTTCATGATGGCACTGACTACAGCTGAACTGGCAGATGTCACATGTGACAAGAGAGACCAGGCAGAACTGCAGGAGAGCATCACTTATAAGGCACAGAAAGAGGCTAGATTATCTGTTTACAAAAAAAATAGAACAGAAATAGATCCATGAATCAAAGTCGTGTACATGCTTTCTGTATTAGACATAATTTGCTGTATTATATTAAACTACTTTCAAGAACTACTTTCAATGTATAAAGTGCTTCTTTTTCCTGATGATTTATGAAACTATCTCTGAATAAACAATCTGTACCGAGGAAAGAAAAAAAAGTTAAAACAAATTCACCAGATACTTCCTTACTTTGCTTACTAGAGTGCTACTTGAGCCTCATTGCACACTGCTTTGTTTGCTACTGGATAGAGTCAGATCTGCTAATTGGTTTATAGGGAGCATGTAAGAATCTGTTCAATAAAGAAAAAAAACACATGAGCAAATCCTTAGGGAAAATCATGATGACACAACATACGTCTAGACTGAAAGGACTGAAAATGCAAGCAAGTTTAAAATGTATGATATATAATTCATGACTAAGAAATCTGTAAAGTTTAAAAGGAATGACTGAATCATAATAAATTACTTCAGTGTGTTCATCACATTGAAATTAAGGGTACAGAGTTAGACTGAAGGACTCAACATGACAATTCTAGTTCTCATTCCAGCATCTTCTCATTTTAAAATAGTAAACATAAACTTCTTAATTCAAGATTTAGAGCCAGATCATCCAACCCTTATTTGTGTGATTAATCCCAAAGTACTAAATGGGACTCCTCACATGAATAAAGATTGCTGGATTGAGGCTTTATTCAAAAATATTTTTATCTGCAGTGGAAAAATTGACATATTCTGAAATTCAGAATTATAAATTTACAATTAGTGATGCAGAATTCAATGCCAGGGAAATTTGCAGCAATGGGGAAAATAAATAAGGGAACAGTAGCAATTTATGTAGCAAATGGTCTTTTTGAGACCTAAAGGCAATTGCAGCCATAACTCATGAACAAAATGATTTTTTCTACATATAACACATGAAAAGGTAGTATATCTGTATACTGTATGTGATCTAGCTAAATACTGGGAATTGTTTCTGTTGTGTAGTTGTTTGTTCACTGTGTAACTTTGGATAACTTTTGTTATCTTTTTTTAATGTCCTTTTGACCTTTGCATATCATGTCCTGAAGGCTCATATCAGGGTTTTGTAAACATAGGTCTATAATTTGTAATGTTCAGTTTTCTTGTTAATTAGAGACCACGTCCTACAAGATACTGCGTATCCTTTCCTGATGCTGAGACCCCCTCAACAAAATAGGACAGCCTACTGGAGACATTTATAGAATGTTTATTGCCATACTTATCTAAGTGCCCGGTTCTTGGTAACATGTTATAATACTCCATAAAAATCATCATGAATTCCTAATACTGCAACCATTTTGGTTTATCTGAAATAGAAAAATAAACACTGTTGCTTATCATGGGCCCAGTTCAACATAAGAACAGCCATACTGGGTCAGACCAAAGGTCCATCTAGCCCAGTATCCCCTCTTCCAACAGTGGCCATGCTAGGTGCTCCAGAGGGAATAAACAGAACAAGTAATCTTCAAATGATCCATCTCCTGTTGCCCATTCCCAGCTTCTGGCAAACAGAGGCCAGGGACACCATCCCTGCCTTTCTTGGCTAATAGTCATTGAGGGACCTATCCTCCATGAATTTATCTATCTAGTTCTTTTTTGAACCCAGTTATAGTTTGGGCCTTCACAATATCCTCTGGCAAAGAGTTCCACAGGTTGGCTGTGTGTTGTGTGAAGAAATATTTCCTTTTGTTTGTTTTAAACCTGCTGCCTATTAATTTCATTTGTTAATCCCTGGTTCCTGTGTTATGAGAAGGAGTAAATAACACTTCCTTATTTACATTCTCCACACCAATCATGATTGTATAGACCTCTATCCCCCCTTAGTTGTCTCTTTTCCAAGCTGAAAAGTCCCAGTCTTATTAATCTCTCCTGATATGGAAGCTCTTCCGTACTCCTAATCATTTTTGTTGCTCTTTTCTGTACAGATAGAAGCTCTCTTAAATGTACGTTGTAAACATTTTTCAAAGCCTCAATTCCTTTGTTCCTAAAATATCACATAAATACAGTAAATGTGCAGCATTGAAGTCAGTGAGAGTTTTGCCCTTTACCTCTAAGGAGTAGATTGGTATTTGGTTATTCTTCACATTATTTGTGGTTGGAAAAATCATAGAGTAGGGTGCTGCTATAGAGGCTTCTTGTGTGGTGTGTTCAGGGAGATGCAAACTTGAATCTTGCAGGTGTCATATATGGGCTTTCAGCTCTCCCTCTCCAGTTACCAGAAGAGGAATCTAAACACTAAACATAACCACAGAAAAGGGCAAATAACTCCAGAATTTTTAATAATTCTATTTACTGAATTTGTCCAACCACAACCATACATTAGGGTATATATCAATGTAACAACAGGTGTTATAATAAAAACTACTAGGGCACCTTTCCTTGTAAAGCAATAAATCCCCACTAAAAAGTTATAAGAAAAAGAGCAAGAGTCGGTATTAAAATCAAAATCTCACTCTCTTTCTGAGTCACCAGTGGTTCTAATTGATTAGCAGAAAATTTGCATTTTCACACAACTCATAAATCTCTGACAAAGTCCATCCTAGTCTATCTTGGTCCTGGTAGTCTGGCACTTTTTTCTTAGTTTTTCTACAGATCTTCCTTTAAAAAAAAAAGGGGGGGGGGAAGGGGGGGAGGCGTGATTCAAACCAGGGCAGAAATTGGCCATTTTTTTGTACTTCATAGAAAATAGTGTGGAACAACTACAAAAGTTTTATAGTTTAAATAACTTCCCTCATCAATATTTGGATGCTTTATCAAACACTTAACTAAACATTCTGAAGTCCTCATCTACCTCTCCATTTTTCTAATTTCATCTACTGTCTCTCTCTTCTCCAAACCAAAGTAAATCATTTACCTTTCCTCAGACTGTATTTACCCTCAGATCCTCCACATTGACTCCACTTCCTAATACAGTCAGCAATAAGCACACAGAAAATAACAGAGACAATCTTAATATGGAGCTCTCTGGTGTGTGTGTTACACCTGGCATATCTGTATTACTGGAAGTTTCTAATTTAACTGCATGTATAATACCTACGTAAGAGAAAAGTGTCACCATCCTATTATAGGTGCAAGAAGCCCACGAACAATGGTGCAGTTGCAGTTCTACAGCACTGGAAGGAAAGGATTCTACTAACTAAAGAGGTCGGACATCACTTCAGATACCCCTGTTTACAAAACAGCATTGGGATGATTTGGGGACAGCGGCCAGTGGCTCTGCAATTATGCATATGCATGAGAAATCTTGTGGAGAGGCCCCACCAGGGTCTCACCCCTACAACCGGAAGTGAGCTGTTATAATGGCTCTTTCACCATTCTACACCCTGTCCACTGGCTGTTGGGCATGGATTTTAAACCCTCATCTCTTGGTATACCTCCATGCAAGGGCCATTTAGTTAAGCTTTGCCCCTGTGTGTGCAGTATTTCACAATATGCTAGTATACAGTATAACTGTGCATACAGTTTATTAATGTAGTAGCGATAATATAGTAACTGTAGTTTCTGAGCTTTTAAAATTACACACCATGTCTGTAGGACTGCAAATCAGTCACATTGACCCAATTACAAGCAAGAAGGAGGTTTCAGTGGAAAACAGCAGTGAAACATGCTAAAAGCTCTATGGTGAAGTACATAAATACTTAATAACTTGGGGTAAAGGCTTCTGTTTTCCCAGAGAAAGCAAAAGCTTCTGGTTTTAAGCATGAAGTTTCCAGTATTATTTTCCAAGGTTTGCTCAAATTACCAAAGATTAACTGGGCACGCACTGAATAGTGTAAGCTAGTATTCAATTTTATTTTAGAGAGGCAGTGTGGTTATTTAATAGTACTTTCTTCCAGCAATGATAAAGTGGGAGAGACCCACTGGTTGAGATTTAGGATATTAATAAACTATAAAAAAGGTTATATCGTGGATATTGACTACCCATTTATTAAGAATCATTTTCTCCCACAATGCCACTTACTCTGTGTACCATGCATCCAATGTTTGCTTTTGAATCTTAGGTTTATATTACTGTAAATAAAGTATAGTCTAGTATGCCTTTTCTTTCTATTTATCTTATTTATAAAAGTAATCAATTATTTCTTAAGGCAGGGATATTTTCTGTTTTGAAGATTCAGAAGACATGTACAAATAGGAACAGTAGAGGAATCTTTTAAAGGAGAGCCTTGCCATTAATCTCTTTTTCCTTTCTCTTCTGTCACTATATATAAAATAAAAATATAGATATATTAAAATAGATGTACTTAGTATCAGGAGACCGTATCAGGAGAATAAGACCCTGCATGCAAAATTTAGTTTCATTTTTCATGGGTTCAAAGGTTAAGAGAAAATGTCCCCTATGGTTCAGAATATTTCTTGTCTTTTAAAGACTGCTGTACTGCTTGCAGTCTAATTTATATGCACCTTTTCTTCTCTTGACAATTGCATGAATCCGTACAATCCAGGTCAATAATGGCCAGGAAAGCTTCCATCACAGAAAGTGGGGCTTATCTCTATGGAAGAAAAAAATGATCCAGTCCTAGTGTATCTGAAGATACACTAGGCAGATGCTCCCTGGGACACAGAGTCTGTAGCCTCTGCAGCAGTTCTTCTTGTCCTAAATTTCTATTCTGCATCCAGGGACTCCTCAGCCAACACCTGCCCTGGAAACCCCTCTTCAAACCAGTCCTAGACTAGAGGGCAGGGAGACCTCAAACAAAAAAGTAATACAGACACCTGTTATTTGTGATGGGTAAAATGAGGGAACAATGCATGCTCTTCTCTGGCCCTCCTCTGCCCTACACACTTTCACATCCCCAGACATACAGGGAGCACTCCACAGTGTCAGGTGTGGGTATGATTGGGGTTTTGGAGGTGCTGACGTTCCTTCCATGTGGACAAAAGGAAGTCTGAGTACAGCAATGGAGACCTCTTTGTCTTCTTCTGTTCTGAGCCCCTCAAGCCCTACTGACTGCAACACCTCCACAGTTTGCCCACACTACAGTGCAAGCCTCGCCCAACATCTTTTCAGAACTGACCTTTACAGAAGTTCCCTGGACACAGCCTGGTTAATTGCAGTGAAAGAATCCCTGGCATGATTTACCTGCTTCTCCCATGATGCAGTGCACTTTGCATAGGCTTGTTGTGGTCAGCCCCATTGGAAACACATAAGGCTCACTGGTGGTGTGTTTACAGCTCTGTAGTCAGAAGATAATGGAAGGGTTATTGCTGACTCACTGAGCTGCTGCAGGTTTCAGAGTAGCAGCCGTGTTAGTCTGTATCCGCAAAAAGAAAAGGAGGACTTGTGGCACCTTAGAGACGAACAAATGTATTTGAGCATAAGCTTTTGTGAGAAGTGAGCTGTAGCTCACAAAAGCTTATGCTCAAATAAATTTGTTCGTCTCTAAGGTGCCACAAGTCCTCCTTTTCTTCTTTGAGCTGCTGCAGTACGCCAAAGGAGCTTGATTCCATTTTCTCTGGAGTTGACTGGAGAGTCTTGGGATGGAGACGACAAAGGAAGTTGGCCTGTGGCATTGTGGGATACTTTTTAGAGGATTCCCAGGATCTGAGTCAAGAGTGGCTGCATCTACACTGCAAAACTATAAGGCTTGAATCCTGGGACATGGCTTGATTAGGATTAGGACTCAGACTGCAGCCCTACAGGGTCCTGGGTTCCTGAGTCCAAGCCCTGGGCTAGCGCTATTTGTGCACAGACGGAAGAGTTAGGCTTGAGTCTGATCCCAGGTTTACGTTGCAGTGTACACATATCCTGAGAGTAAAGGTGGGTTGTTCCCTTCTCACCTATTATCACCAATAATACAGGTTCTGCAGGCCACATTGGTTCTTCAGTTTCAGTTAGAGTGACCAGGTGTCCGGTTTTCGACTGGAAGACCTGCTCAAAGAGGGACCCTGGCAACTCCGGTTAGCATAGCCAACCAGGCTGTTAAAAGTCCGGTTGGTGGCGCTAAGGGAGGTTAGTCCCTACCTGTCCTGGCGGGCACTGCGCTGCACGTGCCCCGGAAGCAGCCAGCAGGTCCGGCTCCTAGGCCTGGGGACCACAGGGCTCCACAAGCTGCCCCCACCCTGAGCACCTGCTCCACGCTCCCATTGGTTCCTGGCCAATGGGAGCTGGGTGGGGGTGCCTGCAGGTGAGAGCAGCGTGTGGAGCCTCCTGGCCCCCCCTGCCTAGGAGCTGGACCTGAGGGCTGCTTCCAGGGCATGCGCAGCGCAGTGACAGGATAGGCAAGCAGTCTGCCTTAGTCTGCACCACTGACCAGGAGCCAGTGTAAGCCCGATCCCCCTACCCCAGCCCTGAGCCCCCACAAACCTGGAGCACCCTCCTGCATCCCAAACCCTTGCCCCAGCCCAGAGTTCCCTCCCACACCCTGAATCCCTCATCCCCAACCCTACCCCAGAGCCTGTACCCCCAGCCCAGAGCCCTCACCCCTTCCTTTACCCCAAGCCCCTGCCTCAACCCACAGCCACTTTCCACACTCTGAATCCCTTGGCCCCGATGCCCAGCCTGGAGCCCCCTCCTGCACCTCAAACCCCTCATCCCTGGCCCCACCCCAGAGCCAGCACCCCCAGACCAGAGCTCTCACCCCCTCCCACACACCAACCCCCTGCCTCAAGCCGCAGCCACATCCCACACTCCAAATCCGTCACCCCCTGCCTGGAGCCCCCTCCAAACCCCTCATCACCAGAGCCCACACCCCTTCCCATACCCTAACTCCCTGCCTCAGTCCGGAGCCTCCTCCCACACCCTGAACCCCCCATTTCAGGCCCCACCATGGAGCCCACACCCCCAGTCAGAGCCCTCACCCCCTCCGACACCTCAACCCCCTACCCCAGCCCCATGAAAAGTCAGTGAGGGTGGGGGAGAGTGAGCCTCTGTGGGAGGGGGAATATAGTGAGCGGGAGGTGAGGCCTTGGGGAAGGGATGCGGCTAGGGTATTCGGTTTTGTGTGACTAGAAAGTTAGCAACCCTAGTTTCAGCTCTATAATCCACTGCCTTTTCAGAATTTCTGACTTTGGGCTCTGAACACCTTGATGACTTGCATGTATAAGTGAAACATGATGGAGCCCTTAATTTATTGTTTTGGGAGAGTTATTTAAGTTATTTAAGACCAGATCCAAAGCTCCTTGAAATCAATAGCTTTTGTGTCAGGCCCTTAATCGTGGAACTGGAGAGTAATGGAAGAGTCATAGGTTTAGAAGGATGGTCCAGTGTTTGGGGAGCTAGCCTGGGATGCCACAGTTCTCCTTTGTGACCTTGGGCAAGTCACTTAGACCAAGATCCTCAAAGTTATTTAGGCATGTAGCTCCCACTGAAATGAGTGGAAAACTAGTTCTCACTGAAACCAGTGGGAGATTGATGCCTCACTACTTTTGAGCATCTGGATCTTGGTCTCTCTGAGTCTCAGTTGACAATCTGCAAAATGGGGATAGTAGCACTTCCCTACCTCACTGAGTCCACAGATGTTATGAGGGTAACTGCATTAAAAACAGAGGTGCTCATAAACTGTGGTTATGAGGGCAATATAAATAGGATAGATAGAAATTACCCTGCATGATATTTTAACTTCATAGAACTTTAATGAAAATGTAAAATACATTAAACATTTCTGAATATATTAATATTCCTTTGTTTTTCAGCCATCTTTTTAAATGGTGAGTAAAGCATTGCAAACAGATTAACATATTTTAATGCTAGAAGCATCCACTTTGATAAGCTTTTCTGTTCTCCTGTATAAGACAGGACATGGACATAGAATTATACCAAGGTGATTCCTCCATCAAGCCCAATAACTAGTTGAACTAGAGCATATCTTTTAGAGAAGCATTTAATCTAAACATAAAGACTTCAAGTATGCTTTGCAACATTTCCTATTTCTTTCAACATGGAAACCCATCACTTCAATATAGGACATAGATTCCCCATAAGTAAGTAAGTAAATCTGTTTATGCGCTTAAATAGTCACTCACACAACCTTGCTTCACCTCCTTTTTTTGCTTCATCATTTTGGGGCATACAGTAAACATTACATGGCACTGCTTTGGGATGCTGCAATGTATTTAACTGCAGTTAATCTTCAAGCAGGTGAGCAACTTTTTTTGTGTGCACAACCTGGGGGCTTCATTTTAAAAAGTTAGTCACTTAGAAGACTTAGTCCTATAAGTCAGTGGAACACATCTTTAACAGTTACTAAGCATGTTGGAAAGACATATAATTGCCTGTACAGATTTTTCTGATTTATCAGCTTTTCTTTTACCTAAAACACTGACATTTTCCTTCATGTTATTGTCTCTTCCAATCTACCTTGGACAGATGTAATTGAAGAAAAACAATAACATGAACCTGATGGCTGCTTTCATGAAAAGACAAAAACAGACCTTTTTTCTATAAGCCCTAGGTTTTCTGTCTTCCAAAGGAATCACTATATGGAGAGAAGAGAAGTTTCTCTCCACATCTTACATAATAATCAAGAACCATATTCAGACATTCAGTTGAAATCTAAATGTTAATAATTGAATTAATTTTTTTAGATGGTCACTAAATTGCAGGTTTTCTCCATAATTTTGTTAGGAAGATTTAAAACAAAAATGACTGCATGCTCATTAAATATGTTTTCATTTCTGCATAGGTTTATACATAATTAGCAAGAATATACATGGCATTAATAATGCAAATCTTAATTACATGTTAGAAAATTGATGTTACCTCCTCTAAGCCAGTGGTTCTCAAAGCCGGTCCGCTGCTTCTGCAGGGAAAGTCCCTGGGCCTGCGCTGCTTCCCGCAGCTCCCATTGGCCTGGAGCGGCGAACCACGGCCAGTGGGAGCCGTGATCGGCCGAACCTGCGGACGCAGCTGGTAAACAAACCGGCCCGGCCCGGCCTGGCCCGCCAGGGACTTTCCCTGAACAAGCGGCAGGCCGGCTTTGAGAACCACTGCTCTAAGCTAAATTATTGCATAGGCTTTCTCTAGAGCAAGTTTATTTGAGTAGCAATCTCTTGAGAATCTCCAGTTTTGTGTTGTAGGTTTTCCACAGCTCTGTGGTTTATGAACTCATTTTTTGTGCAAGGGTGAATAATAAACTTGACTGGCTTATTAATAATGAATGCTGTTTAGACACCTGTACAAATCTTTTTATTTGGAAAGGCGATGGAGCTTATGCTTATTAATAACTCTAGAAATAAATTTCTTAACCATTATACACTGACAAACATTTCATTCTCCCTTTTCTTTTCTTATTAGAAAAATGAGAAACATGCATGTGTACAAATTAAGGTGAGAATAAAAGCTTGAAAACCCTATTAATACTTCCTAATTTTAGGCTATTTGGATTGTAGACTTTTCTTATTAAACATCCAATCTAACATGTAAGAACCTGTTCAACAATATTAGAAATAACCTATTTTCTTTCAAAGAAAAGGAGGACTTGTGGCACCTTAGAGACTAAGGTGCCACAAGTCCTCCTTTTCTTTTTGAGAATACAGACTAACACGGCTGTTACTCTGAAACCTATTTTCTTTCCGTATTAATCATTATTGCACATGCTTTGAAGTGCCTGTTGGTGTACTACCTGAAAGTTTTCATTATTTTTCTACAACTATTTTCTAACCAAACTCTTTGCTACCTGGAAGGGGAAAAAAAAAAGAGTTTTGGCTTATATACATGATATTGATCCTCAGGCCTATCAGCCTAGTTCTTTCATTACAAGCATTACTTCATTTTGAAAAATAGACCAAAGTAAAGTGTTAAAGAGAGAGAATTCTGGCTTCCTCACTTTTACCTTAGTTGCTGCAGAATGACTATGATGTTACATTAAATCTTCTTTATTAAGCGCTGAAAGATTTATTGATAAAAATTCCCATATAAGAGCTAGGTATTACTATTTTTTGTTATTGGAGAGAACAGTTAGAATGTGAAACCCCTATGAATAAAAGTTTCATTGGGGAACTTCATTAAAATGAATTCTAAATGGGACAATGTCAAGTTTTGTCCGTCATGTGTTTTGATAGAAAAGTGGTATTTGTGACATGGTGGGTGACTTTGCAGATAGCTGTGTTCAGCAAACAACCCTTTGTGACAAGTAGGAGCAAATTTACTCTGAAATGAGATTTTGCGAAGCACTGGAGGACCTAGCAAATAATTCACGTTTCGTTTATTTGATGAATTTCACTTCCCTCTGCTTGTAAAATCACTAGTACCAGTTGATAATCCTCTCTAATTAATTTGTTCAAAATTATTTGCCAATTTTATGCAAATAAAAATCTTGCTATCATGCTTGCATGCAGGTCATTGTAAGACGTCAGTATTTGAATTTTGAGCTGTTCTCACAGGACGCAGGTTGTACGGCACCATTATGTTTCTTGACTGCATGTGGGTAACTCCTAAGAATATTGGTTCTTCTGTGAAGTCTCATGATTTTCAAACTGAAAATTCACTTTCTGCTAATATTTTCCAATATTTGTGAAATCAATGGGAGTTAGGCACCTAACCTATTCAGGTGCTTTTCTGAATCCCACTGGGCACCTATCTTCATCCTTAGGTGCCTAAATACCTTTGAAATCTGGCCCCGTGCTCTTTTTGGTGCTGTTTCCTTAAGTAGTCAGTGCCCTGATGCTGTTGTGAAAATGCTTATCTGGGCAAAGAGCAAAGTTAATAAAGAATCTTAACTGTAGTAGATCATTGAAAAAATGGAGTTAAGCACTTTTCTGGACTAAATGAGTCCACAGTGAGTCTGAGCATATGAGTAGTTGCTTGTTGTGCTCCCAAAACTGGGATGATTTGAATATTTGAATGATTGAACCCCAACTTTTGAAAGCACATAGCTAAGAGCAGTTATGGTTCTCCACAGAGATGTGTGATGAAAACTGGTGAATACGGTTCCAGTTCCATCTCTAATAGCAGGAGCAAACCATGAAGATTTTCAGTAGTTAGTTTTTTCAGTCCTTTAGGGTAGGATTTTGAAAAAGTGCTCAGTGCTGACCTAATTCTGCTCTTGTTGTCTTCAGTGGGAGCAGAGTCAGGCCAATACTGGGCAATTTTGAAAATTGTGCCCTTACATTTTTTATTTTTTCTAATGTACAAACACGTTTCAATGTATTAAGAAGAGAAGGTAATTTTTTTTAAAAAGCAATTAAGTCAGCTTAAATAAATGAAGTTGATTTGCTATGCAGTGGTGGAGAGGGTTCTCAAACTGAGTTTCTCTCTCATATTGAAGGATACCAAACATATGTTATATAATTGCACTGAGGCAATATGAGGTAATCATGATTTTTCTACTTGTGATTTAATGAAATGTTCACTGGCAAAATGTCAAATCTCCATTTAAAGTGAAACACTGAAATGTGTAAAGCTTATAGAAATTTAAAACTACAGAGATTTCTCATTAAAAGCTTATTGATTTAACTTAATTTAGTTTAATTACTATGTAATACTTTAAAACTTAAAAGTGATGAGTTTGGAAGAATGCAATGTATTGCACAGTGGTAAAAATGTCAAATGCTTTTTGTTTTGTTTTTTAATAGAAGACTTACTAATGTCACTGGCTGTTTCATGACCCTCTGCAGCCTTGCTTCGGTATATTGCGTACAGGGCTTATAAAACAGTATCCTATAACAGAACATCAGCAGGTTGTGGCAGACTTTATTTTTATCCAGGCAATAAAAGAAATCCACGGTGGTGCGCAACAGTTTCACTAGTACTTAGATACAACTTGGTAAGCAATAGCACTATAGTAATGTTATTAGTAGTAATAGAAATACCAGGTGAGTGGATGGGTGAACCGGTCTAAATAAAATGTCACTATTTCTAAGCAGTCATGTCAGGAAGATCTGGATTCTGATCTCAGGGATTTTAACTGCATTGGCTTTAATGAGGCTTACACCACTTTAAAATCAGGATTAAGTGAGATAAGAATTAGCCCTCAAGACTGGATGATTCCATTGATAGCTAGGAGAGAAGTTAGTGAACACAGGCTGATGATTATGATACATGATGATTATGATACATGATGACATACCAATCTATTTTATTTTCAGTCTTTGAACTGATACTGAATATCAAAAATATAGCAAATCACAGATATTCAAGTGCAAAACACAAACGAGTCTGGAAACCTGATGTGTTCAGATTAGAAATAGGCAAAGCCAAGACTTTGTTTTGGTTGTGCAAAACTCATACCTTGTTTGTATGTTTTATACTTAGAATATGCCATAGAGTGTTGTATTACAACCATGCTGCTGAGTTGGCAGAGGTACAAAGCTAATTCAACAGCTGTACAGGTGACTTTTTTTTGTAATGGTAACAAGTTCATTTTTTTCCCAATGAAAGTGTCTCACAGAGACACGTTGTCTTCCTTGCATTTAGTGTTGTATTTATTCATCTCCCCTCCTCTCCCCTCCCTGCCCCCATGCTTCAGATTTGAAAATTTTGCCACTTTGGATTTTCCTACTATTTTGTAAAGTGAACAGTTACTGAGGTAGGATTGGTCTGAAAGACATGATGATAAGTTGGAGTTCAGCACCCAGCTGGGGATTTCCATTAGTAATGGAACATAAAATATCTTAAATCTTCAATTTTAGTATTTTAGGACTCCGGGCATATATATAAAAACTGAGATTTTTCAAAACCAGCTCAGAGATTTGGATGCCCAGTTATGGAAATCAGCGCTCAACTGTGAGGATGGTGGTGCATCAGGGCCGTTGTTGGGACCTCAGAGGATCAGTACTACCTTTCACAAGCTGTCTTTTAGTGTCACTTCAGGTGATATATACACTGGAGAGCAGGGGTTTACGTTTGAAAGAAATCTATAGATAAACAGAAGGAATGAAAACTATCAGATGCAGTAAGAAAGAATAAATGCTTTTTTATTTTTGAGGCTCAAATCTTGGTCCTATTGAGGACAATGGCAAAGGCCTCATTGACTATCTTGGGAGCAGATTTGGTCCAAACAGAATATGTGATTTTTTATTAAATTCTATGGGACACATCTTGCTCTCCATAGAAAACTGGTGGGCAGAGAATTATTTACAGAAAATTCTGTGAGGTCAGAGTACAAGAATTTCTGCTGCATCCTCTGAAATAAGGGATGGTTTATGAATTCCTGTTGAGAACTTGGCAAGGATCCAAGCTCCAGAGAGCCTGAGGACTGTAGGTAAATCCAATGCCATGGGTTATGTTCACAACATACACAGAGAGAAGTCAGATAAAAACAAATACTCTTGCTTGAAGATTTCAGGGTAACACTACTTTATTTCTTAGAAATCAAAATGATAACACGCAAGAACTCAAAACCAGACAGAAACAAAGCAGGCTTCTCCCTAAAGCAGAGAGGCACAACTCACTACACCTTACTATAGGCTGGCTGGTTGCTGACCCAGCTTGCAGGCTTCCCAGGAAACCCCCCTGAAATGTCAAGTGTCAGTGTACAATTTTAGCACAGTTTAATAATACACCATACTAAAGAGCTCCTCGAGCTGCTCCTCTGGCAGGTATGTGGTGAGGCCTGCCACTCGGGTGTCATGGTTAGAAATTAATGCTTTATTTTCTAATGCCAGTCAAACTACCAGAATGGATAGTACCCTTGTCACCTAGCTACTCTTCTAATATAGCTCCTGCATAAGTGGTTCACCAACTGGCCTTCTTTCCTGTGCCGAGGCAAGTCTCCCTCTCTTAGGGCTGTTGCAGGCCTAGAGAGGCAGTTGCTTTTTTGGAGCAGCATTACCTCTCGGATGGATATTCAGTAGAATATGCCTAAGTCTCCAGGAGACACACTACAAAGATTGCGGCAGCTCCCCTAGCCCTGCCCCTTCCAAAGCAGCAAAGCAATGGGTTAGGTCAGGGACAAACAGGAACATGCAGCAGAACTACTGCACCACACCTTCCAGGATCCTTGTCCAGTTATATACTCATCTGGTCTATTCTGTTCGCTGCACTGGAGGAGCACATTTATGAGAAAGATATAGATTTATTTTAAATAGCTGTAAACAGTGTACAAATTAAAATGATTTCTACTTGTGAAGTACATCTATAAAATGCATAATATTTATAAAAATAAATTAATCAGACAAAATACTCTGGGTCATCACATTAAGCCAAAGTTTACATTAGAGAAATTAAGTGTTGTCAGCACTTGAAATGTATTTTACACAATTAACATTTCTATTTATAACTCCCACATGGAAGTGGTGAATACAATCCAATAAATTAAGTGTTGCATGTGGTTAATCTATTGCATTTTCTTCCCAAAAGACTGAAAGTCAACTTCTCAAATATAGATTGCCCAGTGGTTTCAATTAGATTTGCACCTACTTATGCCAGGGCTGCATTTGGCCCGCAATCCTGACTTTCCATTTATTTTCTTTCATCTTGCAGCAGTCAATTTACATTCAAAAATAGATTAAATGAAGCTCAATTCAGTGGCTCAAAATTAATCATGGCATGCACTGTTCAGGGGGGATGGAAATCTCAGTGCCATTCTAGAGGGTGCCAGATTCAAGATTTCTAGGCTTCATCCTGTAAACTTGAAATAGAAGTGGGATACAGAGTGCAAATGATGCAGTGTTTTGAAGAAAGCACTTTCTTTATGCTCGGCACATTTCAGGTGATTGTCTGGAACGGCTGAGTCACGATCAATGTTTCACTTCACTGTGTGGTGTCTAATACGTCCAGTTGTGAGCACTATGCTTTACCTTCTACTGTGCAGTCTTCATTTGTGGGCATTTTTGATTCTTCCTTTCATCCCTGGTGATTGTCTTTTGAACTAGGCAGCAATCTCTCTCCCTTCCCTAATACAGAATTTGGTAGCCAAGTGTCCCTAGAGCAAGTTTTTTTCCGCTTTAATCTTAATGATAAGGGGTTTTGCACACACGGGAAAGAAAGCTTGATCACTAAAAATGTTCCTTGGAAGATTGTTAGAGACTTGCTGTATTTAAAGGGAAGGTTAAACAGAGGAGTTTTTTTTCTTTTCCAGCAGCCTGTACTGCACTCCTGTTGTGCTATCAGTGTAGAAGCAAGTAGCATGATTTTCTTAGTCCAAATTTCTAAAAGACTTTGAATTGTGATTCTACTTTCTCCAGTACTATCTCAGCAAAATTAAAGCATTTTGCCTCCTGCCTCACCCCCACACAATAACACCTGCCTGAACCCCGGAATGGGTAGCATTCTGTCCAGGGCCAGCAACATATTTGCTGTGCATAAAAAAGATAGCCCTAGAAATGGGAATTTTCTACCAATGGAAATGGGAAGCTTCCCATATTTCCAAAGAGTCTTATTCTAGCCCCTGGGGAAGTCCTGGGATCTCAGACTTTAAATTAGTGATTTTTAAGAAAAATGCTATTTAAGTTATTTTTACCTTATTTTATGGCTCTGTCTGAGTCCTGTTCAGTTGGATGCATGCTATCAAAGGCATCTGCCCTTACATGTGAAAATAGCAATAGAGAGAGAGAGAGAGAATACATGATAGTATGGTGTGGTAGAAAGGTATTAGAAGCAGGAGTTTCAATGACCTGTATAATTCACTCCTGGCACTGTATATCTTAGTGGTGACTGGCATCATGGGGGTGCCCAAGATAAGGAGAGAGTCCAAAAAGCCTTCCCTCTTATACTGTCCTGGGGCACCCTTAGTGCAAGGATTGTATGCAGATAGAGTCACTATCAGCACTTGCCTGCCCAAAGAGGCAGGGAAGGACAAAAGCAGGGAATACTCTTATTTTTCTCTTCAGTGCAGGGAGGTGTACAAACTGTTTATTTTTAAAGGATGTACCAGGGGGCATCCTCGCACTCACTTTCCCCAGTATGCCCATAGGCTTTTGCCTGATCTCCAGAAGCTCCTCCCAACAACATCTTTATATGCACCCTACCATGACTGTGGCTAATCTTCTAGAATCTTGGCCATAAAGTGTGTGTAATTTATATATAATATATGCATATAAATTATGCATATGTCTACTTTTTGTGTTCATGGAAAGGTTAGTATAGGTGTATGTGCACACTATTATTCCATTCCAGGAAAATCTTTTACTCTGCATTTTATAATAATATATGCATAAAGTAGCTAACTGATAACAGAGTTTACATAGTTGCCAAATCTCACAATTTTATCTCAAGTCTTGTGATATTTGGTGGGGTTTGTTTTTTGGGAGGCAGGTAGTGGGGAGGAGTTGGTATTTTTTAAGCCTCAGTACCTGGAATCAAGACGTTGCATGAGAATCTCAGCTTTTTTTTTTTTTTTCTCCTTTTTAAGTGTTTTTCTAGCCCTTCTGATTGTGGAGAAAATCTTGAAAACTTGCACACATGTACTGATAAGGGTCAGGAATCAGAGGGCAAATACAACTAATCCAAAATTCACAATTTAAAAAACCACATAATTTTTGGTACTGGAGACATGATTTTTGAGAGCTTAGGGTTGGCATTATTGGATCTAGCGTGAGTGCTTTGCACCTTCCCATTATTACCTGACTTAGGCCTGGTCTACACTAAATGGTTAAGTCATCAGAAGGCAGCTTACGTTGACCTAGCTGTATATGTGTCTACACTTAAATTTTGTTCCCACCAATGATAACTGCCCCACTATGCTGAGTTAATAACACCATCTCCCTGAGAGGTGTAAAGTCATGGTCAATGTAGTTAGTGACACTGCATTGACCTATAGAGACTCTGTGTGACTTAGGTTGACTCTTACTGGCCTCCAGGGGCCATCCCCACAGTGTCTGACACTGATGTCTGCACTGATACAAGTGCTTCTAGTGAGGTCGCGCACCACGGGAGCACAGTGTGCAGAGGCACAAGCAATGTAACAACTGTGGTAGCTGAATGCCAATATAACTTAAGTTGACATAATTCTGTAGTGAAGACGTGGCCTTTGTTTGCGTTCTGCAATATTCCAGCTATGGTATTGGGGCATTTGGGACTTGGCTGAGCAGTTAGCTTTAATGGTTTCAACTAGTAAAAATTTTAATATGAAAGAATGTCCACCAAGGCAAGAACATGCCTACAGTAAATGAAGACCTCCAAACTCATTCTAGATGAGACCATAGCCAGATTTTACAAACTCAGATTTTTAGTGTTTAATTTAGCATATGTCATCTTATACTGTCTCATGTCATGTCTTTGTGCTCACTCCACCTTTCTAGACCATGCCTCTCTGCACAACAAGAAGAGGGATGTAGGTATTAGAGCAGGGATCGGCAACCTTCGGCCCACAGCCCACCAGGCTAAGCCCCCTGGTGGGCTGGGCTGGTTTGTTTGCTTGCTACGTCTTCAGGTTTGACCAATCGCAGCTCCCACTGGCCGCAGTTTGCTGTTCCAGGCCAATGGGGGCTGCGGGAAGTGGCATAGGCTGAGGGATGTGCTGGCCGCCGCTTCCCACAGCTGATCGGCCGAACCTGCAGATGCTGCAGGTAAACAAACCGGCCCAGCATGCCAGGGGGCTTACCCTGGCGGGCCGCAGGCCAAAGGTTGCCGATCGCTGTATTAGAGGATAGCCTATATTGGTCAATATTTTCAGAAGAAAACATCTCCAAGGAGGTGAGATAACTAAGCATGGTGAGGTGAGATGTCCGCTTATGCTCCTGAATCTACTCATTGCTGAACAATACCTGGTTAACTTTGTGCTCAGAGAGTACGCATGCTGTGGTGCCTCAGACATCACAGTGGTGATAGAAAGATAAATAAGAGAAAGAATCCTTGCTAAGAAGCTTAACTAAAACAGTTTTCTGAGCATGATAGAGGACACAGGGGGCAGGACGATCATGTCTATACTGTCTTTAGGAGATCAAACAAGTATTTAAGAGGACTGTGGAACTTTCAGCCTGGATTTGACTGGTTCTGTAGACTCTCATAATATTTTCTGATGCCAGGCACTGATGATGATTGTAGCTAATTGTAGGAGTGATATAATTTCTCAGTTTTATATTGTAAAGGCTTCAGTTCTGTAAAATGTGTCACAATAATCTATTGTATTACACACCTGCAGTCAGATAGGTAGTTGGGGCTACCTGTGAGTGACAGTAGGAGACAGAATTTTCCAACTTGTTCATTTCCAGCAAGTGAAGCATGAACACATCATTAAGCTTGGTGATAAGTACACAGTGCTTTTGAGCAAATGTCTGTAATGTTCGCTACTCACCCAAACCGTGACTCCCTGTCTGCTTCTTTTTGGAAGTGTGCTGTCCCACTGCCTCCCCACTGAAGTAGCCCTTCCCTACCACAGTGAAAGACTCAAGAGCGGGGAAAAGCTCCTGCTACTCCCTAATGCTAGAGTTTTTCCCCATGGCAGGGAAAGAATCTGGTAGTGGAGAAAGGCTCTGGTGGGGGGCAGGTGGCGGCTGAGCCTTTTCCTGCTGCTTCCCCTTTGCCAGAGACTTTCACTGATACATTTAGCTACACTCAGCAGCGTGGACACAGCCTGCTTTTTACTACAGCATATAGATAGTACATGTACACTACACGCTGTTGGCAGTGGTGGTGTGTAGTGTAGATGTAGCCTCAGACACCTAAACAATAATCCAGATTTTCAAAGATCTGCTTGCATTTAAGCACCTGAATAAGTGGCCAGATTTTCAAAAGTACTGACCACTTGAGAACAGCAGGAACTGCTCAGTGCTGAGGAATTTTGATCTCTCCCTTATAATCCAGTACATATTCCCAAACAAATTTTGTTCAGGTGAAGTTAAAGCTGGGAGTATCTCTCAGTAACTAAACAATTATATTTTAAAAAATTACAGGAATGCTGTAGTTAGCAAGACCATAAAAAAAGACAAGGCATCTCAGAGTTAAGGTTAAACTTGAACAGAAGCCAAACATTAAAAATAAATCAGGGACCCAAATTAGCTTAACTCTGCCCCCTCTGAGGTTCCAGCCACCCATCTTTCCTTCTTTGGAGATGAGTATGGAAACATGGACCAAAGAATATTGGTTTTGTACTTGATTTCATGATATTTCATCACCATGGTACCCTTTTACCTTTTCATGTAAGCACTAGGTTTTCATATGCTGTCTCTGTGCCTGTGACACTTCAAAAATAGGCTGGAATCTGGTTCTGTGAGATGGTTCCAAATACCCTCTGAAGCTAAAGGGAGATCCAAGTACTCAACCCCCTGACAATCGAGCCATTGGGCATGGATTGGAAACCTTACTTTTAGGCACCTACATTTGAAAAAGTTGGCTTCAAGTTTTATGGTGTCATTTTTACAATGTTCTCTCTGCGTACCACAAGTGTTGTGAAGACAGTCACGTTACAGGAAACCTGAAGAACTGAGATAATGAGTAGTTCAGTTTTGCATAGGTAATGTTTCATATCATTTTGAGGGTAAACAGATTTTGGTTCTGACTCCTTTTTAGACCTGTGAAGGGGCTTCTCAGTAATCATGCAATGACTGTAACCTTGGGAATGGCTATTTACATACACCTCTTGACCTCATAATGGCAACTATTAGTACACCTACTCTCCCTCCACTGTAGATTATACTGATCGGCATAGGAATATGTGTAAAGGGCTATCGCCACCTGGTATATAGGTGCAACAATAACACATTTTTGGAGCTAATGGGTATCTGCAGCTCAAGTAAATTGGCGTGACTCCATTGACTCAATTAGAGATCACTTGATTTATACCAACGGGGAATACTGGAGTCAACAGAGTTCTGCTGATTTGCCACCAGTTAAGAATCTGACGATTAGACACAGTTCTTGAGATGACAGCACTTATATCAAAAAAGCAATGGTTCGCATGAAGTATCCCTCCTATAGTGCACCTATTTGGGCTGGCAAAATTGAGCAGTGATAAAAATTTGGCCCCATAATTTGAAATGAATGAATTAGACCAGTTACAACAATGATCCATTAGGCACGTGGAGGCAGAAACGGGCTATGGCGAATCCAGGGAGGTGAGGTTGTTGGGTGACTCCATCACCTATCTGTCATGTGATGTATGTGTGACAAATATATATATATATAAAATTTGTCATTTCCCTAAATCTGGATGGATGAACTGTGAGTAAGGTGGGAAAGAGGGGTAGGAAAGCTCATGGAAAAATGGGAAATCACAACTGGCTGAATGTCACTGGGCTCAGTGGTTTGGGTAGGTGCCGCAGGCATACTAGCAGGTAACTGATGCTTCCCTCAGGAAAGTCACTTAACCTGTCTGTGTCTCAGTTTCCACATTTGTAAAATATATCCATAAAATTCCCAATCCATTTGTAAGCTTATATTTTTGGCCTCACAACTTCCTGCGGCAGTGAGTTCCACAGTTGAATTATATATTGTGTGAAAATGTATTTCCTTAGTTAAGTTTTGAATATTCTATATTTTAATTTTGTTGAATAGCTCATTGTTTTTGTGTTATGAAACAGGCAGAACAGAAGTTCTCTAGACCAATTTACTTTCTCTAGACCATTCATTATTTCATACACTTTTATTATATGACAATCCCAGTCCTTTGAATCTTTTCATATGAAAATTTTTCCAGACCCTATATCATTCTAATGCTCTCTCTCTTTAATCCCTGCTACTTAATCAATGACCTTTTTGTGATGGGGTAGCCAGTACTGCACACAGAATTCCAGATGAGACTGCACAGTTGATTATATAAAAAACATTATAATGTTCTCCACATTATTCGCCTTCCCATTCCTTCTACAACCTAGCATTTGGTTTGCTTCTTTGAACACAGCTGCACATAAAGTTGAAGTCTTCATTGAGTTTTCTACAGTGATATCCAGGACCCTTTCCTATGCTGATACAGTTAATTTAGAACCCTGTAAGGTGGACATGTAGTTTTAATTTTTCCCCTCCCGTGAGCTAGTAACAGGGATTTTATAGCTAACTGGCTGGCTGGGTATCCATAAAAGGGAGCTATCCCCCCCCCTTCATTTATCACACCTCCAATGTGCATTACTTTGTATTTATTGAAATTGAACTTCATTTGCCCATTCCCCTAGTTGGTTTAGTCTCTATGAAGTTCCTCATAGTCCTATCCAGTGCTGATTAATCTAAATAACTTTGTGTCATCTGCAAATTCTGCTACCTCATTATTCATCCCCTTTTGCAGATCATTAATAAATATATTAACACTGAACTTAGTACAGAATTTTGAGGATTCCCCTCTTAACTTTTTCTATTATGAAAATTGGCCATTTAATCCTGTTGTTTGCTTTCTGTCTCCTAGACAATTTTTGATCCATGACATATGCTTTGCCTCTTACATCATTAAAATTTATCTTATGTGGCTAAGCCTCTTGTGCGGGACTTTGTCAAGGGTCTTTTGGAAGTCTAGGTAAATTATGTCAACCAGTTCTCCTTTATCCACCACCATGTATTTGCAATTTGACCCACTTGGGAAGATGTATCAGACAGGAAAGAGTTACACCCAGTGCTATTAATAAAGACCAACCACTGTCTGAATGTATCTTCAAGCACCATAACTGAAAGTGGAACTTCCCAGATCACTTTAAATTAAATTGATTAATAATACATCATGTTAAAATGAATTTTTCATGGTTTGGGAGCTAATGTTCTCAATTATTTAGCAATGCAAAATGTAGGAAATTCTCATACAAACAGTATGCAGGAGTTGATCCGTGAAACCTTCCTTTATAAACAAAATGATAAATAGGCTGTTTTTATTTTTTGTAGTTTTTTTGTTTCGTTTTTTTGGAGTCCTTTATCATACTGAAACATTGTTGTTTTTTTCTGTTCTAAAAACATTTTATCACCAAAAAAACAAACAAACAAAAAAACCAGGCCAAACACAAAGAGTGAAAAACCCTTACTACTTACCAAGAAAATATATTAATTAACTAGAAAATATTCTAAATTTTCTCACAATTGAAGTGTGTTTTATGCTGGTAAAAATCTGCTCCTTTAATTGTAAATTTTATAGTATTTTCCATTATCACTCTAGGTTCTGAAGTAGAACTGAAAGATATGGTGGTATCCTTTGCAAATCTTTGGGTGCTTAACTTCCAGTATTGATACTGTACCTTTTAGTGTATTGTCTGAAGCATTAGTCACCATAGGAAGTAATATCTAAACATTTTATTATATAATAGCATATAGAATCTAATGCAATGTATCATTTGGACTGTGTGTCATGTTTTGGAAACTAAACGATCCTTGATCCTCAACATACGTGGCAAAAATATATACTTTTTTTTTTAAAACCACATAAACTCAATTTGGATTAAAAAAATGTCATGCTACTTCAAATGTGAACAATCAATGGACTTGATTCTGATCTCACTTACGCCAGGGTAAATCTGGAGTTACCCTCCATCAAGTTAAAGCATTGAGGAACTGTGAGAAAAGAACTAAATCCATTGTGTTTTTTACTTTACTGATTGTCATTCTTCATAAGCTCATCAGTCCAGAAAATAAGAGCTGAACACCTATAACTCTCATTGACGACAAGTGCTCAGCAGGTGTGCAGTAATTTTCAGGATTGGTCCATCAAAATCCAGACATGGGAAAGACCTGGGAGGTCATCTAAAATATGTTCCTGCTAATGCAGGGTAGTTCCTTCCAGTATATTTTCTAGGCTCTGATCCTGCGCTCATTTTATGTACAGAACTCCCATTGATTCCAGTGGGAGTTGTGAATATAGAGTGCTAGCAAGAGTGCTCCTGCATCCCCAATGTGGCACTCAGTGCAGTTTTTAATGTCTCAGGAGCTCAGGAGAGGGTGCTTCCACTTATTCTATTGACAGACTATTGAACAGCTTCATGGGTGGTAGCTTATTTTTCTAACAGTCTAAATGACTTTTAAATTTCATACATAATACACAGAGAAGGCCTGAGTCTATCACTTTTATTCGTGTTGAGTAACACCTTGCTACATGAGTAATTCTAATGAGATCACTGGCACTGTTGGTGTGCTAAAGTATTATATGATGGCTAATCCTGCAACTTGTTCTATATGGGAAGACTCCTTTGCTAGTGCAGAGCCCCATTAAAGTCAATGGATTTACATGGGAGTTCAGGGGTCCACTTGTGGAACTAGATGCAACTTCAGGGCCAAGGCATGGCAGAATTGGGCCCTAAATACTGTGTATGTAAAATAATTGCTTCTCATACTAAAATAAGCTGATTCTCAATGTTTTTGTCATTTTCCCCCTTTCCTAAAAAAATCAAGGAATGATATTCAGGAGAATTCACTACACGTGAGCTACTTACTGTATTTTCTGTATACCGCTGTGTTGTTTTGCCATCCAGAAGCTGCCATGTTCACAGCCATATATCACTATAAATGGATTTTGTTTGTTTGTTAGTTAGTTCTCTGAGAACTGTGAAGTTATTTGGGAGATGGGCAACTTTGACAAAATCTGCTTAAATTCCAGAAGGTATATTTAAGGTTTTTTGCATACAGAATTAGTGAGGGTTGATATTGGTTACAGAAAGTGTGACTTTCTCTGAAAAGGGGAAGACAGGAAGACCCCTGGTACAGTAACTTATCCTATGTGACCCTTATGCAGCACAAAGGGTTGATGGAGAAATTATTACTAATGGTATCCTTTTTACTTTAGCAAATGAATTAATTTGCCTCAGAAGTGTTTGATGGCATATTATTAGCCATGGCCTTGTATCTGAAGCACAGGAATGACACTTAGGAGGTTTGGATTCTATTACTGGCTCTGTTTCTGGTTTCCTGAATGGCCAAATGAAAATGACTATATCATTCTTCACTTCAGTTTCCTTTTGTAAAATGGGGATAAACTAAGATGGTTGATCATCCTCCAAGGGGTGTTTTAAGGCTTCAGTTATTAATGTGCATAAAGCCCTGTAAGATCTTTGATGGAAAATAAGTGCAAAGTTAGGTTTTGGTTATCTATGAGATGGTATCCATGTTGAATGAAGATATTCAAAGAGGCCAGCAAAAGCACATTCAAAACAACACACAAAGGGGCTCTACTGAGTATTATTTTGTGGGGGTGAAAGTAAAATATGAGTAAAAGCTGAAACATCAAAGTTAGATTTTTGGTGGGTGAGTGTTGTTGTCTTCTAGACAAACTTGTAAGCAGTGAAGTATTTTATGTGTGTTTTCTCTCTCAGTATCTAATATATAAAAGAGCAAATACCTTTCTATTTCAACACCTCACACATTGACTAGGCATATTATATAGCAAACAAAATTTAGTATATGATGAGATATCAAAATAACCTTGTGAGTAACTGTTCTCCATAGGGTGTTTGGATCCTATCTATTTAAGGTACCTAGATGATCTCCATTATCACAGTTTCTGAACTCCCCACAATCTAATGGATTTATCCTCTCCATAATGTTATAAGGTAGAGAAGTGTTATTATATCCATTTTAGAGGTGGACAATTCAGGCACAGAGAGATTAAATTACTTGCCCAAGATCCCACAGGAAATCTGTGGAGGAACATGGACCTTGATCTTCTGAGTTCCAGACCAGCACTCTAGCCCCTGGACTATCTTTCATCTCATCATATCGATCTTCCTTCTTCCTCTTATGTTTCACTAACATGTTACAACTGCTTTGTCCTCTTCTATATGTCAAATAATCTTGACTATATTATAGCTTAGTCCCAAACTTGGGGTGGGGGATGGCGGAAATAAATCACAATAGAGAGAACTAGCCACACTTAGAATTTATCTTGGAGAAGACCTGTATGTTTGATAACATTAGTCAGACTTCTGTTGGAAGTGTATGACAGAGCAGCCATTTCTCTTTTGTCAGTATGAACATTTCTTGGAGAATTGTAAACCAAGAGAAGCCTTCCTGGAGAAGAGCATGGAGTCAGAACTGAGAAACCAGGGCCATTACTGAACACTACCAAAAGTGATGTAACCTTTTCCTAGGGCCCTGACAGCCATGCACCTTAAAACAAAGCCAGAGAATGTAAGAACTGGAGTATGATGATTCAAGGGTGAATTGGGCCTCTCTATAACCTTTAATGGAGTCATCGGAAATCTTTATTACAAGGTGTCTTTTCCAAGTTTCAAAGCCAGGTGACCTTTTAAGCAAAATCCTAGTTAAGCAAAGTGATTAATGTACTATGTTCATGGTATAATCAAATGCATTATTTATTATAAATGGGGATTAAAAATAAATAAAGTTAAACGGTAATGCAGCCTTTTAAAATAGACAAACAAGATGATTCTGTTATATTCATAGTTCTACTTGTTAGGTTTAGGACAATAAATATCTACCACATAACCATTGAGAATATACTTGCAGGAGGGGGGAGAGCTGGTGCTTATGGGAACCCTGTATGAAGAAAGATTATATTAAATTACTCAGAAATACAATAATATGTATTATCTTTCTGTAGAACCAACGGTGTGTTGCAACACAAAGTATAAACCATTAACTCCTAAGGTGTAACTGTTCACTGTGATTCAGCCGCACAAATCCTATTAAAGAAAGTGGGCATCACACAGCTAAATCCCTGTAAATTGCAATGAACAGTTACCACTAGTGTCCTGTGATGATCTTAATAGTGCAGCCGACATTTCACAGTCATTGTAGTTCCGCTGGTTGTAATGGCCTCATTCATTGTTAATGTGGTTGTAATGCAGTATTAAAAGACCTGTTGCAGAATGAGCAAGAAAAGGACTTTGCAGTGGAAATACTTCAGTTAGTGTCAGATCAATAGTTTCCCTGCTGTGCTCTGCAATATTATTAAAGAGGATGTTAAAGGATACTCGTCGTGCATCTTCAGCAAACACACAGGCAAATGATATTGTGAAAAGATGACACTGAAGCCATGTTTGAATCCTTAATTTTCCCCACGAAAACATTAAAATCATAATACATTACTATAGATCATTATCTATCATCATTACTGTTACAGGGGCCAAATTCCAGCTTTGGTAGTAGGCATAAGGCTCCAGGTGACTACAATGCCCACACACAGCTTCCATTCAAAGGCAGAGTTTGAACTTTGGAATATATCTGTTTACACTATTGTCATCCATCTTGATGCAACTCAACATCATATTAGCCTTTCATGCTGCTATATAAATTTAAGGTCTGTCTGTACATTCCAGATGATTTTCCTATGCCCTATTAACTAATTCAATGCACTTTTAATATTTGCCCTTTCTACTTACCTTGGCAATTATTCCAACCTAACTGCATCATTTTTAATTAACAGCATCACTTTTAATTAATTCCTAGTGAAACTCCTTTTACTTCAAGCAACTTCAAAAGGATGATACATTAAAGAGGTCAGTTAAATTTTATATCCCACTTCAGCGTACCCAGATGTTTGTGATGTTTTCTTCTTTCCAGTGGTACTATCTTTCCCCTCGTTCCCTAATATGCCGTGTAGTTTTGCACTACTATCTATTCAGGCCTGTGTCTAGAGGCCCCTCATGTTTTTCTTCTTGTGTACCAAAGATACAATAGCTCTAAAGAAAGTTCCAAGCAACACTATCTCAGATGCTGCCAGTTAACTAATTAAAACCATTATCTTTATCCCTACTCGACTTATTTGGTCTTTTTAAGATGTTTTCAGATTTTTTGATTTTTGGAGCCTCAGTAAATATCCTTCTGGGCATAGAGGTTATTGTCCAGAGCTTCCTGTAGAAGGCTCTCCTTTGAGCTTTCCCACTTACTTGGTCCCTTTAGGCATGGAGCTGTATTTTCTTTTTTTAATCATTTGGACGAGTTGGTAGAACATTAGTTAAATTTACTACAACAGAGCCTATGCTGGTATCAGTAGAACTACTACTAGCTGAGGATCTGGCCCTTTTGTCTGATCTTTTGGTGGAAACAATCCATTTCAGGCACGTCAGAGACACTCTGTGCACATTTCACCGATGAAGAGCTCTGTTTTTCTCTTTTCATTTTTAGTTTGCAGGCTGTTGACTATGATCATACTGGTCTTCTGGATTTAAGACTGACTAACTGATGAAGTTGTTGTGTGAACCCCATGAAAAAAAAAGTTTGTTTCCTTGATCCTAAGAAAGAAAGGGACACAATTTCGTTCTCCTTTACCCTTTTTCTTTACTTTTTCCCAGTAATGCTGTGACAGAGAAAACTGGCTATTTCAGAATAGCAAACTTTTCAGTTTTACCCACATTGGGATAAGATGGATGAAGATCTACTACTACAATTTTCTCAGCTCTAAGCTCCAACACACGACTTAGTACTTCCTTCTATGTAATCAGTGTACCTGTATTGAAAAGTACAGTGTCCTATTCATTTATATTCTTTGGGCCAGATCCTCAGCTGCTTTAATTCCACATAGCTGCATAGAAGTCAGTCTTGCAACAACTACAGCCCCCATTCTGCAAGATGCTGAACATCACTGAAGTCAATGACTGTGGTTGCTAGAGAAGTGGATGAATAGGTCACAGAAGTAGCATTGGTGTTAAAGTGAGAGGGGGGTGGAGAAGGGAAACATAATAAGACACAAGATCAGCTAAGCAGGGAGGAGCAGAATTGTGCAGTGCCTTGAAGATGAAGAACATAAATTTAAACATGATATGCTGGAGAAGGCTCAGGGAGTAAATGGATCCAAAAGGAGGTGGGGGGGGGAGGGTGAAATGACCCGGGGAGATGACTTTAGCAGATGCATTTTTCTATGGAATGAAGAGCAACTGACCTAACAAGGCATTGTTTCTGCACTGGTCACTGGAGACTATTCAGTAGAAATGTTGTGCTCTGAAAGGTCATATTTGGCTTCTGCACACTCGACTGTGTAGCAGAAACTCAACTGATCCGCAGAACGCATTGCAACTGAAGAGCATAGGTCCCACTTGCAGAGAGCCAAAACATGTATAGACATCTTTATAATAGATTTATTTTCTTCCTTTCTTGAAAAGTCAGAGCCAAAAATCTGCCTTAGATTGCTGCAATCTTTTTTAAAGCAACACGTCCTTTTGTGACCGGCGAGGGTTGTGGTGAGTGAAGTGAATCTTGGTCAGGTTATAAATAAATCTCTCATTTAGCACATTTCAGTGACTGGCACTAATTTTTTCATCTTTGCAGCTCAGGTAGTTTTTGTACTTGAGCAGCAAAATGGTCTGACGAGCACCACCTGACCAAAGACAGCAGCAGCAGCCTGAAGAAGATTGAGGGGCTTGGGGCAGAAAGCGTACATGTACCCCCACATTGTAATGTATGGCTTGGATATAGGGGCAAAGTAATGTACCCCATCCTAAAGTAATCTGTTCATTGGAATGGGAAAGTATCATCTGGACTTGGACATCGGCTGGTTGACAGATGCTGAAGCCAGCTGTTGCAGAGTTCCCTCATTGTCCCCTGTAAGTACAGCAACCCTTTAGAGCACAGGACAGACAGATAAAAGTATATATTTTTAAAAAGTATTGTTCAGATCTTCACTGCATGTAATTCAGCATAACTCCACTGAAGTCAATGAAGCGTCATTGATTTACATCAACTGGTGTTGTAGTGCATCTGTTTAATGAAAGATTTTTCAAAAATCTGTATTTCAAAATATTCCATAACAATAAATTAAATATGAAACCATTTTTGTCTGTCATTGCATCTAGGTGCTGCTATATGTAATCCTGTAAGTATCCACCATGGTAACTAAAAATGTAAGTCACTCTCCATTTTAAATTCAGGAAATTTGAGCTGGTATAGCAATGTTATATCCCTGTAACTTTAAAAGTTAAACATTCTGCAAAAGCTGCTCTTTCAACATTCCTGGACAGAAAACATGCCCAAACATTGACTCACATCCTTGTTCTCTTTCATGTTGCAGAGACCAAAAAATATAGCTAAATACATTTTAAATGTATTTTAAATAGAAAGCAGATGGGAAAAAATATAGTATCTGTGCTGGTGGTAGATCATGTGATTTTATGCACCGAGTTGGTGTACGTTGTTTTAGCCTGTCCCGGAGACTCCAAGAAAACTGAGGACCAATGGAACATTCTTCCTAATGGACTTGATATTTTGGTGGTCAATAGGTTACTCTCTTCTTCATCTTTCCTAGTTGTTGAGGGGTGACAGGTCTTTCTCGCCAATGATTGGTTGGGAGAAGCGATGACTTTCATATCTTCCCCTTCATATCTCCTCAGTATTTGAGGGCTGTGATCCTCTCACTCCCTCTACCAAGGCCTTATCTAGATTAAATAACAAGTCATGTTTAAAAATATATTAGCTAACACATTTCAGCTAATACTTTTTTAAACACAAGTGTATTCAGGGTTTAATATCAAAATGTGAAGCTGGTCATGGCTAGGTTTCCCAGTAGGGTCAAGTATAATTCACTGAATCATTTTAAAACATGACAGGTTTCAGAGTAGCAGCCGTGTTAGTCTGTATCCGCAAAAAGAAAAGGAGGACTTGTGGCACCTTAGAGACTAACAAATTTATTTGAGCATAAGCTTTTGTGAGCTACAGCATCCGATGAAGTGAGCTGTAGCTCACAAAAACTTATGCTCAAATAAATTTGTTAGTCTCTAAGGTGCCACAAGTACTCCTTTTCATTTTAAAATATATTACCCTGTTTGCACTCAGTTCAAAAATATGTTAGCTAATAGACTAGACTTGACCCAAGGGCGTTCTAATGTTTAAAATGCGTTTTTTGTAAAACACAGGATGATGATGATCAAACAAGCAAGCAGAGTGCTTGATAATGTTCATTGATAGTGAACAACACCTCCATTTTCTTCACAGAAAGTACTTTAGCAAGGTTCCAGCATACCCTTATGTTACTACTAGCTAGAATTCAGAGAGTCATGGCAGGGCTTAAATTCAGCCAGAGCCATCCAGAGTAAAGCTCTGGTAAATATTTTCAAACCCATGGGAGCCCTGGTGAGCCCCATGAGGCTGAAATCCTGAGCCCCGGGGTGCTCTTCAGGGCAGAAACCCCAAGCCCTGATGCCTCACCCCCTGCAGGGCTAAAGCCCTGAGACACCCTGCCCTGCAGCTGAAGCCTGGAGCCCTGAATGGAGGGGCATGGGGGGAAAGGCTTACTCTTTCAGTTCAAATGTCACATTAGGCTTTTCATGGACTCAGGCCCAAGTGTCCACTGGTCTTCAATTAAAAACAAACATACAAAACAAAGCCTGGTGATAGTATGTTGGAAAAAAACAGGTAGTTTCTGGGAATTAGGAGGATTTACATTGCCATTTTAGGCTCTCTAATGCTAGTTTGTCTAGTCATCGGCTGGCTAAAACCAATAAAAGTAACTCATAGCTAATTGTCCTTTTTCATTGAAAGAATGTGTTATATGGCTATGAAAAATAAGGGAAAGGCTGCGGAAAAAAGCTTTTATAGAATCATAAGCCTGGAAGGGAACTGAAGAGATAATCTAGCCAAGTCTCTTGCACTCATGACAGGACCAAGTATTATCTAGACCATCCCTGGTATACACAATGTGTGCTGGAATTATTTTTATTTATGAGCTGTAATGTTAGATGAGTTCATTTAGATTATTAATCAATGAGATGTCAAATAATCAAGCTCAACTGGTTTTATTAAATCATATTGCTCTAACTACAGACAAAATAGCACAACAAAAAGTTGATATTCATCAATCCAGGGTCCAGAGGCTGCAGCTCAAGTTGATCTGAACAGGTTCTATAGGTTTTATAGGCCATTTGTTAATTTTTCCTATAATCCATGGTTAGCTACACAACTGTGATCATTATCCAGTCACCATCCAATATCACCCTTGTGGCCATCAGTTGAAACAGCATAGGTTCAGAACATTTAAGTTGATGCAATTAATTCTAATTAATTATCTGTTTATCAGTCTACCAATATGTGTCAAACGTGTGTTAGTCTTTGTAATATTGTGATATGCCATAAGATGCAATAGACTACAAAATTTTTGTTTTTGTTTATTTCTTTGTTTTGTTTTTTAACTGGATAATTATGTGTGTGTGTGCATGTGTGTAAATAAGTGAAAAAAATTTAACGGTGCTTGTGACGGGGTGGCCCTGTTTGTCCAGTTGGGCCGCCCCATTGCCCCAGTTTGGGATGGGTACATTCCGTCACCCAGTCAACAGGATTCTCTATTAGAACAGGTAATTGCAGCACGGTGAACTCTGGACCACTGGCGGGCTTAGCAAACAAACCATCTGTAACTCCTGAGCCTCCAGGCTGGGGTCGACAACAACAATTGGAGTTCTTGCCTGTTCAGGACAGAAGGATGATCAGTCCATAACCCCCGGGTGGAGCTGGGTAAACAAATAGTATATCGCCCCTAAGCCTCCTGGCTGGGGCAGGCAGTAGCAATTGGGGTTCTGGGCCTCTGAGTGGGGAAGAACAACAATCCGTCTGTAGCCCCGGAGCGGGGCAGGGAAAACAAACAGTCTGTGGCCCCTGAGCCTCCAGGCTGGGGCTGAGAGCAAACAACAGCCATGCCAAGTGGCCCGTGGGGTGCAGCAGGGGAATCCAGCCCGACCCGTTCCCCTGGGTTCCGACCCAGGGCCTTATGAAGCCAGGCACTTCCCCATTAAGGGTTTAGGCATTGGCTTCTACTATATCCCCTGGGACTCTTCCTACCACAAATTGCATCCCAGGCATCTCCTCGGCTGGTGGTGCCTTGGCGTCCCTGTCAGTCTCTGCAGTTGGCGAATCCGGGTCCATGGGCTCTGCCGCTTGGAGCATCACCAGCACCTCTGCAGGAGCCTGCAGTACACGTCCTTCCTCCTTCTCAGCCAGCCCTGAATGAGCTGGGCTTCCTCCTTTTATCTGGCTCTTCCACCTGGAGCATGCGCAGCGGGGGAAAGGGGTGTGATTGGTCCATCCCAGGGTGGATACGCACTGTCACTGTGCTAAATTCTGTCATTGTCTCTTTCTCTGATTTTTTCCATTGTGTGCAACTGGGGGTATTGCTAGAATGAGCAGAGGCAGCTTTACAATAAAAATTTGTTTGAGAGCAGGTCTTTAAAATAACCTGCTTGAGCAGGTGGCTGGTATAGAAAAGGATGTGATTGGAAAGGCAGAGTGTTAATAAGAGTCTTGGTATCACTTGTAAATAGATAATGCTGGATTTTTCTGAGCTGCAGTGTTTGTCGTTGTTTAAGAGATTTCTTATCCAGTCTCCTAATTAACAGGCAATTAAATTCATATAAAAAAAGTCTCTGTCCAGAAAACAGCTGGGCTGGGCCAACATAGAGATTGAACCTGTACAAGAGGTATCCTTGCCTTGAGCACAGTAGAAACCAGATGTGGATCCACCCATGTTGCTTGTTCTCCACCAAACAATAGGAATTTGAGTGTGTGAATATGTAATTACATAAACCCAAAGCCTCTCTCTAGTGTGCAGTTTAGCTTGGCTCTCTAACTCCTGAAGAACAGAATTGTATCAGTTCTGATGTATGAAAATGACTCACCCATACTGTTGGAGGAGAGGGCAGGATTTTCCTAATAATTACAACCACTATGAATTTCTCAGGATACAAAGTACATCAGGCAATACAAAAACAAGAAGTTGAGCTGGCAAAATAAGTAATTGTGAATTAATTCACAGCATAGTTTAGAGTAGTTATAAAAATAAAAGAACTTGAGTATGCATTAAAATATTTTTAAATAAATGTCCCAAGTGGGAGTGGACATACAGGGAAGTTTTATCTTTTTAGAGAAGCAGATATTTGAGAAAGTTGATTAGTTAGTAATTTGGTCTGTACCAGGCAATTCTACTAATTACTGTGCTTATGTGACACAGGTTCTGTTCTGTACTGAAAGATTCGGAGCAGCATCCAAGTTATCACTAAATCTTATTACCAGAAAGATCCTGGAAGACAAGAAAAGAAAACAGATCACAGCAGCAATCATGAACAGGAAGCTGACGGGATTTGTAATAGATGTTCTGCCCCTTAAAGACCAGGGGACCTGGGGCCAGCATGTTCTGAGGCACAAAGCCTCTTTACAAATGGGTGTTTGAGCCTGGTAGATGGGATTATCAGACACAGCTGGGGAGGGGTGAGGTGATTGTCTGGCTATGCCGAAAGAATGACAGGAGACTTAGATATGGGTTTAATCAGGCCACAACTTCATTATTAGACAGATGTCTGGGAGTAACCCGGTGGATAAAAAATGTGCAATGCAGGTGCAAAATTTATGTTCCTCCAGCAGATTCACTGCCGGGACCTTACCAATTCCAGCCAATTTTTTGAGGGGAGGGGGGCTTCCACAGCTACCCCCCTATTTATCCAGGTCCCTCCAGCCATTCCCTTGCCGGGACCTTACCAATTCCAACCAATTCCAGGGGGGAGGGGGGGCTTTCATTAGATTCCCCCCCCCCCTTCATCCAGGTCCCTCCAGCAATTTTCTTGCTGGGACCAGGTCCCTCCAGCAATTCCCTTGCCAGGACCTTACTGACCATGCCCTCCCATAGGAGGGGGTTAAGGTGGACTATAATGATGGGCGGTTGGCTCCCTGCTGTACCAATCATTGGAGTTCCCAACTGCCCCCAGCTTGCTCAGTTACCAAGCACCTCTCCTTAATTCCTTTTCCAAGCCATTTTTCATTCTTTTGTGCCTTAATTTATGGAGTACCTGCACTGAACATCTGCCACAAGGAGGCGCCAGCCATAAGCTTGGCTGCCTCCCCCCGACACCCATTCGGGTTCCCAGACATCTCTAAATGGTCTTTTGCCTAGCAGCCCTACTGGGGATAAAAGACCCATTTCCCCATGTGTGATCATTGAGGGGCACCCGCTGCATTGTCCTTGACCCGGTAGTGCAAAAACCTCCCTCCACGGAGGGCCGCGTAGGCAACCCATTCTCTGGATCTTTGAATTGACAAGACTTCTTAAAAGAATACGAAATAAACAACTTTTAAGCTGGAGCCAAAAATCTCCATTCTGCCAGTCACATCACATTCCGAGGCTCCAGAGTGCCCACGGCATGTGCAGCGTTTCACCGCTAACCACTGTTGCAAGCTCACGAAATCAGTGAAACTGGAAACGAAACAAGGCATCTGATATGCCATTATCCATGCCCGGCACGTGCTTGAAAGAAAAACAGATGTTGAAGGTTAAGCACTGTAGAACAAATGCCCTTACCAACCTCATAGCCCTGTGCGATCTGGAAGTTTGGCGACTGACTGTACCACTGCCATATTGTCGCACCAGAAGCACACCCTTATATTAGCCAGTTCCAATCCCCAAATAACTACCACAACTAAAATGGGGAAAATTCCAAGAAAATCATGTCACGCACAAAGCCGTTTTGTGTCCCGGTGGCAGGCTATTTTGTGCACACCATTTGCCTTGATAAAAAACACCCCAAGACCTGCACCCTCTGCTGCATATGAGTGAATTTTTAACCCTCCCATTGTAATAACCATTGCTCCCTCCATAATGATACCCCTTAAGTCAACCCAGAAAACTTTTCCACACCCTCAAGTGTTCCTTCATTTGTCTAGTGACTGGTATGTAATGGTGTGACCTGGCTATGCCGGCTGTTGCTGCTGCCTGCTGTTCAGGTGCCCCAAAATAGATTGCAATTCTTGTAGCCTGAGTTTTTTGGCCCCCAATACTCTCTGGAGCAACCCTGATAGCTCCTGAAGTTTATTCTGAGGGAGCCAAGATACACCCTCCCTGGTGTTTAGCTGAATGCCCAGGTAGGTCAATGTAGTGGAAGGGCCTTGTGTTTTCTCTCCGCTAGGCGTTCCCCCAACTATTTAGCCAGTGCCTGAAATGTGTCCATCTACGAACAAAAAAATTATTGCACTACTTGGTTTAGTCCCGCTGACCGCACCACTGCCCAGTGCAACATTGTACTGAATTCCTGAAAAGCTGCACAGGATACTGAACAGCCCATGGGCATAGCCTTGTCAAAATATAATTGCCGGCAGTAGTTGTCTCGCAAACATGCCTGTATCTACAGGGGTTGTGAAAACAACCACCATCATTAAATGCCCAGCAAATAATATTATGTGCTAGGGGCCCCTCCCGAGCTTGTTGCGGTATGAACAAACCCCTGGCGCCCTTCGTGTCATCCGCTGCAACCACAGTGTGCGATGCCACCTTATCCCAGTTTGCGTTGCTGCCCTTAATTGAAACTGCTAATTATAATTAAACCAGGACATGCTCCCCCAAACATATTGTGTGCCCGCCTAATTATATCCATATACTTAACCAATGCAGGGCTCCTCTGTGGGTAGGCCTGTTCTATAACACCCACATAGATGAGGAAGGCAGCCTCCCAATAGTCTCATCTCTTAGGCACCCTTGGCTTCTTTGGCAGTTCACTATTTTGCTTGCCTTGCCCACGTTTACTGTCTGTCACACCTCCCTGCGCACTAGGGATAATATATCCACGTATTCACCTCTCAGGATTTTATATTTAGTTGTACTGAGTAGGTGAACTCCCATCGGGTCAGCCATCCTGGCATAACCATACTCAGGACTGCATGGAGGGAGTTCCGCAGAGCCCTGCTCCCCCAGAGATCCCCCGGGAGTCTCTACTCTTTCCCATGAGGTTACATGCCCTGATGGCCGATGAGTCCCCATGTGCCCAGGGGCTTCGTTTCCAACCCAGGCTTTGCTACCCTTGCTGGAGGCCTGCCCCTGTGCTGCTGCCCAAACTTGAGCCCATGCTGGGCCTGCCCTGTGACCCTCTGCATACCCTGCATACCTAGCTGCCTGAAGCTGCTGTAGCAAATGCAAATTAGCATGCAACAGCTGTGTAATACCATCAGTGCCCACAATGAAGGTGCGGCTTCTGGACCTCCCACTCCTCGGCCTAGAGTATTTACTACCCCCATAGGCTGACTCCTGTCCCCCTCAGGTGAAGTCACTGAGTGACTGGTTGAGCATGGTCTCTGCCACTGTCGCCCCTTGCCAGGCTGGAAGGCCGGATACCACCTCAGCCATCCATGCCCCCAACCTCTGTGTGGTTCAGATCACACTCACCCCTGGGATCAGCATTACCACCGTCCCTTGTGTTCAGTGGAAGAGAACATCGTGGTTATGGGTGACCTTGTGCCCTTTGGAAGCCCTGTAATGCTGTGGAGAAAACCTCAGAAACAACTTCCCTGAGCATTTGCTGCACAGCTCCGCTGACTACCCCATTAATACACACAGCCTGACCCCCTGCATGCGTGGACGCGTCCCCTCGGTCATGTCCCTTCCTCAGTCCATGAGGCTGACCTGGGTTATGCCTTGGGTTATTAAACACACTACCCTGGCATTAGCGGCCCCCGTACTTGTGATCCCCCCTTGCTCCTGCTGCAATACTGTCTGCCTTGGGTCCCCTTCCAGCCCTTGGTCTGCACTGGGACTGCCCTGCACTGCAGCTCCTACCTCTGCTTGTCCCAGCCTCTGCTTGTCCCCTTTCCAGCAAAGGTACAGGCACCTGAGCAGCAACCTGCTCACAGCCAAAAAAAAAAAAAAAAGGAATTGCAGCCTCACGCATCCACTTGCAGCACGGCTAGTACATGAAACAGTTAAATTCCCTTGCCTCCATCCCTTCTTCCTCCCCCGCCACACTAAAGCACCTCAGATGCTGACTACCCTCCCTTGCAAATTCACCCTCCCTGATTGCAGCTTCCAGCCTGCCTGTGGGTGGAAGTACCTGGGCCAGGGGGACGCTAGTTCCCCTTCTTTCCACTGTCCCCTTTCTGTGTAATTTGCCTCTGCCTGCCCTTCCCTGTCTCTGTGGCCGGCCGGGGAGGAAAAGCTCCCTGTTTTCCCGAGCTCACCCTTCTCCATGCCCCTGGAGCCATGCTGATTCCTGTTTGCTGCTTTTCTGGAGCCATGCTGCTTCACATGCTGGCTTCCACGTGGTTCTTCAGCAAGCCATTTGTGGCAGGCCCTGAAGCAGTGGACTCCCAGGCAGATGGCTTTGTTTTGGGGAATAGCTTTGTTGTATGTTTGACTAATAAATGAAGCCCAGGAAAAAGGGCCTGATTCATATGCTGGGAGGTGGTGTTAGTCCTTCATGAGCTGGGAAGCCAGGCTGGAAACCTGCAGGGTTCATCTTATAATGAAAGATTCAAAGAGCTAAATATATGCATCTTGGCCAAGACATGACAAAGTGGTCAGGTTATGATAAGAGACTATAACTATTTAAAGGGTATAAACAGGGATGGATTTCCAATTAGGCACAGTAGGCACGTGCCTAGGGGTGCCAGCGTTCTAGGGGCACTTAAAAGTTTAAAAGTGGGTTAAACTTTTATTTTTTACAGAAAACACAAAGATCAGCTGTAGGCAGGGGAGGCACTGAAGATGCTGTGCTAGGGGTGTGTAAGGTTTAAATTCAGCCCTGGGTATAAACACCAAGAAGAAAAAAGAATTACTTATTGTATACCAAGAGGTTATTAGTAGGAATAATGGCATAAAATTAAGAACTGAATAATATAGGGTGAATATCAATAAGAACTTTCTGACAAGTAGAAGTATTAGGCTCTAGGATAGTCTCCCAAGGGAAGTATTGGCAGCCCCATCACTGTGGCATCTAAAATTAAACTGCATAAAATGCTGGAAAATTCACTGTATGGAACAATCCTTTGTTGGAAGGGAGATGGATGAAATGACCCAATAGTCGTTTCCATCTCTCAAATATTATATCTGTAGTTCTCTCAGCATATCTCTAACATTTGTTGACTTCAGTAGCATTACACCTGAAATAAATTCAGCTGTTTTATCTAATAAATGCATGCATTTGAAAAGATGTATGTTGGCAAAGAAAAAAACATCCTCAAAGTCTGCTATATCCTTTTGTCCATGCCAGTGCTGAGATCTATTTATTTGTCTGCATGTAACTTTATTCAGCATGGAGTACAATGTATATTATTCCAGTGGTTATGGGGACTGATTGATGGATGTGACGTCATTTATTATGCACATTACAGATGAAGTCACTAGATTTACTGTATTGATGTATACAGTTCTACAGATCCTTTGTTGGAGTGATCACAGTACACATTGTATAAGTATATGTTTATAGTACAAGCCATTACATTTTAATAAAGGCACAAAATGGAGTTACTAATTGGTAGCTGGTTGAAAAGTTTTTAATAAGACATTTTTCAGTAGAAAAACACTGGTTTTGATGAAAACATTGTCACAAAGATTTACTCGGGTCCAGGCTGGAATTTCTTGTGTGTGTGTGTGAGAGAGAGAGAGACACTTTTGTAGAGGTGCAATTGAGTATGTATTTTAACTTTTCTATAGATGACTTGGCAATAGTGATTTCAACAGTTGTAACTATTCATTTTGATTTATTTCGGTGAGATGCACTCCCTTGGTCCCCACTGAGGGGAAAGTCTGATTGTATGTACTGGCAATGATGCAAGCCACTCAGTCCTGAATTTACCAGGAAGAGTGAAGTTGGCCAGCATGTCTGGGTGGGGCTTTCTGAGTTGGTAGGGCCTATTTACTGTATCTGATGAGCAGCCCCACCTGTGCAAATTACAGCTGTCTTACCCTCATTGAGGTATCAGTGGAGGGATACTTGCCCTCTCCTGGGGCTTACTTGCTCTTTTGGAAAAACAGCTCTGATTAATACTTGTATTTTGGTAGTTCCTAGAGGCCTCAAGATTAGGGACCTATTGTGCTAGTCATTGTACCCACACAAAATAAGATAATCCCTGCCTCAAAAACCTTTGTAGATAAGACAGACAAAGGAAGGAGGGGGGACAAAAGAGCTACACCAGAGCTAGAAGGTATAATTTCCAGCTTGAATAGACATACCTGTGCTAGCTCTTAGTGAGCTAGTACACTAAAAAAAGAAGTATAGCCATTGTAAATATCTGAGACTCTAGATACATACTCTAGCAGCATGGTTCTACTTTTGTTTTTAGCAGGCTAGGTTGTTTACCACTAGCGCATCATTATCTGCTCGAGCTGGAAATTACACCTTCCAGCTCTGGAATAGACATATCGATAGAGACGTGCAGTTTAGTGGCAGAACCAGGTATGGAACCCAAGTTCCAGATCTGTGCCTTATTTGCTAGGCCACAGTGCCTCTATTTTCCTGTTACAGGGGAGTGCAAACTGCCCCCATCCTGTGATGAATCAAGCCCTCTCAGCTATTAGCATGTTTCTAAGCAATTTTTTTCACAGAAAAAGGGTCCAAGTTCAACTAAATTAGTAAGTGCTGTTCTGTGTTTTTGGGTGCTTACTCCTTCTGATAGATTCCCTTGCGTTAAATACTGTTTGTCAAGAATGAAGCATTTTTATTTCATATATGGATCCATTCCTACTCCCATGAAGTCAATAGGAGCAGGAGAGGGCATTATGTTTTCTAATTTTACCAGTTGCTGCTATTGATGTCAGTTGGTTTTTAATGACAACTTCTGACTGCAGTTAATCATTTATTTAATGCTTGGACTCTAGTCTGTTGTCAAGTGGTGAAGTGTACATTACCTTGAAGGTGAAATGAGAGCATAACAGAGAACAGAGTACCATTTGACTTGTACTGAATAGTAGTCCCAAGAGACTATTGCTTTAAAGACAGCAGTCAAATTTCACAACTGTAGGTTGGATTGTTAATCATCATTCTAATGAACTCATTCTAAGTGCATGTCAAACTGTATTGTAAAGAGCATTTTCATAGACCAGAAATCTCCACAGAGCAGATTGCTTTTTGCTGGATTATGTCATGTTCTTGAAGAATTTTGCCACACATCCAAAGGAGGTATAACCCCCTCTCAGTAAGTGCATGTATTTTGTACTTATTGTAAAGCAAATTAAACACACAGACACACTGTGAGGGAAATGTACCTCAAAGATGCCGTTTTCAAAATCTATTTCTGCTCAAACTAGGAAAGTTGAAATTGGCCCTGTCCCCTGTAGTCTGGCTGTAATTGGGTTTTATTCTGCTAATTTAATCAATGTGCTGGAAATCAGTGTAATTCTAAAATAAGTGTGAAAAATGTCTTTGATGTATAGTTGTCTGCACCTCTTAATCTATTAAAGATCAGATCTATGAAACTTGGTTGTCTATACAGCTGAAATAGAGAAAGGCAATGCAGAAAATTGGAGTGTAACATTGAGTAGTGATGAGCAATTTTCATACACCTTAGTGACTTTGTTTAGAGAGGCATTTGATATATTGGATGATTAGCCAAAGGTCTTTGGGCTGGAAATTTGATGTGGCAATTCCAAAAAAGCAAACTTTGTTTTGAGACTTCTAGAACATTTTACTTCTGGTCAGATCTGAAAAACAAGTGCAATTTGGAGGAAGCATTCCCTTGGCTAGGGTTAGGGTTATAGGAAATAGGCCTTCCCAACCTATGATTAGGGTTATTTGAGGTAGGCCTCTCTGGGCTAGAGTTAGGGTTCAAGAAGGTAGGAATCCCCTGGCTAGCTTTAGAGTTCTAGAAGGTTGAAGACACCACAGTAGGTTGAGGTTGGTAGGGGGATGGTATTTTCAGACTAGGATTAGCACTGGAGGTAGGAATCCATGGGTGGGTTAGAGTTAGGGTTCTTGGAGATAGGACTCCCAGGGCTAAGACTAGCAATGTGGGAGGTAGGCCTTCCTGGGGAAAATTTAGAGTGCTGGAAGGTAAGACTCCTTGAGCTATGTTTGGGGTTCTAGGAGACGACTCCCTGACTTATACTTAGGGTTCTAGGAGGTAGGTGGGTTAGGGTAAGGGTTCTTGGAGTTTGGACTACCCAGGCTAGAGTGAGGGCTGTAGGAGGTAGATCTCCGCAGACTAAGGTTAGGGTTCCAGAAGGTAGCCTTCCATGAGCTAGGGTCAGGGTTCCAAGATGGTAGGGCTCCCTGAGTTAAGGTAAAGATTTCATGAGGTAGGACTCCCAGGGCTGGAGTTAGAGTTCTAGAAGGGTGGCCTTCTCAAGCTAGCTTAGGGTTCCAGAAGGTAGGAGTCCCTTAGCTAGCACTCGGGTCTTAGGAGTTTGGTGAACTTCCATTAGGTTGACAGTTTTAGAAGGTTGCTATTGCACGACTAGGGTTAGGAATTTAGGGGTAGGAATCCATGGACTGAGGTTAGGTTGTAGGAGGTCGACATTGGTGAAGTAGGGTTAGGTTTCTAAGTAGTGGACCAACTCGGGTTAGTTGTAGGGCTGGAAGAGGTAGGTTTCTTTGGAATAGGGATATAACAGGTTATTTCATGCTACAGTTAGGGTTATCGTACATAGCCTTTCCTAAACAGCACTTAGGGTTCCAGGGCCCTGGCATCTCCCATCTAGGATTACTGGAAACAGTGCTCCCTGGGCTAGGGTTAGGGCTCCTCAAGGTAGGACTCCCACTGCTAGGGTTAAATTTATAGGAGATTGGCCTCCCTGGGCTAGGGTTAGGGGCAGAGAAGGTAAATATCTGTGGACTGGGATTAGGGTTGGTTTAGGTTTGAAGGTGGTAGAGCAATTTGGGTTAGTGCTAGGGTTGTAAGAGGTAGGCTTCTACAATTTAGGGATAGTGTCTCAGGATTTAGGCCTCCTTGATATAGGGGTAGGATTCATAGAAATAGGACTCCCATGGCTCAGGTGAGGGATATACAAGTAGGGCTCCATATACTGGGGCTAGGGTTATAGGAGGTAGGACTGCCAGGGCTAAGGTTAATGATATAGGATGTAGGACTTCCTGGGAAAGAGTTAGGATTCTAGGAGGTAAGACTCACTGAGCTCAGGTTAGAGTTTTAGGAGGTAGGTTTCACTGGGCTACAGTTAGGGTTCCCTGAGGTAGATTTCCCCATCTTAGTGTGAGAGTTTTTGGAGGTAGTTTTCCCTGGGTGAGAGTAAGGGGTTTTTGGAGGTAGGACTCCCCAGGCTAGGGTTGGGGTTATTTGGAGGTAGGCATCCCATAGCTGTGGTTAGGTTTCAAGGAGGTAGGTGACCCCTCATTAAGGTTAGGGTGGTAGGAGGCTGAGATTCTCGGGCTAGGATCAGGATTGGAGAAGGTAGAAATTCCTAGGCTGGGTTTACAGTTTTAGAAGTTAGATATTTGTGAAGTAGGGTGAAGTTTGAATGTGATAGACCAACTCAGGTTAGTGGTTGCTGAACTAGGGTTAGGGATGGAGGAAATAGGCATCTATAGGCTGGGGTTAAGGTTGTTAAGAGGTCCAGATCCCCGAACTAAGGTTAGTTTTGTAGGTGGTACGCCAACTCTGGCTAATAGTAGGCATGTAAGAGGTCAGTATCTCTGGGTTATGGTTGTAAAAGATAGACTACTTCGGGCTAGGGTTGTAGGAGGTAGGTCTCCACGAGCTAGAATTAGGTTTATGGTAGGTAGCTTTTCCTGACCAATAGTTAGGGTTCCATGGCATAGGCTTCCACAGTCTAGGGTTAGGGTTTCAGGGCATAATTCTCCCTAAACTGGGATTAGAGTTTTTGGAGCTAGGTCTTCCTGAGCTAGGGTTAGGCGTTATTCTTCCCCGAGCAACAGTTAGGGATCCCAGGACTAGGGTTATGGTTTCTGCAGGTAGAAGTGCTTGGGTTAGGGAAAGGGCTTTTCTAGTTCATATGCTGAGATCACAGTTTTTCGAGATAGGACTCCCAGAGCTAAAGTTAGCAATGTAGCAGATAAGCCTTCCTGGGGAAGGGTTAGTTTTCTAGGAGGTAAGACTCCTTGATCTAGGGTTATAGTTCTAGGAGATAATTGTCCCCAGGTTAGGGTTCTTGGAAGTACGTGTCCCTAGGCTAGGGTTAGAGTTATGGGAGGTAGGCCTTCCTAGGCTGTGATTAAGGTTACAGGAGGTAGGACTCTCTGAGTTAGGGTTCCAGCAGACAGACCACCCAGGGCTATGGTTAAGGTTCCAGAAGGTAGGAATTCCTTGGCTAGTGTTAGGATTCTAGGAGGCTGTTGACCCCACATTAGATTTAGTGTTTTAGGAGGCTGATACTGCCGGACTACAGTCAGGAGGAGGTAGGAATCCCTGGGCTGGAGTTAGGGTGGTAGGACACAGACATTCCCGAAGAAGGAATTGTATGTAGTAGGTTTGTATGTAGTAGACCAACTCGGGTTAGTTATAGGGTTGTAAGATGTAGGTTTCTTTGGATTAGGTTTGTAACAGGTAGGAAATTTCATGCTAGGGTTAGAGTTATAGGAAGGAGCCTTCCCAAAGCCATAGATAGTGTTCCAGGGCATAGGCATCACTGTTCTAGGGTTAGTGTTCCAGAGGTTTATGGGTCTATTATGAGAGTAGATGGTTGATGTTCTGTGGCCTGCAGAATGCAGGAAGTCAGCCTTAGATGATCATGATGGTCTCTTCTGGCCTTAAAGTCTATAAGTCTTCCCATTTACCCCATATGCTATTTTTAAAATTACTTATATGTAAAGATTATTCTAATGTTTTGAAATGAAAAATATTTTACAGCAGGGAAACTAATAAGCATATAAATAATCTATGGTAGGCACTGAAGTTTGTGTCACTGAAGTGCATGGGGGAGGAATAAGTTTATGCCTCTGTTGCTACTTTTGTACAGCATACTGGTTGTCTCAAATGACTGGCAAGGACTGAACGAAAGCATTGTCTGAGCTACTTGCTTTTTAAAGGAAAGGTTGAGCTACTATAGTGTTGCTCAGATATAGTGATTTTGGGTGCTATATAAAAGCCTTCGAAGATGAACAGATTTGGTGCCCAATTCTTCTCTTGGTTACATTAGCATAGCATCTGTGACTTCAATGGAGTTGTACTGGAATAAATGAAAGAAGAACTTGGCTCTTTGAAATCAAGCACAGTTCACAAAACAATTGTACAGTGTCTTAAAGCTCCTCAGTAGTGCTTGTGGCACCTTAGAGACTAACCAATTTATTTGAGCATAAGCTTTCGTGAGCTACAGCTCACTTCATCGGATGCATACTGTGGAAAGTGTAGAAGATCTTTTTATATACACACAAAGCATGAAAAGAGGTATTTTTTCATGCTTTGTGTGTATATAAAAAGATCTTCTACACTTTCCACAGTATGCATCCGATGAAGTGAGCTGTAGCTCATGAAAGCTTATGCTCAAATAAATTGGTTAGTCTCTAAGGTGCCACAAGTACTCCTTTTCTTTTTGCGAATACAGACTAACACGGCTGTTACTCTGAAACCTGTCAGTAGTGCTTGTTCTTCTTGGTAATTGAAAGTTTATCTTGGGAGGCGAAGTGTACTAGTTATAAGCGCTAAGATTTTTCAGAACAGAATGTTTGTTAAGTGCAGCAAACCTGAGCAGAGGTTAGGATCTCAGTACGAAGAAGAAATTTGTAGCAATCCTTCGTCATATAAACTATTATAGTTTATCTTTTCTGGTGGCATTTTTTTTTCTCTCCAGAAGAACAAGTTAATAGGACAACTACATTATTTGAGTTGTTCGTTTGTTTGCAAGTTGTACTTTAACATTTGTAATACCATTGTACAAAGTTTTATGTTATCTCTTCTATGTGATTCTTATCTTAGTCAACATATACTATAAGCAAACTGCAATTAAGATGAAAAGCATACTGAATAATGTATACTTCAGCACATGTGCAGAGGTATACAGCAGTTATCAAGAAAATATATAGATGGATGTTTCTAATTTTAATGGTGTCTTTGAGCAAGTAACATTTCGACTGTTCATCAGATTGAAGGGCCATCATTTTAATATAGTCTTCTTTATACTATCACAGTCTTTCCAATCCATTTCACAGGGAAATTGTCCATTGTTAGAAAGATATTGTTTCATTGGTTTGGTACATCACTGACACACTATTAACCTTCAAATGTTATGCCTATAATTGACATACAGGGAAAGAATCAAATCAAGACACTTTCACTTAGTTTTGTTGTCTAGAAGACATACATTAAATAAAGTGTTTTAATTTGACTGAGAACAGACAGATGACCTGATACTCATATTTTACAGAAATATCATTTGCAGGGAATTTTAAAAGATGCCAGTGTTGGAAAGGATTTTTCCTTTGGTCTGATTTTCTCAAATACACTAACAAATGTATGCTAAACTCATGCACTAACTAACCTGTGTGTTAGCCTGTGGTGGAAAAAATGATATTCAGATATGCTGGCTGTAATACTAATTCACTTCAATAAGGATCATTGCTTGCCTTGGTGAAACTGCACAGGCTAGGTACTGTCATTTCCATCACATTCTTTCATAAGTTAAATTAAATATTAATTTAAGCACTAGTAATATCCCCATTCGTTATAGCAAAAGTGGCTGCTATTGTTATCGGGATAAAGCATGTTTAATTTAAAGTGTATGTAGGCTTTCTAAAAGGTACATCTCTGTTCAAATAAAAACTGTATAATCCCAATCCATTGTAAGAATTGATTTGATTGTTTTAATTTTTAGGAATCAGAGTCTTTCTAAGATCCATAGAGAGGAAATTGTGCATTGTGGTGATTAGAGAAACTAGCTTTAACACAGAACTACCCCCTCCCCAAATATTTGTTCTCAATGGTTTTCCATGTTTTTAGTCTAATATTAGAGTGAAAGGTGATTTTTTTCTTACATTTTCTTGGTTTAATTTTTTAGTGAATATCACAGTTTTTCTAGCCTTCTAGTCTGCTACCTGATCTGCACAGGCATATATCTGAATGGGGACTTCGCTCATTCTGCACTGGTTAGTGAGGATGATTTGCCTCTTCTGGGGTTCCTCACCTTCTTTCTCCCCCCCACAACAAAAAAAGACCCTTCCATAAATTTACTGCTGTTGGTTATCCCCCTACCTCCCTTCTCTCTGTAATAATGTGATCACTGGGAAGACATTTCTCCCCCAGCTTCTTATGGCAGGAAAGCCTCCCTTTCTCCTCCTGCCTGCCTCTAGCCATTGACTAGCCTAGGCTCCATGCCGGTAGCTCTCCTCCTAAGGCTTTTCTGCTGCTGTGTGCTGCATTCAAGCCTGAATGTGGGCATGTGAACAAACAGCTGGGGGAGGTGAAGCTGTTCAGAAGTCAGGCCAGAAAAAGAGTTTTTATCAGGAAGGGCAAGGTAGAATATGAATCCAAGCCTCCTGTGCTAGAGACCCTCCATTCTCAAAATAGTGATTTTCTAGTGGCTCCCCCATTCCTTGAAACCAACCCTCAAGTGATCCCAGACTGGGGATTAATTAGTTACCAAATTGTTACAGAAGGTCTGTGGTGGCCTGAAGCATTTACATGATAGGTTCTTCCGCATATAGGTACATACTGAGGGTTGGGAGGTTTTTTTTGGGGGGGGGAGGGGGTTAAAGAGTAACACAGAGAGAAGGAGTTTTCAATACTACATAACTATTGTAACTGTCAACATTTTTAAATGGGGTCTGGGGGTGTGGCATGAAGCGTCTGAAGGGTACCTAAACCCAGGTTGTGGGTTGCTGTTGACTTATACAGTTCTGTTTAATCTGAGTTATTTATATACTTCCAAAGGAAACTCTTATAAAATTTATATTGCTAGCTCTCAGTTAAATATTTATGTAAGTTTGTAAAACTGTTTCAGCTGGTAAGCAAGCTACCTGTTATAATATGAGAGAACAAAGAACCTTGAAAGGCATCAAATTAAGGTCACAGGTCAGCACTGAGGCAAAATAGAGCTGAGCTACCAAATGATTTCCTGTTATTAAGCCAATAAATCAGGGAGATGTTGATAGATGCAAGCACTGGGGCAGTGTGTCAGCCTCATGAAAAAATTGTTTAACAGATTCAGGTGATCAGTGCTGTCAGAGTTCTGTGTGTAAAAAATAAGATGACAGATAAAGCTGTGAGAAGATGACAGTGAAGATTATTACATGCATCAAAGGCACACACACACACCCCCGCCACAAAATTTTAGCTCTATCCTAAGAGGAAAGGAGTAACAAATGAATAAATAAAATCATGTGTCTATCCACTTGCGTCCCTTGAAAAAGAGCATGAGTGAGAGAGGAGGCTAATGGATTTTCAGAGTGAATGCAACCTGCTGCATAAGCTCTGATTGAAAAGCTCTGACAGGGAAGAAAATAGATAATGGGGTTATTGAATTATTAATGGTCTTTATGAAAGTGGTCTAATTAGATCTAAAAAGGTGTCACTTTTTACTAATGGGATGATGAAAACAAAGATAATCCATCACAAGTTATCATGAAAGAAATTCTGTAAATAATAAGGACCATTCATGGCTAAATATCACTTGACTGTATTTACCTTATGGAAGCATTGTTTTTTGAACATACTATATATAGCAACAAAACCTACATTTTTTTTTTTTTTTTAATGACATAAGCGGAGAGGGACTTTGGGGCCTGTGACGGCTGTGACCATGGGTTTCTGCAGTTTGAAGGGACCTAGAAATGTAAGAGGGAATCTCAATCTCCATTTTTAAAAATATAACTGTCTAACCATTTTTTTTGGTAACATAAATCAGTGGAAACTGAACATTTGGATTCAAAGCCTGTTCAATTTTTCATACAGATCACAGGTTATTCATAATATCATCCAGGGATGTCCTTTGGGTCCATGAAAGCCATGGCCAAGGAACCTTTGATCTCATTTGATTGGAAGACCTCCAAATCAGCTTGTAGCTGAGGGGAAATACCATTCCAGCTACTGCTGCAAGCAGTAGGTCCACTGCAAGCTCCACACCAGCTGACTACCTGCAGCTGTGACCTCTCCTCTGCTGTTCATGCTCTGTGATTCCTGACCACTAGGAGGAGCAGTTTTAATATTGGTAATTGGAGCAGGGTGTAGTCACAGTGGATTAAGCAAGGGATTGAGAATCAAGTATTCTATCATTTTCATCCCTGCTCTAGCACCGATTCCTTCATGACTTTGATCAAAGTACATAATCTTTTTATTGAAGTTACCCTCTCTGGTTCAGCACACCCAGCTGGGCTTCATTTGTACAGCTGGAGTACAGAGAGGGATGAGAGGTAACTAAAGATTATACCCACCCACATTCTTCAAAATAAAATAATGTAGTTAGGTTTAATATGCATGCATGCCAAAGAATCATCTCACTGTTACTGTTCATAGTGAGCAAAGTGAACAAGCAGAAAAAAAGTGTTTTCCTCTGCAATTTCCAAGAACAACAGTGTACATAAGCTTTATAGACAAAAAAAACAAAAAGAGATGTTGAGAGCCAATGGAATGGATGTGCTTAAAAGATTCTTCTCTTTTGACAGATTCCTTATATATTTAGTCCATAATTTTCCAAAGTAGCTGATTTTGAGTGTCTCAGATGGGCTCCCAAAAACTGAGATAGCCCAAAATCAATGACCACTTTGGAAAATGTTGGCCAGATTGGGGAATATAACTGCAATCAGCAGAAATGATCACAAAGGATGGAGTATATAAATTGATCTAATAGTGTGTCTAATGTACTTGACACAAATACACCTTGCTCAAGTCAGCCTTACCTTCTCTTTTAAATTCAGAGTAGGCTAGATTCAACAGACTTTATACAGTCAAAATAATCATTAGAGAATTGGCTCAACAAAACATATCTTATTGAAGTGTGAGAGAGAAACAAAAATAGGGAGTACAGGTAAAAAGACAACTGTAGTAAAGGCAAAAAGTTAAATGCCCACCTCTTCTACTTCACAGTCGCCCACACAAACAGTCATGAAATATTACAGTGCTCCTAAAATCCTGTTGTCATCGGTGTTTGTGTGGTACAGCGAACTTGAAATGAATGTAGTATTTGCATAATAACCCCATGCCTTGTTATGAGAGGATGTCCCCACCCCCTCCTCATGCAATTTACCTATCCCATATGCAGCAAGTGGAATTTCTACAGGCATTATTCACACAATTACCACTGCTGAGGTGCTAATACTGTTTGTGGCGTACTCCTGGAATGGCATTTTGTGGTGTGTATGCATAAGCTGTTCCATCACACATCTGTCATCCAGCTGTGTCTTCCATCTGTTGCACAATGGTCTTGGGCTATTTAAGGCACAGTCTATTTTCTTTTAATTTTCTAAAGAAAAAACCCAATAAGAATGGGTAGATAGAATCAATTTGTTAATATTATACATACCCATAAAATATTGCTTCCCTTGCAACCTTGTATAAATGTACAAGCATCATAGATCTGTTTGTGCAGTTAATAATTTCAAGAAATTTTGTGCATCAGGAAACTGCATAAATACTGCATAACAGTACCATTTGCTACACTGAGGTAATGATTTCTTTTTGTGAGTTCTAGAGTTATACCATAAGGTATTATTTGTTTTAGTAAGCCCCATGATCTTTGCAGCAGAAATGTGCAAACCTGGGGCCATGGAAGTTAGACTTAACCTACAGTTCCATGGCCAGTTTCCCCTAACTCTACAGAAGCTCCTCTGCTCCAGTTCTGTGAGGTTGTGTTTCCACAGGTTGGGAAGCAGCATGTCAGGGCAGAATGGAGCACATTGGATTATTGTTCTCTAGTTTCTTGGTGATATTTATTGGCTTCTTAAAACCATGACACATTTTGGTTTATATTTTAATCTCTGCTCAAAAATGTATAAAATTAATAGACAATAAATGAAATATACTGGGGAAAGTTGCATAGCACCTCACCATATTGTATTAAAAATCTCTCTGGCCAGTGCTTTGTACTTTCAGCACTGAGTTCTCTTACAAAATGGTTGAGTCATGAATTATCTGATTTCTGGGGCATACAAAGTCATGTAATTATGCTTCCAGTGTAACCTTGACTTTACACATAATATGATCCTAATCTAGGCCAACATTATCTAAAGGACGATTATAGTGGACCTTTTTCACTATTACCGTAAGACCCCTTTATGACACACTGGCTGCATGAAGCGGTTGGAAATTGCCTCTTGATCAGGGTGCAGAGGTGGTGCACTGGCTTTGCTACCTGGGGTTCTTTCAACCCAAAGCTCTTGGTAACTTTTACTGTGTGAGGTGGTGTCAGGAAATAAATCAGGGGAGACACGGCCGTCCGACCAAGGGATGGCTGGCACAAACAGGACAACACAAGAGTGCTTTCACTTAAAGCTAAATTTTACTTAGTCTCAAGCACTTATACACATGTCTGCAACAGGTTAGTAAAACACCCCCAACCGTTGATAATTACCAAAGCTGAGCATGGCTCTCGAGTGGCACAGAGGCAGCCCGTCTGCCAGTGGGAAACACAAGATGCATCCAGAGGGAGAGTCCAGTCCTGAAGAGTCCCACCACCTCAAACTTTTCCCCCTTATTTATACATTAGTAATAGAATGACATGTCCCTTAAAAAAAACTTGTTAAGCAAGCAGTTCCAATGGGCAAGCAAGAGGCTCCTTCTGATTATCAATTAATCAGGTGTGGGTTTTTCCAGAGTTTGCAGCCTTGAGGCTCCAGTACACATTCCTGGGGCACATCCTGCTCTTCTAAGATGCAAGTATCTGCAAGGTCAACACAATTCTTATCAGGAAGGATGCGGGGTCAAGCTGCCCTTTCTGTGGCACCCAACCCCTTGCTGCGCCCCGCCCCCGCCTCCCCCCCTCCCCCCCCGGCTCCTGCCTTGGTTAAGCTAAGCCTGCTGACTTGGCTAATTTACAGCCTGCTGACTTGGCTGCTTTTAGCAATAAGCCATAGTGGTTTCAGGCACTTTACTGGTTTGCCAAAGTGTCCCCGTACAGCTTGTGCAGAGGTTGTGTAAAGGTTCTATCCACAACCTCTAGTGTAGGTGGGGGGAAGGATCAGAAGCATATGGGGGGGTGGCTATGGTACACTGCAATACAGCAATTCCTCACTTCCCATAAAGGATTCTGGAAAGAAGACCATATTTACATTATGGACTGGTCAGGGCCCCAACATGGCTCCAGAATGAAGAGAGCACGAAAGCTGCTTAAAGCCAGGCATCCCTGCCCAAAGAGTGGGGACAGAGCAACTGAGGACCAGGCCCAGCATGCTGAAACATCAAGGTCATAAAACATAATCCAAAAGGATTAGAATTGAGCCTGACTTAGAATTCAATAACCTTTAGGAGCAGTTCAGAACTCTAACTGGGATTTGGATCCTAATTTTGCAAAAGGCAAACTAACAGTATGGACCAAACCAAATAATTATAATGATCCAAAGCCCAGATGAAAGCTTAGAGGTATTCAAAATCTGTATCTAAATTTTATGATTTGTACCTATATTTCATGTTCCATAATGGAGCATCCCCCCCAAAAAAAAGATTTTCTGGAAATGACACCCATCACAAAAGTGTCATGTAATTCTTCTGCCAGGCCATTTGTCAAGTCATGTCTACTGTCAGAGGGAGCTAAAGTTTTGAAAGAACACTATGCTTTGTAGCATTCTATGGCATATGGTATTGGATATGCATGTCAGTAAACTAAAAGGCATTTCACACACCTGCTTTTCAGCTGTAACATGCTATTTGTCATGAAAGGCAGTGGTTGTTTTATTTTTGATAAACAATTTCCATCCTTCACATGTAGGGTTCAAAGCAGATAGCAGGAAACTTTTGTTCATTATAGAATTATGTGGTTTCAAAATATGATGCTAAATAGATTATTATAAACACTTTGAGCCTGATTCTCATTTTACACTAAAGCCCCTTGTACTTCCCGAGAAATGAAGAGGCCTTAACATAGGTGTAAATTATTCACATCCTTTTAAGAGCATGAAATATTGAGAGTAGGATTATATCTGGAACTAAATCATCCAGATACTGTTTCAAATTTATGCAATGTGCTTGAATGCTAACATTTGGCTTGGGAATGTGTGCTAAAATGTGCCTAGATACCATGGTGTACTAGAACTATATAGCTAGCTGGATATATGTATTTTCTATCTAATCTTATCTATCTCCCTCCTGGCTCCACATGTAAGGAGCTGCTGCATGTCAGTTTTGCCACCTAAAGGCTGAAATTTCTTGGTTCTTTTTCGAGTTTTAAACTGGTTCCAGCAAGGGTGAATTTGACCTAACCCCTGCCTTTCATGTACTTCCGTGGTGTACAGCAGGGTACACAAGTTGTTCCCTCCATTGCAAGTATGTGTGGGCCCGTGCAAGTAGGGTTAAGTGCAAGGCATGGTTCTCCACACAGAGTGGAATAAAGTTGCAAACACTTTGCATTATCACTCCCTAACTCACAGGTGTCTGGGGTATATAAGAAAGAGTTGGAGCATGAGCAGAGATTGCGTGCAACTGAGACACAGACTTATGTATATACAAGGTATGTATAAGACTAACAAAACACTTAACTACACATTCCCTTGTTAAGCCTAACCCCTGCTATTAGACAGGAGTGATTTGGTGGCTGCATCATAGTACTCATAAATGCAGAATGGAGTTCCACTAAGCTCTCTTTCCTGCTCCTTGCTTTTTACCTTGAGCTTGTATGTGCAGCACTACAAACCTGCGCTGTGCGGGATTAACACCTCAGTGCAATGTACTAAAAGGCACCACGGAACTGATCCTCTGTTGATACCAATCAGAATAGCTCCATTGATTTGGTTATGGACCCATGTTGTAAATAGTTAGCTCTTGTCTATCAGAAAACGGTTTTTAGGATGTGGGGAAAATCTAGGTTATTCAGTTGTATGGTACAGTATATTACAAGGTGTAATTGTGTGCTGTGCCTCTTGGAGTCTGTGCAGCCCAGGAGGAGATGGAGGCTTAGGTTGCTGTAAGACAGTGGTGGGCAATCTGCGGCCCGTCAAGGTAATCCTCTGGCGGCCGCCAGACAGTGTTTACATTTGCACGGCCGCCTGCAGCTCCCAGTGGCCGCGGTTCGCCATTCCCCTCCAGTGGGATGTGCGGGAAGTGGAGAAGGCCGCAAGGATGTGCTGGCCTGCGGGCCGCATGTTGCCCACCACTGCTATAAGATCAGTGTGACCCCTGGTGCAATTTAACCAGTCTTGGAGGGCTGTCTAAGTTACAGCAAACTGTTCCAGAATCTTCTCAGTGCTATGTGCTGTGACCTCACTACAGCCCATTGCTGATATGTCCTTCCAACCCCTGGATTTCCCCCCCCCTCCATGTTTCCCCTATGCCTGAGCTTGTAAGGGGTCCATTGTAAGGCCGCTACAGTGTCTGTGCCAGGAGAATTCTGGTCGTTTTACAATGCTGCAGCAGTATACAGGGGCTGGACAAGCAAGAGAATCTCTCCCATACTTCAGTGAAGTCCTTCATATTAGAAAAATCCCCCTATGTGAGGCTGTTATAATGATCAGATCTATAAGATGGTGTAGCTATAACATGATTTCTTTAGCTAACAAATGTGGAATCACCACTCTTTTTTTTTTTTTTTTTTTTTTTAAGAAACAGGTTTTTGATTTGGCTGGTTCTTTAAAGCTGGTGAGAGCTTCAAAAGTGAAGTGCTGGAAATGGCAAATCCCAATGAATTATAAATGCACTGAGAACTCTTTAAATCTCTTTACTTTGTTAAATCTAGACTGACCATTTATTTTGAGTCTTAATTCTTCCACTATTTAATCTGAAAACTGTCAACTGCAGTGAAAACTTTCCCAGGATTTTGGTTAAAGTACAGTACACTCAGGAGTATATAAAAAGGCAAATAATACTGGACAACTCCTTGGATTTGTGCTCAGATAATGTAAACAGAATAGTTTTTGTTAGAATTTTTTTTCTTAGAAGTTTATGATCCCAAATCATTAACAGAGCATGGGCGTGATTCTCCACTGCTTCACAACCTGTGTGGTCATTTCCATATGTAGCTTTCTGATTCAGTAGTATTTTACATACTTTGAATAGGTGAAATTGACCATATGAGCAGAACTGAGAGAATAATTGATTTTTCAGTTTGGTCACTGAATGACATCGGATGAAGTGCATCCGATGAAGTGAGCTGTAGGTCACGAAAGCTTATGCTCAAATAAATTGGTTAGTCTCTAAGGTGCCACAAGTACTCCTTTTCTTTTTGCGAATACAGACTAACACGGCTGTTACTCTGAAACCTGTTAGTTATCATTATACTTATCCACTAGGATGTAAATAATCTTTAGTTTAGCATTTTGAGGTGCTTTTCACACGCCAAAAATTGGTGATTTTTTTTGTTTTGTTTTAAAGTTTGGAAGGTCTGATCCAAAGCACATTGAAATTAACATGTTTATTTTTCAGTTTACCTTTTTTTATCGAAATTTGGATTTTCAGTTAACCAAGCATTTTTGGTGGAAAGCACCCTGCTTTTCTCAATTGATTTTATTTTATTTTATTAATTTTTTTAAAAGAAAACTGAAAAGCAAAAATTTTAAAGCCAAACACTGGAAAACATTTTTTTCTTTTTCGGTTTTCATTCGTTTTTTGTTTGTTTGTTTTTTACAAACTGAAAATTTCTGCTGAAAATTCCAATAAAAAGATTTTCCCCATTTTCATTTAAATTTTCTACCAGGGGCAGGGGAGGGGGACACATACTCCAACAAGCTGTAGGTCTGAACAATGTTGACCCAGTATAAGATTCCAGCAGCAGTTTCATAATTATATGAAAGGCCTCAAGTGAGTAGGATTTTGGGTTGTTTTTTGTTTGATCGGGAAAGGAGTGGGTGAAAGAGGGATTGGCAATGACGGAGATTTGAATTTTGGGCACCCATCACTAAGTGTGCAGAATGATTTATGCTGAAGAACTTGTTGCTGTGAGAAGGGGTTTAGGAGGACTGTGGAGGGTTAAGTGTAGAAAGTGGGAGGATGGTCAAATCAAGCTGGGTGTCTGGAAAAGTTTTGGCAGCTAACTGTAGGCTGGTTGGTAATTTGGGTTATTGTGTGGGCCAAATCCTGAGGTCCTTGTTCAGTGTTTAATTAGTCCTGTCTCAGGCACACACAAAAAATCATTGATGTTGCAAATTTAGTGGGAGCTGCGAGTACATAATACCTATGACAATCAGGTGCCAAACAATGGATTTAAGTGCCTAATTCTGTGTTGATATTGTCTTTACTCTGTATGTGATATGCATATATTAGGCCCTGATGCTGCCATGTATAATGTGTGGGTGGATTGCTGAGCCGGTGTGATTCACATTACTGGACTATACTTACTTAGACTATAAGCTCCTTGGAGCCCAGGAACTTGTCTTATAAAGTTTTATAAATATTTATACAATAATAATTAGGGATTTTTTTCATGGTAAAATATGCATGTTTTGAAAAATATATTGTAAAAGATTTGTTAACAAAAAATAAATTGAAGATCCATATTATAATGGCATTAAGACATGCCAGGTTGTGTTTTATTGGTCAGTTGGGTAGCTGAAGACACTCAGACTGCATCTGATTATTATAGTAATTGACCACTTAAATATACTTTGCTATGACTTAATGCTATTAAATAGTTTTATATTCAATAAATGAGCACAGATTAAAATGTAAGTGTTTTACCACTAAAAAATTCCTATTCTGTTAACAATTTGCTCTAAGTATCCAAGCGAAAATACCTTGGATCAATTAATCTCATAAATTATATATCATATATTTCATGTCAGATATTATTTCTTTTTAATCATCCATATCCCACACAATCTTCTCCTTGTTCTCTCTTACATACAGTTGTTAAAATTTAGCGTTGACATAACTGCAGTGGCCAATATGCCCTCATCTGTTTTCAGAGATATGAAAGAAACAGGATCAGCAATTAATGTCAGTGGTTTCAAACTGTGTTCTATGAAGCTCTGGGTGGTCCATGAAGAGCTGTTGGTGTCAGCTGGTTATTTTCAGCTGGTAAATCAAAATAAACAAAGCTCAAATGCATAAAATGCTTCTCTAATATAACTTTTTCCAGTACACAATTGCTGTGGTTATCATTAAAATCCTATTCAATCACCAATGGGAGGGGAGGAGGTCCAAGTGATTGTGAATGGGGGAGAGTAGGTGGGTCAATAAGGCAATCTGTTAAGATGTGAACCCACACCATGAAAAAATCTGAGAAACTTGTTTAGGTTAGATAGTTCTTAGTTTCCCTTAGAAACAAGATGATAAAGTTCTCATTATAAAATTTCACAATGGATCTACCATACAGCTGACAATGTAACCAGGAATATTGTGGTATTTGTATATGGAATATATACACTTTTTATTACTGGAGTTAAGTTTATGGTCTATTGTAAGTGCTACCTTTATAAAAGTAAAAGTCTTTCAATGACTCATTCAGTCATGTTTGTGGCTTAGTTGTTACTACGCTGACCAAGGTGGTTTGGGTCCCCAATCAGAAATTATATTCATATGCAATTGCAACACTATGGAAATGATGAGACATTAAACTAGAATCTATTTAAGATCATATTTAAGATCATGGACTGCCTAGGAGAAATTTAAAGAGACAAGGTGGGTGAGGTAATATCTTTTATTGGACCAACTTCTGTTGGTCAGAGAGACAAGAAAGTTAAAAAGCCAAAGAGGTTATTTGAAAAGAGATGGGAGAATAACCGCAATGTCCAGGCCAACGTTCTCTCACTCAGTAAAGCTGGTGTGCTCGTGTATTTAATTACACATTTGATGCCTTAATTGGTAATTCATTAGAATTATGGGTTAAAATATGGCAGAAAAGATTATAAATAAGATAGGAGACACCTAGATTAGAAGATAATAGAGGAGCATGGAAAGGAAAAGAAGAAAATTAAATTAAGATGAACCAAGAGGGTAGCTTATTGAGATTATAAAGCAACCTTTATCCAGAAGCCCGAATACTCTCCAAATGTTGTCTTCACTGTCTGAAACTACTTATATGATTAAATTTAAGCATGTCCTTATGTGCTTTGCTTAATCAGGGCTTAAAGAGTCAAGGGATGGCAATAAAACCCTGGAGGCCTACAGTTACTCACAATAATCTGTTACTCCCAGTCATCTGTTGTCACAGTACTATGGGAAGGCTAATAGTAATGTGGTAGCTAATGTTTGAAAGGTGAGATATATTTAAATCAGCTATACAATAGATTTTCAAATTTTCTGGTTTACTCTAAATGACTTTAAGGCAAATTTAGAACCATGACATTTTCTCCTTTGGTTCTGAATTGGGGTATCTCTTCAGTTTACAAGCATCTTCTACTCTGCCTCACTCCATAAATAGAATGGATCACTAATGGTTGTGCTTACACTTGTCACTAGCAATATTTCAGGGGCAGATAGTCTTGTTTAAAATTAATTTCTTTTCTGCTATTATTCTCTAATATTTGCTTAAAATTTTGCTGTTTAGGCAAACAGTCCTGACATTAACTTCACTCACCTGAGAAGAACAAACAAAAAAGAGATGTAAAGCCAAACAAACCCATATTTTTAATTACTTAAGCTAATATTTCAAGATGATTTTCTGAGATTATTCACACAGCTCTGCCTGTGTGTGTGGCAGAGTACCAGCATGAGCAGTTTGAATACAGGAACTAGCAAGCCATAATATTAACAGAGGAATGGTTTTCCAATTTTCTTTTATTACGTTCAGTGTCCTTGGTCTACCGCTGGACTAAATGATTTCTTGCTTTATCAAAGAGTCAGTTGATCTCTTGGTCAGCAACTTCTTGGATCTTTGGTTAGTATAGCACACAGAAGGGTTTCTAAATGGTTCATCAAAGGTTCCCACTTGGTTATGCAGATCATGAGATGGCTAACCAGATTTTTATTTGCTATCTTATTATATTTTATTTGCAATGGGAGGCCATGCTGTCTGGTGGATAGGCCACTGGACTGGGTTGTTGGGAACCTTGGGCAAGTCATTTAATCTTTCTCTGCCTTGGTTTCCCTATCTGTAGAATGAAGATAATGAGACTGACCTCCTTTGTAAAGTCCTTTGAGATCCACTGATGATAAAGGCTAGGATTATAATAATATCAATATCCAACAGAAAACTAGCTAGTATTGCATCAGGCAAATTCAAAGCAATGGGCCTGAAGCATCTTAGGGTATGTCTACACTACCCGTCGGATTGGCGGGCAGCAATCAATGCAGTGTGGGGAGGGGGATCTAGTCTAGACATGATAAATCGATCCCTGAGCGCTCTCCTGTCAACTCCTGTACTCCACCGCCACAAGAGGCGCAGGCGGAATCGATGGGGAGCAGCAACAGTCAACTCACCACGGTGAAGACACCACGGTGAGTCGATCTAAGTACCAACACTTCAGGTACGTTATTCACATAGCTGCAGTTGCGTAACTGAGATCGATTCCTGGCCCCCCTCCCACCATTGTAGACTTAGTTATTAACCCACAAAGCCTCGCACACTCTAGGTAATAAGCAAGTATTCATGTCTAAAATTGCCAGTATACTTATAAATGCAACCCTTGTTGGGGATTTTACCATTACAGTTTCATTGGGAGTAATACTTTTAACACACTCCCTCAATTGCACTTGCAGTGTTAGGCTTTGGTCCAAACTACTTTGAAAAAATACTTCTTTTCTATTTCAAAACAACCCTATACCCATTTTGTTTGTTTTTCACTGCTCTCCAGAGTAATCAATCTGTAGATGAAGTAGTGTCTTTCTAAAAGAGATCAAGGAACTGGGCAAATATGTTGACTGGGTATTCTATTTGGATATATTACAGGACATCACACATATTTATGTGCTGTACCTTCTGTTCCTGAGGGGTTGAGCAAGTGATACAACCATCAAACAGGCTTCTGATATCTTAGTCAATGGAAGAAAATTATTATCTGCAAACATGCTACTAAATTTATGGTTCATTGAAAGTGACAGATGGATGAAAGAGTGAATAAAAATGATGTAGAATATGCATCATTACAGGAATTTATAGCATTTCATCTTGTGTATGCAAATGCAAGTAATGCTTCTGTGCTGTAGATGATCCAGTTGCTAATCTTGAATCATAAAGTATTATTGTTAAGGCATGCCCATAGATGGGAACAAATAAAATTCTAGTTGGTGTAACAGTGTGCTCAATTTTTGAACTAAAGTTTTAAATGCCTTTACATAAAACATGCTGCTTTATTGTTGCTTTTATCTTCTAAGTTCAATAACGTACAGGGATTTTTTTTGTATTTTACTTTTAATACTGCCTAAAAGAAAGGAGGAGGAGGAAGAAGCTGACAGTATTGTGAAACTGACTTGAAAGTTAAAGTCTTTCAAATGACTGGACTTGTCATTGATAAATCTTTTTTTTCTTTTCTACTTGATGCATTTCACGGTAATTTGGAACAAGTTTCAGAAGTTTTACAATAATAAATACAGCTCTGCTAAAAGGATACATTATACAAGCAATAATTTAAAACTACTCATGACATCAATTATATTTTGTCATGATGAAATATATAACACATTATACTTGATCAGCACAATGAAGAGAGACATTCCAGAATCATAAAGGTGGAAATCAAAATGGTTTTTCCTCTTCCTAATGGCTTTAATTGCAGGATACAATAGAATCAGTTTGCTCCTTTATTTAAAAATTCATTTTATCAACTGTCTATAACCTGTCACATGATGCCTAGTGCATGACAGTTATATCATCCTATCCAGTTCCACCTCAACAGATTTGTGACAATATACTGTCTGATTGTTTTGTTTTGTTTTTTGTTTTTTTTATTTCTCAGTCCAGAAATGTGTAAGTTCTGCATATTGCAGCTTTACTGAATGCTCTCTAAACTCCATTATGAACAAGAATTAGTCACCTCTATAGATACTATGCTGTGATTTATAAACAATTATACAGCAGTGACCTCATGGTAAAAACACAGCTATCCAAATATAAGCATTATAATAATGCATTAGGTATTATCATATCGAATGTCTGTATATATACAGAATGGATGCGTGTATGTATGTGTAACATCGACAGACCCCGATCGTCAGCAGGTGAGATTGAACCTGGGGCCTCTGGAGCTTAGTGCATGAGCCTCTGCTGCATGAGCTAAAAGCCACCTGGCTGTTAGCTAAGGCTGTAGCAGATTCATTAATCTCTAAGTGGTCTTGGTGCCACTACATGAGACAGAGCACCACACCCAGGTGCAGGTGTGTGGGTTACATATGCACATGCATTATATTCATATTTTGGAAAGTGCCGGGCTCTACTCCCTGAGCACACTTGCTGAATTTTCACCATATGTATGCATACAACTAACATAGACATGCACACACACACACACGTCTGAAAATGCATATGACGTATGTGTACTGTGTATCCTGTACTATAATGCAAAAATGTAACTTAATAAAACACTAAGGGCCAAATTACCTTATGGCTGCCCTGGGTGGGTGTGCTGGAGTTGCGGGAGAGGGCGGAGGGAGATGACTTCTTCTCTAGCCTACACATACAATGGGCAATCGTAAGTAAAATGGATGCACCAAATGGATTTAGGGTAATTCATTCTACTGGGTAATATTTTCAAAAGCTTCTGAGTCACTTAGGAGTTTAAAATCCATTTTCAAAAGTGTCTAAAATCACTTTGGCGCCTAAGTTGCATTGACTTTGAAAGTCAGGAGGACTGAGGCTCATCAGTGGCTTAGGCACTTTTAATAATGTTAGCCACTGGCTATACAAGTCATCCCCAGGGACGGGGTACTTGGGTGGCAGCAAAGCCAGGTCTCCTCCCAATCCAATTTGGGTAGCTCCACTGGAGGAAGTTCTGGCTTTTGCAAATGCTAATCTATCATGCCTCTGCAGCATCTGTGGAGGAAGAGTACTTTTGAATGCCACAATGCCTCCAGGCGCTGGCCTGCAGGAAGTGCACATCTCCTTTTCCCTAGCTATGCTCTGGCTACAATGATCCATAAATGAGCATCAGAAGAACACAGTTAAAAACACAGAAAATGGTATAGCAAACACTGACAGATACAGTTACACGGTTGGACCAATTGCTCTCCAAGATGAGGGCTATTAGAGCACTTTCATCACTGTTACAGTGCTGTGGCTGGGAAGGAATGGGGACCAGCATGGCACAATGATCTGTATAATATGATAACTGTATAATATGATAACAGATAGAAAATAATGTCAAACAAAGGAGAATAACATCAGTTCCCTAGCAGAATACATGGTAGGAATAAACAAGGCAATAAACTTCTTGTCTATGTGGTTATGAAAGAGTAAACAAGATAGTGTCCTAAATGTGTTATCTATGACTCCGGTCTCAATCAAATGATATAGATATTAGTTCTGCAATAAGGTTACAGGCATGATAAAAGGCATTCTTGGAGACCAGTTACCCTGAGACAGAGAGAGATTTTGTAATGTGATGAAGAAATCTAAAATGTAAACTAATGTCAAATAGAAGAAATGTAATTAGTTTGGCATCTACAAAATGGGGATAGTATACAAGGCAATAGTCTTGAGACGTGTATGGCCTTTGATCTTTATCAGAACCTGTGTTGCCTATATTTCCCTTGTACGACTGGAAATAATCAAAATCAATGGGAAGCCATAGTGACTCTGAAAAATACATTTGTTCCCAGGTGTATGAATAATAAATAATCATCAGTTCTCAGGACGTATAATTACTTTTTTGAGTGAGAGATAGTAAAAGGTTCATCTAACAAGTTTGCAGAGAACAACTTAATTACAGCTTTTCCTTCAGAGAAACAGTCACAATGGCGTTAATTGACCCCAGTGATTGAACTTTTTACATAAGCTTAGCCAGTCAGGGAACCTGGAATGCTGGAATGAAGATTGACCAATCCCAAGTAACCCAGAATGAAACCTGAATATACACACAAAAACATCTATAATATTTTTTATGAGCATCCAGAGAGGGAAAGATTCCATGATCAACTTCAGCAATGTGTTGACTAACATAATAACTTTATTTACCCCAGGGTGAAGCTGGTCTCTTGCATTGGTGAATCAAGTCCTACATTTTTGCAGTATCACTATAGATTTAAAAAGCTGGATATTTTCATTTTTCTTTTTGGATTCACTAGAAATATTTTTCCACAATTCTAAAATATAACCAAAAGCCAAGATCCCATCTCTGTGAACATGATGGCATAGGTAACCATATATATATATTGGGTCATACTTTATCTTAAAGTTCCATTTATGTATAGTTTTAAACGGTTTAATAAATGATAGATGTTTTAATAAATTATTAATCAGTTGTTATAGAGTATGACAGGTCAAAAGTTTACTTTATTACTAACATAATAATTAATAACACTTTCTACCAATGTGCTTATTACCATCTCTAGTACACAGTACTCCTGTCTGTAACATGCTTATTACATGTACTAATAAGTTATTAATTCTTTGTAAACCATTTCTGAAAGGAACCTTAATTTGAAGTGTGATCAAATTTTATGTCTTGGGTCCACCTTTAATATAAAGCATATAGAATCTTACTTCATTTGCTGTACTCATGGAACCAAATTTGATGTTGACTTGCACCCTATTCAATTAAGTTAGAACAGAGTTTGGCAAATATATATATATATATATATATAATGCTATATATAGGATAGTACATACCACAGGCAGCAAATGCCATTAAGTGTAGGAAATGCCTAAAATGCTGCATTGATACTAATTAATTTCAAATAGTAAATGTGAACATTGTAATGATGTCTACTGCACAGAATAGTTGGAGAAGTATGTTTTTTGTTTAAAAAACAAACAAACCTGCATGACTGTATTGACTCTACTGCACTATTTACTATATTTTGACTGTATGTACTGTAGTGAGGTATTTGTATTATACTGCAGTAAATGTTTACTTCTGAATGGCACCCATGGTCTAGACCAGTCGTGGGCAACCTGCAGCCCATCAGGGTAATCCACTGGCAGGCCGCCAGGTAGTTTGCTTACATTTGCATGGCCGCCCACAGGCCCCGGTTCATTGTTCCCAGCCAAGGGGAGCTGCGGGAAGTGGCGGCCAGCACATCCCTGCAGCCCACGCCACTTCCCACAGTGGATTACCCTGACAGGCCGCAGGTTACCCACCACTGGTTTAGACCTCTTTAATTTCTATTAGCAGTGGACTTTACATAGTATACTGTAATGCTGAGCAGAACTTCTGTATTTTATGAATGAATATATTAAAGTGAGGAAGAGATTTTAAATTGAAGGTTTCACTACATACTACTAAAATCACAACCAATCTATTAACAGTTACTCTAAGAGTTTATTCTGTAGTCCCCTTCAATAGAAGGGAGGACAAATATTTTCACTTCAATAAAAAGTGTATCAATTAGAGGATTTCTCGGGAATATATTTTGGTGTCTTCCAGGAAAGAAAAAAAACAGTAAAAATAATAGGAACCTGATGCAGTGTCCACTAAAGTCAATGGCAGCCCTTCTGTTACTTCAGTGGGGTTTGAATTAGTCCCCTAATAAACAAACAGTGTTTTAGAATAACATATAGAACTTTTGTTATGTTTAAAAATCAGTGTTCTGGGATTTTTTTTCTTTTTCTTACTAATAAAAATGTTTTTAGATGGTTTGAGACCATTATGGTGTCAGTTCCAAGTGCCAATTTTGGGGCTAACTTCAAACTTTTCTTTTTTATTCTTGATGAAAAGAAGCCAAGGGTGGAATGTTTAATGCAAAGTTTAACGTGCTCGCTCACAGGCCCATTTTTGTAGAAAGAAGTGGTGCTTTTAAATAACTAAGCCAAATTTTCAATCAGGCCTCAGTGCATTTCACCTTTAAGGGGGCACATGTTTTACCCACACAACTGCCCCAAATTTTGTTATGCTTGCAAATTACTTTTGAGTACAAATTGGTCCCATATCAGGTAGTTACCTATCTAACTAGTAATAGTGGGTCAAAAAAATATGGGTATAATTTTTGGGTTCTTGTTGTGCTCCTTAAAAGGTAGGCTTGGTTTTGGAAAATAACCCTTAATCTATTTTTTTCCTCTAGTTCCATATGCAGAATAACTTGCGATAAAAGAGAGCCATCTCCTCAGTAAATCAGCATTATGCCAACCGGAGCTAAGAGTGCTCCGGATCTCTGCAAAACTGACTGCTTACTGAGGTGCCTCTTTATGTATTTATATGTCTAACTTGAGGTGTCTTTGCTTGAAAATGTCCTTGTGTAAAATGTTGACAGGATTTTCTTCTGTATTTTGCTGCGCTTTCAAAACTTCCAAATAGTGTGTAGCATTACTGGCAATTTATCTAAATGTTTTGTTTTTCACAGTGAGTATGAAAGCTACATTACTCCCTGGAGTGTCTTTCTCTGACCTTCTTGTTTTCATCTCTTACGACCTTACATGCATTATTTTACTATGGCCTGTCACACACACAAACACACACTGTACAAATTGCATTACAACTGTCCTTGACACCTAGAAAGAAACAATTCACAAACTACTGCTCGGTGGGAGAATGATAACTGTGTACAAATATTTGAAAGGAGTACAGAACAAGGAGGGAGAAAAATTGTTTAGAGTGCTATAAAAAATTCTGACAAAGAGTGATGGGATAAAATTGAGCAAAGGAGAATAGAGTCTGAACATAGGAAACTTTTTCTAACAGTGAGTTCCAGTAGACTGTGGAGCCGTTGCCCAGAGGACAGGGTGTAAACCCCATTGCTTGAATAATTTAAAATTAGAGAAGTGTCCAAACCCCAAATTTGGATCTAGACTTCAAATGCTCAAAATGGGGAGGATTTGGATCTAGGATACTGGTTTAAAAAGATATCTCTGATTAACAGTGGAATGCATAAAGCACTAGAATATATATTCTCAGGAAGAGTACTGAACTGGCTCCTGAAAGATGGATGAATTGATGTCCTAGGCCTTTCCATCAGTAACTGCTGTGATGTTTTTCCCCTACCCTGCTTATGATGTTGCTCATGGACATACACTTTCCTCTCCCCTTTACCTCTAAAATAGCTTGACACATTTTCACTGGCTTTTAATTCCCTTTTGTGACATTCACTATCCCTAACACTTTAAAACCATTTCTACTTTTAGTATGAAATTTTCCTTTCAGTCAATGGACAAAATTCTGTGTTGAAGTACATACATACCTACAGCCTCATTAGCTCCAATGGGATTTCATGCAGTACAAGTAAGCACATAACTGTTGTCTGTCTCAATTTTTTTGGTAGCATACTCTTGCCAAGTTGGTTCGAGTGGTGAGCCAATATTCTGGGCCTTTCCAGGTTGTTCCTGTTAGGATGATAAATGGATGATACGAGTCAGATATATTCTTTAGTGCACCTTTGCATATTTACAATGTACACAAAATCCTGTTTCCCTGAACAAAGTAGAAACAACAGCAGGAAATTTCCTTGCTCATGATTGAAACACTTTCTTGGAGTCACCGTGTTACGCCCCTCCTTCAGTGAGAGGGAGCCTTTCTTGTGGTAGCTGGGTGTCAGCTCCCTTGCGCTGCCAGCCCTTGAGCCGTTCAAGAATTTTCCTCAAGACTCTGCCAGTTCTACTTTGCCTTTCAGGTAAATAGTTGAGGTACCCCAATCCCTGAATGTGTCAAAAGCATCCCCCTGTAGTGTTCAGTCCCTGTCACAGGACACTCACAGTAATTACCAGCTTCGCTACTCCCAGCTTGTTTGATTCAACTGAGTATCAGCTCCAAAATAATAACACTACTCTGTAATCTATTTGTAGTGAAAACAAATGTAAGTTTATTAACAAAGGTAAAAATGTAAGAGATAGCAAGGATAATGAGAACAGGTTAGAAATAAAAGAAAATGTGTAACACGCTTCTACTAGATTTCAGAGTAGCAGCCGTGTTAGTCTGTATCCGCAAAAAGAAAAGGAGTACTTGTGGCACCTTAGAGACTAACCAATTTATTTGAGCATAAGCTTTCGTGAGCTACAGCTCACTTCATCGGATGCATTCTACTAAACTAAGCCTTTACTTTAACAGGCTAACCTTATCTAAAGCAATTTCTCACCTAAGTGTTTTCTTGCAGTATTTCAAGGGAGGATGGTTGAGATCCTGTTTTCCTGGCTATAACCACATTGGCCAGTTACCACCTCAAGTGCAGGATAAAAGAAGTATCCTTGTGCCTCCCTCTTATGCCCAAAGTCAATTGTTTTGTCGCCAAAGTTAGGTGACTCCCTGTAGTTTCCTGCCTAGGGTGCTGTCTCCAAGGTGTCTTCAAGTTCCCAACTCCTGTTTGTTTCACATCCCCTTGGACCTTTTTTTCCTCTTGAATTTCACACGTAAGTGGGGCCTCCTTGGTGTTGGCTTTACAATGTTTAATTTATATATGAACTGAGGCAGGTGATTCCACATCCCTTTGTCTGGCAAAACCAATTTGTCAATCTGTCTGGGACCTAGATTCTACAACATATCTTCAATACATACAACTTCTTAAATATCACCAGTACTTACATCACTAAAAGGTTATGAGAATCAGTAATACATAAGCTTCCATTAGACATCTCACACAACCTTTTTTGGATAAGTACTATGAAAGCAGTGTGTTAAGGGTAGTGAATTTTAGACTTGATAGGAGTTGCTGTTACGGAAAAGTGAACCCTTTGCCAGATGGCACTGAGGGATTCTTAGGGTCACAACAATTTCCAAGCCTGTCTCTCCAGTGAATTCTGTGCCCCAAGGAGCTCTGTGTCTCTGCTTCTTCTTTCTTAGAGCTATGCTCTTGACGATTTCTCTTACTTTGAGCTGGCTTTCTACCTCTAGCAGCTTGCCAAAGAAACCCTGACCTCTGCATTTGTAATAAGGGAAGCACCCAGTCCACATGCTTACCTTCTCATCAGGCCATTGCCAGGGGAGGTTCCTTCTACTGTTTCCAGCTATCACCATGTAAAATGGGCTTGCTCCCTCCATTTAGCATGAAAGGAAGGTGCTTAACATACCCATTGGCTTTAATCAGCTCTGTGATTGTCTTTAGATCAAAGTCCAAACTGATAGCAATAATTAACATCTTCCACTATAACAGGACCCTCGGATTTTCTTATGGCATGATCCAAAGTTGCTATTAAAGTCAATGGGAGCTGTTTCTTTCACTTCAGCAGAGTTTGGGTTAGCCCTGCCTGGTCTGCACTACAAACTTATGTTGGTATAACTACATTGCTCAGGGGTGTGAAAAAATCCACATCCCTGAACAACGTAGTTATACTGACCTAACCCCAAAGTGATGACAGCACTATGTCAACAGGAGGGCTTATCCTGTCAACATAGCTACTGCCTCTTGGGAAGGTAGAATACCTACGCCGAGGAGAGAAGCTCTTCTGTCAACCTAGGTAGCACCTTTACTGAGCCCTACAGTGGTGCAGCTACAAGTGTAGACAAGCCCTTACAATCTTAATGACTTTTTCAAATTCCAGAGGCTGATACAAAATTATTATATCCAGAGTGCATTAAGCATTTGCATGAGCTCTCCTGGACATTCCTGTGGTCCATACAACTTATTTCCATTTCTTAGTCACTGCCACAACATCTTTGTTTTTACAGCATAGTTTTAAAATATCTTTCTGCCTTTCTACACTACAAAGTTTTGACTATAAAAGGCAGCCTTTGTCGACAAACCACTGGATGCGTACACACTGTGATGTGACTTTTGGCAGCAAAAATGCCTTGTTTTGGTGACAAAATAAAACCACCTCAACAAGAGACATAAAGCTTTTTGTGCAAAATTTTTGTTGACAAAGTGCCAGTGTGGACACTATGCCTGATTTTATCACTTTAATTGGCCTCCAGGTGGTGTTCCACAAAGCCCATCATGACCACTCTGGTCAGCAGTTTGAACTCCACTGCCCTGCAGACAGGTAAACAACCATCTGCCCCTCCCCTCTAGAAGGCCTGGGAATTTTTGAAATTCCATTTCCTGTTTGCTCGGTGAGGAGAGGTTTCATCGCATCTTTCCAGGTGACCATGGCAGCTTATCACAGCAAATGCTCTCCTGCTTGGACCATTGTGGAGCTGCTGGATCTGCTCAGTATATGGGGAGAGGAGGCCGTGCAGTCCCAGTTGCGCTTGAGCCATAGGAATTTTGATACCTATGGGCACATTTCTTGAGGCTTGTGCAAAAAGGGCTATGATGGGGACACACTGTAGTGCAGAGTGAAGATAAAGGAGCAGAGGCATGCATACCATAAGGTGAGGGAAGCAAACTGTCACTCCAGTGCTGCACCTAAGACCTGCTGGTTCTATAAGGAACTGGATTCTATTCTCAGTGGCAACCCCACCTCCACCACCAAGAGCCCCATGGATACTTCAGCAGGCCTAGAGGTGGCAGAAAGACAAAGTCATTGAGGAAGAGGTGGAGTCAGATGACAACGTGGAGCTCTCGGTGGGGCGGGCAGCGAGGAACTGTTCATCACTCTGGAGGTGTCTAGCCAGTCTCAGCAGTTGCTCTCCAGCGAGCAAGAAGCAGGAGAGAAGAAGCCTGGTAAGTGGCTGTGGTCTGTGTAGTGTGGAGGGGGGTTCAGGGTATAGAAATGTAAGGCTGGCTGTGTTTCTGTGAGCTGGACATTTCTCTGTTTAGCTAATCAGTATGGTGGAACAGGGTGTTGATGCACACCGAGATCTCACAGGAATCCTCCAGAGATATCTCTAGGAAAGTTTCCAGCAAGTACTCAGTAATCCTCTGCCAAAGGTTCCTTGGCAGAGCTGCTTTGTTCCTTGCCCCATTGTAGGAAATTTTCTCTTGCCATTCACCAATCACTTGTGCAGGAACAAAAGTGGCACACAGGCGAGCAGCATAGGTTCCAGGGCAGAAGCCACAAGTGTGTAGTAGATGTACCCTCATTTCCCTGCTTACCCTCAGCAGTGAGATATCTGCTACAATGTCCCCTGCCTGCGGAAAAGTGTGGGAGAATTTTAGAATTTTTTCCCTGGTCGGCTGCACCGCAACCCTTGCAGAATGCTCTTTTCCCCATGTAGAGTGCCCCCTCCCAAAGCCAACACTCACCATTCTTTGGGTGTTTGCAGAGATGTGTGCTTGCCCAAGGGTCAGTGAGAAAGTGATTATTATGTTACAAAAGGTGTATTTTACTGAAATGTTTCAATGTGGTGCGTGAATTTAACAATCATGATTCTGTGCACTGTTTCGTCTGCTTTGCCAGATGTGGCGTTCAGAAACACCACACGCACACTGGCCGAGCATCTCCACCAGATAAGAAAGCGTCCAAGATGGAGCAAAGAAGACATGTTCTGGGAGATACTGCACTTATCCAATGCAGAGAAAAGGGAACACAAGGATGGAGGGAAGCCGAATGTCAGGACAGAAAAGAGAACCAGGAGTTTAAGGATGCTACTGAGTGGATGATTAAAGTAATGGAGGAGCAAATGCAGATGCTGAAGTCCTTAATAATGTTGCAGTCCTTAAGACTGAGCAGATATGTGCCCGCCTTCCCCTGCAGTACATTCAGAGCTCTTTTCCGTGCCCCCCAAACTCCACCCGCACAGTCCTTTCCACCTTCTGGGACTTCTCGGTTTCTCTCCACCTCCTCAGACAACTTCCACAATGATAGCTGGACCTACACACAGCTCTGAAAGTCTTCCCTTCCCTGGTACCTCCTTTCCTACCAAGCATCTTTGTGTGTGTTTCTTGTTTCTTGTTTTTGTTTTTATTGTGCAATAAAAGCAAAGTTTTTGAACTCATCTTTGTGTGTTTCCTACAGACTGAGAGAGCCGGCACTACCAATACATACGCAGGCAGTTTAATCATCTGCTCACTGGAATGTAAATCCCAAAATGTCACCCTTGCTTCCTAGGAAACCTACATGCACTGTAGCATTGCAGCACCAGTCACAGAGAGACATTACTGGTTGTCACTTTCAAAATGTTGCCTCAAAGCCTCCCTGATTTGAATTGTCCCCCCTTTGGGGCCCTCTGATAGCCCTAGTATCTAGCTGCTCAAAATCAGCAGCCAAGTTGTCTGCCTCAACACTTCACCCATGAGCAAACCTTTCCCTTAGCTTCAAAAAGATGATGCAACGTACAACACGTGACTGTGGCCATGGGAATATTATCTTGATTCAGGATAATGAATGGCCAAAGACACATTCCACTGTCATCCGGCACCTACGCAGTTTGTTGTTGAACTGTTCCTTACTGTTGTCCAGATTTCCTGGGCAAGGTTTCATGAGCCAAGGCTGTAAGGGGTACGCCGGGTCTCCCAGGATCACTGTGTGCATTTCAACATCCCCCACTGTAATCGTCTGGACTGGAAAGAGAGTCCCCGCTTGTAGCTTTCTGTACAGGCTGGTGTTCCTGAAGGTGCATGCATCAGGCACCTTCCCGGACCACCCCCGTGTTGATGTCAGTGAAATATCCACAGTGATCCACAAGCACCTGTGACACCGTGGAGAAGTACCCCTTCCTACTGATGTCCTCTGTCGCACAGTGGTCTGCTGCCAAAACTGGAATATGTGTGTCATCTATCGCCCCCCACAGTTAGGGAAACCCATTTCTGCAAAGCAGTCCACTATTTCACGTACATTTCCCAGTATCATGGTCCTTCGTAGAAAGATGTGATTAACTGCCCTGCACACATGCATTAACACAGCCCGAACGGTCGTCTTCCCGACTCCAAATTTATTTGCGACCAACCGGTAGCAGTCTGGAGTTGCCAGCTTCCACACAGCGATTGCCACACTCTTCTCTACCGAGAGGGCAGCTCTCATTCTGGTGTCCTTGTACCGCAGTGCTGGGGCAAGCTCTGCACACAGTTCCAGGAAGGTGGCTTTCTGCATCTGCCACTGCTGATCATCCCACACCTGCATGACAATATGATCCCACCATTCAGTGCTTGTTTCCGGAGCCCAAAAGCAGTGGTCCACCTTCTGCAGCTGTTCTGTGAAAGCCAAAAGCCAGTGGCTGCAAGAAAATGTTTAAATTGACCATCCGCAGCCATGGCTGTCCGCAGCTCCCAGTGGCCAGGGTTCACCATTCTCAGCCAATGGAAGCTGTGGGAAGTGGGGCAGGCCACAGGGACGTGCTGGCAGCCGCTTCCCGCAGCATCTCATTGGCCGAGAATGGTGAACCGTGGCTACTGGGAGCTGCAGGAGGCCGTGCCTGTGGACAGTCAATGTAAACACTGTGTCGTGGCCCACCAGCGGATTACCCTGATGGGCCACAGGTTGCCCTCCAGTGCCAAAAGCAATCTAAAGTTGCTCCAATCCATATCACACAACATATTAGGCAACTGGGAGTCTTCTTCAGTTAGCAACTTCGCGATTAACTTCACTGCCATCTGCGATGTCTTCATGACAGTTATCAGAGTATATGAGAGCAGTAAGGGATCCATCCCTTCTCACAAAGATGTCGGGGTGCACAGCAAAATGCAGTGAAAGAAAGCCGGAAGCCGATGGAATGCTGGGACAGAAAGCAATGCATCACGGGATTTTGTGCCCGGTCCCAAGATGTGCCGCGATCCACTCTGCCTTCCCACAAGACCTAGCATCAGAAGGTGTCGAGCTGGTCTGTGGGATAGGTACCCACAGTGCACTACTCACATTGTCAATGCTAGTGCCTCTGTTGATAGAGGGAGTGAGTATAAACATGCAATACTGATTTTTATTATAGCAATTTTTGAGTGTCAACAAATCTGTAGCGTAGACAAGGCCTTAATGTAGTGGTTGCTGTTGATTCATGTAACACAAGAGAGTGATGACTTTGTCATGGCTCAGATGAGTACAGTTAAGAAATGAGAGCAGATTCAATAGCTGTGTTTGCCATGTTCTCTTTTAGGCCTGTATTTGAAATAATTCAGCACCTGTTTAACTTCAGACAAGTGTTTATGCCCTATTGATATCATGCTTAAATTTAAACATGTGCTTAAGTGCTTTGCTGAAAAGGGATGGACCTAAGTATGGGTTTTAAATGTTTTACTGAATTGGGGTCTTACAGAGGAAACTGAAGGACTTGGCAAACTTTTTTTTTTCTCCTTATATTTAAATAGCTCACCAGTGTTTTCACCACCATCTCTCTCTCTCTCTCTCTCTCTCTCTCTCTCTCTCTCATTTTCCTCTTCATTGTATACTTCCTTTCCATTAGTTTCTCACCCACTTTCTCTTCTTCAATAGCATTATGTAGTTTTTATACTTAATGTGCTCCAGTGATGGAAATAGGGAGGGAGCAGGAATTCCCTTGGTATTTTTAATATTTAAATATTGGGGGCTTTACACTGAATAATGTATAAAAAGTGGTCATTGAGCCACAGGCTGGAAGGCTTTTGTTTCCTATGCCACTTGTGGTTTCCACTATCTTTTATGTTGCCAGGAAGGATGCTGTCTCTTTTGAATGAAATGATGTGCAACATTTAAAATACAGATCAGCTGGCACTGTGATTTTTATACAGCACTCATGAGTGACATGAACGTGCTGATATCTGGAGTGTTTCCCAGGTAGGCAGATATTATAGGAGGCTCTGTGGCTCCCTGCAGGTAATTTGCCGGCTGTCTCATTTCTGAATCTTTGTCAAATCCAGATTCTGTATTACTGCTTGCAAAATGTGATGGTTGTGTAATTGTTGAATGATTTTTAATATACACAAAAGAGCAAGGTGGCAGGAATAGCTTTATGTGCTAATTATTCTCTATATTGAGCATTCTGTGATGGGACTACAGAGTTTACTTTTTATTGAAGCCTGATTGATATTAATTCCATTTAAATAGGGAAGTGTGTAAATACACATTTCAGGGAGGGGACCTATGTCCTATATGTTTGTAAGAATACAGTCAGATAGCCCTTGGCAGATCACTATCTAAACCCTGGTTATATAATAAAACTTTGAAATGGTAAATAAGAACATGCTAAACCATTGATAAATTCCATGCCAAGAAAAATTTGCAGAAGTAGTTCTACATGCCATACAAAATACATGGATGCTTTTGATATCCTTTCAAAATATTGTTGAATCAAAAACTTTTATGGTCAAAGCATCTGCACCATTTCCTTTTCCTCTAGTATAATCCAAGCAAATAAAAAAAAACATTTATGGGGAAAATAACTAGTTTTACAGTAATGTCTAAATGAAAAAAATGCTATTGAAAAATAGTTCTGTAAAGATGCAAAAGATGCAAAAGTTCTGTAAAGATGTAAAAATAGTTCTGTAAAGGGAGAAAAGCTGTTACAATTCTGCAGTTTATAAAAGACATTTTTGACTCTAAGGATGCTCCAAAGAACTTTTTCCCCCCATCAATTCTCAATGTGAATTTCAAAAGTTGCAAGCTCTAAAACAGATGTATTGTTTTTCAGGCTTACATCAAGGTTAATGCAATACAGCCTATGCAGGGTATTCAAATGTTTTCCCTTTTATTTAAAATAATAACATTTTGTAGCACTTTTATCTTCAAAATGCTTTACAAGCCTTAACTAATTAATACTGAGGGTACCTGAATTTCTGCCTTCACTATATTGAAATACGGAAGTGAAGTGACTTGGCCAAGTAGAGGGAATATGGGATGGAGTTGGGAGGGAATGAAATCAGAGCAGGTAGTCTGTTTTTCCCACAAGTACTTTCACACATTCGCCCTTATTTCTGCCAACACACATGAAGAAAATTCCCATCCAAATTTGTAAGGCCATCACTTCATCCTCTTTTGAATTCTTCCTTAAAACAACATAAACTAGGCTGATGGCCACCTGCAATTAATAGTAATAATAATAAGTAGAATACCTAGCTCTTTTCATCTATAGCTCTCAAAGTCCTTACAAGTAAGTCAGTATCATGACTATCAAGACTATTAATTTATGCAAACACTCCTATCTTTACTGTTTCTTTTCCCCTCAAGCCACTAGCCTGTTTATCCATCTGTTGTACCTAAACTGTGAGCATTCTTGGGAGGGACTGTCTTTGGGTTTTGTACCTGCACAAACAGGAGCCCTGATTCCTAACTGGGGCCTCCAAGTGCTACCACAGTATATGATGCTAATTCACTTATGCCCTGCCTACTCGGCATCACTTTGTCTGTACTAGACTTTTCCCTTAAAATTTCCCACTGTTCCAATTACTAGTGTAGCTCCACCTGTTGTAGGAATGGGAGGAGCATTGCATTGATGTAAACAAGTGCTGTAGCTAGTGACTTCCTGATGCATTTAGGTGGTGTGTAAATGCCAGCAGCTGCTGGCACGTTTTTACACTGGCACTCCCGCGGTTCCTTCCACCAGTGCTAGCAAATGTTGGAAATTTTTAGAAAAAAGCTAAAATTGGTAAAGTCCTGGATAAAGCACTGTACTCAGATTGTGACATTCTCATCTCATCAACAACTTGTACCAAACAAACAAAATTGAGTTACTTTCACACTGGAGGGATTTTGTTTGTCATTTCCCACCCATAGTCCTAGTTCATCTTGTAGACTAAGCTGTTGCTCGCCATGGAGAGCCTGTTGCAAAAGTAATGAGATTAAATGGCTGTTCGCAAAGGTAGAATTTAAGACCTGGTTATGGAAATAGCAAACGAGACAGGCCAAGCAAGGATCTGATGCAGAAAGAGATCTTATAAAAAAGATTTTTGAATGATAATGGACAGAACTGGTTGCTTCCTGTTAATGTGCCAGTCATAGTAATTAAGCAATATGCAATTGAGTTGGACAATTAGTTCATTTGCTAACTGATGGGACTAGCGAAAGAGCTTGAGGTGTTGTTCAGAGTGCTTTTCCCAAAGGAGACTGGCATGTTTTCATAGAAGCTTTGTATTCTTGCCACTTAAATGGTAATTATTTAAGTTTTTGCATCCCAGATAGACTGACATCTTGAAACTTTGGACTTAGGGAAAAATAAATAATGAAGGAAAGTGTGTTTTTAAATGGTGATTTTACCAGACACCTTTATTTCATTGTGTGTTTCAATAGTTGTTTCATATATTCAAGGTTTTCTAAAAAGGGTCACTTTGTAATTTATGCATGAAGGCGAAATCATTTGTTCTTAAATCTCTGTATAGGTTATTACAGACTCAGCCATCCCTTGTTGGAAATGCTTTTTATATATTTCTGCCAACAATGGCATATACTTTTTTTTGCCATGGATTTAAATTGCTTTATATCTGTCTAGAATTGTTAGCTCAGGATTTAATCATAACTGGGTTGGCTTTATTTATTGCTTTATATTTGCTGTCATTACTTATCATGTGAGATTAGCTAGTTTGTGATCTGTTGAAATAAGTCCTGGGCCAGGGCCCAACCCCTTATACAAACTAGGTGATATGGCACACTTTAAAAAATATCAACACCTAAATGTTTCAAGTATCTAAGTGTGATGCTACCAAACTGCCTTCATACTGTTACACTCCTGTTTCTTTATAATTTCAGTAATAAAGACTATGCATTTGAGAATCCTCCTTCTTGTTATCTACTCCAGTTTAGCTAGGGGTTACTTTATCATTCCATTTGGATACAGATGTTTAGGCCCCTTATATTGATATGTAACAAAGTTGATGGCTGCAATATGACATAAGCCTCTAGACTGCAGACGGATGGAACCATTATGTTTTCATCACTATAGGTGAGAGTCTGGGACTGAGTGGGAGAAAGAGAGATGGAGGGAAAGGGTTAGAAGCTGGCATCTGGAGCAAAGAGAGAGAAACAATAACATTAGGAGACCAGTCAGAGGACATTGTGCAGACCACTGGGGGGTGGGGAAAGGGAAAGGTTAGCAGTTCTGTGAGGGTATGCAAAAGAAACAGAGGCAGAGACAGAGGTGAGGGAGAAAGAGTGAGCAAGGAAATGAGCATGGTGATATGCCTTGAAGCAGAGAAGGTTTCCTTTACTGATGCCTGAAAAGCAGAAGAGAGAGAGAACCAAGGGCAAGCAGCACCACCCAGGATTTTAGCTTGAGTAACATTTAAGCTGGGAGCACCAGTTAGAGACATTCAGGTAAAGGGGTGCTAATTATTTTTACATATTTTTTCCAAGCCTCAAGATCTGAAGGAATCAACATTTTGCTTCTTGTATCTTCTCTAAATTCTTCTGAAAATCATTGGAAATCTTTCACCTTCATAACATCTGTGACCAGTTCTGCCATGCCCAGCTGGCTCTCGCACTCCTCCCAGTGCACACACACCACCCCAGAAAGATGACTCTAACATTACTTTATAGTAGAAAAGGGTTGAACAGTGCTTATTATTGACAACTCCGGCCTGCCCTCTCCTACACCCCAAAATGCAGAGCAATACATTAATCTCACAACCCTACTAAGGCCTAATCCTTCAAGTGAGCCAAAATCTGTTATCCATACAGAACCCCATTGTTTTCAGTGGGGCATCACAAGGGCCCAACTGCACAGAGCTCATTGCAGGATCAGGACCTAAGTACCAAATTCTGCATACACTTATATGTGCAAGTAGTCCCATTGTAGCAAATGGGATTACTCATGGGAGTAAGGATTTATGGGGTCAAATCCTGTGTTAAAAGATGCTTCCAGTGGTTTTTCAACCACCTTGCCCATCCTTTCTCTGCTATTTTAATACCATTCTCTAGAAGGGGCACTTGGCTATGTTATCTCTTCTACACAGACTATGATTAGGATTAGCTGAAGTATTTTACTTAATTTTACAGTAGTTCTTGTGTACAGCACTCATATCTTAAATATAATTAACACTGGATAGCTCCCATTAGTGTTTTTAAGCTCTTAAAATATACCATAATGGCCATAGCTAAAGTTGTCATTAAAGGGCCATGGATATTTATTATGCTCATAAAGTAGATACTTTGCTACAGAAAAATATATAGTTGGGTTCCGTTTAGAAAGCAGTAAAGACAGCAGCATTAGTTATGGCACCCTTGGGATTAAAGGATTGCTTTAAGTTGGTCCCATTTTTATTCCATTCAGAAGTCAATCGGGCAGTCTAAAAGCAGGTGAGAAATCACTTGCATTGCACAGCGTAATTCTGATTAGCTGAGTTACGTTTTTTTTTAAACCACTAGTTGTTTCTGTAGATGCTCTACACTATATCCTGTTGTCGTGTATTTTGGTTTAATTGCTGAGTATTTCATAGTTTAGTTTTATTATATTTCATCTTACTTGCTATGTTGTTTTTAGGCCATTATAAAATGAAAATCATTTTATAACCTCTTCTTCATTATACTTTGGGAAAGAGTCCAGATGTGTTATTAATACACTGATATCACAAAATGATTTTGCTTCCACTCTTGTGAAGTGTCTTTTCTCATGGCCACGGCTTCTTTTTCTCCCTCTCAGTGATTGTATTATACAGAGACTTCATCCGTCACATTTTTGAATTTGCAATAATGTGCAGCTCCCTCACTTTCATTGCTCCTTCCCTACATAAGAAACATAGGTTTCTTGCCAACCTAAGGTCAGGGATACATTTTAGTCATAGTCCAACTGTTGGAACAAAACATGAACCAGTTATAGCAGTAAACAATTATCACTGAAATGAGATAACAATTTAATGGTCTTGCATGATTAATGTCATACATAAATTCTTTATGACATAGAATTGAAAGACAGTGTTATGAATGTATAATGGAAAGTCAACAGAATATCTCACCTTTTGATTTGTTTCTAAGGAAACAGGCCTTGCAATCAGGGCTTTCTAATGATCAGGGACTCATAAAAGTACCATATACAGTCCTTCATAAATTAAAATTACAAAGATACATTCATGTGTATTTTTGGCCTTAATACCCATTATGCATGCAAGAGATTAGTCCAGTTAATAGCATCCATTTTCATTTTTGTGATCCAAGGCCAGCATTTCCAGATGTGGGTTCCTAAATTCAGGTACTGCCATCTATAGCTAAACATCTAAATAAGTGACCTAATCTTTCTAAATGCTAAGTACCCACAGCTTTTGCTGACTTCAAGGGTCGTAAGTCAGTGTTCTGAATCTCTGAAAATCAGGCCACTTAGTTTGAAGTACCCAAATATGAATTTAATCCACTGATTTTCAAAAACAGGAGTATGGCGTTAGGATCCTAAAATCATATGGAAACACTTTAAAAAGTGCCCACAATTTAAAAAGTCAATTTGATCTGAAATCAGTAGAAGCCATTTAGTGCCTAGAATTTTTGAAAATCATGACACTATTTTAAGGTGGCTATATATATTATGGAGCTTATGTTTGGATTCATGTTTTTAGAAATCTAGGGCCTGGTGTCCAATATATGCAACAAAGTTTGAAAATATTGGCCCCTCTTCGTATCATTATTTATGCATTTTTCATGAACTTGTATAACTTTGAGAAGCTTCATGGAAAGAATAGTTGATATTCCAATGTATCTCTTCTTATCTTTTCCAAACATTTAATCATTTTGCTTTAATAGAATGTGTGGCCCATTTGGAGCAAAGAATTGCAATATGTATAAGGTGAAGTGTTCAAGCTGGGTTGTAAACTAATGGTAGTATAATGTATCTATTAATGATTATTGAGTGCATGCATGCAATAAAGTTTTTATTAAGGGGTTAATGTTGCACATTATGTACTATTTCCCTTAGCCAGGTGTCATGCTGTCTAGAATACCTCACAACTGTGAGTGGCTACCTCAGGGCAGACTATCAAAAAACAGGGCAGTCATCCCAAATTGGTGGTATGTTCTATAATTAGATTTCACCAAGTCAGTAACAACTGTGAACTCCTGGATCACTATACCACTCTTACCATGGAGTCAGAGACAGTCCCCTTGGACTCTCGAGTCTATCTTGCCACCCAGACAAACTGGACTTTGTGATAAAAGGTTACTTAAAGCTAAAATCACACTACATCAGCTTTCTCTCAGACCCAAGAGACCGGTCACTTACCCCAGATCAATTGGTACTCCAGATCTGACACCAAAGACAATGCTGGCAGCCAATTCTATAGTAAACTAACTACAGGTTTATTGGCGAAGAAAAAGAGTTATTGAAAGGTTAAAGCAGGTAAAATATATGTACAGGTGAGTCAGTCTATAATTCCAAAAGGTAGCAGAGATGTAGTAATTTGCCAGTTTCCCAAGAGTCTCTCGGGGCTACCCAGAATAACTCAGGAGATCTCCAACTTCTCATTCAGTTATTCTGCCCTGTTAGAATCCAAACAGTCCAGAGAAAAAGGTTCTTTCTTTGAATACATATTTATATATTCTCACAGAAGACAGTCTCTCTACCCCCTTGGACTCTTCCTTTGATGACTATGAGTGAGGAATGCACTTAGCCTTCTGACCTCCAGTCATCCTGCATAATGGCCACTTGCTTTGAAATTAGCATTTTTTGTTAAAGTCCTTAAGTTCTTCATTAGCATTTCACAAGATTTCTTTGATGGGTTATTTAGTTATAGGGGTATACACAATGCACATGTTTGCTATTACATGATAACAGGAACGGATAAGTGAAAACAATACAAATAGCTTTCCTCTAGTTTTCATGAAGTTTAAACATCTGAATACACACTTATACATTAAACACTTTGATCTGTACGAACACACAAATGAATTGACCTGAATACATCTGGCCAGCCAGCGTTTCACCACATTAAGGTTATTAGTGCATAAAGCTTCAATGTATGTATCCAGAAATAAGGTATTTAATATGTCAGTCTATTTTGATATCAGGTTTCCTACTATCACTTAGGAAGAAATGGCTGTGGGTAAAGCAAGAATAAGGCTTCAAAACACTCCTAAGACTTCATTACAAGATGGGATCTGCATGTCGTGGGATAGACTGCTATAGGCTTTGTAAAATTTCCTATTATTTTGAAAATATTTTCTATAAACTAGGGCTGTCAAGCGATTAAAATAATTAATCACAATTAATCATACAATTAAAAACAATTAATCATGATTAATCATGTTAAACAATAATAGAATATCATTTATTTAAATATTTTGGATGTTTTCTACATTTTCAAATATTGATTTCAATTACAACACAGAATACAAAGTGTACAGTGCTCACTTTATATTTATTATTGATTGCAAATATTTGCACTATAAAAAACAGACTAGTATTTTTCAATTCACCTAATACAAGTACTGTAGTGCAATCTCTTTATCCTTAAAGTTGAACTTACTAATGTAGAATTATGTATAAAAAATAACTGCATTCAAAAATAAAACAAAGTAAAACTTTAGAGCCTACATGTCCACTCACTCCTACTTCAGCCAATCACTCAGACAAACAAGTTTGTTTACATTTGCAGGAGATAACGCTGCCCACTTCTTGTTTACAATGTCACATGAAAGTAAGAACAGACATTTGCATGGCACTGTCATAGCTTCAGAGTAGCAGCCATGTTAGTCTGTATTCGCAAAAAGGAAAGGAATACTTGTGGCACCTTAGAGACTAACAAATTTATTTGATGCATCCGATGAAGTGAGCTGTAGCTCATGAAAGCTCATGCTCAAATAAATTTGTTAGTCTCTAGGGTGCCACAAGTACTCCTTTCCTGTTGTAGCTGTGGTTGCAAGATATTTACGTGCCAGATGCACTAAAGATTCATGTGTCCCTTCATAGTTCAACCACCATTGCGGAGGACATGCGGAAATCAATATATTTCAAATTGTAGAAAAACATCCACAAATATTTCATAAATTTCAATTGGTATTCTATTGTTTAACAGTGTGATTAATCACAATTAAATTTTTTTCGTTAATCACCTGAGTTAACTGCGATTAATCGACAGGCCTACTATAAACATACATAATTTTTTTTCATAAAGTATCACTGTGTATTGTTGTATAATTTACAAGTGTAATGGTGCCTGTGTGGCCATGTGCCTGTTCACTAACTCACTGTACTCAATGGAAAGCTGACTTCCGTGGGCTGACTTCCATGGGCTTCCGTGGGCTTCACTGACTTCCGTGGGCTTTGGAGCAAGCTCCAGCAGCACCAGTCTGGCATGTTTGTTCTTTCACAGTGCTCAGTCTGCTCTATGCCTTGCCACTAAAGAGCCCTGCTCTGTCTGATGCATGTGTAATACGCAGCGTTCCGGGTGCTGACAAGGAAGGGTTGCTGATGTAGATACTCTGCACTAAGCCGTTGCTGGTGAAATGTTCATAGCAATGCTTTTCTTTTTTGAAATTTGCTAGATTTCAGGTTTGTAAAATGTCCACAGAATCAGATTGATGTTTAAGAATTTTGAATAATAGGGTTTGTTTTATATTGGTATCACTGAAAATTTTCACGTGACAGTTTTGATGGGGTGGATTATTTATGATTGATCATATTGCATTGGATCTAGTTCTGTCATTAGCTGAGCCGAACCCTGTGAGATTAGAAGTGGTCATTGGGACTTCTCAGACAGCACAACTGCCTTTTATGACCCCTCTCTGAGACATTTAGGCGCAAAAGCCTGAGAAGAAATGTCAGTGCATGCTGTATTACTTATTTGTGTTGCAGTGCAGGACAAGTTACCGAGGGTGCAATCTGGACAGTTGAACAGCTGTCATCCCTTAATTCTGTAGCCTGGGGTGGCTTTTACAGTGCTTTGCTGTCAGAACATCTACTCCTGGCCTGTTCACACAGCCTTCAGCAAGCAAAATCAATCCCAGCTCTGTCACATGAATGCGCTGACCAGTCATTCATGAATTATATACAGGGCAAAAGCCACAAATTCCTAGTCCCAGCCTTGTCCCTCAGAATATGCACCCTGTGCTACTCAGTACCCTCCTGAACAATACAAGTTCATAGAAATACTGTCATTTCATCAAAGGAAAATGATATACACCAGCCTTGTTATCCCAAATGGAGTTTCCCCACACATTTTAACACAAACACACTGGTTAAAGTAAAACAATAGGATAAGTTTATTAACTACAGACACAGATTGTAAATGATTACAAGTAATGGTGCATTAAAGTCAGGATTGATTATGAAAGAAATAAAAGATAAAACAAGCTTCTATATAACTTAACAAGTATCAGAGGGGTAGCCAAGTTAGTCTATATCCACAAAAACAACAAGGAGTCTGGTGACACCTTAAAGACTAACAGATTTATTAGGACATAAGCTTTCGTGGGTAAAAAACCACTTCTTCAGATGCATGGAGTGAAAATTACAGAAACAGGCATAAATATATATTGGTACATGAAGAGAAGGGAGTTATCTTGTAAGTGGAGAACCAATGTTGAAGGCCAATTCAGTCAGGGTGGATGCGGTCCACTCCCAATAATTGATGAGGAGGTGTCAATACCAAGAGAGGAAAAATTGCTTTTGTAGTCAGCCAGCCACTCCCAGTCCCTATTCAAACCCAAATTGATGGTGTTAAGTTTGCAAATGAATTGTAATTCAGCAGTTTCTCTTTGAAGTCTGTTTTTGAATTTTTTTTTTTTTTGTTGAAGGATGGCTACTTTTAAATCTGTTATTGAGTGTCGAGGGAGATTGAAGTGTTCTCCTACTGGTTTTTGAATGTTACCATTCCTGATGTCTGATTTGTGTCTATTTATCCCTTTACGCAGAGACTGTCTGGTTTGGCCAATGTACATGTCAGAGGGGCATTCTGGCACATGATGTCATATATCACATTAGTAGATGTGCGGGTGAATGAGCCTCTGATGGTGTGCCTGGTGTGATTCGGTCCTGTGATGGTGTTGCTAGAATAGATATGGGGACAGAGAAGGCTTTGTTTGTTACAGGGATTGGTTCCTGGGTTTGTGTTTCTGTGCTGTGGTGTGTAGTTGCTGGTGGGTATTTGCGTCAGGTTGGGGGCTGTCTGTAAGTGAGGATTGGACTGCCTCCCAAGGCCTGCAAGAGTGGGGGATCATTTTCCAGGATAGGTTGTAGAACACTGATGATGCACTGGAGAGGTTTTAGCTGGGGGCTGTACGTGATGGCCAGTGGTGTTCTGTTATTTTCCTTGCTGGGCCTATCCTGTAGTAGGTGATTTTTGGGTACCTGTCTTGCTCTGTCAATCTGTTTCCTCACTTCCCCAGGTGGGTATTGTAGTTGTAAGAATGCTTGATAGAGATCTCGTAGGTGTTTGTTTCTGTCTGAGGGATTGGAGCAAATGTAATTTTATCTTAGGGCTTGGCTATAGACAGTGGATCATGTGGTGTGTCCTGGATGGAAGCTGGAGGCATGTAGGTAAGTATAGCAGTCAGTAGGTTTCCAGTATAGGGTGGTGATTATATCACCATCACTTATTTGCACTGTAATGTCCAGGAAATGGACCACTTGTGTGGACTGGTCCAGGCTGAGGTTGATGGTGGGGTGGAAATTTGAAATCCAGGTGGAATTCTTCAAGGGACTCCTTCCCGTGGGTCCATATGATGAAAATGGCATCAATGTAGCATAAGTAGCAGAGGGGCATAAGGGGACGAGAGCTGAGGAAGCGTTGTTCTAAGTCAGTCATAAAAATGTTGCCATACTATGGGGCCATGCAGGTACCCATAGCAGTGCCGCTGACTTGAAGGTATACATTGTCCCCAAATCTGAAATGGTTGTGTGTGAGGACAAAGTCACAAAGCTCAGCCACCAGGTGTGCTGTGGCCTCATCAGGGATACTGTTCCTGACAGCTTGTAGTCCATCCTCACGTGGAATATTGGTGTAAAGAGCTTCTACATCCATGGTGGCCAGGATGGTGTTTTCAGGAAGATCACCGATGCATTGTAGTTTCCTCAGGAAGTCAGTGGTGTCTTGAAGATAGGTAGGAGTGGTGGTAGCAAAGGGTCTAAGGAGAGAGTCCAAATAGCCAGATAATCCTGCTGTAAGAGTTTCGATGCCTGAGAAGATGGGGTGTCCAGGATTTCCAGGTTTATGGATCTTGGGTAGCAGATAAAATACCCCTGGTCAGGGCTCTAGGGGTGTGTCTTTGTAGATTTGTTCCCGTGCTATAGCAGGGAGTTTCTTGAGCAGATAGTGTCATTTCTTTTGGTACTCCTTAGTGGGATCAGAGGATAGTGGCCTGTAGAATGTGGTGTTGGAGAGTTGTCTGGCAGCCTCCTGTTCATAATCCAACCTGTTCATGATGACTACAGCACCTTCTTTGTCAGCCCTTTTGATTATAATGTCAGAGTTGTTTCTGAGGCTGTGGATGGTGTTGCGTTCTGTACAGCTGAGGTGTAGGCAAGTGATGAGGCAAGTGATGCTGTTTGTTCACAATTTCAGCCTGTGCATGTCTGTGGAAGCACTTTATGTAGAAGTCCAGTCTGTCATTTCGACTGTCAGGAGGAGTCCACACAGAATTCTTCTTCTTGTAGTGTTGGTAGGAGGGTTCCTGTAGGTCAGTGTGCTACTCAGTGGTGTCTTGAAAATATTCCTTGAGTCGGAGACGGAGCAAGTAGGCTTCCAGATCACTGCAGAACTGTATCATGTGCATGGAGGTGCGGGGGCAGAAAGAGAGTCCCCGAGATAGGACAGACTCTTCTGCCGGGCTAAGTGTGTGGTTGGATATATTGGCAATATTGTTGGGTAAGTTAAGGGTACCACTGTTGTAGCCCCCTGTGGCATGTAGATGTTTAGAGAGTTTGCTATCCTTTTTCCTCTGTAGAGAAATAAATTGTGTGTTGTAAATGGCTTGTCTTGTTTTTGTAAAGTCCCACCATGTGGACGTTTGTGTGGAATGTTGGTTTTGTATGAGAATCTCCAGTTTTGAGAGCTTATCCTTGATCTTCTCCTGTTTGCTGTACAGGATGCTGATCAGGTGGTTCCTCAGTTTCTTTGAGAGTGTGTGGCACAATCTCCATAGTCGGTGTAGAATGTTGATTGCAATGGATTTTTTACCTTTAGTCCATTTGATTTGATGTCCATCTGTTTGCACATGGATAGGTAGATGACATCTGTCTGTATCTGTGCAAGTTTTCGTCATGAAGTTGATGGATTTCCACTTCATACGGCTACATTCAGTGTCTTGCATGGTACCAGTTATCAGAGGGGTAGCCGTGTTAGTCTGTATCCACAAAAACAATGAGGAGTCAGTTAACAAGCTAACTGAATTTAAAAGCAAAAGGTTTTGTCTAACCATAAGCTACAGCAATCTTTACTAGCTGAAAGCCTTTCCAGCCAGGACCACCAGCCCTCCCCTACTTCCTGATGCTTTCTTTGTCTTTCAAGCCTGGTAGCTGCCATGAGTAGAGATGCAGGAAGAGAGAGGCAAGTTGGAGGCCACTGTTTCATTCTTATACCACTCCCCTCTCTTTGAGGATTACCCCTAGCTGGGGTGCAGGCAACAAGTAGTCTCTTGTGGACATCCATGGGGATGAAATGAAAATGCATTGTTCACACCTTTCCCCTGCCAGAGAATGGTCACTTAAGCAGGTGATAGCCCTTTAGCATCTGGATGGAGTGCCAGTGTGTCTTTGTCTCTGAAAACTGGTTTGGGCCTGCTTTTCTTAACCTTGGAGCATGTTATAACAATGTTATAAAATAGAGTCTGGTAACTTTACATATAATGTTTCCACACAGATTTTACCAGGACAATAATGTTCAGCAGATTATGACTTTTCAAATGATACCTCACAAGGCATACCTTGTACAAAATTTATCATAGTCTTGCAGAAGTGGTGAACATAATGGTATAGACTGTCACACCACTGTGAGCCATTTAGGGGCAGAATCTTGAGACGTGTCAGTGCATGCCATATTATTTATTTATTTGTGTTGCAGTGCAGGACAAGTAGTGTGGCCTACTGAATAGGATACTGGACTGGAACTCAGGACTCTTAGACCTTCATTCCCCACTCTGTCACTGGCCTGATGGGTGACCTTCAACAAGTCATTTCACCTTTCTGTCTCCCCTTCTGTAACAAAGGGACAATGATACTGACCCACTTTGTAAAGTGCCTTGAGATCCACTGTTGAAAAGTTGTGTATAAGAGGTAGGTGGTATTATTGCAATAGCACCTAGAGGCCTCAACAGAGATCAGGGGCCTTGTGATGGGGTGTCTACCCCACACATGGGCTGAAGGGGTTAAGGTGGCTAGGTGGACCAATTAACCACCTAGGCTGCACCTAAAGGAGGAGCCAGGGAGCAAGGACTAATTAGAGATGAGGCTCAGCAGGACAGGAACAGGAGGGGCCTGAAAAAAGAACAGTACCTGAGAACTGAAGGTGGTTGCAGTCACTCTCAGGGTGAGAGAAGATAAGGTAGGAAGTAGCTCGTGATACAGCTGTAAGAGATAGGACTGTGTAGCCCTTGACTGCTTCTTTTAAGGTCCCTGGACTGGAACCCATTGTAGAGGGTGGGCCTCGGTTCACCTACCAGCCACTGAGGAAGTGGCACTGTTAAGGGGACGTGAAATAGAAGACTTCTGGGGACAGTGGGTCCTGAGAGACTGATGCACGTAATTTCTCTGGAAGGGGAAAACCACATTGACCTGGCTGGAGGACCAAGGCATGAAGCAGAAGGGGGCGAGACTGAGACAGTGACAGAGTGCATTTGCAAGAAGGGGCATCAGCCAGACACATCTAATCCCCAGACATGGCCAGAAGCAGGCCCCCCTACAGGTGAGTAGAGCATCCTGTCACAGGCCTCCTGTGCGAGGCTCGGTACAAATGCAAAGCGTGAGACAGCTTCTTCACCAAAGAGATTACTGTCTAAATAAAAAGGACAAATGGTGGGAAGGGAAATGGAGGCACAGAGAGATGAAACTACTACCCAAGGTCCCTAAGCAGATCCAGGAAGAGAGCCCAGCTATTCTGATGCCTAATTCAGTACCCTATTCACTAGACTGTGCTGTCTCCCTCCCCTGTGCAGCTCAGAACTCCTTTCTGATGCAGTATAGGGAGACAGCTGTGTATCACATCCGCCATAGATCATCCAATTTTCAAAGGGTGTGGTGGCTCCGACAACTGTTGTAGTAAATGAACATTATCAGGGCAGGGACAGCCAAAGAGTCTGTTTGATGCAGTGGATTATTTGGGGACACAGGGTGGACTTCCTCCACCTGAGCTCAGATGAATTTTATAAAATGCAAACCACATGAATACATTTGAGATTCTCCCATCAATGTTCATGTTTATTTATTTATAGACCATAAGATCTTGGTCCTGCTATAGCACCAGTCCAGTGGTGTGAAGGGCCATAAGATTAGCTCAACTAGCCAGTTGAGGAGAAATCCCCATCTGGTTTAGGGTTGGTGTAAGCAATATGTAATGGATGTGGCAGGGTAACAGGAGGCAGGACAAGTGCTCTTGGGACCATGGGCAGACACACATGTAGAGCAGCCTGAATCCTCTCAAGTACATGGAGGAGAGGGATTGATGTGGGGAGATGCAAAGGTGTCTAAAAAGCTACCTTTCTTCAATTCCAGTCTGCTTTATTGGTCCTGGTTATTTGTATGGTGAGGCTGGCATCCTGAACAAAATAAAGATGAAAAATACACCTATAGCATACATGAGAAAAGATGCCACAAATCCACTGAAATGGCAGAAGGAATTGGCATAGCTGTATAGCCCTAGTCACTTAAAAAAATCCAGCCAAACAAATTTTAAAAACCCTCAAATTAATTTCATGAATATAAACCAATGAAACCTTTACCCAGTTTGTCCTCAGACCATGGATGTGTCTGCCTTCTAAAATGTCCCAGGATTTTTAATTGGAACCAATTCAGCGGGGTGTGTCCAGAGGCAAGATCTTTTGGTAGACAGACAATACATTATATACCAATGGCATTTAAGAGGTTCAAACCCTAGATTAACTAAACAAATCACTGAGATGTTTGATACTTTAATCATTTTTTTTAGCCCTAAGGAGAGTTGTAATTATTACATTACATAGTTGACAGTAATCACAGTCATATTGTACTGGTAATTTTCTCTCTTTTCTTTCTTTTCTTTTCTTTTTTTTTTTTTTTTTTTTTTTTTTGCTGGTTGTGCTTGGGCATTTCTTAACAATTTCTCAAAAGTAAAATAGAGACCAATAAAAAAAAAGGTTAATGGATCATTTATAACTAGCACCATTGAAACCTTCCTTCTTAAAGGAGAAAAAATAGGAATACCTATAACTCTATTTATAGCCTACCATTAGGAAATAAAACACATAAATATAACCACAGTATAACAAAAAGGTTTATAGCCTACCCCTTATCTAGAGTGTTGTATAAGGGAAACAGTGTTTTATCATTGTATTTTCATTTATTAGGTCATGACTAGAGCTAGTCAGAAATTGCCAGATATTTTTTTTGGACAGAAAATGTGGTTTCTGCAAAATTGAAATGTGTGGGTAAATGTTGATTTTTGCCAAAATACATCCTCAATGCACCAACCACTTTGTTTAGTTGTGATGGAAGGTGTTATTAATATGTTAATGGAGAGATTGGAAAGCTAGATGCTGGGCTTTGAGGATGGTGCTGCTGCCATGTAGTATCCCTTACACAGGTTGCTTATTAAGGGCCTGATCCTGTGCCCATTGAAGTCAGTGACAAAACTCCTATTGATTTCATTGGTGCAGAGTCACACCTGAGTTTCTGGGCTCCATGAAAGCCAGACCCCCTGTGCTGGACAGCTGGCTTCCCAGTCTTGCATAGCTCCCCTAGGGGTTTGGCCCGTCCAGAGAGCCACCTGCCTGGGGAAGTTGGGCATTCCACAGAGTAAGCCAAAAAATTCTGTTTCCATTCTCCCAAAATGTATTTTTTCAGTCTTTAGCACCTCGGCCATTTAAAATTTTTTGACATGTTGTCCTTATTAAAAGGCAGGAAGGAAAGACTGTTTCTGACAGCTCTAGGTGTAAGCTTCGTTCCCTGTTGCAGTTTCTCTAGCACTGCATGTGAGGCAGCCATTTTGTCAACTATAGCCTTGCAGGAAAATAATAGACTCTTTGTAACAGTTTATGCAGATTTTCCATCACACTGCAGACAGTGTACATCATCATCTCATTCCATTCTTCTTCTTACAGTTGGAAGTCAGAAGCTCTTTCTTTCTTGTCCCTATGGCTCATTTTATTAATATTCAAACTACGTGAGTCTACTTGTAATCCCTTTCCTTTGAGAGTCCAGGAATAAAACTGATTCTAAATCAGTCATTCTACGAGTTTGTCTTACATTGTTTGGCCACAGGAAAAAAAAAAAAAACACCCGAAATCTAGGTGCAAGGAGAAACCAATAAATTACTTCCAGTTTCTTAAATTATTCAATGTAATAAAATCTCCAGTCTTAAAAAGGTTATTATAATATTTTATGCAATCTAAAGCCCCTACTAAGGGGCTTTACCAGTTATTTATATGCACCAGAGCAAGAATTTCAGTAATTAGGGTGACTAGAGTTACTTTATGTTTTATCCTTATTTTCTCTTCCATATATAAAGTCCATGTGTGAAGTTCTGGCTCCATTGAAGAAGATGGCAAAGCTCCCGTTGACTTCAGTGGGAACAGGATTCCACTCCATACCTCTAGTACTGCCATAATGAAGGAACGTTGTTTAAGGAGGGGATTTGCAAAAATGCTCAGTGTTGGCCTAACTCTCCTCCTATTGACTTTAGTGGGGAGGAGCAGAGTTAGGCCAACACTGAAGCCATTTTGAAATATTGTCCTAAGTATATATTATCTGTTCCTGGCCAATGAAAGAATATAGGAAGATTTAAATTATACACTCTCTTCTTGCATCTGAATCTAATGAAGGTCATGTTTTCCATTATTTCAGCTGCAGTTCTTAAGTTTGCTCCCTGATAATATTAATTAAAATTTGGGAATCCAATGCCTCCCGTTTTTGTGACTATATAGAATAAATACATGTAACATTTTCCCTTTAATTCACAGTTCTTAACAGATTCATAAGAAGAGTCATAAGATTCATAAGTGTGTTTTTGCTTGTTTGTTTTAAATTATAAAAATCTTAAGCATTGAGGACAGGTGAAAAACATAAGGCAGCCAATTCTGATATATAGCTAGAGCATGTTATAGTACCTATAGCACCTCTCCCTAAAAAGGAGAATGAAGACAACCCAGGGAATTGCAGACCAATCCGCTAACTTTAGTGCCCAGATTAGATAATGGAGCAAATAATCAATTTGTAAGCACCTAGAAGAAAAGCAGGTAATAAGTAACAGTCAACATGGATTTGTCAAAAACAAATCATGTCAAACCAACCTCATATCCTTCTTTGACAGTATAACAAGCATTGTGGGTAGAGGGGAGGCAGTAGAGATAAAGTGATATCTCTAGTTAGTAAGGTTTTTGATACTGTCTCACATGGCCTTCTCATACGCAAACCTACAGAAATGTAGCTTAGACAAACCTTCTATAAGATGGATGTACAACTGGCAGGAAAACCATACTCAGAGAATAGTTATCAATGGCCCAGAATTTGAGCTGGAAGAGAATATCAAGTGGGGTGCCACAAGGATCTGTCCTGGGTCTGGTTCTATTCAGTATCTTCATTAAATTATTTGGATAACGGCATAGATAGTACACTTATAAGGTTTGTAGATGATACCAAGCAGGGATGGGTTACAAATGCTTTGGAGGATAGGTTTAAAATTCAAAATGAACTAGACAAACTGGAGAAATGGTCTTAACTAAATAGAATGAAATTCAGTAAGGACAAATGCAAAGTACGCCACTTAGGGAGGAACAGCCAATTGCACAAATACAAAACAGCAAATGACTGCCTACAAAGGAGTACTGCAGAAAGGATCTGGGGATTACAGTGGATCACAAGCTAAATACGGATCACCAATGTAGTACTGTTGCAAAAAAAAGCAAACATCATTCGGGATGTATTAGAACGAGTATTGTAAGCAAGACACAAGTGGTAATTCTTCCACTCTACTCAGGACTGATAAGGCCTCAACTGGGGTATTGTGTCCAGTTTTGGGCACCACACTTCAGGAAAGTTGTGGACAAACTGGCAAAAGTCCAGAGGAGAGCAAGGTCTAGAAAATGTGACCTACGGAGAAACATGGGAAACATTGGGCTTGATATATAAGCAGATATATTGGTGACAATTTTTGTTCAGTCAAAACCCCATTATTCTCTTGAATAACAGTCTTGATGGAAAATTTTCAACCAGCCCTATGTATATTCCATCATTTACCAAACTAACTTACATGGGCTTTATTTTAGGCTCCAGTTGGGATCGTGAGAGGTAGAGGAGGAGGCAAGGAATTTGGGTGCCTAACTCCCTTTGGTTCCTTTGACAATTCCTGCATCTGGCTTCCTCCTGTATGTTTTGTGTGAGAGAAAGGCAGTTAACCTTGTAAACTGAGTTTGTTGTATCAATTACATATGCACATAAAGAAAAGGAGTACTTGTGGCACCTTAGAGATTAACAAATTTATTAAGGTGCCACAAGTACTCCTTTTCTTTTTGCAGATACAGACTAACACGGCTGCTACTCTGAAACCTGTCAATATGCACATACGTAACTTATTTTTGTGGGTGCCTTTGAGAAATTATATGAAGTTTTGTGATTCGTAGTTACTTGCCTCTTTAGTGTAAGAAATAACTTTTTTTAATATTTTAATTTGACTGTAAACCTGGCCAAAGCTAGCTTAGCTCCTGATGGGCTGTAACTACCAAAGATAAAGGTTGTATAAAATTTACATACAGTAATATGCCATCCCTATACAACGAGCACAAACATTAGAATCTTGTTTTAGCACTGCATCTGTAGAAAAGTGGAACTAATAAGACACATATGTTGGTGACTCCAATTATGGATAAAATGTGGATCTTCAGTTTCCCCTTGGTAACTGCTTCTACCTGGAGGAAGATACATTGGAATCCATTACTATCCTATACTGCACTCTCCTTTTTCCTGTCATAGACCCAACATCTATAGCTGGGATCGGCAACCTTTGGCACACAGCCCATCAAGGAAATCCGCTGGCAGACCAGGACGGTTTCTTTACCTGCAGCATCCACAGGTTCGGCCGATCGCAGCTCCGACTGGCCACAGTTCACCTTCGAGGTCAATGGGGGCCACAGGAAGCGGCATGGGCCAGGGGATGTGCTGGCTGCCGTCTCTCACAGCCCCTGTTGGCCTGGAACGGCGAACCGCAGCCAGTGGGAGCTGCGACTGGCCGAACCTGCGGATGCTGCAGGTACACAAACCGTCCCGGCCCGCCAGTGAATTTCCCTGACAGGCCGCGTGCCAAAGGTTGCTGATCGCTGATCTATAGTAAAGAGTCCAAAACAAACTAACCATGAGGACTAAAATCATATATTCTGCATGAAAGTGTCACAAATGAAAATATGCTCATATTCTCCAATAGAAAGTTTAATCTACCCATTGCCCACTATTTCAAGTGGCACAAATTGAGCCCTGTATCACAATCCCAGCAAGGGCAGTCACGGGCAAGAGACACAGGAGGGGAAAACTTGCGGCTGGGAGTAGCAGAGGAGTTTGTTGTCGGATGCCAAGCCAGGGTTGATATCAAGGGTCAGAATCAGGTTTCAGAGTCCAAGTCAGGAAGCCAAGTTCAGATCAAGCCGAGGTCAAAGCTACCAAGTCAGGTAAAGGGAATAGTCATGGTAGCTACGAGTTGCTTACTAGGTGCTTGGGTTTATATAGGGCAGGGAGCCAATCAGGAACCGTGATGTTGCAGTGTGTGAAACCTTGAGGAAGAACTTCCCATGATCTGTGTCCACCGCAGGTCGTGGGAAGTGGAGGACAAGCTGGTGGAAGCCTGGCAACGTCAGCTGCCTGGTAGCTCTGCGGGCTTATGTTCTAGACCTGGGAGGCCTTACATGTTGTATAGTATGATTAATATGTTCAGCATAGTTTTCAGGAGCAAAGAATAAACAATTCTTGCTAGATGCAGTATCACTTTTTTACAATTATAAAATGTTGGACCAGTATTTCTAATGCATTAGAGCAGCTTTGTACTGCTCTGCCAGTAGACATCTGCACTAAAGCTGGCTATCTGGCCAAAATATTATCCTTGGGTAGTGCAAAGAGATTTAGAAAGAAGGTGTCAGATAAAGTGATTTCACAGTAAGCAGTATGGTATAAATAAGTAAGTAGATAATTATATAGACAGAGATAGCAAGCGTGGATGGTTGAGGCAGTTCCTTTATCTTAGGCTGGCCTATTAATTCCTTTTCTTGCTGTAACCCCAAGCTTCTGCTCTCTCAAGGTATATTTACATTGCAGCTGGAGGTATGTGTTTGTTTAATGAGATTTATACAAGCTACATAAAAGAAAGTCCATCCCAGGGTCTGTGCACCCTTGACAAACCCTTAAAAGTCCAGTTCAAACATAAGACTCAACAACTGATAAGCTGAGAACATTACCCTGTCACAGTGTGTATAACACTGTTATCTCTTGCTAGGGCTTTTCAGTAAATGCTTGCACCTCTTAAGAACTGGATTATGACTTGATGTCTGGCCAATTCTGTGATCAGAGCAAACATCCATTTTGATATCGGTGACCCTCAGATTATATGTACAAATAAGAAATCTCGAATCTGGAATTTAGATTACTTTTGTGTCTATTGGTAACCTTTTTAATTTGGGCTTGCCATAGATAAATGTTTAAGGCACATGCAGATTTAGCATGATCCATACAACTGCAGGACTGAGTTGTCATTAAAGACTTCACTGAAACTGCAGAGCACTGTTGTATACAGCAAACACTGAGTGTGCAGGAGAGGCTGCCCACAGCCAAAGTAAACATACATTCGTGTTCTTGCCACAGAATTTATTTACTGTGTCAATCATGGCAAATCTTTCATTCTGTCAAATTAGACTGTCCCTCCGGCAGGTCACAATAGCTTTGGCAGACATTATCAATATTTTTAAAAGGTCATCCATCAGACAGTGCATGTTGTAGGTAATGAGTGAGGATGGAAAGAAGACTGTTTTGTACGCTGAGAGAAGCAAAAATGCAATAAAGGTCTGACGTACCCTAAATACGAGAGTTTGATTTACCACATTCTGCACTTGTCACCATCTGCACAATTCTAATCTTGCAAAATAACACTATCTTTCTGTAATTCAAATCAATGGGAGTTTTGTTACAGACTTCAATGGGACCAGGGTTAGTTTCTTATTCAGGAAGAAGGAATTCAAAAAATTGGAGCATTTTAGAAGAAATATATATATATATATATATATATATTTAGAAGTGTTTATTCAAATATGTAGCTTTAGTTGAAAGAATACACATTTATTTATCTGGAAGAGATCCAGTTATTTTAGCTTTTGTTTGCTTTAAACTGTTGTGGTGGTGGAAAAATCTGTATTGTACATCTGCTAGAAGATCACATACTTTTATTGTTTATAGAGCAGCAACATGTGCATGGTGCTTTATAGATTAATGACACCAGGTATGGGTCTCAAGGAGCTTACAGTTTAAAATTGAGAGTTTGGCTTTACATAATAATCAGCTCTTTTAATTTACCCTATTTTTTAAATGTTACAATTAAACCACTCTTTTGAAGCATACATAATCAAGAATAAAATATAAAAAGAATCACTTCTTTATTTTCCATTTAAAGATTATAATTCACTGAATGTAGAAAGTGCGTATTCTTATTTTCCTTTCCTGGAAAATGGCACACCACTCTGACCTTAACAAAAGGGTTCTCTTCTTTTGGTGTACTGCAGACAAAGACAATTCATAAATTCTGTGGTATATGAAAAAGTGGAAGCCCTGTTTAGGTCTGACTTTTCTAGCCATTTTAGGAAAGACGTCTTTTCTATTATGGTGTTGAGCAAACTATATCTGAAATTGGTAACACTGTGAGAAAGGACAAGGTGGGTCCTAGGTTTTGTGAGGATCTAAGGAAAGTATGGAAGACCCTGTCTGGCTAACTTCGTATTTACTAACTGAATTCCCACCAAAATTTCCAAGACACTCTCACATATAGGCTCGATAGTCGTGCTTGATTGAAAATGTCTTTAAGATATAGTGACCCCTGCTTGTGTTTGGGAGAGTCCATGGTCCCTAGTGACTCTTGTTATGAACCAGGAAGCCTGGGGATACAGACAAAGTAAGGTTTTAAGACTGGGGAGGGAAAGGATAATGTGGAAATTCATCAGGGTATGTCTACACTATGAAATTAGGTTGATTTTATAGAAGTCGATTTTTAGTAATCAATTTTATGCAGTCGATTGTGTATGTCCCCACTAAGTGCATTAAGTCGGCAGAGTGTGTCCTCAGTACCATAGCTAGCATCGACTTACGGAGCGGTGCACTGTGGGTAGCTATCCCACAGTTCCCGCAGTCCCCACTGCCCATTGGCATTCTGGGTTAAGCTTGCAATGCCTGACGGGGCAAAAACATTGTCGCAGGTGGTTTTGGGTAGATGTCGTCAGTCGCTCCTCCCTACCTCCCTCTCTCCATGAAAGCAATGGAGACAATCGTTTCACACCTCTTTTCCTGGGTTACCCATGCGGATGCCACACCATGGCAAGCAGGAAGCCCGCTCAGCTCACCACTGCTGTTGTGAGCATTGTAAACACCTCGCGCATTATCCTGGGGTATGTGCAGAACCGGGCTAAGAGATGCCAGCATGAGGACGATTGTGATGAGGACATGAATACAGATGTTCCTGAAAGCACGGGCTGTGGAAATTGGGACATTATGGTGGCAGTGGGACTGGTTGATACAGTGGAATGCAGATTCTGGGCCCGGAAAACAAGCACAGATTGGTGGGATCGCATAGTGTTGCAGGGATGATTCACAGTGGCTACGAAACTTCCGCATGTATAAGGCCACTTTCCTTGAACTTTGTGAGTTGCTTTCCCCCACCCTGAAGCGCAGGAATACCAAGATGAGAGCTGCCCTGACAGTTGAGAAGCGAGTGGCGATAGCCCTATGGAAGCTTGCAGCACCTGACTGTTACCGGTCAGTCGGGAATCAATTTAGAGTGGGCAAGTCTATTGTGGGACTGCTGTGATCCAAGTAGCTAAAGCAATCACTGATTTTCTGCTATCAAGGGTAGTGACTCTGGGAAATGTTCAGGTCATACTGGATGGCTTTGCTACAATGGGGTTCCCTAACTGTGGTGGGGCGATAGATGGAACGCATCTCCCTATCTTGGCACCAGACCACCTTGCCAACCAGTACGTAAACCACAAGGGGTACTTCTCAATGGTGCTGTGAGCACTGGTGGATCACTAGGGACATTTCACCGACATCAACGTGGGATGGCCAGGAAAGGTGCATGATGCTCACATCTTTAGGTTTTCCGGGCTGTTCAAGCAGTTGCAAGAAGGGACTTACTTCCCAGACCAGAAAATTACCATGGGGGATGTTGAAATGCCAATAGTTATCCTTGGGGAACGCAGCCTACCCCTTACTCTCATGGCTCATGAAGCTGTACACAGGCAGCCTGGACAGTAGTAAGGAGCAGTTCAACTATAGGCTGAGCAAGTGCAGAATGGTGGTAGAATGTGCCTTTGGTTGTTTACAAGCTCGCTGGCGCTGTTTGCTGACTAGGTTATACCTCAGTGCAATCAACATTCCCATTGTTATTGCTGCGTGCTGTGTGCTCCATAATATCTGTGAGAGTAAGGGGGAGACATTTATGGTGGGAGGTTGAGGCAAATCACCTGGCGGCTGATTAGAAGAGCACAGCTAGGCATGCTGCACATCAGAGAGGCTTTGAAAACCAGTTTCATGACTGACCAGGCTACCATGTGATTTCTCCTTGCTGCAAACCTGCCCCCTTTGTTGATTTTAATTCCCTGTAAGCCAACCACCCTCCCCCCTTCGATCACAGCTGGCAAAGGAAATAAAGTATCTATTATTTTGAAACCATGCATTCTTTCTTTATTAATTTTAAAAAAGTAAGATAATTGACAAGATAGCCTGGGTGGGGTGGGGTGCGGGAGGAGGGAAGGACAAGGCCACATTGCTTATTGTAGCCACACTACAAATCAAAACTGTTTGAATGACAGCCTTCTGTTGCTTGGGCCATCCTCTGGAATGGAGTGGCTGGGTGCCTGGAGCCTCCCCCGCCCCTGCATTCTTGGGCATCTGGGTGAGGAGGATGTGGAACTTGGGGAAGAGGGCAGGCGGTTATACAATGGATGCAGCAGGCGGTCAGTGCTCTTGTTGGCTTTCCTGCAGCTCCAACAGACGCTTAATCATGTCCGTTTGCTCCTCCATTAGCCTCAGCATTGCCTCCTGCCTCTGCTCTTCGCGATCACTTAATGCTTTCCTGGCCTCTGCCACTGAATGCCTCCATGCATTAAGCTGTGCCCTATCAGTGCATGAGCTTGGAAAACATGTCATTGCGAGTGTGTTTTTTCATCTTCTAGTCTGCAATAACCTCAGTGACGGAGATGATGGGGGAGCATAGAAACATTTACATCTTGGGGGAGATAAAAAGGGAGAGTAAAATTTAAGATGATACATTTCTGAGAACAAAAGGGAGACACTTTCACAGTGAATCAAGCAATTCACAGCAGACAGCACATGTGCTTTAGGTTCAAGGTCACATTTTGCCTTTTATATTGAGCGCCTGCCGTATGGTGACACATCACAAATGGCTCTGCAACAGAATTTAGTTTCCAGGCAGCCATGGTAAGCCTTTTGGTATGTACGGTTGGCTTCTTACGCCTTTATAACATGTGGGAATGGTTTCAAACTGCAGTGCCATCCTTTCCCATAGCAAGCAATGCCAGTTGGGTTTCACATTTAAAAGGAGGGGTTGCGGTTTTTGGGTGGATGTGCAGCACACACCTCCCCCACCCCACCACGTGTCTATTCTCTGGGATGATCCCTTCACCCCTCCCCCCACCACTTGGCTATTCTCCAGGATAATCCCTTTTGCCAAACACAAACAACCCATCATGAACGGGGTTCTTTTACTGTTCCCTTACCAAAATTCCCCTATTTCAACCAGGTGACCATGAATGATATCATTCTCCTGAGGCTAACACAGAAAGATATAGACCGAATGTGGCTTGAATGCGACCAAAACCCAGGACCATTCACTGCCATGCTTTGTGCTGCAATGATTCCAGACTACTTGCTACTGGCTTGGCATGGTAAAGTGTCCTACCATGGACGACGAAATAAGGCAACCCTTCCCAGAAACCTTCTGCAAAGGCCTTCAGAGTACCTCCAGGAGAGCTTCATGGAGATGTCCCTGGAGGATTCCCGCTCCATCCCCAGACACGTTAACAGACTTTTCCAGTAGCTGTACTGGCCGCGAATGCGTCCCAATTCTTCAGGGCAAATCAAACATTATTGCTTTTAAACCCTGTATTGTAGTTACAAATGTGCACTCACCAGAGCTGCCTTCTCTGGCTTCAGGGTTGGGGATCTGGCCTTGGGAGGGTATTGGCTCCAGGGTGATGAAAAGGTCCTGGCTGCTGGGGAGAATGGATTCACTGCTTGCCTGCTGCGCATTCTCCTCCTCCTCCTCTTCCTCTTCCTCATCCACAAAATCCTCCTCTCTGTTGCGTGAGACTCCCCCCTTGCAGGTGTCCATGGACAGTGGTGGGGTAGTGATAGGGTCCCCTCCTAGAATGCAATGCAGCTGATCATAGAAGCGGCATGTATGGGGCTCTGAACCAGAGCGACCGTTTGCCTCCTTTGTCTTTTGGTAGGCTTGCCTGAGCAACTTAACTTTCACTCTGTACTGCTGTGTGTCCCTGTTGTAGCCCCTCTTCACCATGCCCTGTGCGATTTTGGCATATATATTAGCATTCCTTCTTTTTGATTGGAGTTCAGCCTGCACAGATTCTTCTCCCCATACAGCAATCAGATCCAGTGTCTCCCTTTTGGTCCATGCTGGAGCTCATTTGCGATTCTGGGGGGACTGCATGGTCATCTGTGCTGCTGAGCTCGCCACACTAACCAAACAGGAAATGAAATTCAAAATTACCCAGGGCTTTTCCTGTGTGCCTAGCTAGTGTATCGGAGTTCAAAGTGCTGTCCAGAGCCATCACATTGGCGCACTCTGGGATAGCTCCTGGAGGCCAATACCGTCGAATTGCATCTGCACTACCCCAAATTCGACCCAGCAAGGTCAATTTTAGTGCTACTCCCCTCGCTGGGGAGAAGTACAGAAGTCAATTTTAAGAGCCCTTTAGATTGACAGAATGGGGTTAGTTGTGTAGACGCATTCATTTTAAAATCGACCTAACGCGGCTAAATTCGACCTGACCCTGTAGTGAAGACCAAGGCTCAATCTCTGCCATGGTCATTGGAGGCAGAATGTATCACTCACAGCAGATCTGGGTATGAACAGACCTTGGAAGAGTGGGCAGACCCATGTGCCAGTCCTAAGGCGGTTACTGACCAAGTATTTTAATGTATAAATTTGTTTTAAGCTACAGTGATGGTTTTCATGAACAAAGAGTAGTCCCCATGGCAGCATGCTGATTGTTTTCATGTAATGGGGATGAAGTGCCTCAGCACAATTTGATTATGCTTAGATTCTTTACTAACATCCAAAATTCTGTGCTCCCCATTTCCTTTGGTTTTGGCACTGTTTCATACTGGTGGCCTGATCTAAAGCCCCTTGAATATTTCCATTGAACTCAGTAGGCTTTGGGTCAACCTTTGTCAGGGAAGAGAGGACAAACACTGGATCATCATATGCTAACATACAGAAAACCAATTTTAATTCCAAAAAGATGAAATTATTGAGCAGAAAGTGAAAGTAATTAAATAGCACTAGTTGCTCCCAGGCACTAGAATGCTGAAGAGGAATTTAAAAGACCCATTCAGATTTGGGATTGAAGCAATACCGTATTGATCATTCTCATGGATTTACCCTCTGTGAATGGATTCTGCCATTAATGGAGAGTGAAATTCAGCTAGCACTGATCACTATATAAGTCTTTGTTCATGAAGAGAGACTATATGGTGTTAGTGTTACATATTAGAAATAATGCTACCATCACTCTCTCATGAAAATAAGCTAGCATACCAGAAGTCTGGTTAAGGACAGAAAACAATGAGCAGGAGTAAACTGTCTGTTTTCAGCAAGGCAAAACATTGGCTATGGTGTAATATTAGGATTAGCGTTATTCACATTAATGATCAGAAGAAGGGGGTGAACAGTGAGATGCAGATGACACAAAGTTATTAAGGCTTGTCAAAAATAGAGAACCCTGTGAGGAACTTCAGTGGGACAGACTAAAGCTAGGTGAATGGGCACCATGATGAAATGTAAAACTCACTGTTGACAAATGTAAGATAATGCGCATTGGAAGGAATAACTTAAACTACATGGTCATGCGTTTTACTTGGTTCTGAATTAACTGGTTTCAGAGTAGCAGCTGTGTTAGTCTGTATCCGCAAAAAGAACAGGAGTACTTGTGGCACCTTAGAGACTAACAAATTAATTGATCAGGAAAAATGACCTTGGTGGTGTACTGGAAGAAAGATGCATGTAATAAAGCATTCTAATGGTAAATCTCATAACGATCAGATTTTTTAATAAAAGTTCACAATCAATTATACATTATAATAAGCATACACAAGAGTAACTTTCTATGCGTTCTGTGTATCAGGTGCAAATATGTTTTCTACAGCATTAAAAGGTTTTCCTTCAAGCGATATCATGGTCACTATCTTCAGCCTTGCAGTGTTTAGTAGTGTCATCCAGTCAATCATTCTAGACATGTACTTCATTTCCCCTTTTCATGGAATTCTGAAGCAATGTGGTGTCAGTTGTGTTTTACCCCAGAACTTGCTGCATTTCAGTTGACGAATCTGTTTTGCTGAAACCTAATAGGCATGGAGCAGTTCCTGTCTTTGTAACTAAATGTTCCCTAGTGCACTCTCTTTTGAACACTCCTCAAATGACCGCATGCACCTTTTACTGCAACCACTGTATTCTGCTGCCACAGATGATGATTTCTGAAGAACTTTTGCTTAACGATTAAGTCAACCTTCTCAAATGTAAGCCCTGCCAAAATCATTCTGTCACAAATGTGGTTGAAGCTGCAGATGCTAGCTAATTAGAATTGTTCAGGGTACCTTAAATTTAATTTTTTGAAAGGGTCTTGAATTCTGCGTCCAAGGAGGTTTCTTATATTCCCATTATTAATATGGTTTTCAATTATATAGAAGAACCTGAGTCTTGCGTGAATCTTCCAGCTGATCATTTCATAAAATTCCCAGGGTGTTTACTTTTTATTTATGCATATATTTCTATGGGAAGTATATAAGGTATTTATTTATATGGAGATCATTGTATATTAAATTTTGAACAGCTCTCAAAAGTCTTCATATTTAACTCAGGGTGTCATATCTCCTTATTCAACATACTGTTTATGATTTGCTCTTCTATTCAGTGCTGTGTCTTCTTTTAAGACTGTGCTTAAGGCCAAACATTTCTCATGTTAAAGATGGAAGCCTATAATAACTTCCATAATACTGTACTTCCGGATCAAGAAGGTAAGAATTTTATCAAAGGAAACTACTGCACATTTTTGATCTGTGCATACTAGAATTTAATCTGGTTTCAAATGGGAAATTTAAATTAATAAAATGAAAAATACATTTTTGGATGCAGTATCAGCTTTATATATTTGGAACTGCTCAGTTTGTACATAATGCTGTAACTTAACCACAGTGGGTTGTAAAGGGGCTGCAATCAATAAGGCAGCATATTATCTATGATACTTATAATTACCCTGACACTAGTACTAACGCTTTGGTTTAACCAGTGCATATTAACAAAATGTGCTAACAGGACATCTCATTATCATCCTAATTTCTGCTGTGGAGTTTTATTGGAAAATCATGCTACTCATCTGAACTGCCACAACAGCAGCATTATCCCTAGGGCGGTTTTTTTTTCATATCAAGGTTAATTTAAAGTGATTAGCATAAGCACTACAGATGTTGCTATGGGGATAGGAACCTCACATCTACTATGATGGACATCATATGATTGCTGTTACAGCTCCGGTATGATTGGATTATTTGTTTTAATGCCATGTGAAACAAGTCACGTGGTAAAGATCAGAATCTTCCTAATAGCATTTCATATTCCTGAAATCAATCACCTTTTCTGTTTCTTGGTGATAAAAATGCCTGAACAGTGCACAGGCAGATGTCCTTGGTTTTTATTGTTGTTTGTATATGATTCTGTCTTTCTTGGTAAACTCTACTGTTATGTGAGTTTGAAAGACATAAAGTTGAAACCAAATTTAAAAAAAAATACTGGACAATTAAGATTAAGAGTTTAGATAAAATTTGAATTCATCGCAAAATGCTGAAATAAATTAAATGAGACTGGATTTCAGGGAATGAAATGAAATTGAATGAATGTGTACACATGCACAAAGACCATTAGATGGGAAATCTGCCACTGAGCTGAATGGGTTTTGGATCAAGTCCTTAAAGCTACTGCCATTGAGTTCCCCATTCTCAGTCTGAACCAAAAGAGTATTTCCTAATCTGGAAGTACTCATGGAGAGAAGGGAAAAAGCTCTTCCTGTAAACACAAGAAGGGCAGTGATTTAAAATATAGAAATACGATGTAGTTTCTCAGCAATGTAAATTTTAATTTACTTCTTAATGACCTCTTACAACCATAACTATTGCTATTAGCAAATGTCACACTGGTGGTGCTTTTAGTGGCTATTTTTTATGGACTTGTGTGTCTGTCTGTCTTCCCCATTCTAATTTTTCAGGTTGAACCACAAACATTTCATTGTGAAAACTACTATGACTACTCGCTGTATTTTCTGGGAGATCATTTTATTTCATTAATAAAATGACTTAGTTTTGTGCATATCAATATAATTCCACATGTTGTGTGGTTACACTGAGAAAAAATAAATAAAATGACATTATCTGAGCATGTTTGGAATGCTAGAGAATATTTTAAGTTTATAAGGTTGTTTTGTGCTTGAACATTAATTCCCACAACTCCCACTTCTGCTCCTTTTATATAGCTCCTTTCACAGTTAAGATATCTCAGAGCACTTAGTAATTAGAATGTGATATTGTTATACTCTAACGATGCATGACTGGCAATTTTGGCAGTTGTTGTGTTCATCCATAGCTCACCAAAGCCGCCTTCAGAGGAACTGGGTTTGTTCAGAATGCCAGTGTTAGCCAATTTGCTGATATTATACCTTTCTCTTTTCATTAGGGTCTTTAACTGCCAGGGCAGGGTAGGAGTTCAGTGTGATGGGAAAGACATCCTGTTCAAAAGACAGGATTCCCCCCACTGAGCAGTCATATCAGCAATGTGTCCTAGCGCAGATCATTGTATGGATTTTGTCTCTGACCTACCAGCTCACAGGCAAGTGCAGTAATAAATGAGCCATCCTTCTTTTTTCTTTCTTTCTTTTTTTAATAGAATATAAGCACACTTTTTAAAAGGTAAAATGCTACCAAATCAGAATTGCCCTCTCCCTCTGGGGTTTTCACTCACTATCTAAGGAGTAAATGACGACACCTAGTGAAAGGGCTGTTGTCATACTCATTAAGGCATGGAGAGCTTCTATTTATCATTTACTTTCTTTTTATTTAAATATTACATAATTCTAACACAACAGCAACCAGAACCTGGTGCTGACTGCAGTTCTCCACGGTCCTGGGACATACCTTCAGAAACATTTACTCTCTGAATCCATATCCTTACATAACAATTGCAGCTGATCCACACACAAGGCAGTGAAGAAACAGGTCCAAGAGTTGAAGGTCTTGTGTTTCTCACAAACATTTGATAAACCTTTAACATAGAGAGTTGCATTCTTTGCATTGCTTTAGGGTTCAGTGTCACCAACAGTAAACACAGAGCACTAACCTCATGTCTTGGTATGGAAGAAAAGAAGAAACCATTTTTCAAAATATTTAATTTTACATTTATTCACTTCTCACTGTGCATGTATAATTTATTATTGATACAGGATCTAAAGCAATTTTTAAGCATTTCAATTAACTTTTAACCATAAACAGGATAATATTCTACCCCTCTTTCAATGAGATGTACTTTGAGCATGATTCATCTTTGTACTAGTCCAGTTTTTACCCCTTTCTCCCCTCCTTCCCCCCCGTGGAATTCCATTTAATGCAGTTATATCAGCAACCTAGTGGTGAATCAGGCCCCTTGTATTGAAACAAAATATGGGTACTAGGGATAGCAGTTTTCATAAGAATACAGTAAACATTTGGAAAGTTTTACATTAAAGGGGCAAAATTCAGAGACCTATTTTTATTAATGAAGTCTTTATTGGTGAACCCATTCAGAAATATAAATGTGAACCCGATCTTTTCAGCTTTGAAAAGATTTAATTTTGTTTGCACTTTTGAGTCTCTGTGCACTTCTGGTTGTTGCTGGAAGGATAAATACAATAAACTGATTCCACAAGAGAGATTATTTTTTGAATTAGTTCAGACCTAGCCAGATCCAAGATCAAAAAGAGATCTTGTAAAATTCTCAGGCCCCTTTCTGAAGCAAAAAGTTTTGGCAGTTTATTATGACCTTTTGACTAAGCTTTTGAGTGTATATTCTAACCAAATCTTCAGAAATTCATTACAGCAGTCAAAATCATTCTTTCTTTCAGTTAAGTTTCCTGTGCCCCGCTTTGCTGCCATATATACATTTTATATTTCAGCACAAACATTTGTAATGAGTAAAAAATGCTTATGTAAATCTTTCTTAGGGCATGTCTACACTTGCCATTTAAAGCTGAAAAGTCTCTTTTTGCATAAAAATCATGGGAGTGTCTACACTTGCCAATGACTTCTGAGTTTCACCACAAAAAGAAAACCACCTCCACGAGATGCTTACAGCTCTTACTGGTGAAGCTTTTGCGGTGGTGTGCAAGTGAAGACATGTTCTTCCTGTTTACACAGGTTTTAGCCTCCTGAGGATATTCCACAGTGCCTAGATGCACACTCTCGCCAGCAGCCAGGTAAACAGACATCCACCCCTCCCCCTGTAGAACTTTGAAACTCCCCTTCCCGTTTTCTTGGCAAGTGCTCACTTATCATCTGGACAGGTGACAATGCCTGCTCCATGGAGCAAAGGATCCCCTGCTTGGAGCAATGCTGAGCTACTGGAGCTGATCAGTGTTTGGAGAGTGTTTGTGCAGAGACCCAGGGTGCCCCGTGATCACCCCTCCCCCCAGGGTGACCAGATGTCCCAATTTTATAGGGACAGTCTCGATATTTGGGGCTTTGTGTTACATAGCCGCCTATTACCCTCCACCCCGTGTCCCAATTTTTCATACTTGCTGTCTGGTCACCCTACTCCCCACCCTCTTCCCATAAGACCCATTGTCAAAATGGAGAGAGCTGCACTGTGGGATAGCTGCCCTAGAGCGCTGCTCTCATCAGCGATGGAAGTGCTGTTAATGTAAACACTCTCTGATGGCTGAGGAATTAAGTGAGTACACAAACCAGCACTTTACTTTCACCGGTTCCCTATCACTAGTGAAATTTACAGCTCAAAAACTCTGCAAGTATAGACATACCCTTAGCTTCCCATATCTTGATTTTTTGTTTCACTTCTCATTATACTACTTATGAACCAATATTCTACTGAAATAAGACTTTTGTAACCCCCTTATGTTTATAAAAGCAATGTTTTATGGAATGATTAATAGCTGATTTATGTTTTTAAAAAGCAGCTCTGATCCTATGAAGAACTTAATGTTGGATAGCTTATTGGTAAACTTCTATTATGATTTATTTAGTCATTTCTTTGTGGTATAGCTGCACTGTGGGGAATTTTAGAAAATATTACAGAACTGGAAAGTCATACCCTGACACATCTTGAAGCAAATTTACGGGATCGTGAACTGCAAATCTAATGTCAATAGTTTCAGAACTGGCAGGTGGTCTCCATTTAATTTAGCACAACTGACAAGACCCAGTTGTCTTCTGTAAAGAGCCCTTTGTTTAACTTTGAATGTATTAAATGCCAAATTCTCAGTGGGTGCCAGTTGAGGATCTGGGCCAAAATATATAGCTTGTTTAATTTCTTCAGCTAAATGGACAAAAGACCAAATTGTGTTCTTCCTACTCCCACAAGGAGACCTGTTGTTTTCAGTGGAACTATTTGCATGAGTGAGGTGAATGCAGTTTGGTCAATGTGGTTTCATGAATATTCAAAAATATTTTCATGAAACTGGAATTAATCTAAGAATGGGATTTTTAAAAGCACGCAGCATTGTCTCAGTTCTGCTTCCATGAAATCCAATGGAAGTTTTACCTTAATGTCAATGGGAGCAATTAGGCCAGCACTGAGTCCCACTTTAAATACATAATTGCCAGTCAACATGGTTAAAATTTGATTTTATCAAGCATAATGTCTCTCGCTGGAGAGACTGAATTTTTCCTGCATTACAGGACTTCTCAACATGTTTTGACATACGTGCATTGCCTTGGGATTTGGGGTTAGCATTAGAATAATCAGATTTTGTGACAACAGCAGATTGATTGCATCTACACTGAGCTTTACAGAGGTATTTACAATAGCAGTGGTAAATTGGGCAGGGGCATGTGAGCTTTCAAAGCTGAAGTCTGGGAAAAGAGGTATGGATGAGTCACCCTAATAGCACATGCCAAACAGAACTTTTCTATTATTGCGAATAGCCCGAATGAAGACTTTAGAACCTTCTTCAGCTTCTAGGAGTTGACTAGTTTGTCACAGCTCACATTCAACTATGGAAGGAGTGTGATAGGGTGTCCATGCCACACGAGGCAGAGCAAGTTAAATTAGGTTAATTAACCTGATAGGCTGCACCTTGGGGAGAACCAGGGTATGAAAGGCTGATGATGGAGCCCAGCTGAGACGGAACAAGCAGGGCTGGTATAAAGACAGGAGGTTGGCAGCAGAAAGGGGCTGCAGGGGAAGTAGTCTGCATCACTCCCTGGGAGAATGGAGTTTGGGCTGGTAAACTTGGAGAGTGGGGAGCCAGAAGATGTAGGAAGGACTCCAGGGACATAGGAATGGTATCTGGGAGCAAGCAAAGCATAACTGCTAGACAAAGGGAGTGTCCGGATTCCTCTACCAGCCACTGGGCCAGTAGCATAGACTGGGCAGCTAAAGGAAGACTGCCATTTTGGATGGAGGGACTTTTATAATCCCGGGAAGGGAAAACACTTACTCATGCAAACAGTCCTGAAGAAGAACAGCGGGATTAGGGCTACAGTTCTGCTTTTAATATTACCGTCCCAAATGAAGCTGTTAGTGGCTTACCCTATTTCCATTTATGAAGAAGAGAATTTATTAGGATTCTCTCTCCAAATTTCCTATTACTAAATTACACATGAAAGTGTGTGTGTGGTGATCCCTCCCCCTGCCCCCACTCACACTTTCCTTAGATACCATTTGTTTCCCAAAAGAAATTACATTATCAGCTTGATAAAGGCTCCTGGTAATTTTGTTAAGAAATTTTACAAAAAGAGCAGAGTAGCTTAACAACCTAAGAGAATTGTCTATGGAGTGTACTGCACTCCAGAGAGCAATATTGCCCATTAGGAATTCTAACCACTGTAATTAGCAGCACGTTTCCCTATCTATGTATGTTAAGGGAATTCAGCTTCAGTTTGTTTCCTGCCTGATATATGAAGAAAAGTGTAGGGGAAAAAATCTGCATGACCTTGCATTACTGATTCTGTATGGTTGGAATAAGCAGCATTAGCTGTACTGACAAGAAGCAAAAGCAAAGTGAATAAGTTAAATTCTGCTCTTATTTAGAACCTGTGCTACCTTATTAAATCAATGGAGAGGTTTGAATGGTAATTCAGAGAAGAATTTGGCCCTTAAAATGTGCATATAGACATGTAATATCCCGATGGGTGAATTGTCAGTTTAGGGACAAGGTTGTTTTAAAAACAAATAATACGCAGAGTCCAGGTTCATAGCTACCATGCTAACAAAACTACTATAACTTCAGTGAGCTTTAAGACCTGCAGTATCAGATCCTGTGTAGCTAAATATTATTATATGCCTGTGATAGATATGGCAATTTCCTGCAATCCTTGAAAACCCTGCTGACTTAAGTTTACATATCTTTGGAGTCCATTTTATTAAATGCAGAGGCTACTTACTGTTGTGAGCCCTGGGAAGTGTTATGAAATTCAAAGGACCGTATTGAACAATGGACCAGACAGGAATGGACTTTTGGAAACTCGGGGGGAGGACGGATGAATTCCCACCTACAGTTATGCAAAAACCCAGCTCTGAAGAGGGGACCATTCCTGTTCCCAGATTCTGAAGATCAAAGGTCCACTCTGTATAAAGGAAAGACTAACTCATTCATGGGTGTGCTTGTTCTGAGCTAAAGCTAGTATGAACTTGTAACCATAGAAAAAACCCTTTGTGGGGCTTGAAGTATAGACTCCTACCAGTTCCCTTGCTGGAGTTGGGGGTGATGTCTGGTAAGTGTATTAGCATGTGTGTAGATCATTTTATTGTTTTTAATGTTTTCTCAGTAATGTGCTTGCTTAGGAAAAGCTGTCAGGTAATCCATAACTGCTGGCAATTACACTGTTCATAGCCTCTGAACAGTAAGCAAAGTGCAGATGCTCACCTGCTTAGGCAGGCTGACTTCCACCGGGGAATAATATAGTGTCTAGTGGGAGCTGTGCAGCCTGGAAAAACCCTACTCAGGTAGGAGGTAGAAAGAGGCAGGTCTCCACGCAAGAGAAGTGACAGCTCAGAGGCAGAAGGCTAAAGGTGGGCGCCCGTGCTGGACAACGGGTGTGGGGGGAGGGAATACAGATGCAGATGACCTGAACGGCGACAATACTAACAGAAGAGTATTGGGAAATCATGTGAGGGAGATGGTTAGTAATGTGCATGTTGATTAAGAATTGACATTATTACATGCCACAATTGTCCCAATAGCTGTGGGACCAGTTCCTTATTACTGAAAGGAAATCATATAAAGATTGGGCTGAAATAAAATAATATACGTGTTCTTAGAATACTAAATCTGAATGCTAACACAATAAATAGTCATAGAGTTTAAGGCCTGAAAAGGACCATCGGTCTGACCTGCACAACACAGCCTATTAAACACCACCAAGTTACCCCGGTATTAAGCCCAATAATCTTGGTTAAACTAAAGCATTACAGCCCTCAGGAGCCTAAGCTATTGTATGCTACAGTTAGAGAATAGGAGGGACTGAGGTGCACCAATGCCTGAGGCTCCTGCAATGCCAGAGAATTGATTTGGGGAGAGATATGCAGATAAATAATTCCTCCTGGTATGTTTACATTTTCTGATTTCGTGTGTCTTTTAAAAAATAAGTTACTAATATTACAAATTCAGTGTCTACATTTTTATGTTGCACCTTCAACATATTTTATTTTACCTTAAATGTTAACTGTACTTCATGTGTTATGTTGTGCTAGTCATTTAAGAATGGAGAGTCACATGTTCACTCTGACTTAAAAGGAAGGTGAAAAGTAAATTATAAGCTGTTTGTACAGAGATACTTATCTGTTCATTTTAAAAAAGTATGAGAATATGTCACAATTTCATATGTTTTCTATTACGTTTTTTGTTCAAAAGATGCTATTACGTGTGTGAAATTAATTTATAATAATTAAGCATATACAAACCACTTTGAATGAAATAAGAATTGATCACAACTTACATGGAAAAATTGGAACTTAACCTTTTCTGAAGTTCCAAAAATATTTATTTAATATTTTCCCCCATATTTTTCATTTTCATGAGCCTTAATGCTTCCAAATTCAAGACATGCTGTGAAGCAGAAGTGCAGAAATATTGCCAGAGACTGTTCTTATTTTATTTCTAGCCTGAACAGAAGCAGAAAGTACCAGAAATCTCACAAAAAAGTGCATTCTCACAACGTTTTCAACCAGTAGTCAGATGGTTTGTATAATGAAACTTTTGTGTAGTCAGCTGTATAATAATTTATTTGTACTTAAAACATTGGATCCAAAGCCTGTTCAAGTCAATGGAAAGACTTCCTGTCTTTCTGCTGATGATCTCAAAGCACTTTACTGAAGAGGCTTAATTCTATAAAGTAGGAAGCTAGGTGACAAGAACCAGAGTTCTGAACCCTTTAAGTAGAAATGAACCAAAATAAAATTCTGGTTATACATATCTGCACAAATTGAGGAGCAAAAGGCTATTTGTTACTATTTGATTTTTAACCTGGATCTGAATTTCATAACTTTTCCCTATTCTTGTAATGGGCATAACCACAATGCTATATCTTAGCATATTTTATCTTAATTTTGTATTTGAGTGAAATTAAAAACCAGACCCAAATTTGGCAGCTTAGGTTGAGCCTCCACTTTGAGGTTCAGCCACCACTAATTTAACTAACAACTAAGCTAAAGCTACATTTTGAATTATGAAAAAAAATTTACCCTTACCTCCTCCTGCAATCCTTCTTCCTCCCGGGTGGTACCAAAAACAGTGGCAGAATATACAACAGCAATCAACAACTTACCATGCAGTCTATCATGCACATATCTTAATCTACCTAATACTTAAAACAGCAAAGCAAAGAGGAATGTTTTAGATTTGGCGTTTCATTTTGCACATTAAAACCAAGCATTTAATTACTTTGGTGTCAAAAGCTTTACTATTACTACAGTAATTTGCATATTTTTTGTTGTGCACCCAAGGTAATTTCAGCCTATGTTAAAACACTTCTCTTAAAGGCCTTGGCTCTCCTGAGAAGAAAAATATGATGAAGACCATAATCAGCACTTTTTGATGTGTACACAGAAGAAAAACTAGAGTGTCTGATCTTTGACAAAGTATCCCTTGGATGTTAACGTTCCACCTGACCTTTATTTTCTTCATATTTATGTTGCTTATAAATTTTTAAAGAAGATGGCAGTCATCATGCCATGGGGAAGGCACAAAGATGAAAAATGTAATTCAGAATAACATGCCATAATTAGCAGATAATAAATTACCAATGGCTATATTAATCCAATCCCATGGTTAAACATATCTCAAATGCTGAAATTCAGGGCATGCTGTAGTGAGCCCCCCTATTTTTTAACGCTCCCGGAAGAAGCTGAGGGCATGGGATTTTGGGTGGAGAGGGACAGAGGTTGCTGCTTTTTCTGTCATCTGGTATTTTGTAGAGGACAGATGGTGTATTTTCATTTATTGTAATTTAATTACTTTTAGGGAGCCTAAGTTACATGTTTAATATGGGCAATTATTTTTATTATATCAGCTAAAAATGATAGAAGTCGTAAGTAAATAAATGGTTTCTTTTAATTTTCTTTAACCAAGTTTTCCTTATTTCTATTTTTCTTATATATTTTACTAACTAGCACCACTGTGCTACCTTCTGTTTGACTTATGGAACAGATAACTAACTAACATTAATTAGTGCCATTGATTTGAATGTAAGTATTTGCTTTGAAAGAGTAATGTATATGATAGACTCCTCCACAAGACAGACATGGCCAAACTATTCTATAAGTCTATCCTTTGCCCACTGCAGAAAATAGAGTTTATAGGGGCTGCATTGGACTGTACCCAAGCCAGGGCAATCCTCCCAGAGTCAAGATTCCAATCTATTTGATTCATATGATCATGACAGCCCAAAACTGTGTGAGGTGCCAAGGGAATATGGCCTTGTGCACACATGTAGTACAGCACGTTAGGCTGCACCTCAGACTCCTTCAGACATGGATTGCCTCAGCGTATTTGCCAAGCCATCTGCACTTGGACACTGTGCTCATGGTACTTTTGCAGATTTTAATTTCTTGAATTGATGGTTGAATCCTCTCAATGTTTGTGCAGGTATTCCCTTCCTCCTCCCTCAACCATTGATAACTCCGGTCCAGGGTGGGAAGCTCTCAGGTGGGAAGCTCACTTGTGGCCCTTCCAAACTCAGGGTCTTTGGTTCTCGACTTAGCTCACCCTTCATATGAATATCCGAGAGCTCCAGGTGATTTGTTTTGCCTGTCAGGTTTTCCTACCTCATTTTGGGAAGAAACCTGTTTGTCAGATGCATTTTTCAGTAGTGGGGGACTCTCCGAATAAACAGATATACTTGTGAACAAGTACAACAGAAAATGTCACCAATTCTGCTCCCTACAAGGCCACTGGCCAGGTTCTATCTCAGATGCCTTCATACTAGCATGGATAGGAAAACTTTATTATGCTTTTCCCCCCAGTCCAACTCCTACACAGAGTGCTACTAAAGATCAAATGGAGCCACACCTGGGTTATAGGAATGTATAACCCAGTATGGCCCTGCCAATTTATGGTTTTGCGCTCTACTGGATCTCTCAGTAGCAACTCCACCCAAACCTCTGATCTATTCATTTGATGGCCTGGAAGCTTCATGGTTAACTCACAAAGAGAAGGCTTGCTCTGAGCAAGTTCACCACATCTTACTAGGTAGCAGAAAGTCCTCCACCAGGGACACCTGTCTGTGAAAATGGAAACAGTTCTCTATCTGGGCTTGTCAAATCAGTGTCTCACTGATGCATTTGTCCATCCCAACAAATAGTCGACTTTCTAGTGCACCCGAAATAGCAAGGCGTAGCAATTTATTCTATCGAGGTTCACCTGGCAGAAATATCAGCTTTTTACCCTCACATGGATAAGTGTTCTAATGACAGGAAAATTAAATTCCTTTAAGGCCTGGAAATATTGAGACTCTAACTTAGTTTTGTCTAATCTTGGGAGCACCATTTGAGCATCTAGCAATGTATTCCTTACTCCTTTCCTGAAGGGGGTTTTCCTAATTGTCACTTCTCCCAGAAGGGCCTCCCAACTGTGCATCTTCATATCTGAACCACCGTACACTGTCTTCTTTTCAAGATAAATTGTTTTTACACCCTCATGTGAGGTTTCTCCCTAAGGTAGTTGCAAATTTTCATATAAATGTATCAATTTACTTGTCTTTATTTTATCCCAAATTTCACACAAATAGGGACAAGCAATGACAAAACACATTGAATGTTAGATGAGCACTGGCGGCCTTCCTAGACAGGACCAAACCGTTTTGGCGAGCCTCAACTCTTCATGCCTATAGTGGACAGAATGAAAGGTTTTCCAATCTCCTGACAGAGAATTTCATGTTGAATAACTTCTTGTATCTAGGCATGTTATGATCTGGCAAGCATCTCTCCTACATACAAGCTGACTGCCCACTCCACAAGATCACAAGCATCCCCTGCAGCATTTCTAGCACAGATACCTATCCTTGAGGCTTGCAAAGCACCAGCCTGGTCATTGGTGTACACTTTCTCCTCTCATTACACCACCACTCAATACTCAAGGGATGATGCCAACTTTGGTTGAACTGTACTGCAATCTGCATGTACATGAACTCTGATCCCTTCGCCTGTTTAACCGCTTGGGAGTCACCAAGAGTGGAATGCATGTGTGCAATCACTCAAAGGAGAAAAAAACTGTTACTCACCTTTAATAACCGTTTTTCTTCAAAATGTGTTATACATGTCCGTTCCATGACCTGTGGTCCTACCCCTCTGCATCAGAGTTTCTGGAAAAAAGGAACTGAGGTGGCTTGGGGTTTGGCTGGGCCCTTGACATCAATGCCAGTGACACGCGGCAGCACTGAGTGAAAAATTGCCAGTGACTTGGTGTGCATGCACCCTGCGCACAGAGTGGAATGGACATGTGCAACACATCTCAAAGAACAACAGTCATAAAAGGTTAGTAACCATTCTTTTTTCACCAGTTTGAGTGGCAAATCAGGCCCAATATGGTCATTTTTCTGGAAGGAATAAGAGAGTTTTTATTTTATAGCAAAAAGTCACGTTTTAAGACTACCTTTATTTTCTATCTGTGTTGTGCCTTTCCAACTTCACTGGGGCTCCCCACCTAGCTCCCTGGCAATATGTCTCCAATGCAGCATGCTACTGGGGATAATCCCACCTCTTGTTTTCTCTTGAACCCCAATCTATCTCCACTGAGCCAGCCTCGACTGCCATGTCCTCTTTGCGTGTGCAGAGCCATGACCCTCCATCTGGATTGAAGACACAGGAGAGAATGCTGCAGAGATGGAATGTTCTCCCCGCACACAGTCTCCATGAATGCACAAAGGGTAGCCTTCTCCTGCTGATCTCACTGGACACAATTAGGTGCTGAGTCAGGATGTTAGAATCTACCCATTATATTTGTAAAAAACTTAAAAATAAAAATACTTTTTCAGTAACTTGTGTGTAGACATGTTAATCCAATATATTCTCCATGACACAGGTCATGTATTTAATGAGATCTTACCACGGGAGCAGGGGCAAGGAGTCAGAAATAGGGCCTTAATGAAAGAAACTGCAGAGGATATAGGGTGCACTATCCAACTGTGCTGTAGCTTTCTATTTGCCACTGGTTGTCGACAAATATTTTGATAGACTATCGCTTGGAAAGATTAATTGTGATGCTCAGGAAAGGAATGACTTTCCTATTTCTCTGGAAGAAATTGAAGTAGCTATTAAGTCACTGCCCTCTGTTAAATCCCTCAGACAAGATTTTCTATGGAATTTGAAAAAGAGACACATACACGCATATCTCTATGTCCAGTTATTCAACTGTATAACTCCACTGAAATCAATGGATACATGTCAGTTTACACCAGTTGAAGATCTGGCCCATAACATGTGGGTGTGTGTTTATGTATATCTATATTTATCACTATCCAGTCTTGAGTAATTATTTTGGCTTTTTACCTTATTTTATCTATTAATTTGAAAGAAGTAAAGGTAATTGAGATGTGTGAATATTGTGCTCGTTCTTTACATCGTGACATGCAACATCTAGTTAATTCCTGCTTGTCCTGATACTTTAAATTACTCATCTAAATCCATTCATAATTTGGATTTCTTAGTAGACATCACTCATCAGAAAATGTATTCAAGGGCCTCATTTTTTAATTAATGATGGATTGTTGTGGGGGGGGGGAACTAAATAAGCACTAATATGATTATTAGCAAAGTTGAACCCTGTTTTACTTATGCTCTGTTTTGTGCTTCAAAAAATTCTAATCCAAGATTTCTCTCTTAATTGTTTTTTTTTTTTTTTTGCATTTTCCTGGAATTAATTAATAGATGAAAGTAATGTAAATAAATGGAGTAAAGGTTTTCATCTTTGTTTTTCTCCATATCTGGTTGATAGTCCTTCACAGACTTTTTGGTTTTTAAATGCTGGTGTGTCAACATCAATTAACTTACAGCTTGAATATGTTAACTGTAGATCAGCTTGAACATAAATATTCTATACCAAATGTCCCATACTATCAGTTTCTCCACATGGATGACTTTTCTTTAGCTACAAAGAGAACTGTAATGAGGCCATTAAAAAATGTATAGTCTTGTTAAATCAAAGGGAAGCAAACTACTCTATATGCAACCCTAATATTTTTTCCTAATATACAAAAATGAGAACATGAGAGAGAAATAGGTTGTCTATAACCAAAACCAGAAGTGCTAAATATGGTCTGCAAGAAAACACCTTCTGCATCAACCAATGGAGGAGATTAGCTGTAGAGTGGAGTACTTGTACATTAGTTGTAGAAAGGAGTACATTGATTTCAATAGAACTATAATTATTTATCCCAGTCACAGATCTGCCCCTCCCTATCCATTCCACCCTTGGCTTTGGTAGTGTTACTGCCATCATAGGTATCATTTGCAATGGTGACTTTTGTGATGTGAATACATGTCTTCTATGAACTAGAGCAAGTTCACTAAATGATTTCAGATGGACAACCAAACAGCAATCAGAAATTACTTTTGTTAAGTACTTCCGTGGACTGGATTTGAACCAGTGACCTAGAGGGAAAAGGCACCCATTCCAATACGTAAAATCTTGTAAAAAAAAAAAAAAAAAAAAGACAACAAACATTCTCAACTAAGCAAATATTTTGGCAAAGAAAACTCTTGTTTTGGGCCTATGATTTTATTTTCCGTTTGGAATTTGTTCCTAAGTTCTAAGTAGTGTAATATAAATATGTATATCAGTACCAAACATTAAGAAACCCATTTTCAAAAATAAGCATCTAGAGTCTGAAACTCAAATCTCCAGGGCAGCAATATACAGATGAGGAAAACATTGATGCTGGCACTTTTAAAAATATTTTAGTAAAGTATATTGGGTTTTCTACAGCAGGTAGCAAATCATGAAAGTACTAAAACCCAACTACTTTAAAACTAATTTATTAAAAGAGTGTTATCTTCAGACATATCAATGAAAAAATTAAATCAGCTACTTTAAAATGTATTAAACTAATTTATTTTACTGCACACAGCAGGATAAAATCTGTATAAAGCTGCCAGTGATAACAAATAAAAACACACCACAGCAGGGAAGAGAAGAAATAGAGACAGAAAAAGATTGAAAGCAGTCCATCATAAAGAGTACTGTGTGGAATGTGATAGCTCCAGTCAAAATAGGTGTTCCCTTAAAATAATATGTGCATGTTTTCATGAAAACTATTTTCATTTGGATTCAGCAATCATATCACATATTTAAACATGCTAATGCATGAAGATCAGTTTGTTTTTTAACTCCTTGAACATTTTTCAGAGAGTCATTTGTACAGCAGCTTTTATGCAAACAAAAACCACAACAGCATTGGGTTTTTGTATCCCATTGTATCCCTATCCTGAGATACATTCCGTGCAACCCTACTGATTTCTGTGAAGTTACAAGTCAAAGCAAAAAAAAAAAAAAAAATTCTGGCTTTCTAGGATCAAACTCTGCAGTACTCATTTGAGTGAAATCCCCATTGTTTTCAAAGGGAGTTTTTACCAAGTTAGGATTGCAAGATTTGGCTTGTAAGGCAAACACGTTGGCAGGACTGCTCCCATGCAGCAGGAGGTATTAGAGTGCAGAGTAGCGCATACATTCCTGAAGAATAGTGGTTTTCTACCAGAAAGAACTTTCTCTTAGAGAAGGGGTTTGGCTGCTTAAAAAAAGGGGAAGGGAGGGCTTGGGGAAATATGCCTTTCAAATATTTTTCTAAAATGTTGACATGTTTGGTATGCACATGTGCATGCGTGCACCCTTTTAGCACAATAAGCAAGCAGTGGAAAAATGAATTAGATCCTACTGTATTTCAGCAGATTCTACTACTTCTACTACTTTTAACACTAATCATAGAAGAATAGGACTAGAAGGGACCTCAATAGATCATCTGTCCAGTCCTCTGCACTCAAGGTAGGACTACATAATAACTAGACCATTCCTGACAGGTGTTTTTCTAACCTGTTCTTAAAAACCTCCAATGATAGAGATTCCACAACCTCCCTAGGCAATTTGTTCCAGTGCTTAACCATCTTGATAGTTAGGAAGTTTTTCCTAATGTCCAACGTAAACCTCCCTTGCTGCAATTTAAGCCCATTGCTTCTTATCCTAGCCTCAGAGGTTAAGGAAAACAATTTTTCACCCTCCTCCTTATAATCACCATTATGTTCTTGAAAACTGTCTTTCTTCAGTCTTCTCTTCTCCAGACTAAACAAACCTATTTTTTTTTCAATCTTTCCTCTTAGATCCTGTTTTCTAGACCTTTAATCATTTTTTTTTCATTTCCTCTGGACTTTCTCCAATTTGTTCACATCTTTCCTGAAATGTGGCACCCAGAACTGGGCACAATACTCCAGCTGAGGCCTTATCAGCACAGAGTAGACTGGAAGAATTATTTGCTTACAACACTCCTGCTAATACATCCCAGGATGATGTTCGCTTTTTTTTGCAATAGTCTTACACTGTTGACTCATATTTAGCTTGTGATCCACTATAACCCTCAGGTCCCTTTCTGCAATACTCCTTCCTAGGCAGTCATTTACTATTTTGTATTTGTGCAATTGATTATTCCTTCCAAAATGAAGTACTTTGCATTTGTCCTTATTAAATTTCATCCAATTTACTTCAGACCATTTCTCCAGTTTGTCCAGTTCATTTTGACTTTTAATTCTATCCTCCAAAATACTTGCAACCCCTCCCAAGCGGGTCATCCACACATGTTATAAGTGTACTCTTTATACCATTATCTAAATCAGAGGTGGGCAAACTATGGCTCGCAGGGCCCTCCTGCCCGGCCCCTGAGCTCATGGCCCGGGCAGCTCGCCCCCGGCCCCTCCACTGCTGTTCCCCCTCCCCCGCAGCCTCAGCACGCTGCACCACCAGCACAATGCTCTGGGCAGCCGCGGCCTGACCCGGTGCTCTGGGCGGCGCAGCTGTAGCACCGCCAGCCACCAGGGCTCCAGGCAGCACTGTAAGGGGGCCGGGGGGGGGGTTGGATAGAGGGCAGGGGAATTCGGGGGTGTGGTCAGGGGTGTGGATAGGGGTTGGGGTGGTCAGAGGGCAGGGAATGGGAGTTGGATGGGACAGGGTTTCTGGGGGGCCAGTCAGGAATGAGGTGGGGTTGGATGGGGCAGGGGTTGAGGGGAGGCAGTCAGGAATGTGACCGAGGGGGCGGGTTGGATGGGGCGCAGGGGCAGTAAGGGATGGGGGGATCTGGGTGTGGTCAGGGGACAGGGAGCAGGGTGTGGTGGATGGGGCAGGAGTTCCTGGGGGGCTGTCAGGGGACAGGGAACAGGGGAGTTGGATGGGGCAGGAGTCCTGGGGGAGCCATCAGGGGGCAAGAAGCTGGGGGGTCAGATAGGAGGCGGGGGCTGGGCCACACCTGGCTGTCTGGGGAGACACAGCCTCCCTTAACCGGCCCTACATACAATTTTGGAAACCCGATGTGGCCCTCAGGCCAGAAAGTTCGCCCACCCCTGGTTTAAATCATTTATGAAGGTATTGAACAGAACTGGACTCAGGACTGATCCGTGTGGGACCCCACTTGATATGTCCTTGCAGCTTCACTGATAACTGCTCTCTGGGAATGGTTTTCCAATGAGTTATGCACACACCTTATAGTAGCATCATCTAGCCTGTATTCTGTAGTTTCTTTATGAGGTCATGTGAGACATTATTAAAAGCCTTACTAAAAATCATGATATACCACATCTACAGCTTCCTCCCTATCCACAAGGCTTGTTAGCCTGTCAAAGAAATCTCGTAGGTTGGTTTGACACAGTTTGTTCTTGACAAATCCATGGTGACTATTAATTATTATCTTATTATCTTCTAGATGTTCACAATCTGATTGCTTGATTATTTGCTCCATTATCTTTCCAGGTACTGAAGTTAAGCTGGCTGGTCCGTAATTCCCTGGATTGTCCTTATTCCTCTTTTTATAGATTGGCACTATATTTGTCCTCTTACAGACTTCTGGAATCTCTCCTATTTTCCATGAGTTTTTGAAGATAATTGCTAATGGCTCAGATATCTCCTTAGTCAGCTCCTTGAGTATTCTAGGAGGTATTTCATCAGTCTCTGCTGACTTGAAGACATCTAACTTGTCCAAATAATTTTTAACTTGTTCTTTCCCTATTTTAACCTCAGACCCTACCTCATTTTCACAGGCATTCACTATATTAGAGGTCCAATTGTTATTAACCTTTGTGGTGAAAACTGAAACAAAAAAGTAATTTACCTCTTCTGTCACTTCCACATTTTGTGTTATTGTCTTCCCCTTTCCCCTTCATTGAGTAATAGGCCTACCCTGTCCTTGGTTTTCCTCTTGCTTCTAATGTATTTTTAGAATGTTTTCTTGTTACCCATTATGTCTCTAGCTAGTTTAATCTCATTTTGTGCCTTGACCTTGCTAATTTTGTCCCTGCGTGTGTGTTTTTTTGTATTTATCCTTCGTAATTTGCTTAGCTTCCACTTTTTGTAGAACTCTTTTTTTTTTTTTTTTTGAGTTTCAGATCACTTAAGATGTCCTGGTTAAGCAAGGGTGGTCTCCTGCTGTACTTAATGTAGTAGAAAGAGAGAGCCTGAGACACAAGGCCTGGTATAAGGGGCCTGGTCTAAAGCATAAGGCCTCAACAAAAGTCAAGTCCTGCTGAAATAAAGCAAAGTTACTAAGAGTCAAGCTATAAGAAAGAGTCAGGTCCTGTTACAAAGGAGATGCCTGCTTTCAGGTTCACTATATGGTACATGAACTTGACAAGAATGGGTCTGGTGTTGCAAAAACACAAGCAATCCTAGGCACTAAGTATTCACGTAAACACATCCCAGAAGTGTAGTATCAGAACACCTTGCTATTGTGTAAACACACTCCCCACAGAGGATACAAGAACTGACCCATCTTAAAGATAAAGTGAAGCTAACAGGGTAATGAATAACAATGTTTTGAGCAAGCCAACATGTACAAGGTAAAGGGTGGTAACTAACCACATCAAAAGGGCAATATGTAACTTGTTTGTTTGTATTAAAAAAGGGCCATGGGGGGTGTCTTTGTCTGGCCTGGCGGGGTCCTGCCACTGACTAAGCTGAGTCCATTGTGATGGGCATACATGTGCTAGTGTAACTGCAGACATTGATCCAGGGAGCTAGGACTGTGCTTCTTTAACAATAAACCTGGCCAAGTGCCTTTGCCATTGAACCAAGCCTGTGGTCTTCTTGGGCAGTTCAATCAAAGACTGCTGTATGGGCTATCTGGCCAGAGCCGGTGTGGCACACAGAGAGAACACACACCCAGCCAACAACTGACAACAATTCCTATTACTACTACACAGTGAGACAGTTTACTCTTGTGCCCTTAATAATGTTTCTTTGAAAAATTGTCAACTCTCTCAAACTGTTTTCCACCGGTTAGAATTTCTTCCCATGGGATCTTACCTGCCAACTCCCTGAGTTTGCTAAAGTCTGCCTTCTTAAAATCCATGATCTTTATTCTTCTGTTTTCCCTCCTACCATTCCATACAATCATGAACTCTACCATTTCATGATCACTTTCACCCAAGCTGCCTACCACTTTAAAATTCTCAACCAGTTCCTCCCTATTTCTCAAAATCAAATCTAGAACAGCTTTTTCCTTTGTAGCTGTCTCAACCTTCTGAAATGAAAAATGGTCTCCAATACATTCCAAGAACATGTTGGATAATCTGTGCCCTGCTGTGTTATTTTCCCAACAGATGCCTGGGTAGTTGAAGTCCCCCATCACCACCAAGTCCTGTTCTTTGGATGATTTGTTTTTAAAAAAGCCTCATCCACCTCTTCTTCTTGGTTAGGTGTGTGTAGTAGACCCCTATCATGACATCACCCTTGTTTTTACCCCTTTTATTTTTACCCAGAGACTTTCAACAAGTCTGTCTCCTATGTCCATCTCAACCTCAGTCCAAGTGTATGCATCTTTGATACACAAGGCAACACCTCCTCCCTATTTTCACTGTCTGTCCTTCATGAGCAAGCTGTACCCTTATATACCAATATTCCAGTCATGTGTATTATCCCATCAAGTTAGTCTGTGATGCCACCTATGTCATAGTTGTGTTTATTCACTAGTATTTCTAGTTCTTCCTGTTTATTCCCCTTACTTCTTGCATTAGTATACAGACATCTAAGATACTGATTTGATTTCTCCTCTATGTTCCTGCTTGTCTCTCCCTTGTCCCTGCTATAATCGCCAATGCTCCCCCCAAGATTCCAACCCTAATGGCAGCAGACATATTGTTTCATTCTCCCCTTTTCCTTATTCTTTCTAGATATCGCTCTAGTGCCCCAAAATATGTATTTACTGACTTATTAGCAGTATTAAAATTACATTGTACTAAAATGTCATCTGAGTGTTATGTGTTGACCTAACATCATGAGGAAAGAATTTTTATTATCCAGAAAACATAGGGCCAAATTCTGAGTAGTATTTCACTCCATGAGTATCCTCATTAATTTCAATTACATTATTCAAAAAAAAAGCCAGATTCCAATATTCCTAAGCATGTTGAATTGAGCCTTACACCATGATTAGTTCCAGTGGAGTCAACAAAGAATCAGGCCCTAGGAAGGTGTGACTGATCTGGATTGGCTGATGGTTCAGGCTGCTGCTTATTTTTTCTACATCATTTCTTATATCACTATTGACTCCATGTGGCAGGACCCCTGTCATTCACATGGAGCCCCATTAACTTCAGTGGGTTTCTGTTCAGTCACAAGGGTCTGCTTGTGTGGAGTCAGTTGCAGGATCCAGTCCTAAGTTAGTTAATTTACAGTTTTTATAGAGTGGGGAATCACTACAATAAGCATTGGAATATTCAATACATTTTTAAAAGGCTGTGAATTAGAGCTACTTTTATCAAGCTATGGAAGAAAACAAAAGCTTTAAAAATTACATAAATTTTATAGAATTTCCAAAGAAGTAAATGCCTCCTAAGAGGAACTTACGTGTTTCTAAATAAACAAAAGACATATCTTGTGATTGTCAAGTTAAAATATTCTCCGATCTTTTAAAGAACAGGGAATACTGATGAGGAATTTATTGGCCAGTTAACCTAGCTTAGTGATGGGAAAAAATATTGGAAATGATTTGTGATGGAAAAAATATAAAGGACAAGAGTGTGTTAAATGCATGAATCAACATCCATTCAGAAAAAGGTTACTGTTAGTTTACAAGTAATTTCAAAGATGTGTGATTTAAAAAGTATGCAGGTGACACTATTTAGATTTTGCAAGGGAATTTTTGAAGATTCCTAAAGATTCCTAAAGACGGGGAGAAAGGAGGAAGCCTTGCTGCTATTATAGGAAAAATAACAAAGGGAATAAAAAATGCATTGGCAAGAGGAAGCAGAGAGTTACGATTAATGACATAAACTCAAATAAGAAGTCACAAATGGCAATACCACAGGGATTAGTTTTAGGGCCACTAGCGTTTCTTATAAATGACTTAGAAGAGGGGATCAAAAGCAGAATATCAATTTGCTGGTGACATGAAATGAGTTTAAGATCAAACAATCCAAATGACATTGGAAGAATTCAATAGGATTTGTACAGATTAGGGAGCTAGGATATGAGAGAGAAATATATGCTACATATATAACAAATGGGAATACATGACATTGATACATTTTGTCACTTTGGGTCTAAATAATGTAACTTGTAAAATGTCATATTCCCTTCATCTATTTTTCGAATAAACTTTATATTGCTTTACACTGTCTTCATCTCACCTAACTTATGTGCATAATAAACTGGTTTGTGTCTGTGAGGTAATTGTTTCATAATGCAACATATTTATTGGTAAATGTACATGGTTGTGAAATTCATGTGACCCTATATGAAATTAATTACCCTGGGGGAAATACAGTTCCCACCCCAAACTATACCTAGGCACCTAACACCCAAAAGGCTGCTGCCCAGTGAAGATCTGCTGCTGAGGGAGAATGAAATACATGGATTCCACATCTCCTGTTCATATGGGCCTAATCAACCCCAGTGAGCAATGAGTGCTGCGATAGGATGGCTAGTGATTTGCAATTCCATGGACCCAATTTACCCATTATCTCATTCTCCCCTCAACCGCTCCCTGCCATGGATCAGCGTGCGACATTTGTGGGTGCTACTGCAGGCTTTACAAAATCTCTGCTGTTACTCTTCTGTAGTCTGGGGAGGACCCTTCCCTTCCCCCCCACCCGCCCCCCACCACTTCCTTCAATGCCAAAGCAGAGGGAGAGGGTCAACATTTTGTTCTTTGTTCATTACATGATCATAGGTGTATAATGCTTTCAGTTTTTGATCTGTGTAAATGTTATTGTTTGGAATCATTTTATTATTTGCAAGGCAGAAACTATGTAATCATGGTGTTACAATTGTCCATGTAATTGCCTGGGATACTTACCAAGTAGTTGCAGAGTAATTATCCGGTGGTTTTATCTTCCAAACCAGAGTGAAACTGGGATCTAATAATTGCAAGTTACATGTGACATGGTGTCCACCAAATCCTTTGATGTCACAGGAAAATAAGGACTAGCAGTTCAGGCCCTGGTCCTGCAAACACACACACTTAACTTTAAGCATGTGAGTAACCCCAATGAAGTCAGTGGAAGTACTCATATGTTTAGTTAAGCACATGCATAAGTGTTTACAAGATCAGAATCTTACAAGTTGGGAACCAACCTGATTTGGAAGAATCAATAATGTTCTTTTTGCTGTAGGCTAACAAATTCCATGCTTTTGCTTTTTTTCCATGTTGGCCTGTCTCCTCTCCCAAGCTACCAATTGCAAGACAAGGGCTGATTAATTTTCTATATTCCTTTTAGCAAAGAATAAAAACTTTTTTCTTTTCTCCTACCCCTCCTTGATCCCTCCTAATTCACTGGTCTGGTGTGAGTGCAGGACTGGAAGAGCTAATGAAGCATAAGCAGAGAATGAGAAGTACATTTTATATTTAAAATTCTTGAGTTAGAGGCTTCCCTGAGTTCATGAAAAGCCTTCAAATTAGGATTATTGGAAGATAGTGACCTAGCTAGGGGTCTGACAATAAGGAATTAGGGTATGTAATATTTTCTAATGTTTGCAGATACACATTGAAAAGATGGATTAACCTTGAGTCAGTCACTGTGGAAAATATGATTCCGTGGATAAAAGTTTAAATATCATGGGCTCTAACTTCAGGAGTCGTCGGGGGTGGCTGAGAGGAGTTAAATGAGATCTTTTATAAGTGCATAGTCTATTCTGAAATTCTGTGTTTCTTTTAAATGCAGGGCAAGAAATGAGCTGCTATGCAGTTTCAGCAGGGTAGTATTCCCTAGAGCAACAATTCTCAACCAGGGGTCCAAGGCCCCCTGCAGGTGTGGGGGCATGAGCAGGTTTCAAGGGTGTGCCAAACAGGGGCAGCATTAGATTCATTGGGGCCCAGGTCAAAAAGCTGAAGCCCCTCTGCCCTGAGCCCCTCCACCTGGGGCTGAAGCCAAAGCCTAAGAAACTTAGCTTTGCAGGGCCCCAGGCAATTCCCCTGTTTGCTATCCCCTAATGCCAGCCCTGGCTTTTATATGCAGAAAAACAGTTGTTGTGGCACAAGTGGGCTTTGGAGTTTTTATAGCATATTGGGAGGGCCTCAGAAAGGAAAGGGTTGAGAACCCCTGCCCTAGATGGCTCCTCATTGTGTAGAATTAGCTAGGGAATATGTCTTCAGGTTGTGTGCCATTTTGTAGAGCTGACAGTGCATCAGGTCCCCAGGCCACACCCTGCTCCTCTGTGTTTCTTGGCATGGGGTTTTCTGGGAAACTGTTCCTCCTGTATATCAGCTGCCAAAGAATCCCTAGAGTCTTCCATACTCCCCCTGACATCTGGAAGGTGGGTTCCCAAGTTCTACTTCTGGTTGCTCATCCAGCTTTCATGTTTTGGGGAAGTAGGTGGTTGAGACTGCAGCCCACACAACCTGAATGTCTGTTTTTCCTAGGGAAGGGAGAACTCTAGAACTTTCCCCAAAATCTACTTCCCCTCACACCTAATATTTGTTTCACTAAGCTACAGGAATCTGACAGTGTGGGGGTTTAATGTGTGTTATTGCTTGTTAGCAAGCTTGAAGGAGGAAAAAGAAAAGACATGGACCGGCTCTGGGTGTTTGGGATTTGGGCTGAGGGTAGGAGGTAAGTCATGGGGTTGTGATTCAGTCTTGATGAGTGATTCTGAGGCGGTAGTAACTGGAGGAGAGAAACTCGGACTTGCTGTAAAGGAGGTAGGGCTATGGGGATGGAATTTGGACTGGAGTATACGAGAATATGCCGAGAGTCCAAGACAGTGTTTGATGAAGATTGTGGCACTATTTGGACCTGTAGTGTTTGATAACTGAAATGCTGGGGTGCTGACTGGGCCAACTGGGAGAGGGCCAGGGTGCATAAGAGTTACAGGGATACCCTGGATCTGGCATGTACATGCTAGTCATTAAGAGTGTCATTTAAGGTCCCTACTGAAAACCTGTGTCACACTGGTCATCATGATCTTTGCTAAATGTATGTGTAGATAATATGTAAGGAGATGTGTATATGCGGATGCACACACACTGGGAATTATGTTCTTAAAGCCTTGCAGTTAAAGGCAGGTCACCTCGAGATGGTATGCCGTAAGACAGGTTCCCCAGACAGGAATTAGGAGACCATCATCTCACTTATTGTGTAATGTGTGTCTTACAATATAAGTCTATTTCCACACTGAGTTAAATGCTAATGAAGAGCTTGCAGGGACTTCAGGAGAAGAAATTAACAGGAAGAGATGAACAGAGGGAGCAGGAACCCTTTTACAGGTAATGAACTGATCTAGTATATCTAGGGGTGCAGAAAGATGTCCTGGCATCCTTCGTCAGGGGATACAAGCTGCCACAGAGCTTGGTCTTATGAAAAGAGAGTCTCAGCCATCCAGGTTGAAAAACACATTGAAGAGGATTTGGGGTAAGCAGTACCTTATCAGACAAAAGGGCATCTTGTTAGTTAAATTTAGGTTTTAAAATATGTCTTATGCTTTTATTTTATATGTAATCTTGGGTTTCCAATATTTCTGCTTCTTATTGTTGAATATTTGTTCCTTGTTAAATAAACTTACACTTGCTTTCTCTATTAACAAATCTATGTGCTGGATCTGATAGTATAACTGATATGCTGTGGTGTACTGTTCCTCTGGGAATAGAGGATCTGGAAATTCTGAGAGTATCTAGTGGCCTGGGGGCTGGGCTCTCCAGGGAAATGCTCAGAAGACTCAGGGGGTTGGAGTGTTTCAATTATTTATCTGAAGATGGATAGCAGGGCTGTGAGATGAGTGTGAGTTTGTGTTGCTTGAGGCTGGTGGAATCAGGGTTCTGACCCCTGGCAAGCACAGACATGGCTTCCTCGTGGCAAGATGCATCACAACCCTGATTACCCCCAGGAAGCATCATACCAGAAGGTCTAAAGGGTGGAGTAAAAACAAGACTTGAAGCAAGAAAGTTAACATTTTTGAGGGGGTGAATGTAGATGTGTGTGGGTGGAAGATGCAAGATAATGATCCACCTGGCCCCTGACATGAGAGGGTCAGGAGCACAACATCATTAGTTATTTGGCATTAGTATGGTACAGGTCTCACTTAGCAGTTACAATGTTACATATATCCTGTTAAATACAGTGTTTCTGGTTCACATCTAGCATACTATGGCTCAGTCTTCCATGTAACGACTGATTTATCAGTGATACAATGTTGTCACCATCATCTATTTGAAGAGACAAGCCTCAAGAATGTGATCACATATATCGGGGTGGCTGAATGTACTGACCCTCTGAGCTGCATGCAATAATTTTCAGCAGTTCGAGAGCAGGCCTGCATGCTGGGGCTTCTGCCCCATGCAGGAGGTGCTTGCTGGGGTCAGGGCTTCTGCCCCATGTGGGAGGCACCTGCCCCACTCCTGATGAAGCCCTGAGCCTTGCAGGCCTGCCCTGCTTCTGCTAAAGCCTTGAGCCTTGGCAGGTGCTCCCTATGGGGCTGAAGCCCTGATATACCCCGCACCCTGGGCAGAAGCCCCTAGCCCCACCACCCCACTGCAGGGCAAAAGCCCCGAGCTTTCCCCTCCCCTCCCAGTCTGGTAGGTGGAGAATGGGGGGCCAACGGGAGCTCTGCAAGACACACTTTAACTGTCAAAGAGCTGCATGTGGTTCGTGAGTCGCGGTTTGGCCAAGCCTGACAATCTTCAAGTCCAATAAAAGTATTCAGTTTTAATCTAATTTTATTAGCTCTGGTAGAACATCCCTGTGTATTGCTGAAGCACACGCAGTATTAGAATGCATGTATGTTGGCGTTATACTGGAACATAGTTTCATGATGCTGGGTCAACTGTAAACTGGAAGAGAGAGGTCAAAGACTGTCAGTTTTACTATGACACTGTATGCAACTCTACTCTGTGAATCTTGTGAAATCCAAAGGCAGAAGTTCTGTTGCTGGGTTCTGTCATAAGTTTTCTGCAGGCTGGAGGAAAAAAGGGGAAGACTTATCATTCGTGGAAAGTGAAAGGGTATTTCCCATTTAGGATTGCTTTTCCTCTCAGACAAAAAGGGTACTGAACAAAAGTCACCCCTTGTGTAACTCAGTTGACATTCAGATAATAGAAATGAATTATGTCTATTCAATCCAAGTGAAGGTATCACACAGATTTCTACAAATAAGATAAACACACACTTTACAAATAAGGAGGAGCAAGGAAACCATTGTTTTTTTCCTCTAAGTGTGAGGTAAGCAGTAAAGTGTAAATGTGTAAAGGAAACTTCCACCAAAACCGTGAAGAAGTGCTGGAATTCAGAAATAAACATTACAGTGAATGGTTGTCTGAGAATACATTGCAGAATATAGAAGAAAGATATAAAATTAAACTGAAAGTAGGGCAAGCAAAAACAAGAACACAGAAACAGCGACTCCAGGAGGAAGTCACAAAACAACAAAGTGCCACAAAGAACAAAGAGTTCAAAGAAAGTGCCAGTGTAACACTGACAAACCCTGGTCGTCATCAGGTAGGATCCAACTGGGGACCTTTGAAGCTTAGTGCATGAGCCTCTGCTGCATGAGCTAAAAGCCAGCTGACTGTTGGCTAAGGCTGTAGAGCAGACTTATTTTATCTTTCCCTAAGTGGCACTATTAAATGGCATTACCACAGAGAGAGTTCTTCCAAGGGGGATCCAGAACTGTTTTACAAACCTCAATGAATTTTCAGCATGCCACTGTGTAGTAAGCTAATATCCCCATTACATAGATGTGGAAACTGAGGCACAGAAAGATTAAGTAACTTGCCCAAGGACACAGGAAGTTTGTAGCAGGCTGGAATGGAACCCAGATTTCTAGATATTTTTTCACTGCAGTATCTTAGCCACATGATCATCCATTCTTTCTCTTAGAGAAGATTAGCCTACATGCTGTAGCATGACATTTGAGTAACTTTATATGATTATGTAGCTTGGAAGTATCCTGAAATGATCAAATCCTTTTTAGGAATCTACCTGCAGTTAGTTTTGATGACCTTCAAGGTCCCTTCCCAGTTTTCATGAGTATTTACTAATGTTTCTATGTCAGTTCCAAATTATTGCAAAATGTAAGAACTTTAAATTTTCTGTGATGAAATAATATGCCAAAAGCCAGCAGCAACAAACAAACAAACAAACAAACCCCTGATTCTCCTTGATCTTTTATTCAAAACTGTCCATCTGTTTACATTTTCCGGTCATTTTCAGTGTACAACTTTTCAGCGCCACTTATCAGTTAAAATAAGGTAGCATGTTACAACATACAAAGTTGTGCCATAACTTGACATGAGTCCACAAAACCTGCTGCAATGTGTTAGAAAAACATTTTTTTAAAATAGGTTCCTAGGATTTTTAAAGATGATTACATAACAACCCACATGGTTCACCCCTTATTTGTGTCTGCTTTGGGACTGGAGTTCATAAAGGTGCTCAAGGGAATAATTTGCCTGTGAAATCCCTAGTGCTGGCTAGAGTGGAGAAAGGGGGAATAACTTTAGTATAACCTGTTCTGTTACCATAGGGAGCAATCCTGCATTGGCAGATGAATGGACTAGATGACCTAATAGGTATTTTTCGCTATAATTTCAGTGTAGTTTATATTGATTATCCAGTCCACTGTTTTCTTACCTTAGTTGCAGGTGGTTTTGCCCCTCAAGTTTGTAAGAGTTCTTCTGTCAAAAAACAAACAGAAATTTACCTTCAGTAAGACAAGTTCAATTTCTATGGACTAAGTGATGTCTACAGTTTGTCTTTGGGGAGTGTTACAGGATGTTTGGTATGGCAGCTGGATGTACCAAGAAAAAGGAATTTGCGCCACCTGTGTTGATCCTGTTGGAAAAGAATTTCCTGTCTCCAGAATCCAAACGTATGTCACCTGGGATTTTTTTTTTGGAAGCCGTGTTCAGCAGTTCAGGGTTAGGACCAATATCACCTCAGAAACTAAGTTGCAAAATTCTATCATATTTCTAGAAGCCTTTTCTGTTTCTGATCCTTCCCCCCTGCTCCCCTCCCCCAGCTCCTCCCCCCCAACTTCATGGTATCCTTTTGCATTTTATTTTTCCCTGTCGGTGTTTGCACTAAAACATCATCTGGGTCATGACACAGAGTTGAAAACATGGGCATATGGACATGGGAATACTGAGTGCCATCTGTTTAGTGGACAAGGAGAAGCACCCTAGCCTTGCTTCTCTCTCCCCAACCCTGGGACATGGGTAAGGGAAGACCCAATGCAAACACTGGTCTCTTGCTAGCCCTGTGGCAGGCTATCATGTCGGCCCCTTTGTTGTCCCTGTTCCTTTCTTAGCCCTATGTTGTGGGTGAGGAGTGGAGTCCATGCTGTTGATTTGCCAATCCTGAGGAGGGGTTGGGGAGATGGTTCCTACCATTATGTTGCTTCTTGTGCATTCCCTTGGTCTGTTTGCTTAGATAGAGCATAAGAAAACAAGTTGTGAATCTTGTGAAAAAATAAATATGTTTTGCAAAATGTATGTCAGTTGGAGGTGTTTGAAAGTGCTATGGGGAGCAATATTAAAGCAAAATGTTTTTAAAATGTGATATTTTAAATCTGATGCTGAGATTTATTGATCATTATAATTAGCCTCTGAAATTGCTGTACAAAGATTAACTAAATAACCATCAGGATAATAGTTCTGTGAGGTACATTGGTTGGTAAATATTATTCCCATTGTACAAATGAAGGAACCTGAAGCAAAACACTTGTCTTATGCAAGGTTACGAGGAAGCCAATGGCAGAGCAGAGATTAGAGCTGAGTTCCAGACTACCAGTCCTGTGCTTCACCAATAGTCCATACTGCCTCTGTAAATGAAATAAGGAAACATATTTGCCTTGCCTCCTCAAACTCCCTGCAGTCTCTCTGCTAGGTTTATATCCCTTTTTTCTAGGGGAATAAGATGCCTGCTGGCTGTTCACCTTGATAAATCAGCCAGAGTTTCCTGCAGGGAGGGAGGAAAACACTGACAAGCTTAAACTCTCAGCAGCTGTGGAGCCTTTGGCTATTGGAGACAGAGTTTTAACTCCTGGCTTGCCTAGTGCCATACAGGATTCATCTGCTCTGTCACAGGGGACTAGATCAGCTTTTTCTTCTTCTGATTAGAATTCTCTTCTGCACCCTTTTAGCAGATATATATAGGGTCTATCTCCCCTAGGGGTGAGGGAAATAAGAACCTACCCAATGCACCATGCAACACTCACACTGAACCTGAATTTAGCCAATTTTTACTTGAGATAACTTGACCTGAAAATGATGTTTTTTTTCCTCATGTACTTCTGTGTTCTTCTTCGAGTAGATGTGGACATGTATTACACTTAGGTGTGTACATGCCCAGTGTGCCAGATCCAAAGAGTTTTACCTAGCAATACCCATAAAGGGGTGGCACTCTATCCTCATGGCAGTTGTCCCTCCCCGGCTATATGAGGTGCCACCGCCCTGAACCCCCCGCCCTCAGTTCCTCATCACTGCCCATGGCTGGAATCGGAGTTGTGTGTGATTTTAGTCTCACAACCCCACATTTCTGAAAGGGCTTCTCCGTTTGCATTCTCCGGTCCGTGAACTGGTTCTCTTTTGGGACTTAAACGTGGTTCTGGCTGCTCTAATGGGTCCTACATTCAAGCCCCTGGCGTTCTGTCCACTGCCCCTCCTGTGTCATAAAGCTATTCCTGATAGCTATCACATCTGCAAAGAGTGACTTGCAGGCCTTCACAGCCCTGAGTGAATTGCAGACTCTTATGGCTGAGCCGCCTTGCACTCAGTTCTCCAAGGACAAGGTGATGCTACAACCACACCCAAAGCTTTTGTCCACCATGGGGGTCTCAGTTTCATGTGAGTCACGCAGAGTATTTACCTGAGCTGCACTCTTCCCCAGAGGAACAGCATCTCCACACCCTGGATCTCAGGTGATGTCTAGCCTTTTATTTAGACAGGACTAAACCATTTTGTGCTTTGCCTGGCCTATTCATGTCATATGAAGATCACGTGAAGAGGCAAGCAGTCTCTGCCCAGACCATCTCTAGATAGATAACATCCTGTAGCAAGACTGCGTATGAGATCACTTTAGCTAAGCCTCCTCAGTGGATATGGGTTCACTCCACAAGAGTGCAAGTGACATTGATAGCATAATGGTCCATAAGTGGATGGATGGATGGATGACCACATGGCCGCCCTACAAATGTTCACTATGGAAATGTCATGTTGAGGAATGCTATTACATTTTCAAGAGTGGACACAAGCCTCAGAAGGGCAGTCCTGCAATCCCTATTACAGTAGACTCCAAGCCCCACCTCCAGATTGGGGTACTGCTCATGAGTCACCTAAGTGGAATACCCATCTGCATGTCCTTGAAGAAACAGTTATTTACTTTAACTGTGGTTCTTTGAGATGTGATAGAAATGTGCGTTCCATGACCTGCAGTCCATCCTCTCTGCATCAGAGTCTCCTCTCAAGGGCATTCATTGCGAAAGAAATTAAGGTGTTTGGGGCGGCACCATCTCATGTAGCCAGAAGAGGGGCCATAGCCATGAGTAAGGCTAAGATTTAGTCATGCGTATTTTTAGTAAAAATCATGACAGGTTACAGGCAATAAACAAAAATTCATGGCCCGTAACCTGTCCATGACTTTTACTATAAATACCCATTACTAAATCTCTGCGCCTGGGCCCTGCTGGTCTTGGGGGACCAACAGTGGGAGCTGACTGCCCCTGAAGGCCTGCTGCTCCAAGGCCCTGGGGGCCCCTTTCCCAACAACCTCAGGGGGGCCACCTCTGGGACTGCTGCTGCTTGGGTGGTCCCTGGGGCTGCCCTGGCGATCAATGCTGGGACACTCACCGGGGGCCGCTGCCCAAGACTGCTGCTGCTTGGGCGGTTCCTGGAACTAGCCACACCAGCTGCAGCTCAGGCACTCCCCAGAGACAGCTGCCCGGGACTCATCCAGCAGTGGCTGGAGCAGCTGGCTGCAGGATGCCAGAGCATGAGTGCCGCCCCTCTACAGATCCTGCTAGGCGAAAGTCTCCGGCTCCGATGTGCTGGGCACACCTAAGTGGAATACAGGTATTCATCTCATCTTGAAGAATCACAGTTACGGTAAGTAACCGTTTCTTTCTGGGCCTGAGTTACCTCTTGCTTCCTCAGAAATCAATGGACATACAGCATTGCAAAACCAGTGTGAGATCAGAATCAGGCCCTTTGTTTCTAGTTGGGAACAGAAATGTCAAAATTTTGAGGAGGGTGGAAATGGCACATGAACAGCCCTGAAAAGGTAATGATCATTATTATTTACTTGTGTGTTTATGGTAATTCCCACATTGTGGTAGATACTTTCCAGATACTAAAGGAGGGATAGTCCCTGCAGCTGCCCCCAGGAGCTTGCAATCTAAGGACAAAAGCTGTGGAAGCTCTTTTTTTCATTTTTTACAAGCTTACTTGGTTTTGAGGATTTGGATAAAGTTTGAATTAGAGATGGACGATAAACACACACCCAATGTCAGGATAATTCTGTACATTTGAGAAAGTTCTGATCAGGATCCTATACAAATCCAAACTTTGTGGCTCGAACCTACCTCTACAACAGGCCAAAGGAGAGCCCTAAATCTGAACAATTTTATGGAAGTTCAGAGCTAGATCAAAGCAGGTGTTTTGGGTTCACCTCCAGTACTGATGTTTATCTAAATTTAACTTCAGAACCTTTTGAGATTTGCCCATTACTAGAATCCATGATCTGCACATTCCCATGGAAATCTACATATAGGTCTGTTATTGTTTTGGTATCAGAAACCTGATTGCTTGGATATTTGATCAGGGAAATTCCTTTTATTCCCCTTTAACTCAATTATCTTTTCCCCAGGCAGAATGTTTGCTTAATGCATTGACCCATGCAACCCAGGCCATGTCTTCAGTACAAACTTAGGTTGACCTAACCTACGTAAGCATACAGCCACCACAGTTATTAAATCATTTGTGTGTGAACACACTTGGCTCCTTTTTTCGGCAGTGCGTGTCCTCACCAGGAGCACTTATATCGATTTGTATTGTCAGTGTGGGGCATTGTGGTATGGCTCATGAAAGCCAGTAACAGTCAACCTAAGCAACGTAGTGTTTACACTGACCCTGCATCAACCTAATTACATTGAGCATGACTCTACACCGCTTAGATACTACATTGGCGCTTACGTCACCGGGAGCCAAATTTAAGTGAAGACACTTCCACAGCTAGGTTGATGCAAGGCAGCTTGAGTTGAACTAACCCTGTAGCATAGACCATGCCCCAATTTCTGCTTCCCTCCTCCCAGTGTGCCACCCCTTATCAAAGGTCTCTTAATTGCTGTTGCTTACATAGGTAGCAAATTGCCTTGAACTCCTGTTAAACATTTACTCATGTAAAACAACGGGACCACATCCTAAACTAGTTTAACTCAGTGTAGCATCTCTGATGCCAGTGGAGCTGTGCTGATTTACACCAGCTGAAGATTTGGCCCATGCTTTGTAGGAAATTGTGAATATTTGCCACTTTTAAAATGAGGCTGAAGAAAGGAAAATACCATCTTTACTGAACTGGATTTTAATTTAGGACATAATCGAGGAAGTGATTCTCATCAATAATTTAAATTCCAATTTGTTTCCACAAATGAAGCAGAACGTGAATACCAAATCTTCATCAGGGCTTCATGGTCTCAGTGAGCTAACAGATGAGGAAACCCCCCTCAGTGAAGTGATGTTTGTATGTTTTATCATAAAGAAACTTAATCTGTGCTCCTTGTCTACCAAGGCAGCTGCTGACTGAACCTGTGGTTTTGAATCTGCAGTTTTTGCACTTGACTTTCTGTTAAAACCAAGCATTTTTATTGCCTGCGCTGACCACCTGCAGTATTTTAAGATGTTTAACATAACACTATTAAGTAATTTTATAGCTTGAATTTTGTTTTTTTTACTATCTGTATTAAAAGTTTGCAGATATTTCTCTCCCTATCCATTTTGTCCTTTTCTATTTACTAAGCCATTGATTTTAGTTCCCCCTATGTTTCTTAATAAGGGTTTTGCCAGCATTTCTTTCTTTACTTCTTTACGCACCATTGTGATTGATAGCTGGGAAGAATATTCAGGGTTGTGAAATTTACTATGGAAAAAGCAATCTAATACAAAATAATGAATTCTGGAGTGGAAAAATAATCAGTGATAAAAAATCTAATTCTTTTTAGAATTTTTTTTCCTCCTGAACAGTGTTTGAATTTAGCTATCAGATCAAGGGGTGCCAATTTTCATTTAGCCTGAACTCCCTTTAGCAAAGCTTATCTCCAATATGTGTACATCTGTTTACGTGTAGAGCTCCATCAACGTACATGGCACTCTACAGATAAATAAAACACAAGGCTTCCTGATCCTACTTTGAGCCCAGCAGTGTAAGGGGACCACAAGAGCCCTTAGGAGAATTCCCCTGTCATAGGCACAGTTTGCAGTTTTATGTTACCCTTCCTTGCATCCACTGGCACGACGGCAGTGCGGTTGGGACAGGAAGGAAGTGGATGAGTTCTAGCAAGGCTCTTAAGAGTAATCCATAGGAGCTATGGAGAAGCTACCACAAGAAGCAGCATGGGGGCCATTCTAACTGCCTGAAAAGGGGATCAGCCATATAACATAATAATTATTTTCCATTTCTAGTATGATTCTGTGCTTTGATTTATTGGATCACAGCCTTGGCAGGCTTTGGCATAATACCAGTAATGGTCATGGTTGTATGTTTCACAATAAGGACTGTAGTCATACAGGTAGAGTTCAATTACTAATCACGTTCAGAAGAGGAACGCTAAGAAAACCAGCTGAAAATGATTCCCATTATTTTCTGAAAACATATGCCTTAACATAGTGTATAACTTATCAGTTATTGTAATCTGATTGCATTACCTCTGACTACAGAAGTTACTGTCACTTAGTTAATTCCTATGTGAAGTCAGCAGAAGGCACATTAGACAAAGGCTTGTGTTTATGTAGGTATATTTTCTATAATAAAGGCCATTATTTTGTGGTTTGAACACTAGTTGGCCATAACAGTGTTACTTGTATCTTTTCGGAGATGCTATACAGAATTTGGGCCTGATTCTCCACTCTTGCACCATGTACAATCACTTACATCTGTGCAAAGTGGGTGCAAAATCAGTATGAGTAGAGAATTCTGAATCATGGTGTTTTACACCAACTTCCCACAGGTATAAATGATGGCACAAAGGGAAAGATCAAGATAAATCAAGTCCATTTGGCTATAAAGCCTTATTCTGGGCACTTCAGTAATAGAGAGATGGAGAGCAGTTGTAAGGAATTCAAGTGGCTGTTGAAATTGACATATGGGGGGAAAATAAAATTACTGCCTAAATGATAACTGCAGGCAAGTTACTGAAGTTTATGAATGCCAAGGAAGGAAAAGAATAGTTTCAAACAGGGGAAAACTAACAAGAGTGTTAGCGAAGTAGTGAAAAATGCATTGCTTGAGACATTTAAAACTGTCTTACGCTCAATATTAAAAAATATACTGTGGAGAAAAATATTTCTGTAGGGGAGACTACTTAAATCAAAGAGAGATGAAGTAACCTAGGAAATTTCTTCCATCTCTAACAACTAGAGTATGATTATAGGGTTACCTCTTTTTAACTTACCAGAGAGTATATACGCATCCAGTACAGTAGTGTAATGGAGCACAAACTCACCACCGCAGCACCTCCTGCCAGTCGCTCTGGGAATTAGCTCTGTCCTAGCCATGGAGCACCCTCTATGGGTGGTGTCCCACCCATTGCCTGCTCATCTGTGCTGTCTGGGACCCTCGTTGCTCCCTGGCTTGTAGCGTCCTCTTCTGGACACAGCCCTCCGGCAGTGCTCCTGCTCTATTCCACCTCCTTCCAGGGGTATCAGCCGTCCTCAGGTGGCCACGAAGGCAGGTGCAGACTGTCACCCCAAAGTCTAGTTCCTTGCCTCAGAGACAAGGCACAGTCTATCAGTCACCCTCCTCCATGGTAAGGGGTGGTGTAAGGGGGGAGGGATGGACTCAGGCCCACCCACTACTCTGGGTCCTGATCCAGGGACCCTCTGGCTGCAGCCATGTCCTGTCCTCCTTCTCTGCCCTCTACTGCTCATGCCCCTTTGGCCCTTGCACCTTCTCGGCCCTTTCTTTCAGGGGCCTCAGCCTAGCAGGTATCAGGCTGGAGCTTTCCCTCTGCTCCCCTGAGTCTGCCCACTGGTGCTCTATCTAAGGTGCTATCCTTGGGAGCCAGTCCTCCTCCCTTGCTTGTCAGGGAGAGACTCCTGTCTCTTCTGCCTTTATATAGGGCCCAGTCTGGCCCTGATTGGCTGGGTTCTGTGCAGCCTCGCCAAGGGCTGCTATTAACCCTTTGTCTGCCAAAGTGGGGCAACGGCCCCACTACAAGTAGTAAATGAGAGAAATACAATTTCTTTCATTCCTGTTGAATGTATTTTAATTATACTGCATTATTAAGCAGTATATGGAGCTGAAGTCTGCTGACTTTTTCTCCTCCAGGTTTCTCCTATTCTTTCCCTCCAATCACTGCTTCCCTTGTAGCCTGAGTTCTTAAAGTAGAACTGGCTGAAAAATGAAAGCAAGTTACAGGAAAAAGTTCAAAATTGTTTTTATTTTGAGTGGCTCAAAGTGGCCCCATTATTCTTTTATTAATATGATTGTTTGAAGTTTTGAAATGAATTGGTCTTGGCCAGAACACATGACAGACATATCATGCTGCTGTCGCAGCATATATGTGTGCCCATTTCAGGGTCAGTAAGCCTTTCTCCAGGTACATGAGGGAATATGACCTGATAATTATAAATTGCTACTCTTACTTGATAATAGTTAGTATCATTTTATCTCTGCAAAGCACTGGTATACAGGCAAATACTATAATCTAGCCAAAAAAAAAAAAAAAAAAAGGAGAGGAGAGAGAGATAATGTTAGAAATTGAATGAAATTACCATGACTAATAGTCACAGCCTTGAATGGGGGCCAGTGCAGAAAGACCATGTACTCAGGGTACTTCAGGGAGGGATTGTGCCTTCCTGAGCTTCCCAGTGAACAGGATGGCTCTGTTAAAGTATTGTGCAGCCAGCTACACCTGGCCCTTTCAAAGTATCGGTGTCAAGGAAGGGAGAGAACTATGGCCCTGGCTCTCTTACTGCAATGTGTTTCTCCAGGGACATGTTAAGGAAACAGTCTTCATGCCTTCCCAAAGGCGATGGTCCCTAGCTCTTGCACAGGATACGAAAAGAGAGGGAAATACTCCTTGTGTCATCCCCCTACCACCCTGGTTTCTGAAACAAAAGCCAGTAAGAATCTAGCCCTGTGTAAATTACACAGGAGCTTTTGCCACTTAGTCAACATTTTGATGACAAAGCCTTTGTAGCAATTATGTAATTCCCATTCCCTTAGTAGGTATTATATTAGTTTGGCTTGGTATACACTTAAAATTTACATTGACACAGCTATGGCACTCACCCCTCCAACCCCTCACCCCACCCACCGAGAGCCATGCTGACCTCACCTACAGTTTAGATGCAGCTGGGTCAATGGCAGAATGCTTTAGTTGGCCTAGCTACAATTATTCAGAGAGAATTTCTGTGCACACTAAAGGGTTATGCTGGCATAGCTATGTCACTATAGTCCCCAGTGGGGATGTGGCCTTTGTGTGCTTAATATTTTATATTCCTAAATTTGAATGGTCCAAACTACCAAAACAGTTCCCTTAACTTTAAATGAGGATAAAACTAAACTGCCAATAGCAATGGCAAATCAAAATGGACCAAATTCAAATTATTTTTAATGGGTAATAGAAACGTAATTCTTTCATGAAAAAATATTAATAAAAATATATTTTAATGCAGGACCAGGATGGTCTCTCGGGTGCAAGTATTTCATGTAAAAAAATTTAAGATGAGTAAAAATATGTAGTCAAGCCTTTTTATGACTCAGCTTTGACCAGTTAAGTCTACATAGTATATGTATTTTAGTTTAGAGATTAAAGGCCAGATCCTCTTTTTGGTTAAATCTGTGTCCCTTTGTTGGCTAATGAATTTACACTGGATGAAGATCTGGCCCTAAACTTAAAATATGTTTTTTAAATTAGTAAATATAATCCCACATTTAGGGCCATAAACTCATATGCATGAATACAGGTGTAGATCTTATTTTTATAATTTCTGCTTTATACCCAGTAGACCATAAATGCTCAATAGCTCTTATGATAAAGGTTTCAAACTAGGACATCTGATAAGTTGATTCTGGTGACTGCAAAGAAGTGTGAGGACCGCAAAGGGTGCAGGAAGAGGAGAAAGATGGTGGGAAATATGGACAGGGCTTTCTCCATCTCTACCTCCATTACCAGTTAATAAGAATACCAGACCACAATAGTCTGGAGAGAGGATGGTTTTGCAGTAAAGGCACAGGACTGGAACTTGAGAGATCTCGGTTCAGCTCCCAGCTCTGCCAATATGACCTTGGGTAAATGACCAACAAAAGGGATCATCCACCTCTGAAGTGAGTGTGCTAACTACAAGGCACTAGAGTCATCCTAATTTATTCTCTGTCTCCATTAATATTGAATTATTCAATTATTTAATTAAAGTGGAACAACTTCAGTAGGGGGGAGTGAGGGAAACCCACATCCTATAGCCTAGCATCTAGGACTGTCACATTTAAAGTGGCAGATCAAGCAGGGGGTCTCCCAGTCCCAGGTGAGTTGCCTAACCATTAGGTTAAAGGTTTTAAGGAAGCTCCTCCCCCACCCATCCCCGACTGTTTTGGTGGCATTAGGAGGCCTTTGAGTTTGCAATTTAGGTGTCTGAACACCTGTGTTTACCCTGGTTCATGAATCGCTCGGTGGCTTAGGCCGGAGTTAGGCTCCCAGGTGCCTAGAACAAGGCAGCAGTGTGCATGCTTAGAGGCAGAAACATCAGTGCCTACGTAACTTTTGCCACAAACATTCTGGCTCTAAGTGAGTTTAGGCACCTACAAGGTTAGGCAATGGGAGTTTTGTGGTTTGCAATGTTGGCTAATAGGACTTAGGACCTAAGTACTTCTGTGGATCCCCCTGTTAATCTCCTGTTCTAGGATGACCATACATCCTGGTTTGGCTGAGACGGTCCCTTTTTTAACCCCTGTCCCAATTTTTTTTTTTTTTTTTTTTTTTTTTTTTTTTGCAAAAGTGGGCATTTGTCCTGTTTGATCATGCCAACCTGATCAGTGTGTCTGTCTTGTCTATTTAGACTGGAAGTTCTTCAGGGCTGTCTGTCACTGTGTTTGAGAAACTTTTTTTTCAGCTTGTTGATATTTGTACACACTGCTGGTACCGTATAATGTTAGTTAGAAGTAATCATTCTTTGTCTCTACCCTCCCTTTCTGTAAAAATAAATCATGATCCAGATTGCAAAGCAAAACATGAAATGCTTTTCTAAAGCTGTGCAGTACTGCATGATTGCAGACTGTTGTCACTGGCTAAGTAGAATAAATGCTATCATTGGTTTCTGAAGAAAGTTAAGTTGGAACCTGTCCAGTCACCAACCTCATGCAAAAGCTCAAACCTTTCAAATCCCTAGTTGATATTACATGCTGACATACTATATAGGTGCAGAATTTGACAGATCTAATAAAACTATTTAAATGTATAATTATTGAAATTACCCATATTCCCTTGGTTTAATGGTGTTCACTAAATTGGCATGCATAATTTATGCCATTATTGCTGTCAACCATCAATCCAACTGTGAGACAGCAACATATAAACTAAATGACAGAATAAAGCATTTAGGAGTTTATTCAGAAGAAGATCATCATAAACGATGGCATGGAAAATTATCATATTTTTATCAGTCTCTGCATGATGAACTGTATTATGGTCTATGGAATGCTATTTGTGGTATTATTGTATAAACCTCTTTGATAAACAATTTAGAAGACAATAACTATAGTACTTTGCAAAGAGACACCGGGGCAGGATTTGTACTACAAGTCAGGATTTCAGTGTTACTATTCCTCCTCCCCCCGCCATCCCCCACACACATCCTTTTTTTTTTTTTGTTATTAGTTAAAATTTCAGTCTCCATTCAAATGTCAGTCATTTTACAGGGAAATTGAATCTTAAAATTTTACATATTCATGCCTTATGTGAATCCAATAAGAAATACACTAAGCAAACAAAATCCCAACTACTATCCTGTTGATTTAGAATAAAAATTAAGATATTTTATATTATAAATTTAAGCCAAAAATTGCTTTTTTAAAAAAACCCTGTCCTTCACACATCTGAACAGTGATCTGCATCCATTTCCATAGCTTGAAGGTGCTTTAGAATTCACAGTATTAATCAAAATGCCAGAGCACACTATAGAAGGATTAAAATGACCAAATCTCATTACACAGGGCTTGCTACACTGTGATATCTGTTATGTTTACATTTCTAAATTGAGACTCCTCTAAACAAAAACTACCATGTGACATTGTAAATTTCTTTTACAAGGTGATTACAGTGAAATGAGAAAACCTACAAATGGAAACTAAGGAAAAACTTCTGAGTTATTTTTGGTTCATCACAGTGAATCATTGAATCATTTTAAATGTTCTGGGAAGGAAAGGGATCTGCCTTTAGTTTGATATTTCCTATGTAACATTCCAATATTGAAAGCATTTCAGAACAAGGAGCTTCTCTAAGGTCTTTTTCCCCCCTAGAGCACCTAGACATAAATTATATATATAAATATAAAGGGTATTCAGAACAAATATAATCAGTGCAAATGTTAAAATACAGTAATTTGTGTACATATCTTTAGAGGAAAAACTGAAATTAAATATGTATACTAAAGTAAAGAAATATATTTATACAATCAGTTACAATATACTACCATGGTATTCCCACATCCTTTATCTTAAGACTAATGTGTTAGAACAGTGATTTCTAGAAGACAATAACTATAAATCTTATTATATACGAGAAACAACAATAAACTAATTGTTGAAATGAAAGTTTTAAATAGGAAGCAAAGAACTAATAAAATTCATGTTAATTGGTGAACTCGAAACTAAACTATATCCTTTTCCATTGATATTCTCCTTATTTGTGAAACACACTGGACTGGAAGTGGCCAACACTCCATAAAATCATTTGACCTGGAAGGACAGACAATGTTAACAAGGAGTTGCCTTCATATTATCAGAAAACTCTTTGAAACGCTATAGGTGGATCTCTTCATGCATAATGATACTTGAACTACAGGGGAAACATAGCCCTGTGACTACTATACAAATCTGTGCACCCACAACAGATGCACAAGACAGTGCCGTAAACCAATTTTACAATGAACATCAAACAAATATTTCACAAACAAACAGCATTATAACAAACAGCATTTCAGCAGAGCCAAGTCCATAAAGAAACATGGATTTCTAACAAGGGCACCACAAAATACATGGTCGACTTCATCTTAAGACGACAATGCTGGAAAACAAACATATGAGACTGCAAGGTCTCTAAACAGCCTAAACAAAAACTCGGGCCATCAGGCAGCGATTGCTACAGTCAGGTCAGAATTAACACTGCAACATTTGCAAAAGAAGACAAGACTTTATAGTGTCAAATCTCAGAGAAGTACAGACACTGCAGTGTCCATTCAGAATACCATCAGTGGCTTCTTTGCCCCATTTTAGATCTAGAGGACACAACAATAAAACAAGTCTGGCAGAAGCAAAAGACATCATTCATGCCATGAGCAAGGAGGTTTCAGGGATGCAGTCATATCCAAAAAGGAAAGACTGGGTGACACCAGAGGTTGAAAACCTATTAAGAAGAAAAAAGGAAACATATCAAGAACGTCTGAAAGCTGAAGATTGTATTTGCCCTAGTGGAAAAACAGACGGATCAAAAGGAATAAAAATTCCGGTAAAAAAAGCAAAGAAAAACTGGCTCAAGAGAGAGAAGGTGAACAGCTTGAAAAATATTTTCCAAAAAGTAATGCAAGAGTCCTTTTTCAGAAAGTTACTATCAAATGAGCTATGAGATGTTGAGGAAACCACCGCCAATGGGAGCTGGCACCTATGGGTGAGAACAGCACGTGGAGCCTCCTGGCCCCCCCGCCTAGGAGCCGGACCTGTTGGCTGCTTCTTGGGTGCAGCGCACTGCCAGAACAGGCAGGGAGCCTGCCATAGCCCCGCTGCACCACTGGCTGGGAGCTGCCCAAGGTAAGCCCATGCCCCAACGCCGAGCTCCTGCCCCAGCCCTGAACGCCCACCCAAACCCGGAGCCTCCTCCTGCACCCCAAACACCTCATCCTAGCCCTGCCCTACCCCAGAGCCCGTACCCCCTCCCACACCCCAAGCCCCTGCCTCAACCTGCAGCCCCCTCTCACATTCTGAATCCTTCAGCCCCACCCCCAGCCTGGAGCCCCCTCCTGCACCACAAACCCCTCTTCCCAAGCAGAGCCCTCAGACAGAGCCCTCACCCCCTCCTGCACCCCAACCCCCTACCCCAGCCCAGTGAAAGTGAGTGAGGGTGGAGGAGAAAAAGCCACTGAGGGAGGGGGAATGTAGTGAGCTGGGGTGAGGCCTCAGAGAAGGGGTGGGGCCTCAGTGAATGGGCAGGGCTAGGGTGTTTGGTTTTGTGCTATTAGAAAGTTGTCAACCCTAGCTGGGTCACCATCTGAGACTGCTATAACATGAAATATATGGCAAAATGTGGCTAAAACAGAGCAGGGAACATATAATTCTCCCCCAAGGAGTTGAGTCACAGATTTAATTAACACATTTTTTTAATAAGCATCATTATCATGGAAGCATGTCCTCTGGAATGGTGGCCAAAGCATGAAGTGGCATACGAATGTTTAGCATATCTGGCACATAAATACCTTGTGATGACAGCTAAAAAAGTGCTATGCAAGTGTCTGTTCTCACTTTCAGGTGACATTGTAAACAAGAAGCAGGCAGCATTATCTCCTGTAAATGTAAACAAACTTGTTTGTCTGTCTGAGCAATTGGCTGAACAAGAAATAGGACTGATTGGACTTGTAGGCTCTGAAGTTTTACATTGTACTCAAAAACAAAACAGTTATGTAACAAAAAAAAAAAAAAACCTATATTTGTAAGTTGCACTTTCACGGCAAAGAGATTGCACTACAGTACTTGTATGAGGTGTATTGAAAAATACTGTTTCTTTTGTTTATCATTTTTACAGTGCAGATATTTGTAATAAAAATAATATCCACTCTGATTTCAGTTACAACACAGAATATATATGAAAGTGTAGAAAAAAGCATCCAAAATATTTAATACATTTCAATTAATATTCTATTGTTTAATAGTGCGATTAAAACTGTGATTAATCATGATTAATTTATTTAATCGTGATTAATTTTTTGAGTTAATTGCATGAGTTAACTGCTATTAACTGACAGCCCTAATTCTACTCCATTGACAGAGAAGCTCTATGGAAAGTACTCAAGTGGTATGGTTTTAGCTGTAAACTGATTCAAATATTGCTGAGTCTGTACAACATATCTTGGCATGCCGTAAGAATCAATGGTGAGCCGACAGTGGTTTGGTTTGAAGTGAAAACTGATGTCAAACAGGGCTGTTTACTCAGTCCAATACTTTTGCTCTATGCTTAGAAAGCATCTCACCCAACTCCCTTAACAACATTGATGGAGGCTGCATGATTACTTTGACTTTGCACATCATATTGTAATAATGCCTACAGAGCAGTACAGCCAAGAAGCAGCAACCAGTTAGTACACAACAGCCAGAGAATGGGGATTAAGAATCAATGAACAAATGACCAGGCTAATGGTAATATAAAAAAAAAAAATCAAGAAACTGGCTAAACTAGTCGTTAATGGTGTAGATGTTGAACAAATACAGAGCTTCCACTTCTTGGTTCCATCATAATATCTTCTATGAAGATGACGTCAAAAAGCAGATAGCTACTCCCATCAGAAAGTTTACATGCCTGACTAAAAACGTTTGGAACCTTAAATCAGTGTCCGTGACAGCTAAAATAAGACTGTATACAACACTTATTGTACCCAAATTTCTTTACAGTTTTGAAACATGGGTACTGACAAAGCATCTGGAGCAAAAGCTGCGAACATCTGAAATGGAGGTGGCTGCACCATATTTTAGGCATGACATAGAAAGGATAGACTAAGAAACAATGATATCCATACAAGATCGAAAGTGCAGTGTGTGACTAAAGTCATCAAAAAGAGCTATATACAATGGTTTGGCCATGTTGCTAGAACAACCTCAGAGTGACTGCCTAAATTGTTCTCTATGGAAAAGTGCACGGTGATAGACGCTGTCAATGTCCAAGAAGAGAGTGGTATAGCAAAATATATAAAACTATTCAGGGTCCCCTACTAGGCTTACATGGCAGCGTAAAACAAATGTAGATTGAATCTGCTCATAACATCAGCCCTGCCCAACCTTGGAAAAAGGAGGACGACTATGATGATGACGATAAAATTGATTCAGATGAACAGGCATTCATTAAAAATATACTTTGACCTTATCTGTACATTTCTACAGCTGAACAGTTGCTCACATCTAGTCACTACCCATCAAACTGAGCAATGGCAGTACCTTTTCAAGACATTAAAATTGTTCTTTTGGCTACATGTAATAGGAGCAAAATAGCTTTCCTTTTGCAGCTTTTGGCTTTAGTCATAGATAGATTACATAGATTGGCCAATGACCTGAAGAAGGACACAGACATATTCAAAACATGTCTAAGAACCAAAGGCATCAATCCACATGTGAGAGCAATCATAGAATAAATGCATTTAAGGTGCCAGGATCTTGATTGCACCTTAAATGAGGAGAGGATAATGCTTACATACTAAGTAATCTGAATAGGTAATTGGATATGCAGTTAGTAACCTTGAAATGTATAAACACCTAACCTATGAGTTATAAGTGGCAATAGCTAATGATCAGCACATGAAATTGCTAATGTTTTCCAGAAATTAACTGGTTTTAGTTTCTAAGATTTTGCCAGTCACAGTGATAAAATGAATGTTTCAAGACTTATTTGAATTTCAAAAAGGCTAAAACAGCATTGTATTTGAATACTGCTTTGAACAGGTAGGGCTTACAGTACCATATTCATCCAGTCCTGAAAAATAAAAGAAAGTATAAATACTGCAGAGCAATAGATTAGTGCCTTTATGCACAACCCTGAGTAAGAAATGGTGTGAAGGTGCACTTTCTCCAGAGGGAAAGCCAAGAGAGTAGGTAGCGTCTAAAAATAGCATTGTGGCTGCAGCAGCGTGGGCTAGCCACCAGGGCCGGATTTTCAATTAGGCACAGTAGGCACGTGCCTAGGGGCACTGGTATTCTAGGGGCCCCTAAAAGTGGGTTAAATGTTAAAAAAGTTAATACATCTCCCCTGTGGGCAGCTGGGGTCCTGGTGTGGATTGGTGGCAACCCAGCTTGTGGGGCTGAAGCAGGGTGAGCGTCCGAGTAGCCTGCCTGAGGGCACTGTGAGCTGGGACTGGGCAGGGTGGCTGCTGAAGGTGCTGGGAGCATCCCAGCCCCTACTCAATCTCGACCAGTCCACAGCCTCCACCCTGTGCTGGGGAGGGTGAAGGAGGGGCGTGTCCAGCATACCATTCACTTGCACAGGCAGAGCTGGCACATGGCTGGTGCGCCAGGCTGTGGGAAGGATGGAAGACACCGGGGGACTGCTCGCTACAGGGAGAGGTACAGTCCCCCATCCTTGCACCTAGCCTGGGGTGGGTGGGCTGCACCCTGGATTGGGCTGGAAGCACCATGTGTGGAGGAGGGTCTTGTGCTTTCCAGGGAGGCTGTGTTTATATTTTTCATCGTTAAGTTTTTTTTTTTTTTTACTGAAAACAGGGGGGCGCTGAAGATGCTTTGCCTAGGGGCATGTAAGGTGTAAATCTGGCCCTGCTAGCCACCTAAGTAGAATTCCACCCTACCTTCTGGGTACATATTTGGGTGGCTACCCCAATCCACTGCCCATGCCATCACAGCCACACTGTTATTTTTGGGTGCTAGCTTGACCAGAGCTAGTGTGTGTGTCTGCCTGTGCTGGAAATTACACCTCCCAGCTGCTGTGTAGACATACCATAAGACAATGGTTCTCAACCTTTCCAGACTGCTGGACCTCTTTCAGGAGTCTGATTTGTCTTACATACCCCCAAGTTTCACCTCACTTAAAATGTACTTGCTTACCAAATAAGACAGACATAAAAATACAAGTGTCACAGCACACTATTACTGAAAAATTGCTGACTGACTCTCTCATTTTTACCATATAATTATAAAATAAATTGACTAGAATATAAATATTGTCCTTACATTTCAGTGTATAGACCAGTGTTGTAAAACGAGGCAAATATCTAGGTAAGTTGATGTATCCCCTGGAAGACCTCTGCATACCCCCAGGGGAATGCGTAGCCCTGGTTGAGAACAACGGGCGTAAGAGACACCCCTCTGAGACAAAATTCTTCTAGTGCTCCCTTCTTTCCAGCCTCACATCTTCCTTGCTACTGCTCTTAAATGGGTCCAATATACACCCACCCTGTGCATGTGCCCAGGTCCACTGGCCAGAATAAGGTAGAAATTCTGTTGCTTTTGCATTCTGAGAACACCTATTGCGCTCTAAACTAAAACTTCCATTGGTATGTTCAACCTTACATCCAGGGTCACTATTTGGGGGAACTATAGGGGAGAGGGCATATGCACCATCCCCATTTTCCCCCCGGCCCCAGGTTTTTGAACTTGCTTCAAGTTACATAGGCCACAGAGCCAGGGGAGGCCAGGGCCTAGCTGCTTTTAAACTGTGGTTCTATACTAAGTCAGTATGGCTGTGGCTGGAGTGGTCCAGAGCATTGCTCCAGCTGCATGGTCACAACACCACTGAAATTTGAATAGACACCCCCCGTATAGCTGGAGGGGCAGAAAGGTCAAGTTGCAGTGTGGGACTTTGAGACCTGGTGGATAGGGTCTGAACTCCCCTCAAATTTGGCTTGGCTGTTCCATATGTCCAAATGGAATGGCAGCCAGGCCAAATGGTGTGGCATGCAGGGAGTCTGTTCCTGTATGAAGGAGCACAAGGGAGTCCATGGAAAACTTGATTCCTGGTGGTACCAGCTCATGCACTGTGTGAGTAAGAGATGAGAGACAAGGTCACCGAAGAGAGGTGGGGAGGGAGGGTATGAGTGAACACCAAAAAGGTATCCCAGCGGTGGGAGACAGGGACCAGAATTTTTAGATACACCCCGCACAAGAAATATCTGAATTGACACCACGGCTTATCTCTGCCTCTTGAACATATGTAATCAGTTACTATTTCTAAAATTATATAATGGAACATCAAACAGATTGGTTACATTGGTGGAAAATGAGATATGCAGGTAGATGTCAGCATATTTTTGTCTACAATCTCTGGCATCTCATTTCTCTCTAAGGGATTTCATGTAGACAGTAAAGAAGTTAAGAGACAGATATTGGTTGCATTCTGCAGGTAAAGGCTTTTGGGAAAGAGGAGCCATTGCCTATTACTAGTCTCTGTATCCTGTTGAAAAGGCTTAATTAAAATTACTGTAGTGCTGTGCTGTCTACTCCAGTTATGTCATGTAAGCAGAATGAGTATTGTGCTATGACCTTTGTCAGTGCCCAAGAGGAAGTTATCCAGGGTTTTTTAATGGGTATGTCTACATTGCAATGTAAGTCCAGGGTTAGTGAGACTCAAGTCTGCAGACCCTGGGTTTGCAAGCCCAAGGGGTGAGTGTCGTCCCTGCATCTTAAACCTATGCTGAGAATTTCTGCATGGGCCCCAACCTGGGGCTCCATCATCCACATTGCAGTACTCAGACCCACGTCAACACCATATTCCAGGCTTCCTAGCACCCCATCACCCAAAGCTGTGGCTTCTCTAGCCCCAGTTTTTAGTGCAGTTTTGGAAAACTTGATGGTCTATCCTGTACATTACAGGAAGCTGTCACAGCCTGCAAAGTTCCAAATAGGTCCTGCTGAGCTGTCTTTTGGGTCTGTACATTCTGGCAACCGGAGCTAGCAACATGGAGGAATCACCATTTGAAGAGCTTCTTTTACTTGCACTTCCACTTCTGTTTCTGTAAACAGGCAGAACATCTATGAGATGCTGGTGGACATTCCATTGGTGGCTTCTGACCCATGAAAGGACCTGATGGAAGAGGAAGAGGAGGACACAGGTGTGGAAGAATCAAATGGCGGCTGCTGCTTGTGACTCCTGTTGTAGCTGCTGATGACTCCTATGTAGATTGGCACTTCTGGAGTGTGTTTGTAGGGGTCACATCAACATGCAGACCTAGCATCAGAAAATTTGCAGGAAGAAAGCTACATTTCTAGAGCTTTGTGAGCAGCTTGCCCCATCATGACACACACAAGGGCAACCATAACAATCCAGAAGCAGGTTGCTATAACCATCTAGAAGCTGGCTACCCCAGTTTGCTACAGGTCCATTCTTAAGAAGCTTGGCATCAGAAAGTCAACCATGGGTAAAGTGGTTGCAAAGGTTTCTGAGGCAATCAGGCATGTGATTTACCCAGAGGTGCTGGGCATAAAGAATATCGCTGAAGTAATTGCTGGCTTTGAGAGAATAGGGTTTCCAAACTCTGCTAGGGCCATTGATGGGACTTCTCCTCAAGGAGCACAGGAGTGCTTATACCATAAAGCTAATATTCCATTATCATGTAGGCACTTATGTACCACAGAGTCTGATTTATGGAAGTCAGCAAGGGCTGTATTGGAAAAGTTCATGATGCTAGGACAGGCAACACTACTCCCACCAAATGACATTGTTATAAATGGAGTTAGTGTCCCCACTTATCTTGGGAGACTCCATGTATACTCCCTTTTGCCTTGGTTTATGAAACCATACCCTGCTCTCAGAGGGCTTAGCAAAAGAAGATTTAATTACATGCTCAGTAGGTGTAGAATGGTGGCTGAATGTGCATTTGGCAGTCTGAAATACCACTGGCACAGTTTACAGACACGTTTGCATGCCTGTGTCTTCAGTACTGTTTTCATTATTGTGGCTTGCTGTGCTCTTCTGTGTGAAGCCAAAGGTAAGCCATTTGCACCGGAATGGAGCTATAACAGTAATGGATTGCTGAACCAGTACCTACAGCCAGAAAACATCGAGGAGTCCTTGTGGCACCTTAGAGACTAACTAATTTATTTGGGCATAAGCTTTCATGGGCTAAAACCCACTTAATCAAATGCATGGAGTGAAAAATACAGTAAGCAGACTCCTTTTTTATGTTTTTACATTTTATGTACTCGCCAGCTTGGTGCTCCGGTGCCAAGATAGGGATATGGGTTCCGTCTATGGCCCCACGACAGTTAGGGAATCCCATATGACAGCCCATGAAAAGATAGGAGTTGCCTTACTAAGTGGGGGGGGGGGTCAGTGCTAATGAGGCCAATTCAATTAAGGTGGAAGTGGCCTATTCTTAACAGTTGACAAGAAGGGGTGAATATCAACAGAGGGAAAATTACTTTTGTAGTGCTAACAAGGTCAATGCAATCAAAGTGGATGTCACCCATTTCCAACAGTTGACAAGAAGGTGTGAGTACCAGCAGAAGGAAAATTACTTTTTGTTGTGACCCATCCCCTCCCAGTCTTTATTCAGGCCTAATTTGATGGTGTCCAGTTTGTAAATTAATTCCAGTTCTACAGTTTCTTGTTGAAGTCTGTTTTTGAAGTTTTTTTGTTGAAGAATTGTTACTTAAGTCTGTTACTAAGTGTCCAGGGAGATTGAAGTGCTCTCCTACTTGTTTTTTGAATGTTGCAATTCTTGAAGCCTGATTTGTGTTCATTTATTCTTTTGCATAGAGACGGTCCAGTTTGGCCAATGTACGTGGCAGAGGGGCTTTGCTGGCATATGATGGAATAGATCGCATTGGTAGATATGCAGGTTAATGAGCCCCTGATTGTGTGGCTGATGTGATTAGATCCTATGATGGTGTCCCCTGAATAGATATGTAGGCACAGTTGGCAACGGGCTTTGTTGCAAGAATAGGTTCCTGGGTTAGCGTTTCTGTTGTGTGGTGTGTAGTTGCTGGTGAGTATTTGCTTCAGGTTGGGGGGCTGTCTGTAAGTGAGGACTGGCCTGTCTCCCAAGGTCTGTGAGAGTAAGGGATCATCCTGCGGGATAGGTTGTAGATCCTTGATGATGCACTGGAGAGGTTTTAGTTGGGGGCTGTAGGTGACGGCTAGTGGCATTGTCTTACTTTCTTTGTTGGGCCTGTCCTGTAGTAGGTGACTTCTGGGTACCCTTCTGGCTCTGTCAATCTGTTTCTTCACTTCACCAAGTGGGTATTGTAGTTTTAAGAATGCTTGATAGAGATGTAGGTGTTTGTCTCTGTCTGAGGGATTGGAGCAAATGTGGCTGTATCTTAGAGCTTGGTTGTAGACCAAGGATCATGTGCTGTGGTCTGGATGAAAGCTGGAGGTATGTAGGTAAGTATAGCAGTCAGTAGGTTTCTGGTATAGGGTGAGGTTTATGTGACCATCACTTATTTGCACTGTAGTGTCCAGGAAGTGGATCTCTTGTGTGGATTGGTCCAGGCTGAGGTTGATCGTGTGGTGGAAATTGTTGAAATCCTGGTGGAATTCCTCAAGGGCCTCCTTCCCATGGGTCCAGATGATGAAGATGTCATCAATGTAGCACAAGTAGAGTATGGGTGCTAGGGAATGAGAGCTGAGGAAGCGTTGTTCGCTTATGCCCAAATAAATTTGTTAGTCTCTAAGGTGCCACAAGGACTCCTCGTTGTTTTTGCTGGTACAGACTAACACGGCTACCATTCTGAAACCTACAGCCAGAAAGTGCACCTATCACAATTGGAGCAGCATGTACCCAGTCAACACAAATCAGGGGTGGACTTGCATGGGCCAATGGAAGAGAGAGAATAGTATGTTTATAAATATTTTTGTACAGTAAATAAAGTAATGTCACATCAGGCACTGAAATGTGAGGGTGGATTGTGATACATTATAATTATGAATGACATGACTGCTTACAAAGTGTGGGTGGAGAATTGATTTCCATGCTGTGATAAAGTGGCATAGACAGAAAGGTCCAGAGAGAAGTTTGGAGTGGCAAGATGTTCAGAGGGGATATGACATAGGGCCTTTGCCCCAAAAATTGTCAGACTTGGCCAGTAGGTGGCTGAGGCCAGATGACAAAGGAATTGGGGATATCATGGACTCTTCTTGGGGAGACTCTCTATAACAATCACTCAAAAGTCGCTAAGATTTGGGTGCAGAGACATCAACCTGCTACATTAGAAGCTACCATGAAACTCACTGAAAAATATGTGGAGGTGGACATCCCTAATAAGCCAGCTTGTCCATTTAGAGGACCTACTGGTGATAAAGATTCCAGAAAAGGAGAAAAAGCAAGGAGACCCCACCCATGTGTTCATTGGTCAGGAGAGACTGGGTAAAGCCCTACTGGATGGTACCAGGGGAGAGTTTAAAACGATTGCATATTCATGGGAAGGAGAAAATCTGCCCAATGGCCAGAGTACCTCTGGAGATTCAGGGAACATTTATATTTCAGCAGGTTGGCGTGATCAGGAATTTGCCCCAACCATTATTATGCACAACAGATTAGAGCCCTTTTCCTTTGGAGAAGGGAAGAATTGTCCAGAGACTGAAATGGCCAGCAGAAGCAGGGCCAGAGCGAGCATGTAAGGTGTCAAGGAATAGGTCTAGCTGCTAAAGCGGGCCTAGGGAAAGAAGAAATGGGACTTGCTGGATGGGACGCAAGCCAAGAACCCAAGGACTTGGGAGAAGACCTGAAGATAGAGGAGAATAAACGGGGGGGGGGGGAATAGAACATGATTTAGTGGAGAAAGAAGGCATAAGGGGATGTAAACAGGATGACAACCAGAAGGGTCCTGAGCAAGAACAATTGGGGTAGAAGTCTGAAGTAACTTGGATGAGATAGGAGAAAGGGAGACCTTACAAGCAGTAGAGGAGCCCAAAGAGGATAGGTGGGCAGAAACAGAAGTGTAGGGGTTACACCCTCCTTCAGAGTGCACCTTTTGTGGGTGGAGGATGGAAGTGACCTCCACAGAAGTGCCAGCGAGCCAGCTGAAAGAAATTCTGTCCATGAGAGGGGATGGTAGCCCCCAGAGGAGTCAATCTCTGGGAGGAGAGGCACCCCAGTAGGAAAACAAAAGGTGGGGAGATATGTGACAGTGTGAATTGTCTAAGGCTGACTCACCACTGAGTGCACTTAGCAAGTGTCCCCAAATGGAGGGGATAATTGTTTAAGGACTGGATTATTAACCAATTAACAAGGTGAGTCATCTTGTCAGGTGAGGACAGTCACCAGAGATAGAAAGAGGAAGGAGGGGAAGAGCAAGAGAAGCCCAAGTTCTCAGGGAAGTGAGATCTCTTCCTCCTCTCACCCTGTGCCTAAGGAGAAGGTAAAAACCTTATGTTGTGGAGGGATAAGAACTTGTATAGCACAAGAGAAAAAAATGCACTCAGTGTTGAACTTCTCACTGGTGTGCATGAGGACTTTTGCAGCAAGGACTCCAGGGTGAGGGAGCCCCACCTGTGATAAGTCTTGTTGTTATGAATAATAGGATGGATTATGAAATGGGAGTTGGGGATGAGTGGCAAAAACTGTGGATTTACAATAGGACTTAGTGTAGAGAAATGTATTGAGAAATAGTGTTTGCATAAAACTTCCCAGTTGTCCCTTCTGTGTTTACCTTTATTATTTGAAATACTCTTTATATGATGTGATGCAATGATAGCAATGCAATTTCTTAATAAAATAAGAAACTTATATATTAGAAAAGCACAATATTAAACCATTGTCAGGCAGGCCAGCCACGAGTAGTATGTCAAAACACCAGTAATAAACCAACACCAAAACATTTAACAAAAACAAAGTGCGTGAGCAATGAAACCACTTCCAAACAGTATGCCCCCTACAGTTGCGCATCCCATGGCCATCCTCATTCTCCTTTCTGTTCCCTCCATATTTAGCATGCACTGGGCACTCCTGCAAGAGGTCTGCAGGGAAGAGTGGGTCAGCATGGGGGTGCAGGTATGCAGGGGGAGGGGCCTCCAAGAGGGTGGAGGACTGCATCGGGGGTAGACTTTTCCTCTCCAGATGCTGTTAAGTTACAATTACATGGAACACCCAACCATGGAATTGGGAGGGAAATCAGAACATGATGTGGGTGCAACACAAGCCTGTACGCTGGTGGCCATAAGCATAAGCAGCCTCTTAACTAGGTTTTTCTGATAGGTCCTATCTGTCTCTCTCAGCCAATGTTCCTGCTCTAGAAACTGCACTGCAAGCCTGTCCTTGCGAGCTGAAAATCAGTCCTCTTGCTCTGCAGCCTGTCTGTGCCTTTCTATTTGCTTTGAATCCTTCTCCCTCTGGTACTGCACTTGCCTTTTGGCCCTATCCAGAATGTCCACCATGTGTTCATCACAGAAATGCTTCCATTTGGATGAGTCCGTGATAGTTCTGCATCCCAGGGACCTGCCAGATTGGGCCTATGCTGCCAAGGTGGAAGGACCAGGAAAGCTTGAAGGACCATCAGAGCACGAAAGACATAAAAGCAGACATCAAACAGGGCATTATTGTTTCAGTGCTTCATAACTGGTTCAGTGCATCCCTAGGCCTCGTGAAATCTAAGACCAAAAAATGGTACTTTGTAAAACTGAGCTTTAATATATTCCAAGAGGGATGCCTGAGCTCCCAGATGCTCCTTGGACAAATCTCAGTTAATCACAGTGAAAAGACTGCACAGATAATGGTAAGTTACAATTTAATTCTCTTCTGGTTTGTTTGCTTAAAAATTGCAGAGCTCTTTGGCCTTTATTTGGCTCCCCCCCGACCATATTTTATTACATCAGTCTTGCCTATACTTTCAGGCAGTCTGCATTCTTGAGAAAATAACAATCCTAGTGGCTCCAGAATGGGAGATTTTATTCCAAGCTGCTGCTGGCTAGCTGGTATGTACACCACAAAGATTTTCAAATTTATTGTGACAGAGCAGCACACCTACAAGTGGAGTGGGCTGGTGATCCACAGATGTGGGCCTGAAAAATACACTCTCCCTCAAAATTTGACTACCAATCTGGAGTTCCTACTACAGGAAAAGTTTGCAGCTGTCAGCACCCAAGATTGGGTCAAAATTCATTAGTGAATCAACCAGATGCTGCATTAGTATCCACATGAATGACTACCATATGGCTCCTGATGTCGGCTGCTCTGAACATATCTACCCAGGGACTACATGCAAACACACATGATAATACAGGCTTTCAAAGAACTAAACAGCCAGCCCATCCCTCCCCGGTACATTTCTGGACTGCATACAACCCCCTGGCCATACTCCAGACATGGATTTGATCACCCAGGGACTATATTTAGGCTTCCACCACCACATCACACAGTTTTCTATTTTCAGGTTGTTATGTTGTGGCATACCCAATTTGTACTGCATGGTCTACTAAAAGGGAAGGCAATATAAGTTTCTTACATTAAACAGCCTGACACATCTCTGCAAGAATATGCAAGTTTCTAGTAAAAAGTTAATTTTAAAAGCTTGTTTCACTGTTGTTTAAGCTTCCCATTCTCTAGTTTGAATATCATTTGGTGGGAGACAGGTGATGTCCGGCTGCTGGCATGCAATCTGCCACTAGCAGATAAATGCTGCTGCTCATGGCTTGTAATAAATTCTACATTGGATTGTAAACCAGAAATTCCTCCCATCCCTGTATTTATAACAACAAACACGGAACCAGAAACTTACCAGGCTCAGGGACTACTTCTACATCTTGTTTTGGATTCTGGCTCAATAGTGGGCAGCTCTTCCAAGTAGGGACCCAGAATGTGCTGTAGCTGCTGTGGTAGAAAAGCCTCCTCAGGAATCAGTTTGAGTACAAGTCACTTTGGCAGTCTGATCCTAGCACCTGCTAGTTCCTCTCCAGTCCTATACTGGATTCATGGGAGAGACAGTCACCATCCCAGATGACCAGACTGTTGTGAAAAACTGCTGGCTCTGTGCTCAGTACAGTACCCAAACACAAGAAAGGGTTCACTCTGCATGCAGCTTAGTGGTTAGAACAAAATAGAAGGGTTAAACGCAGAACATCTGTGCTTGAACCAGGGAGGGGTGCTTCCATTTCCTGGGAGTTGATTGACCAGTCTTGGGATCGAAAGGACAAATTCCCATGGATTGTGGTATACTGTTGGTGCACTCTCAGAACCCCAGTATTGGGGTCCTGGGCCCAAGCTGTGTCCACATTGCAAAATGATGAGAGTTTGAACCCAAGTCCCTGTGGGGCCTGGGCCCGAGCCTAAAGTAGACTGAATTGTGTGTGGACAGAAGGGGACTTGGGCTTGAGTCGGAGCCAGGATTTATGCTGCAGTGTAGACATACCCTTCAGAGCTATCTCCATGACAGGAGCTCATCTGAAGCCTGAGTATATAGCATCGTGACCCAGATGTCATGGGTTACTAGAACATGCTTTGTGATGGGGTGTGTACCCTGTGCAATGCAGAGCATAAATTAGGTTAATTAACCTGATAATCTGCAGCTGGAGGACAGTCAGGGAATGAAAGGTTGATTGATGATGGAGCCCAGCTGAAAAGGAACAGGTGGGCCTGGTATAAAGCCAGTTGGATGAAAGGATGTGTGTTTAGTGCTATGGACTTAAGTAGTGTGTAGGTGCTCCCTGGGAGGAGGGAGTTTGGACTGGTAAACTGTGATGGGGGAGAGCCAGTAGATGTAGGAAGGAGTCTTGGTAAAAGGCAACAGGCTCTAGGTGAAAGCAGACCATGGTTGCTAAACATGGTGTTCTGGGACCAAAATCCAGAGCAGAGGGCAGGCCCAGGTTCCCCTACCAGCCACTGGGGAAGTGGCACTCACTGGGTAGTGGAGCAGAAGACTGCCTGGGACAATTGTTTGATAGGACTTTGCTATCCTGGAAGGGGAGGGCTATAGTGACTTGGTTGGAGATCCAAAACTCAGAGATAGAGAGCACCTCGAATCAGAGAGAGAGTGAGATGTGGGGCAGGCAGCAGGACATGTGAACAAGCTGGAAGGGGACATTGGAAAGAGTTAATCCCCTGAACAGATAGGAGGAAGCACCCTAGTGGTGAGTGGACTCTGTGACAGATTGTCACTACTTTCTCAATCATTTTACCTAGGACTAGGGTGTTAGAGGAATAGTTGGAGAGGTGTGTGTTTTCTGCAACAAGTGTGTTTGGGGGGGCAGGCAGATCAGGTGCAGTTACTGCACTTTTCTGGAAAGTTCTAGGATTGGCAGGTTTAGCTTCTCTGGAGGAGGTATGGATTATTTCTGTAATCATTATGCATAGTTCTTCACCAGCCAGGAGAGCATAGATCTGTTTTGCAGATGATAGCTCAAATATTCAGGCCTTCTTAAGCTTCATTGTGCTGTGGGGCATTGGTGGGAGGTACCAATGACATCTGGTCCAGTATAGCTGCCTTTTGCTTCTGAAAAATAGTGAATATATGAATACTATTGAAAATTGCCTTGGGTCCACAATAGTTAAACATTAGTATGAAGCACCATAACATGTAGAAGAGGGGCAGAGAGGATTCAGGAATTCCATTATGTGAACTTTGACCTACCCTGAAGTGCTCTCCTCAGGGTAGTAGCCTTTGGTGGGCCATGGAGAAAGTAAGTATTGTAGTACATGGGCAATGTCCTCTGTGACAGAAAGAAGCTCCAGCCTGTGGGGGTACTGTCTCTCTAAGGTGTGCTTTGGGCCCATTAGCAACCAAACTACCGTGGTCACTGTCTAGATACAGGTGAAGCTGAACTAGTTAAGAGCTATATCTCTGTGCTTTTATAGCACCTTTCCTCGGAGGATCTCAAATCACTTCCTGCAATATTAATTTCCTATGCAGTCTGTTAGAAATCTTGTTCATTTTAGCATGCAATGTAGAGTAACTGCTCTCACCTCAACACACTCTTCTATCCACTCCAAATGGACCTCTCCCCCCCCCCCCCAATGGCACTGTGCTAGCTCAGAAGATTATCTGCGGCTTGGAGGGGAAGGGGGAGCATGCTGCATTGGGTCCTCTCTTTCCTCTAGTTCAGGGGCTGTTTTGATCTTTAAAACTTTTTTACTCTGGTCTACTAGTAACCGATAAGGGTCACATAGGGCCCAAAGACACACTATGATAGGAGTGGGCAAACTACGGCCTGTGGGCTGCATCCGGCCCTTCAGAAATTTCAATCTGGCCCTCAAGCTCCTGCCAGGGAGCGGGGTCCGGGGCTTGCCCTATCTGTGCAGCTCTCAGAAGCAGTGGCCTGTCCCCCCTCCAGCTCCTAAGCATAGGGGCAGCCGGGTGGCTTTGCTGCACACTGTCTCATCCACAGGCACCACCCCTGCAGCTCCCATTGGCCAGGAACCGTGGCCAATGGGAGCAGCAGAGCGGTACCTGCAGAAGGTACAGGGCGCAGAGCCACCTGGCTGTGCCTCCATGTAGGAGCTGGAGGGAGGACATGCTGCTACTCCCAAGAGCTGCTTGAAGTAAGTGCTGCCCGGAGCCTGCACCCAACCCCCTGCCAGAGCCCTGATCCCCCTCAGTCCTGGTCCGGACCACCCTCCTGCACCTCCAACCCCTCACCCCAAGCCCCACCCCAGAGCCTGCACCCGCCAGCCGGAGCCCTCATCTCCTCCTGCCCTCCAACCCCCCATTTCATGAGCATTCATGGCCCACCATACAATTTCCATACCTAGATGTGGCCCTCTGGCCAAAAAGTTTGCCCACCCCTGTACTATGATCTTGCTTGAATAACCAAGAGAAAACAGTGTCCCCTAAAGTTTGAAGGTGAGATAGAAAAGAACATGTATATCTTAATGTGCATATTCAAAATTATCCTTAAAAAGGGGATTACAATTTTATCATGAGCTCCAATGGAGTCTAATTGTCTTGTACCAATGTGGCACAGAAACAATACCAATCAGTTTAAGACCAAACTGAGTAAACTCAGAAAGAATCTGGAACTAAAATATTCAGATAAGCTAGAGCTTCCAGTGACTTAGGCTGGATTGTGAAAGGTATTTGGGGAACTAAAGATGTAGTTAGGCACCAAACTTGCAAAGGGGTTTTACCTATTAGGTGACTAACTCCCATTGAAATTAGTGCCTATCTGTACCTTTGGGCACCTAAATATCTTTGAAAATCTGGCTCCTTGTTACCACTAATAACTCCAGGGAAATGAAAGGGAAGAAGTATCAGTAAGAGACCTAGAGTTTAGGAAGTGTGATAGGAGTAATAAAATGCTGAGATCCTGAAATGTGAACCACTATATTTTTAATGTATCCATGGTGAACAGTGAAACATATGCATGCATAATGAAACAGGCAAGTCCTCAAGGCTTTACAACAGTTCTATAATGTATCATGGCCTGGAAAGCTTTATTTTAGTAATCCAGTTAAAGATGAAATATTAATCTCTAACTTTTGGTACCAAATCTTTTCGTTTCCCAACAATGGGATAAAACCTTGAATTTACCCCAGCCTCAAGGAATTTGGGTCCAATTCAGGATTATTGTGGGGGGTTGATTTTGCAAAACAAAATTTGAGCAATTAGATCTGGCAAAACCAGGACCCCACTTGTCACATACATAAATACATCCTGCTCACTTTACTCATGCTACAAGATATGCAATGGGCTGCTTACTTGAATAAAGCAAGCAGAATGTGATTTCTATACAGGGTCACACCTTCAGCTAATGCTTAGCCATGGTGAGGGCAGCTGAAGAAAGGTGTGTGTGTGTGTGTGTGTGTGTGTGCACAAAGATGTCCTTTGCACCCACCCACGGCCATCTGGCTACTGGGCGGATCTGAGGCATGAAGGCTTCTCTAATTTACACTAGCTGTCAAAGGTCCCAGCAGCTCTTCCAGCATCTGGGGATCCCCAGGAAACAGGGACATACTGCCCATGTCTCCTTCCTCCTGGCCACTGTAGGAGCTATTACGGTGGCTGGATATCACTTGCTCCCCCCGACCCCCCATAGGGGAATTCTGCAGTGGCAGGTTAGGCCAGCTTTAGGGCAGATTTGTGCTGCCAGAGTAGCACAAAGACATCTTAACACTGAGAAGGATCTGGCTCTCATTATCTCATTCTCCTCTCATATAGCTGGTGCAAATCTGGACTAATGCCATTCAAGTCAGTGGGTTTACACCACTGTAAAACCAGCATAAGTGAGAAAAGAATCACTGTATAAGAAAAACAAACGGATATCAGCTGAAGAATTTACCAAAGTCAGACTCATCTGTACTGAATTTCTCACACTAGCTCTTAAGATGACTGTGAGTGTAGCAAAGCTGGGATTCTCTCCTCTCTGTGCACCCCCCAGTGAAGTTTCCTAGAATGCTGACTCTTAAAGTCCCATCCACATAATTTCAATATGTAAATAATTACCCCCATATTTTCCCTCACTCAGGGAAGCTTTAAAATCCATATTTAAAATGAACGTGCAGCTTGTTAACATCCCAAACATACCTGTGCTGCCCTGCCTCTTTAAATGGCCAGCTCTCAAGTTGGGCCAGTGCCTTAGGAAACAGCATGCCATTGCAGCTGTTATGGACAAGTCGGGAAAATATTACACAGATACTCTTATTTCTTTTGAAAAAGGAAAATACATGGCTTATGAGAGGCTCTGAGGTGAGAAGGGAAGACAGTCTCTAGGGAAATTAATGAAGTTAGAGGCATTTTGGCCATTAGAAAGAAGTGAAAGGCATTTTTGCTCTTTACACGAGTCAGACTGTCTATTGATCAGATTATGTTGCTGACTCTTATTTTGCCCTGTTTCCTCAGAGCTATGGTGCTCCCTATTGTATTATTTCTTCCCTCACCCCCCAAACTCAATTGGGAACAAATGGCCATTCTATGGTATCATGTAAAGGAAAATCTATCTTCAGACTAAACCTAAAGATTCCTAAAATTAATTTGGAGCCAAGGAAAATATTAGTGTTTACTTATTTTGCTATCTGGATTACTACCTGTCGTCATAATGAACTGTGGCACTGAAATATGTTTGTCTTCATGAGCTTTTTTGAAACACAAAAGGGAGTCCAAATTTGATCTTTTTTAAAATCTGAGGTAGAAAAGTGTTGTCCTTGGGAAGTTTGAGATGTTGCATGTGGAATAGCTTCTTAAAAGTAAAGTAAACTCTCTCTTCCTCCTTCCACTTCGCGCCTCCCCGCGCCCCCCCCCCCCCAAAAAAAGAGATGCACTTACTCCTTTCTTTGCTGTGCTAAGCAACAACTCCTGTCTACACTTCATGGTCATGGAGAGAAACATCTCTGCATTTTCACAGAATTTGAGAAGCCTGCTTAGATGTTTACTCCCTGCAATACAGGGAGACTGATCTGTGTGTGGAGCAGGAGAATTGGCCTACCTAGATCTACTGGTCATTATCCCCAGGGAAGCAGGATTAAAGGAACACTGGGAAGTGGCTCAATAACCCAGATTTTGCTAGGGTTCCCCATCTTCTCTCCCCTCCCCGCAGTCTCAGAGCCTTAGTGGTGACTGCTGGGTAGCTCTTCTGCAGCTTTGTGATCTGTGGAAGAGAAGATTCCTTCCCCGCTAAGCTTCATCAAATGCCATTTGCCATGGGCATTAGTGGGATAACTAACCTCAAATGTTTCCCCTGGCCTCTGCCTGAAAAAGCATGGCTTCAATATGGGCCTGATCCTCAGCTAGTGTAAATTGGTATAGCTCAACTGAAGTCAGAGCTGTGCTGATTTAAATCAACTAAGGATTTGATCCAAAGTTTTCAAACATCCATTCATCCTCTGTAAGGTCTTATTTAGTGATCTTTGGGTTAAGCACTGGGCAAGTGACTTTGCTCTGTGTAAGGTGATTTTACAATGATTTTGTTATACTCCATATGCAATGATTTTTAGCTGTCTCCCTGCAGCTAATGTTAATGAAAACTGTGTGGCTAAATCAATGGGCTCTGTTTTTAATACCCCATCCATAAAGTCTCAGTGTGCTCTGGGATTTTGGTATGGCATTGTATCATATGGACCAGTATGAAATGTGTATCTTTATTAATTACTCACCAATGAAGTGTGGAGTAGGATAAGTGCCAAATAATCAAAGGCGCTTATGTTTTCAAAGTAGGAACCAATTATTTCATCTAAAGACCAACACAATATCTGGTAATTGATCTACCAAATCTTCTATAGACCAGATATCTTGGAATCTGAAATAGTGAACGTTACATATTTATCTGTTATTTATCATGTCTCGAAGTATTTCTAATACATAATTTTGCATCCCTTATAATATTGTAGAGGATTAGATAAATTTTAAGAAAAATGTGTTTTTGGAATTGCTTGTGAAAGTACTGAGATTGCGTATGCATTTCTGCAAGCAGCTACTGTGATTAAATGTGCAATTGTGCAAATATTTGTTCTGAAAATGTAAATCACTATTTTTCAGATAGTGTTGAATCCATTTTTTGCTAGTCAGCAAAAAAATTTGGAGCTTTTGACAGCTGCTATAGAAACCGTAGTTACAACTATGCACTTTCTACTGTTCAAACACTCTTTGAATATGTAGATGATAATAGTGACTCAGTACCCCAGTATCGGTCTATTACTTTGTTTAAAACTAGCACATTTCTAGTTCACCTGCCAATGCAATATTTCCTCCTTTTGTTAAGACTAATAATAAATTAATTTATACTATAACTATATTTAAAATATGCTTCTACTCTAAAAGTAACTAGGAAAAATGGCATAGTTTTACTCCAGAAATCTGCTCTCTGCATTTATTCAGTATAACTTCAGTTTATATGACATTTTTACAACTTTTACACCTTCAGAGAAAACAGAGATCTGTGAGAAAGAACTGTCTGTTCTGGTTTGGGCATTGTACATCTTCCTATTAGTCTATTCTACATTTTTTTTAAAAAAAAAGACAGTATAATACCACTAACACAGGATTTAGGTGACCCTTATGTCACTTCCGTTGACCTATGCTGCTTATAGATTTGCAATAGTCTTTATTAGTTATTTCTGTTTTATTTTAGTGCCTCCAGTGTGCTCAGAATTTTATGAAAAAAGCCCCCAAAACAAAACATTGACCATCTTGAGTAGACAAAGTGTAGGGTTCTGATTCAGGAGAACATTCGTATTTGACAGCACTTAAGCCCATGCTGATTTTTTTTTTCTTGACTAGGTTGGATTTTAGCACATGTGCTGAAGTTAAACATGTGCCTAAGTGATTTACTGATTTGCGGGGGCACGCTTATGTAGGAAATCTGGTGTTATCTCTAAGTCTTGAGCAACTCAGTAGGGATGCTAATGGTCTTCATATCCCATTGACTTCCGTGGAAGCTGAGGATGTTCTGCACGTTGCAGAATTGAGCTCTTAGTGATTAGGTATTTAGGAGCCCTTCTCCAGCGTTCACTGAAATCAATGGCAATATTCCAAGTGACAAGCCGTGCAGAATCAGAACCTAAGATCTCATTCCATTAATGAACCATAGTTCTCAAGAAAAAAAATTATCCTACCAACAAATGAATACTTAAAATAGGCAAAATTAAGAATTCCAAGTGGAAAAAAGACTCTTGTATCACAGCTTCTCCAGATTTCATTCATGATTCTTCTTACTATATAGTGTCTGCCTTGCACTAGAACACAGCATAATCTCTGATCTGCTATGTTCTCTTTGCTACTTTATGGTGAGAGGTTTTTTTTAAAAATATATAATTATCTTATTGGGTTTTTTTTTTAAGTCACAACGCGCTTTGCCCACTTTCTCTGCACAGAAGGTTTGTTAGGGACATTTATTTCTTTCACCATATAGCATTCTGTGCAACATTTGGATCATTTCAGTAACTAACGTTTTTGTTTTATTAACAATGGTTTAATTTGACATGCTGCATAATGCATGTGCAATAACAGTGCCATGTTTGATGGATAAATGCCTAAGAGAAATTCAAATTGGCTAATAAATAAAATTGAATTTAGGTATCCCATTCAATTTAAGCAAACTTGTCATGGATTATTAACTGTACTAACTAATGCCTTGTTTATATCGATGCATATATAACTTGAAACCTTTTTGAAGGATTATAGTTTGAAATTGCCAAGTATTTGAGCCCATTATTGACAAGGATTATTAATGCTTCTTTGTGGGTGGGCAAGTTGCCAGCACCACTTAAGCAGCAGTTAGAACATGTCTTTGGACACTGGTAACCTTTATGTCCTATCTTGAGACTGAGAATATTTATGTCCTGTCTTCCTTTGCTGGTGAAGGTTATTGAAGAGGAGGGGATGGAGCAGGTCCAGTTACACCTTGTATAATCAGGGTGTTACACACAGAGATGTATACCTGTAAAGACTGTGACTTTGAGTTGATGCAAATGATATCATGTCCTTGTCACAGTTCCCTGGATAACTGCACCTTTGAACTCCTCCTGGTCTCTTTGGCCTTACTGAATTCCAGGAGGTAGATGGGTGCAATCCCTCCTACACCTAAAGGCCCCTCCCTGAACCTTAGGAGAAAAGCTAATGGACCAGGGGTTCAGCTGAGTATGGGGGACAACTAAGGAATAACAGAGTCAAGAGTGGGGAACATAGGTTCAAAATTATGGATCCAGCTGGTCTCTTTGGAGTCCACAACCACTTCAGGTGTCAGGCCTCCAGCCATCAGCTCCATTGTGGTGGAATCATGTGATTGTCCCACTCTCAGACCAGATTTTAGGCTGTGCAATCCCTTGTTGCTAACCATGACTTACCTCAGCAGGCCTTACTTATGTTCAGCACCTGCAGTTCTGTTTGCTCTAGGTTAATACAGTGAACAGACAGCCTACTTAAAAGCATTTCAGAGCAGAAAGGTCTTAAAACAATAAACGGACAATATAGGGGTCTAGCTCACCAAGTATCTATCCATCTTCCACGTCGGGATCCTGGTAGGTCTAAGCCTCCTATAGATTCTCCAGGACTGCCACTAAGTCTTTCAATTGCTTGTTTCTCCTCCCTGTTTAAAAACACACACATTCTCCCTACCCAAGCTAGATTTTCCTCTTTGAGGTTTTCCCCCGATCTGGCTCCCTCTTATGTTCCCCTCCCCTTATCTCTAATTTCGTACTATGCCCCTGTGATGGGACAGAGTGGCCCCGCACTGGTACTGCAGGGGTTAACCCTTCCTTCCTTCCTGGCAGAGGAGTCCCCGCCACGGAAGCCCTGCTGGGCATGCTCCAACTGGAGACTAGGTATAAAAGCCTGCAAAGGTGCTCCATCTGGGCTGACCACTGGAGGAGGAGGCGGCACACCGCCAGCTCCTGAGGAGGGCTAGCCAAGCCGGGACGCACCTGGACTCCCAGACGGAGGTCTCGACAGGAGGGGAAGGACCGGAGGACTCCCCCACCCCGGAGTGGAGAACACGATGTTGAGGGTAGGAAGTGACCCAGGGGAACTTTAGAGACAAGCAGCATTAAAGCTGCACTGACACTTGGCGTGTTGCGGGCAGATCCCCGCCGAGCTAAGCGCAAGGGGGAACCTTGCCAATAGGTGAGCCCTGGGTCGGGACCCGGTGGAGAGGGCGGGCCTGGATCCCCCTACCACTCCGACCATGGGATACACTTCCCTGCCTGAGAGGGGGAAGGCTATGGACTCTGGTCAGTGGGCCACACTGTCTGATATGCAGGGCGAGCTATATGGACTCTGGCCATTGGGCCATGCTGCCCTGATACTCAGGATGAGCTATATGGGCTTTGGCCATTGGGCCATGCTGCCCTGATACTTGGGGCAAGACACATGGACGTGGATCATTAGGTCCCGCTACCCCGACCAAGGGGTGAGCACGGGGAAACCGGCCATTGGGACGCCCTTAAAAGGACGGGCGTGGGAACTTAAGAGTGGCGAGGCCCCGATACCCCATGCACCCCTGCCACAGCCCCCTTCAAATTTTCATCTGATCCTGCTCTTCCCAATACCCTCCCCTGCTACTTCTGGTTCCCTACATCATCCCCTTTAAGTAATCCCCTGTCTCCCCCCCCTCTTTTAAATTTTCCCAATCTCGTTGGCTTGGCTATCTCCTAGACCTCCCTCATCTGTCCTTCCACATCCTCCTTTTGATTTTATCCCTTTCCCCCTCTCCTTTCATTCCCCCATTTGGTTTTCCCCTTCTTCTATATCTAGTGCATGGTCCCCAGTATAGCAACAGTCATAGAGACATGGCTAAAGCAAAGCCCCATATCACTCTGCTTAGTGCTGCTCTTTATATCCATAGCCACCAACCGGCTATAATCAAGGTGGAGTCAGTGGTGATATTCTTACAGTGGGATGGGGGGAGAGCGGGGGAGGGGGGAGGGCACATTGTCTTCTCTAGGTCTCTAATCATATAAACCCTTCCTAGGGGCTGTCTACCAGGTATCTGCAGCTGTCCCAGTGAAGAAAATGCAGCAACTGCTTAAGCACTTCAGGGGTCCCCCAGAATTCAGATTCTCCCAGCCATATTGGGTGACTTAACTGCTCTGCGGCACATAGGAGTGCTGGAAAGAGACAGCCCTTGATTGTCTAGCTCACTTGCATAACATGGGTCAGGGTTACAAAAGATGGATAATTCTATCACTGGCTGAAATGTCTACTATCACATCTTCTCTCTCCTTCCCACCCACTCACAAACATACACACTTTTTTTTTGGGGGGGGGGGCGGGCGGAGGAGGAAAATGAAAGTAAAACATTATCAACCAAAACCAATATCTGTAGACTGAATTGGACCTTGTGTATAGTTTTGGTTTTTGCTCTTTTTTTTTATATTACAGCTTATAGCTGTGGCAGCAAAACTTATACTACCCATAACGTGTAGCTCTGTATACTGAATGTCTGTGGAGTACAGTATATTTACATCTTGATTGTTTTTAATAATGCATTTAATTACAGTTGTCAGTTGATATTTTTCATGATGGAACCATAATGTTTGGCTGCTAATGATATCAAATTGTTTGATTTTTTCTAATTTTAATGTCTTTCTCTGCAAAATGGGTCTTAATATTTGTGATAGTGAAAATGGAAATTAAGGATCTTTTCGTGATGCAAGAGTACTATTATGAATATTTCTTAGTCTGTTTGAGAGTTATGAAGGATTTTTATTTATAAGACACTACAAAGATTACAGTAAGATACTTAAGCTACTCTAAAAAGTGGGGGAAAGGAAAAATACTTTACTGACTTGAACTCTCTGGATATTGAGAGTCATACCCCCTGACTTTACTGACAAAAGTAAGTTTTGATTCTTATTCATCCTGCACAGCTAGCACACCTATGGAAGAGTGAACTAGATTCAGTATGTTCTTGTGTATAAGAAGTTTTTTACAAAGTTCCAATTACAGTACCTCGCTGACTTGGTATAATCCCGGTGATGGAATTGGGAGTTGCACAGGTGTGGCTAAGGGAAAAAATTGGCTTGCAGAATTTAATTCCTAGGCTCAGTTTGCAGGGCTGGCAGTAAGAAAATATTTATAAATAAAGATTTTTTTTTCCTATGGAAGTTACTGAGAGAGAATAAAAATGGAGCCTCCACTCCTACAGAGCAGAAGTGTACTGGGGAAGGGGAGAAGAACACACACACACCACCACCAAAGTTCAAGTGATAGTGTCCTGATTCTGCTCCTGTGGCAGTCACTCAATTAGAACTGGTTGGGAATTTTCTGATAAAATGTTTTGCCATTTGAAAGTGCCAGTTTGTCAAAACCAGAACTTTTGACAGAAGCATACTCGTTTCGATGAAGATTTAGTCAGGAAAGTTTCTCAGGTCCAGAATGGAATTTCTGGTCAAGACCAGAAAGAGGGGGCCCCATCTCCAAATTGCTAACAGCCCAATGCTTTAAATCAAGCATAGTGGGAACTTGAATGTGGGGCATGATTCTGTGCAGCTTTGTGAGTGCCAGTTTTATGTTAGTGCCACTCCATTGATTTCAACAGAGGTACATCCATTTTACACCAGTGTAAGACAGTGTAGAATCATGCTCATGATGTGGAATAGGAAGGTCATGAGTGAAGTTGGGTAAAAGCAAGAATAAAAACAACCATTCGCTTTCAGCCAAGGGTCATTTACTTTGAATATCAGCACTTTTTGGATTAGATAGCATATCTGTTTGCATTTGTATAATGGATTCCTTATCCTGATTGAGGCCTTTGGGTGCTAATGTAATATAAAAAATGAAAATAATGAAGCCAAAATAATGAAGTTGCCTGAAATTTGGCAGGCACTTCATGCATAGGTGCAGTAGAGGCTTTCAGGGGGGAAAAAGCAGTAAGATATCACATCTAATTTGATATGTAATGGAACAAAAAAGGTATAGTCAAAACTCATATTTCAGAATAAATGCATTCTGAAGTTAAAAAAATTAAAACAAAGCTTAATTTTACATGAATAACAAAGGTATAATACTATGGAGATGTCAGCACAAGCAGATCGGTGCTTCCACATATGTTAACTAGTTCAGTGCCATATGGATGTTTTCTTTGCCTTCAGAGAAGTTATTTCTTCATGAAAATGCACCATAGTATGTAAACCCTAAGCATGCATCAAGTCTGATGAACCTTTGCCCTCAAAAGAAGTAGCAAGCACTGGTCAGTACAGCAGAATAGTCGTCTTTGTCATTCTGTAACACAGGTGTTTTGTGAACTATAGCGGCTCCCCCTGGTGTTGTGTACACAATGGGCAGCAGAATGGATTGGGTAATTCAATCTCAGTCTTCCTCAATTCTAAAGGCTTCTCTTACAGTTAAAAAAGGCTCATTTCACAGTGTGAGAACTGTGCCTTATTTTATTCTGAACAAATTAGAATATATTGAAAGTCTTCTCTGAAATTTGTCAAAATTAGGTAGCATTCAGTCACAGCAACAGTAGTTTTTCAAAATTAGCTTGCAGTTTAGAAGCTAGATATTTCATCCACCGATTACGGTGTCTTGTTAGATTTTAGAAAACCAACTGTGAAGATAATGAAATTCTCTTTAATCTGTCCATCACAGAACATCTTTGTTATGATTAGGCATTTGGTTTTGCTGCTAATGGCAGACCAAGGTCATACACCCCACAATGTTAAAATAAGGCTGAGATAGAGACCCACAGAAGTGAAGAAATTCTAAGCTTCTCCCTCACAGCAACACTTATAGAACTGAATCTGTAGATTAATACTCAGCTAATTTGTTCATAGATGATTGGATGTGCAAGATGAAATAGTTTAGTCCATGTCATGATATGACTTCAACTGCAACTAAAACTCTGAAAAGCGAATCTGTAAAATTCACAAGAGTTTATGGCTATTATGCATCAATAATGCCAGATCAAATTTGCTTCGTTTATAAATATTGCATTTTCTAACTCCCAGGTCTACCAATTCAGTCTGGGATCTTAGGTCAGGTGAGGTTCTTTCTGGTTGGACCATCATCCCCCAGACTCTGGTTGGAGCCTAAGCTGATACTGAAGAAGGAACACAATGCATTTCTCATTCCATGACTTTATTGGCTCTTCAAGGTGAACAGCGTTAAAAAGCAGGGCATTTATTTTTTGTCAGTAAAGCTGGTTATGTGTCGGGTAATGTTTTTTTAAATGCCACCTTTTACTTAGTCACTTTCTGACCACAATGACACATTTAAATTTGTTAGAATCAGCTGTTCATGACATTTATTGCATGGCACCTTCCCTGCCTGCTTCAGAGGTTTAAAATCTGGCCTCAAGAAAAAAGGGATTTGGAGGTGGAGTGAGAATATCTAGATTGATAGTGGTGGAGTATGAAAGAGAAGTCATTCTAAATCTAAAGGACAAAGAAGTCCAATAGAAGAAAAATGGACAGCATGGAAAAAGGGGATCTAGAAACTTTCAGGAAAATACAGCAGAAAGAGCCTGGGAGCCAGCAGAGAGGAATAAATAAAGCTAAGAATTCCTACTTCTAAAACTGGTTGGCAAACTATGACAGTTGTGACCTTCCTCTTGATACAGGTGGAGCCTAGCACCGGGATACAGTCTTGTTGAAGTTAGGGCTCTGCACAGGTATGGGGTTCTGTCTCCTGAATTCTGCTGCAGGCGCTGACCTTAGTGAAGACTAATTAGCTAATGTTCATAATGAACTTTGAAGATGAAAATTGCAAAGCACTAATGGTACGATTTCCAAAGATACTGAAGTCTGTGTTTGCCTAGGTGGGTACTTATATGGCCATCTTCATCACTGTATCTGAATATCTGGAACCTGTGGATGCTCAACACCTCTGAAAATCAGTCCAAAAGTTTGTGAGGGACATTAGTCTTATTGTCATTCATGAAGTGTGAGCAAATATACAGCTGCTTGTGTCAGCGATGGAGATTAAATATCTTAATCCAAGCGCTAAAACTGGGACTTGGGTGAGAGAATCCCTTGATTTCTAATGGTGGATCATGGTAATAAAGTCATCCCGGGAATGGTGGGAGTAGAGTTGTGTAAAGAATAGATTCTATTGTTTGTTAGCAATTCCAAAAAAATAAAATCAATTTGGGTCAAACTAACAAAAAAAAAAAACACTTGGTGCATTGAACAGCTGACCCCCTCCCCCCCCCACAATTTTGGGTCAAATGAACCTTTTTGTTTTGTCAAAAATCAGAATATTTTGGTTTTCACCATTTTTAAAAACAAATCAAAACATTTAGTAAAACTAAAGGAAATTTTGAGTCATTTTGAACTGAAACACTATTTTCAGATTTTTTTTACTAAAGTAATTTGATGTAACTGACATGAATTCGTGAAATGTTTGTGTCACTGAATCTGCTTATTTCACAAAATGCTTCTGCCACGAAAAGTGTGTGTGTGTGTGTATATGTATGTATGTATATATAATATCCCCCAGCTCTCGGTGGGAATGAAACAGTTAGTTAATTGTAGAAGTATGGAACTTTCCTTCAGAGGAATTGGCTCTAAATGAATCAGAACTAGTATCCAGATGAAAAAACTTATAAATATTAGCTGAGTAGAGTCTGATGACAAAACTCCTTTGGATTTAGGGCAAAGATCAGGCTTTAATGAACAGAGATGTTCATTAGGAGTGCTGCTTCCAAGGATGGGAGCATTTTCTTCCTCTTCTGGGACAATGACTATTTGAATTTTTTTTTGTTGGGGGGGGGGGGGGAGATATATGCTGCCACTGGTTGATTCAGCATGCTGCTAACTATGCAGCTGCAGGAGGTCTCTGTCATTGGTGGTCCCAGCAATACTAGTGTGGTGTTTACTGCTTTTGCTCCCATGCCACATGGAGAAGCATGAGTGAACTGCTTCTTGCCAATTGATAGTTGTATATTGCTGTCTCCATTTCAGCCATTGGTGAGAGAGAGTGCCATCCTACTGCTTACCTGCAACCTACAATCTCCATATATTATTCACCTAAGACTAGCCACACCAGTGTTGGAGAGACAATCTGTTTCCTGCCCAGCATTGCCTTTGTCACTAAGCATCTCCACATACACGGTGTCATATCATAACAATGTGTTATTTGTGTTGGACAACGAAGAGAGTCCCACACTGTACCTTGGGGAGTGCAGCTGGGGGTCCAACTGAATGACTTTGCAGAAGAACCCCGCTTTGTTGGCGCCGATACTTCCAGTAACTGCTGCTTCCTACATACCTCTTAGCTTCCAGAACCTGTCTTCTATATTTCTGGCAGTAAAACACTATAATTTAGTATCTACTTTAAGGAAAGCAAATGTAAGGTATTTTTTTTTCTTTTATTACTACCCTATTTCTTGGTAACTTGTTGCATATAATGAGGCTGGATTAAATTATCTAATTTTAAGAAAATAAATTCAGTTAACTTTCCATAAGCAGCCAAGAATTTCAAAGAATGAAAACCTGTCCAGACTTTGTCTCATGAATCAACAAAATTGGACTGGAAACTTGTTCATGAAATTAGGCTAGCAGGGACCTATCTGGTTACCCAGATATGTGCTATCGGTATAGTAAGTGGGCCTCACAAACACTAATTGATGGATCCTCACAATATTTCTGTCTCACAGATCTGTCATCTCCTCCATTCTACAGAAGGGGAACTGAGGCTGGGATACACAATGGGGAATGAGGTGCCTAACTGCTACTTTAGGTGCTACAGCCAATATTTAGGCACCAGTGGCATTAAAATACTCCTGCTCAGCTTTTGCCTAAGCCCGTGGAAGCCTTATTCCACCATTAACGTACCCAAGGACCCTAAAGTCAAGTGGCTCAGCATAGGTATAGCCAGCTACATCCTGACACAGCTTGGTACTGACCTGTCTCACATCAAACCCTCAGTAGGATTAATAATCTGGCTGTTCCTCCTCAGCTATCTTCCTTGGGGAGTGATTTGGAAGGCGTGCGCAGACCATGTTTATAGCCACACACAAAACACCAGCCTGAGGAGGAGGAGGAGGTGGTGCCCCCTTTATGACCATTGTCCCATTTTTACAGCACTTACCCAGGAAGTAGGAGACCTGGTTCAAATACCTACTCTGCCAGGCTTGAACCCACATTTCCCTTGTGCGTTCCCCAGCCATTGGGCTATACAGCCATATATTTCTCTCACAATATTTAATTATTTATACAAAGTGGAACAGGAGAGATTAGGGCCCTACCCCAGCAGCTGGGAGACCCGTTTCAAAATTCTATTTGAGGGAGACAGGATTTAAGCCTGGGTCTTTGGTATCCCAGTGGTCAGGGCACTCACCTGTGCTAAAAGGTACAATAGGACAGCAGCAATGACATTATGACCACTATTTTTCAAGAAAAACAGCTGACCTGGTTTAGGCACCTAATGTCAGGAGAGGGTTCTCTGCTATGAACATGGAGTGGAGCTAAGTACCTAAACCCTGTGAGGCTTTGTCCACACCCCTCTCCTCAGCAATTCTTATTGGCTAGATTAGGCAGCTCCTTTCTCAAGGTGCTGGCTTTTGTTAATCCAACTCTTAGTCACCTTAACTCTGCCCAGGCATTGCACAGGGACCCTGAGCACCTATTCAGGCTTTGTTAATTTGCTAAAAGTTAGGCATTGCAACAATAAGAATGGCAGCAGCTGAGAAATTGTCTTGCCCAAGTTCTTATGAGAAGATTGTGGCAAAGACAGGAATTGATTCCATTTCTTCAGTCCCAGTCCAATGTGTTGACTACAAGAACATTGCCAGCCTTTCTGCTTACAGTTGGGATGGAAATACCAGAGGAAAAAAATATCCTGTATTATTACAGCACTTTAGTTTCTGGCCGGACCATGACGTATATAGACATGTGAAAATGAAAACTGAAGGACGTGGGATCTGGAGTGTTTTTAACTTCAAGGTTGAGGGTGAATTTTTAGCAAAGATCCAGGATAGTTGTATCAATTTGCTCTCATTTCACAGGTGCAAACCCTGATGTGTTGCCATTGCAAAAACAAACTGGAAAAATTCTCAAGTGTTATAAAGGAAGAGAAAGTAAGCCTAGAAGAGTCAGCATAATGTTAGAACAAACAGGTTATAAACAATATACATATCTTCCTTGTACAGAAGACTTTTATCCCATTGTTTTGGAGGCCTTTGACCTTCATTTTATTTTTTCTTTTGGATGATCTTTGTAACTTCAGATGAGTACCCCACTGACTGACATGGCTGCTAATTGAGGTAATGGAGGAGAGCCGTGAAGTTCTGAGTATAGTCTCCTCCATGGGGTTGTAATATTAAAGTTATCGTCTAGCTCCAAGAAGAACATTATCATTATAAAGTAACACATCATTAAAGAAAGCTCCATGAAGAACATTATCATTATGTGATAACACACATCATTAGACAGTGTCTGTAACTGCACAGCCCATTGAAGAGAGTATATTCATAATGTTACAGCTCTCTAGGTCTCTCTAAGTCACCATGGCCATATCAGTTGGGGATAGTCTGTTTATGTCTTTGGGAGTCCTCTCGGCACCACTTTTTGTCCACCAGTTGTTCTGTATGAGGAGCTGCGCTGAGAAAAGCCACTGGGCTGACTTTTGATCTCACTTACTTTTGGTTTTACACTAGTGTAGCACCACTGCTTTTTCTAGCATTACTACTTATTTACACTGATATTAGAATAGCACTATCTGTGCTGTGATAGCAGAACACAGGGATTGATATGGTAGACACCAGCTATTTGTATATGGATTCCAAATTAGACATATACTCCATAGCTATGAAGCAAAACAGGCCCACAGTGGATACATAGTACTGAAGTCACAGAACTAATCCATGATTGACTGGAATAGATACAGTAGACCTGATTCTTTTTTCACTTACATAGTGTAATGAGAGAAACTCCACTGAAGTCAATGGAGTCACACAGATGTAAAACAGGTATGGGGAGAAAATCAGACCCAGTATTTTAAAAGATTGCATAGTTGTATTACAATATGAAAGTACAGGGGAACATAATATTGTAAATGTTTATGTTAGTCACTGATTTAGTATTGCAGGCATGGTTTCGATATGCTACATTATTTAGCAGTTTTTTTACTGCTTTTTCTTTGTTACATTAAAATACTATTTCTATTCTGTGGGCTGGTAGAACGAACTATTCTTTAATACACTGTGGGAGTACACCTTTGTGTAACTTATAAAAGTATAAATTTTTGCTCTTGGAAAAGGAGACAAATACCTTAATATTTTCTACATTGGATATATGTTAATCAGTCAAGACGTATTCTTTGCACCTTCTTGGATGCTGAACAAAATTCTTAGAAGAAGATGAGAGAAATGTTTTCCTATAATAGACTTGAGAAGGGAACTAAACTTCTATTCTGTAACATACTTGTCAGAGCCAGTAGAGGGTGCATTTTCCATAGTTCAGGACAATTCAAATGAATTCTAATTAAGTATGCAAGTACAACTAAATTACAGTAAATCTATAATATCTGAAGTAACAGTTAGGAAAGCAGGGCTGAAACTACTAATAATTATTCCAGGCACCGAGTTTTAAATTATTCACTATTAACATTTTGATAACCAGATACTGACTGACATCTGTCCTGGTTTCTCCAATGGCTTAAAAATGTCACACATTCATAGCATGCTTTGAATAACTGAATATAATATTCATAGACTAGTTAGTGAATTTTGCAGTGTGACAGTAATGACCTATGGCTATTTGGCATTTTCTGATTCTTGAATTCAAATGAGATACTAAAATAATTTAGCACTGTCCTGCATCTGCTTTAACAAACTTGCACTATATACAAATATTGATTGATTTGGGTTGGATATATAGAAAAGAAATTCATTAAAAAAACAAGAATATCTTGATGAGTAGATCCAAAAAGTTCCTGTTAACAGGAAACACAGCATGTACAAACCTAGTGTGAAATTTCTTTGAGGTTGCAAAATTGAGAAATCTTTCAAACTCAGGATGACTGAAATAAAGGACATACTGCTACATAACTCCTTCCATCGCACTGTCTGAAGTGTGACCTATTATTGGAGTGTCCATGAAAAGCTCTAAACTCTATAGAATCCCCACCGTGATACACCCTACATGTATTTGGAGGAGAGAAGTGAGAGTGAGTTGGGTACTGAGGGTGCACAGGCTTCAGGACACCTACAAATACTTTAGAGTGGAAGGGAACGTTAATGGTGCTTGCACAGCCCAGAGCTCTTAAGCAGCGACCTATTCACCCCTCCCTGCTTTTTGGGAGTGACACTACAGAATCCTTGAATATGTGGCGGCAGGAATCCAAAGAAGGCTGTTCTGGGTAAGTGGATGTCTGAAGTATCGTACCATTCTCATGCTACAGAACATTTATAGATCAAGTCCAAAGCCTCTTTTGCACTGGATAAAAAGGCTACACATGTGTGTCCCTTAAGAAACCCACTCACTTTCTAAGGACAAGAACTATGGACTTAATACTTGGCCCTGTGTGTGTGTTGTCATTTACTTTGTTGCAATTAGGGCATGTGATACTCTTGTAAGGGTTTATTTGGGAAAGGTGGCTTTCTGAAATAACTAGTGTCACATCCTTTAGGAAATAAGCCAATGAGGGTTTGTTCTGATGATGTAATTCTAATATTGCATTTTACTAACTGAGTTTGCTTTTACTTGTTATCCTAAAGTTGTGGAAATGGAGAGTCTTTTGGAAATGGAAAGTTTTGGAAATGGAATCTTTTGAAAGCCCCTTGCCCTAAGCTTTCTCCCTGTAACTTTTTTGAGAACATAGATGAATGATTGGATTTGTGGGCACTGCACCGAAGAAATTTACTTCTCTATTGCATTAATCTCTAAACCACAACTAGCACAATGTTTCTTCTAAGATCTAACTGCCTAGGCATGCAATTTAACACAATGTGCAAGCTTAACTGTATTCGTGCCATCTGTTGACTCCCAATAGCATTATATTCTTCTACCAGCATGGTTCTTTTAAGCACCAATTAAACTGATATTTTTTTTCATTTCTGCCAGATGTCTAAACAATTAACAGAGTTGCCAACTCTCATGATATCATATGTCTTACAGATTTGGTCTTTTCCTCAAAGCTCCAGCTCCTGGAGTCATGTGACCACAGGAGAATCTCAGCTTTCATTTATAAGAAAAGTGAGTTTCTCTCTCTCACAGTGGCGGAGAAAACTTGAAAATGTGAACCCCAAAGGTTCGCAAACAGAAAACTAAAATAAAAAAACATGATTTTTAAGCTAATCATGACTATTTTAGGCCTGACTTATTATATTTGAATTCTTGGGGTTGGAAATCCTGAATTAAGCTCACAATGTGGACTCTAAATCTTTACTTACTAAACATGAAAGTGTTAACTTTGAAGCCCCTTCAGATTTCATTTCCCACAAATCTTAGTTTCACTGTGTCAGGGCTTCATTAATTTTTTTGTATTCCTTAGTCAAACTCACCTTGCTCAATCTTACCAACACTACCCATCCCTCAGAAGGACAATGTATCTCTAGGCAGAAGGTCTTTGTACTTTGCCTCTGATGCTCAAAACACTTGCACCCATGCTTACCTTAGATTAGTTTCATTTATTTCAACAAAGCTACTTACAATAGTATCATTAAGTACATGTGTAACTGATTGCAGGATCATAGCTCTAATTAGGTGACTTAAGGGACGCAGCTGAAACACAGACTTTGGGGAGGACCCTCTACACAGGGTTGGAATCCATCCAGAGAAAGTGCAGCAGGCTAGTGATTGTCTTTCCCAAAATTGGAAATAGTAGTCCTCTGTAGTTGAATATGCTGTGAAATACTTTTCTACAGTTCATAAGATGTGTTCTTGGCTTTCTGTATGGGAAGTGCTCAGCTCCAATGCATTTTGAAGCTCCATAAGTGATATGCAATGGCACCATATTGAAATGCAATTTAAAAATCAGATCAAAATAATTGCTTGTTAATAAACAGAACTCAGTTTGTCAATGAGTTACATTCCTTTCAAAGCCAGCAGAAATGTAATGTGCCAATAAAATACACAGAAAGCTCATAAAAAACTTTACCAGTTTTAGTTTTGACATTTGTTTTGGCCTTCTCTTATGTTCAAATGTTTTATTTCCTTCCAAGAAACAATGCCAAAAGGGAATGTTGTCTAAAGCAAGGCTTCCAATCAACCCTCCAAAAATTTATGGACAAAATACCAGACTTTTTTTTTCTTCATATACCCAGATTTTTAATGACTGTCTCATTGAAAAATAATAATACTTCAAACTATAATTTTAAGCAGATGTATTATAACAGAGAAGATTTATTTTCCTATGACTATAACTTTTTATTAAATCACTAGTAGCATATTATGGACAAGATTATAGATTCATACACACACTCTGATAGCCCAGTTTTCCCTCTTTTTTTATTTTTTAATAGCCTCTGTCAATTCACAGATTGGCAAACATGATCAACTATAAAAGAGACAGGTCTTTTATTAAATAACTATGACCGTAATAATGTAGCTGTGGCCTGGCCTGACATGAGTGAATGTGGAGAGAGGCCCCATTTATTGTAAAATAGAATTTGGGAGGTAAACAGATCATTAGGCTAAAAAGACAGAACATCTGGATCTGCTAAGATAAGAGGGAGGACACCCAGGGAACCATTTACTACAAACAAGATAACAATGAACAAGATAAGGTATAGAGAAGTGGTAAAGAGGAGGTAGAGCATGGACAGTGGATGCTGCATAGCAATTGGTCCTTGGAAAGTAACCAAGCCAGCCAAAAATGTCTGGTGTGTAATGTGTATATAAAGGGAGAAGTTTCTGTGTGACTTTGGGGCTATGATGTACCCTGCATCTATCCCCCCTGATTTTGAGCCTGATCAACTCATTGTAGCATTGCTAGATGCCAAATAAAGATACCTGAATGACAAAATCTAGAGTTGAACTGAGTTCTTGGGAAGCCGAGTAGAAAGAGATCTCAGAGGGAATCCCAACAAATAAAGGTGACCACTGGGATATGACCTCGGACAGCTAGAATCTTAAATCCTGATCCTTTAAGTACTAAGCCCCCAGACTTGCAAATGACTCTGCTCAGAGCCCCATTGACTTCAGCTGGTCTCCACATGTGTGCAGGATGTGTGTGGGGGGATATGTTTGTGTGTTCAATTTCAGGATTGTGGTCTAAAAACTCCTGCATAAAATTAAACATGTGACTAGCAGTTGCAGAATCAGGGCCACAGCCCCCGTGTTATTCACCTGACATATCAGTCTGATTATCCAATTAGGGGCAGAAATTGCATGCTTATCCATAATGAGATACTGGATCTGTGAACACTGGTCTAATGAGTATGCTTTATTGTACCAGTGTGTTATTTCCACTGAAGAAGCAAGATAAGCTAATGTTTAGAATTAGTTTCCAAATATTTTAATCAGAAAGATGAGAGCTAAATCCTTTTTTGGTTTACCATTTTTTTTTGGTTGATAGGTTGTTCATTTGCTTGTTTACTGGTTGGTGGGTGTATTTTAGGGTTTTTTGTTGTTGTTGTTTAATTTGATAGTTTTGATTTCTTGCTCTTGGTTCTGTTTCTAAAAAGAAACAAAAACCCAAAGGATTGGATTAAATGAATATGTTATAATAAACTCTAACAAGTCACAATGAATGTTTTTTAACACTGTTTTGAAATCTTACTGTGTAAGTTACATACATCTAAAAGATTTGTATATTTTGGATAATTTTGTACTCTAAATACAGGTTGTGATCATGTATCTGGAACATTATGTTAATGGGCCAAGAAAAATAGACTGGCTAAGGACAGAAACAGTGGTTGCCAAGAGATGTTTCTAAATAAGTATCTCAGCAAAGGTCCATCTAAGCACAATTTTAAACCCAATGACCAGCTTTGACACATGACTGAAACCCAAGAGGGTAGGTAGCCTGTGAGGATCTGGCTCCATGATCCATCACTCTTCCAAAACTTCCATCTAGACTACAAGAGATGATGTCCCAAGGGTTTCTCAGGCTTTCACTCCTGTGCCGCAGAACCACATAGTTTTGTTCCTTTCAGACTCCATGGATTTGTCTACAGGGGGACACTCAGGAAAGTTAAGGCAAATCACTGTTTGAAGAGGACTATGAACTAGAGAACTAGGAACCTTTTAATTTGTGCCCACAGCATCCACATGGCAGAGTTACAACCCAGCACTTTTATGTGCACTACTCTTCACACCCTTAATCTGAACTGCAGGGTAGTATAGAGAGAGCCTTAGTTCTTTTCCTATGTCTACACTAGCACTTTTGTAAGTATAATTTATGTCGCACAGAGGTGTGGAAAAAACCACCCCGAGTGACATAAGTTATACTGACAGAAGCACTAGTATGGAAGTGCTATGTCAGCAGGAGATGAACTCATTGGGGGTGGTTTAATTATCTCTCTCCTGTTGGCATAGAGTAGATACATGTGAGAACTTACAGCGGCGCAGATCTATTGGTACAGCTGTGCCACTGTAAGGTCTCTCTTGTAGACATGGCCTAAGACCATTTAAATCCTGAATGAGAGCAGCCATATGGGGGAGGGGGGGTTAATGTTCTTGAACTACGCTTATTGACTTAACACCTGGACTTCACACCTTTAGCTGAGTCACCTTAATTTTCCTGAGTGTTCTTGTGTATGCATGGCCAATTAAAATGCCTTAAGGGATGATGAGTGAGGGCAAAGTTTTGGTCTAGAGAGAACATTGTCCATTTCTAAGGTGCTGAGTGTGAAGATTATTGGCTGGCCATTATACTAGGAGGTGCATATATTTCTGCTGCAAATTTTAGCATGCAAATAATGCTTACTGAGGAATTTCTCAGTTCAGCTGTCTTATTCCAGCATGAGCTGGGTAAGGGCAGCGCTGGGGTGAACCCCCGAACTGTTGACACAAAGCTTGCAATCCCACGGCCCAGCAAATAAAATTAGCATCCTATCTAATTCCTTTTTTCTCATAAGCTTGTTTATTTTTTTAAATTGATAAAATGAGAAGGGAAAAATTATTGCAAGGTTTTATCTAAAAGAAAGGAAAGAGTATGTGTCAAGTTACAAAAGGGCGGTGTCCCAAAAGAGAACTCTGCTTGCATCTATTAACTATTTATTTTTCAGCTGTAAGGGAGCACAGAAAGAATGCTATAAAGATGAAATCAGTCCTTTCACTTTGAATGGGATATAAAAACCTAAATAGACCAGAACGTTTTCATACCTACCTTTTATTGGTAAGGGCTGATCATTGCCCATACAATGGTGGAATGAATAATTGTTGGGTATTAAACATGTATGCTGAATGCCTTATTGCATATTGTTTTTAATTTAAAGTCCCACATACGCATGGTTCTGACATGTGTTGCCACTGCAGCTGCTACAGTATTTTCACACCAGCTCATCCTTTCCCATGGTAACTCTGAGAAATAATGCAAACTGGAGGCGACAGTTTTTGCTAGTCTGCCATCTATGTAAAGTCATATGCAGATATGTACGATCATCTGTATTCGTTGCCAGTGTAGCTTATTCATTCGTACTGGAGAGAGCCACTCATTTGGATTGATAATATGAGCACTGTGTAAGATAGTGTTAATTCTCTGAGAGCCATATGACCTAGCTCACTAAACTCAGAAAGCTGGAATGGGTGCAATTAAGGGCAGAATTGAAAATGCCACAAACCAAAAAAAATTAGAATTTGTATTTACAAAATAAACCCCCAAAGCACTCAAGTTCCAGTTTTATAGTATTCAAACAAAAAAAAAGGTATCTATCTGTAAAGGACTTTACAATACTATTGTTCTGTGACTTGACAGCCAGCTACCGCAAAGCACTGCCGTTATTGTTGATGCTGCTGAAAGTCCAGGATAGAATGATATTGCTAGGATTTTCCAAAGCGAAAAAAGACCAAATCCATTGTACTTAAGCTTCAGAAAAAACAGCCATTAAGAAATTACCTTTGGATTAAGGTACTTGAAAGTGACCTTTTTAATACTGATATTTAAAAATGTGCATCCCATTATGATCTGATAACAGGTCTATAGATCCCTATTGAAAGCCCAAGATGAAAGCTAGTCTGGAATTTTCAGACTAAATAATTTTTCATCTGAAAATGTCAATTTGTCAGACCCAAAACATTTTGAGAGAACATATCAGTTTTGATTAGATTTTCATTGGGAAAAGTTTCTAAGGTCCAGGATGGAAATTCTGGTAAAAAATTAGAGAGCCACCAACCCCTCTCGGAATAGTTAATAGATCAGGGTTTAGGGCACTCACCTGGGAAGTGGAAGACTGAGTTTCAAGTCCCTTTTCTACCTGATTAAGAGCAGGGACTTGATCCTATATCTCTTACTCCCCAGGTGAGTGCCCTGATCACTGAGCTGGTGCCGATTCTGGGATGGGGAATTTGAGGGTTCTATCTCTCATTTTTCAAGATACTCAATCAAAAGCTCTCAATTTTGTCCCAGTGCAGAACAGGAAATTGTGTTTTAGAAATCACTATTTTTTGTGGGATGGGTAAACTTTCTTGTCCTGTTGTATCCAAGACCCAAGTCAAGTAGCAATGCTGAGAATTGGGCAAATAAGGGAAAGACAAACATTAAAGCAGCTCTGCATTAGCCACTCCAGCCCCATAGAATAACCTCTACAGACCTTTCTGTGATAGCCCCACAGGTAGGAAGAATGGAGGATCTATGCAACAGCTCTGTTCCCAAACCACCCACAACAACTATGCCAGGGAGGTGGCTGCAATCAGCCCCTCTCCCATCTACTTTCCTCTTACACAAACACGCTAGTTTAGTTGTTAATTTCCATTCCTAGATATAGGAAGGGCTGAGGAAGAGGCTGGATTTGCCTTAGTGAATGAACAAACTAACTGCTATATGTAAATTCTCAATAAAGGCAATAATGACCTAATATTCAGCAGTACTAAGCATCCATAAATCATACTGAGATCAATGGGAGCACCACATGCTTGCACCCTTTGAAAATAAATGATCAAATATTTAATCCTTCAATGTTGCATTAACAGTATGTTCTAGAAATACAAGTGAAACATGCCACACAGGGGTTAAAAAAGAGCTTGGAAACAACCCATCTTTGGGTAAATGGGAGATGAGTTGCAAACAACAGATTTATACCCAGAAGCAGGTAACAGATGTTCCTTGGATGGCATATACAGGAATTTCTACACAGTCTTCTTGTTTGGATTGGGAGAGAGATTGTTTTTAAATTTTATTTTATTACCTTTGTCTTTAAAAATAAAGTTTGCAACTGCATCATTCCAGTTTTCTGCTAGAGTCACTGCACTGAAACCCACTGTGTGACACTGGAGTGATGGACAATGGAGAATCAAGCCCACACTACTAAAAGGAGTATGAGCCGCTTTGGATATATACCATTATGCCCTCTAGCTGAAATATCAGAAGTTATCTGAAGTGTTGCTACATTCTTAAGTACAATCTTTAGGCTGTGAAAGGCACAGCATGACTAGGAACTACTGAAACTGGTGAGAGAAGCCAATGTGTCTGTTCAATGCCATACAGACTATTCCACAAAGAAATAAGGTGACCATATTTCCCTGTGCTGAATACAGGACACCTGGTAAAATTACTCTTACTCAAGCGAGTTCAATGGCAATCAATCAGAACTATGCAGTACAAATGTTCAAATTAGCATCAAGTTGACTGAGCCCCTGTTAAAAACAAATGCTGCGTAATTAGATTCTTCTTATTTACCTTCTTATCGTTAAGGTTTAGGGCTCACATGGGGAGAGGTGACACACACACTCCTGTCCACCTCTCTCACATGGGAGAGTGACAAACCAACAAACCTGACCCTCCCTGCCCATCACTCTCTGCCCTCCATGCCTGGCTGGGCCCCTGGGACGGCGCCATCTCTCCTGCTAACTGACGCTGTCTCTTCCCAAGGCAACACCTGTGTGTGTGTGTTGGGGTGGGGAGGGGAAACATGCAGGGTCACATATCCCTCCTTGCCAGATTTCTGCCAGAATTCACACCAGAACGTGGCCAGCAGCAGCCTTTTGGCACTATGCAGGAGTGGGGGAAGGGATGACCTGGCCCATGTCTTTGTAGAGCTCATCTCTTCTAACTCTCCCCCACACACCCATGGCTGGAGGAAGCTTTTTCCTTCCTGCCCGTACAGTGTCAAAAGGCAGCTAACATCTCCAGGGTGTTGCTGGCCACCGACATAGTCCAGCCGCCTCCTGTCCCCCGGCTAAAGTGCAGACAGGAAGGGGTTAAGCCTAACAGTGCATTGTGCACCAGGGTCCAGGGAACCTGACTGCAGGTTCTTCAGCAAACCCCACCTGACAGGTGACTCAGCAGGGGAGGGTGCCTAGGGGACAGAGTAGCCCCATGCTCCCGGGGAGAAGGACCCAGGGCAGGGGGGAGCAGGTGTGAAGCGGGTACTGTGGAGCCTGCAGGGTCAGGATGGGAACAGGCTGGAAATTGCTTCCCCCCCCGCCACTCCAGAGCTTAGCTGAGGGGCAGAGAAGCTTCCCCGTGCCAGCGCTGTGCAAAGCTTTAGCACATGTAGGGCTTGGCTCCTACTGGCCAGAGGGTCTTGGGCTTTCCTGGGTTGCTGGCCCATCCAGAGGCAGTGGGGGAAGGAAGTAGCCTGCCGGGCAGGCTGTTGGTGAACTGAGCGCTCTGACCAGATGCTGCTTCTCCGCACAGTGCTGGGAGCTGGACGCACCCTGATGGTGGTGATAGGGAGGAGCAGCAGGGTTGGGAGATGGGGCAAAGCAGGGAGAGGACAGTGAGAGGGGGAGCCAATGGGTGGGCAGCAATGGTGACACATAACCAGCTGCTGCCTGGCGCCTGCCCACACTCACCAGCCACCGCAGCTTGCAGCACGTAGCCAATGCTGGCTGGAAACGGGATGTGGGGCAGGGCCCTGCTCGGCCAAGAGCAGGCATGCAGTGGTGCTGCACTGACAGACCAGCAGGGGGAGCAGCCGGCCCTGTGCAATGCATCTTTCCCTTGCCACCAGTCTTGTACGCCCACCCCCATCCTCAGCCACTGGAGCCTCACCTACTGCTGGTAGGCAGGCGGTTGCCAGTCAGGGATGCGGCCAACAACAGGACTTGCCAGTAATGTGGGGGGGAGACAGAAAATATGGGACAATTTGCCCGTTTTTGAGAAAAGGTCAGGACACCTGCAGGAGAGCTTAAATACGAGACTGTCTCTTTAAAAACAGGATGTCTGATCATCCTACAGAGAAAGAGACTAAACGCTGTGCTCTTCTGTGCTGTCAGGGGTATGCTGAGTGTGAGATGGTCCTATTTGCTCTAGAGCTCTGCTCACAAAGGAGCAGTTTCCTTCTAATATACTGTGTGCTTATTTTTTAGTCGGCAGGAGACTTGATATGCCTTGTGTCTTTTCTGTACTTAAATATTAAATACTCACCTGGGAGGATCTGCCTAATAAGCCAGAGCCAGGATGTACTATGGTCACAGAAGGGTAAGCGTCTAGTCAGACATGGAAAATTACCTTGCAGAATCAGAAACAAAGTAAGTGATTAAGAGCCATATGCTGCGCCCATCTACCCCCAAGTCCATATGGGAAACTCCTGCTGTCAGTGAATGTGGATGAAAAGCAGTTTACCACTGCATGTGGATGAAGAGCAGTATATGGGTTTCAATCTTTGCTCCTAGTACTCTCTAGCTCCATGCCCAGTAAGTTAGGGGCTGAGTAGGCTTTAAAGATGTATATTAAGAAGTTTGGAGGTGTCTATTTCACCTTCCATCTGACTCCACGACTTTTCAAATAACTGCCTATTAGTTTGAGATATAGAACAAAGGGGCCAGATATTCCACATATATACAAGACACTGCCTGTCCCATTAGAAAAAGCCGAGTTGAAAATAATATAGAAGACATGACTCTGAATAAAAATATTGAATAGGGTATGCAATGTCTTTGTGACTAAAGTAACAGGCCTTTTGGTGCTCCTTCGACAGGACACTGAAACCCTGCTCTCCTCCTCTCCCCTCAGGTCGGCAGTTAGAGGCTGCTTTGGCAGGGATCAAATGACAATATTATACCTAGTCCCACAATTTCCTTTTTTGTGGGGGTGAGTAATTTTTTAGTCTTGGAAGAAATCCTGTCGTGTTTGTTATTCTGATGATGCAGCTTATTTTGGGGGAGCTGTGGAAAGTAGTTCAGTACTTTGCTCTAAGCCTAGAGTCAGTTCTGGGGACAGAGTTGCCCCCTGGAAACTGGTCATTGGTGTTTGGGGGATTGCTCATATGCTGTTCATGATAACTTTTGTTCCAAGACTTATTACTCCTGGTGGAATTCTGTGCCACTGCGTATCCCGCAGAATTTTTATGTTTGCTACCGAAAATATATTCCACCCAAGAAGTGCTGCAGTTCTGCCTTTTGCCCACCAGAAGTTGCTGTGGCATCAGAACAGCCAGAAGCATGAACCCAGCCTGCTGTTCTGGTGCCACAGAGGCCTCTGGTGGACAAAAGGCAGAACTGAATCACTTCTGGGGCAGAATGTATTTGCTGTCGGGGGAGGGGGGGAATTCTGTGCTTGCACAGTGGTGCAGAATTCTCCCAGGAGTAGAAGTTCATCACAGTACCCTGCCCACAGAGCCAGGTTAGGACAGACAGAGTGAAGCACATGGGGCTGCTGGGGGAGGTGACAGATGGGGTTCAGAATAGCTAGTGTGGGGGGACAGACTGGGGCATGGAGTCAGGAGCTTGTGGGGTAACAGCATTGAGACAGGGACTGAATGGGAGTGGGGGTGCAAGGCCACATGGGGGAAAGGGGAAAGGGAGCTGCAGGGACTTATGGGAATGGGAGGTGTGGGGACAGGGGTACATATGTCTGACTGAATGGGAGAGGCTTGGAGTCAGCATAGGGGAGGCTTCTCAAGTCCCTCACAATCCCACCCCTCACTTTCCCCCAAAAAACCTATTCCATACTTCTCCCACCCACACCTAGCAACCCTCCAGGTTCACTCCAGGCTTTTTCCCTCTCCTGGCTCCCCCAGGCCTTTGTACTGCTTCTGACAGGTGCAGAAAATAGTTATATATTGTAATTTAAGTGAATTACTAAAAGTTCTGTATTAATATGCCCAGTAAGGAATCTATTTGTCAAAAAAAATTACCAGAATATTTTTTGTCTGTATTGTTACAGACATACTTGCTGACAGATATTTTGAAATAAATTGCCAAAATAATTGAAACTGGCATGATGATATTCTGTTATTTTGACAAATAAAATATGTAGAATTTTAAAATATTGTGCACATAATTTTTAATTGTTTGGAGCAGAATTTCCCCAGGAGTAAATATGTACGTTTGTAAGTAAAATAAGTGGCACTAACAATATATTCAGTTTCTACATCACCGATTTTTGCCTCTAACAAGAAGCAACCTGGAAGGTGCTGGCATTTGCTATTGCTTGGCAGAGTGTTTGAGAGAGTTCAGAAGCAGCTGAGGGACTGACTTAGTTGGGAGTTAATTAGGCGTGTTCAGAGGAGAGAGAAAAGAGATGGGTGCTGAGCAGACCACAGGCCTGGAAACTGGGAAAATACAGGAACTACCTTTTCTGAGTTTATTACTAGTAAAACTGCATGTCAGGAATGCAGCTGGAGACTTTTGCCAAGTTGCTTTCAATTTGGGTATAAGAAGAACTCTTATAATAAACCATCAGTAGAGAGGATTTGTATGCACACCTGATTGTCTAGTGAGTTTCTTTCTCCCACCATTCTGCTCTGGTCCTGCAAGAGTCTTATTTTATATTATATTTTACAATTAATGTTCTTAAGGTTACATAGCAGTTATCACCGACTCCAAGTTAGATACCAAGTCTTATTTGCCAAGAAGAGGAAAGTAAGTATGGGACTGTACTAGGGCCAGTGCTCACACAGCTGGACAGAGACTGACCAGGAGCGTCATCTGAACTAGGTTCAGGTACTTGTGATTACTTCAGGTCCTGAGAGGAATCTGGGAGTTATCCACAGAATCTCTGCCCCACTGTCTGGCGTAGACAATATTTCACCTCAGGGCAGAGCTGAGGAAACAGTAGAGGATCTTGAAACACTTGCATGGAATGGTACAGATATGTTCTGACAAAGCTTTATCGCAGTTTGAGTTCCACCAGTGTTATGACAACATACTCTGTCTTCATCAGTTAAGTGCAGCCTTATTACTGTGGCACTATGTGATTAAATCACCAGAAATTTTACTTTAATCCCCCCTCAACCCCCCCCCCCAGTTCATTTTCAGTTCATTATGGTTGTACGAGCTACAGTAGCTACAAGCTTCCTCTTATTAATGCTTCTTACCTACTTTTTTTAAAAAAGCAAGATTGTCAGGAATTTTTTTTTTTTTTTGCACCTGGCTCAGACTGAAAGTTTTCTTTCCGTGAATAGTAATTCATATCTTCATCAGTTACCTACTGACTTGCTAATCAATTATGATGTTCCCATGTAAAACCATCAAATGAAAAGTACTGAGATGAATTTTGCTCTTAACTCATAATTTCCCAGTGACATTAGCATGCACATGTATAGTTACTTGTTCTCTATTATGACATCAGTGGCTGATGATTCAGGAAGGAGAAGCCTAATATGTTGTCAGTCCACACCCCGTATCTTTAAAAAAAAACAAAGTAAAACAAAAATAAACAAACAAAAAAGACCACTCCTAGTATTCTTACTAGCACAGTTATAGGAAATCACTGAGGAGCAAGTTTAAAGAATGTACCAAATATGATCTATAGTACAGATGGCTGAATTATTTGTTGTGAATACTTTTAATTGCACATTTTAGCCCTTTCTGTTCACTATATTAGGGACTTACAACCCTCATCACCACAGTATCTGAGCATCTCACAATTTTTAATGTATTTGTTCTTACAACGCTCCTGGGTGAGACAGTACTATTTTCCCCCTTGTACAGAAAGGGAATTCAGACAGAGATTAAGCGACTTGCCCAAGGTCACTCAGGAAGCTTGTGGCAGAGATTTGTTTTCAGAAAGGGGCATTTGAAAGGACAAGGATTTTGCAAGTGTTCATGTGAACAAAATCATTCCCACAAATATTCAAGGTCAGCAACCGATGAGGGTCACTGACATTAGCCATTCAGAAATCAAATGAATGTTCAGCATGCTGAGCATAGTGTGATTTTCACCAAACGACTTCCCTAACCTAACATAACATGCATAATTGTCCTGTGACTGATCAGCTAGTAGATTCTGAATTCAGGTCCTGCCCTTTCATTCTGTGTAGGAGCAGACTGTGGATGCTCATGGTAAATAGTGCCTTTTACATATATAAGGACACATTTTCAAAGGCTCCTCAACCCACCTTCTCTGTGTGTTTTGTGTGTTTTCTCCTCCTCCCCCCTCCTTTCATTTAATTTCATTTCCTTTTTTTTTCTGGTTTATTTTTGCAAGAGCATGTTTAAATCAGATCGTTGTATTCTAATTGAATGATATGATGCACAAAAATAGCAGCTGCAATTCAAAAATTTGGACCATGCTACATAGTAGTTGCTATGACATAATTTGAGTGGAAGAAGGTCAAGATCCACCTCTTAATGAAGCACTTGGAGATCCTTATATAAAAAGGAACTATAAAAGTGCAATGCAAGATTATTACTATCTTTTAAAATAAAAACATATATGGATTTCTATTAAGGTGGCTATCCAGATTTATTCACCGGAGAGGTAAATATTGACTGAAACTAATCAAAGGTCAATAGTTGTCTTGCAGGACAAAGAAATCTGTATGTTCCTTGAAACATGAAGTCATTGGACCAGATTCTCCAATGCATGGTCTGGTTCTAAACCTGCTGTAGCTGATCTAGTGGCACAGATCCAACAAAGGGGTTTCTACATCCCCTTCCCCAGAACAAGCATGGCCAAGCCAATCCCCAGCAGAAGCTCTTCTTATCTGGGTATGTTTGCAACCAGCAAAACTGAAATCACTCTCAGGGTGTTCTAATGCCATAAATGGCAGCATGATCAGCAGAGTGCAAAGTTAAGATTCACTTATGTATACACAGACACACATAGTCCTGACTTGTACTCCGTTCAGATCAGGCAACCCTCTGACTGGCCCAGTACATGTGGTGTTATCCATTTTGAAAGCTTTTAGCAAGCATATGAGGAAAACAAAATAGGGGCCCTGAATTTCTTAAGTGTAAAAGTTGTTCCCAGCAAACAAATATTTTATAAAAGAGAGATTTTGTGCAGGGGGAAAAATGTCCTGCGCTGGAGGCAATTAGGTTGATTCATATTGCCATGGACATTAATGGGAAGAGGAGTTTAGCCCTTAGTGTCTCATGTCCCTCTCTTTCTTTCACATGTATTTCAATGGGATCAGAATTAGGCCCCAACTCATCCTAGAAGTGAGCAAATAAAAAGAACCAATATAGTAACTCAGTGCTCTCAAATTAGTAAATCTTTTCTGAATTGAGAGTATTGATTGAATGGTGAGATTTATGTGGGGGGATTAATTTCTCCCACAGAGATTTCAGAATTTAGCTTACCTTCCATTTCCCAGGAGATTTGATGTGTGTGTGTGTGTGTGTAAGTGTAAGTGTAATTAATGTTTGCCTTTATCCCATTTCTTACCTCTTCTTACTGAGCCCTCAGTTCCAGGCTTACTTATATTCATTCATTTTGATGCCTAATGTTGTGTGAATACACAGTGACCGAAAGAGCAGAAGGAGCCAGTCCAACCACTTTGTATTCCCTTTTGACTCCAGACATAAGTTCAGTCCTTGCACTCCCACTCAGGTAGAAGGTCCAGTGCCAGGTTGCCAGCAGCAATGCCAGGCAGCCCACAGAGCAGGAAGGGGTGAGGAGATGATAGGGTCATTATCCTGTTCCTTGTTGCACCAGCGATCAGATTTTGGGTTGGCCTGGGAGCAGCACACACATTGCTTCTTGTTAAAGGTTGTAGCAGTATCAATCCCTCTGACAGCTGATACAGCATGATGCATCCTCTCACTCTGCCATAGCATGAGAAATGGCTTAAAGCCATGATATAGTCAGCAGTATTTACTCAGGTTATTTTAAAAATGATTTTAAAGTCATAGTACACTGCAGAGAATTAGCATTAAAAGGTATACTGATAACTTGCTTGTTACCTTTTCAACAACCATTGATATTTGCGAGGCATAACTAAAATGAAGAATGTATGAGGGGGCCCAGATCCTACCAGCAAACAAATTACATTATAAAAGATACAGGGGAAAATAATCATTAACAAATGAATAGTCCTAAATATATATACATGGTTTACAATATATTTCTCAGCGTTTCTCAAAATAATCTCTTCCACAGCTGGCTGAATATTGCAGAATAGCACTCAGACTTTTTTGTTTGGTTGGTTGTTTTTGGCTTTTGCACAAACATCCACACAGTGTTTTTGTTTGGATGACTGGGAAATGGCTCTTCTTTGTGCAATATTCATAGGCCGTGCCAATAAGAGTATTTGTGTGCTAATATGAGTGCTCACTAATTGTGCTGGAAGTGCTTGTCCTTTATGAAATGTGTCATCCAATCAGGGAGCAGAAACATGGGTGATCAAACATGGGTAGCTGATAAACAAAGACAAAACCAAAGCAATTTGTTCACAAACAATTCAGAGGCTGAAAAATGGAAGTATTGAGGTCTGATTTCAGGCTCTCCTAAACCACTTCAACAACATATTTGAGCTTTAAAATGGCCACAACAGGCTGGAGAATTGCCCACATTCAGTAGTTGCATAACACCAATGTAAATGAGTTGAGCACTGCCCAACTCATATCTCTCAGCATAGAGGAGGGCTAAGGATAGGGCAGAGTAGAAAGGGACAGTAGTGGGGGTTGAGGCAGCAGCTGGGAGTAAGCACGCAGGGCAGCAGAATCGAGGAGGGCAAAAGGGGCTAGTGTCCCTGTAATGGAAATTTTGTGAGGGTTCCGCCCCTGCATAACTCAAGTATACCGGGTGTGGAGGTGAGAGTAGAACCCAGAGGGGTTGGAATGGGCCGGAGAGCATGTAGGAACACCTGGCACCCTCCTTCTCAGCCTGTAGCTGGTTGCCTTCTGCCAGTTCTCAGTACTTCCCCTCACTCCGCCTCCACCTGGCTCCTCCCCACTTCACATGGAGCTGCCTTTGCCCCATGCAGAGCTATACTGCTTAGCACTACAGGCAATTCTGGGCAGCAGATTGACCAAGAGACAGTCCAGGTAAGGTTGTAATAAGAGAGCAGGGCAGCAGTAGGCTCTACAGCAGCCCGGAATCTGGGCAATGTTAAGGTGTGTCCCACTTCAGCTGGACTACTCCAGGGCTTAAAGTTAAGCATGTGTTTAAGTGCTTTGCTAGATCAGGACCTAAGTTACTTAAAAAGCAAGTATGATTGTATGATTGTTAAAAAGCAAGTATGATTTCAGAATGAAAAAGGACTTAATCAGAACATTAGATGAGCCAGAAAGAATATAATTTATTCTCAACAAATTTTTTTTAAAATAGTGGTACTCTCTGCACATTTCAGAAAAGTAACAAAACAGGAAATCAGCGCAATCATATTTCTAGTGCTCCATGAAGTTACTCACATAGTCGGACTGACTGGATACTATTATATGCTTCTTGTATGAGACTGTGAGCTGGACTACCCTTTTTTGATTATATATACATATCTATATAAAGATAAAACCTGAATGTAAGTAATTTCACAGTCTCATCTGAAAAGCCTGATTTTATAAAGATCACCCAAATCTCTCAGCAAATGATTTCCAAAAATTAAAAGAAAAAATGTCACTAATGAGCCCTGCAGAAGATCTGCAGAAAGAATGAAAACATAATCACGTAAGTTCAAAAGGGGGAAATTAAGTCCCTAGACTTATGTGCCATGTTAGCAAGTTTATCTGCAGAAATCATTAATAATAAAATACATCATGACAGACAGGCACTAATGTGATAAAGTTGCTGAAAACACAATGAAAACCCACTAATGTTATGTTGTTGTACATCAGTAGAGGCTTTAGGCTGCTGAGCTCTCTTCTGAATTTATTTGACAGAATTAGTAGCTTGGGCATCTGTAAGAAAGAGGTCATTTTCATCATTTACAGTGTGCTAAAGCGGTCATTTTGCTGAAAATATCAGGAATGAAACTCAAATACATGCATCCACATCTGGCCAGCAAATAGAGAAATGTACTAATTTTTAAGGTCTAGGAACAATTCTAAAAATTACTATAACCTTTTATTCAACTAAAATTAAATGTCTAAATTTTCCATAGCCTGAAAGTATTACTGCCTAATCAGTCATGTCATTTTGTAATAAGCAGGTCACAGCATGTCAGTTACAGAACAACATACCCATAGGATGCAAATAAAAGATTAGAAACAAATAAACACCACAAAAAAAATACAGACAAATTAACAAAAAACTTAACTCCACTCTCAATAGGCTATTTAAAGTGATGCCCACCTTTTCAAATGAGAAAAACACTAGCAGTTAGTTAGCAATACCCAGCTTTTTAAAAAATGGTAAATTAATAGAGAAAGATAGCCGAAGCTGATAGTTTGGCAGCATTCAAACAAACAATGAACATCTTCTGGTCAGTGTATTTGAGACTTTGGGGTGGGGGATTTCTCTGCTGCCATTCCTATCAACAGAAAGTTTACCAGTAACCTAAATGAGAGCAGAGTTAGCCCACGATGAAACATATTTGAAAATGCTACCATTTGATTATAGCAAGTTCATAATTCAAGGCCCATTTTATGTCTTTTCCTCAGGTAACACAGGGCTTGATTATCATCTCCCCTATTGTGTGGCGAGAGGAGCCAGTTCAGGAACATCTAGGATCAGGGTGGGAAGCACAAAAGAGGGGAAGAAAACTGGCTCTCTGGCATTATCTCCCTTTCCCTCATCCAACAGAACTCCACGGTGGGGTTGGAGCTTTAAAAGGTGTTAAGGAGCTGGGTAAGGGAAGGGTCATCCTGAGGCATCTTTCCCCCACCCCCACCCTTACCCTAAAGGGGATTGTGATGCATAAGATAATGTGGAGCCAATCAGCATTTGCTTATGTCTTATTTATTGCTCCTCTACTCATGGAAAACTTCTCTGCAAATAGGGTTTGAAAGTAGCAGCCAGTAATGAGAGCATGATGTGGGGGGAAAGGGTCCCAGAAAGCTGATTAGATGCACTGGAACTAGGCACTGATATCCCCATTCTCCACAACTATTCTAAAAGCTGCACAGATCTTGGGACCTCCACAGGTTTTGGAGAACCCAAATTCCTAGCTTGTTTGTAACTGGAGGCAAATCTTCTCCAGCAGGATAATTCTGAGGAGTTTTAGTCAAATTTGTGGAGCTTCCAGTAGGATTTATCCTCTTCGTGGAGCTTTCCACAGAAAGAGATAATATGGTAATTGCTCCCAGTTTTTATCTATAGCCCTGCTCTGTCCCCTTCATAAATATCTCCCAGTCCTCACCATGCTGCCTCTGCCGACCAACTGGCTCCTGAATTTTGGCCTCTTCTCTCATGTTATCCCCTCTCTCCTTCCTCATAGACCTTACATTTATCGGCAAGGTGTGTATGCTGAAGGAATCAATCCTATACTCTTAATGCTAAACTTGATTCTTCCTTCAACTGGTCTGTTCTTTCATAGAATCATAGAATATCAGGCTTGGAAGGGACCTCAAGAGGTCATCTAGTCCAACCCCCTGCTCAAAGCAGGACCAATCCCCAATTTCTGCCCCAGATCCCTAAATGGCCCCCTCAAGGATTGAACTCACAACCCAGGGTTTAGCAGGCCAATGCTCAAACCACTGAGCTATCCCTCCCCCCTTTTTATTATCTACGCCTTGATCCTGAAAACATTTATTCCCCTGCCTACATTTATTCATTTTAGTAATACCAGTGACTTAAATGGTAGTTTTACACAATTAAGAATATCAGAAGTTGACTCTCTATCTCAGTCTTTTAAAAATAAAAAATAGAGTCCAATATGAGGCAGGTTGTTCAGTAAGCAATCTGAGAAAAGGAAGCTAGCAACAACCACTGCTGATCTTTCAAGAGTTAAAAAAAAAAGGTAAATAGAATTTATGCCTGTCTAGGGCCTGATTAAACTTCAATTCAAACTTGTCCTGACCAGAAAATAAATTGCCTATGGATCCTGAACAAGGTTTTTCACAAACTACAAAAATGTGTATGTGTACAGAAGTATGATTTATGAAAGTATTGATTTCTTTGTTAAATAATGAATTACATGTCCTACCACTATATTATTTATCAAATTTTTTGTCACATAATTAAATTGTCACATAATGGATTGCAACCATATAGATTCATTAAATATTAAAACCTACATGTGATGCTGCTCACCTTTTCTTTGGCTAACTACATATTTCCTCTGTTCTTTTCCATTAAGGTCAATAATAGCTGCTCTCTACCCTTATCATAAAAGCTGTGGTAACTACTTGCCAAGGTTGGAAATCTTATAGCAAGCAAGCCCCTAAATCTTGTAAGATTATGTATTTTTAGCCTGTGAGTTGGCTTTTCAGCATGATCTTGAGTCTGCCTAATCAGCATTTAATCTTACTGGCTCAGGAAACTTTTTGCCACCGAATCAGTTATTCCATCAAGTGTTTCCAGGTGCCAAAGTGAGCAAGGCTGCTGATGAGTAAGGGAATGATCAGAATGAGATCAGTGTTTCTCATTCTGTAGAGGATTATTCTTCTTTGAGTAGTGTCTCTCTGGATGCTCCACTGTAGGGGCACTTGCATCCCTGTGCTGCTGATTGGAGAACTTTAGTAGCAGTGTTGGTATGCACATGCGCTGTGCCTCCTCATGCTCTGCCACGAGGCTTACCAGCATTGCGCAGGTGAAGCTTCCTCAGTTCCTTCTCAACCATCCCTAGCTAGAGCTATTAGCTATAGGTTCGTTGGATCATTAACTCTATTGTTCAAACTTAACTGGTTACTAATCTTTCTTTATTTGTTAGTTTAGCATTTCCTTTGATTTCCTTAAAAAAGCTATCTACTTCTTCCCTTCTCTGGTGACTACCCCAGTGTGGGGTATGCCCAGTTCAACGGGATTTTTTTGTGACGGGTGTAACTCCACTTCTGGGGTGCCACCTGATGTACTGGGGTTTCACTGAGTCCCTCCTCTTCCACCAGTCTGGATTCCCTCTCCCTGTTTTGCTGAATTAGATTTTCCAGCCTCTTGCCACACACATACAGAGGTAGGGCCATACCCAGCTACAGACACAGACTGAAGTCAGCTCTGTTTGAGAGGATTCACCCAGCACTCACGTGCACACACCTTTTGTATGCCAGAATAATACTGTCTTGCACTGTATAAAAAGATCTACACAGCGCAAGCTCATAAAAAGTCACCGTCTCCCTCAATGTTAAGAGAGATACGCACAACTTCTTGCCCCGCCCCCAGTTAGAAATTGCACAAACTGGGTTTAATAATAAACAAAACAAATTTATTAACTATAAAAGGCAGATTTTAAGTGATTATTAGTGATAGCAAAACAGAACAAAGCAGATTACTGAGCAAGTAAAACAAAACGTGCATACTAAGCTTAAGATCTTAAAGAGACTGGTTCAAGAAGTAATTTCTCACCCTAAATGTTATTTTAGGTAAGTTTCAGTAGCTTAGAATTCCAGTTATTTCTTCTTACAGATTGGACCCCTGTGTCAGTCTGGACTAACCCCTGCCTTTCCCTTCAGGTTAGTTCCTTTCTCCCTTCAGGTTTTTTCAGCAGTCCTTCTTCTTGGGTAGGCAATGGAGGAGAGTCCAGATTAACCTCCTCCCCAGCATTAAAAAGGATTTACCTAAGGCAGGAAATCTTGTTTTGGAAATCCCATCCCCCTACAGAGGAAAAGTACCAGCAGTGTTCAAGATGGTATTTTGTGTCAGGTGACAGGATCACCTGACCTGGTAGTGTCACAGCTACATCCCAGGATGCCTCTCAGGAATGAGAGAGATTAGTATCTTCACAGTCTTATTCGTTCTTCCTAATGGCCCATCAAGGCTGTGATGGCCAGTTGTCTGATGGCTATCTCCCAAATATACATACAGTTATAATTGTAACATAGTCAATATTCCTAACTTTAGACACAGAAATGATACATGCATACACATTGGATAATCACATTCAGTAAATCATAACCTTTCCAAAGATACCTTACAAGATCCATCTTGCATAAAATATATATTTGGCCATATTCATATCATAACCATATTTCTATGAAGAATATGGGGTGTAACGTCACAAAGTGCCTCCCATCTAAAGAGGCCATCCCTGTAAGGTACGAACATTCTGATTATGTCCATTGCCTCGGGGAAAACCACATGTCCCAGAAGTGTATTGTTTTTGTTAGCAGCTGAAGCCGTGATCTCAAAAGGGCACAGAGCTCAGACTTAAACTTCTTATAGTGGAGGCAACTCTCCAGCCTCCTTGAGATCCATGTCAGGATTCACCGAGAAGATGGGAATCTTCACCAGAGCCCTCCATATCCAAAGGCGATGAACCTAAAGTCATGAGGCACTCATATAAAGCTTCAAAAAAGAGAGCTGTGAGTCCCCAGAGCAAGCCCTGAACCAGCCAGAAAAGATCCCCAGCACATTCAATATCATTGGTACAGACAGCACTGAAACCACCCAAATGTGGTACCCAGAGCTCGCACGGTACTGTCCCAATGGAACATGTTGATACACCTAAAGACCCAATGGGCGCAGGCACCAAAGCAATGGTACCCACTGGGAGAGATAAGGACAAAGACAATGCTTTGGGGAAGGCCTCCCCGCTACAGGCAACAACCTTGGTACTATTAACAATACGCCACACAATGTTGGAGTATTTAACCTGTCCTACAACACTGATCCTATCGGTACCATCATCTCTGCACCGGCAGCCACCACTGGTACCAACTTCCATGGCACAAAAGGATTTTAGATACTTGGAAGACCTTACAGTACATGGTGTACCGGAGTCTCTGTTACTTGGTACCAGGGCTCCGATACCCGCTTTACCCTGAACTCGAGAATCTCTGCTGGCATCATGCCATGCACCTTCTGACAGTGGCCAATGCCAGATGCTTCAGGTGGAATGAACACATGATCCATCCCTTGTCTCCCATTCCCAGCATCCGGCAAACTGAAGATAGAGACACTTCAGAGCATGGTTTTGCATCCCTGCCCATCCTGGGTAATAGCCATTGATGGACATATCCTCCATTACCTTACCTTTTTCTTTTTTTAATCCTGTTATAGTCTTGGCCTTCACATCCTCTGACAAAGAGTTCCACAGGTTTACTGTGTGTTGTGTGAAGAAATACTTCCTTTTGTTTGTTTTAAACCTGCTGCCTATTAATTTCATTTGGTGATCCCTAGTTCTTGTGTTATGAGAAGGAGAAAATAACACTTCCCTATTTACTTTCTCCACCCCAGTCATGATTTTATAGACCTCTATCATATCCCCCTTTACTCTCTCTTTTCCAAGCTGAAAAGTCCCAGTCTTTTTAATTTATCCTCATATGGAAGCTGTTCCATACGTCTTCCATACAACCTTCCTATGAAAGGACGCATTAGTTCCTGCAGCCTCTCACCTGGCCCTAGCTTCTGCTAATATAAAATCTTACAGGATTTGGAGCACATAGTGTACTCTGGGAAGCATATCTCTAATGAGAGGGGGATTTGAATTTATTGGTGACAGTGGCCCAGCAAGGGGCCTGATCATTGGAGATTAGGCAGGACCAGAAACCTATTTTGGATAGAAGAAAGGAAAGGACTAGGGAGCAGCTCAGGAATTTATTGGGAATTTGCAAAAAGAAACTGAACTCCTGATGTTTAATCAACCTGAATCACTTAACCTTTTGAGATTTGCCCTTTACTAACATTTGTACCTACTCTGCTGTAGTACAAAATTAAAGGTCCTTTGTGTTAAAGACTGGAAGATTAAATGAATGATGTGACTCTCTAAATGTTCTGCAGCTGGTTTTACTCCCAATAGTTCCCTTGGAACACAAATTGTGAGTAGTACTAACCTGCAATTGCTATTCAATTCAGTTGGAGTTGCCAGACTCTCAGGATTTCATCCGAAATTCTTCCACTTTAATGAGCTTAATAGTCTCTGTGTAATCTGTTTAGAGTGGTTAGGTACTGCAGTGGTGGAAATATCATCCTAACACATTTCCTCATGGCTTTTTGAACAAGCCTATGAAAACCATTTCTTGTGGCCTCATGGAAATCAACCAAGCTGTTGCACCGTGAACTGCAGTGAACAAGGGTTGCTTCTATGAACACAAGGTGAGTAATGAGATAAAAGAGCACTGTAATCTGTTTCAAGGGCTCTTAAGAACAAATATGTTTTTCCCTAATTATTTAACATATATAGCTCACATCCTCTACCTGTATTTTACTGTTTCAGCTTTGGGTTGTTTTATTCCTGTTTAAAAATGGAAGCAATTCTCATGCTACAGTACTGATTTAGTTCTTGTTCTTTGAGTGCTTGCTCATGACGATTCCATTCTAGATATGTGCACGCCCACATGCATAGTCGTCAGAGATTTTTGCCTTAGTGTTGTTCGTAGAGTTGGCGGCGGCGCCCTCTGGAGTACCACGCTCATGCGTCGGTATATTAGGTGCCGCCAGCCCTATGCCCTCTCAATTCCTTCTTACCTCCCAGGATGGTTGGTCCCAGCATCTTTCCCCTTGCCTCCCAAGTGGATATAGGTTTTCTCTCTACTCCTCATGATTGTTCTTTTGTATATAGTTGTTTACACTAGTTAATTAGTAAGTAGGTGTTAAGTACTGACAGTTAGGAAGTTAAAGTCCCAGCAGGGGACTTAGCCCTGGGATGTGGCATGGCCTGGTCCCTGGGTTAATCCTTGTTCTGTCTGTGACAGTCCTATGTCTGTTAGGGACCCCCCACAGCAGCTGCCCCAACTGCTTGGGAGAGTCACGCATCAAGGACAAGTGTCACATCTGCAAAAACTTTTGTTCCAGAACTTAAAAAGGGTGCAGTATTTGTCTAAGGGCCCTCCTCATAGAGGCTGCACTTCGTCGGGGGCCAGAGCCTTCCCGCTCCAACTCTATGCCCAGTACCTCAGCGTTGGTAAGAAATGCACCACTGGCACTGGGGCCTGCCTGGCACCACTCCCCTTCGCTGGTGTCGAAGAAGCACCTTAAGAAACGAGGCTCCCCAGCACTGAGCAAGGAAGCACAAGGGGCGTTGGGCAAAGGACCCAGTTAGAGCTGCTCTCCCATTCCAGATCCCAAGAGGGTGCCTCTCCTGCTACACCCCTCAGCCTGCCCACGGATCCTCCTCTGACACCTGGGAGTGGTGGGGCACCCGGGCATTTGGTAGGACTGTTGACCTCCGAGGCAGCCAGGGACCAAAGAGCCCTCCTGGTGCGAAGCACGGCATCAGACTCAGCTAAGGCTCCCCACTCAAAGGGCAAGCCAGCCATCAGACACCCCTGCCCCCTTAGGGGGTAGCCGAGCACCATCAGTCTCTGGAGTTGAGGCAGCGATCCTCATCTCTGTAGCTGAGATCGCCAACCACTTGACTCATGTCTCCCGCTAGATGACCCAGGTCATCAGCACTACGCTCATGGTTTGCCAGCGGCAAGCATCCGTCTCCGTACACCCATCACTGATCATTTTCCCTCCAGCCAACACCTCAGCACAGATCTCCCTCAGTACATCTTTCTCCGGTTCAGGAGAGATCCCATTCATGGCACTGATCTCCCTGCCCCGGCACCAGTATTCAGAGAGGCAGCGGTGTCCCTATTCGAGGCATCACTCTCCTATGGCTATGGTCAGCTGCCAGACTAAAGCCTCCACAGCCCCACCCTCGTCACTGGAAAGGGACTCATGTGGGTCAGAGCTGGACTTCAGCACCTCGCCAAGACATCAGCAGACCATATGGGCACTCGAGGCTGCCTTGACTCCGTTGGTGCCCTTCTCACACCATCCCTCCCTCACCGCCTCCAAGAAACAAACCCCAGCACTGATGGCACCGGGCTTGGTGCGCAGAGTGGAATTGGAGATTGGGATAGAGGAGCAGGTGCCCACCCCGAAAGAACCCTCCCACCCAGGGGACAGTACCCCAGGACCTCCCCAGGTGGTCCAATAGCCCTCATTGCCAGATGAGGCAGTAGCGGGGCCCTCGCAGGCCAGTTCACCAATGACTTTAAGGAGCCTCAAGCCTTACTTAGAAGGGTGGCTTCAAACTTGGGTGTAGAAGTGGAGGAAATGGCAGAGCAATCTGACTCTCTGTTCAATGTGCTTACAGCAGCATCCCCCCCGTGGGTCGTGCTGCTGGTACATGAAGGGGTTCTCAAGATCACCAAGGCCCTCTGGCAAACCCTGTGCTCCATCCCTCCCACATCCAAGTGGGCTGAAAAGAAGTAATTTGTCCCTGCCAAAGGGTTTGAATACCTCTCTACCCCGAGTCGCTGGTCGTAACTGGGGCCAACAAAAGAGACAGGCAGGTGCAAACCAATTCTACCCCAAAAAATAAAGACACCAAGAGGCTGGGCCTTTTCGGGAGGAAAGTTTATTTGACGGCCAGCATCCCATTTTGGGTGTCTAACCACCAGGCTTTATTAGGGAGATGCAGTTTAATCTGTGGAGCTGCCTCAAAAACTGTAAGGACTTTCTTCCCCGAGATTTGGCCCGAGAGTTCTCCACCGTTGTGGACAAGGGTACCGCTATGGTGATAAACTCCCTCCAGATGGCCTGAGATGCGGCCAATTTGGCAGCCAGGGTCATCGCATTGGCCGCGGTGATGAGGCACAATTCCTGGCTCCAGACTGGGCCTATCCCAAGCAATGCAGTCCTCCATCCAAGACGATGGGAGTGGGCTTTTCTCTGAGCAAACAGATGCGAGGCTGCTAAGGCTCAAAGACACTCAAGCCACCTTCTGCTTGCTGGGTCTACGTACGCCACAGATGGCAAGGAAACAGTTTATGCCACATCTACTTCCTAGGCCTTGGCCTTCTCGACAGGGCTTCTCTAGGAGAAGGGACAGAGACACAAGTTTTAGTCATTGCCACCCCTCCACTTCCCATTCACCTGCTCAGCCTGGCCTGGCAAAACACGATGGGGGCCAGAAGCGCTCGTTTTGAGGGTGCGTTTGAGATCAACACACAAGTCAACTTCCTGGATCCATGTTGCTCTTTTCTCAACTGCCTATGGCCCTACCATTCGGCCTGGTCGTGAGTGACCTTGGACTGCTGGTGCTCAGCATTATATCTACACCCTGCAATTCTTGGCCACCCCCCCTCATCCCTCTTCAAGGAGGTTTCTCATGAGCAACTCCTCGTTCAGGAGGTCGAGAATCTCCTGCACCTGGGGGCAGTGGAGGAGGTTGCTCAGGAAATGAGGGGGAAAGGGTTTTACTCCCATTATTTCCTAATGCCAAAAGCAAAAGGGGGCCTAAGACCCATTCTGGACCTGCAGCACCTCAACAAATATCTCAAGAAGTTAAAGTTTTGCATGGCCTCCCTGGCCTCCATCATTCCCTCCCTGGATCCTGGAGACTGATACACCATCCTCAACTTGAAGAATGCTTATTTTCATAGCTACATCATCAGAGGGTGCAGATGGTTTCTCTGTTTTTATGGTGGGTTGGCATCATTTCCAATTAACAGCGCTGCCCTTTGGATTCTCATCAGCCCCATGGGTGTTCATAAAATGCATGGCGCCAGTGGCCACTTATCTGAGCCTTCGAGGTATTCAGGTCTATCCATATCTCGATGATTGGGTCATCAAAGGCAGATCTCAGGATCAGGTACAAAGGAGCCTCGATCTGGTACCTTCCACCTGCCACGACCTGGGCCTGTTAATAAACTAAAAGAAATTGACCCTAATACCGATGCAACAGATAGAGTTCATAGGGGTGGCTCTCAAATCCACGTGAGAAGAGCCTTCCTTCTGGAGGCCGATTTCCAAGCCATGTCAGACCTGATTTCTCATGTAAGGGGTCACCTGCTCACCATCACTGGCACTTGCTGAGGTTGTAGGCCACATGGCAACATGTACTTACATGGTCTGTCATGCCTGGCTCCATCTCCGGCCCCTGCAAACATGGTTGGTGTTGGTCTACATCCCGAACAGGTATAACCTAGACCGGATAGTCAGGGTGCCGGATCACATACAGCCATCCCTGGAATGGTGATTGGGCCCTGGATCAGTGTTGGCAGGTGTTCCCTTTTTGGCTCCATCCCCATCACTGACTCTGGTCTCCAATGCCTCGGACCTGGGCTGGGGAACCCACATGGGCAAGCTCAGTATGCAAGATCACTGCTCATGGGACAATCGCTCCCTCCACATAAACGTCAGAGAGCTCAAAAGCAGTTTGCTTGGCCTGGCAAGCTTTACTGCCCCCACCTGGAGGGCAAGGTGGTACAGGTCCTGATGATGGACAATACCGCCTGGATGTTTTGCAGCAACAAGCAGGGCGGATCCAGGTTGTCAGCCTTTGGTGAGACGCACTCCATCTCTGGGACTTCTGTGTGCAGCATGCCATTCATCTGGTGGCTGTGTACCTTCCCAGGGCCAGGAATGTGTCAGCAGATCACCTCAGCAGGGCTTTCTCTTCTCGCCCTGAGTTGTCACTCCATCTGGAGGCAGTCCGTGTGATCTTTGAAAGGTGGGGAACTCCCCAGGTAGACTTGTTTGCATCACACCAGAACAGGAAGAGCCACGTGTTTTGCTCAATTTGGGAGATAGATGGGCTCCCTGTCAGACGCCTTTTTGCTCCCATAGTTGGGGGGCTCTGATGTACGCCTTCCCACCGGTGCCGCTAATCCACAAGGACCTTATGAAAATTAAACAGGATAAGGCGAAGGTAATCCTGATAGTCCCAGCTTGGCCTTGTCAGCACTGGTTTGGCATGCTGTCGGACCTCTCGGTGGCCATCCTGCTGCAGCTGCCTTTCTGACCGGATCTGCTGTCCCAAAACTACGGCAGTCTTCTGCACCCAAACTTGGCGGCGCTGCACCACACTGCCTATATGTGTCATGGTTGAATGCGGAAGAACAGGAGTGCTTGGCCTGTGTCCAGCAGGTCTTGTTGGGCAGCAGAAAGCCCTCCACCAGGGCGATCTACAAGGCCAAATGGAAAAGGTTTACATGCTGGGCCTCAGATCAGGGTATCCGGCCTCAACAGGCTCCGAGCCCAGCTCCATAGATACTGCTTGTGAGTCATCTAGAATAGATGAGCAAGCACTTGGAAAAGAAAAACTATTACCTACCCTTCGTAACTGTTCTTTGAGATGTGTTGCTCATGTCCATTCATTACCCGACCTCCTGCCTCTCTGTTGGAGTTGCTGGCAAGAAGGAACTGAGAGGGTGTAGGGCCAGTGGCACCTAATATAGTGATGCATGAGTTGTGGCAAGCCAGAGGGCACCTTGCCAACCTTACAGAAACCACTAAGGCAAAAATTTCCAGTGATTGTGCATGTGGGCACGCACACACCTAGAATGGAATGGGCATGAGTAACATATTACAAAGAACAACAGTTACAAATGGTAGGTAACCATTTAATGGTCTTGATCCATCAGTTACTTTGCTGCTAAATGAACATTAGAGTTGAGTTTATTGTGCATTTAGGGCCAAATCCTCATGTGCAGCATCCAACCCAAGTATCTAAGCTTGGTGCTGGGCAGATGTGAAGCGAGGGGGACATTTTCCTTCTTTCATGAGGTCTAAAGCCATTCTGTGGAGGCTGCTTGACTAAAGTAGACCTCTGGGGCTCAGCTGAAGTGGGGCGGGGGGAGGGGAAGGAGCCTCTGATTCTGGACCCTCCCCATCTGTGGGCAGCTCCCATTCTGTCCCCACACATGCCCTTTGCCCCCGATAAACTTTCCTGGAGTGGAGCTCTGTACCATACAGGGGATGCATACCCCTTAACACCTCTACAGCCCTGTCTTCATTTTGAGCTGGGGTGTGATTGATTCCCCGTTCACGAGACGTATTCATGCTAGATCTCATCGAGCTAGTATGACAAAGATAATAGTATAGCTGTGGCAGCGGTGAGCAGTGACACAGGCTAGCAATGCTGAATACAAACTCTCCTGAACTCCATGGATTTGTGCTGTGGGTGGCTAGTCCATGTCACTGCTGCCTGCACAGCTGTGGCTACACTGCTGTTTTTAGCACACTAGCTTATTGTGTTTTTAGCACACCCCAGTTCATAGTGTAGACATAGCCTCCCTTGCACAGTCAGACTGTCAACTGCTCAGAAGCAAAAGCAAGATTAGTCCCTTGATTGGAAGTGAAAAATGCCAGGATATATGTGCTACCCTAACAGCCTTGTGAACAATGTGCCCTTTATTGAGATGAGCATATCTAATTTGTACATTCTGGCATAACTTTTATTCTGTGGGTGAGAATGTAACTAGAAAGACAAGTAATGTGTGCAATAGAAAACTCTTAGCACATCTCCCCCCCCCCGCCCCCAAGTTAATCTAGGAAATTTCCTTGACTATAAATTTTCCCCTTGTCTCATCGTTTGAAAAATTATGGAATAGCATATGGTCATAGATAATTTAGAGTGTTGCCTCACACTTCCTACGTGTGAATCAACCTGTTATGCAAAATCTGACACTTTTGATTAGCCCAGAGATGCCAATGTGAGACTAGTGATATTTTATTAATCATTGTGTTTTCAAATTTTTCTTATGATAACATGCTACAAGAAAACTTGCAAAAAAACATTGGGTATGAAATAACACTTGTGCAGATGTGTCTCAAATGCATAAAAGGTACATCCTGATCAGTTTGTGCTATTTTATTTTTAAAGCAGTTTCCAAAGTAGATTCATGTTGCGAGTCCAAAAATCTGCCTGCAGAAATACAGTTCAAACAGCAGTATCCTGTATGCTATGCATGAATTATTTTGCTGAATGAAGAACTGGTAAAGGAGCCTATAACTAATTATAATAAAGATCACAAGCAAAATGCACTTTTTTATCATCTGGGAATTTTTATTTTAACTTAACTAGGATGCTTGTGAAATGTGTTGGATAAACAGCCTTAGGCTAACATTTTCAAAAGCATCCACTCATTTTGGATGCCTCAGTTTTCAGTTGTCAAACTTGACACTCAAGGGACTGATTTTCATAATTGCTGAATCCTACAGCTGCAACTGAAGTCAATGGCAGCTACAAGATACTCAGAGCTCGAGCTGGTCGAGAAACTTTTTGATGAAACTTTTTGTTTAGTTTGAAAATGCAAATTCACTGAAACCAAAACTTTTTGTGGAAAAAGTATCGGTTTCAATTAAACTTGTAACAGGAAGGTTTCTCAGGCCTAGGGTGGAATTTCTGGTCAGTGAGCGAGATGAGAAAAGCTAGTCACCTGGTGATTGATTACAGTGGTCACATGGGATGGAGGAGACCTAGGTTTAAGTCCCTTCTCTGAATCAGGTAGAGCAGGGGCCTCCCCCCACATCCCATGTGAGTGCCCTAACCACTGGGTATTAGCTATTCTGGGGTGGGTAATGTCTCTCTCTGTCTTTTCTCTCCTCCTTTTCTCCCCCTAAAATCTCCCACCCACCAAAAAATAATCAGAAGTTCTTAGTTTTATTCCAATGCAGAATGACAATAAATATCAAAACCTCAATATTTTTTGCTAAAGGGAATTCTTGTTTCCAGCCAGCTCTACTCAGGACCTCTAAACCTTACCTTAGACCTTAGTCCATCCCATGCTTTGCTGCACATTGGGCTAGAGGACCTCTAAAATACAGGCCTAATTGTATGGTAGGGAGCCAAAAATCAAGGTATCTAAAATTAGTGAGCACTTTTAATAAGATTAGCCACAAAGACAGATATCTTTGATTCATCAGTACAGCAGGGGCAGCTGTATGAAAGCTTCCCCATGTGCTAGTATCAATGTGCTTCCTTCTGTGTCAAGGAAACAACTTCTGGGAATGAAAGGTAGTTCACTTTCCATGCCTTTGGACTCTTTACCAATTTGGGTGATGATTTTTGTGATATGGAAATCAGTCCATTATCAAGTTAATTGAAACCACGAAGTCCATGAAGACATTATGGCTGTTTGGTGACTTAAGATAACTAATGATTTGTCACTACCACCAGGAGCTACAGTGGTGGCCTTAAATCTGTGAATCCTATGTATCTGCAGCACAAATACCCAACCCACTACACATAATGTGATCCAGGATTCCTTGCCCGGTATCGCATCTGACTTCAGTAATATCAGTTTGAGGCAGCTATTCCCTAGTTGCCATCCCTGACCTTTCATTTGGAATATCCTGCTTTGGTCCCACAACCTGGCATCACAGTCCATTCGAGGAAAGCATCACCAGATACAGTGAAGTCTAACTTGTGAAGGAGAACAGCCAACCGTAATTGGTGAGGGAGACAGTAAGTAGGTGGTTGAGGCAGGAGGGAGGGAAGTGTATACATGAGGGTGAAAGAATCAGATTATGGGTAGGGAAAATAATTGGGCCCCATGCATGTTTGCATATATGTCAATAAGTCTAAATATGAACAAAAACTGTTTTGGTTTTCTTATCTTCTCTCTGACTTTTTTTCTTTCCCATCTTGTGATATCAATGTGCCCCAGAATAGCAGAATATATAACTACAGAGTTTGCACTGCAATTTGTATTTCCAGGTTTTTCATAGGGAGGATAGCTCAGTGGTTTGAGCATTGGCCTCCTAAATTCAGGGTTGTGAGTTCAATCCTTGAGGGGGCCGTTTCAGGATCTGGGGCAAAAATTGGGGATTGGTCCTGCTTTGAGCAGGGGTTGGACTAGATGACCTCCTGAGGTCCCTTCCAACTCTGATATTCTATGAATACCTTTTCCCTGGTTTCTTTTTTAGCAATCTTGATGTAAACGGACCCTATTAGGTAACATAATGAATCCTTGGCTGGTAATTAGTAGGACAAGAGTGCCTGACAAAATCTTGTTCATTCAGGTAGAAACAGTAGCAGTTGTTTCCAGCCCATCATGTCTTACTGACAAGCATGGGATTTAGAGTCTTGGCTTCAGATTAACTTTCTGATTTAAAAGTCTACCAAAATAATAGATTGTCAAGATATAACTATGGGCTAGATTTTGCTTTTAGTCCAGAGTAGGAGACAGTGCATTGGTGAACCAAGCTCAGAGCAGCACAGGGAAGGAAGCATGATTCTCCAAGAAGCATGATTCTCTCCTCATGCTTTCACTTTGCTGTTCTAGCTCCAGAGAGGTAGTAATTTGTTGCTGGTCCATACCAGCAACAAATGACTTCCCATTCGTCACCAGCTCAGCTCTGCTGGCAGATGCTTCAGGAATGGAGGACAACGTGTAGAGTGTATGGCATTTTGTCTTGTCATAGTCAATTTAGCTCATTAAATACAAAAAAAGTCTTAAACTTATATAGCATCTTTCCTTCTGAAGGTTCCCAAAATACTTCACAGATTATGGAACCAATTCAATGCCCACTGAAGTCAGTGAAAAGACTCTCATTGACTTCACTGGGTTTTGGATCAGACTTTATGAGCTATATTCTTTTCTCAGATTTTGCACAAGGTTTCTAAAGATTCCATTGTTTGTGGGGTCAGCTGGTCCCAAGTATCTCTCTCTGGGCCCCAGGAAATTTACAGATTTTGAATTTTTGTAATCAATCATGCTCTGGAATTTCTTTGTCTGAGCCCCATATTCGAAAGGGGTTGTTCTCCCACAAAGTGGAGAACATTTGTCAGTTTGTGTGACATTAACTGTGGATTTTCATTATGGATTGATCCGAATAGATGTATTCTGAGCCTGCGTTGGGTACAACTTCGTAGTTGTTCCTTATCATGTCTTTTTCTTTATTCTTCAAAGGGTACATTTTATGTTGTGATGCACTGATGGTAATAAACTTTTTAAAATAAAAATAAAAGCATTTGTTTGTGACCATGGCTGCTAATGCAAAAAAACGTATTGAAGCATTGGGGGTGGGAGGGATAGCTCAGTGGTTTGAGCATTGGCCTGTGAGTTGTGAGTTCAGTGAGTTTGGGTTGTGAGTTCAGTCCTTGAGGGGGCCATTTAGGAACCTGGGGCAAAAATTGGGGATTGGTCCTGCTTTGAGCAGGGGGTTGGACTAGATGACCTCCTGAGGTCCCTTCCAACCCTGATATTCTATGATTGTCAGGCAGGTCAGCTGCCATTACAACACTAAAACACCAGTGATAAATCAACACCAAAAGCAGTAATAAAATAAGAGTGCATGACACAAACAGTGCAATATAGGGAAGCTAGCGCAAACTCAAACACATTCCCTATTTTTGCATGTCCCCTCTCCAACACGCACTACACATTTTTTTGGTCTTCTAACTTAGCTGTGGAATAACCGTTTTTAAATTAAGAGTGATGTAGAAGGAAAACACACACACACATCATGTTCCTTAAGAATTGTATGGATTTCCAGCCTACGACATATAGAGCTGATCTGTGGAAATGATGGTTTTCAGTAATTAAATTCAGTATTTCAAGGGTTCACATAGATATGCTAATAATGCCATTAATCTTCTCTTTATATATGTAAATCTGCAGCCCAGATGTTGCATCATTTGCAAATCTTGCAATTAAAACATTTTATAACTTGCAGTTATGCAAAGGGGCGGCAGACTGTAAAATGGGTAAAATCACTTGGCTACATTACCATGGCAACACACTGATCTTCATTCAATTAGTTACAACTGAAAATCCAGCTATTAATTATAATGGTCAAAAATGGATGTAATCTGAATCTCCCTTTACCTTCTTAACATGGACATTTCTCACTCATCGTAAGTCTTTGACTGCAAGAGGAAAGGATCCAAACCTGAAACACTGAAATTGATAGTGCTTAAATGCTGATGGAGGGTGGGGAAGGGGAGGGGAGATAGTGAAGTAATCTCATTTATCAGCTGCATTCAAGATATTTTTTAACTTGTAGTCTAAAGCACTCTGTCAGGCAAGCTTCAAAGTGAATATTCATTATTGCTCATTTTAGCTATTGAACTCTCTACATTATGTGTGTCAGCAATTATCTCTCACTTTAGAAAGCCACCGTTAATTAGGGCCAAACTAATCTCCATGGGACCCTTGAAACACATAGATGCCTTCCTTTGCCAGAGTTCTACATTTTGCAGCAACAAAGTTATCATTTTCTTGGCAGGGTATCAAAGAAAAGTTGTCTGTTAATTACAGAAGAAACTTGCATACTGACCCAAGAACAGTCCTAGTACAGTAAACTCCAGAAGTATAATAAATAGAGGTGGATCAAGATTTTATTAAATTAGGTTAAAGGTCAACAGTCTCACCAGAATTTATTTTGCTTACGCTAATAAATGTAATGTTTGACACTGTGACATATTAAAATGTTGTTCATAGATTCATAGATACTAAGGTCAGAAGGGACCATTATGATCACCTAGTCTGACCTCCTGCACAATGCAGGCCACAGAATCTCACCTACCCACTCCTGCGAAAAACCTCACCTATGCCTGAGGTATTGAAGTCCTCAAATCGTGGTTTAAAGACTTCAAGGAGCAGAGAATCCTCCAGCAAGCGACCCGTGCCCCATGCTACAGAGGAAGGTGAAAAACCTCCAGGGCCTCTTCCAATCTGCCCTGGAGGAAAATTCCTTCCCGACCCCAAATATGGCGATCAGCTAAACCCTGATTATTGTTGATTATCTGAAATTTCCTAACTCAGTATTTCAGCTAATTAGTGATTATAAAAGAGGGAGGAATTCCATTCAGCACTTTTTTTTTTATTCAGATAAAACAGGTTGAAAAACCATATTCAGTATTTGTCTAATCTATGTTGATTGACATTTCAGAGATATCTGTTTATACCTTGGAATTTATTTACTGGATATTTCCTGTTTTTAATTAGCACAATAATTAATTCATGATTGAAGAGGGAGAGTGAACAGGACTGCCTGGTGCAGGGAAGGGAGTTTGGAAGTTTTCTGACAGGACACAATATTTAAAGCCCGGCTTTAAAGCCCATCGAAACAAATGGGAATATTGCAAGCAACTTCAATGGGCTTTGGTGTCAGCCAAAATCTCACCTGTGGAAGGTGTATGTGTGGCTATATAATACAGATATTATGGTGCCCAGTACCCGCACAGATGTATCAAGGTGGGGAATGTATAAATTTGTATTTAGGGCTGGTTTAATGCAACAATTTAGTGCACATATCAGTGTGATATAAAATCTTCATTTACATGAGTCCATTTCAAGTAGCAAAATTACAAGTCAGTTGAGCCAATGAAACTTTTAAATGTCCAGTCACTATCATATATTTAATTTATGCAACATATTTTAGAGAGAAGCCATTTTAAAAAATGTACCTTACAGATTTGAAGGGCTTTTATTGATATTATTTTACTATCCTTTCACCTCTAAACCATGCTTTTGTATCAAGTTAAATTTTATAATAACCTTTAGAGAGTTTAAATGTCTTAATCACATCCCGTCTTAACCATCTGCTCAAGTTTAAGTAAACCAGTTTTATCAATTTCTCCTGATGTAAACCTTCCTTGGTGTTCATCATCTTAATTTTCTACTTGCTTAAATAAAAATATGACCTCTGTTGGAAGTTCAGAGGTCTGAGATGTCCCTGTAGAGCAGAGTGCAATTGAGGAGATTTAAGGTACAAAATAATGGCCAGATCTTGCACCTGTTACTCACATGAATAATGCTTTTATATTACTTTCTTCTTCTTCCTCTTATCCTATCATCGGGGTTGGGTAATCATACAAGCATCCACCATCAGCACCTATCTGAGGTGGCTCTAAGGTCCACATTCTTACCATCTTCTTTGATGCAATGTATCAACTGATTCTTTGGCTTTCCTCAGGGTTTCTTTCCTACCACCCTCTGCTGCCATCCTCTCTTTACCAGGTCCTCTTCATTCATGTTCAGTATGTGTTTGAACCAGGAAAGTCAGGCTTCCTGGATTTTGTCAGCCACATCACAAACATTGACTTCCATATTAATGCTTTCATTTCAAAATCTGTCCCTTCATGTAACTGTTTTTATTGTGTGAAGACGTCTCATTTCAAACACCTGGAGGCATTGAACCTGCCATCTCTTTAGTCCCCATGCTTCTGCGCCATACACCATTGTGGGGTGCAGCATTGTTCTATGCAGTTGGGCTTTCAGTCTCAGTGGCATACACTTGTCATACACAACACCTGAGATGTTATTCCACACTCTTTCAGCACTCCCCGGTCTGCACTGTATCTCATGTTCAAGCTACTCATCGCCTGAGACCCAGCTCCCCAGGTGAGGATTTGAGCTGCAGTGGGACTCTGAGGCTTGGGATGAGTTTCCCTAACCAAAGGAATTATGTAACCACACTTACACAAACAGCATACAAGCATTTCCCCCGCCTTGGGTTTTACAACCAAATACGTTTGTGAAGGGTATGGTGAGGGCTAGATTGTACCATTTGCACAAAACACTAGGTAGGGAGCAGGGCAGAGCCACTCTCCCTGTGGGGAGCACTAAGAGAGTGAGCTTCAGGAGGCACAATATTTCCTATCGCACATTTGGTATGTTTACACTGGAAAATAAAAAAAGGTTTGTTCTTCACTTGGGTTAAAACAGCAGTGAAGACATGCCAACTCATCTTTTAACTGAGTTCAACTCCAGACTCCACTATATGCTTTAATTTGAGTTGCTAACCTGAGTTAGAAGCCAAGTGGTAGCTAACCCCAGTTAAGAACACACCTTTTTGAAATGTAGACATATCCATAGTGGATGGATGCTCTACGCTGGCTATAAAGATGGTGTAGATCTCTCCCCATGGTGCACAGGCTGCTCTGTGTTAGCTGCTGGGAAGGCATATCCATGATCTTATGTTATCCTTTCTCAATGATTCACATCCTAGAGGGAGCAAGAACTAAGCAGTTTCTAGTCCCCTATTGTGATTGACCCTTATGTGGGCAGTGCAAGAGAGGTTATGGGGATCTCTTTGCATGGCCTCCCCTCTTGTATAACCACCCAAGGGCAGACCAAAGTCTAGCCCTTACATATTCTGTAATTTACAGTGGTTTTTAGAAGAATTTTTGCATAGGTGCAGCCTGCCTGCAAATAGAATCAGATCTACATAAATAGAAATGTTTAAGTACGATCTCTTCCTAAATAATGCAGAATATTATATTATGATGCTGCATACACACACAATGGTCCTTTTTTATAAATTAATTATGATCTAAAACCTAAATTGTAACATAGCTAAAATGGGACTAAGAAAGTCCAACCTTGTTAGGAAAGGTTGGCTCACAGTGACCCAAATGTCTGACCCGATATTGCTCTCATGGCTAGTAGTCACCCTACAGGCATTATCAAAGAAATTTAAAGTGCTACAGATTTAATTCATAGTGACAGAATTAGAACATTAGTAAACTTGGCTATCTGGGCACTGCAGTAAAGTATGTGGAGTATTAAGGCTCTGAAAGTTTAAAAAGCAATAAATTGCAGGTTAATTTTGGGGTACATTATAAGCACATGGAAAATGCTTTTTTTAAAAAAGTTGCTACTATGTTATGATACCAGGTTTTCTGAAGCTTTGACATTGAAGCATCTAAAGAGAATCTTGAAAACAAACACGGGGAATAAAAATGGTGCCTGGCGTACCTAATGCTCCCTGCTAGATCAAACTGCCACGATATTACTTTGAACATCAGTAGACAGAGTTTAGTCCCATCAATAGTTTGCTGACCTGTGCTGTGATAACATTTCCATCTCCCAAGTACACAGTATGTGACATTTTGCAAATACATTTAACAGGGAAAAACTGACACTTATCCTGCTTGTTGGTGCATGCTGGACAGTGCCAAGCATATTGATTGGGCAGCAAACTCTCTTCTACTGAGTGATTGCCATCGTTGACATCAGTGGTCTTTGAACTGCACGGTATCTCAGTCTAGTGAGATCAATCAAGTCTCAGCAATACAAACACAGACCAATAAAATGGAACAATAAAAAGGCTTTTGAGATTGCCTTGGCACAAGTAGATCTCCACAAAAGGGCAAAATTCTGCTGTAGGCTCAGTGACGAATTTAGTTGTCTTCTTTGTAGAGTAGCATTTCATTGTATGAGATAATAAAAGCTTTGAGTGCAGGTAGCATAATAATTTCTCTAACCATCATTTGCCTAAGGTCAGGCCTAAAGGCCAAAGTTCAAATTACTAATTTTTTTGGTCATGCAGAATAAATGTATTAATTTCTTGAGCAGCACCTAAGGCTGAGTGAACTAGTCATCCTAAATAATATTTCATTACAAATTTAGGTCCCATTTTGATTTGCAAATCATTTGAGAGCTATTTCCAATTTTTTCTGCATTTATTAATTATTCCTGTCATTAGTAATCACCAAAAAGTTTGGATTAATGATACTGAGACTGTGATTTAATTAACCAGCTCTTCACGTAAGCTATCCACTAGCTATCATTTGGACTATGTGGTTGTTGATTTAAGTTGTAGTCTGCTCCCTGATTTGATGATTGACACTTACTAGTCATTAGCATGAAGTCTTAAGTAGTAACTAGTAATGTACTCCTGGTGTGTGTATGCAGATGAATAATTATAATGATTTGTGCTAGAATTCAAAATGATGGCTGTCTGAATTATCACAAACAATGAATAGTATGACACCAAACTCAGAACTTTTCTTCAAAAATATTTCTTGCCTATTTGTTCATGATTTGATGAGCTCCAACAGTTTCTTTTATATATACAATATACATATTTAACTCCTGAAAAGTGCTTATCTTCTAATTCAGCCGCAATTAGCACTTTACATGCATCTTCATTTGTGTCTTCTCTTCCAAAATCCAGTCTTCCATACCAGACTCTTACTGGGCATAGCCCTTCCTCTTGGGGTCTGTATTCTTGATTATCTTTAGCCTTTCTCTTGAGTCCAGTGTCCAGCCCTCCCAGTCCCTAATCAGCCCCTTCTAGTCCCTTGTCGATGGGGTGTCTGTTTCATCTCCCACGTTAGCAGCATAGCATGAACCCACACTCACCTTCCAACATGCATTCTAGTCCTGACACCCTAAACAACTGGGCTATCTGCCTTTCCTGTAACCCTACACTGTCTTTCCTTTCCAAGACCTCTTTTTATATATTCAGCCTAGCCCTAGATCTCCACACTGGCCTGTTACTGGCTGTTCTCCCAATCTTTAATGGAGCATTCATTCCTAGGCCTGCTTTCCCTGCAGTTTGCCTTCCTATATCCAAGATGGCCTTATTCTTAGTCACATGCTACTGTTCCATGATCCTTGTACTGTCATTATTTCTATCTGGAAGGCAGGGTACTGCTCTCACAGATGAGACTGAGGCCACTGTGGCTAGGCCTGTTATCCCTCAGTGGCAAGGCTGTTGCTTTTATTTAATTTGGCGGGGGGGGGGGGTAGGGGTATGACAGAGGACCATGTTAAAGAGAATCAGCAGCTTGAATTTTGTACCAGTTGTGTCAAAGCAAAGCAGAAGACAACATGGCCCTACAGGAAGTAGGATTCAAACCCACGCAGTCTCACGCCCATTGGAACTTGAGTTCAAAGCCATAACCATTCAGCCATTCTGATGAGCATGCAAGGCAAACTCCCTGAAAGGGCCAGTTCACCATTATAATACATAATGGAACCCTTAAAAAGAAATGGCATTCAAAAGCAAGATGGAGACATGTCCCCAATTTGGCACAGAAGGCTTAATCAATGCTACCAAATTTGCAAGTGCAGTGGACTCCCTTATAGCTAGTGCACCATGTCAGAAATGTAGAGGGAGGGGAGGAAAGGAAATGCAAAATTATTTCATGAACTTATATTCCCATTTTTTCATTGAAATATCATTTATATTTACATTTTTTTTTGTCTATCTCTCACTTACTCCTCTAGGGACAGATTGAAATGGTAGAAATTTCTTCAGCACTTATGCTAGTAGTGTGAGGTACAAACTGCTTTGTGTAGTACCTTGGGCAAAAACATGCAGCAACTTCTGGACATGGTGCCTACTGGCCCCCCACTGAATGAAACTACAGCTTTCCCATGTTTGGCATGGTGCAACTCTTTGAGGTAGTTTGTGGGAGTGAAAGTCACACACTTTAATCTTGGGCCTAGAAGATGGTAGTCTAACTGAGTGGCTTCACAAGGGTCCCAGATCTATTTGAACCAGACCAGAAAAGGGTTGGATGGTTAGGCTTAAAATAGTACATCAGATACAACATGTACACACACTCACACATATACACAGAGACAGTGGTGCCAACTTTCCAATGTGCCGGGGGGTCCTTGACCCCTGCTCTGCCCCAGGCTCTGCCCCTACTCCACCCAACCCTGCCTCTTCCTGTCCTGTTCTGCCCCCACCCCCGAGTGCACCTTGCCCTAACTCCTCCTCTTCTCCTTCAGTGCCTCCTGCATGCTGCAGAACAGCTGATTGTGGTGGGCGGGAGGCGCTAGGGAGAAGGAGGGACTGATAAGGGGGTCTGCCGGTGGGTGCTTAGCCTATGATCTGAACTTCACAGCTTGGCCTGAGTGAACCAAATTGGATCTCTGAATCCAATCATCCACCAAATGAAAGGGAACACTAAATTTGGATCCCAATTTTCATTTAATCACTCTGGTTTTCACTAATGTAAACAAGCTACCCTGGCTCGAAAATGTTGGTCTGAACTTGTGAAATTCCATCATGTAGCAACCACATACCCAAGAGCTATTTAAGACACTTAGAGCCCTGTTTGAGACTTAAGGATTGTGTTAAAATATCAAGGAGAGTTCAACTTTGATTAACAGAAACATACATATTTAATCAAATTCACAGATTGCTAGAAGTGTATAGGTATTAAACTTTCGAAAATATTCTTACTGTAGGGAGTAAGTAAACCTAAAATGAACTTTCTGCAAATTCTTCTCTCTAATATATATTGTCCTTCTCTGTCTCAGAGTTTATGCAACTTCTGTGAAAATTATCTTTCTAACCATGGTATTAGAAAGTATTCTTTATCAAACAGATTTTATAGGAGGGGTAAAGTCAAATAATGTGTATGTTAAGATGAATGGACTAAAATCACTGCTTAGATATTATGGTGTTGGATGCTATAGAAAAATCTTAGCAAATATTTCTTTCAAGTATAGTCAGTTACTATTATATTGCCAGTAAAAGCTGCTGCTTTTTAATCAAACAATGACATTTCTTTAATAGCAAGGTCAACTTCAGCTCTCCAGGGATCTGATTAATGGAAAAGTTACATACCAACCCCTGTACAAAGTACCGTATAAGTTCTCAGTACTGGATCAGATGCCTTACTGGCCAAGTGATGGGTTCATCTTACAAAAAATAGATTCACTCACAAAGACAAAACTGTATGCAAATATATTTAAAATATAAATCAATTAAAAAAAATTCTCAGTGAGGGTCACTGTACCAAGACTTCAGCAAGTGACATTGGATTTTACTACATTAATTAAAGTTCAGGAATAAAGTACAATTGACATTGTAACCCATCTCTCATAAACTTCACCAAAGGTATAAGGAGGATAAATGCACTTCCATCAGCATTAATTCTATAAGGCAAAAAAGAGAGAGATCCATATAGAAACACTTTACATTCTTTACTTCCACTAGAAATTTACAACACTAATTGCTGGCATCAGACATTTCCTTATTGTCAGTGACGAGAACTTTCCCCCTTGGCATATTCAGACAGTCTTTAAAAAAGAGAGACACAGAGAGAGAGAGAGAGAGAGAGGGAGAATGTTATTGAACACTGGCCTTGTAGTTATTGCTCTGAGATATCATAGATATGAGAAAGTCAGGATCAGGTTTTTGATCCACTGGCTAAGAACACTGTGAAGGCAGCCTACTCCACCTCTAAAGCGTGATGTCACTCTACAGTTCACGTAGCACTTAAATACCATAGGGGCAGCTGCAACTAATATTCACAAAAGCAGGTAGAAAAAAGCAGAATTTCTTTGATTTGTTTGTTGAGTCATGGATTCGGAAATACATGTGCAATATATTTTCTCATTAACCTCCAGGGTCTGTCTGCACAGCAATGAGACACCCGTGGCTGGCGCTAGCCAACTGAAGCTCAAGCTGCAGGGCTGTGTCATTGCTGTGTAAATTTCCAGGCTAGGGCTGGAGCTGGTGCCCAGTGCCAGCTGTGGGTTTTTCTTTGCTGTGTAGACATACCCTTAGTCATTCTAAAAAAATGTAATGGCCAACTTCTGCCCTTACACAGGTTTGTTGCTTCCGTTAAAGTTGTGCTTGTTTATCTGAGGGCAGAATTTGGCTCTAAAGTTGCTGGTAAGGCACCCAGCATAGAAATAAGTCTGTGGAAGGTGTAGGGCCAGCATGACTAGCCCTATGACCCCTCCAAAGGCGCTACCTCATGCAAGATTGTGCTGGTTTCATTGTTGGGGGAGGGAAATTTGGCTAGGGCATTGCTATGCCCTGACTGTTCTCAAGTACTAGAATGGCCCATTGGGATATTGGCAGCTGGGTGCAAAGTGTAGATTCCTTGGCATCTGAATGAAATATCATTGCTCTGAAAGGAGACAGCAGCTTTCAATTCTTGCTGCGAATCCACAGTCCATATTTCCTGTGCTTTAGCCTGGGCTTCTTTCTGACTGCCCACCCAAGCTCTCTCAGGTCCAGGGTGGGAATAATAGAAGTTTTATACTATTGCACATCCCAACCCATGGCAGGCTTCAATCGCCAGGGGCTATAGCCTTCGTCCTGCTGGTGGAAATCAGCAAGTAGCTCCCTGGCCCAGCTGGAACAGTTTTAGTATAAGGTATCTTCTGAAAAATGCAGTGGATTTATAAATTAGATAATGTCATATAAATCCAGCAACAGATTTATACAATTCTATCATTTTTGTTTTAATTTAAAGATTATGCCAATTAGTCCTAAACAAAATGCTTCACTTTCCACAGGACATTCATTTTGCTCTTTTAAAATATTGGTTGCTCAACAAAAGCTAATATTAGATGCAGCAGCATCTGTTTTTTCAGTTTTGCTTTCATCTAATTTTACAGCTGGATTGTCTGAGCCATAAGAAGGTCAAGTGATTTGCCCCTGTTTTGCCTATGAATTTATGGCATATGTCTGACAAAACAGAGCCTGTATGTTTGCCAGAAGTATGGTGCACATTTAAACCTATAGTTAAAGTAATGTCACTTGTTTTTTTTCTTGGAAAATATAATTATTTAAATGATTTCATATTGTGCTAAGTTAAGGATATAAATGAATATCACTAATTTCTGACTACACTCTTAACCAGGGCTTTTGGAAATAAAGGTGTTTTTTCCTCTGCTCTTTCACAGGAAAAAAATTGATTCAATTTCCCCTAGGATATTTTGAAATAAAATGAAATAAAACAAATAATTTAATTTCAAATTTCCCATGGAAAATTGAATTGAAACCAAGTGTCAAAATGGCATGACCATTTTCAGTTCATTTCAATTTGAAATAATGTTTTGGTTTTGGGTTCTTTTACACTTTCATGTGCCTTTCCCTCCCTTTTAACTTTTTCCTTTGAAAAAAGTAAAAATAAAGTGTGAGAAAGAAGGGAAAACCCCATTTTCACGCCTCTTTTCTGTTTTACAACTGGGAAAAGTTGGAAAAGAGAAAGAAATTGTGGGAAAGAGCTTTGAAAAGCTGTTAGCAAAGAAAGAACATATCCAAACCTCTCTGTTCCTCAGTTCACTTATCTATAAAATAAGTTTAATACTGAGCTACCTCTCAGGTTTATTGTGAGGCTTTAATGTTAGGATAACACTTCAAACTCCAAAGCCTACTGAGGTCAATGGTAATCTTTCTGTTTATTTCACTGGGTAGAAGATCAGACCCTTTGTACATGCAAACTATGAAATATTATTATGTGGGCAAGTGCAAAGCATCTCAGTTGTATAGACAGCATTGTGTGACTTGAGTGTAGATTACATTTGTTTATGCACTTCATTTGTGGCTAGAAGCAGATGCACTGTTTGATCAAACTATTTATTCAGCCATTTCCTCTGTTCTTCTGTTATGAATTGTTTGCCAACAGATTTCAATTTTTAAAATGTGTTTTGTGTTCAAAATGACTGGACTGTTTATATTTAAGCACTTGGAATGTTTGCTAAATGTTATAGTGGGCACAATGGAAAAGTTTGCTTTGGTTCTATAGACATGATCAGTTCCAGCAATACTCTTTATAATTAAAATGTGGAGTACTGCTAAAGCCAATAATATTTCTGGAACCAGAATGAGATTAAGTGCACCCAGAGTGTTTGTTACTATTGCTGGGTGATGATTCACCTTATCAACTGTGGAACAAAATCAATGCCATGTAACTAAGTGTAACTTAAGTAATGAGATGTTTGTGTGTGGTGGTAATGGGGTGGGGGTGTTGATCAACTCATACAGTATGTTTTTCTCAGTAAGAACCTGAAGGAAGTTTGTGTACTTAATTGGAGGATAAGGTGTGCCCAAGCTGGGGTCATACATAGTGTCACTAGGTTGATTTTGTTAATTTCTTCTCAGGAAGTTTCAATGTGTGTTGTTGGGAAGAAATTCAACTAATCTGAGGAACTTGCTTCCTTGAGTCCTGAAAGGTTTAGCAATGGCAGCTCTGTGGCTCAACCTGTATATCACACCTTGATTGCTTTGATGGTCAACTCTAAAGTTTCATCAAGCTGTTGACATCTACATTGATATTACTGTTTCTACAGAACATATTAATTCTATCTCTGCTCTGAAATTTCATCTGGCTCCTATTGTAAAATGAATTTTCCAGTTAGTTAAGATTAACTCAGAAGATATGGGGTCAGTTTGCTGGGTCAAGGAAATATCTTGTAGATTCCATGTATATGGGAGCAGAGCGTGGGCTAATACTTGGAAGGGTCTCTGTTTTAGTCATTTTAGACCATGTAAGCACATTTTTAAACAGTACTCATAATGGTCTTTCCTCATCTCCAAAATATTTGGAAGTTATGACCACCCAAGAGTGCAGCTAGTGCTGAAGGTAAGCTCCAAGGTTGATGCACATGAAAGCTGGTGATGTTTTTGTGCCACAAGTTTCACTTGCCACTATTCAGTCAGTCAGTAAAATTTCCGTCCTTCTAGAAGTGGCTAAGATCTGTATTTTATTCCTTCTAAACACATTTCACTAAAGCAATGTTAGAGCAGAAGACTACATATAACTAGCTGGTACAGGCTTGTCTGAGATTCTTCTCTGGGACATCTTCAGAGGCTCTCAAAGCCACTTCCTTTAACTATGTTCCTAAAGTGTGAATTACCCACCATGTACCATTTTGCCCTAACTGGGCCTCAGGTTTGTGAAGGCAGAAGTTCATCCAAATCTGGATTTACTGAGATGCAAGTTTCTGAATCAACTACTTCTTCATTAATCTGGAAACACAATGAGGTGAGAGATTTAAAAGCTTCACTGCAGCAATTTGGAACAAAGAAAATTAAAATTAAAATTTTGCTATCTCTGAATAGATAATGGAGCTCTAACAACTCTTTGTTTTGGACTTAAAAATAAATATTTATTTGATTATTTAAGGCAACTGACTGCTTACTCTGAGGGTGACCAGGAAAACAGGTGTTTTTTTACCATGTGTTTTCTAACACATAATAAGTAAAATCTGATAGCATCCTAGGGTGGACAAAGCAGTGGTTGAGGTAAACCCTAGGCTAACTTCTAGGATTTACCTCAGGTTGCTAACACATGACAACTACTAAATGCTTTATCTATACTGGGATTTTACCCTCTGTTAAATATCACGTTACCTCTCATTATTGTCTTTTTTTCCCGAGTAAAGACAAGGCCTATGTCAACTATGTACTCTCAGTCGAAGGCTCTTTGAATCACAATGCCATAACATCCTATTACACATTATCTTGGACTAGGTGTATTCCGTTGAGCTATGCTAAATTTAAATTCAGCTGTGCATTCTTTTAAAGCAAATGTTATACATTGTCTATTTTTTAGAGAAAACTATTGAAGTTGCTGAGAAATATCTAAAAAACTCTACAGAAGGGGTGTCTTGTTCCCAATCTTAGAAACATTTCCACCTGAAGATGATTCTGGGTCACTTAGGGAGGTGGAAGCTATTTTCAGATATTTGCTTTTTAACTTCATGTGTAGTGTAACATTGCTTTAATGCCAGGGTAAACACATTTTCCATAATATCTGCTGATCTTTCTAGTTGTTATGTACGTTAAATCTAGTGTTAGCTAAACAGCAGGCCTCATTTCACAGTAAAATCTACCTTATGATTTCAAAAAACTGTTATATCACAACCATAATTCTGCCCACCGAGTTGTCCTGTGTATAATTTAAAAACATTGTGAAAATTTGAAGAAGTCAAAACAAACATAACAATTTAACCAAGGTTCTGAATACATTTATTTTTCTCAGATGCTATCGTAAACAGGAGAGGATTTTATTTTGAACATTTAAGACGAAATGTGGGCAGGCCTGCCCTCAACCCCATAGATCCCCTATGTTCCCCCACACTGTCTCTTTATCTCTGGCACCTTGGTCATAACTCCTGATCTCTATGTAGAGGGGATCTGGTGCATGTTAACTTATATTACTACAGGTTGATTGGGTTCCATTGTCTTCATGCTTCTGAGGCCTGGAAGGCATTTTTAGAGATAAAAGTAAAATATAGGCAACAGTAAAAAATGAAAGTGGTCAGGCACATGGAAAAATGTATCTTACCACAGCATGTGTTACAGGGCCATCTGCTCTGTTGTATAAGTCCACTGAGGATGATATGCTTTTCAAATTCAGAATATTTATTTGCGGACATACAAAGCATACAGACTTTGAGTCAGAATGCTCACGCTATAAGGCAACCTCATTATTTTGGAATAAATATTGTGGTCCAAAGTCATCCCTGGTAAAGCTCCACTGAAATCAGTGAAAGTGCACCAGGGATGGATTTAGTCATATTTGTCTACCAAAAAATGTCCACCTACGATATTCAGTTAATCCAGTAGTCTCTATTCCAGGGGTTCTATTCCAAACTTAGTGACCCTCCGAGCTGCATACAACAATCTTCAGAAGTCTGAGAGCCAGGGTACGCCTGCCGGGCCTTGGGACTTCAGCCCTGCAGGGCTCTTCTGCCGGGTCTTGGGGCTCCTGCTAAAGCTCCAAGCCCCAGCAGGCATAGAGACTCCCCTCCCCACTGGGCAGAAGCCCCTAGCCCCACCACCCCAACACAGCGCAGAAGCCCTGAGCTCCCCCACCAGTCTGGTAGGCAGAGAATGGGGATTATGGGGGGCTCCAGGAGCCACACTTTAACTGTAAAAGATCCACATGCAGCTCAAAAGCCACAGTCCGGCCACCCCTGCTCTATTCCATTGTTCAACACATCAAACTAGGTTGCTACTCTAAAAACTAGGCATGCATCTGTTAATGTATTGTTGCTATATTGCTGATGATCCCAAACTGGGATGTCACATAGCCCATTAAATTTTTGTTTTTTTCATTCTGTTTTGTAATTGGAGTTTGTTGTTTTCAGAAGGGACAAATAGTGTATTTCAAAAGCATACTATTCAGTGTATTGGGCTTTTCCTTAGCTAAGTCACAGAAAGTTTGAGTTTTGAGCTCTTTGTTCTCTCAGGCTTTGTTTTGTTAACACTAGGGAAATTTTTAAAAATATGTTACCATTGCTACTTCCAGTTCAGCTCTATTAGTAGAAGCAATTTTGGTCTAGACAGAACCCTGGTGAGTTAAGCACAATGACATCTCATCCTCCAGTAGACATGGAAAAATGCCTGCGTGACTTTGGTGCCTAAATTCCATTGAAATGGAAATTAGGCCCCTAAATCACTTACAGGCACCAGAAAAGTTTACCCATGGTGCTTACAATGCTGGTGGACCATGTTCACCCAATTTCCAATGTTGCTACCACTGGTGGAACTGAACTAGCCTAAGTAATAGCGGAAAACGTTTGCGAAATCTCACTAGTATAAACCAGATTTAGAGGTCAAGGGACAGAGTACTGCAGTGTACCAACTGGAAGACAGTAAAGAAACCTGTTATATTATTCTCAAATGAATCCCTATGGGTGGCCCCCAGAAATCAGAATTCTCAAATGCTTCTGTCTTTATGGCCTCCAAAGTTGGCAATAACTAGCTTTCTTTGGCTGGCAGGAGGGTTGCCTTGATGGGACTTTTTGGAAATGTTGGTCTTGAGGAGAAAAAATGAAGAGGAAATGAGAATTTTAGGGAACCCTAAAAGCAAATGATCTACAGGCTGAAAATCAGCTATAATAGGAAATAATAAAATTCTACAAATTGAGGGAGGCGGGGAGCCTGAAGAGTCTGTCTTTATACCAGTAAGCCAGATAGACATTTAGAAATAGGTTTTACTACCATTAATTCTAACACAACAAAACTTGAAATATACTAAGATCACTTAAGACTGAGGCTTGCCTACACTACCAAGGTAGGTTGATGTAAGGCAGCTTATGTCAACTTAATTATGTCTGTGTACATGCTACAGCCTTGCTCCCACCGATGTAAGTGCCCTAATACACCGACATCATAACTCCACCTCCACGAGAAGTGTAGGGCTTACGTCGGTATAGTTAGGGCGACACAGTGTTTGTGTAGACACTGTGTTACTTACATCAGCTATTGGCTGTCATTGTCAGTTTCATGGCTCTGGGGCCAGTGGTGGGCTCCAGCTAGAGCCTGGTTGCCCACCATCCCGGCTCCTGGCTCCCGCTCAGGAAGCCGAAAAGCCTGGCAGAGAGTGGGGAGGCGAGAAGCCGAGGCAGCTGCTTCCCACACTGCCCCTCTTCTGTCAGTGGAAGCACTCCTGGTAAGGACCTGCACCACAGGCAGAAAGATAGTAGTATAATTACTGCAGTGGCTGTAAGTCGACCTAACATAGGTCGATTTAAGTTCCTAGTGTAGACATGCCCTGAGATGAAAAGGAAATATTGCTATTAAAATGTAAAACAAATCCTCCAAACAAGGCTTTTCCAGTGAAGCCATCTCTCGATAAAAGATTATGAGATATTTAAAGAATTTCCAGGGTCAGGATAAATGCATAATGCAAGACTAAATATTTAAAAGTCAACAACATGTAGAAAGCATCAACAGTATATCCCTGAAGCTTCTATATTAAAAGGCTTGAAGATATGGTTTGACTGAATTGGAAAGTTTAATTGGTACAAGAGGAGTTGGAATGTAACAAGAGAAAATGTTTGGATGACATCAATTTAGGAGTGTTAAGTATTTGCCAAAGTTTCCTCAAAAATGTGTTGAGCACAAGGCACAGCTACAATTCTGGAATTTGCTACCTATCTGACTATAATACAGACTCTAGAGATTTTAGTAGTTTGAGCTAAACTTGCTTGGAAATGGGCATTCCTGATACTGTCACATAATTCTGGAGGTCTGAGTTAGTGGATAACTTTGGAAAAAATAACACAGCTGAGATCCTAGAGCTGTTTCAGGCAATCCTGCACCTCATACTGTGGCATCGGCTGAGTCAGTCTCAGGAACTCAGGCACAAACTGAAATGTGTCTTGTCAAAATCTGCTGCAGGATTCTTACCATCATAATGGTAACATATATCCATATGTCTAAGGTCAGAATCAGGCTTATTGTTGCCAACTTGATGGCAGCTCAGCAGGAAAGTGCATAATGGCAGAGACTCAGCTTAGTGGGGACAACTGGGCATGATATGCAAATTTGCGGAGTAAATTGGTACTTGAAAGCTGCACCTTTATAGTAAAGAGGTCAGGAAATTTCACAACTTAAAGGCAGAAAGAGTGGAAACCACAATGTTTATTTAATATATATGTGATAGGGTGTTCAGCTAACATCAGCCCTGAAGGGGTTAAGGTGGCCCAAAAAGGGTCAGTTAACCTTCACAGTTGCATCTGTTCCCGTGAATCTGTAAATACTAATTGCTGATGAAGTCCAGCTGAGAAAGGACACAATGGGAGGAAGTTTGTAGCTGCTGGGAAAGAGACTGGGAACAGAGAGGCGGAAACCTGGGGTGGGGTGGGGGTGGAAATAAGCCTTCAAATCCTAGTCTTGAAAGAAAGGTCAACCACAGAGAAGCTGTAAGGAAGAAAGCCTGAGAAGACAGAATAGGAAGAAGCCCAGGGAAATAGTAGCAAGGAAGGGACAACTCTACAGTTCTTGACTGCTGTTTATAGAGTGTCTGGGTTGGAACCTAATGTAGAGGGAGGATCTGGGTTCAGATTCCCTACAGCCACTGGGGAATCTGTTGGAGGTGCCACCTGGACAGCTGGTCCAGTGAGACTTTGATAACCTGAAAGGGAGGACTATATAGTGACCTAGTTGGAGGGCTGAGTCATGAGAGGGAGTGCTGTGAATTATGGGCAGGTCGATCACTACAGTGATGGAGTTCCCATCAGCAAGGGGTGCCATATGAAGAAAGAGCCACGTGCCATGTCTGGCCAGAAGGAGGTGCTCTTGCAGTGAGTGAACCCTGTTAAAATAATTTTTTATAACCTGTGGTTCCTTGCTAAAAACTTGCAATAGTAATATGTTTTATATTAATATGGGCACAGCATCCCAAATGCAACATATTCTGTCTGATATGTGAAAGATATACCATGTGGACACTTTAAGGATTTCCTTATGTTGCTAAAACATTTTAGAACTTTTGTGATGAGGCACAGCTTGTCTGGGAGGTTGTTTTCTGTGGTCATGGGAAGTCACAGAGTATTGATGAATAATACTGCTCATTTAGGCTGTAACTCAATACAAAATTTACTTAGCATATTGGGGCCTAGCACAACAGGGTGCTGGTCCATGGCTGGGGCTCATGGGTGCTACCAGGATACAAATACATAAATTACTAATATTTAACTTTGGGGAAAATATTGAGTAGGTCACTGTCATGGAAATCAGAACCCAACCTATGATGAAACCTGATTTGTGATGACTAAACTACTCTTCTAATCCAATCTTCTAAATGAAAACGAATAAGGATTTTTTGGTTGGGTTTTTTTCCTGCGGGCAGAGGGAGTTGGTGTGCTTCAAACTCTTTGACTGCCTTGCTATTGCTATTTTTTTCTTTTCCTGGGTACCCTAGACTATCCTGTTATGTGTGACTTTACAACCATCATCAAATCCATCACCATTTTCAAGTCCTTGCATCATTGCCAGAGTCTAAATTCCTTGATTGTGACAAAATAATCCAACGCAGAATGAAGTTTCAAGGAAAATAAAATCCTTCATAACCTTTAGTGGTCTTCATTTTATTGGCATGGCTCTGAGACCAGTGATATCTCCTTTTTGTGACAGCTAAATCTGCATTGGCACTTGTCAGAAGCCCTAGGAGTTAGACACACATCTCTTTATATTTACTTTTTAAAATAGATTTTTGTATCTAAAATACATGCAAGAAGAGAGTTAATATTCCATCACCAGTATAGTTCATCCACCTTAACATTGTCTTTAACGTGTTTTACTCACTCTCTGAAGATTTGCAAAGGGGTTGCATGTCACTGGGAAGGATGGAGAAGGATTACATGAGGTTTTTCAATTGTGGGGTTAGGAGAGCAGACTGGTAGTGTTTGTTATTCATGCGGGGGATGTGGAAAGTTCTGGAACCTGAAAAAAGGAAACCTGAGTCAGTGCAATCTCTAAGTCATCTCCAGCACCATATCCAAGTACCACTGAGGAGTCTACAGGTTTTTCCCATTGGGAAATGGTTAGACTGTAACATGGGTGATGTATAATAATGGTGCATTTTAGAACACATAATCTGAAAAAAAATTACTATCTGTTAAGTATTTCATGAAAGTAACTTGTTTATAGAAAATGTATGAGTGCCTATCTTGCCATGGAATGGGGGGCTTGGTATGGTCTGATCTTGCTTTCATCTTTGTACAGCTATAAATTAAGGGCACTTCTAAACATGCCCTTTAGTCTTTTGATGTGATAAAGTCACTGCTGCTTTAGCGTTTCATACTGGAGCATGAATTATGCAGTCTGGGCACTAGAAATGCCGCAAACAAGCTACATCTGAAAGTGCTAATTTAACAGCTGTGATCTGGAATGAAAGTCTATCTATTTTGATCATTTTTTCCTGGTAGGAGTGGGGAACAGAGAGGTTCAGTGCTCTGATAGGAAAATAACCACAATCAGACTTCTTGTCACTGGAGGGTGTGGAAGGATTTAGCTACTACTGAGAGGGGTCAGGCTGAGAACTGGTCAAAAAGAGATTTCTGGGGTGGGTGGACTGTTCCCTCATATCAGGGGTGTATTAGTTAGTAATCCATATTCTAGAAGACAGTCTTTTACAGCCAGACATCCTGGAGTTTTCAGAGAGTCCAGTGAAATTGCACATGTTCTGATTTCAGTCACTTTCGTATGTATAGCTGCAGACATGGATTCTATTGTTTGGTCATGTTACTCTCCTGTGAGACAACATATTTTATTGAATGCAATAAGTTAATTAACCCTGATATCACTGACCTGCCTCTGTCACTGAGAAAGCTGGAAGTCTGACACTGTTTTATATTTTGTAGGGCTCTTATGAAAACTGCAATGGCATCCTACTTAACAATCCTTATTATCTACTGGAACAAATGCTGAAAATGGGACCATTTTCTATCCCCTTTAGCACTAGATTTAACATAGATTTTTCAGAACTGCTACGACATTTAGAAATGGGAATTCATGGTTCATTTGTAGATTTGCATATTATGTGAAGTGTATATTACATTCTTCCCCCCTCCCACCGCCCCGCATTTTCTAGCTCTGCAGATTAAAACTGTGCTTTATATTACTGTATTTCAAAGATGCATATGAAAGCAAGCTGCCATGGAAGTAAATGTTAAAAGCTCCGACCTAAATTTGGAAAGAATTAGCTTTTGTTGCTATGGAAACCTACTGTACTTCCCTCACTCTTAAAGTATACAAATTACAAAGTGATAAAAAAAATAGCACTATTAGTCCACTTGGTGGGGCAGGAGGCACTAGAAATAACTATGTAATCCTGGTATGCGATATTGCTGTGTTTACAACATAATTACATGGAAAAAGCTTCTTGTCAGTTTCTTATTTCATCCTAATCTTTTCCCCCATAGGTTCACATTTGTTTGCACTGTAAAAATCAGCAATTCCACATAAATAAGATGTTTAGTAATTATTTTCCTTTTCTTAGCCGTCAGTAAGGCTGTGCATTAATCTGGAGAACTTTATTTTTATTTCTTTGCCTTTCTAAAGTTTGAAACGAAACCCACATCTCAGCAGGTTTTCAGTCACATAGATTAGAGAGGTGGAGTTTTATGTTGCATTAGATGGTATTCTGAGCTTCTGTCAATGTCTGAACATCAGCTTTTCTAGGGTGTCCCCTTTTTACTTCATGGTAAAGTGCTTTGTTTATTGTAACAATTGTAATTGTAAAAGTAATTGTAACATGCTTGACAATTAGGCTTTCCTCACTTGGGGAGCTGAGGGGCTTGGGAAGGAGAGAGGGTGTTCCATGTTCTTTACTTCCTTCATAAACCTTCTTACTAATCCTTTAATATGCTGTTGGCAGCTTGAGTGTGAGAATCTGTTTTAGGTTATTAGGTGGGAAAATACATGGTTACTTAAGTCTTTGAATTGATGTTCTAAAAGTATGCAAAAATACTGGCCTTGGATCTTTACATATGATGATTTAATTATGGCTACCATGCTGCCTTCCAAGTGCAACGCAGGTAAAGATAGGCAGAACTGTGCTGTCATTTTTCAGGGGTTTGTGCCAACCTTTTTGTCAGTTTCAGTGTGTGCAGATTTGCACATAAGATCTGTTTTGAGTTTCAAGCTGAAATGAATATAAATTTAAACTGGAAACTGCAGTTTCACTTAGTTTGCCAGTGAAACCATACACACTTCATATCATTTTGAAGTAAACCCATGAGTCAGTCCACCAGGCTAGCTTGAAAACTTCTGAAACATTTATTTATTATTAAATTATTAATTATTATTATTATTACTGTTATTATTCAAATACTGATACTCTTTTTTTATTAGCAATGAGAGCTTCCCTGCCCCATACAGAGAATAAGAGAGAACTTGCTACGACACCCAGGCAAGCATCTTAACATAAAATGTTGGGGGTGGATGTTCTATCACTTCACCAAAATAGCACTGAGAGGGAGAGGGCATCTCACTGATGTGGGTTAGTGCTCATCATCTTTTTGAAAAACCTACTCTGCCTTCTGAGTTTTTGAGGAAACCTGAAAGCAGCCTGATTTCCAGTTGGTTTCTAGCTTCATTGTAAAGGTTTAGCACAGCTCATGCTGCATCAATGGTCTCATCATGTTCTTTCACAGAGCACCTTTTTCAACAGCCAAACAAGGAAGATAGTGTGGTCATGACTAACTTCAGAGCCATATCAAATACTATGGTAAAGTAGTAGTAATGTCCTAAGCTCAGTGCTTAATTTGTGCCAGGGTTTGCCAGGGCTGAGCCCCGGTATCTCTAAGCGTGGCAGTTCATAGCCTCAGCATCTCAGGGCTTGCTGCATCAGTTATGAGAGTTAAAAAATTGCTTGAGCCCCCGGCACCATTTGCATTACAAATTAAGCACTGCCTAAGGTGATTCTGATGCATTCCCCTCCTGTTGCCTTTTTAAAGGTTCACATTTTACCTGGTTTGCACCTGTTTCGCTTAACTCTCCACTAAAGAAATACCAGATTGTCTGGATAGCACAATGGGGCTCACCTCCTAAATTAGGGTTCCTAGATATCACACTAATATAATTAATAATAAGATTGGTGCTCAGATTCTACAGTAATGATACTCTAGAAATCCTAAAACAGATCCTGCTCCTCACCATTCTGCAACACCACTGTCAACATACCAGCCACACACCCCTGAATGTTCCTCGGTGCCCCCTTGGTGGGGGGCATATCCCACAGATTGGGGACCTCTGCTCTAGGTGTAATTAATTTTGGTCTGGAAGAGGATATGTCTATTTAATTACTTAAAGAACAAGGATTTATTTTTAAATTCTTTGCATAAAGTTACTTTCTGTTCAAAAGGTCATACTTTTAAAGGAAAAACTCATCCCTTCTCTTCACAATATGAAATGTCAAAGGCCTCACAAAATTATCTATGTGCAGTTGCCCACAAAAGTAACTCTTGGAAGAAATGCTACTTTCATAAATTCTTAGTGGAAATGTGCTCAGAGACTGAAGAGTAAACAAGTAGTAAAATTACTCTTGAGGATGTGCGTGATTCGAATGGCTAAATAATCTGCCCTACGCATGGTGAGCTTTTTCTGTGTTTATCATGTCTCACAGCCCTGGAAAAGCTCCCTCTGCTGGCCCCTTGCTTGATTGCTGTTTTGGTTGCACCTCACTGAGCCCTGGGTGCTTTCAATTTCCAGAGTCCATGTACTGCCTTTGGCTGGGTATTTCTGTGTGTATTCTCAGGGGTACAGGGCCTCTGTTTAGCACCCCCTTTTGAGAGTTTAGACTCCACAGTCCACCTGCCTCGCCCCTGGGATTAGTGCCGATCCCCAGTAGCTCAAGAATGTGCTCTGGGGTTTACAGTTTGCATCATTAGACAGATAGTCGAGGCACATAACACACACAAGTACACAGATTCAGACAAAAATAATAGATCATGTGTATACATTTCCTTGTCTCTGTTGCCTTGCCACTCTGGAACATTCTTTGGGCTTTGGTCAGAGTGTTTTGGAGTGTCCTGAATCCCCCTTCGAGCAGCTCCATTAATCACAGAGTCTCTCTTAACACTGCAGTCGGTGCCCTTCTGCTTGCTCCCCCACAAAGACCAGTGAGAGATGGTCTTTTATAGCTTCCCATCCTCAATTGTCAGGTGACCCCCTGATCAGTCTCATCGGGTCAACAGAGTCCCTTACCAGGTGATCCATTGCTTAGTTAACTGTCTCCTGGAGTTCAGATCTGTGACTGCCAAGGGTACACCATTTCAGTGGACAATTGTCAAAGTTTAAAGACCCTGTACTGTTAGCTCGGAGATGCAAGAATTTCTCCTCTTAATTCCTGTGGGCTTCAGTTCAATATGGAGGCAAAAGACAGTGAAGAAGGCAAACAAGCTCCATGTTCAAAATATTTGCACAGATACATAGAAAGTTCCCAGTATCAACCAGAATTCACTAACTACATAGACAGATTCCCCCAAATTATTAGTTATTAATCTGTCTCTATCTATAAAATATATGCACTCCATCTATGTTGGTGTTGTGTTGGAAATTACCCATTCCATTCTGCGTCAAGATCTATGCACTATATGCAACATATGCAAGAGCAGTAATGCAAGAGGCCTACAGGTCTGCATCCTGTAAGACTTGGCTTAAGCTAAGAGAATTTACGTATGTTGGGCTGTGGCATTTGACCCAGATAATGGACTAGGCCAATCTCTAGCTAGAAAAAGAGCCAAAGGGCCTAAAGACCCTAGCTGTCCATTATATGCACCCTCCACCCTGCAAAAGTCCCTAGACAAAACACTGCCACAAGCAAACCACAGATCTTGATAAAAACGAAGTGCGTCAGCGCAATGCTAATTATGAAACTGTTTTATTTTATCTCCTTATAAGGCTTTATTAAAAATGCTTGAGTGGTAAAAATAAGGAAATGTATCATTTGGCTTGGATTTGAAACCTATATAAGACTGGTATTATAGGAGCAGGAGGGCGAGAGAGAGACCAGGGTGGCACCTGTGTGTGACCATCTCTGTCTCCCTCTCCCTGCATGCTTGTATACAATAAAAGACCTCAGGCTGTTTGAACCAACCAGATGGTGTGACTCGTTTTCCACAACAGTGTGGTAGCCATGTGATAATTGCAAAGCCATTTCATAAAAGCCATGTGCCTTAGATAAATAGGTGAGATGGTCAATCTGCCTGTGTCTTATTCTGACACTGACATTACATGCCAATAAAAGGATTCCATAATACTGATGATGAATACGTTACAAGTTTACAAGAAGCGGGGGTGGGGTGACTAGTGAATTTCTGGGGGCAGTCTTCAGATGTGTTGAGCACCTCTAGCCGTTAAAGTGCCCACCAAATTGCCATAGAAAATTTAGCCACCCCAAATCACTAGACACTTCTGAAAAGCTTGGCCCTTGGAAATACATTAATTATTAATAATAATATTATTATGGTAGCTTCTAGGAGATCCAGTCATGAAGCAGAACCCCATTATGCTGGATGCTATACAAACACAGAACAAAGACAGCCACTACCCCAAAGTGTTTACAATTAAGGTTATCCCTGCAATGTTACCTGTGGGATTTCCTGTCTTTTGAGCGCTTCACTTAAGTCTTAATAGTCTCTAACTCAGATGTTTTGATAAATAAAATAAAATGTACATACTTAATAAGTCAAATACCATTGCTAATTATTTCCCAGATAATACGGCCATGAACTAGTGAGATCACTGCAGCCTCAGAGCTCTAGTAGCACCTACAAATATAATGTGCTACCTCTACTAGTGAAGAAAGGAGAGTGACTGGAGCACCTGTATAGTGACAGATGCACCATCTTCCCACCCTCAAAACCAGTCTATGCCCAGAGTGCCCTTGCAGATTTCTGTTCTGTGGTGCATGGTTCCTCACAGCCCAGGCAGGTTCCTGGGTTGCCAGACCCTGTCAAACAGAACCACACATATTAGGGGATATCTGTGCAGTATTTTCTCCAGTGTTAATTAAATCAAGCACAGTTGGATTTCTGTGTTTGTTTGTTTGTTATACAAACAAGAATATGTAGCATCTAGGTTTTCTTAGATGCTGTGTCTTCTCTTCGCTCTTTTAGTACCTTCTTTAAAAAATAGGGAAGAAACTGAATTTCAGCCTGTAGAAAAACTGAAATTTTACCCTGGCTGCATCTGTGTTAGATTTTATTGAAGCAGATCTTCCAATAACAAAATCACTTCTGCCTTGTCCTACTCAACAGCTACCAAATTATTATGGCCTATTATTTTGACAGCCAAAACCATTTATGATTATTGTACTGTCACAAGAAAATACAGAAGCAATTATATTATCAAAAAATTCAGTGTCTGCAAAATAAGTCAGGTAAGTAGATGAAGGAAAAACTAAGATAATTTCCATTTTAATTAATGTGGGAAAGGCTTACATCTACAGAATGGATATCTTCTATAGTGTCATTTGTAACTACTTGAAAAGATAATTGTTAATTTCATGTTTACATAACTATCCTTTCCTGAGCAGACATGGGTGAATTATTCACAGCAAACAAGTTATTTGATAATTTAACCTTTTCTTTCTCTTTAAGAATATCTATTAAAGAGACCTTGATATTTGCTATTTTGTTTGAAATTATTTGGTTAAAAACATATTTCTGGCTGTGGATTGCTCTCAAACTATTTTTCATGACATCTTTTATGGAAATGGGACTATATAAATGCCTAAATACTTAATAACACAGCACAAATAGTAAACCATAGGTCACCTATGTCAAACAGGAACATTTCTTCTCCCAAAGAGATGCAAACCACTGGCTTCAAGACATATGCCAACCTCTAACTTACAGCAGTTAGGCAGAAGCTGGCCGGCTATTCCATTAAACTGCTTAAACTGCATAGTTATGCCTAACTGGATGGATCATTTGTCTGATCCAATATGCCAATTCCTGTGACCTCTTCAAAGAAATAACAAACTGAGTTGAATTTTTGTCATTGCTGGGTTCATCTACTGTACCATATATATTTATGGATACAAGATTTTAATGTAGTGCTGTATTAGCTTGTCTATAATAGGAGCTAGTTCACTTTAAAATGACAACAGATATCCAAATAATGAGGATACAGAAATTTTAAAAAAGGGGTCAGGTGGCAAAATCTGAAACAAACCATGAAGCAGTATGTCCATCTTCACTTTTCTCCATTAACGTGAGAATATTATTCCCATCCAACCTCTGTGATATAAAATTCCTACATCTTTCTTATGCTTTGTGTTGCAGTAACTAATGCTCTCTTCACAATACTAGGCTGGATCCTCAGCTTGTTTAAATCAACATGGCTCCATAGAGTTCAATGAAACTAAGTTGATTTACATTTTTTGAATCAGATATTTTCAGAGGGAATACCTGGACAACTCAAAATAGCTCACTGAAATTTAGAACACTACCAGATCATCAGTTTCAGACCAGTTATTTTTGGTGGAGAACATTTCTGTACCCTAACTTGCAATAAAATATGGCTAATTATAAAGGTGTTCCCTTCCCACCCCTCACCCTCTGCCCCCCCCAAAAAAAATGTCAAGAAAAAGTTGACAACAAAATACTGGGCTCAGAACAGTTTCAGGTAATATTTTAGTCCTGTTACATACAACAGGTTAGTGTTTGGAAACTCAGGGAAATCCAAAGGGGAGCTATGGCAGAGTGATTTAAACTTCCAGTACTTCTTCAAGTGATGTACCTCTGGGTGCTCCACTGTAGATGCAGCAATGTCCCCTGCACTTGGGATCAGAGATCTTCACCAGCAGTGTCCGTTGGAACACATATGCACCTCCCCCATCTTGTGCCCTGAGTGGGATGTATATATAGCGTCATGTGGTCCAACTGCCCCGCAGTTCCTTATCTACCACTTTTGGTCTGGGACAGAATCTTCAGCAGAACCCACTTCTCCTTTTTTACCCATTAGATAGTGCCTTATCTGTTAATTTTAATGTAGTTTCATACTTTCTTCTTCCTGTGTCCCCGCAAATTTCTTTTCTCCCATCCCACTCCAAATTCCTTATGTGACAGGGTTGGGCAAGATGGCTACAGGAGAGTGATAGAAGGCAAATATATTAGCCCCACATTAAGCAGGTCCCTTTCCCCTGGGTAAGGTAACAGGGGCGGTTCCAGAACAATCAGGAATTTTCTGGAACCAATTAAGGCAGGCAGGCTAAGTAGGACACCTGGAGCCAATTAAGAAGCTGCTAGAATCCATTAAGACAGGCAGGCTAATCAGGGCACCTGGTTTAAAAAGGACCTCATTTGAGTCAGTGAGGGGCACGCAAGGAGCTGAGAGTGAGAGGGTGTGCTGCTGGAGGACTGAGGAGTACAAACGCTATCTGGCATCAGGAGGAAGGTCCTGTGGTGAGGATACAGAAGGTGTTGGGAGGAGGCCATGGGGAAGTAGCCCAGGGAGTTGTAGCTGTCACACAGGTGCTACACGAAACGCTATAGACAGCTGTGATCCACAGGGCCCTGGGCTGGAACCCAGTGTACAGGGTGGGCCCAGGTTCCCCTCATCCCCCCAACTCCCTATTGGATACAGGAGGAGTTGACCTGGACTGTGGGTCCCACCAGAGGGGAAGGTCTCTGGCCTGTCCCCCGACTTACCAGGTGGATCAGCAGAGACTGCGGTGATTGTTCTCCTTCCTTTTCCCCATGCTGGCCAGTGATGAGGTTAGCTGAGTGAATGGCAGGTTTGAGCCACTAAAAAAAGTGGCCAAACTGAGGACTGCCGTGAATCTCTGAGGTGAGCAAATGGATGCCAATACCAACCTCAATCCACCCATCATGACAGAGACTGGAAACAATTGGATTTATTCAGACGTAAGGCTTATTCATCCGCCATGCTCCAATTTCACATATCTAATTATGAGGTTCTCGTGGCCAAGTATAACTAACTCAACTATTCTAAAATACAGGAACTCTGCCAAGATCTTCATGAAGGCAAAAAAGAACTTCAGTCACTCTTATCTGAGGGACACCTCTTGGCGTACACAGCTATGCACGCCTCTTTAGCCAGCGGATCCCACTGCTTGTTCAGTAATAACTGCCATAGTCATGAGGGCATCATGGTTGCACCTCTCTGGACTTGTGAAGGAGATACAAAGCACTATGGAGGATCTACCCTTTGGGGGCCCCAAATCATTCGCTGAGCATACAGGTGATCACTACACTCCTTTAAAGACTCCCAAGCTACTCTCCACTCTCTTGACATTTACACACCAGCGCCAAAGAGGCAACAGGTAAAATACCCTCTTCCCACATGATCCCGACCACCGCAATACACTCTCTGGCAGCACTATGACACTCAGCACCAGCACCAGAAGCCCCCTATCAAATACACACAGGTGCCTCCTCAAGGGGTAACCTTTCACGCACCTTCAGCCAAACAACAATTTTGAAGGTGTGGTTGAGGCCCTGAAATGCCTCCCCATCTTACAGCTACACCAACTGTCTTTGACATCTCAGCAGTTTGACAACCAATTATCCCTGCCCTTTCCATCATAGAGGCTAATTACCCCAGACCAGTGGGTCCTAGAGATCATCAGAGAAGGATACTCCATCCCTTTCCTATCTATGTTGCTCCACCTGAAAGCCTAGCTCCTTCATGGTTCCAGGATTTGGAAATAACCTGTTTGGAAGAAGTTAAACAGGTACCCTTGAATAGCAGATGCAACACAACTAGACACACTTACCACCACAAATGGACTAGATTCCAATGCTGGTGTGCCTCCCATCAGATTGATGCAATGAGCGCTCCATTACCACTTATCCTGGACTATATTTTACACCTTAAATTATCAGGATTATCCACCAGCTCCATCTGAGTGCATTTGGCAGCCATCACAACCTTTCACTGCCACATAGATGGCTATTCTGTCTTCACACACCCACTCATGAAATGTTTCCTGAAGGGTCTCCAAAATCTTTCCCCTGACATATGGGAACCACCCTATCCTGGGATGCCAGTCTTGTCCTACTCTCTCTTACTACACCTCTCTTCCAACCAATGATAACATGCTTCTATGTTCACTTATCTATGAAAATAGCATTTCTTGTCACTTTTACTTCTGCCTGATGTGTCAGCAAAATTGGAGCCCATATGGCATATCCCCTGTACACATCTTTTCATAAAGACAAAGTTACATTATGCCCACATTCCAAATTTTTACCCAAGGTACCATCCTCTTTCCATCTCAATCAACCTGTCCATGTCCCTTGCTTCTCTCTGAAGCCTCACAACAACCAACAGGAAGCAGCACCACACACCTTGGATGTCAGACAAGCATTAGCTTTCTACCTGGACAGAACGAAGCCTTTTTCAAAAAATCACCACACTTATTCCTTGCAGCCGAAAGATCCAAGGGCACAGCCATCCCTAAGCAATGCTCTTCCAAGTGAATCTTGCAATGTATACATCTGTCCTACCAACTACACAATCGACAACCTCCTTCTGGAATTAGAGCACATTCCACCGGCTCAATCTCCATCTCCATTGCTGTTTTCAATAATGTCCTGATTTGCTGACATTTGCAAGTGGCCACATGGACATCGGTGGACACTTTTTCCTGTCACTATACCATTACTCACAACGGCACAGCAGATACTTTCCTAGTACATATTGTCCTATCATCTGCAGTAAATATTGTTCCAAAGCCCCTATTAGGGGCTCTGCTTTCTAGTCACTTACAGTGGAGCACTTGACAAAGAAATGGTTACTCACCCTGTGCAGTAACTGACATTCTTCAAGATGCGCATCGCTATGCATCCCACCCACCTCCCCTCTGCTTTGGAGCTGAAACATAAGCTCTGCGGCAGAGAATGAACTGGGGGATAGGGGGAGGCGATCGGACTGCACAGCACTATATATACATCCCGCTCATGGTATGAGATGGGGGAAGTGCGCATGTGCGGTCAGAAGGGCATTGCTGATGATGATCTCCAATCCCAGGCACACAGGGCGCTGCCACACCTACAGTGAAGCACCCATAATGGACACTCTCCTCGAAGAACCTCACTTTACTACACAGGGTGAGTAACCTTCTCATATCTGTTCTTCTAATTTATATCTTCAATCCAAAAAGATTGATCAGGTTTCTTTGTGTTAGTCTGTCTTTGTACATGGGATATTATATGGACTTCAAATGATATTTTCAAGAAACTAGCTAATGAGAAATAACATCTGCAGCAATGGCTTGTTTTCTCTGAGATAAAGAAACCTTTATGCCTTCTTTTTCATCTATTTACGGGAGTTTATGAAATTGTTCAAACCTGAATTAGGACCACAAGGCCATTCTTCCAAAGGAAGAGCAGTTCACACAGCATTTTAAGTCCCTTCAGAAAGGTCACTGAATGAACATGCAGTATTACTGCTTAATTTGAACGGCTTGAACTTGTTTATATCCTGGGTGAGGCAAAACTGAGGCCGAAGTTCACCTGCGGTGCCTATGCCTGACCTCAAGGGTGCACCCAGGTAACCGCCACATCACTATAAAGTTTTAGAAAGAAAAGTAGTGTTCATTGTATGAGCTGAGTATCTGGCAAGAGTTTACCATGGGGGGGCGGGGGGAGGAGGGTCTGTGGGATTTCACTATGAAAGGAGAAACCAACACGTTGCTTTTTAGAGAAGTATCTGTTCATTTATGTAACATGATTCCTATTTCCTTCCATCACTGAAATACTATTACCTCTATGTTGGAAAACAGCAGCTTTTTAGCAACACCTAGCATACTATGCAACAGTTTACACAGGAGGCAAAGAATACCATATTCAGCTGAAACTGTAGGGGGAGATTAGGTACTGCAAACAGAATGTAATTACAAAAATTGGAATTTGGCCAGGTCCTCAGATTTAAGATCTCACAACACTGTTAATGACCATAAGGGGTCATTAGCCCAGTTGTGCTTCCTATCTGAAAGAAAGTATCTCCTATAGCACAATGCTCCCTAACATCAAACTTGCTGTTTAGTCTAAATTTTGTCATATCGCTTTGTGGTCCACATAAAAGTTTGTTTTATGAACCAGCTAAATGTTTATCTAATAAGTGGCACTAACTACATAATTATCACAAATATTTTCTCTTCTATTAGAAAAGATGTTTATGAAGTGTGCAGATAAGAATTTTGGCAAAGCTTGATATTTTCTATGTAAAAAGTCCCCTGTAGACTCAGAAGTGATTGAACTATTTTTGCTTTCTCACTGTTTAACCCTAAAATATTGAATTGCCTGTTTAACTTCAAGATTGTTTTAAAATCCTGGATTTAACTACTGTAGATCTTGCATATCCGAGTAAGGTCGTACAGTAAGGGTCGAAGTATGTCTTTGGCAAAGATCTACAAAATGACAAATCCAGTACTTCAGTAAAATGAAGTTAGGAGATTTCCTTACTTCCTATCATTCTTACAATATCTAGCTTAAGAATGGATTAATCTTACTTCATCTTTGCTAGTGTTCCAATCTCTGTCACTCGAATGGGAAATCCACATTTTTAACCTTCAAATATCTTGTGAAAGACTGTAAATATACTGGACTATGCTGACCTTTTCAGTATACTATATGTTGATTGGTTAGCCATTCCACCTCTCCGCCACAGGTTAATGAGGCTGTAAATAGGAAGAACTGAAATGGCAAGCCAATCAAAAAGGTCAAAGTAGTAGAGCACACCACTACAGCTGACAAAATATATGAGGCATTAAAATTTGGATACCTCATTCTTAGTGACAAAGACTGTAATGAGAATAGAAAACCGGAGCCCCATGAATCCATTCACATCAAAAAGAATGTAATGTGGATGAGAAATTATGCAGGCTTGGGCCAATTGTGTTCTAGGATTAAAAATTAAACCCGCATGATACTTCTCAGGTACTTTCTCGTAGAGACTATGCTATACTCCTAGCTCTGGTACTACATGTCTTTGTGTTCTTGTTATCATTTGCATGAAATCCACAACCACATCAGCTCATATACTGTCTTTTTTGAAAGGGGGAAAAAAACCTGCTCAGGTTTTATTAGAGAGAATGAATATATGCTCCAGAACAATGCTAAAGTATACTCTGTCAAATAACATAACTGAATAAAATATTACCAAATTGTGCTGGTGTGGTATTTGCAAACACATTCATTCAATATCAATGTTAAGTGAATAAAAAGATTAGTTGAAAAACATGCAGAAATACAGTGAGATTACTGTTCAGTATAACTGCTTCTTAACTCGAGGTTGCTGTATCTGTATTCAAACCATTGTTAATTACAATTGCATCACCAAATTTTATCACTGGATGCGACCATAAAGTTATGGTACTCCACTGAAAGCAAATGAAGTCATCAAAGCAAAGATTAAAGATGCTACTTTTAATTCTGTCCTGTAATAACCACACCATTCTTTGACTGTTCATTATTGAAGCTTATACTGTGGTGACACTTGCTGGTAGTGTGGATATTACAGAAGTATTGTAATCCTCCTTACTGCAAAGCCTTGTCTGAGTTCTGTTCAGCTACCCACGCCAGTTTAATAGTGCAGACTGTTAGTTTGTAATCTATATTCCCAAGTAATTTTAAATATACCCATATGAACTGCCGGTGCTATACCTAAACCAAATATAGGTGCTGTAGGGCACCTTGGTAACAAGGTCAGTAGAGGGAAGGAGAAGGGGGTAATTTAATCACACAGGCCTTAAAAACAGTAGTGAGAGAATACTCAGAGTGATCTCTTCAGTACATCCATCTCTGAGTGCACTGCTTCAACTTTATGGGGTGTGAAACTTTCCTATAAAAACAAAAATACTCACTATTCAGCCAAGAATAACTTACAGTAGCTTGCATCATTGCTGTGACTTATTTATATTAGCTGTATTGCTCTGTGCTTACTGCATGGGCACATAGTGGAATGATATATGAAATAGCTGCTCTTTATCCTGAAGCAGCCCTACAGTTTCAAAATGTGCTAAAACATGTCTTCCATTGGAATTCCTCACTGAAATGGCTGAGTTATAGGGAAGTGTGCCAAGAGGTGCCTTCTGCTGCGCTTTATCACTGCCTATAATCCAACTGTCTGAAACGGCGCCAAGCTAATTAGCTAGTTCAGTGCTTGTTATATCAAGAGCCCAAATAAGCCAAGAGGTCACACGTCGTATCAGAGAAAAGCCTTTGCATTTGTCTATCTGTTCTTGGGGCCACACACAACTCCCATGTGGGCCAAATCCTAATTAATGCCTCCACTTAAACTTGTACAAAAAAACATTTTCGAATGCCCACCATTTAAAAAGTGCATTTTTTAAATAGTTCAGGTGAGAATACCAGTGAAGCATATGCAGAGAGTAGCTCTGCTTGACATGGGTATTATTTAATTTTGTTTTTATGAAGAGTTATATATTATATAGCTCAGAAAAGTCCTTACTTGGTTTTGCTCGATATTTGAGGGCCTGAGAAAAACCTATTTAAATAGGATCATAACAGTACTGTATTCTTATTTATTATCTGAGGCACAGGTTCTAGTCAGGATGTGTTAAGTGATGTGTAAATACAGAGGAAGATACTTACAATCTTTTTTAAGCCCAGGTGCAATAAGGTAGTGTAACAAACAAAAGGAAGGAAAGAGAAGGGTAGTAATGGTGATAAGAGGAAGGAAGGAGGATAGTAATAGTAATAAGATTTTATTATATATATATACACACACACACATACAGTTTGATAGGCTAATATTATTACATTTGACTGCTGCTTCACTTTGTGCAACAATGTGGATAAGTCTGGCTCATGTGCATGTTCTGTATAGTCTTTAACTATTTCTATTGCAGGGATCAGCAACCTTTGGCACGTGGCCCGCCAGGGTAAGCCTCCTGGTGGGCCGGGCCAGTTTGTTTACGTGCTGTGTCCACAGGTTCAGCTAATCGCAGCTCCCACTGGCCACAGTTTGCTGCTCCAGGCCAATGGGGGCTGTGGGAAGCGGCAGCCAGCACATCCCTTGGCCTGTGCCGCTTCCCACAGCCCCCATTGGCCTGGAGTGGTGAACCGCAGCTAGTGGGAGCTGCGATCGGCCGAACCTGCAGACGTGGCATTAAACAAACTGGACTGGCCTGCCAGGGGGCTTACCCTGGTGGGCTGCATGCCAAAGGTTGCCAATCCCTGCTATATCAGGTCATTTATATGTGGGGTAAGGGGAAGGATGACAAGGTTTGGGCCCAATGGAAAAATGAGAGGAGAGAATGGAGGGATGGAGTGGGTAGAAGAGAAGGGAGGTCAGGATAATGAAAGCAGGAGGTACAGTGAAGCAGAGTAAGTTATATACCTGTAAAGATCAATAAAGTTGATAACTGCAGAATGGAGGAATCTAGGTTTTGAGGGAAATTCATGTTCTGAGATCCAGAGGAATGTCCACTCTGCAGGCTGTGAAGGAGTCCCTCCCACCATCTTCTCAGTGCTAGAAGCCAGATGGGGAAGGCACTTGGTGATGGAGATGGTCACCCATTGCAACCTGGTGTCCTTGAATGGATCCCCCGTGCATTTGGTTGAGGTAAAGGTGGCAGAATGAAGAAGTCTTTCTGTTCCTACCTCCCCTGTTGGGGCTTCTAGAGTTCTGGGGACTTTTGAGCTGTATTCCATATGCCTGGTGCTGGTGGCCATGGTGGGGATGGAAACTGGGCGATATTTCCAGAGGTGCCAGTATGCAGAGGAGGTGCTAGCCCATTGGGGGCCCTAAGCAGGAATATTTTGCCCCTCTCCCCCCACCACACACACACAATACATACTAAAAAAGTGAATAGTGGGCCCCCTTGAGCTGTTCAGGGCTCTAAGAAATTGTTTAGTCTGCTTATGCTTAGTGCCTGCACTGCCAGTTGAAGGGTAAGGAGGTGAATAAGATAGTCCGGATGCTCTTGCCTCTCCTGTCACGAGTGATGCTGAGGATGGGGCATGAGGAAACAGGCACACATAGAATGCTAGGTAGGGTGTTACATAGTAACGTGGAGCAGTATATTGAGGGATTGCATCTGTGCTTTTGTCTTAGACCAGTTCCTGTATTGCATCCTCTTTGCTTCTAAATCATGGCACAATGAGAGTATTTCCTCCTCCTGCTGCATTGTATGCTGCCACCTGGCTTCCATTCATTTTATTTATAGATACATTAGCCTCTTCCCTTGGCTCTACATTGTTCCATGATAAATAAGGTATTAGTAGAAGAATTGATGGAGAGTCAGGATACTGGGAATCAAGGACAAATAGCATTATATCCAAGAGAATCCACAGAGCGATGCATAGTTTAGGGACTGCTACATTTGAATGTCATCCTCTCCTACCTCCCTTATGGATCAAAGAAAGTAGGGAAATATCAGAATGCCTGTAAGCCCTGCATGTGTTAAAATAGACAAAAAGAAGAAAACAGACCTTTAAATCTCAGTCAGGTGACCTTGCTGTGCACCTGCTATGCTGTTCCTTAGCTAACTTGCCGTTAAAATCCATGGATATTAGGACATATCTGTCCATTTCAGCTGGAGTTATAAGAGGTTTTAAGCAGCAGTAAATAGTTATCTTGCTTTTTTGTGCCTAGACAGTCAAATTCCCGTGGTGGATGAGATTTCTCTAGGTTCTGCAATAAACAAAACAACAGAGTAAAAACCACAATATGGAGTATTTTATTTTATTTTATTTTATTGGTGTGGCTTGTAACAATCTTTTATACTAATTTTTTTTTTTACTTTTGCTGAAGAAGGAAAAAAAAATTGAAAACCAAAGACCATATCTTTAATTTCCTCTGTTTGCTTTGATTTCAGTTCTCTTCATTTCTCTCTATGTTCTCATACTTCAAGGCTGCTTTATGATGTACCAAAGTCAGGTTAACTCCGAATCAGTGCAGTATGTACTGAAACAAAGAGACCTGAATAGATGAAAAATCCTGTGCTTTGACATATGGTACATTATCAGTAGGCCCACAGGAGCGATTAAATTCCTTCATGTCCATGGTACTGAAGTATGTTTTAGAGTACATATGAAAAACATGGTGCATTTTGAAGATTTTGATGGCTTGGTTTGTAGTCTATACGCATTTATAGCACATATACTGAAATGTATGTGTCACTGAAATATATTAGTGTATCATCATGTATTGCTATTAGCAATCTCTTGCAATGACAACTCAAAAAGTCCTTTTAACTTTACCACTGTAATGCCATTATAAAATGTTACATATAATAAAACTTAATGATGGAGCAAAGCTTGGCCAGAGACCAGATGGGTTTGTAATTAAAAGTGTTCAAAATATTTACAACAATATGCAAAACAATTTTAAACAATGAGATTTACTCTTCTGGTTAAGAACTCTAAAATGCACCCAATTTTATAGATAGCTTTGCTAAGGTATTCACTTAAAAAAACTGACTCATTTCTGTGCAAAAATGGATGAGTAGTGAATTGATGCAAAATCGTATGTTGCTGATTTGCGGGTTAGCTAAATAATGGGAAATGAAATGGCAAAAACATTCTTGCAAAATTCTGTGTGTCTGTGTGTGTCTCTGTGTGTGTATGTACATACACATACAGAGAGAGAGAGAGAGAGAGATGTTATTTTGACTGTATTAGACCCATTGAGAATTTTCATAGCTTTTAAAAACTGGTCTGCATGACTTGTTTGAATACGTGTATATTCGAGTTGGCCCATATTCCTTCCATCTACTGTTCTTGGGTGACAAGTGTTGAAGTGTAAATACCAACACTGGATACTTATACAATTCATTGATTGCCACTTATTATCCAGTATAAATATTTTGATGTATTCAATAGGTTTAGAAATAACTGGTTCATGCATGCTTTAAAAAGCCAAAAAATAAGGCACAGTTCACTATAGGAGTCACTAGGGAGGTGGTGATGTTTCATGGATAAGTACTGGACTGGGAACCCAGAAAACTGAATTCTTCTCCCAGCTTTGCCAACAGTTTGCTGGCTACCAATGGGTAAATTGCATAACTCGAACATCGGTGTACCCATCTGTAAAATGGGGATAACTCCTTTTAAAAAGTGCCTTATCTCCTTTCATGTATATCTGAAAAGCATTATATAAGAGCCAAGTATAGTAATACTAGTATAATAAAAGCATTACCCAAAAAGAAGTCCATGGAAGTCCTTGAACAAGCTCTGGATTTTGTATAAGCATATGCTTTTTAACCAGCTCTAATTGTGACTTGAAAAGAGCTCTCTTTGTCATGTACCTTGGAAAAGATCAGAACAAAAGGTTTAAAACCTTCCTGAGAAACTTTTAACTATCAGTTTTGACTACATAGTACAAGGCAATTCTGCAGGACTGAGATTCCTTAAAATATGGGGCTTTGGAAGTCTCATCACATAGGGCATTTGAATACCTCATTCCCATTTAAAATGAATGAGAATTCGATGTACAAATCTACTAGGTGGCTTTGAAAATCTCAGCTAAAGTCTTTTACTTCTTCCTCTCGGAAAAGTGAGACTGCACTCTAGAATATGAATTTTGCCACTCACCTCTGCTTTTCTTCTGCAGCCTCTAACACAGCAGAAGATAATGTAATCAGCACTTAACTGTGCATCCTGCGGACCATGGAGACAAGGAAATGAATCATCTGTTTTCTGAAAGGCAAAGTTCAGAGACTTCACTAGGCAAACTCATAAGATTAAAGTCTGGAACGTACAGCCAGATTCAAGAGGGCTAGTACAACACTGTGGTGGGGTGGAGAGGGAGCAGGTTACTGTGGAAGTGGAGCCTTTGTACTAGGAGAGCAAGTGAATCTTCCTCCTAGAGAAGACCCTTTTCAAGTATGTGGGACTGTCTTGCTGAAACCTACTTTGTGTTGAAATCTTAAATTATGGAGAAGGAAGGTAGCTTTAACCTAGAAACATGTTACACAAAATTCTTATTGAAAGGAGCCTCACATAAATTTTGTAAAGTGAGTTTGTTGGAACTAAAAACTGCTAACTATGGGTTTTCATGGCTTCCGGTGAGATTATAGTATCAAAACAGACCAGTTTTCAGAGTAGCAGCCATGTTAGTCTGTATCAGCCATGTTAGTCTCACTAGCTGTAGCTCACGAAAGCTTATGCTCAAATAAATTTGTTAGTCTCTAAGGTGCCACAAGTACTCCTTTTCTTAAAACAGACCAGAACCATCTTAATAATGAAAGAAGCTGTCCATATGCAAAAAGTTGGATCTTACTTTGACTGGATAATTTTGTTTGGGGGCATGGTTGCCATCCTCTTTTTGGCTGTAACTTTTCTGGCTGCAGTTATCAATTCAGTCAGCATTAGAGCTGAGCAAAATCTTTCAGACAGAACATAAAGCATTTCAATACATCAAAATGGAGCGTTCAAATATTTTCCAAAGAAAATGCTTCATTTTCAAATGACATTTTGTTGGATTCTATATTCTCCTAAATTTAAAGTCAAAATCAAAACAAAGTTTTGACCAGAATTATTATTTTCTTGTTTCATTTCATGGAAAATTTCAAAAAAAATTGTGTTCATTCCAATTTAGAATTAAAAATTTCTACAGCTCACTTCATCAGATGCTGTAGCTCACGAAAGCTTATGCTCAAATAAATTTGTTAGTCTCTAAGGTGCCACAAGTCCTCCTTTTCTTTTTGCAACTTCATTCAGTTACACAAATGAAACATTGCTTTTAGGAAAATTCTCACAGCTAATAGAAAAGGTGCAAGCACAGTCAAAATGGAACCATTTTCAGAATTGCTGAAATGTTTGCAAATTTATCAGTATTCACCCCATTCTCATAGAGATCTTTCATGAGCAGTATCGGCCCAAAGGTAATTTTTATTATTAAGTTCTAGGCGATGGTTTTCTAGTTGAGTCTCAGACATATTCTTGGCTTTGCTGTATATAATTGTGCCCCTGTGATTAGCGTATCTTATGAGTATTAAGAAAACAAGGATTGCTAGACAGCAAGCCCAGATAATGATATGAAATAGTAGTTTACATAACCAAATATCTACAGGTTTCAGAGAAAATGTAATGTTTTTAATTACAAATACAGACTTAAATATACGATTTTTAAAATTGAATAGTATAAGCTTCATAGTGGACTGACTCCATAAAGGAGTCAAAGGCAAACTAATTTGGTTATTAGCATGTGCATGAGGTGATCCTGCTCCACTCATTCAGAAAATAGGAATTAAGATGATTTGACAGCCCTCCAATTTTGCTTTCAATGCTATTGATTCCTCTCATCAAAGCTGTGCTTTTCTGTGCTTGATCTTGCAAAAGGGACTGATGGGTACACTCAATCTAATCACATTTCATTGTACATTCTCTGCATGTAATAATAATCTTGACTATCCCGATCAATTTTGACCCAGTTTCCTCTCACAGGATGCAACTCAATGATTGCTGTCTAGTTTTTATTTTTTTAAGGAACATGATTTGATCCATTTTTTCTAAAGAAATATCTATCAAATACAGTAAGCTTTTCTGCTTTCCCCTACTTTTGTTTCATTTCTTTTTGTAAAATACAGGGCTTGATCTTCATAGGGTCTGTGGTTATTACATGGTGTATAATGAGGGTGATTTTTGTAATGACACTCAAAGCACTTAATGTGTTCAAGACGCCTTCTTGAATGAACAGTTCAATACAAATAGCTCCATACAGTGTGCTGTTCAACATAACAGGCAAATGAAAAGAGCTGATTACATAATTTTGGTGGGAAATATTGCCATGCATCTGAATATTTTCTGTAATGATCTAATAAAAGGATCATTATTTAACAGAGAACTTTGTAATGCGATTAATCCCGCCTTTTGTATTTGTTCATAGAAATTAGAGATGAAAAAGATCAACCAGTCCATTCCCTGCTGGTGCTGTTGTTGTGCCTGTTTAAAAGCCCAGCTTACTGTTGCAAATCTGTACCAGCGATGTGGCGATACTGGGCTTGCCTATATAGTAGGTTTTATTGTACACTCCTTGCCTGATTCTTATATGTCCAGGGACTTCCACTGTGCAGTATAAGGGCTGTAAACCTTTGAGGGGGAAGGGAGACAAATTCTGTGGTCAGATCTCTCAGGTTGATGTATGCGCATAATAATGCCCCTGTGGAGCTGGAAGAGTTGGTCCAGGATTAAAGAGCTGAGATTTACAACTAAGCTTCATTTAGCATACAATGAAATAATTCTCAAATGACATGCATGTGTTAAGTAATTTAAATCCATTAATACAGTTAAGTGAAGTCCAGTTAAACATATTGATGGTGTAAACATGAGAACAGGAGTCGACTCTTCTAGGGCATTTGTACATTGGGAGAAAATGTATGTTGTTGTGCAGACAAATGCTTCCATGTGTGTGTGAGAGAGAACTAGCCTCCTATTTATCTTCAAAATGAAATACCTGTAGTCTGACCAGAAAAAATAACAGCCAAATAATTCCTTGCCTTCCAGAAAACATACTTCCTCTGTACCAAAAAATGTAAGCTTGCTGAGAAAAATAACTATCTATCTTCTGCATAATACTAATACAAGCCAAGATTTTGAGGTTTTGGCAGCTTATACTGGCCTCAGTAGCAAAAAAAACCTGGACATATTATTTTCTGAATTTTCCCCAGATGTAGACAGCACAATAGGAAGAAGGGGGGTAGGAGGGCAGAGTCACTCCTTCATAGGATTTACAATTTTGCTCTTAACCATATGTATATTAAAATGAGGTATTCTAAATATTCATAATAAAATCCTAACTGTGCCCTAAATGTTTTTCATAATTAAAGTCATATAAAAAAACCACTTCTTTAGGGGCCAATCTAGGTTCGGATTCAGCCTCCTTAATTCTGTTATACCTGGCTTTCTTCTAATTGTGCTGAGAAAGGAATTTGGTCCATTGTCTCTAATGGTAGTTGCGTGGCTGAATCACTGTCTACTGCTTTGAAAATACAAAGATAAGTTTTAAAAGGCTGTCTGTAGTTTTTATTTGTAGATATTTTTCTGAAAGGCCATTGGAGACTACAGCTAGACTTGATATCATGTTAAAAGGACTTGCAAAAAAATCATAGACCACATAGTGCAACTTACAGTTGGTTCCCTGCGTGCCTTATGCAAACTATAATCAGGAAGACATGTCTGCTACATGTGACCCAATAATAACTCCTACGTATTGATCGGGCAAAAATGGCTCAGGCCCAGACTTTTAAAGATATTTAGGCATTGCTGCACTCAGCATGGCAACACCTAACTGATTTAAAAGTCTAAATCTCATTTTCAAAAGTGTTCTAGGCACTTCTGAGCCAAATTCAATTGGACTGTAAGCACTTTAGAGCCTAAGTCCTATTGAAAGTCAATGGGAAGTAAACTCCTAAATGCTTAAAGTAACTTTTGAATATCCTGCTTTTTGTTCTTATAAATAGAGCTGGCTTTTAAAAAAGTGAAAAATGTTGTGGGTTGTTTTGGGGTTTTTTTACGGGGGGAAGGTTGGTCAAAAATAAAAAGGGTGGTCCTGTTTTGTTTTTTTAAATACCATTCATTTAAAAATCAGCCCTTTTTTTCCCCTCAAAAGATCAAAACGTGGAAAATTTAAACTATTTCTCATTATTAATGTCTCTCTTTGAGCTCTGTGTAGAACCAGTAAACAAGTTTTAGTACTGCTAATGACATCTCAAGGGATTGTGGAGTGTCACCGTCTGGAAAAGCAAGCTTGTTTTTGATGGGAGGGTTTGACAATATTCACTAAGCTGTAATGAAAGATATAATGAAACTAGCTTGGGAAGCCAGTCCAGTGATGAGCCACCTTCTCTGGGCTTAAATGTATTTCAGTGCTCCTATTCATCTATCTACTGAATGTGGGCACCCTGCATGGTCTGACAGATATCCTGTCCTTGCCAGGTAGCTGTTGCTTTTAGGCATTAGCTGTCAAAACAATTCATAGATTAATGAGAAAACAGTCATAAATTAAAGTAAAATCTTTCCACTTGCACTGAAAGTGCAACATCTCTGGGATGTTTAAATGCTGTAAAATGTCTTAATTTGTTCAAACACTTGCACAATTATTGATATAGACAGATGCATAATACACAGACTACAAGCATCTAAATTAGCTTTAAGGGAAATTAATACCATAAACTAGAAAAATATTCCCAAGGAGGAAATTAGTTTGACACTTCATTATGACTTCAACAAAAGATTAGCAAATGTGTCTTTAATATTACACTTGGAAAAGTGTAGGGATAATGGATGGCGTAAGCACAGGGAAAGGAAAATCATAGACCTGTTTTGCTCCCAAGGGTTCCCAAGTTAAGAAATCACTTGTCACCCTGAATAAATCATTACATGTATTGGGTTTTTTTTCCAACATTTTTAATTACAGTTGGCATTCCTGAGTCTAGTGCTGGAGGCAGCCATCTCGCTGAAGAACTCTATCCTTTGTGACACTCTCAGTGAGGGAGCAGAGTTGAATTGACTCTAGGCCAGTTTCCAACCTGCTCCAGAATGTTTTGCGGGAGGAAGGAGAGGTACCCCTTTAAGGTTATATATTTTAAAAGTTAAACATCTAGCTCCAGATTCACTGAAACTGGCACGGGAGGATTGTAAATTACGCCTCCATGCTCAGCCTGGTTCTCTATGCATCAGTGGGATTTACTCCAGGACAAGGAAGGTGGGTCTCTGCTGCTGCCCTCTTATGGCAGGCTTAGTTTACAACTAGGTATCCTGTCAGCCGTGATTAGTGAGGGGACTTGCTGGAAAAGTATGGTCCCCCAGTCTTTGTGTCCAGGTCTCTTGCCTGTTCAACAGGGGTGCTGGATCAATGTTTATAGTGAGCCATTGAACCAAACTGTAAATCCTGTACATATAATGGAAACCACTTCAAGTCAGCGGGTGAAGCAGCACCCCCCCCCACACACACACACCCCTAGTTCCAGCAACCATGCTGGTTAACACTGCTCACTACTTTGGATGCTTTAGCTCCCCATGACTCACCTCTAGCAAGAGGTTCTTGCCACTGCAACCTCATCCCCTGCTGAACTTCTGCATGAAAGGGCATTATTGTAAATGGGTGTGTGCTTGAAGAAGCCAATGTAAAACTGGGCTATATTTACCCCTTTTTTAGTGTCAAGCCATTCTCTAAGCAGACAACTTGGTTTACAGTCCCTTCCACGGCATGTCAGATGACATCTCTGATCAGTAAGATGACTCCCTCTAGCACTAGACTCAAAAATGCCACTTGCAATTAAATATCCATTTCACATCTTATTCATGGTGATAAGTAAGCACCTTCTTACCTTGTGAATTGTTAGATGGATTGAGAAGTGGGTGTGGTTCTCTTTTAAACTTAAAAAAGCCCCTCCAAATCAAGAGGGAAAAGGTAACTGTACATCTCATTAATGTGTTGAGTTGTTGAGCATGATCTTTAAACAAAATATATATCTCAATAGGTTCATACAGGATAGAGTGGATGATATCAATATTTTTTTAAAAAAATATGAAAACATCAACCTTTTACATATTTTAAAACTAGAAAGATTTGGCTTATTCTAGGTTATAGCTTTTAAATTATTCTATCAAATGACACCTTGGCAACATTCATACTCTTCTTGGTGTAAAGCATTTTAGCATGAAACTAGGATTGCAAGCATGTATGTCCATCTATGTCCCTTACTCATTCTCTCTTTTTATAGCATACTTCATTTTAGATTATTGACGATGATCTGACAATAATAATTAGGATAGTGGATGAGCAGTATCAAATATCAATAAAATCTCTTTCCTTGTGATAACACTATCATCCAGTAGGGATAGTCCACTTAAAACATTGATCTTTAACTGCCTCCCATCTTACACAATAAACAAACTGCATTTAGTTTTCTGCTACTCTCCTTTATTTTAAGTAGCAAATTAGGATTGATTGGATATATTTTTAGCATTTTAGGAAAACTATAGGAAAAGATCCACACCTTCTTTGCATTGTGCTGTTCATTATTAAGATTTTCTTGACTTCATTTCTTTATTTACAGTTGCTAACTTTCTTGGGATCAAAACATTCATATAATATATGTAAAACAAGACAATACTGTGCCTGGAAGCATGTGAGACTTATACATGGCTCATTACACTTTGTGGGGAACAACTGGACCTCAAGGTCATGGTCAAAAATGCTGTTAGGCTCCTAACTGTCCTTTTTAGCACTGACATAAAAGAAAAGCATAACATGATATTCAACTGAATGTTATACTTGCAAACCAATTTTAATGTCACCATCAATGTTTCTTCTTTGTCTCCATCGAAGTCTGGTGGACCCCTCTGTGACAAGTTTCCCACCGGTTGCCACTTGGAACTGGGGTACCAATGAGCCCACCTGAGCCACGAGCCTAGGTTCCCGTTACACTTTTCTGGTGAGGCAAGCCACTCAAGCCCTCCCTCAGGCTTCAGACTGAGCTTTACCAGCACACACAGGTACGGACACACCTGCCACAGTTTCACATAGATGCTGAGATGAGCTTTGCATGGGAAAGCTCAGCTAAGGAACTGACCAGATACTCAAGTGCAACCCCCCCGGAGTGCAAACCCAGAATTATACCATCTTGCACTGCAGAGAACTATACAGTGTAAGCTCATTGAAATTTGCCCCCTCCCTCAATGTGGAGGAAGATATGCACAGCTCCCCTCCACCGATCATGACTGTCACAAACTGGTTTTAGAGAAAACAAAAACAATTTTAGTAGCTACAAACAATAGATCTTAACCAATTATAAGGGATAGCAAACAGATCAAAGCAGATTACCTAGCAAATGAAACAAACACGCAAACAAAGCTTAATATACGAAAGAAATTGGTTATAACTAGAAAATTCTCATCCTAAATGTTGTTTTAGGCATATTGCAGAGATTCTTGAAGGCAAGCTGCTCTTGCTTGCAGCTAAAAACTCCAGGTATTTCTTCCACAGACTAGACACCCTCTAGCCCGGGTTCAATCCTTTCTTCCCCAGTTCAGGTTTGGGCGTTTATAGCAGTAATCTTGGGCGGGGATTCAGTGAAGAACCAACCATGATTATGTCACTCTCCTGCCTTAAATAGGTTTTACATATGGTGGGAACACTTTGTCTTCCAGCCCTCTCCCTCCCCGTCGGTCAGTGGAAAAGTACTAATTTTATCATGGAGTCCAGTATCAGGTGACGTTATCACATGACCCTCCAGCCACAACTCAAAGTGTATTTGCAGCATCCACAGGAAGGTGGGAGATTAGCATCTTCAAAGACCTATTGTTCTCCCTAATGGTCCATTGACTTGTTCCCAGCTAGCCAGCTAGACTGATTGCATTCTGTCTAGTGGACATTTCCCATGTGTAAACACAATTGTAATTGATACATAGTCAATATTCCTAACTTCAGATACAGAAATGATACATGCATACAAAAAAGATAATCATATTCAATAAATCATAACCTTTCCATAACCTAATGTTTTCTCACATGCCTTAACTTGCATAAAATATATGATAATTATGCCATACCCATATCTTAACAATATCTCTGTGAAGAATATGGGGGAGGAGTGTCACACCCTCATCACTAAATGATTTCCTCCCGCCTTCATGCCTGTCAACCTCAAAGCCACACATCACAGCCACCACCTTACTAGCTAATGAGACCTAGATAAGTCTTGTCCCTTTTGGCATATCAACACCATTCCTCAAAAAGTTTCCTCCTCTAGAGGCTCCATTCCCTGCAGACCTAAGAAGCAAAAGTGAAGAGCAAAAAAACCAAACTAGTATATTAAACCTACATCACCATGCTGGCCCCAGCATTTCAGCTGTTCTTTTTGTGTATTCTTTGGCTACAAGACTATATATTAGCAGATTTTCATTTTAGTGTTCCATTATATTACCACTTCCTTTATGGCTAAGTTTAATTAGTACCACAAAGTAATTGCAGTCAGATGCTGCCAACTTTTCTTTCCCACAGATGTACTCTTTGTAAACTTTTCTAAACTATGCTATGTGGTGATCTTGGGATGAAGTGGACCCTGGTGAATCCTTCTGCTAACTAACAGAAACAAATTAAATTCTAGTTAGCCAGAAAATTGTCCCTTATGGTTCTAACATTATTACCATATGGTCTTTTCAAGCGGGGGAAGTTTGTTATAAAATAGAATCATAGATGTAAGAAATGGCATCTTGGGTCATCAAATCTATTCCTTTGCCAATGGAAGATTGCTACCTACATGCAGCATCCAGTGCACTATTTAGTAACGTGTCTATCTACATATCTATTTATCAGCCTGTAGCGTAAATCAGTTTTCTTGAAATGTTTTAGCTGAGGAATGAGTCATCTGTGTGTAGTGTGCAGGGTTTAGAGTTAAGCCCTACTGTGTTATAGCAATATCTGACCATCAGTTTAGGAAGCGCTGATTGTCTTTAAAGGCTTCAATTACCACAGCTCATTCTGACATGGAGCTAAAAATGTTTATCTTAGAATTGACTGTCAAAACTTTAAGGTGGGGACTTCAAATCATGTCAGCAAATGAGAAGGGGGGAAACATACAAAAGGAATTTGACAGGCTAAATTGTGCAACCTAAATCGGAACACTATTAAAGATAGCTAGAGGTGGAAGGTGGGCTACATGCTGACTGAGGTAATAAAAGGAATAACACATTTTATGAGTGAAGAGATTAATAATGTAATAGCTGACTATTTTGAAGGGTTGTCAGCTTTACCTAAGGGGATACTTGCCCCAGATATCAAACAGTACAGACATGGACAACTCTATTTTTCCCATGATTTATAATATTGAAAACATCCTTTGGAAAAACAAATCTCTATATACAAAATAGAGATTGGAAAATGCAGATATTAACTAGAAGTGTGCATATTGATTTTGGAAAGCGACTTACCTTCACCTCCTGCTAAGGTTATTCCTGAGTTTTGGCAGGGACTTGGTCAGAAACTCAGCAGGAATCCCAGGTTAAAAAGTGGAAACCACCTTTGGCATTTCAGCTTTATTTACTGATTATTTTCCCTAGTGTAACTAAAGTTAAACATGAAGTAGTGAAATCTCTGGACACATTCTCTTCATGCAGATTAACACTCTGTAATCTACAATCAAACAATATATCCCCCAAACAAAACAATATAAATAGGGCAGTTCTTCTGCCTCCATAGTTCCCTGACCTGTCTTATAGAGGCACACTCAATCCTGTGCAGGAGCTGGTGCAGAAATGGAAGGGAAGCAACTTTCACCTCACCTATTCAGGGGCTGTCATAAGATGCTGATTCACCACTGGGTCAGGCAAAGACAGCCTTGAGGATGCCATAATTTACATCCCTATCTAGTAGCCCCTATAAGGTTTGAATTGCCAGAGTGCAGATGCTTCTCAGTGTCCACCATGATAGCCCTCCATTTTCACTCCAATCTTGCCCTGCCTTGGAATGTCTCCTGTACCAGTGTGTGAGTCCACTTCCTTAGGAAACAATCATTGGCTTGGTGCCTTTTGCACAAGTGTCTTGTGTCGGGGTTCACTTTGGAGGCACACACTTTCCTAGTGGGCACAAAGGGAAAGTAGTATAAAGATTAATTGGGTTCCTAGTCCACAAACTGGGATTTTCCCCTCTAAAAGGAGCTTGGCTCCTTTAAAATTTGAATCAATGTAGGCTCAGTTGGGCCAGATTATTTCAGGAAGCTGGAATGTAACTCACAAATCTCTCTCAGTAGGCCTCTCACTAAGAGCACTGCTAAATAGATCACATCAGGACTGTGGGGCCCCAGTAATCAGTAAAACCATTATACTCAGAATATCCTGTAATGCCGTTTTGCAAAATGTTTTCTTAGAAAAATATAACTGCGAAAATGACCATTTATTCTGCAATTGGGTTTTATTCTGATTTAACAACTTTTTTACCCTTTCATGAATATTGGTTAAAACTGAAAGAAACACAATGATTGTTATCAATGAGGAATGTTTGACTCATTCTGAGCTATTATCATGCACAAAAAGAGAGATGACAGCCTAATTTAAAATCTTCTGCTGTGCATCTTCTCCTAGTCAGTGGCATGTAAGCTCCTTTATTCAGAATTCATGTCACAAAATGTCACATACGTGTTCAGTAGAAGACCAGGGAGCCCTCTGAGCATGGAAAAAAGGGTCAGTTTAGATAGATATCAGGGTCACATCACTTCTTGGTTTCTTTATAATGAAGCATTAGAGCTACTTTAGTTTATACCTGTTTCAGAATCATCTAGACATGATTGATTAACAAACCATAAACATACTTGTAGTTTTTCAGGAAGAATGTACTAAATGGTTAAGCAAAAGTACCCTGCCCTTTGAAGCTAATACTATCGACAGCTCACTTTTAATTTGGCCTCCATCTGAAGAAAATCTTTTGGAAGTAAAATCCATTCAGACATCGGTAGGTTTATTGATACCATATAAACAGGTTTATATTGAGTTGAAGTGTAAGGGGTGACTTTCACACTATTTAGTGGCTCTGAGTAAAAGCCATCATTTTAATTAGAAATGGGTCCTAACCAAAACAATATCTTGCCTGCTCCTCTACCACCACAAATTGATGGAAATAATTTCAAAATCTGGATCTGAATTTTGTGGCTCAGGTCCATCTCTAATTTTGTATTTTGTTTACAAATATTAGTGGAAACAGATCACATATGTCTAATTTAAGATGAGAACTGATGGTGGTAAGGACTAAAGGCCTATCAAAATTGCCTGCATAATTGTATACAGAAATGTGCTTGCAATTGGACATACAGTTACTAATTACACATGCCAGTACTTATTTCCACATTCAAACTGATTGATTGGACATCACTGGCCATTAGCGCACACAATCACAGCCACTGTACTCACAGTTTTGAAAATCGGGCCCTCTACATGTGTCTGATTTTATGGAAGCAAAGAATCTGGAAGCATCTTAAAATAGATGTGAAATGTAAAAGAATCTGTCAGATACCGTTGATCATCTTTGAAAGAGAATGTGTCATTAACAGAACAACTGTAAGTCTATCTTCTTCCACAGTTGAATATATTGCTTACATTGTGAGTATTTAAATGTATAAACACCTTAAGAATAATCTGTGTACATATCCACCCTGCAGATGAAACCAAAATAGTTCTGTAGAAATGTAATAGGATTTTATGGAAATAATGCTAAAACCCTATATCATTCAATAAAATGTAATTTGGTTTTTGAACACTATCATAAAATTCTGTAGCAAGGACATATAGTTTTCTATGTAATATGGTTATATTTGGCTGGAATTTCCCCCAGCCCCATGGAAAATTTAGATTTTTTTTTTAAAAAATCAATAAAAAGATTTCACCTGAAAATCGAAAACTTGGATTTGGAAATGTCACTGCAATGCATAATGGGGAACTGTAGTTTGGGTGCCTCGAGCTCCCATTCTCTTTATGGGCTCACTCACCTCTCTGGCTGACTACATCTTCATGATGCCCTTCGGTCTCCCCTCTTGTGTCACCACAGTCCATCATGAGAGTCTCCAGCCATTTTGCATCAGTTTTTGGTTCTTTTTCAGCGAAGTCACAATTTTCTATAGAAAGCAGACACTTTTCACACACAAAATTGTTTATCGAAAATGCAATTTCCCATCAAAAACAGTCCTAAATATGATTTTTAAAACAGATGGTGACTTTGTTCCATTCCCCCACCCCCTCTAATTCTCCTCACTCTTGCTGGCTGACATAGGCACCATTGCCAGTGGTCACACAACTCAACAGCTTGATCTGCGACAGAAACGTTACTGTTGGCTTCCTGTCTTAGAAACAAGTGGAATCACTTAACATGCTGAAGAAGGTCCAGAGCAGCCTCTTCCAGACCACAGTTTCCTGCCCAATAGACAGAATGCTGGTGAAACATCCCCAGACTGACTGTTCTACTGGACTGCTGAACCCTGTATCCATCTACTACTTTTATTCACCATTACAGTCAGATCCTGAACCTTTTCTATGAATGTTGTTGTTTGCAGTCTCATCTTTCGTATCCAGGCAAAACGTACTGCAAGCCACTCGTGCTGATCTGTAATACATGGAAAGAATAATTTTGTAAGGAGCTAAGGTTAGCATTGTTCTTATTCACCTACTAGCCTGGCCAGAGGGAAGCTCTTCTTTGACTCACCTAATGGAGTTGCTTCCTACAAATGCTGAAAGTTCCACTGTGTGTGTGTGTGTCAGCTTTGGTAATATACAAAATGCGTGAAGGGTGAGATCAACCAGATGAGGCTTCACAGTCAACAAGATTATGGCATTTTGCCATAGCTTGGTGTTGGAGGGGTGAACTACAGTATCCTTCATACACTCTTGGGGAGGAATAATTCCTTTTTGGATTCCCTGGCATGCATGGGAAGTGTGCAGGATGCAGAAATAAAACTTTCTAGAATATCACCATAGGCATGATTCAAACTTGCTGGATTTCTCTGCTAGGAGACTAATAACAAAAACTAAGCTGGAAAATTAGACAAAGCATTATTCTCGTTCCTTTCCTACATTGGGGATCACTTAGCTGTTTTAAGTGTATTTCTCTGTAATGTAAAAGACGTAGTACTCTTTGAATGAACATCATTTGCACACCTGTTTTCACCATTTGCCATGCTCATTCTGTTTCTATACTCAGACAGCTAGTGTGGGGTGCAGTAGATCACTTACTTAGGCTTCTGAATTCTTTCTTCTTTGAGAGGAAGAATGGGTCTGGACTTCTGATTATGCACCAGAGAGCTGAAAGTACACGAGAAGGTCCAGCTATCTTAAACTAAAAAATTAAGACACAAAGCCTCTGACCCTGATTTTATTCTGATATACATCTGGATTAAATAACTGCAATCGGTGGTGTGATATCACAATTAGGATCCTGTATTCTGTCTTCTAGCCGCCTACCAACAAAGCTCAATATAATATCTTAAACAAAGATTATGATCAGAATATCACAACATACAATTTTAACTAGGGAATGTTTATTTTTGTATTTTTGGGGGGTGGGAGGGTTTGTTTTGTTTTTTACTGTCAGTCCATTTTTTTTTATCTTAAGTTAATTGTAATTACTTTTTGTAAGCCTGACTCATTATTGCTCTTCTTGTCTCTAAGTACATGTCCCACAATTTTATAAGACAAGCAGATTTATATATCCTTTGCTTTAACTTGAGGTTACTCTTCCTAAGCTTTAAAACACAGTTATTGGGACAATGGGAGTAGAAAATTAAATATAATGTAGCCACTTCCCAAAAATGCTAAAAGAAAACAATTTAGAGAACTTAGGTCACTCTTAGCACTTGCTATACAAGAAAAATAGAAAGGTCAATTTACTGGCAGTGACTGTAGAGTTCTACGTATGACTGCACCTTCACGAAGGAAAATGGTGTGTTCTTACTTCCAATTAGCTAACTAGAGATAAAATTCTAGTCAAGACAAAGTTTGTAATCTGTGTTAGTTGAAATCTGTCTAATAATTTAAGGTAAAATCTTAATTTGAACTAAGAAAATACCTTTGGCCGTGCTGGAAGAAAACCAGGAGGTGATGGTGGTTTAATTAGGCCACAACTTTATTCATTTAAAATATCTGGGAATACCCAGCAATAAATTGTACAGTGTAGGTCATTGTTATTACCTTATTCATTTCCACCTATTTGGGAGGGTTATTATCAGCCTTCTCAACCTGGTCCTAGCCAGCCCATTGTTGGGACTCTGCTAGTCTCCCCTTGTATGAGGGTTAAGGCGGCTGGAAAAGGAGGGAGGTTGGCTCCCTGCTGTACCAGATATTAGCGGCCCCAAACCCCTCTTCCTCAGTGCTCTTAAGGGATGCTTTCCTTTAAATCCCCTTCCAGTCCATTTTATCTGAACACTGTGTCCCTTCTGTCATGAGTATCTGCTCTGCACAGCTGTTCCTTTTTTTTAAAGTCACGTAGTTAAGACATTTTAACTTAACCCCCTTGCCCATCCCACTGGGTCCCGGACTTGCTGTGGGGAAGGTGAAACAACCCACCCTGCCTTTGCCAAACTGGGAGTGAGGGGGGAAAGTCTTTCCCACCCCCAAGGGAAAAAAGGTGACTAGCATAATGCCCATAGCAGATCACAAAGAAACCCTGTTTCCAAGGGTGGATGTTGCCAGCCCAACCCCAGTGAGAGGGCTATTCGGACACTGCCTAAGGTATGACCTCTCTGTTCCTGATCACCTGCTGCCAATTTCAAAGGAAGCCCTTATAGGAGCAATAACCCACTTTTCTGTCAGCCAGCCAAAGGATTCACTGCACATAGCTGAAGTGGGGGTCGGGGGGGGCATGTTTTTCCTAGTGAAGGCAGGGCCCAAAAAAGAATCCACTAAAGCCTTCATACTGATTAAAATCAAAGAAGTTACTCTCATGGTTTCAGTGAAGCACATGCGTAAGTGGTATTGTAGATCAGGGCCAGCATATCCCCACCGAGTCAGCTAATATGCTGGTACTTGAGACTCTGACCATTTCTACATGTAAAAAGTCTCCCCTGTACTTAAAATTCCACCTTGTGCTTTCAGATGGAATTGTCATAAGAAGCTGTTTATTGGAGGTGGCTCCTGAGTTGCCTCCGTCGACCCCTAGGGCTGCATCTATGACTCTTTCCTAGTTATTAGTTCCGTGATTATTAAGATTAAACATTGTGATGGGTATGTACATTATATTGTTGTCCAAACAGAGATTATCCTTGCCCAGAATCAAAACCCTGTCTCCCTTTCCCCTTTAAATACATCCTCGTGTGGCTGCATCATGGCAGCCACAGAGTGACTGGGTCAGCCTTTCTCTGGACCCTGCCATTGCTTCTACTTGATTATCCAGAAGGCTTATGCTGAGTGATGTGAAGCAACCTCCGTTTCTCTGACCTGGTGCCACAGTCATCATTAACAGCATGTAGACTATCTTCTGTCTGTGAATGAATGAATGATTTTTCCTTCTTCCTGTGCACCCTCTGCCACAACAGTCAATTGGTGGATCACTAAAGTCTGCAAACCGGTGCATCTGTATACCAGATAAGCACAGGGGTGTGTGCACCTGCTGATCAGTTTCTAGAGCATGCTGGCAGGTTGGTTGAAGTAAGAGAACAATCCATTAGAGAAAGTGTCCACAACATAATTAAGATGCATTTTTCCTCACTATCTCTTCTCTTACGTCCATGTCTGTGTTTTGCTTTCATGTTATAACTCTGGTTTGAATGATAAACATTTCATCCACCTAGCGCTGTCAGGGGCAAGTATTGTCACTTTACCCTCTGTTAAATAAGGCAATTAACTATTTAAATGTATTTGTACAAATACTTAGGTTAAGTTGCATTATAGTACCTGGCTAGCTCTGAAAAGGAAGTTGTTTGATTTATTTGTATTAAAACTGATTTGGTTTTATGTAGCTGTCATTCTACCTCTGCTGATATGTTAAGTCTCTTCAAAATAAAATGCACTTTGTGGATTGGAGAGCCATTAGAAGAATGTTAATAGGAAATGATAAAGCCCAGCTCATACAAAACCCCTTGAGTACTTGCCTCTAATGTTTCTGCTTTAGCAGCTACAGATTGAAAAATGCTCAGATTAAACTATAGGCAGGTATAATGAGCTAAAACCTCTTGTAACTTAAATCTGAAAACCTTTTTAAAAGGGTAATATTGCTAAAGTTAGGATAGCTTAATTGTTGATCATTTCTAAATTAAAAGTCACCAGTTAAACTCATCTGGTTCCAAGTATTAAAAGAAGCACATGATGGGGAGGAGGCAGATATAATGAAATGCTAAATCATTTTGAAGAAATATTCTGAGCTATACTTACTGCTGTTGTTGCAAGTGGGGCACAAGTTCATTGATGTCCCACTTTTAAAGGGGGAAAATACTATTTAAAGATGCTCAGACTTGGCAAAATTGGGTTCAGTTTGTCTTGACACAAAGTTTGATGACTTTGCATCTATAACAATGAAAGATATTACGCTTATATCTCCAAAATAATTGAAAATATAATCCTCTTAAAATTTAAAGTAAGTGGAAAAGGAAGATCCAAGCATAGAAGCATAATACTTCTAATCCTTTTCTGGAAGCTGGAAAGTTACCTCACTAATAATTAAACATTTTCAGAAATTAACTAGTAATATAACTTTAATGATATAGTTAATTTTTAAATAGAGCAGATGTGTTCTGACATTTATTGAAACCATTGTACTTTACAGAGAGTTTAGTTATTAACAGTGATTTGCTTATGATTTGTGCCTGCATTTACCAATAGCATTTTAATGTTTCTAAAGAAAGAAATTGACACTTGAATCTCTTCTCATATTTAGTATTTTCTTCCTTTGGGGTTGTATGACTTCTTAAATTTAAATGTTTCCAGGAGGCCTTTAAATATTTCTGCATTTTTAATGAAATTATCCCAGAAAGAAAGAGCAATCTGGAAAAACAGCGAGTTGGGTTTTTTTGGTGTTTTTTTTTAAACTAGAGGATCAGACTTCGCAAATGAGCCATTTCCCAACTTCAGGTCACTGCAAATTGCTCATTTGGCATTGAGGCCAGATTCTGCTTAGCTTTATGTGCTGTGATTAGTCCTCTTGGGGGACTACTTGCAGTGAGTAAAGTTAGGCACGTGTGTAAGTCTTTGAAGGATTGGTTTCTTACCCCAGGATAAATAATCAGTTATTTAAGAATTATTGTATTGTTTCTGAACTAAAACTTCCAACGGTTTTTGCTTTGTTTTTAATGAGAATGTGATAGGTAAAATAAATAAGTAAATAAAAATAAGTCAGAGTAATATTGCCCCTGGTGTTAACAGCATCTCAGAGCTGAGTAAAGAAAGAAACTTGATTTGAGATGCAGGATAAATTCTTTCTTTGTCTAGAGAACTTGATTAAGTGCGAACTGATCTGGTGGATGATGGCTTTCTCTGCCTTGTCAGAGTAGTTGAGCCCAGGGACTGCATGGCCCAAGGGACTAGTAATAGAATATATGTCCTTTCACTTTGAGGTCACCAGTTCAAGTCTAACCCCTGTCTGTAATGACAAACACTTGTTACTCTCTGGGATGGGAAATTCTTACCTTTTGGTGAACTTTCGGCAATCTGTAATTGAATTTAAAAGCAACTTTCCACACACTCCTCCAGCGTGTGGAGTTTTTTTCTCCTCTTATGTACAGTGATCAGTCATCCACATTAGGCATTCTGAATCACAGGAAAACATATGTATTTCCCTTTTCTACATCTTGCCTTTGTTTCTCTCTGCAATCAGATTTATCTTCATACTGGTGACTGGCAGATACCGGACAAAGGTGACTTTCATTAGTTCCAATCCAACAACGAATTTATCATTTACAAGTCAGGAGCCAGACATTTCATTTTCCTCATTTGAATTTTTGTGGAGGATACTTATACCCATATACAACACAAAAAATGGTAGCAGTTTGTGTTGCTGGACATCACGCCTCCTAGCTGAATATTGATTTCCTAAACAAAAGGCTGGCCAATTTAGGAATTGGGTTCTGAATATAGTTTTCTCCTCTCATCCCTCTGTATATTAATATATAGACCAGTGACTCTAATCTAGGAGAGGCACCATTCCAGTGTTTCCCTCTGTGGTTCTTTCCTCTCTGTCCTATCTCTCATGTCCTCTATAGGATTTCCTTCATACTTATAGCATGCCTTACAACCATTGCTTATGGCTCCTTGTTAGTCAGACTTCCACTACTGTCTTTAACGGTTATCTGTCCCATATAATTTAAGCATGAATAGGCTGAAGGTGTTCTAGCTAACTTTATCTTATGCAAACACCCTTCACTCATAAGAATGAGGTCACAGAAGATCAGTAAAACAAATGCAAAATTACCCAGAATTATTGTAGCCCAATACACAATATGGAGGGTCTTGTTGGCTACTTTAGCCCTTCCCCCCCACCCCCGTCTCACTTAAAATGACAATTGTAAGTGTTTTGGGAAAGGGATCTTCTTTTTTGTTGTCTGTACAGTGCCTGGCACCATAGGGTTTTGGTCCATGACTGGGGCTCTTAGGTGCCTTCAGTTGGTTGCTGTTGTCTGAGACACTGCCTCCCTTATTTCAAAAGTCTTGTCTACATGAATATTAGTTCATGGCAAGCTGGGGTGTGAATCTACCCTACACTAGCCTGCTGTGGAGAAACAGTCTGTGAAGATCCTGCTGATGGACCTTGACAGTTCATTAATATGCTTTGATCTAGTCCTGTTTCAAAGAGGACTAAATCAAAGTGCATTAATGAACTGTCAAAGCACATTAGCAGAGTCCACATGGACAGTTACTCCACAGCAGAATAGTGGGGTGTAGATTCACACCCCAACATGCCATGAATAATTGTTCATGTAGACAAGCCCTTAGTTAATGGTGCATACCAATATTACCTGGTCTCCTAGAAGCAACATTGTGATAAGTTACTGGATGGGAAAGGGGCACCTGTTCCAAACCCCCCAGAGTGAACACCCCCACTGGAAAAGTACAAATAACATACAAAAGTACATATAACAAAGGGAGATATTTATTACAGAGGGATGAGAGGAGAAAAACAACAAGGGGAAATGTAGGGGGAGCAGTAGAACAGGGTTGCATCCAAACCAAGGCCCCACAGGCCCAGTGGTAGCACAGTCTGAAAGGGCAAACACTGAGCAATGTGTCTGCACACAGAGTTCAGGAGTCCTGAGCAGAGTTCCAGTTCAATGGAGAGTCTTGGGCACTCCTAGTCATCTTCGGCGCCAGTGAACTTTCCCCAGCAAACCCCTCCGGTGCCCTCTTCTGCCACTCTCTGCAAAGCCACATAGAGTGACAACCTCCCTACTTAACTAACTAGCAGCCTCTCTCCTTATTCCCAATGCAGAGTCACAAGCCCCAGTACTCACAGCCCCATGCAGCTCTGGGCAGCAGTGATACTGGATCCAGCTCCAGCCTGTCCTTCTCAGGCAGTTCCTCCCTGGCACAGTGCTCCTCCTGGCTCCTGTCCTGGGGTGTCCCCGATTGGCCGCCCTGTCCTTCCCAGGCTTCAGGCAGGTTCTCTCTCCTTCACTTTGTCCAGAGCCTCCCGGGTGCAGCCCTTCTCCCCCCGGGCTCGAGAGCCACACCTCTAAGTTTCCCTCCTTTCTCTCACTGCTCCCCCTCCCCAATAGGAAAAAGATTTAAAGGGGCCATGCTCTCTAAACCCCAAGGGATTACATATGTATCGTTCTTGTATCGGAAGCTAGAAATATAAAGTATAACTCTGGGGTCCTATTGTAATTATGCAAAGTGTGGGCCACTGATGGTGGTTTAGAATCTTGATGACTCCCATTGACTAGGACAATTGGTTGTAAATGGCTCTGTTTACTTTCAAGCCGTCCTGTGTTCCAGTAAGCCAACCCAGGAAGAATGGAGGCTAGGAGTCTCACAGGACATGTGACCATGTCACATGACACTGAAATCCATCTTAAACCTGGTGCTTTTCCATTTAGAAGGAGGAGTGGGGATCCAGAGAGACAAAAGATTCCCACCTTATGCCAAAGCTATAAAAGGGGGTGGTAGGAAACAAAGGGGGCTTCCAGTCATGCGAAATCCCCTAGTTACCACCTGAGCTGGAACTAACAAGGACTGTACCAAGGGAAAGGATTGGGTCCAGACTAGGAAGGAGTCTAGTCTGTGAAAGAAGCTTATTGGAACATCTCTTAGGGCGAGATTTTACCTGTAAACAGTTTCTTAATGTATTAGGCTTAGATTTGCGTGTTTTTGCTTTATTTTACTTGGTAACTTACTTTGTTCTGTCTCTTATTACTTGAAACCACTTAAATCCTACTTTTTATACTTAATAAAATCACTTTTGTTTATTAATGAACCCAGAGTGAGTGATTAATACCTGGGGGAGCAAACAGCAGTGTATATCTCTCTATCAGTGTTATAGAGGGTGGACAATTTATGAGTTTACCCTGTATACGCTTTATAAAGAGTAAAATGTATTTATTTGGGGTCTGGATCCCATTGGGAGCTGGGTGTCTGGGTGCTGGAAATAGGTGACCTGATGAGCAGTTTTTGGTTAAAGCCTGCAGGTTTTGGGGGCATGGACCAGACCTGGGTCTGTGTTGCAGCAAGCTAACATGTGTCTGACTCAACAAGGCAAGGCAAGGTCCCAAGCCAGCAGGAAAAACAGGGTCAGAGGTAATCTCAGCATGTCAGGTGACAGTCCAAAGGGGGTCTCTGTGACCGAACCCAAAAGCCCATTGAACTCTAATGGAATTCAGGAAACGGGCTTTCTTTATATTTTCTTTTTCTTTATATATCCTAAGTCTGTCTCTCCCTGGCTGTCTATCAAGGTGTTCCACAGGAATCCTTCAGTCAGTGGTCCAACTGGGAGTGTTCATTATACTGTGTAAGCCTAATAAGATTCATGATACAGAATCAAACAAAAGTGGTTTTGAAACAGCTGGTTTATTGGCCAAGCCCCTAAGTCTGAAACACCCAAAGTCTCTGAAACAGTAGGGCTGACTCAGTCCTTCTAGGATTGCATGTAACTTATGGTCTGAGTTTTGTGGGTTGAGAGCTCTCTGTGAACATTACATAAAGTGCCACAGCATTGTCAATTGTGCAGAAGCTTGTGTGTGTGTATTTGACCAAACATTTCTCTCCCATCAACTTCCTGTGTGCCAAGTGCCCACATGACATCTGTTCTCACATTGCAGAAGTGATTGCATTTCAGGGGTGCTAGTAGTGCTCATTGGGGAATGTATAACCTCCTCTTCCCAGGCCCACCTACTCCAGAAAGAAAGGCTTTGCTTTCCTTTTGTTTCAGCTGGAATCCTACAAGATCTGAACCATATGATTATTTACCTTTCCAAGGAAGGCTGAAAATATTTGATGTTGGTAAACTGTAGCAAAACAACTATTACCAATTTCTTTGTTTGTACAACACCACTGACTTCAGAGCAGAACCAGCAAAGAATTTGACCCAAAACAAAATTTTGGCAAGTCTGCAAGTACATAAACACTTGCCTGTGTGCATTCACAACAATAAACTAGATTTGTAAAATAAGGAAATGCTTTATCTGTGAGCCTGACGAACCTTACAGGTAACTGCAGACCCAAGCTCATATTATTAAGACATCTGGAGGTGTCTCTTCTGAATCTCTGGCAAACTCCTCTGCATTTCTGAGAAAGTCACTAACCTGCCATCCAGCTGGCACCATGGCTTTGTTACTGTAAAAAAAAAGAAAAAAAAGAAAAAAAAGAGCCTCTGATCCTATTATTAACATGCATATTCAATGGAGACTGAATGGGTTGTTCAGTTCCAAACAATAGGAGGTGGGTAGATTAAAGTTTTAGAACTGTAAAAACATCTTTCTCTGTGCTGTCTCGTTCAGCAATATGAACCTTATAATATTTGACATCCATCACAACATTTCCAGTAGTTGCTACTCTGCTACTTAGACCAAATCCCAAATTCAGGTCTGCAGACTGTAATTTGGAGATGTTAAATGACTATAATGTGGAAAGTATCTGATGATGTATTATGCTTTAGAATAATAAAACTACTAAAAATTGCAGCCTGGAGAAATACATCAAATCTATAATTAGCTGTGTTTGCAGGATTTGCTCTAAGAACATTATATTGTTTAATCCAGACCTTCCTTTCTCTTTTGTTCTTACTGAGGCTCTTATAAAAAAAGGATCAAGCATTCAGTGATGTTTTTGCACTTAGTCCCATTCCTACCTCTTTTCTTTCTTCTTTCTTCTCACTGTCGCATAATGAATCTCCTGGCCTTGGGTTTTGCCTCATATTCAGCAGCAACGACAGAGACCCTAATGCAGAGGACTCATTGTGATTGTTCCATTTCATTAGCTGCAGTTCTTGCCCTTGGAGCAGATGGAATACCCTCCTGGCTTGGCAAAATACTCGTTGCTTTAAAAAAAATAATTAAATAGGTTGGTCTTCATTGCTAAATGGGAATGATCCAGTTTCAAGAATAAGCATCCTGGTGGAATGGAAAGAGCTTTCTGGCATACATTTATTGTTCCTTTTTATTATTTTTCTTCTTTACCAGAAAAATGCCATGCTCAATTGGGATCAAAGAGGATTTTTTTCCTTGCTATTTTCCATTTCACAGAGTATCTCACCCTCCAAGTCATTGCCAGTCTAGGGGTTGTTTTCCTGAATCATCCAAAAAGACGCTTTCTGCAGAGTGATTCAAGACACACTTTCCCCTCACTTTCAAAGGCTGACTGCCTTGTCTCAGGTCTTTCCAGCCCAAGGACTCTTGAGACAAGTGATAGGCGAACCTTCAAAGTTTCAGAACTTGAGTTTGCTCCAGATAGGTCAAGAAGGTGACCTTGTACATAGTACAAAGTTGGTGACCATCTTGTCAACTGTCTAAGTGGGCCATCTTGATTATCACTACAAAAGTTTTTTTCTCCTGCTGATAATAGCTCATCTTAACTAATTAGCTTCTCACAGTTTGTATGGCAACTTCCACCTTCTCTGTATGTATATACATATATATCTTCTTACTATATGTTCCATTCTATGCATCCGATGAAGTGGGCTGTAGCCCACAAAAGCTTATGCTCTAATCAATTTGTTCATCTCTAAGGTGCCACAAGTACTCCTTTCTTTTAACAGAAGTTGTGTAGGTTGCTCTGAGTCTTTACATCATTTTAATCTGTGGTGGTTCTTAAATTAGAATTTGAACATCCAGCCCATCTGAATAAAAAAGAATGTATTTCGGAATAGTCCTAATAACTCATACGATAATAGAAGTGTACATTTATAAAATAGAATATATATTCCTTTCTAAGATCTTTTGATTTGTACAAGATACTATTTCATGGATGCTTGCATTAAGGCTGCACGCTTGCTGTAAGTGAAATGTAGGTTGACAGAATGTACTGGCAAGGTAACAAATGCACACATTAAGGTCTGTCTCTACCTAAGAAACAAAAGGCATTGTCTAGCACATTTTAGTCACTTTTATTGAAAACATATTTTACTAGCAGTTTGCTTGGAGATGAGTGTTCTTTGAAATGACACAGACTATTTGGCTTAACACAGATGGATTCAGCAAAGCATGAACAGACACTCTGAACTTTGGCTCCTTTAGGTCTTTGCTGCATTACCCATCATTCATGGAGAGGATGTTACAATTGTTTATATATTTTAGGTGTCTCAGTAATACCCATAAAAACCAGAAGTTCAGTGTGCGCAATTCCTTTAGCATCTATCTTTACTGTATATACTGATTTGATGTATGAACTATCAAAATGGTAACTAAGTTTAGGGAAACTCATAATACAGACTCATAATACAGATAAAGCACTTTCAACATAAGCAGAATTAATTATACAAAAACAAAATCCTGCTCTGAGCAGAGCTTCCTATAACCGAAGACAGAAAAGGGGATGAAGACATGAAGGCCACGAAGTCAGCTAGGGCCCTTGCTATGCAAATTTCAATTTTGCTAGGTGGCACTCAGGTCATAGAAATGGAAATTTGTTATGAAGACCTAAGATAGCTGAAGACATTAGTTTGTCACTTCTCAAATTTTGCAGCTTGTGATTTTAGCCACGCGGATGCAACTCTGAACAAGTGTAGGAGTTTGTGTGTTGACTAGGTGCATTAAAAAGCACTTTATTGTTTGATGGTAAAAAAGAACTAGATAAATTAATGGAGTATAGGTTCATCAATGGCTACTAGCCAGGATGGGCAGGGAGGGTGTCCCTAGCCTTTGTTTGCCAGAAGCTGGGAACGGGTGACAGGGAATGGATCACTTGATGATTACCTGTTCCATTCATTCTCTCTGGGGTACCTGGCATTGGCCACTGTCGGAAAACAAGATACTGGGCTAGATGGACCTTTAGTCTGACCCAGTATGGCCATTGTTATGGTAAGGGAAGTGGTTAAGTCTAAGCTGAAGTGTGTATGAACACTGAAATTAAAGGAGGGGGGAGAGGATAGGAGCATAATGGTGTTTGCAGTCTTAAACCAGTGATATAACTCTCCTAACTTCATTACATAAATTAAAGAACTCTACACACACAGGCTGACATAGGCCTGTGCGTTTAGGGGGCTTTCCAAGGTCTGGGGAATCCTTCCAGGCTCACTTGTGATAGCAGAACCTGTGGCCAATGTACTCTCTTTCCATGGTGAAAGATTGCTAGTAGCTACTACTGCTCCTCCACAGGCCCCAGAAGCCAGTAATGCTAGTGGGAGCCTTTGTATTACTGCTCCATAGCTTGCAGAGGGTATATGCCACTCAAATGGTGACATCTTTTCAGTAGTGGAGCTGCACCAGCTCTGCTGGGCCAGGGCCCTGGAGGTATGGCTACACTGCAGCTGTGAACAAGTCTCCAAGATACACAGACTTGGTCTACCAGGGCTTGAGTTATCACACTAATAGCAATGTGGATGTTGCAGCTCAGTTGGTAGCTTGAAAAAACATGCAGGAGCAAGCAGAATTTAATGTGAAATTCAGTTACTGCTGATGTATAGGGCTGGGCAAAGTTTTTCAGACAACTTTTTGGGTGAGAAATGCAGATTCAGTGATACTGAATGAATTGTGAATTCATATCAGGCTCATTTAATTGTTTTGGTGTATATATTTTTTAGCATTTTATTTGACCCAAAATGATTTTTTGTTACTTCTGATTTTCTTAAAGTTCAGGGGAAAAAATCATTTTTGGTTCAACCCAAAACGACTTTTTAATTTTTTTTTCCAGAAATTGCCGGCAAATCAAAAAAATAATTATTCACACAGCTCCACTTATGTACATATGATTTAATATTACCAGCTTATTGGGTTTTTGCAGGGTTTTCTGAGCAAGTCACTCTACTTTGACTGTCCTACTGGATACACAGGTACTAACACATTATTTTTGACACTACTATCATATTGTCCTAACGGGTGAAAGCAAGTCTCACTGATACACAATTATCAAGAGACGGAGGCTTCACCATCTAAAATGTGGACAGATTGCTAATAGGCATGGGGAGACCTTCTGGAATTCATGTAAATGAATGTCTCTTTGTTCTGTCATTCTTTCCTCTTGTATTAGAAGGACCAAGAACTGCAATATTTGACTTCAGTCATAGAATCATAAACATTAGAGATGGAAAAGACTTATTAGATAAACAATTATATATTAAAAAAAAAACAATGAGGGGTCTGGTGGCACCTTAAAGACTAACAGATTTATTTGGGCATAAGCTTTCATGGGTAAAAAAACCACCTTTCTTTTTGTGGATACAGACTAACACGGCTACCCCTCTGATACATTATATATTGTTTCAAATACAGGATTTGTTTGCTACATTCCCCTTCAGTGTTCTGTCATAAAAATCTACAGCTCCTAAGCAGTGGGGCTCCAGAACTTTCCTTAGGATATTATTGTACAACAAACTAGACCTCACTGTCAGGAAGTTTTTCTTTTCATTATTGTTCATATTATGATAGTGCCTAGAGATCCCAACTAAGACCAGGCATGATTTACTTCAGCCTACATTTTCTACTCAAAAATTAAATCTTCCCGTTCCTACTATTTAAACCTCACTTCTAAGGAGCTGATGATGCAAGAAGCTGTGCACCTTATGAGGGTTACTATGTACCCTCAACTGCCTTAAGTCTCAGCAACTTGCAGGATTGGGACCTACATAATTCTTCTCTCTCTAAGAAGCTAACACTCTTAAAATATGTGTAGACTGTCCTTTAACAAGTGTTAGGCACTATTCAAACGCAATGAGGCTCCACTTCCTTACAAAAATTAATCCTGATGTATTCTGGATCTACCTTTCTTAAATTAGATTTTAATCTTGTCAGCATGCAAGAACATTTTATAAATATCAGTATGCCAGTAGAATGTTTTATACATTATCAGCTTTTAAAGCCCTGGTATTCTGACAGCTTGTCAGAATATTACAGTAGCTGATAATTATTCACAAGCAGTTAAGCAGGTTATTGCCTACAGCACTAAGGGAGAAAATAACACTTAACTTAGCCCAACATCCAGCTAGTTATCATCACTTTGTGTACAAGCATTAACCCATTCAGTTCTGAGTTCCAACGCAGGGTCACCCACAGCACTTCTTGGTCAGTTCCTCTGCTGTTTTGATCACTTTATTACAGTGGAATATTACCCCTGTTCTGAGCCAGGAAGACTGTAATTAATGGCCCAAATATACACACAGTTTCTTCTCATGAGTATTCCCATGCCATGATATGGGGGTCTGCATATGAGTAAAGATTTGCAGGATTGTGGGCAGTTTGAAAATAAACAAGAAAGGTTAATTCAGTACATAGCTGTTGCTTCAGATCTGAACAGTTCTGAAGCTCTTCTATGATAGCAAGGACCTGCAACTGAAGATGCATCTCATGCCTGAAGTGTAAAACCAAGTTCCTGAAATCTGATGCTCATTAAGAGGCCAGAGTCTGCCCCTTCCCTCATATTGAAAGCAGTGGAACTACTCAAGGAGTAAGACACTACTCAATTAAGGGTGGCAAAATCTAGCCCTACATTCCAGGCATGGGTAATTGCATTTGTCCTCATTAAATTCCTACTCTAGTTTTGATTTAATACATAATTGTTCTTCATTTCATGTCTGAAACTGTTGTGTAGTGTTTCTGGGTTCTGTGTAACAGCTTTCATGCTTCCCCCAAGGGATAGCTGCATTTCACTGGCATGTGAATTGACTCTTATATGGAAAGTTTGAACGGGACTGTAGCTAGCCAAGCAGAAAAGTTAACATTGTAAGGAGGCAAGAATAAATAAATGCTGAGGCATCCAGAGATCCTCTCCTAGAAATGTGATGTCAAATGTAATTTCCTGTATTTTAGCAGGTTCTAAGGCATTAAATACATTTTCTTCTTCATTCACCCACAAAGTTATTGACCCATCTTCTCAGTCCTGCAGAAACTACTCTAACCAAATCCATATAAACCTGAGCCATAGACAAACATTTTTAATCACTCCAGTCAGATCATGCATCTGGCTCTGCAACCTTGACTATACCCTCCAGGACTCCTTTCACAATAGACTCCTATCACCTAAACCCAACCTGGCTACTTACTCCCTGGTTAGAAATGCCAGGTTCAACCATCAATCTGCTCCCCCAGCTCAAAATAACTCTTGCTCCTTCCATAGCCCATCCTCCAGCTACTTACAAATGCTCAGCCAATCTTCCCTCTGTAATCCCGGCTCCTTCACCAGGTTGCCACTATCTGACCATCCCTGGTTCAGCTGAGAAACCCAGATCTCTTGGTTATTTCCAGCACATTCTATGTCCCTCCAATGCTTCCTTCCTTTGAACCTATTGGCTTGATTCACCAACAATATCATTCCCATCACTCACACACAAGCACAAAGACCAACAGACCCAGCCCCCTTAATCTGCCTACAACACTGTCTAGCTTTCTCCTCCTTTTTGTTCCAAGCTGACCGCATCCAATATCCCTGACCTGAATATAAGCCTCTCCAATCAGATTTCTTCAACACCAGGCTCAGCAGACCTAGTACAGCTCTACTCCCTTAAAATAAATATGCCACTTTCCTCAAGCCTAATTCCTTTCCCCACTGCTTGTATTTCCCTGGTTGACCAAGAGCAGAGATGGGTAAAAAGGGACACTTTGAGAGGCCAAGGGTCAGTGAACATTTAAGAGAAAGGAGAGCAGTACAGTAAAATCTGTGTTATCCAGCACTTTACCAACCAGAGAGCTCTAGAAACTGGCATTTCTGATCTATATTAAAAGTCCAGTTGGCACTGGGCCAGCAGGCTCCCTACCTGGCTCTCCATGGCTTCCTGGAAGCGGCAACATGCCCCTTCTGCTCCTAGGTGAAGGAAAGGACAGGGGGGCTCCATGCACTGCCTCTGCCACACCCCAAGCGCTGTATCCGCAGATCCCATTGGCCGGGAACCGTGGCCAATGGGAGCTGCAGTGGCGGCTCCTGCAGGCGGAGGCAGCGTGTACAGCCACCTGGCCATGCCTAGGAGCAGCAGGGAGATGTCGCCGCTTGCAGGGAGGTGCCTGAGCACCACCTGGATCTGGCTCCCCAAAACCCCTTCTGTGCCCTGACCCCCGCCCCAAGCCCGCACTCCAAACCCCTGCCCCGAGCCCCCTCCCGCAACCAAACTCCCTCCCTCCATTGGTAAGTATAACTCTTAGTTAACTGGAATTTTTGACTAACCTTCACTCCCTCACACCCATTTCCCCAACATGTTGGAAAAAAAAAACGCTTTTACTGTATATGTAAATGCAGAGGTCTGGAAAGAGTGGGGAGAATCACTCAGGGGCAGTAGCTGCTAGAGGCAGGGAGCAGGTTAGAGACACTGGAGTGGGGGTGAACAGGCTAGCAAGGAGGCAAAGAAGAAGGTTTTGGAGATGCTGTTCCAGGGCATTGCCCATTGCAATTTCATAGGCAGTCTTGCAAAATATGGTGTTTTTCTTTAAGCCCCAATTCTCAGATTCATGTGATTGCATGAGAATCTCAGCTTTCTTACATGTTTCTATCCCTCATATTTTCTTGAATACATGACTTGAGTGCATATTCCAGTCTCATAAACCAGAAGGCAAATAGGGCAGAGCCTAGATAGATCATTATATATTTTTAATTTCATATTTTTTTCTGGGGCCTGACTCATTGTTTTTGAAGGTTTAGGCTTGGTAATGCTGTGTACAGGGTGGGCTGGGTGGTGCACAGAGGTCAGGACACTGGAGTACACAGAGCAGTGCTTCAGCAAGGCAGACAGTTGTGCTGCTATACATAACTGTAGACTTGAGTAGCTGACAGGGGAAGGCAGTTGGAGGTGGAGTGGGAAGGCAACATCTCCAACTCCCTCCCCACAGCAAACACCCTGAGTTGAATACATATTTAAGTTTATAAAGTGCTCCAGGATCCTTGGAGATGAAAGGTGCTATATATATGCATGCTGTTATTTGCTAAATACAATTATCTCTGATGTTATCTGTTTACTCCTTTTAATTTCAAATAATTTAAGGACTGTGGCTGGAATCACAGTACAGCATAGAGACAGGTTTCAGAGTAGCAGCCGTGTTAGTCTGTATTCGCAAAAAGAAAAGGAGTACTTGTGGCACCTTAGAGACTAACCAATTTATTCGAGCATAAGTTTTCGTGAGCTACAGCTCACTTCATCGGATGCATTCAGTGGAAAATACAGTGGGGAGATTTATATACATAGAGAACATGAAACAATGGGTGTTACCATACACACTGTAAGGAGAGTGATCACTTAAGGTGACCTATTACCAGCAGGAGAGCCGGGGGGGAAAGCCCCCCACTCCTCCCACTCCTCAAAATAAACCTTTGATATTCACAATCTATCCCTTATTCAGAATAATCTAGTGGCAGAAAATACCAAGGCTATCTGTAAATGTTACATGGGCATTCAGTACAAAGATTCAGATACATTTCTTAGCCATCGGGTGTTTACTGAGAGCCATGAATATTGGAGATTACAATCTTGTTAGCTATTGATGATATTAAAAATGATGTTGTCGGTATGTATATGCGTGCTACCGTGAAACTTTATTTTACTGCAAAAGTTTTCTTTTTTAAGACACTATATAAAAGCTGAAAAAACTCCTTGATAAGTGTCACTGGATGGGGCCACACTGAAATTGCAAACTGCAATCCCCAAAACTGGTGTTTATTCTCATAATTAGATTCACCAACCCAGCAACACAAAAGCTTCTGCAATACCTTACTGGTTACCCAGAAGACAAAAATACAGCTCCCTTAAAGCAACGCAGCCTTAGGCTCCCACCCAGACAGCCAAGTCAAATATGAGGAGGCTTACTGAAAATCTTATTCATCATAAATAAAGTTCTACCAATCCCAAGAGATCAGACACATTATCCACCAGGTCAATGAATATTTCAGATCTTATGCAAATACATGCCTACAGCCAATTCTTATTAACTAAACTAAGATTTTTTTTTAAAAAAAATGAGCGTATTGTGGTTAAAAGATCATTATACATACAGATATGAATAGCATTCTTAGGTCAGTTTTATAGTAGAGATGGGGAAGCAGCTGAGTTGCAAAAAGTTCTTTCCAGAATCAGTTCTTCAGGTTATAGTACAAATACACACTCCATATATAGATATTGTTCAAATGCTTCCATAAGAAATTGCAAGGTAATCGAGACTGGCACTGGAGACCTGTCTTGCGACTCAAGCATCCCCTGACCAAGTTTAAGCAGATCTGAGCTGACAGTATCAGGTCCTAGAGTTCTTTTATAGATTTCTGGCAGGCTATTCTAGCCTCTTGACAGCATGACAATACAACAGGCATTGCTTGAATGAAGAATAGGTAATGCATTGTGGCTTTGAAGTAAAACCTCCTATTTCCTATGTATACACAGGTAATTAATTAGTTGCATTCATCGGCTTAGGGAAACTAACCATTAAACAGTTCATAGACAGTTTAGTACAAACCTGAAAGAGAAATATAGACAATGATATTATTACACCTAAGTTTCCTCTAAATGTTAGTATTCCCTTTTGATCTCTGAATCAATAGGATATAATAACAGACAATAACTGTCTGGTTACATTGCTCACCTCTAACAAGATATAGATAAACACCAACAAATACAAACACTATCTTTGTCTAATTCTTTAACAGTACAAGTCTACATTTCAAAGCTCTCATCTATCTAACATGGCTTTGTTAGCTATTTATAAGGAATAACCCTAATTACCATTTGCATACTTTACTAATATGTCTTTAAAGATTGAATTTGGGTCCTTTAGCCTTCTAGTTGCTTAACCCTTTTCTGGCTCATTGTCACAATAAGGAAGAACAGGAGCTTAGGGCTAGTTCATAGAGCATCAAATTTTGTATTGGCCTTGCTCAGCTAAGCAAGAGTGAAAGGATTTGCAAACAGCTACTGCAAGAGCAAGGAAAGAGTCAGGACCATGACTCTGTCTCACCTCTGCATCACCCTGCAGGGTGAGGCGAGTGGGCTTGGTTGATACAAAGTGAACATTTGTGCATATTTCCCATGTGCAGAAAGCAGCACCAGAGGTGAGTGTATCTCAGGCAAGCTCTATTAGTGCACCTCCAGGGAAGGGGTGGCTCTGCACTGCTCCCTAGCTAGAGCTGTGTCTTCGAGTAGTATCCCTAATGGGGCTCCACTCTAAGTGTCTTTGCATTCCTGAGCCAAAGATAGGAGATTTTTGGTAGCAGTAGCCATTTGGGCCACACATGCCCTCTCCCTGTCTCACCACAATTTAGTCTGATGAGGATTGGGTTTTGGTTAGTGTTGGGGTTTCAGGCTGATTCAAGCCTAGATTTTGTTTGATTTGGATTCAATGGCACCAACATCCTGAAAAATGTTCTTGGTCTAAAATCTTATGAGATCAGCTTTTCTTGCAAGTTTTCTGCTATCATGAATGTTGAAAAGAAGTCCCTTGACCTGGAACAAAAATAGTAGAGTCTGGATCATATCTGGGGATTCAAAGGCAATGAATATCTCTATTTGGCCTGTCCCCAAGACACACTACATTGTATGAATAGCAGGAGTGAATAGCAGGAATCTCCATGCCATGGTAAATTATGCAAATTGGTGGTGGTGCACAGCAGTGAAATAGTCAATAAAGAGACCCTCTAAAGAATTCCTTGTTCTGGAAAGATCCAGTAATTACATGAGACATCTGTGACAGTAACATTAAAATGATTTGTCAAAACATCAAAATATAGAAAGCTCCAATTAACTGGAACAATAATTTACTGTGCATCTGACAAGCAACTTGGAAAAAGAAGCCTATGCACAAATATGCTGAGAAACATATTAGAAAAAAATGTGCCCATCTATACTGCCTATGATATAATAATCAGATCCTTTGCTTGTTTGATATGATCATTTGGGAATCAGTTCTGATGACAAGTTTCAGACATATGCAAGTACTTATCAGGTAAAGCATCTCAATCCCCAGGTTCAACAAATAAAATTACACTGGAATATAAGGGAGCCAATCATAAATACAGCTCATGGTTATTGTGGTTTTGAAGCTGCACCCCCCAGTTCCAGGGGAAAGAAACTTGAACAGGTAGAAAATGTTGGCAAAATGATATGATTTGAATCTCAAAGACAAAGTGTATTAATTTCAACTTGGGTATTTCAGGTTTCAGAGTAACAGCCGTGTTAGTCTGTATTCGCAAAAAGAAAAGGAGTACCTGTGGCACCTTAGAGACTAACCAATTTATTTGAGCATGAGCTTTCGTGAACTACAGCTCACTACATCCGATGAAGTGAGCTGTAGCTCACGAAAGCTCATGCTCAAATAAATTGGTTAGTCTCTAAGGTGCCACAGGTACTCCTTTTCTTTTTGGGTATTTCAGTGATTGCACAGAAATAGTGTTGCAGGATGTCTTCCTAGTCTTGTCCATCCTCTCTTTGCAAATGCCAGGTGCATGTCATAAACTAGTAATTACTAGGATTAAAATGAATTTTAGTTTACAGAAAATGTGCTATTTGAATTCAAAATGTAGATGACAAGAGAATATATTGACAGTTGTAAAGACTTACATATGTGCTGTTCTCTTGACCTGTGGTGTTCATGGATTTTAAACTCCAAATGCTGTAAAACGTATAACTGTAAAAAGTATCTGGATTAGCTTCTGATGCATGTGTAAAGTAAATTGTTCACTAGCTGCCATAGAGGGCCAGATTTTGCCACTTTTATTCATACTTAGTGTATGATCAGTGGTATAAAATACTACTTAATCTGATTAAGGGTGGCAGAATCTGGCCCAAAGTAATGTGTGTTATGATAAGCAGATCTGGTAGCATTTCCTATAGTTAAGGTGCCCTGACACTTCTCATGATAAGACCTGAAGACTTTGCCAAACTTTAGAAGTTCAGGCTAAAATTTCCCATGCTGGGTATCTGCATCAGATTTTTTTTTTTTTTAAGTTTCTAGAAACAAAATGGTTCAGCCTTTTCTAAAATAAGGTTAGGGAAAAATATGTTTTGCCCATGTTAACTCTTTTTTGCAGCTGTTTCCATGAGAATCTCTTCCCCCACCCTTTGGAACAAGGGCTTGAAATATGGCAGAGGGAGGGTGATCTCCTTGTGTCACGAATGTGCCTTTTGCTGTTCCCATGGAAAAAACATCTGCATCTGATCAAGTTATAAGCCTTTGGAAAATGTCAATTCACATATACTCTGTAGAAACTTCTTGTTCAGTTTGGCAGCTAAATTCTGAAGATTCCATCTGTGGTGAGTATACTTCAGCCCTGGGCTTCAGAGGCTAAGTGCTGCTCCAGGCAGCTGTGGGCCAGACTCAAATGTAGAGGGGGCAAGGGCTAGATCTGGGGGGTAGCGAGGGAGTAGCGTGGAGGGAGTAAATTGTGATGGGGATACTGGGAATCAGAGCTGGAGGAGGTGGGACCAGTGGCAGAAAGGTACTAGAAGCCAGTTGTGGAGGGGGGAGACTGGGGACTAGGGGGGAAGACTGAGATCAGAATTTCAGAGAGGGAGGGAGAGAGACTGGGACTGGCTGGATAAAGAGATTGGGACTAGCATGAGGAGCCCAAGGGTTGGGGAAGACCAAGTAGGACTGGCTGGGCAAGGAAACTACCTCCTACATTAGACAACCCTGATTCATTCCCAGCGCACCATCCATCCTGTGCACTGAATGAGGCAGGGATCCTGTGGAAAAATAAAATGGGATTGTGTTAATAAAGATTGTATCATAATGCATAATTCAAAGGTGTCCAATTAAGGTCTCACAGGCAACTTTAATTCCGGCATTTCCTAACTTCTGAGTGCGTGATTTGGCAACCATAATGTTCTTTTAATACCATTTTTAATGAGTGTAATATATGACAGCCAAATAAAGAACAGTAATGTCCTGGGCCTCAATTCTGCAAGTTGCAATATGTGGGCAGTTTGCTGCACTGCATGTCGCCCCATTGACCTCATTTAGGCTCCATGCTGGCACAGCATTCCATGTACATGTTGTCAGTTGAAGGACTGGGACCTTATTTTCTACTTTCAAGTTGTCTTTTTGGTCCGATGACAAGGCAAATAAATATAAACCAGTGTATCTGAACACCATATTCGGATTTGACTATAAGCATCTATTTTATCTTTCTATGATAGAGAATCCTGATTCTTTTCTTCCAACTACTATTGGCTAATCTTCAGTGAATGCTTAAAAGTTTTCTTTAATTTTTTATGACATGCAGCCTTGTGTTTGTCCCTTTCATCTCTTCTGCAGCACTTTTTCATTCCTCATATTCCACAAAGCTCCTAGAGTTGTGTGAAAAGACTCATCAAATGTAATGCAATTTGTCTTTCATCTTACTGTTCTCCATTACTCATAAGTGATCCATGCAGGCAAGTTTTGGTCGCTTACTCTTTAATATTTCTTATTTTTATGATGCACAGAGCTATGTGATAGACTCAAAGTTGTCATTATGATACATTTATCTGCATTGAACTGTCTTTGCCATCTATTAATCTTTTAAATGTTCAGAGTCTTTCTATATCTGATTATAGACTTCTCCATTATTTACTGTTACATATCCTCTTTATTTGATTAGCACAGCTTTTATCCTGTTTTTGCTACCATCTATCTTTTTATCTTTTGAGCCACATCTTTGGGTATTCCTTGACTCTCGTAGTTTGACTCACTGGCATTAACTTTAAATAGAAAACTTTTACTTCAAAAACCCTAGCTGAAGTTTATCACATTGGAAATTGTGCAGCTCTTTTTCTTGCCAATCAGGATCACAAGAAAAGATGCTAATATTAATTTCCATCCTGCTGACAATCCATCAAGATCAGCTTTTTATCTTTCTAGAGGGATTTATTTGGGGACCAGTAATTTCTCAGAAATACCTTTAGAGATGTATTATCCAAGAAAATGTTCAGTTAAGTTTTGCAACTTATTTGTATATTTCACCATCGAACATGAATATCAAGTTAGCAGAAATGTTTATTACACTGACAGCCCTAGCAGCTGCAGTTTTGGATTGGGTAATTTGTTTAGATATTAAAACCCAAAGCCAAAACTGATTGCTTAGAATTAGGCTCTTAAATCCATATTTATGTATCCTAGTAAATGAGGCTTGATGTTTTTTTCTGAGACTTCTCATGGCTAAAACAAAGAACTGCAAATCATCAATCGAAGCAGCTATGACTTTGCAATTAAGGTGAGTCAGACTTACTGTTAATGTTATCTACCTAAAAATAATTTAAGATTTAATTAGGGGGCAGATCAAGGTGGGGAATTCTAAAGGAGGAATCTTAAGCAAAAGCCTGTAGCTCATGATGAAAGGTTATATGTATAATGTATATGCAAGCCAGGGTTAGAGATAAGCTCCAAACCTGGAAATGGAGATGTGGTTTAATACTGTGTCTCAGATAAGAGTAATAAATAGAAGGAACCAGCTGTTACAATATTGTTTGCTGCAATGACCAACTTCTGTGTTTGAAATCTGTCTGCTCTTCATATTCTTAACAGTAATGCCCCCAAAGTGGAGTGTGCCTGGGATCAGGAAATGAAAATAGAAACTCCCCAAAAAGATGAATGAAAGGCCTGTCAGTGATGTCATTACACTATCAACTGTCTTGGGAATATATAACATCTACCTTTGCTGCCTTCTCCAATTACAAGAGTGGTCAAAGTTGCCTTTTCACATGTAAATTTCTTTTTCACTCCATTTGCCCACCAAAATCCCACATGTGTTCTAATAATGAATTAAACACTGGCCATGAATTCCAACCTACAATTATCATCGTTTGACTATCTTATACAGTAGTACCCCAGACTTAAAAACACCAGAGTTACGAACTGACTGATCATCCACAGACCTCATTTGGAACTGGAAGACGCAATCAGGCAGCAGCAGAGACCTTAAAAAAAAAAAGACAAATACAGTACAGTGCTGTGTTAAGCATAAACTACTAAAATATTAAGGGAAAGTTTTAAAATAAAATTCGACAAAGTAAGGAAACTGTTTCTTGCTTGTTTGATTTAAATTAAGATGGTTAAGAGCAGCATTTTTCTTCTGCATAATAAAGTTTCAAAGCTGTATTAAGTCAATGTTCAGATGTAAACTTTTGAAAGAACAACTATAATGTTTTATTCAGAGTTACGAATATTTCAGAGTTATAAACAACCTCCATTTCCAAGGTGCTTATAACTCTGAGGTTCTACTGTACTTGACATAATGCCACACTGAATCATAAATGCACTCAAGTGTAAATGGAGTCACAGAACCTCTTCTTTGGGATAGATAACTATTGCTGTTAACCATGGCAGGATTTAAAATGTGGTGCCAACAATCTTAGTGCAGTGACTTAATTTCTCCAAAGGGAGCCTTGTTGTTTGTGCTTGCACAGATTCACATTGGTTTCAAAAGGACGCCACTGCTGGATCAGGTCCTTAAATAACTTGGGAATATAGGAACTGACTTAATGCTCACTGAAGCCAATGGAAAGATCCCCTGCAAGTTCTATGGGTATGAATTAACACCAGAGATACCAGGTAAACTATGGCTTTTCTGATACTCCATGCCATTTCATCCAGAAACTAGTAACTGAACTGCCCTATTTTATGCTGTAGTTCATTTTAGTAAGTAACAAACTGACTGGCACTAGGTCATACACAATTTTGGGATACAAATGTATATCCTATGGGGGTAGATTGTCAGCTGGTGTAAATTGTCATAGCTCCACTGAAGCCCATGGCATTATGACAACATACGCCTACTGAGGATCTGCTCCTATATCTTGAGTTTCCAACTAACATTCAAACGCAACAGAAATACATATTTTTATTTTCCCAGCTCTCCCTAGTACCCCAATTGCTGCTAGCTTCCCTTATAACAAAGAAATGTATTTAAAGAAGAAACTATGTCATCAGGAGAGTTAGATGAATAATTTTCATTGAATTTTATGTTTTTAAAATAACTTATTTGACAATTGTTTTGTCATTATTCACCCAGCTTCATAGTGGTTTATTTTTCACAATATCTTAATTGAATAAATTACCTGAATTTTGCAAAGTTTTTTTAATACAAAACCAGACAAATAATTTTCTATTTGTCACTTTGCTCTAATCATGTTGAAAGTTGTGCTGTCAGGATTATGAACATGGTAGCCAGGCACAATGGTTCCTGACACAATGCCTAAATGAATATACTGAAAATGTCCTTGTGCCTCAGTCATCTAATTAACACAGTCCTCAGGTCAGAAGATGATTATTTACCAAGTGACAATTTAGCAGGCTAGAAATACTTGTTTGTACTAAAACTAGAACAGGAGTCCTTCTGCTTAATTTTTAGGGGATAAACAATCCTCTTAAACTCATGTCTGATGACTTTCCTATGCGTGCTTTGTCTCAGTTGAAAAAACAGCGTTCTATAATGTAAGATGTTTCATCATTCACTGTGCATTGTTGCATTATGAGAATGGGGGTTTTTTTTGCCATAAAGGCCACACAAATATGCCTAATGTTTATTGTACAGTACATATATTAACCAAAGTAGCCATGAAGAAAGTATGTTTCAAGAACAGAATGAACCAAAATCATCAGGAATGAACATTAATGGAAGACTGGGGAAGAGGAGAAAAAAGCTAACTGATGTGCTGGTAAACATGACCAAATCATGTATTGATTTACAAATCATATATATATATATATATATAAATCTTTAAAACAAGTACTTTTAGTAAATCTTTAAAACAAGTACTTCTGATGACCTCCTTTTGTTTAAATTATTCTCTCTTGCTACTCTGTATAGGACTGCAATAGTAACACATGCTCGTGGTGTTGAGGTAGGTGCAGGGAGAAACCGAGGCTGACCTATTGACTGGATTCTAGGGAGAGACTTAGTCATTTTGCATGATCTAGGTCCAAATGCTCTGAAATTCTGAGTGTTCTTAATGTAAACCAGATTATGTACTATAAATATTGGGGGTGTGGTGTGGAGAAATGGAAAATCCAAGCCTGCAATCCAGTTTTTTGTTGATGTATAGGATCTGGGCATGACAGAATTATGTACACACAATATCACACACAAATATTTATTGGCTGTGTGTTTCATTCATATAAGTTAGTGTGTCTTACATGCAAAAAGGAGTGAAGAGACTGAACAAAGGATCATTTTGTTTTCAAGGAGAGTAAACATAAATGTCTTACTACAGATTAAAATATAGTGTGGGAAGTGGCAGCATTGTCTTCATTTGTTACATTCCTCTGGAAGGTGCATTAATAAGGTTAAGAGACTGATCCATATTAATGGTAAAATAGAGTACATTTCCATTGTTACACTGTATAATTCCATGTTGTAATGGCATACATTTTGTTCATCATGAGATAAGTATGTATAAAAGGTATTTCAAAGATGGCTTTTGCAACAGGTTTCAAAGCCTAATACTTCAATTTTTAAATCATAAAGGATTTTTAAATCTTCTGGAAAGATACTTGAAAACCAAGATAGAAGGCTTTTGTGTAACTCCCTAGGGGGTGGGAGGTGGGGAGAGAATCTGCTCCAATACTCAGTTTAGATATTTAAATATTTTGAGACTAGTTTGTATTTTATGGATATTTTCATAAATATTAAGCTATTTCATTCACTTGAATACAAGTTACACCTTGAAACTACAAGATAGTGGAAATGATTAAATTATGTGATTTATAAAAAATGTTCTATAGCCATTCATAGTTGGAATTTATTGTACTTTCAATTATGCTTGAAAGGTTTTAATACAAGGTATCTCTATTACATATAGAAATAAGCACACAATATATAGAAATGTAAATAATTTGATAATAGTTAAGCTATTTAGTGAGCTTTGATCTTGAAAGATTGTCATTTACATTCAGTATACAGTGATCAATGCATATTCCCAGAAGAAATAAGAAAACAAAAATAAATGCATACTCCTCACAGAAGAAAGTAACAGTTTATTTTAACTGGTTTACTGCATCCAAATGCTAGTTTAGACATTAAAATGTAGCCTCTGAATAACCTTTGAAAGCATTACAAGTATTTTCACTCGTATTTGCAGCCAGTAAGGTGATGTTATATTGCCAAACTGTGGCAGCTGAGGTTTAATGTAGCCAGACTGTTTTGACTAACACAAGAGGAATAAACCACAGAAATCACAATTGTAATATGGTATGTTTGCGTTATTGTGTTTTTTCTTTCATGCCAAGTACAGTCTGTAATCAGCGTTTATTTGTCTAAAATTGCAGTTAGTTGATATGCATGGTACAACCTTGGGCCTTGCTCCTGCAATTGACTGCACAGGCAAAGCTCAGCAGCCCCACGTAACCCGCTAAAGTAATTGAGGAGCCAGATGGGTGCAAAGTTCCGGCGATGGTATTAAGGTTATTGCAAGGCCAGGGCCCCAGTAAGTTTACCTGGAGGATTTACAGTATCATGAAATAGCGACCACTATCGTCTCGTTTTAATGTCATTTACTAGCGCTGCTTTAGAATTATACCTATCACTGCTATAATGATATAGCATCTGTTTATTTTAAACCCACAGTTTCTAGACTTATCAGCTACAATGGGACAATTCTCGGATTAAACTCTAAATGCTGCAGTATATTTTTTCTCACTATTTCCCCTAAAACCTTTTTGATGAAGTTTGAAGTAATAATTCATAAGCACATCAGTTTGAGACTTTTGCTCTTCTGTTAGTCAGTCAGTGTTTGGATCCAGGGCTTTGGTTCAGGTCTACTTCTGGTTGTATGAACAAGTAGAGAAATAGTTTTCTTAGTATTAAACTGGCATTTTCACCAACAATGATTCACTTTACAATTGTTTAGTTTTTCCATATAGTAGTTGTGGAATTAGGCTAAGGATACATTTTGTACATACAGTCTGAAAGTTAGTAAATAGTTTTAGACACTCTGTCACTCCCAGGTCCCATCTTCAACTATATGATTGTGGATATATGTAGCACACATATGCTAGTTGTGATAAAATAATCTTTCCCCCTTTAATCTTTTAAAGATTTAGGGTAGTATTCAGAATAAGAATTCAATCCTTTGTGTTTTACAGTTGTATCCTATTCAACAGTATCTTCTAGACAGTAAATGGTAATCTAAAATCTGTGAGGCAGAAACAAGTAGTAATATTTCACAGTTACTGCCCACTTTATCCTTGCTTTATGTGCCTGCATGTACCAACTTATTGGAAATGAGTAGGATCCTGAATGATGCTTAGGGAAAACTGTCCAATAATTTATCTAATAAATATTTACATCAAGTTTTCTTATAGTTGTAATTAAGACTGCTATTCATATTACATGGAATAGTTTACTAGCTGAAACCTGGGCATAATTATTTTTCAGACAGTGGAAATGTTTCCATGTCTGCGAGATGGCATTTGAGTCACTACATGATTATTATCTTGTTATTAAAATAGGTTTATAGGACTGGATCCTCGATTGGTGCACAAAGTGGCATAGATCCATTGTAGTCAGGGAAGCTACACATGTTTAAACCAGCTGAAGGTTGAGCCCATCATGTAAAATTTTCTGTTCCTGGTACTTACAAAAAGAATAAAGTTCTTAATCTTTCATATATTATTTGAAAGAAAGGAATAGCACTCACAGTATTAATTTGACCTTTACAATACTCTGTAATTTGATTTGCGGAGCTCCCATTGTCATCTTTCACAGATTCAACAACCTGCATGATAGCAGAGAACAGGGACAGTATCCCAAAGTACAGAAGAGGGGTTATCAGGACAAAGAGCGGGGTTATCAGAAGAGGGGTTAAAAGAGGGGTTATCAGGACAAAATTTTTGGTGGTCTCAGAGTGCGGCCACGAAGTCTTGCTGGTGGCCGCTCTCACACATTTTCCTAAAATGCTTAATTAGCTTTAGGAAAAACAAATAAATATGCACATATACATGCCAAATCATTGTAATTTATTTACTGCTAGCTAGTAAGTCTGTTGTGAAAACTGATATTAACAAATATACAGGTATCACTTTTCACAGCAGACTTACTCAGCAGCGGCAAGCCTGGGGACAAATTAAGCCCTGGATTGGGGGTGGGAGGAGGAGGGTCGGGTGAGACTGCGGGGTCCACGAGCAATGGGGGTGGGGGAGGCAGTGGGGGGGCTGGAGCCCAAAGCCCTGTGGCCAGAGTCTGCCACCCAGCTACCCCAGGGCTGAAGCCCAAAGCCTGAACCCCACTGCCCATGGGAAGGTGGGGAACTCACCGGCTGCCTGGTCCTCCAGCATTGTGCCCCAGGTGTCTCCACAGGGGAAGCAGAGCCCAGCCACTGCTGGAGGCTCCAGCAATCAACACCAAGGTGGTGCATCCAGGAGCAACAGGGAGGGGCTGCTACTCCCCCCCTCCAATAACAGCCCAGGAGGCTGTGGCTGCAAGAAAAGCCCTTGTTGGCTGCATGCAGCCACAGTGGCCGCATTTGAGAAACCCTGGTTTAAAGGATATTGTAATACAACCTGCACTACAGCTTCCAGTGTGTATCACAAGCAGTTCTAGGCATAGCCATTGTGAGGTTTCATTCTTCTGACAACAATTGGAACACGGATTGAGTATAGCACACCATGAATCCATTTTCCATGAACTTAACAACAATGAGAAATGTTACAGACTTAACCCTTTCGTATTCTCCATTTGGGTTTTATCCTAACTGGGGAAATGCAAACATGTTGTTACAGCACAGATAGGCAGAAATGTGTACCCACATATGGAATCATAGCAGTGATTTTTCAAGAAATGTGCATCCACATATCTCTATAGGCTCTCAGCCTTGTTGATGGTATGAGGTTTTTAATGTTTTGAGGAGAGGGTAATGGTGAGCTCACTTGGAAAACTTACATTGACAAAGGCTACTCACCTAAGGGTTTATTTGTAGTGTTAGCATTGTAGCATTATTATTATTATTTATGGTGATGCTCAACCTTTGAGGCCCACTGTGCTTGACACAGTAGAGTCACATAGTAAGTCCCTGTCTGTAAAGGCTTAAAATTTAAACCAGTTTGTGTCAAGCATATGGTGTGCAAGACAGATCCAGCCCCCAAGGACTGTTTGCTCGGGGGGTCCCCTGCTCATCTCATGCACCATTAAGTTTTTGCTCTGCATCTCAATGGGCCAGAGAGAGCAGGACCTGGAGCTGGAGGAGGTGAAGCTAAGGAGGGTGCTCCTATCTCGGAACAGGGAATTTAGCAGCAGCACGTTGAAGAGGAGCAGCAGCTATCCCACAAAATAACATTGTAGCCAGGTTCAGAAGAGGCTGCTACCGAGCATCTTTTCCCCACTTCCCTGCTACCATCAACACTGAGCCTGCAGAACTAGGGGCCCCTGTTTTATGCTCATCTTTGCTGCAGCTGCTGGGGTTCATGAGATGAGATTACAGGGGGCTGCTCCTTCTGTACAGAAACCCCACTCACAAATGACTAGAGCTTGTGGTGTAAAAGGGGGATGTATTTTTCCCCACTCATGCCCAAAGTTCGGAAGAAACCTTGTATGGAAAATTTCCATCTATTTGGAAATGTTATGAGTGACTCTAAGCAGAGACTGAGCATTGAAATGCCTAAACAACCTTAACTAAAGTTAAAGTATACCATAGACATGCATATTTCAAAGTAAGGAATTGGAACCATTGTGTAACCAGCATTTATTGCCCTGTCTGGGGTAGATCCTCAGCTGGTGTATATTGCAATAACTGCACAAACACCAATGGAGCTATGACTGTTTAACCCAGGTGAGGATCTGTCCCCGTTTTGTTTTCCTTTTCGTTTAAGGAATGTACAAAACATTCAAACAAAAGGATAGCAACTGGCTCTCATTCAAAGAGTACTACTCCAACTCAAACATAAATTTAAAGGCTTTTTTCTAAGCTCTGGTCTACACTAGGAGTTGAGGTCGAATTTAGCAGCATTACATTGATTTAACCCTGCACCCGTCCACACGATGAAGCCCTTTTTTTCGACTTAAAGGGCTCTTAAAATCGATTTCCTCACTCCACCCCCGACAAGGGGATTAGCGCTGAAATCGGCCTCGCTGGCTCGAATTTGGGATACTGTGGACACAATTAGACGGTATTGGCCTCTGGGAGCTATCCCAGAGTGCTCCATTGTGACCGTTCTGGACAGCACTCTCAACTCAGATGTACTGGCCAGGTAGACAGGAAAAGGACCACGAACTTTTGAATTTCAATTTCCTGTTTGGCCAGAGTGGCAAGCTGCAGGTGACCATGCAGAGCTCATCAGCAGAGGTGACCATGATGGAGTCCCAGAATCGCAAAAGAGCTCCAGCATGGACCGAACGGGAGGTACGGGATCTGATCGCTGTATGGGGAGAGGAATCCGTGCTATAAGAACTACGTTCCAGTTTTCAAAATGCCAAAACATTTGTCAAAATCTCCCAGGGCATGAAGGACAGAGGCCATAACAGGGACCCGAAGCAGTGCCGCATGAAACTTAAGGAACTGAGGCAAGCCTACCAGAAAACCAGAGAGGCGAATGGCCGCTCTGGGTCAGAGCCCAAAACATGCCACTTCTGTGATGAGCTGCATGCCATTTTAGTGGGTTCAGCAACCACTACCCCAGCCGTGTTGTTTGACTCCTTCAATGGAGATGGAGGCAACATGGAAGCAGGTTTTGGGGACAAGGAAGATGATGATGATGAGGTTGTAGATAGCTGACAGCAAGCAAGCAGAGAAACCGGTTTTCCCGACAGCCAGGAACTGTTTCTCACCCTGGACCTGGAGCCAGTACCCCCGAACCCACCCAAGGCTGCCTCCCAGACCCACCAGGCGGAGAAGGGACCTCTGGTGAGTGTACCCTTTAAAATACTATACATGGTTTAAAAGCAAGCACGTTTAATGATTAATTTGCCCTGGCATTCGCGGCTCTCCTGGATGTATTCCCAAAGCCTTTGCAAAAGGTTTCTGGGGAGGGCAGCCTTATTCCACCCACCATGGTAGGACACTTTACCACTCCAGGCCAGTACCACGTACTCGGGAATCATTGTACAACAAAGCATTGCAGTGTATGTTTGCTGGTGTTCAAACAACATCCCTTCTTTATCTCTCTGTGTTATCCTCAGGAGAGTGATATCATTCATGGTTGCCTGGTTGAAATAGGATGCTTTTCTTAAGGGGACATTCAGAGGTGCCCATTCCTGCTGGGCTGTTTGCCTGTGGCTGAACAGAAATGTTCCCCGCTGTTAGCCACGGGGAGGGTGGAGGGTGGAGGGGCTAGCCACATGCTGGGGGGAGGCAAAATGCGACCTTGGAAAGAAAGCACATGTGTTATGTATGTAATGTTAACAGCAAGGTTCACCTTGAAAGAGTGTACCCATTGTTCTATAAAATGTATCTTTTTAAATACCACTGTCCCTTTTTTTTTCGCCACCAGGTGCATCACAGGATCACAGGATCTTCTCCTTCCCAGAGGCTAGGGAAGATTTGAAGGTGAAAAAAACGCACTCACAATGAAACGTTCTCTGAGCTCATGCTGTCCTCCCACACTGACAGAGCACAGACGAATGCATGGAGGCAGACAATGTCAGAGTGCAGGAAAGCACAAAATGACCAGAAGGAGAGGTGGCGGGCTGAAGAGAGTAAGTGGCGGGCTGAAGCTGAAAGGTGGCGGCAGCGTGATGAGAGGAGGCAGGAGTCAATGCTGAGGCTGCTGGAGGATCAAACTAATATGCTCCAGCGTATGGTTGAGCTGCAGGAAAGGCAGCAGGAGCACAGACCGCCGCTACAGCCCCCGTGTAACCAACCGCCCTCCTCTCCAAGTTCCATAGCCTTCTCACCCAGACGCCCAAGAATGTGGTGGGGGGGCCTTCGGCCACCCAGCCACTCCACCCCAGAGGATTGCCCAAGCAACAGAAGGCTGGCATTCAATAAGTTTTAAAGTTTTAAACTTTTAAAGTGCTGTGTGGCTTTGTTCTTCCCTCCTCCACCACCTCTCCTGGTGCTTCTCTCCTCCATCACCCCTCCTGGGCTACCTTGATAGTTATCCCCCTATTTGTGTGATGAATTAATAAAGAATGAATGAATGTGAAGCAACAATGACTTTATTGCCTCTGCAAGCAGTGATCGAAGGGAGGAGGGGAAGGTGGTTAGCTTACAGGGAAGCAGAATGAACAAAGGGGCGGGGTTTTTCATCAAGGAGAAACAAACAGAACTTTCACACCGTAGCCTGGCCAATCATGAAACTGGTTTTCAAAGCTTCTCTGATGCCCACCACACCCTCCTGTGCTCTTCTAACTGCCCTGGCATCTGGCTGTACGTAACCAGCAGCCAGGCGATTTGCCTCAAATTCCCACCCCGCCATAAACGTCTCCCCCTTACTCTCACAGATATTGTGGAGCGCACAGCAAGCAGTAATAACAGTGGGAATATTGGTTTCTCTGAGGTCTAACCAAGTCAGTAAACTGCGCCAGTGTGCTTTTAAACCTCCAAATGCACATTCTACCACCATTCTGCACTTGCTCAGCCTGTCGTTGAACAGCTCCTGACTACTGTGCAGGCTGCCTGTGTATGTCTTCATGAGCCATGGCATTAAGGGGTAGGCTGGGTCCCCCAGGATAACCATAGGCATTTCAACATCCCCAACTGTTATTTTCTGGTCTGGGAATAAAGTCCCTTCTTGCAGCTTTTGAAACAGACCAGAGTTCCTGAAGATGCGAGCGTCATGTACCTTTCCCGGCCAGCCCACATTGATGTTGGTGAAACATCCCTTGTGATCCACCAGTGCTTGGAGCACTATTGAAAAGTACCCCTTGTGGTTTAAGTACACACCAGCTTGGTGCTCCGGTGCCAAGATAGGGATATGGGTTCCGTCTATGGCCCCACCACAGTTAGGGAATCCCATTGCAGCAAAGCCATCCACTATGACCTGCACATTTCCCAGGGTCACTACCCTTGATATCAGCAGATCTTTGATTGCGTTGGCTACTTGCATCACAGCAGCCCCCATAGTAGATTTGCCCACTCCAAATTGATTCCCGACTGACCGGTAGCTGTCTGGTGTTTCAAGATTCCACAGGGCTATTGCCATTCGCTTCTCAACTGTGAGGGCTGCTCTCATCTTGGTCTTCTTGCGCCTCAGGGCAGGGGAAAGCAAGTCACAAAGTTCCATGAAAGTGCCCTTATGCATGCGAAAGTTTCGCAGCCACTAGGAATCGTCCCAGACCTGCAACACTATGCGGTCCCACCAGTGTGTGCTTGTTTCCCGAGCCCAGAATCGGCATTCCACCGCATGAACCTGCCCCATTAGCACCATCATGCCCACATTGCCAGGGCCCATGCTTTGAGAGATGTGTGTGTCCATGTCCTCATCACTCTCGTCACCGTGCTGACGTCGTCTACTTGCCTGCTTTCGCTTTGCCAGGTTCTGGTGCTGCATATACTGCTGGATAATGCGTGTGGTGTTTAATGTGCTCCTAATTGCCAAAGTGAGCTGAGCGGGCTCCATGCTTGCCATGGTATGGCGTCTGCACGATTGTCTGCCATTGCCCTGATGGAGGGAGGGGCGACTGATGACATGGCTTTCAGGGTTGGCTTACAGGGAATTAAAATCAACAAAGGGGGTGGCTTTGTGAGAAACTGAATGGCCCCCTCAAGGATAGAACTCAAAACCTCAGGGATAGAACTCAAAACTGGGTTTAGCAGGCCGTTGATTTCACGGAGGGAGGGAGGAGAAAATGAACACAAAAGAAATCTGGTCTATTACTTGTTTTGAGCCACTTCATCTATCTTTATACATCTTGCTGGCAGCAGGCTGTGCAGTATGACCACTAGCCATCGTCATCTCCTGAGTGCTTGGCAGAAGACGGTGCAGTATGACTGCTGGTCATCATCTTCTGCTGGCTGCTGATTAAATGACAGTGCACTGCCGGTAGGACTCAATCGCCATGAGACGAAATTTAAAAGGGAAATGACCTGGCTGAGTCACTCCCATGTTTGCCCAGGCACCCCGAACTCATCGAGGTCAGTTAAAAGAGCACCCTGGACTAAGTTGATGACGGCTACCAGTCATACTGCACTGTCTGCTGCCAAAAGGCAATAAACTGCTGCTTGTGGAGCAATGCAGTACCGCGTCTGCCAGCGCCCAGGAGACATACGGTGACGGTTAGCTGAGCGGGGTCCATGCTTGCCGTGGTATGGCGTCTGCAGAGGTAACTCAAGAAAAAAGGCACAAAACGATTGTCTGCCCTTGCTTTCACAGAAGGAGGGAGGGAAGGGGGGCCTGACAATATGTACCCAGAACCACCCGCGACAATGTTTTAGCCCCATCAGGCACTGGGATTTCTACCCAGAATTCAAATGGGCGGCAGAGACTGCGGGAACTGTGGGATAGCTACCCACAGTGCAATGCTCTGGAAGTCGACGGTTGTCTTGTATTGTGGACACACTCCGCCGACTACATGCACTTAGAGCATTTGTGAGGGAAAAACACAATCGACTGTATAAAAACGCTTTCTACAAAACCGACTTCTATAAATTCGACCTAATTTCGTAGTGTAGACATACCCTAAGATTAGTAGGTTTACGTTGGAAGCATGTAATCCTAAAGTAACAGGATGAACATAAGCCAAGTAAGATTCCTGTCATTTATTTAATAAAATATTTGTACAAAGTACATTAAGGAACAGATGACTTTGACATTAATGTGCCCAATGCACTAATAGAGTAGGCTGCCTTTACAGGAGTATTCTTGGTAGTCAGGGAATTGAAAGTGTTTGAGGAAGAAACTACACCATAGTGAAGTTCAGCTGAACTGCAGTACATCACATATGGAAATATAAGTTTACAGAGACATGGGGATATAGTCTCATTTCAGTTTTATTGGATTTACAAGTGTTTCTTGCTGTGATAACAGCAGCAAAATAATACAGCACAGGATTTTAAAGGTTTCCAATAAACATGATTTAATACCAAATAGTATTTATATGTGAGGTCTGCCCAGCTTTTGAAAAGAAAATGCTTATATGAATAAAGTCTTTATACTGACAAGTATAATAGCTTGACAAATAAAAGCACTTCACTTATATTCCCAGTGCTACTAGTTGAGCTTGAAATTGTTGGTAAGGCTAACTCAGTGAGTGAAAACCTGGGAGCTGGGAGAAATCACAAATAGCTAACACAGCAAAATATATGTCTAAGATTTTTAAACAGTAAGAACCTGCAGCTGAGCACCTAAATCTGTATTTAACTTTCCAAATGCTGAGCACTCAACCCATACTATTGACCTCACTGGGTTTGAAAAGTAGGCCACTTGTTCAGGGTTGTAACAGTGACTCAGCTTAACTTTAGGCTCTTATTTTTTTGTAAACTTTGGCCTGTATCAATAAAAAGCATTGAGGGCTACAATTATATAAGGAGGGTCACCATAGCAGTGATGTCTTAATAAGTTCCTAATAACATCTCTGTCAATGCTAATGCCAAACAGGATGAGAATGAAAAAGAGGAAAGAATTTTAAGGAATTCCCTGCCCCCTCTGAACATCCCCACCCCCCCACCCATTTGACACTCTGTACCTTGGGGGAACCCCTGCACCCCCATGTTCATCCTTATACTATGATTATGTCGGGTGTCTTCGGAAGGCTAATGATGCACTGAGTATTGTTGTTATAGTGATGTTATAGTTATGTTATAGGTTGTATTTTCATGTATATAGTTATGAGGCTGAAAATGTGTCCTCATGGCTTAAAACAAGCTCAGGCAAAAAATCTCCAGGAGCAGAGGAGAAGTTTACACCTCATCAGGGCATGTATGGGACAAACCCAGCCCAGCCTCACAGGAACAAAGGACACTGGCCTAGGCAGTAACAAAGGATCTGTTGGATGCTCGAGTGAGTCACCCCCCCTTCCCTTCGTCAGTTTGGGTACAATGAGGTAATGCTCACCTGACTCGGGGGGGGGGGAGCAAAGCCATGATGGAAGAAAGAACATGATAAAAGGAGTACTTGTGGCACCTTAGAGCTGTAGCTCACGAAAGCTCATGCTCAAATAAATTGGTTAGTCTCTAAGGTGCCACAAGTACTCCTTTTCTTTTTGCGAATACAGACTAACACGGCTGTTACTCTGAAACCTGTCATGATAAAAGGGAGAGACGTTTGCCATCCTCTCTCTATCTTCCACCTCCATCTACAGACATCACCACCAAGCGACTGAAGTGCTGATCAAAGGGGAAAGCCTGGCTGAAGGGCAACCAGCCAGCCTGTGGTGAGCAGCATCTAAGTTTATAATGGCACTGAAAGTGTTAAGATCAGCTTAGAATGTGTTTTGCTTTTCTTTCATTTGACCAAATCTGACTTGTTGAGCTTTGACTTACAAACACTTAAAATCTATCTTTTGTAGATAATAAATTTGTTTGTTTATTCTACCTGAAGCAGTGTGTTTGGTTCGAAGCATGTCAGACTCCCCTTGGAATGACAAGCCTGGTACACATCAATGTCTTTGTTAAATTGATGAACTCATATAAGCTTGCAGCTTCCAGCAGATATAACCGGATACTGCAAGGGGGAGGTTCCTAGGGTTGTGTCTGGGACTGGAGATATTGGCTAGTGTCACTCAGTTGCACAATCCAAGCAGCAGCTGGCCAAAAGTCCTCACTCACGTACTGGGAGCAGCTTACATGCTAAAGGTTGTGTGTGAACAGCTCGGGAGTGCGGGTTCTCACAGCAGAGCAGGGTAAGGCTGGCTCCCAGAGTCGAAGATTGGAGTGACCTAGCAGATCACCGGTCCAGATAACACCAGGGGAACATCACAACCCCCAACACTGCTTGGACTGACTGAATTAATGCAAGCCAACAACCAGTTCTTTGATAATGCAACAAGGACTTTGATGAAAGAAGCAAAGGCAGGAGCAAGACAAATACTAATGATTATGGAAACATGGACAGGTAACAGCTTGTATTGTTGGTGTGACACCAGGATTTCCAGAAGTACAGAAAGAATATCCCTCTCCTAGATTATTTAACACATCTGTCATAAAGCTGTATTGTCATTTATTGTCCTTTCATTGGTTTTTGGGAGTGTTTAATCTCCCTGTTTGTTTCTCACCCCTGTATTCCGTAAGACATTTGCTGAGTTTAAGGGAAGGGCTGTGCTACTCTGGTTCAAATACATGACCAGGAGTTCAGAATCCTGAGCTCTATTTCTGCCATTAATTTTGTTGTGTGATCTTGGACAAGTCACTTACACCATCTCCTCTCCCACACACCATAGAAGGTGCTGAGCATCCTCAGCTCCCTTTGATTTTCAATGGAACTGAGTGCTCAACATCTTCTGAAAAAAAACAGGCCTTAATGCTTCAGCTTATTCATATGTACAATAGATGAGGTGTTTACTTACTTCAAATAGACATTGAATCTTAAATTGTACTGTGAGGTAATCTGCAGTCCTCAGAGGAAGGTGGCACGTAGGTACCAAGTATTATAATCAGTTATTATTAAGCTTCCCACTTGGGAAAGTGGGAAATTAGGCTCAAATAATTTTTCCTTAAATAGTTGCAAAATACTGGAGCCTACTAGCTTATGTTTTTTTCTATATACAACCATGGAGAATGCAAAGAGCCCTTATTCACTCCTGTCTTGCTCTGGCGTCAATGAAAATACTCATGTGGTTAAGTTATTCACGTGGGGATCAGAACCTAAACTCAAGAGTACATTTCACGGTAAATTCACAAACAAAACAAAGCTGGAATTTGCTAAATGAGTTTTTATATGAATTATTAGTTTGTTCTAATTTTTATTATTGGACTGACCAAAATCAAATGGCGTAATATATATAATAAAAATATTTTGTTCAGTTTCTTGAAGTAAAACTGCTCTGTCCTAACTTTTGTGGAGATTTTGCTTATCTTGCATTAAGGGAGGCAGTTGCAAACAAGTAATGAAGACATTAAATATCATTCCAGTTTATAATGTTGATATCTGAAATTTGCAATGCCTTCGTTAGTGTTAACATCATATACAGTACAATTCTATTCCCTGAATGTATTGCTTGTGGGCATACTCAAATCACAAATTTTGAAATATCCTTCTGCTAATATATTAGAATATTTTCCTCAAGTTTGCTGTTTTAAAAATGTTGCTAGAATATTCACAGGAAAAAAATTGCATACGTAAATGCCCCTCCTTGTCCCAGCAGAGGTGAAGTTAGGTCAGACCAGCAAGGAGGTGACCAACTCCTGGGATGTGGAGGAGAGAATACATGCCTAGACATGTTGGAACTGAACTCCTGCTTGTGCCTCAAAGTGCAGGTGGAACTGTGCAAGGGGGAGGGGCTTCTCTGCCTACTATTGGCCAGTCAGGTGCATTAGGGGAGTTTATGGCCCACCCTCTTAATTTAAAGCTTCAAAGGAATCCAGGGGTGATCTTGCTGGATTGCTGCCCTTCCCACCCTCCCTATAGTTGCAGTGTATCAAGCTGTTTCTTTCTTTCTTTTTTCATGCAGCACTTTGGAGGCCCAGCTTAGGTTTAATGGAATAAGAATAGGAATTCTAATGTTAGGAGGTAATTTTGGAATGTTAGTTGATTGCAGCTTGTGGCTGGTGTCCAGTTCAGTTAAAGGCTCAAAGGGCCAGCTGCCAGAGGAAAATGAGGGTATGTCTACACTACGGAATAAGGTCGAATTTATAGAAGTCGGTTTTTTAGAAATCGGTTTTATATATTCGAGTGTGTGTGTCCCCACAGAAGTGCATTAAGTGCATTAACTCGGCGGAGTGCTTCCACAGTACCGAGGCTAGAGTCGACTTCTGGAGCGTTGCACTGTGGGTAGCTATCCCACAGTTCCCGCAGTCTCCGCTGCCCATTGGAATTCTGGGTTGAGATCCCAATGCCTGATGGGGCTGAAACATTGTCGCGGGTGGTTCTGGGTACATATCGTCAGTCCCCCCCTTCCCTCCCTCCCTCCGTGAAAGCAAGGGCAGACAATTGTTTCGCGCCTTTTTTCCTGAGTTACCTGTGCGGACGCCATACCACCGCAAGCATGGAGCCCGCTCAGGTAACCGTCACCGTATGTCTCCTGGGTGCTGGCAGACATGGCACGGCATTGCTACACAGTAGCAGCAACCCATTGCCTTGTGGCAGCAGACGGTACAATACGACTGGTAGCCGTCCTCGTCATGTCCGAGGTACTCCTGGTCGCCTGTGTGATCAGGAGCGCCTGGGCAGACATGGGCGCAGGGACTAAATTTTTAGTGACTTGACCAGGTCATTTTTTTTAGTCCGGCAGTCAGTCCTATTGAACCGTCTTATGGTGAGCAGGCAGGCAATATGTCCTTCTGCACCGTCTGCTGCCAGCCAAAGATGTAAAAGATAGATGGAGTGGATCAAAACAAGAAATAGACCAGATTTGTTTGTACTCATTTGCCTCCTCCCCTGTCTAGGGGAATCATTCCTCTAGGTCACACTGCAGTCACTCACAGAGAAGGTGCAGCGAGGTAGATCTAGCCATGTATCAATCAGAGGCCAGGCTAACCTCCTTGTTCCAATAAGAACAATAACTTAGGTGCACCATTTCTTATTGGAACCCTCCGTGAAGTCCTGCCTGAACTACTCCTTGATGTAAAGCCACCCCCTTTGTGGATTTTAGCCTCCTGAAGCCAACCCTGTAAGCCGTGACGTCAGTCGCCCCTCCCTCCATCAGAGCAACGGCAGACAATCATTCCGCGCCTTTTTTCTGTGCGGACGCCATACCAAGGCAAGCATGGAGTCTGCTCAGCTCACTTTGGCAATTAGGAGCACATTAAACACCACACGCATTATCCAGCAGTATATGCAGCACCAGAACCTGGCAAAGCACTACCGGGCGAGGAGGCGACGTCAGCGCGGTCACGTGAGTGATCAGGACATGGACACAGATTTCTCTGAAAGCATGGGCCCTGCCAATGCATGCATAATGGTGCTAATGGGGCAGGTTCATGCTGTGGAACGCCGATTCTGGGCTCGGGAAACAAGCACAGACTGGTGGGACCGCATAGTGTTACAGGTCTGGGACAATTCCCAGTGGCTGCGAAACTTTCGCATGCGTAAGGGCACTTTCATGGAACTTTGTGACTTGCTTTCCCCTGCCCTGAAGCGCATGAATACCAAGATGAGAACAGCCCTCACAGTTGAGAAACGAGTGGCGATAGCCCTGTGGAAGCTTGCAACGCCAGACAGCTACCGGTCAGTTGGAAATCAATTTGGAGTGGGCAAATCTACTGTGGGGGCTGCTGTGATGCAAGTAGCCCACGCAATCAAAGATCTGCTGATATCAAGGGTAGTGACCTTGGGAAATGTGCAGGTCATAGTGGATGGCTTTGCTGCAATGGGATTCCCTAACTGTGGTGGGGCCATAGACGGAACCCATATCCCTATCTTGGCACCGGAGCACCAAGCCGGCGAGTACATAAACCGCAAGGGGTACTTTTCAATAGTGCTGCAAGCTCTGGTGGATCACAAGGGACGTTTCACCAACATCAACGTGGGATGGCCGGGAAAGGTACATGACGCTCGCATCTTCAGGAACTCTGGTCTGTTTCAAAAGCTTCAAGAAGGGACTTTATTCCCAGACCAGAAAATAACTGTTGGTGATGTTGAAATGCCTATATGTATCCTTGGGGACCCAGCCTACCCCTTAATGCCATGGCTCATGAAGCCGTACACAGGCAGCCTGGACAGCAGTCAGGAGCTGTTCAACTACAGGCTGAGCAAGTGCAGAATGGTGGTAGAATGTGCATTTGGACGTTTAAAGGCGCGCTGGCGCAGTTTACTGACTCGGTTAGACCTCAGCGAAACCAATATTCCCACTGTTATTACTGCTTGCTGTGTGCTCCACAATATCTGTGAGAGTAAGGGGGAGACGTTTATGGCGGGGTGGGAGGTTGAGGCAAATCGCCTGGCTGCTGGTTATGCGCAGCCAGACACCAGGGCGGTTAGAAGAGCACAGGAGGGTGCGGTACGCATCAGAGAGGCTTTGAAAACCAGTTTCATGACTGGCCAGGCTACGGTGTGAAAGTTCTGTTTGTTTCTCCTTGATGAAACCCCCCGCCCCTTGGTTCACTCTACTTCCTTGTAAGCTAACCACCCTCCCCTCCTCCCTTTGATCACCTCTTGCAGAGGCAATAAAGTCATTGTTGCTTCACATTCATGCATTCTTTATTCATTCATCACACAAATAGGGGGATGACTACCAAGGTAGCCCAGGAGGGGTGGTGGAGGAGGGAAGGAAAATGCCACACAGCACTTTAAAAGTTTACAACTTTAAAATTTATTGAATGACAGCCTTCTTTTTTTGGGGCAATCCTCTGTGGTGGAGTGGCTGGTTGGCCGGTGGCCCCCCCACCGCGTTCTTGGGCGTCTGGGTGTGGAGGCTATGGAACTTGGAGAGGAGGGCGGTTGGTTACACAGCGGCTGTAGTGGCAGTCTGTGCTCCAGCTGCCTTTGCTGCAGCTCAACCATACACTGGAGCATACTGGTTTGGTCCTCCAGCAGCCTCAGCATTGAATCCTGCCTCCTCTCATCACGCTGTCGCCACATTCGAGCTTCAGCCCTCTCTTCAGCCCGCCACTTACTCTCTTCAGCCCGCCACTTACTCTCTTCAGCCCGCCACCTCTCCTCCTGGTCATTTTGTTCTTTCCTGCAGTCTGACATTATTTGCCTCCACGCATTCGTCTGTGCTCTGTCAGTGTGGGAGGACAGCATGAGCTCGGAGAACATTTCATCTCGAGTGCGTTTTTTTTTCTTTCTAATCTTCACTAGCCTCTGGGAAGGAGAAGATCCTGTGATCATTGAAACACATGCAGCTGGTGGAGAAAAGAAAAGGGACAGCGGTATTTAAAAAGACACATTTTATAAAACACTGGCTACACTCTTTCAGGGTAAACCTTGCTGTTAACATTACATACATAGCACATGTGCTTTCGTTACAAGGTCGCATTTTGCCTCCCCCCACCGCGTGGCTACCCCCTCAACCCTCCCCCCTCCCTGTGGCTAACAGCGGGGAACATTTCTGTTCAGCCGCAGGCAAACAGCCCAGCAGGAATGGGCTCCTCTGAGTGTCCCCTGAAGAAAAGCACCCTATTTCAACCAGGTGACCATGGATTATATCTCACTCTCCTGAGGATAACACATGAACGGATGTTGCTTGAACGCCAGCAAACATACACTGCAATGCTTTGTTCTACAATGATTCCCGAGTACGTGTTACTGGCCTGGAGTGGTATAGTGTCCTACCATGAAGGACGCAATAAGTCTGCCCTCCCCAGAAACCTTTTGCAAAGGCTTTGGGAGTATATCCAGGAGAGCCGCGAATGCCAGGGCAGAGTAATCCTTTCACATGCTTGCTTTTAAACCATGTATAGTATTTTAAAAGGTACACTCACCGGAGGTCCCTTCTCCGCCTGCTGGGTCCAGGAGGCAGCCTTGGGTGGGTTCAGGGGGTACTGGCTCCAGGTCCAGGGTGAGAAACAGTTCCTGGCTGTCGGGAAAACCGGTTTCTCCGCTTGCTTGCTGTGAGCTATCTACAACCTCCTCCTCATCATCATCTTCTTCGTCCCCAAAACCTGCTTCCGTATTGCCTCCATCTCCATTGAAGGAGTCAAACAACACGGCTGGGGTAGTGGTGGCTGAACCCCCTAAAATGGCATGCAGCTCATCATAGAAGCAGCATGTTTGGGGCTCTGACCCGGAGCGGCCGTTCGCCTCTCTGGTTTTCTGGTAGGCTTGCCTCAGCTCCTTCAGTTTCACGCGGCACTGCTTCGGGTCCCTGTTATGGCCTCTGTCCTTCATGCCCTGGGAGATCTTGACAAAGGTTTTGGCATTTCGAAAACTGGAACGGAGTTCTGATAGCACGGATTCCTCTCCCCATACAGCGATCAGATCCCGTACCTCCCGTTCGGTCCATGCTGGAGCTCTTTTGCGATTCTGAGACTCCATCATGGTCACCTCTGCTGATGAGCTCTGCATGGTCACCTGCAGCTTGCCACGCTGGCCAAACAGGAAATGAGATTCAAAAGTTTGCGGTTCTTTTCCTGTCTACCTGGCCAGTGCATCTGAGTTGAGAGTGCTGTCCAGAGCGGTCAAAATGGAGCACTCTGGGATAGCTCCCGGAGGCCAATACCGTCGAATTGTGTCCACAGTACCCCAAATTCGACCCGGCAAGGCCGATTTAAGCGCTAATCCGCTTGTCAGGGGTGGAGTAAGGAAATCAATTTTAAGAGCCCTTTAAGTCGAAATAAAGGGCTTCATCGTGTGGACGGGTGCAGGTTTACATCGATTTAATGCTGCTAAATTCGACCTAAAGTCCTAGTGTAGACCAGCGCTGAGACTCAGAATATGGTGAGTGGAGCTGTAATTCAGGGATCCGTTGGTGCCAAGAGGCAGAGGTCATGGGGTATGAATAGGGTTCTACAGGGATCCTTCACCAAGAAGGCAATCTGACAGAGTGCTTTTCTCATGAAAGGGATTAATTAGGTCTAGACTCTAGAATGCATGTTATGATTTTATTTGATATGTAACCATTTGTTTCCAATACTTCTACTTGCTACTACTTGAATCTCTGTGCTTTGTTAAATAAACTTACACTTGATTTCATTATAAACATATTTAAGTGCTATGTGCTAAGTAGAGCAGTGATCTCAGGGGGATCTGGTAATTTGGGGTATGCTATTTCTTTGGAAAGAGCAAATCTGTGAATGCTGCAAGTGTCCAGTGGACCAGGAGCAGGACACTCTAGGGAGATGCTCAAAGGTTGGGATGTTTCAATCGCTAACCTGTAGAGTGATAGCAGGTCCTGCGAGGCCTAGAGGGGAGTGCTTGTGTTGCCTGTGGCTGGTGGAGTTGGGGAGCTGACCCATGGCAGGCACCAACCAGGCTTCCTTACACTAAAGGGAGGTGATAGCTAGATGCCTCAACCCTGTTTACCTCTGAGAAGCATTGCAGTATTTTTGGTCCGTAAGGAGAAGGAGGGACTTGATACCCCTCTGGTACCCTTTATCATCCCCTCCCACAGGGGAAGGGCAAAAGGATTCAGAAGTGAGCTGAGTCCGAGAGATTAGACTGAAGAATGTTTACTCGAGCTCCTGATTGTATGGTAGGAGCCCTGAACCTTGCACTGGGCCTAATTAAATACCTTGTTTGTGAGTGGGGAGGGAGGGCAGTGCTCCTGCCATTTTTAAGGTAATAATGTTGCATCCATCCCTGTGTCTATCTTTCATTCACCTCCATGCCCTGATCAGTTTGGTGTTTTTATTTGAACAAGTATTAATAAATTATTTATCAGGTGTTCGTTCGTATTTAAAATCTAAGTAATCCGAAAACTCAAAGTCAAAAAGACTGTTTCTAGGAAACTGTCCCAAATGGAGAAATGTAAAATGGGCTAACATAGGTGCATTTTATTATGCATCATTTTTATTACCTGCACATAGGGGGTATTATCCTCCCTTTATATTGTAGGAGTGTCTCACTTATTGCTTGTGTAATAATGACTGCTATAACAAATGGGTGAGAATAACAGTGCCATCTGCTGGCTTTGTTAATAAAATTCTGTCTCCCGGTCACCTGGTTAATCTACCACACTTAGATCAAAAGATCACAGCATCATAAATTTCCGTATTGTTTTACGTATAATCAAAATAGTCGAGTTATAGCATCATTTTTGCAATAGTAGTATTAACATCATACTTGTTATATGTACAATTAAATGCTGGAACATATAAATTCCAGTCCTGCAAACATGCACATGCTTAACTTTAGCATACAGTGCTACTACTCCTGGTAGTAAATTAAGCATGTGCGTGTTTTTAGATTGGGCCATAATGCATAAAAAACAGTCAGTCTTTGTTGTACTTTTAAAAAAAACAACAAGGAGCTATTTTTTACCTAAAACTATGACTACAGTAATAAAAAATTAGGCCCTAACCCTCAAAGATTTACCTATGTGTTTATATACACTGTGAGTAGTTTCACTGAAGTCAATGAGGAACCATAGATTATTTTATTTACTGTAACTATATTTTCTAAATTTACATTCCTGTGTACGAGCACACTATCTTTAAAGATTCAGAAACCACATGTAGAGGGTTACACTTAATTTCCTTTGTATCAATAATCTTACCAACTTGATGCAATTTTTAACTCAATTATTGTTTTAAAAAGCATTTCTTAACATTAAAATTCAATAAGATGTATTGTTTAGCAGAACTGATCAAAATATTTTGGATAACATTATTTTTCCTTCAGAAAAATGCTGTTATGTCCAAACCAAAACTTCCCATAGGACGTGTGGATTTCAACAAAACTTTGTTTTGGAAAAAAATACTGTTTTGGGCATTTTTTGAATGTAATGTTCAGATTTTGTTTCAAAAACACTTTTATTCCTTCAATCTTATTTTATAAGCATTAAACAAATTAAAATATCAGATTCTACCCAATGTTTCGATTTAGCCAAAATAAAAATCAATCAAATTTCATGTGGGGGGAAATTTCTAAATTCTTTGTCATTCTGGTTTGGAACTAAACAAATGTCAAAATCAGACTTGCCCATGACATCAGAATTATGGTTCCCACACAGCTCCAATGTGTAAATTAGGTGTTCCTGGGAAAAGTTTAAACAGTGGCATCTCCTTTTGGGTGCCAAGTGGAGGAAACTGTGAGTCTGATTTTCAGAAGTGCTGAGCACCCAAAACTCCCACTGGAAGTTATTAGGAGCTCTGTTTAGATCTTTGAAAATACCATAGTATCTAGCTTCCAGTTTGAACATATTCCTTATTCAATCCAAGTATTTTTCCATAATAAACTATGTTTTAAAAATATTTTTGTTTCTCAACACACGTTTATTGAAATGTGAAATTCACCCTGAACCTGAAGTTTTATTAAAACCAAAAGTCTCAAAGATTTTCGGACACCCTATGACTTATTTTTCTTTCAGTTTTAATTGACATTTATGTGTTTGGTCAACTGACAAGATGCTTGAAAAAGATTAGCTACTTAGCTATCAGGAAGATCATGTTTCTACACATATCATTGCTTCAACACACTCCAGTCATTTTAATGAGACACATTCTTTAGAATTGGCAAGCAGTACCTCAGGACCCAGAGCCTCACTCTGAGGTATTTTCATAATGTCACAGAGTTTTGTTATAATCCTTGCTAGCTGGCACCATTTGGTACATGCTTCCCTGCAGGCTATTTCTAATCCCATTACTGTGGAAGTGACTCAGTTTGTAGCCTTTTTAGCACATTTGAAGGAACATCTGAGAGACACTTTGGTCTCCATCAGAAATGTCTGCATTTATCTCCTGTTTCCAGCTGTGTTTTGCTCAAATCCAGTGAGAATATTCAATTTTAAAGGTAAAGGGTAGATAAAGCAAATTAAACATGTTCACCTTGATAATTAGGAATGTAATAACTGAGGGAAAGCTGCCAGAAGAGTTCCATACTTTTCAAACTTTAGTGTAGATGTTGTATTAATCTATGATATTTGTTTTTTAAATCTAGCATTTAAAAAGAAATCAAATGGACTCTGTATAAACTCCAAAAGCCCCTTGCAATATTAACTCTAGATTTTGTTGAAAGTTATAATTGATGTGTCCTTGTCACTGTTTACATTTTTTTTTAACAAACATTAGGTCACTTCAGTATTTATTTGAATTAAATATACAGAGGGGTTGAAATCCCAAAAACATTCCAAAGCTTTAGTGAAGTGTGTATTAGAATCCAAACTTTGTAACTTGGGCCCAGCTCTAGTTTTAGAGCATGAGATTTTATCAGCCTAAAATAACTAATAAAAAGCAGTCTGTTTACACCCAACCAATGGAATAATTAGAGTCCAACAGGAGAATTCAGTCAGTTTTTTGTTCACCCCTCTTCCATTTCTGTGTGTCAGTGGATCATGCTCTGTTTTTAATTCCTGATTATATTTACTCTATAAAACCATGGTATGTGAAGGATAGGGAATACAAAGGCTCCCAAACTATAAATCACACAGATATTCTTAAATACTTGGAATCAAGGATGGGTCACAGATCCAGTCAAAACAAATAGAGGATTATAGCATCACCCGTGCAGGGACAGAGCTACTTAGAAAAGCCATTCTGCCGATACCCTCTGAACCAAACCCTGCAGGATCTGTATTGTTTAACACACACATCCAGAAGCCTCTTCTTTCTCTGCTACAAATTTATTGCAAAATCCATACCTGGGCCTGTGCATCTTTACTCCATAACAAAGGAGCACAATGCTCCAAGGTTTTTTCCATAGGCTAGAGTAAGATAAGTGCCTCATGACAGTCTGCCCATGCTGATCAATATGCAGCTGCATTTAGCACTCAAAGCTGTCTGTCATATCTAGTGCTAACAATGCATACCACATTCAGATGGAGGAGAAGAAGTGATCTCTCCCCCCACCCCCCACACACACTTCAAAAGACAGAACCTCAATTATTTGGTGGTGTTTGCTGGAGATCACTAAGCAGTACATGGCTTCTTTTGGCAATGTGTTTTTAGAGAGATCGGGTATAAGTAGATGCATCTGGGACATGACCCCTACTGCACCAGCACTCTGTTGTACACTAATGAGTAACATGGGAAATCAAACCTGTGCAGGTGGAAAGTGGCCTTTTGTTTGTACTGGCTCCATAAAATAGCTTGATAATAAAAACCTTTGTCAAACAAAAATTCCTGCTGTACATGGAAAGCCTAATTGTACCTAATGTATATTAGTAGAGACATTGTTCCAGAACTGTTAAACCTAGTCCAAGCGTGACACACAGGAGTCTGGCCATTAAGTTTATAATGTTAGCCTGGTTTGCAGCACTTTTTAAAAGACTAAGCACACGTTTTCACTCATTCAAGTAGGGATAATCAGTGCAGATCTATGCTTGTTTTCTGGTGCTATAGCATTTTCCAGGGCGTGGCAGCAGCAGCAGCATTCTGAAATGGATGAGAATAACAGAATTCTAGTAATGTCCAAACTGGTATTACCAATCAGAACATTGTTGTTTGTTGGGCTTTGCTACACAGAGACTTCCAAAAGCCTTCTTTGCAGACACGTGCTCTTAGGAAATAGATACCTACGGTAACTTACAACAGAGGGATCACTGTGTCTACAGTTGGAATGCAGCACTCTCTGAGCTAAAAGCAACATATTGTTTAACAGTGCAAAGTAACTACATATTACAGTGTGTCACAAAATCAAAAAAATATGGTCTTGAGCTGAAACTGTAGGGGGTGGTTAGGTAGACAGAATAAAATGTTTCCCATCGAAGTACGGACCTGGCTTATCCCTGCTTAACTTTTATTTGACTGTTAATTATATCAGACCTATCATCATACTAATTGTATGTATAAGCATGATATCTAATGGCATCAAGGCACGAAGTTGTGTGACTGCAGATTCACATACATAACCAGTTTAGAGGTAAGGAGAAAAATGATCTTTGATGTCTCAATATATTTTCCTTAAAAAAACTAGACAATTGAAATTTGTGAATAAAACATAAAAGGGAGGAAAGAGAAGGGAGGTGTAACACTCAGAAGGAATATTGTACACTAGTGTATATAGACTTTTTTGAGTTAGTGGGGTGTTTTACACATAAGTGGTTGAATACCAGAGCTCTTTTTTATTTCTACTACTCTGTCTCTTTAAGGCTTAGAACTCAACCAAGGGGACAACAGCACACAGCTCTGGTGAGGAAAATATGGTCGCAACATGGGGTCGAGCTTCTGCCAGGCAATTCAACAATGGACTGTGAGCTCTGTTGCTAGATTCTTCAAAGGGCAACAAAAATGATTATGGGTATGGAACGGCTTCCATATGAGGAGAGATTAATAAGACTGGTACTTTTCAGCTTGGAAAAGAGATGACTAAGGGGGTGGGATATGATAGAGATCTATAAAATCATGACTGGGGTGGAGAAAGTAAATAAGGAAGTGTTATTTGCTCCTTCTCATAACACAAGACCTATGGGTCACCAAATGAAATTAAGAGGCAGCAGGTTTAAAACAAACAAAAGGAAGTATTTCTTCACACAATGCATAGTCAACCTGTGGAACTCTTTGCCAGAGGATGTTGTGAAGGCCAAGACTATAACAGGATTAAAAAAAAGAACTAGGTAAATTAATGGAGGATATGTCCATCAATAGCTATTCACCAGGATGGGCAGAGATGCAAAACCATGCTCTGAAGTGTCCCTCGCCTCAGTTTGCTGGATGCTAGGAATGAGAGACAAGGGATGGATCACTTGATGATTATCTGTTCTGTTCCTTCCCTCTGGGGCACTTGGCACTGGCCATCGTTGGAAGAGAGGATACTGGGCTAGATGGACCTTTGGTCTGACCCAGTATAGCCATTCTTATCTGCTAGATGTACACTCTCAGAATCAAGGACAAATTATCCATCCAAACCCAACATTTTTACATCTGATGGGTTGGAAGTTTAGTGGCTCAGTACTACAGACAGAGATTATTATATTATTTGTAAGCAAGATCTGAATGAGCTCTCCCCGACAGCTAGTGATAAGCCAGTGGTGGGTGGAAAGGCTTCAGGACCATACTGGACACCTACTTTGCCTAGCACAGTGTCCAGACAGAGCTGTGCTGCCCAAGTGATCAATTCTGGCTGGTGTTGGGTTACAAAATTGATCACTTGCTAGCTGTCAGGGGAGAGCTCATTCAGACCTTGCTTACAAATCATTTCATGAGTGTTTCAATTTCAATTCAAATTTCCAACCAACAACTAAATTGGCAACACTGCATGTAGCTGGGGGAGAGGGTGTTGGGGAAATTTAGGTGGTGTCTAGGGAAATCCCCGATCTACTTTCCTCAGGATGGCTCCTCTGAATGGTTTATTTTGAGGCAGATGAGGGATTTGCCAGTAAAGTTGGTAAGAAATTTTCAGGATTTTTTTTCCATTTGAAAATGCCAATTTGCTGAAATCTCAGCATTCTGCAGGAATATAGTTTCTTTCTGCCTGGTTTCCTGCCAGCTCACTCACCTGCCTCTCTAAGCTCTACAGCTTGCAGCCAACTCCATGGGATCCCCACACAACTGGCTGTGCAGACTTTCAAACTCTAACTGTCTGGGCAGCAGATTCCTTGGCAACCCTTGGCAACTTGGCAAACTCTAACTGTCTTGGGCAGCAGCCTGAGGAGTCTAGCAGTGCAGAGAGTAAGCCAAAAAAAATTCTGTTTTTGTTCTTCCAAAGTGAAATTTTCTCAATCATTGGCTCCTACAAAAATTTTGGAATCTGCGATCTTTCATCCCAATTCAGGATGAAGACTCTTTTTTTCTTGGGAGGAAGAATGTTTGTCAGTCAGTTCTCCTTGCCAGTCTGTTGCCTCCTCTGTGGTGCAGTGGTGATCTTCTCTCTCTCCTAGCTGCTATTTCACACACAACATAACTGAGAGCTTGAACAAGGTCACATCAGGAAGAGCTAGGAATAGACTTATCTCTCTAACGATAAAGATCTAAGGTCATGTCTGCACTGACCACAGTTTGGATTATGGGCATGTGAATATGAGTGTACATCAAAGTGTGCTAAAAGGTAAACTAAAAGCTTCCTAATTTGCATTAACATAGTCCTCTTCAAACAGGACGACATTAATGTAAAGCAGGACCCATTTCATTCACATCTACAGCATCCACATAGAGGAGTTATAGGGCAGCAATTTGGTGTGTGCTGCTATTCACATCCTTGTTGTCCAAACGCAGGGCCATGCTGACGAGCCCTCAGTCTTGTTTACTTTGTCACACAATCTCAGAAAAAATGTGCAACTCAGGTGCCAAGAATCCTGCCTAGCTCATCAGGGATTAAAAATTGTTTCCATATGATGGGTATGACTGTATGGCAATCACGGGGTAGACATATGTGGCTAGCTTTATCCACCATACCATGGCTAAAAACAGAAGTGTAGATGTGGCAGTGCAGGATTCAGCACAGCAGTACAAGTACTTGAGACCTTCAGTACATACTCACATTGCTAGTCCAGGCTGAAGCCCGTCACACCATGTCTACACTACTATTTGAATGTCTACCCAGGTGGGATGGGGTGTTCACCCCCTCCCACCTCCCAGGTATGAAAGGGTTAATGTAGATTGAGATGGGGCTTATTAACCTGATGGGCCACAGCTGAGAGGAATCAGGTGTCTAAGCAATCCCCTGACTCAGGGAGGGAGCCCAGCTGGGGAGGAATGAGCTGTGTTAGATGTATCAAGACAGAAAACTATAAGCAGAGGGGGCTGTTAGGAGAATCTGTAGTCATTCCCTGGGAGAAGGAAGGAGTGTTTGCAGGGACAGGTAGCCTGCAGTTATTCCTGAGGAGGGAGTTGTTAGGCTGGTAATCTCAGAGGGTGGGGAGAGCCCAATAGGTGGGAAAGGCAGCAAGCAGACCTTGGCTGCTAATTAGAGGGTCCCTGAGCTGGAACCCAGATTAGAAGGCGGACCTGGGTTTCTCTGCCAGCTATGGAGGATGTGGGGTAGTGAGTGAGAGGACTACCTAAGATGGAGAAACTGGCAATGAGGCAGTGAATGGAAAGGCTGCCCAAGATTGCTGAAGAAAGACTTTTTGATCCTCTGCAAGGGGAAAACATGTATAGTGACCTGGCTGGAGGACTGAGTCATGAAGAGACAGTAGTAGTTCAGTGAGCTGGAAGGGCTGCAGACCGAGAGAGAGAAAGCATGCAATCATGGAAAGGGGTATTATTGCCCTTGCAAAGCTAATCCCCAGAATGGCCAGGAGGAGGTTCCACCTGTGGTGAGCAGAGCACCATGTCACAGTATGCTGCAAAGGCACCTGGGCTTGCAGTATGGACATATCCTAAGTGAGAGAATTGTGGTGAATCCTAGTCGCAGCTCCTAAATCACAATATAAGCTTTTCAGAGCAGGGCCTACTTCTGACTATATATTTTCAGTGCCCCCAGTTGGGCCCTGACTTCAGTTGGCCCTGCTAGTGAGAGCTTTAGTATTGGGGACCAACATTGCCTCACTAAATTTGTGAGATGTCACTGCTGTTGCTCAGCTTTAAGAGTGAGCAAGATGAAGTAAAAAATCAGAGGAGAGTCTCACTCACGTGCACAAACACACACACCCATTTTTAGAGAGAGAATGTGTATAACTTTAAATCTTATGCTGTGGGAGCTGATCTCATGAGTTTTGGGGTCTGATTTGGTTTTTGAACTCCTGCAATTGGCAATACTGTGTAATGCTACTGTTAGATTTGAAGGAGGCGTTCTATTCTAAACCCCTATTTTTCTTTCCCTTATAACATTTTTTTTTAAATGAGGGAGTTGTCATTCCCCATGTTGAGCTTAAATCTGTACACAAAGGGGGTGAGTGGTGTTTGTTTGCTATCCTAATATTTAATTTCTCCCTGTATATACAAAGTGCTCTTATTGCTACTGCCTATTTTGAATCTGATTTGTGCATAAATTAAGGCTTTTAGGGTAATATTATGGAATGGAGTCAGTGGATACTGCCCCGTGCCATGTTACATGAGCTTTAATCTTTGTCCCCCTGATACACATCATATAATTGGGGCTTTGTTTTTAAAGCATACATGTGTGTCACATCTTGATTACATTGTGATTAAAAGAAAACTGAATCTCTCATAAAAACTTAACTAAATGCAGCCTCTCCAATACTTCATTCTGGAAGGAACCTGGCAGAAAACTGGAAGAGTGTCTGGGGGGGCTTCCAAATTCCCCTGGAAGCAAATGGCAGTGTGGTGAAATTGGAATAGGTAAAATATTCTACGCTTTTGTATGTGGCACAAGCCCAGAGGTATTCAGGGTCTACAAAATAGTAGAGATCATCAAGGGGACTGCCAACTGCCTTAAAAAAATAGTTTAAAAAAAACAAAAAAAAAAACAAAGCCACTTTCCTACCTGAAAGAAGGGCACACACAAAACATACACTATCTTACAAGCTACTGGCTGTCCAGTGAGACCGCTGAACATTGTTACAGAATAAAGCTGAACAAATTGAACTTGTCCAGTTCTCAGATGGATTAACCTGAGACAGAATTAGGACTTGTCTATGTGATGGGGCAATGTGTGCTCTGGGGTGTGATTTCTAAAGCATACTAATGTGTTGTGTATTAACTGGTCTGTGTAGTCTCTGCTGGTGCTAGTTAAAAATTCACTAGTGCACTAAACCCTATAATGAACTATACATAAAATGCCACTAATGCTTCATTACACCTTGTTTGTTTTGAGATTAAGCCTGACAAACAAGATAACTATTAAAAGAGAGAGGTTCTCGGCTCCTGAAAAGTAAAATGTTTCAAGCTTAAAAACATGCTGTCGGCACTATGTTCTCTCCAAGTCTGTTTAGAATGTTGAGTCCATTTTTGTGTTAAAGTGCAGGAATATTTTCATTTTTTCACGCTACTGTTTAAATATATTTTTAAGTCCTATTTTATCATAAACATTAAGAATGAGGCAAAAGTGCTTGCAATAAAACAGGCATCGGCAACCTTTGGCACATGGCCCTCCAGGGTCAGCCCCCTTGGCTGGCAGGGCCAGTTTGTTTAGCTGCCGCGTCCACAGATTCAGCTGATTGCGGCTCCCACTGGCCGCGGTTCGCCACCCCAGGCCAATGGGGGCTGCGGGAAGCAGCGTGGGCCAAGGGACGTGCTGGCCGCCCTTCCCACAGCCCCCATTGGCCTGGAGCAGTGAACTGCAGCCAGTGGGAACCTCAATCGGCTGAACCTGCGGACGAAGCAGGTAAACAAACCAGCCCGGCTTGCCAGGGGGCTTACCCTGGTGGGTCGCGTGCCAAAGGTTGCCAATCCCTGCAATAAAAGCTTGTGAATCTGATTTGAGTGTATCAGTTAATACTAAAAAACAGCAAATTCTTGCTACAAAAGCATTGAAATAGGAGCTAGGTTATTGCAAAAAGGTGCAAAGTAAATTTCAGCTGTGAATATGGTGATGAGTGGTGCTATTTATAGACCATAAAACAGGTGCACAGTAAATAGAGAGAATTCAGGTTTAAGGTGGTTTGCTGAAAGCAGGCATGCCCTAGTGCCTATAACATTAGCAGCAATGAGAAGGGAGAAATAGTCAAACTTTTGCTCAGTGACAAAACACGACCCTTTCTGAAAGCTTACTCCATTCATAGCTTACTAACAAGCTGTATTCACTACATTTCCTCTCCTTTGCTTCCCTGTTTTTAGATTTCTTGCCAAATAGGTTTCCTTGAACCCTCTGGCTTTAATTTCTGTTGTGATACCTTCTCTCTTGCTGAAAAGTGGATGCCCGTAAAATGAAACCTGGTGTCCCCTTGTTCATCCATTCCATCCCCTTGCCAAAGTCTTCCTGGAGAAAGACTATGTCAAAATGTATTACTAAAACTATTTATTACTAAAATCAGTAATTCCCAGGACATGTTTTGGCATGTAACATAGAAAAAGAAACTGTGTGGAATGCATGTCAACATTGCATATGTTACACTAAATTCTTACCTGTATTTCCTTTGAGTGTATTTTAAAGCATATGTAAGTTACTAATTGTTGAACATATCATTTTAGTTTGTGAATTATTTTAGCAGGTGAATTAGTCTAGTTGTTTTTATCCCTTTCTATGAAAACAGAGGGAACACTTTTTCAAAATGCTTATTGCTAACTTCAGCAGGGGAAGCCTCAGGTGGACATTACCATAAGATGTCACTGTGGTAGATGGGGAAAACTGTCTGAGTTGAGAGATTTAACAGTCACATCCCTGAATGCATGTGTTGTGTTGCATTATTGGAATCAATATGGGACAATTTTGCCATGACTTGAGGGGTTGCAAGATAGGGCCCTTGATACTAAAGATATGTGTGCTGTAAATCATATAGAAAATATTTTATAGATCTAAATTATATTTTAGAACATCAGAAAAGAGAACAGGCTTTTACATAGTGATATAGCAGGTTTTGCTTCTATGGAAGAGGTAATAGATGGTAGTTAAGGGGGAATTGTTGTGAAAAGACAGTGGCACACATGGTGTACTTTCTGGATCCTATTGATGCTGATGCTTAAAGAATGTTGTCAACAGGGCTGTCAGTTGAACTCCTGCTACTGCACTGTGTAAGGGCCAGATCTATCAAATACATGAGCTCCTACTAGCAATTGCTGAGTGTACTCCCCAGAAGGTAGTTGAGAGAACTTGGCACCTTTATCAAAGACATTTAGCAATTCATACGATCTGCACGTTAATTTCCTCCTCACTTTTATAGAAAACCATATCTCCCAATTATTAAAGATGGCGATTATTATGTAAAAATGGTGGCATGCTGCTTTTATTAATATCTAATTATTGTATATCAGATTTCAGAGCACTTTACAAAGGAGCGAAGTATCATTATCTCCATTTTACAGATTGGGGAAAATTGAGGCACAGAGGCAAAGTGGTTTGCCCAACCAGCAGGTAAATGGGAGAGCTGAGATTAGAACCTATGTGTCTTAATACCCAGTCGAGTATCCTATCCTGTAGGAAATACTGCCTCACCTATTAGGTTTTAATATAACTTTTATGTTTTAAACATCTGTCAGCTCTTGACTTTATACCAGCAATCGCAAAGTAATGGTTCTTCAGAAATTATGGGAGTCAAGCACTCATAGAAAGAAAAGGAGTACTTGTGGCACCTTAGAGACTAACCAAAATTGGTTAGTCTTTAAATGCTCAAATAAATTGGTTAGTCTCTAAGGTGCCACAAGTACTCCTTTTCTTTTTGCGAATACAGACTAACACGGCTGCTACTCTGAAACCAAGCACTCATAGAGTAAATGGAATCCCCTGTCTTCAAATACTCATTGAATGGGAATACTGATGTGCAAGATACTGAATTTCTTCATAGCAGATAAATCAGGCAGCTCCTGCCAGGTTGAGGAATCCAAGTTCAGGTATGAAAGAGTTAAGAAGGACTTTATCATTAAGTGTAAAAAGAAAAGGAGTACTAGTGGCACCTTAGAGACTAACCAATTTATTTTGAGCATAAGCTTTCGTGAGCTACAGCTCACTTCATCGGATTCATTCAGTGGAAAATACAGTGAGGAGATGAAAAAATGGGTGTTATCATACACATTGTAAGGAGAGTGATCACTTAAGATGAGCGATTACCAGCAGGAGGGGGGTGGGGGGTGAGAAAATCTTTTGTAGTGATAACCAAGGCGGGCCATTTCCAGCAGTTAACAGGAACATCTGGGGGGGGGGGGAGAATAAACATGGGAAAATAGTTTTACTTTGTGTAATGACCCATCCATTCCCAGTCTCTATTCAAGCCTAAGTTAATTGTATCCAGTTTGCAAATTAATTCCAATTCAGCAGTCTCTCATTGGAGTCTGGTTTTGAAGTCTTTTTGTTTTAATATTGTGACCTTTCATTAAGCATGTTTGCTTTCAGACTTTTTTTTAATGACAAGTACTTATGCAAATGAACTGTTAATACTCATCCAGCCAGAGGTGATTAAGTGTCTTCTAGGCTAGCAGGAGATTTCACCCAGCAGGGGCTATTTGGAACTAGTAAAAGGTAAAGGCTTAAATAACTTTCTTGTGACTTCAGGGGTTAACTACAGCAGAAGTCCTGGTAAGCCAGATATTGCTGCATTATCCCTGAGGAGGTCATAGCGTTAGTCACCAGGCAAGTCTTTTAACCTGTACACGTTTTTAAGGTGAATAAGAGCACAGAAACCAATCTGAGTGATATGTTGGCATTAAATAGATAGAAATAATGAGAGGACCTAAGGGATCCTCTAGTGGAATATGTAATTAAGTAAACTAGAACCAGGAGGAAAAAAATGAAGGAATTATAAGTCATACAGACAGCCTCCTGAATTAGATTGTGTGCAATTATAATACCTATAAAATACATGTTCTCAAGTACATTTACTAATCAAAAATATATACAAACATACTATAAGAAGTAACAGGATTTAGGTTTAATAAAGGGAAAAGAGAAAGGTAGGTGGTGGTTCCTGAGTCTTCAGGCATAGTGAGAGATTTTATCCTGAACTGTATAATGGAGGGATCAGTAGACACTGGGATCCCTTTTTTTTTAAACTGTAAAGCCGCAGTAGCTCCTCCTACAGTCATAACACTTGACAGTTGTGTATCCTTTTTGTTAAAGTGAATACCACTGGAAGATAATACAAGCAAAGAGTTTCACGCTCCTTTTCCCATCCCTATCTCTGATGCCTTGAAAAGCTGCTCCTTACTGGATGAATCGCTGCCAGGGAGACTTTGAGCTATAGGGGAGATAAAACAAAACTGTGGCTGAATGGAACACTAATGTTTGAGGGGCTTTTGGAAAATAGAGGCTTCATATTGCTTTAAAATATGAAATTGTTTGAAATTTTTTCCAAAAGTATTCAGCTCCACTCCTAATTTTAAAGCCACTTCATATTTTTTCCCCAGACAAATGAATTCCATTACAAGTCTTATGGATACAGTGAACTTTGAAGGAAAATGCCACTCTGATTAGTTTCAGAGTAGCAGCCGTGTTAGTCTGTATTCGCAAAAAGAAAAGGAGGACTTCAGCGCCACTGAATGCATCTGATGAAGTGAGCTGTAGCTCCCAAAAGCTTATGCTCAAATAAATTGGTTAGCCTCTAAGGTGCCACAAGTCCTCTGATTAGTATCCGGTTTACATCATTGACTAGCGGATCTTAAACATAAAAAAGAAGCTTACAAGAAGTGGAAGGTTGGACATATGACCAGGGAAGAGTATAAAAATATTGCTCGGGCATGTAGGAAAGATATCAGGAGGGCCAAATCGCACCTGGAGCTGCAGCTAGCAAGAGATGTCAAGAGTAACAAGAAGGGTTTCTTCAGGTATGTTGGCAACAAGAAGAAAGCCAAGGAAAGTGTGGGCCCCTTACTGAATGAGGGAGGCAACCTAGTGACAGAGGATGTGGAAAAAGCTAATGTACTCAATGCTTTTTTTGCCTCTGTTTTCACTAACAAGGTCAGCTCCCAGACTGCTGCGCTGGGCATCACAGAATGGGGAAGAGATGGCCAGCCCTCTGTGGAGATAGAGGTGGTTAGGGACTATTTAGAAAAGCTGGACGTGCAAAAGTCCATGGGGCCGGACGAGTTGCATCCGAGAGTGCTGAAGGAATTGGCGGCTGTGATTGCAGAGCCCTTGGCCACTATCTTTGAAAACTCGTGGCGAATGGGGGAAGTCCCGGATGACTGGAAAAAGGCTAATGTAGTGCCAATCTTTAAAAAAGGGAAGAAGGAGGATCCTGGGAACTACAGGCCAGTCAGCCTCACCTCAGTCCCTGGAAAAATCATGGAGCAGGTCCTCAAAGAATCAATCCTGAAGCACTTACATGAGAGGAAAGTGATCAGGAACAGTCAGCATGGGTTCACCAAGGGAAGGTCATGCCTGACTAATCTAATAGCCTTTTATGATGAGATTACTGGTTCTGTGGATGAAGGGAAAGCAGTGGATGTATTGTTTCTTGACTTTAGCAAAGCTTTTGACACAGTCTCCCACAGTATTCTTGTCAGCAAGTTAAGGAAGTATGGGCTAGATGAATGCACTATAAGGTGGGTAGAAAGCTGGCTAGATTGTCGGGCTCAACGGGTAGTGATCAATGGCTCCATGTCTAGTTGGCAGGCGGTGTCAAGTGGTGTGCCCCAGGGGTCGGTCCTGGGGCCGGTTTTGTTCAATATCTTCATCAATGATCTGGAGGATGGTGTGGATTGCACTCTCAGCAAATTTGTGGATGATACTAAACTGGGAGGAGTGGTAGATACGCTGGAGGGGAGGGATAGGATACAGAAGGACCTAGACAAATTGGAGGATTGGGCCAAAAGAAATCTGATGAGGTTCAATAAGGATAAGTGCAGGGTCCTGCACTTAGGATGGAAGAATCCAATGCACCGCTACAGACTAGGGACCGAATGGCTAGGCAGCAGTTCTGCAGAAAAGGACCTAGGGGTGACAGTGGACGAGAAGCTGGATATGAGTCAACAGTGTGCCCTTGTTGCCAAGAAGGCCAATGGCATTTTGGGATGTATAAGTAGGGGCATAGCGAGCAGATCGAGGGACGTGATCGTTCCCCTCTATTCGACATTGGTGAGGCCTCATCTGGAGTACTGTGTCCAGTTTTGGGCCCCACGCTACAAGAAGGATGTGGATAAATTGGAGAGAGTCCAGCGAAGGGCAACAAAAATGATTAGGGGTCTAGAGCACATGACTTATGAGGAGAGGCTGAGGGAGCTGGGATTGTTTAGTCTGCAGAAGAGAAGAATGAGGGGGGATTTGATAGCTGCTTTCAACTACCTGAAAGGGGGTTCCAAAGAGGATGGCTCTAGACTGTTCTCAATGGTAGCAGATGACAGAACGAGGAGTAATGGTCTCAAGTTGCAATGGGGGAGGTTTAGATTGGATATTAGGAAAAACTTTTTCACTAAGAGGGTGGTAAAACACTGGAATGCGTTACCTAGGGAGGTGGTAGAATCTCCTTCCTTAGAGGTTTTTAAGGTCAGGCTTGACAAAACCCTGGCTGGGATGATTTAACTGGGAATTGGTCCTGCTTCGAGCAGGGGGTTGGACTAGATGACCTTCTGGGGTCCCTTCCAACCCTGATATTCTATGATTCTATGATTCTATAAACAGTTGTATGGGCAAATGATTTGAAGCCTCAAGGGTAAAAAGCCAGTAGTTGTTACCAATCGCTACTCAGTCTGGTGGTCTTAGCTGAGGAGAAAAGGATCCAGCTGTTTGAGGTTTTCTGATGCAAAATTCCTTCCTAATAAACTCCGTCTTATGCTTATATTCACGTTTTATACCATTTATTTATTTATTTTGGTGGGCTTGGGGAAATGAAGGGATTAGCAGTATCATGCCTCTGACTCAGTAAGTTAATTAAAGGCTGTGAGTATAAAATGGAACAATGAATTATTTAGTGGATAACAAACATGATATCAAATTCCAGTGATTGGCATTCCAAGTCCGTTTTTAGTTCTGGAATGTGTACGTTACTATTTCGGCATCATACTAGAAAATATAAATGTTTGTAAACATGTTTTCACCTGAATCTTAGCTAACATTTCCCATGTTCTGTGCTTTCCTAAATTGCAGCCACAGTCTATTTTTTTTAATATTTATGTGAAATTGAGGAGGAGAGAAGTGTTGTTTATCTAAAATATAAAGTCTGTAAGAAGAGCTAGTACTTAACCCAAACCCAGAATTGCAACATAGTCAAAGTTTGGAGATACTTGAGTTGTAAAATGGAATCTGTTCAAATTTTGCAAATCACCACTGTCTTCATGTGTCAAAGCAAACCCAGATTCACTTCCCAAACTTCGTGGAATGTGAATGTTTGCTGTCACATTTACCAAGTGTTTTTGTGGGTGTTTTTTTTCCTCTGCCACATTTAGGCTGTTCCTGCAAGCTGTTCCAAGTGTTGAACCTTTGTGATGTGATGTGCAAATTCATACGGACTTCAGTGCTGCTCTATATGGACATACCCATGTAGAACACCTTGACGTTTTGGAGCTTTATCTATTTTTGTGTCAAACATATTTCTGACCTTTGTCTCAACTGCTTACTTGAGCTTCTTTACCACCCCATGAATTGAAAGCAATTTAAATTGGCAAGGCTGTCTGTGATCAACCTCTGTTCTTGATGCTATAGTTAGAAAGTATTCTAGAGTGTGTCATTCTTTTAATTAGAGCCAAAGGAAATGATTACTCTATCACCAGTAATGATTGATATCCTTCAGTATAAAACCAGATCCAATGCATGTTTGCTGATGCTGTCTTGGCAACACAATTGAAAATTAAATTTGTATCACTGAGACCTAGGGGTAAAAAAAAAAGTGCCCAAGTGATGTGCAGTCTAAATACAACTTAAGTTTCAGTGAGAGTCAGTTCATAAGTACAAAAGCAAAAAAATCCTCAAAGGTGGTCAGGTGTGTGAATTGGTGTCAGTACAATGGTGTCCCCTCTGGCCAGGTATGTCATGGCAACTGAGCTCACTCAGGCTGGTAGGGCTGTTAGTCTATTCTTGGTGCCGACATATCTGAAAACCCTCTCTGCTCTTATGTCTATCAAGGGATTGATAGGGGAACCGAGACCTGCCAACTCCACTGGGTTCCAGCTCAGGGTCTTTAAGCTAGATAAGCTGAATCAAAGTTCACCAACTCCAGCTGTACCCTGAGCTCCTTCCTACCGCGTCTCAACTGCTAGTCTTTCTACAGTGTTGTCCTGACCCCGAGCAGCATTTCAGAAGCCTGCTGGAAGGAGGTGGGTTTTCTTGTTTTTCCCCTCCAGCCTGCTCACTCCTCTGGTAGCTACCCCACCTCTCTGCCTCCTAGTCATCTTACCCTTTCAGCACCTTGAAAGGGCCTGCTTTTCAGAAAAAACTTGCACCCCTGCCCTCTGAAAACTGAGCCTTTTAAGTTATCTCAGCTGAGCACCTGAAATCACTAGTCACTTCTGAAAACATAAGCCTCCAGACCCAAGAATTTTCATGATGCCAAAATTGTTTGATTCTTGCAGTGGCTTCACAGGCTGGCTGATCCTTTAAGGCAAGTCCGGCTCAGTGCTTATGTAGACTTACAGCGCTGCAGCTGCATCAGTGCAGCTGTGCCTTTGTAGTACTTGGTGAAGACCTACATATGCTGATAGCTATTGCCTCTTGGCAGGAGAAGCTCTTCTATTGACATAGCATTGTCTACACCAGGAGTTCGGTCAGTATAACTGTGTGGCTTAGCAGTGTGATTTTTTTTTTTCCACACCCCTGAGCAATGTAGTTATACCAATATAAGTTTCTAGTCTAGCCCAGGGCTCAGATTTGCCTGTGACCCAGTGGTTCTTCCCCAGCTGTACATGATACGGAAACTTAATTATAACTGACTGGGGGTGATCAGAGATTACATAAATAGAGTGGATAACACAGAGAAGGTAGGAAGTTTTCATATCTGGAAAGGGCCTGCCAAAGGTTGGAGAGGAAAAGGCTGCCTGGAGTGAAATGTTTTGTGTTCTGTTGTAGCTGTGTGAAGCACATGTTTCCTTTCAGAAAGAAGGAGGGCATAGGGAGAGTGGACATGGAGACAAGCCTAGGCAGATCCACAGAGGGCAGTTACCATAGTCTTTTCTGCATTCATGTAATCACAGAATGGGAGGACAGTATTTTTTGAATAACTGTTAGAGGGAAAACTGAGGACTGAGCCCAGGAAAAACAATTGAAGTACTGAAGAGCTGTGGCCAGGGGCAAGGGAGTGGAATGAATAGACCAGCAATAGAATTAGTTGAAATGCTGGAATGTGTCTGTAAGGTGATTACAAAAACCACATAGCCTTCCTGGTGAGAGGGGCTGTGGGTGTGCGCTTTTGTCTGCGGAGGGCATACCTGGCCAGCCTGGCCTCCTGCAGGGTGTTTGGATGATAGTCCGGATGACTCTGCTCTAGCAAGAGCTCTTTGTGTTGATTTAACAGACCTCTGAAGGATTTTTGCATAATGATTTATACTTGATAGGAAGAGGTGATATGTTTCCCTCCATGACTAATAATTGGATTCCTAAGTGGATAAATTACTCATAATTTATCCATCCACTTAAGAATTAAAGTGTGTGTGTGTGTGGGGGGGGGGGGAGTACAATCCTCCTATTCTTAAATATTTTAGTTCTGATGAGCAACAGAAGTCAGTATCAAACCAAGTGCATTAATTTAGTTGAATTCTATTTTTCACACTCTCCCATTTTCTCCAGCTATAGAATAATTTGTAAGTGAATGTCCAGCACTATGATATTTAACAGTGTTTTTTGCTAATTTTGTAATATGACTTAGTTTTTCTGTACTCTACTTCAGCATAACTAATTGTTTCTATAGGACTGTTTCCATTTGTCTGTTTGACACCTGGATTCTATTTACTTTTGGCACCTTTTTTTATATGGGATTTTTTTATGCTTAATTCATACGTAAGTCCTCTTTGTGCTAAACCATATTTTGTTTGCTGTAGCACCTTGCAGTTGGTCTTCTGGCTTAGCTATAGTTCAGTTAGCAGCATACAGACAGTATGAAGTAAGTTTTATGGGCCATACTATTGCATTGTTACACTGATTGTAAATTCAGGTAACACCAATGCAATTACTGGTTAATTTGTGTAAGTGTTGCGTATCTGCCTTTGTGGTTTTTAAGATTCCAAGTCCAGTATTTGGAGCTGCATTTTGCTATAACGTGGATGTAATTCTTGTTTCAGTTAATAGAAGGTTCACCACCTGCAACTGAAGCAGAAATTGATGCACTGGGCCAACTTCATCCCTACTGTAATTCTGTTGAACTTAATGAAGTTACACCAGCGATATGACCCTTGAAACGCAAATCAAATTACTTATTTATATGTCTAACTTATTGTAAGATCTGCATGAACCTTAGTTTGACTATAAGGATTTACCTTTCTAACTTAAAACAACAAATCATTTAAAATGACTACCTAATTTAAGGCATTTTTAGAACTTTTTTTTAAAAAAAGGCTACTTTTTCTGCTTACAGCTCAGTACCTGCAATAAAATTGTAGGAACTATGGCACTGAGTCCAAATTATATCATTTTATGTTTTACTCAATGGCATCTATAAATCAGATAGTTACTGTTTGAAAGCCTCCAGGCTTTTGCAGATCCCATTCTTAGGCACCTAACTCTCCACATGCATTGTAAAGGGTAGTCAGCAGACGGACTGTAGGCCAAATCTTGACCGCCAGATGCTTTTGAATGGATCCCAAAATCTTTATTTACTTATCCATGTTGTTTTTTCTCTGGAATCTGGATCTTGACTATACGGTTACCAAGAAATTTGGACCTTGACAAAAAATAGACTATCCCTAGTATAGGGAGTCTAGATGCCTAACCTAGGGCTGTGCATTCCATTAGGCAGCAAGGCACCTAAAGTTGGGCATTTCAATGGAGTCTTTCAGAGTAGCAGCCGTGTTAGTCTGTATTCGCAAAAAGAAAAGGAGTACTTGTGGCACCTTAGAGACTAACCAATTTATCTGAGCATAAGCTTTCGTGAGCTACAGCTCACTTCATCGGATGCAAATAAATTGGTTAGTCTCTAAGGTGCCACAAGTACTCCTTTTCTTTTTTCAGTAGAGTCTAAATGCCTAACATTATAACCAAGTGCTGAAGGAGCTTTCATGTTCCAATAGGTATAGCGTACAATCCTCTTCCTGATAGACGTACCGAGAAAAATCAATCAGGACAGAAATGGGTAAGTGTCCTGTGAACCTGAAAACTCTAATATGATGGTGGCACTGCTATTTTCAGCATTATGAAGAGTTTTATTAAATTGCAAACACTTTTAGCAAAAACTTTCTGCCTGGACTGAGTAATGTTAAGCATTCTGCACTTATTACTTTGCTTCACAAGCAAAGCTCCACTTCGCCTTTGTGACCTACAGATATAGTTTTCTATTTTTTGTTTTTGTTCCATGAGCCTACAAATACAATAGGCTAGCAGCATTAGCTGCATGATATTATGCTCCAAGTATGTCTCGAATACATGTACTGACGCTTGGGTCAGGGCAAAAATATTTGACTGTTGGTTTCAGTTGTAGACATACATAAATTCTGCTCATGTTTGACTGTTAAAATTAATTGACATAAGAGCAGAACTTGGCTGAGAAATTTATTTTAACCATAAATGGGAATGCCACATAATTTAATGCACTGCATTGACTTCATGGTTTCTCTGCTGTGACCAGGTAGCTATCTTTATTAGGTAACATAAGGAAACAACTGCCTCTGTCTGTGTAGTCTGGAACTGGTGGCAGTACACATGAATGGAAGATAAGATTCTAGGTTTTCCTATATCTAGCTGTGCCTTATTTCATCTGAACTCTTCCCCTTACTAAACCGGAGACTTTCAGTTGACTGTGCCAGACCTATCCCTACACCACTGAGGTCAATAGAGATCTGTGTGGGTGCCATCAAATGTGGGATCAAGATTCTACTTTGGATGTTAGGTAGGTAATACAACTTTACAGTCCAGGGTTTCTTATGTAAATGGGTTTTAAATCCTCTCTATGCTATTAGACTCCATCTTTCATTCCTGCCACTTGTATAAGCTCCCTCCTTGAAAAATATTCCCCCCTCATTACCTAGCACGTAGCCTAAAAAGAAATTCAAGTTCTAGCACCAGGAAGAAGTTCAAATGTTACTAACAAAGGAGCTGCATAACATGATTTTTTTTTGGTACAAATTATAGACTGATCCGAGAGAGACAAAAGCAAGACAGGGGAGAATAAAGCCTTCAAATGGAGGTTCCCCCACCCCAACCCCAGGGCATTTCTTGGGGGAAACAGATAATTACAATGCCAATTTTTATTAGTAAAGTAACATGGAAAATAGATGACCTTATATTCTTGGCTAGAGAATCTCATTTTGATACCCCCTCCCCTTAAATGAGTAATAAAACACCTCTGATAGTAATAAACCATTTTTCTTTGACATTTCATGATAACTGTAACAACAAATAAAGAGGGAACTTCAAAGATTGCTTCCCTCAAAAGCTCTCTAAAATCTATTTGAATAAAATCCATGACTTTAACAAAGGTGATGTTGAAAATGTCATAGAATTAAATTAATGGTCCATTTCTCTTGCTTCATATTGTCTATATTTTATTCATAATTTATTCTACAGCACATACTGCATGTTGATTGAAGGAAATATTAAATCCAGCTGAGCTTTAGGCAATTTTTAAAGGAATGAATATAATTATACATGTTAATAGACTTGAATCTGCTTTTATTTGGCCGCGTCTGTCATATAACAGATCACTAAGCTTTGCCTTTTATACCTATTAATCTTTCACAAAGACATCAGAAGTTACCATTCTATATCTGTACCCACTTTTTAGTGCTTTTTAGAGTGAACTTATACTGGCCAAAATGCTGTATCACTTTTGTGTTGGTCCCATCTGTTTCTGCAGAATTAAAGCTTTTTCTAAATACAAAAATGAACCAAATTTTATAGCCCCTCTGGTTATGAAGAAACCAATCTGAATGAGAACTGATGAAATCTTGAATCTGAAGCAGTAACTTTGAGAGATGAGCTCTGCATCTATCAGTCTCAACTGGATATTAATTCTGAAGACTAATGACTGTAGATGTCAGCATTAACTATTTCACCATGGATCATTTTAGCAGAAATGTTCAGCAACTCTTGGTGTATTGATATAATTTGTGGTGGTTGGAGCTAGAGTCAAGTATCTTCATTCCCCTCCCAGCTCACGAAAGCTTATGCTCAAATAAATTTGTTAGTCTCTAAGGTGCCACAAGTACTCCTTTTCTTTTTGCGAATACAGACTAACACAGCTGCTACTCTGAAACCAAAACTTTTAGTAATCCTACCTTTTACTGTAATACCACCTGCAAACTTCCACTAAGACAGCCTCAGTGAGGACTGAAAGACTTAGTCCAGTATTATACCTGAAAATACAGTTTATTCCTTTTAAAAGTAATATAAGCATCTGTTATGTGATAGGACCTTATGTACTCAAAACATGGTCACATATGCAATTTTGAATATTGCATGGTAATCCCTATAAATAAGCACATTCAAACATTGTTACACTTACAGATTCTTCTACTGATCTGCACTGCGCATACAAACTTTGGGCCTGTTTCTTCAGATGGCTACTCCTGCCATGTATAGTTACTGAAGCACAGAGTTCCATTAAATTTAATGGAATTACACAGCTCTATAACACTTGACCCATTCTTCTATGTTGCTATCCCCTAATGCCAGTCCTCCCTGCTCATCCATCCCTCCAACACATGCATCCAAATTTCTATTTTCTCTCCAATCGCGTTTCCCATAGCAATGGCAGCCAGTTGTGCAAGCCTGGATAAAATGGGATTCCTGGAGTTTCCATCTGTGTGGAGGAGGAGGTGTTTTGAGCTGAGTGTCGTGGTGGTGGGTGTAGCCTCTTAAGGACTGAGTTCTTAGCCTACAAATGCGCTTCCTCTTATCTCCAGGAAGGGTTTATCAACACTGTTGGTGTGGAGTGGAAGAATGGTGAGAGCTCCTAGCTCTTCCTATCCAGGCTCATTAGATGGTCTCTCCCCCACCCCTTTACATAGCTCTCCCACTCTGAGACCGGGATGAAACATTTCCCCAGAGGGCCCCAGTCTGTGGGGTCACTATAAAACAATGGATCAATGTGGGGAAATGCTATGTATTTATTAATTGTGATTTGTCCTGAATACCAGTGACTTTACTTTTCTCCAACCCTTGGCCAAGTCTTTCTTTTTATCTTGTCTTCCTTCCTCTCATTTCTCAGTTTCCTCTAATCATTTCTTTCTGAGAATGCTCCTTGTCTAAATTCCTGTACCTAATTCTCCTAATCTCTACCCCAGGTACTTGTGATTTTTAAGTGTGTAATGGCGAAAAGTATTTACACTACTAGTTATGTTTTGTTACCGTAACACCTTGTCGAGGCTGATTCCCCACTTTAAGTGCAGAAGGTGGGGGCCTGCAAGGATTCTAAAAGTTAATACTGGCCACTCCAGGCTCGTATTAAACTCCAAAGGGTACAGCTTCTCTTATCTTGAGTGGTGGCAACATCTATCCATCCAAGTGTGCGCGCAACAACAACCAAAAAAAACAAAACAAAAAACCCTTTGGACCCACGAAGGTGCACTTGGGAATTCCTCCCTGTGGGGTACCCTCAAGCCCTTTCACCCCCACCCCCTCTGGGGAAGAGCTGAGAAAGAAAAGAAAGCAAATCCGCTTTTGCCACAAGCTAATTAAACATATGCACAAACCCAATCCTATTCTTAAAAAAGGTAAATTTTATGAAAAACAAAAAGAAAGAAAATACATTTGGAACTTAGGCTATTGCTAGATTTAAAAAGAGCAAATATAATCAGCATCAAGAATGGTTTTCTTGAGGTCCAGCTTAATGGTTACAAGGAAAGCAAAAGCATTTGGGGGTTAGCACAGAGGAGTCCACAAGCTATAAAGAAATGAGAGAAACCTAATTGCATCTTCTTAGACATTCCCAGATCTACTTACATATCTGGGGTTTCAGATAAGTATTTCCTAGGTCTGGTTTGATTTTTTTTTTTTCATATCTCGTTTAAAGCATCTTACAGCATTGCTGCTGTGTGTCTCCTCTCTCTGGAGAACAACAGAAAGACAAAGGGAAAGTTTTTTTTTTGTTTTGTTTTTTGTTTTTTGTTTTTTCCCCAATTTTAAAAAGTTCTAGCCCTCCCATTGGCTCTTTTGGTCTGGTGCCCACTCCCTTCTTTTTAACCCTTTACAGATAAAGCAAATAGAGAACAATTACTAACAGGGATTTTGTAGTTAGCTGGCTGGATGGCTGGGTACCCATAAAAGGGAGTTTACCCCCCTCTCCCACCCTTTCATTTATCACACACCTAGAGGCCACAACCAGGATTAGTGCCCCAATGAGCTACCATGTCCACACACTAGAGGCAGTCTGTCTCACTAAATGCTTTTTCAAGATAAATGGCAGGGGAAATAGAGAAGTGACTTGCCAAACTTCTGCACCATCTTTAAAGAAAGAATGCAGTGGGATCAGGGGTGTTTTTGAGTCTTGCTGCCATTAAGTGGGACTTCGTAAAGCAGGACTTGATGACAGTTGTGTACACAATTTAGTTCTTCAACAATTTCACCTACATTCCATCACATCTGTGAGGTACTGAGTTAGTATATGAAGCTATATGAAATGGCTCAATATTCCCTCTGATATGTAATTAATGCTTAATGACTTACCTTAAGACAAAGCAGAACGTGGATTTTATTTATGTGGATTATGGGACTGTGAATGGGCTGCAAAATTTTCAATATCTTTTTGTACTGACAAGACCCACCTTCTTCATCCTCACCTTTTTCCATTACAAATTGTTCTGGAGTGTTTGAGGGGGATGTTGTGTTTTTAGCCAAGTCAATAACCTTATCATAACTAGAGCAGTTTGAAAGCCTTTTGGTTTTGGGTTGGGGGGTGTGTGTGTGTGTGTGTGTGTGTGTGGATGGATAGATAGATAGATATAAAAACCTTTTTCTGTCTTCAGATATTGTTTGGTTGAATCCAAAATGTGATTTTTGACAAGCATCTTGCTGGGAAGAGAACTCAGGTTCAATACTGCAGGAAGAGGGGCGTTGAGGAGAAGAGACACAGTCAGCCCACCCCTTGCCCCAGTAGCCTTGTGATTAGGGCACTTGCATTAAATGTCAGAGCCCTGGGTTCCAATCTCCACTTTGCCTGATTTGCAGCTTGAGCCTGAGCCTGGGGTTTCCCACATCTCAAGTAAGTGCCCTAACCACCAAGCCATAGTCAGTGTGTCCATTTTATTTCAAGGAAAAAATTTTGAAAGGTGTAACTTTTTTGTCCTGATGCAGGAGGAAAACAAATTTGCAAACTTAAACATTTTCCATGTAACAGAATTATTTTTTTTTTTTTGGTCAGCCCTAATCATAACTCCCCCCACCCCAACCCCTTTTTTAAAAATACCCGAACAATACAAACACAAAAAAGCAAAATTGCAGTAAAAGTGGTGCTGTGATGGTTTCTAAGGTGGTTATCTAGTTCTCTGAACAAGATCAGCCTTGTAACTTATTCACTAGAGAATATATTGCCTCATAAGAGTGCACTCGAAGTAGTGTTGCTTAAATAATTAGACTATCAGTGAATAGTAAAATATATTGATGATGCCTTTTGAAAAAAGCTAATGAATCCTATCTTTAGTGTAAATACTATTCTGAAAGTTAGCTTTTCAGTTAAGTCTATTTAATTTTCATTTTGCAGTTCAAACTTCTGTACAACTTATTTGCAGTAACAAAAGATACTGACAGGTTTCAATGTAGTAGCCGTGTTAGTCTGTATCAGCAAAAACAGAGTCCTTGTGGCACCTTAGAGACTAACAAATTTATTAGGGCATAAGCTAAATAAGCTAATTTATTATTAATAATTACAGTTCTGCAGTTTCTCATTGGAGTCGGCTTTTGCCACTTAAAAGCACTGACACCACCCCTCCCCCTCCCCCCCCCCGCACTTCGTAAGGTAACTCCCATCTTGGTAAGGCAACTTAAAAGTGGCAATTCTTCAACAAAAAAAACTTCAAAAAACAGACTGCAACAAACTGCAGAACTGGAATTAATTTGCAAACTGGACACCATCTAATTAGGCCTGAATAAAGACTGGGAGTGGATGGGTCACTACAAAAACTAATTTTCCCCCTGCTGATACTCTCACCTTTTAGCCAGCTGTTTGAAATGGGCCATCTTGATTACATTGAACTCATTAGCACTACAAAAGTGATTCTCCCCCTCCCCTCCCCCATCAACTGTTGACAATAGCCCACTTCCTCCTTAATTGAATTTGCTCATTAGCACTGACCCCCTGCTTGGTAAGGCATTTCCCATCTTTTCATATGCTGTGTATTTATACCTCTCTACTGTATTTTCCACTCCATGCATCTGATGAAGAGGGTTTTAGCCCACAAAAGCTTATGCCCAGATAAATTTGTTAGTCTCTCAGGGTATTTCTACACTACGAAATTAGGTCAAATTTATAGAAGTTGATTTTTTTAGAAAGCGATTTTATACAGTCAATTGTGTGTGCCCCCACTAAGTGCATTAAGTCGGTGGAGTGTGTCCACAGTACCAAGGCTTGTGTTGACTTTCAGAGCGTTGCACTGTGGGTAGCTATCCCACAGTTCCTGCCGCCCATTGGAAGGCTAAGCTCCCAATGCCTGATGGGGCAAAAACATTGTCACGGGTGGTTTCAGGTACGTCGTCAGACGCCCCTCCCTCCATGAAAACAATGGCAGACAATCATTTCGTGCCTTTTTCCCATGCAGGTGCCATATTGCATTCAGCAGATGGTGCAGTAGGACTGCTAACAGTTGTTGAATGACCACTTCCATTGCCACTCTGCTCTCCTGATGCTTTGAATCCACCTTGTAGGTCCTCTGTATGATGTCCTCCACTGCTTCCGCTGCCACTCTGCTCTCCCAGTGGTCTCGCAGGGCCGCTTTCGCTGCAACTGTGCTCGGCTGTTCTTGTCTCGCCATAACACAGCAAGTGTGCAGCCCGCTCAGCTGTTGTCTCCTGTTGCTCCCGCCACTTGTCCTCTCACGTGTCCCTCCTGTCCTCACGTTCATTTTGTGCTTTCCTGGACTCTGCCATTGTCTGCCTCCACACATTCTGCTGGGCTCTTTCAGTTTGGGTGGACTGCATGAGCTCAGAGAACATTTCATCACGAGTGCAGTTTTCTCACCTTCTTTTCTGCACTAGCCTCTGGGGCAGAGATGCTAGTCACAGCGTTGAAATATTTGCAACTGCGGGAGGAAAAAAAGGCTATTTAAAAGGAGGGGCTGATATTTTCAGGTTAAAGTGCAGCACAAACCCAACTAACCTCCCTCCCCCACACACACACTTCTCTGAGATTATCGTTTCACCCCTCTCCCCACCGCATGGCTAACAGCGGGGATGATTTCTTTTCAGCCATAGGCAAACAGCCCAGCAGGAAGGGCCACCTCTGAATGTCCCCTTAATAAAATTCCCCTATTTCAACCAGGTGACCATGAATGATATCACTCTCCTGAGGATAACGCAGAGATAAAGAATGGATGTTGCTTGAATGCCAACAAACACCATGACACCACGCTGCCATGCTTTCTTATGCAATGATTCCAGATTATGTGCTACTGGCCTGGCATGGTAAAGTGTCCTACCATGGAGGATGCAATAAGGCTGCCCTCCCCAGAAACCTTTTGCAAAGGCTTTGGGAGTACCTCCAGGACCGCTTCATTGAGATGTCCCTGGAGCATTTCCACTCCATCCCCAGACACGTTAACAGACTTTTCCAGTAGCTGTACTGGCCACAAATGCATCCCAAGTCTTTAGGGCAAATTTTAATAATTAAACGCTATTGCTTTTAAACAGTGTATTATATTTACAAAGGTACACCCACCAGAGGTGCCTTCTCCACCTTCAAGGTCCAGGAGCCAGGGTTGGGAGGGTACTGTCTCCAAAGTGATAAACAGTTCCTGGCTGTCGGGGAGAACGGTTTCTCCGCTTGCCTGGTGTGTGCTATCTTCAACCTCCCCTTCCTCATCATCTTCCTCATCCCTGTTGCATGAGACTCCCTTGCAGGAGTCCACATACAGGTGTGGGGTAGTTGTAGGAGCACACCCTAGAATTGCATGCAGCTCATAATAGAAGCAGCATGTCTGGGGCTCTGACCCCAAGTGGGCGTTTGCCCCTTGGGTTTTTGGTAGGCTTGCCTGAGCTCCTTAAGTTTCAAGTGGCACTGCTGCAGGTCTGCCCTTGGAGATTCTTTTTTCCACAAATATTTTGGGATTTCGTCTTTTGGAACGGAGTTCTGATAGCACGGATTCATCTCCCCGTACAGCAATCAGATCCAGTACCTCCTGTTCGGTCCATGCTGGAGCTGTTTTGCGATTCTGGGACTCCATGTTCACCTCTGCTGATGAGATCTGCACGGACACCTGTGCTGATCAGCTTGCCGTGCTGGCCAAACAGGAAATGAAATTCAAAAGTTCGAGGGGCTTTTCTTGTCTACCTGGCCAGTGAATCTGAGTTGAGAGCGCTGTCCAGAGCGGTCACACTGGAGCATTGTGGGATAGCTCCCGGAGGCCAATACTGTTGAATTGTATCCACACTAACCCAAATTTGACCCGGTGATGTCGATTTCCGCGCTAATCCCCTCGTCAGGGAGGAATACAGAAATCTATTTTAAGAGCCTATTAAGTCGACAAAAATGGCTTCGTTGTGTGGACGGGTGCAGGGTTAAATTGGTCTAATGCTGCTAAATTAGACCTAAACTCGTAGCATAGACCAGGGCTAAGGTGCCACAAGGATGCCCCCTTTTTTTTTTTTAAGATACTGAGCTGCCTTTCTAAAGATACTTTCACCAGCAGTCCTTAAGTCTTTGTATAGTGGTGCTAAAGTGGACCAAGTAGTCTAATATCATTTTTTTCTTTGAGATCATATTGGTACATTGTCTGTCTCATGGCAGATCAAGATGTTTGAGAGGCACAGAATAAGAAAACAGGAATAAAAATGAAGGAAAATAATACTGTACACTAGAATAAGAAGGTTTATTTGATGGATAACTACTTTAACATGCTAATATATACCTGTATATATCTTAATTCCTTTTTAAAAGTCAGATATTAGCGACACTGGGACTTTATATAAAAATTATTATATAAAAATAGTTATACCACTAGGTACATTAGCAGACAGTGGACGTCAAATAAGTCTGTCTATTTTAAACTTGCTCTTCTACAGTCCCTCTGCTTCTCACTGAAAAATGTTGTTGTTTTTTTGAAAAACCTCTCGAGTTCCGTTTCAAATAAGCTCCACTCTGATGTTGTTTTGGCAATGCTTTGTGGAACGTATTGCATGAATAAAATAAGAATATTTTAAGTCCTAAAGGCAATTGTACCCAAAGGTCTCAGGCTTGAACAACTGCATACTCTTAGTATCTTAACAGCACAATAACCAAAAATACACTTCAGGCTAAATAATAGCAGCAGCAGGGTATGGCCAACTACTGTGCTATGTCTTTCTGAGGATGCTGTCTTAAATGGCAGATGGCCTAACTTCTTCTTGAATTTTCATTGTCTCATAGTTTTGGTCTTGAGTTGCTAATGTATCATATGCATATTCATGGTATTTACATAAAGGATAACATGGTACCATTCTTAAGAAAAGGTTTGTTTTGCCTTTTAGATGGGTGTGTTAGCTTATGCATTTATTGATATTTATATTTTTCTGGATATATGCATAAATGTCTGAACTGGGACTGATGGCAGCCTTAAGTAGCCACCCTTTAGTTCATGGTGTATCCAAAACTTCCAGTTCTGCTTCATTTCACTTGAAATGCCACAAGGATGAGATCTCAGCCCAAGTTGAGATGAACTGAAAATTTATAAGTTTAAGATTCCAGTGATATCTTATCTTAACCTGAATTCTAGCCTATCATTGAGTCGGATTAATACTGCACCCTCTGATCTTCTGGATACAGACTAATTTCAGCCTACATGCAAAAACTAAAGCTTCCTTTGCTAATTCTCATCTCTGGGTATAGCGTCAGTATTCTTTACCTACAAATATGAAGTTAGTATCCCAGAAATACTAACTAATAGAATAGACACTTCCCCATATCTCTCCTGACTTCCACGTTAATTTACAATGAAACCCAGAGGTGGGTTCATAATGAATGTGGGGAAATGATCTCATAAATAGGAAATGTATATTGTTCCATTCACAACTTTAAGATAATTTAATATATTTTGAGTACTTGCTATTCCATTTTTTGGGGGTGAGCTTAATCTTGCATTTCTAGAACACTTCTGATTTCAAGTTAGCACAAGTATATTAATACTATGAAACATACATTTCTCTTAATTGAAAGCTGTTTTAAAAAGTGGACAAAATTGAAATCAACATAGGTAAAATATGTTCAGTAAGAATGTAATGTACAAACACAGATATCCTTCAAGATGTACATACTATCAGAGGGGTAGCCATGTTTCTGTGGATACACACTAATGAGGAGTCTGGTGGCACCTTAAAGACAACAGATTTATTTAGGTATAAGCTTTCATGGATTAAAAACCCCACTCCTTCAGATGCATGGAGTGAAAATTACAGATACAGGCATAAATATATATTTGCACATGTAAAGTAACTCCCTTCTGTTCAAGTGGAGAACCAATGTTGAAGGCCAATTTAGTCAGGGTGGATGTAGTCCACTCCGAATAATTGAGGAGGAGGTGTCAATACCGAGATAGGGGAAATTGCTTTTGTAGTGAGCCAACCACTCTCAGTCCCTATTCAAGCCCAGGTTGATGGTGTTAAGTTTGCAAATGAATTGTAGCTCTGCAGTTTCTCTTTGAAGTCTGTTTTTGAAGTTTTTCTGTTGAAGGATGGCTACTTTAAAATCTGTTGTTGTGTCCAGGGAGATTGAAGTGTTATCCAACTGGCTTTTGTATATTACTATTCCTGATGTTGATTTGTGTCCATTTATCCTTTTACATAGACTGTCTGGTTTGGCCAACGTACATGGCAGAGAGGTGTTGCTGGCACATGATGGCATATATCACATTAGTAGATGTGCAGTTGAATGAGCCTCGGCTGGTGTGGTTGGGTCCTATGATGAAGTTGCTAGAGTAGATATGGGGACAGAGAAGGCAACAAGGTTTGTTACAGGGATTGGATTCTGGATTAGTGTTTCTGTGATGTGGTGTGTAGTTGCTGGTAAGTATTTGCTTCAGGTAGGGGGGCTGTCTGTACACGAGGATTGGCCTGCTTCCCAAGGCCTGAGAGAGTGGGGGGATTGTTTCCACTATGATTCACATTAAAAATGTACTTTTATGAGCTCCTCTGTGTAGGCAGTTAAGGAAGAGATGCTTATCAAATCTGTATTGAGAGAATTATGTCTGTGTCAAGGTTCCTTCCCCACTCTGAACTCTAGGGTACAGATGTGGGGATCTGCATGAAAGACCCCCTAAGCTTATTCTTACCAGCTTAGGTTTAAAAATTTCCCCAAGGTACAAACTTTTTGCCTTGTCCTTGAACAGTATGCTGCCACCACCAAGCAATTTAAACAAAGAACAGGGAAAAAGACCACTTGGAGACATCTTCCCCCAAAATATCCCCCCCAAACCCTACACCCCCTTTCCTGGGGAAGGCTTGATGATAATATCTATACCAATTGATACAGGTGAACACAGACCCAAACCCTTGGATCTTAAGAATAATGAAAACTCAATCAGGTTCTTAAAAGAAGAATTTTATTGAAAGAAAAGGTAAAAGAATCACCTCTGTAAAATCAGGATGGTAAATACTTTACAGGGTAATCAGATTCAAAACATAGAGAATCCCTCTAGGCAAAACCTTAAATTACAAAAAGACACAAACAGGAATACACATTCCCTCCAGCATAGCAAATTTTACAAGCCAAAAAACAAAAGGAAATCTATTGCATTTTCTAGCTAGTTTACTTTCTAACTGTACAGGAGTTGGAAGGCTTACATCCTTAATCTGTTCCCGGCAAAGGTATCACACAGACAAACAAACAAAAGCCTCCCCCCCCCCAGAGATTTGAAAGTATCTTGTCCCCTCATTGGTCATTTTGGGTCAGGTGCCATAGAGGTTACCTTAACTACTTAACCCTTTACAGGTGAAAGGATTTTGCCTCTGGCCAGGAGGGATTTTATAGCACTGTATACAGAAAGGTGGTTACCCTTCCCTTTATATTTGACAGTCTGAATCTTAATGTTGTAGCTACTTTGTGATTTCTGAAGAAGTGGAGTGGTTAAAGTCTGCAGATTACATTTGTAAATGAACTAGGGATGACAAGTGAACATTGACATTACTCTGTCAATATAGCAGAGGTGCCGTAGATATATCACATATGTTGGAATTTTATGCTTTTTTTTAGCTTAAGAGGGAAAACTGGAAATTAAATATCAAATGGAGATAATTAGCATTGGGAAATTGAAACTGTTTTGCATGTGTGTACACATACATACATACATGCTTTTATTTCTTCCATTGCTCTGTGGGCAACTGCTTTATTTATTTGGCCCCCAAATTTACTATTTTTAAAGGACCTAGACTCTGTTTACGTCATTGGCTCAATTCACGTTTGCTCATCTCCAATTTTGAGATTCACTGTGTTGGCAAATGAAGAGTTATCAACTGTTATCAACCATAAGAGCTGAAATTCTGATGCCTTTGAAATCAATGAATTTTTCTAAATAACTTCACTGAAGTCAGGATCTCACCTAGCATCTTTAAAAAGCTTTTCTTATGTGACTCTGATGCAAAAAACAATTATGCTAATCCTCTTCCCATACTATATATCCTACACGTTGTTTATATCCACCTAAATTCAGTTTGCTATTTTTGTGACCTGAAAATTTCTATAACTTCTATAGGAACTTTTAATAATTGAAAACCTTCCAACTTAAGAGTTGTAACGTGAGGAAATACTCAGAGCATGATCTTGAAATTCCCCTTCCCTGAGCTCTTGGATTGAAACCTGATCACTCAGATGTGTGTTCCCCTCCTTACCGCCCCCCCAGAAAACAAACCCCAAACAAACACAAGGAATGGGACTATGGCTGAAGGAAATTCACCTATAGGTTTAATGAATACTCTCAGGTAACCGAGGTACCAACATAGTTCTACACACATTCTAATAAAAAGAATTGTACATTTTTCTGGGTGATGGCTTTTAAAAATATTTCAAGGATCTGAGGGCAATAGCCATAAAACATTTCCCAGGGGAAAACAGCACATCATTGAGGGTCATATGCACATTCAAAGAATATAACTTCCCTGCTTTAGGACAACTTCCTTCTCCTTCCCCCAGTTGCTTTTTTGCTTTGGAACAATCACAGTGTTCAGACTGGGTTATGTATTGTGTTGACTGGGGTTTTTAATCCCTTTCAGACTTTTCCAGAAATTTATTATGTTTGTAATGATTTAAACACAATTCCTTCCCAATCCCAATTTTGACAGTCCAATCAATATGGGCAGAGCCTTGTCCCTGTTTAGTGCCCTACTGGATTTGGTTGGGCTCTGAATGTGCGTTAGTTTCTACCCACATGGATCTGATTGTAGGATCGTGCCATGAACATTTCTACACCTAAACTTTCATTCATTGATTAGTTTGACTTCCCAATGGGATGCAGCCAGTGACAACTGATCATGGTATTACAAGGAGTGGGTCTAGAGAAAGAGGTTCAAATTTCAGGAGTGACTTAATCTGGGGTGACATCAGGGGTAGATTCACAAGAGAACTTGGCTGCCTAAATACCAGAATCAGGCCCCACTGATTCACAAAAGCTCTATGCAGCTACACCTGAACCCTGAAAGGTCTACACTCAGTACCTAAATTTTTGCCGTAAAAGTTCCCTAGATACCTATACTTCTACCTCTGATCTGCACATTGCGGCCGCACACCAGGCTTCCAAATGCCTAAGCTCCAGAGTGATGCATGAACTGGGGTAAGAGGGGCATTTTCCCCCACCTAACCCAGCTGTGGGGCCTGATCCAGTAAGTATAGTCAGACTGTGCTTATTGGATTGGATCCTTATAGGCAAATGGCTTGGGGTAGTCTTATATAAAATGGCTTGGGGCAGGGGAGAGGGAAATAATACTCAAGTATGAGTGATACTGTGGCTGCAGGGGTAGAGCAGTCAGCTGGTAGGTGAAAGACCTAGGGTCTAGTTCCCATGCTTCAATGACTCTTTAATGACAGTCAAAAAGCTTTCTCAAGAGAGACTGAGGGAGCCCTACTTCGGAATATCCCACATCCCAGTAGCTAGTGCACTCACCTGAGAAGTGGCAGATTGCTGTTCAAATCCCTCCTACCTCTCAGCTGGAGGGGAGTACGTGAACTGGGTGGTCTCCTACATCCCAGCTGAGTATCATAACCACATGGCTAAAAGTTATGAGGGAGGTGGTCCTCTTACCCTGTGCCACCCCTCTGCTTCTTGGTAAAACAGCATAGGTGACTAACACCAAGAAAGGGTTGACAGCTGAGAATCCCAAGCAGAGGGAGGTGCCTCCTTGCAGCCTAGATTTAGACATCTATCTCTAAGAGGTATGGGGCTTAGCACACACCCCTTAACTTGACATCTCTCATTGGTTAGCTTAGGCAAGGAGCTCCCTAGCATTTTGGCCTTTTTGAGTCCCATACTGAGGCTCCTATTGTTCCCCATTCATTTCATAGGGAGCCTACACAGAGCCAAATGCAGACTTTGTGAATCCCAGTGGTTTTTCTAGGCACTGAAAAGTTAGGGGTGGTGATTCTGAATGTTAAAGGGCTTTCTCTTCACCCTGTCCCCTGGTTCTTGTCATGTAGACAGAAAGCAGAAGACCAGAAGTCTGAAGTGCAAGCAATTAAATGTTTATTGGGGTTAGTTCCAAGCAAGCATATCCACAGCTCTACATGCTGGCAGACTCTGTTTCCCAGTGTTCTGTTCCCAGCTCTGACAGTGCAGAGCCTTTATCCTGTGTCCCCCTTCCCAGCTCTGATGACAGAGCCTTGACTGTGTCTCTGTTCCCCATTCCCCCTCCTCCTTCTTAGCAGGCCCAAATATACCTGCAATGCACACCCCTTCGTCATATCCCTTCCCACTTATGGTCATGTTGCGTTTGGGAGGGTCATGAGTTGGGGTCTTCATCCCACCTCTTTTTTGTATCCCATGGGAGGAGTAAGGACTGATGTTGTTGTGCTGTTGTCAGGGACAGGCATTTCTTTAGTCTTTTAGTGTTTTATACCTTCCCACTCAAGCCCCCTTTGCTCCTCCCTACTTGTTGCTTGATTTTTTCCTTGAGAAAGGGGTTTAGGCAATCTTAAAGTGTGCTCTCGAGTAACACTTTAACTGCTCTTATCTGTTCCCATTGTACTAACAAACCCATCTGACTAGGCAGAAGCAACATCAGTGTCTTTGCCCTTTGTTTACACACATTAGGATAAGATATAAGCGTATCAAAAAGTCAAACCCAAAATTCTATCCCAGGCTAACAAACAGACCTATATACTAATACCGAACATCATCACATGCAAGTTCCTTTTTGAAGCTAGCCTACGGAGGTTAAGAATCCAAGCTAGTGGCCAAGCTGCTACTGAATAAAAACCGTTCTCTTAGCATCTACCACTGTCCTCTATGCATGCTCACTAAATATCCTTTATTCAACTCTGTCTCACTGCCTGTCTGCTGCATCATTTACTGCTAACAAAGCAGTTGCCTTCTTGGCCAGAGATTATCAGATATAAATGTTTGTGCTCTTCCCTATTAGGAGGGCAATAGTTCAAATCTACTTTTGGTCAAGTGACTACCTCTAACCAATCAGATTATTGGGGGGAAATATCCAAAGAGTTCATGCTCTTTATTCTGTGCACATTACAATATTCCTCAGAAAAGTGAGATTAAGCAAAAAGTTATGAAAGAAACACCTGTCATATTTCCATAAACCAGTAGCTCTCCTCTGGGTTTGCAACAGTTGAGGAAAGTTTTGAAGGAACATGGGGAATCCGTGAGTAAAGACCTCAACACAGCTTGAATTTTTAAATATGGCAGTTTCTTATGAATATGCAGCAACACAAGTAACTTTTATTTTGAAGGCAGAAGTGCAATGTCAACAGATGAAAGCTAAAAGATAGCCAAAGAGATGGTAAAGATGTATGTAGAAAACAGTGGTCACTTTGGTTTTCACCTACATTTGTTTTCAAGGAGAATAAAATGGTCTGGGCTTCTTTCATATATTATTTACTACTTTTAGACTGAAGAGATCTCTATCTTTAAGGGCCAAACAAGAGAATGCAAGGCATTAAAAAGTAGGAAATATATTGTGTTAATTGCTTCAACTGTTCTTCCAGATGGATCTGTCTTAGATATTTCCTTTGATTCCTCTTCTTCAGTGGAAAATTTCCCTGTACGCTGCTTTTCAAAAATATAATACCTTACGACTGACTCAAGTTAAATATCAGTTGGTAAGATTCCTTTTATTGACTATTTGACATTTTCTACAGACCGTTCCATTTTTATTCTTGGGAGTAGAAATGAATGGACTTGTTAGTGTACTTGATATATATATTTTAAATGGTGTTATACATGTGTAACCTATGTACTATTTCATACTTGATCTTCACTATAGTTCTGCGTTACATAATCTTAACAGCATTGTTGTTCGCTCCATCTGTAACTAAAAATAATAAAATCCTGAGGGTTTAGACTAGATTTTGAGATGACAAAGACACACTCAATGTCTTGTATTTCTAAGCCTCCAAAATGTTCTATTTTGCAAACACCTCAGTTTCCTGTGATGTCAAACAGCTCCAGTTCCCAGTTAATGGTCCATGTTTGACTGTTTTTCTAAATCAATCCCAGATGCTGAAATGTCGTCTTGGATTTCTAGAAATCCCAGGTGACTAAAATTCATTAAATCACATTTGGATAACTTTGGTCTCTTATCAGCACAGCTGAATGAATACTTAAAATCCATTTAATATATTTCAGTTTTTTAAGCTTTTCTTGGTAGCAACCAGTTTTTTGTTTTTCTTTCTACAAATATATTTTAGCAATCCTGCTGGAGGTTAGTGACAGGAGCTTTTTTTTGTTTATGGTGAACAATTAAATGAATATTCTCGAATATTCATAGAAAATTAATTCTGAATATTTCCCATGTTCCAAATCATACTCCTATAATTAAGGAACAAAAACATACTATGTGGTTTACATGGATAATTAATACTGACTAATGTAGCTCACCTCAGAGTATAATCTCTGTGCTATATATACTTCAAAGTATTCAACATAAGCACGTCATATTCAACTTGCAAACACAAGCTTGCTGAATCAAATGCCCCAAATTGTTGTTTAAATTCTAATGTCTTGTACTGATTATTTGCAGATGCCTTAAAGATAACGCCATATTCATATTGATCTTAGTAGTAGTATGTACTTCGTGCTTCTGGTTGAACTAACTAAACTGACATTCTATTAAACTAAGATATAGCATGACTGATCCAAAGCTTGTTGACATCAAAAGGATTCTTTCCATTGACTTCAGAATGCTGTGGATAAGACCCTAAATGCTTTAACATTGAAAATTTATTAAGAGACTTTTTGGTATGAATTTTGAGGAGGGTGGTTACGCTTAAAGAAGGCAGGTGCCATCTCTTCCAGGCTTCCTCTGTTTTTTCTACATTAGCTAGAAGAATCACTTTATTATCAAATGCAACATTTACCAGCAATATTAAGTGTTCATAGGCAGTTAATCTAGCTTTTTTAAACAGATTAATTTTTAACAATTTTTTTAAGTCCTATGTTATGCACCAAAAATTTCCCTTTGGCTTTCCATGGATGTAGTATAATGCATTCTCGCTTTGACCTATTTTCATAAGAGAATTGATTTCTAGATTCCATAAACACTCCTTGAAATCAACAGGAGGTTCAGTTACCCAGTAAATGGAAGGTTGGACTCTTAACCATCAAATTTTGTCTTGTAATTGTGGATGGTGAAGGATTTAATATCCACAATAGATTATAGTATTAATACTAAATGATGATAGATGCATTCTGATCTAATAAAATTTAACTTTAAAATAACAGGATTGCTGGAAAAAGAGTGAACCATTGAAAAATCACCTTGTTAGATATAAATACTTAATAGTCGCTATTATAATGAAATAAAAAGTGGTGGTTGTAAGGTCAAGTGTGAGAAGGAAGGAGTTGAAAGATAATGCAGCCCCTTCAATATAACATAACAGCCTCATAGAGGAAAAGTCTCATAAGCTTGATAAATATTCAGTTTGTGTATAATGCAAAATGGAATCTGATGAATGAAATGTCATGGCAAAATCACTTTAATCAATAATGGAATGTGACATTATTCAGACCATGGTAATATGTCTTCCTCTTATTCTTTCAAAGGTGTTTGGTTTTTTTTTTTCTCCAAATGGCTTTTTAAGGTTTAACTTGAGATTGGTTATGCAAATGTAACGTGTTACTATACTTCAGTGCAACCTTTCTTACATGCTGCTAAAAATATTGAACGTGTAATGCTACTATTTTCGATGTAAACCTACGAACACAGATTTACTACTAGAAGTTGCATGCATTTTCTCTGGGTACTTTAGCAAGCAAATTGTACTTTGAGTGAATGTTGTTTACCCAAAATCTAGGTGCTTTCAAATACAAAATAAGAACTAGATTTTGTTTAAATGTCATGTAAACTGGTGGGAGGGGAATTACATTTAACCAAATATTTGTTACACCTCCTAATAGGAAAATATTTAAGTGTTTAGATACTGCAGTAAATTTTATGTGTAAGTTAAATATTACTGCAAGATTTACTTTAGCAAAGACAATCAAATGGGATATTTATTTTTCTTCTATTGTCTTGTTTAGTGCTGATTTTTGCGGTGGCCATACAAATTTAATGTTTTGTTTTTTTTTAGTGTAATGATGATCCAAATAACTTGCATCTCCTATGGAACTTTTTTTTATCTGAGGATTTCAAGGTACATTTGATAAACATCTGAAGTTTCAGATGATTATCAAAACAGAAACTAGATCAGGCTTTCTCATGAGTTCTTCTGGGTATTGAGTAGACCTCAACAAGTGTAGCTCTCCCTTCCCTGCCCCCCCACCCCCCAACCCTCCAGTAGTTTAGTACTTCCAGCCAAAAGAAGAGAGAGAAAGTGTTTAAGAATAGTGAAAACTAACCATGCTTTTGGAACCTTAGGAAGCTTAGAGTTTGGTTTCTGGACAAAGGTTTGAGTCAACTTGAAATTGCCCCTTGGCAATCCTTAGTTTATACAGTTCATCCAGACATGAAGGAATAATATAAAAATATCTATGCAAATAAAACTCCTGTTGTCATGAGTTTTATTTAAAGTCTATATATTAACATTTTCTATGAATATCACACACGTTTATACTGGAAAGTTTCTGGCAAAGAAAACTCTCTCTCCTCCTGTGTGGTATGTTATAAAAAGCAGAAGAGTTTAGAAAACCAATCTTATCTATATTTATCTTTTTGTCTGTTTGTTTCTTAGTAGCTTATTATCTTTGGCAATGCTCGAATTGATTTTTACCTCAGCGCCACAGCAAGGACTGAATATAGAATGTATTAATATCATGTGTGTGTTTGTTTGGATCAATTTGATTTAATGCCATCCATATCATTAACATTTTTCAAAAATATTTGCTAGTTATTGATCTTTCTACAGAATCCATTGCATTGAGTGTGTTGATGCTTTATAATTGTTTGGTCATAAATTAACTACAATTGCTTGATATAGCCTAAAAGGCTAAGTACAAATGAAGCCAACTAATGGTTTGATTGGGGGACCCAGGAGAACAAACCCCAGGGAAGGATTTTAGATAGAAGGCTACAACTTTAACTTTAACTTGAGCTAATCCCCGCCTCCTCCAAAATACTAGGCATTTCTTTGAGTCCAAAGAGCTGTTTAAATGTCTCCCTGCTAGATAACCATAATGTAGGGGACTGACTCCATCCAGCCTTATCCCTAGGACTCAGCCCACTTCAGAATCCTATCACCTTTGACCTGTGATGAGCGCATGTGACAAGAACCTCAGTCTGTGAAGACTTGCGGTTCCCATTCTTTCTCCAGGCTAATGGAATCTACCGGTTTTCTCTGTTTCATGTTTACCCCTTGAAGCTGGGGTTATCACCTGCGCTGGGTGCACACAAAATGCAAGTTCTGACAAAATTACAAACTTGCTTAAAAACTAGAGCTGGCCAAAACTCATGGTTTTAGTTCACGGGGAAACTTCAGTTTTTCAGAAGTTGGGTTCATTTCACATCAGAACAAAACCAAACTTGTTAAATTTCAAAGCAAGTTGAAAATTTTTGTTTCAGAGGTAGCAAAACGTGGTGGTGGTTTAATTTTGGAGACATTTTTGACAGTTTGGCTGCTGCTATACACTGAGTGGGCAACCCTGGGAGTCTGCATACAGGGCTCTGGCTTGTTCTGGGGTTCTCAGGCTCCTTGCAATGGAGCTGGGAGTCTTATGCCACCAGAGCTGGGGCTCCTGGTGCTTTCATTTCCAAGCAGGGATCCTGGAAGCCCTCACATGGTTGTGGTGCTCCACAGCCCCATACAGAACTACGGTTCTCGGGGCTTCCGCTTCTCATTGTACGACAGGAAGCCTGACAGAGCTGTGAGCCTGGAACCACAGGAGCCCCAGCTCCTGCTCCATAGTGGGGAGCCTATCAGCCCCCAGGGACTCAGGTCCAGCAAGGTTGCCAGAGGTTGGCAGGCACTCTTGCATAGAGCTGTCAACCATTGGACACTGGCAGGTTTCAGCAAAAGACTTGTCAAATCAGCATTTTCAAGCAAAACTAAGTGTCTTTCTGGAAAACTTCTGACTCACTCTACTTCTAACTCCAGCTTCAAGGGAAATATTCCTTCCTGATAGGATACCAACAACTGGTGATTGGTCAGACCCACAATATTCTGGAAGCCCAGTTCAAATTAGACTTCCATTCTTGGATAGGGAAGCTGGACCAGCAACTGCAAAAGTAATGTGGCTCCATGCTTGAGGGCTTCACACACAAGAAAGGGAGGGGTGAGAGAGACCATCAATTCTCTCCTGCCTCCATCCCACACCAGTGTGATCTGAAAGGGTTAAGTCCCCAAAGCAGTCAAGGTTTCCCCTATTTTTTTCTCTCCTCTCAGGGCCCCTGGTGTGGTCTTCTCCTACCAATCCAATCAAACATTTCTCCCGCAGCTGGTTCAATGGAATGGTGGCATTCTTTGGCCTGACATTTTTGCGTCTTTCAGTAACAACACGTAATACCCCTTAAGTAGGGTGACCAGATGTCCTGTTTTTAAAGGGACAGTCCTGTTTTTTGGGACTTTTCCTTATATAGACGCCTACTACCCCCATCCCATTTTTTCACAGTTGCTATCTGGTCACCCTGCACTTAAGCATACACAAAGTAAAATTCCAATGTAGAGGTGTTCAGCATTACTGTATCCCATAGGGGCTCTGTGTTATGTTAGCTGGCTAACAGAAAAATTACAGTATCTATGCCATGGGAAATCTGATGTCTAGGGGGGAGGGATAACTCAGTGGTTTGAGCATTGGCCTGCTAAACCCAGGGTTGTGAGTTCAATCCTTGAGGGGGCCATTTAGAGATCTGGGGTAAAAATTGGGGATTGGCCCTGCTTTGAGCAGGGGGTTGCACTAGATGATCTCCTGAGGTCCCTCCTAACCCTGATTATTCTATGAAATTCATAAAACACTCCCTGGATTCTCCAGGTTGTGCCAACACGATAGTTTGAAAAAAAAGAAACCTGATGTCTACAAATGCCTTGCTCTTAAAACTTTGAGTTTTCTGATTTAAGTATGAACAATTTGATTTGTATAGCTTTATATTTAGTGTTCACAGAACAGTTTAGTCTGAGATCTTAAACTGAAGTGCTCTGCCACAAAAGAGGTACAACAAAAAGCAACACCAATACAAGCTTCCTCACACACTACTGTTACCAATCTGCCTCAATCCTGACCTGCAAGATCTACTACTCTAGAAACCAGAGAAGTCTTCTGTCTCCAAACTTCATCCATTCTTTGCTTATTCTGCTGGGACTACTAACAAGATTTTAATTTTCATAGATTCCAAGGCCAGAAGGGACCACTGTGATAATCTAATCTGGTTTCTTGTGGTCATGTCTTTTGTGATGAGTATTTATCCCAAACCTAGCAATATTCAAATGCCATCTCCCACTCATAAATCCCCCTGCTGATAATGAGCATGTTAACCCATTTCAGCCTCACATGTGTCTTTCTTTTTGTTAATTTATTAAACATGCATAGTCTACTGAGGACCACTGCATCTGCCAGAGTGTCCGTGGTTAATAGCATCACACCAGGCATCATGTTATGAAGTCCCAGATATGGCTCAATCCTGAAAATCCACAAATTTCTGGGGAGGTTCTGTGGGCCGCATCAGGTATCAATGTGCATCAATTAGGAGTCTGAGAGACTAGTGTATTCAGTTTCTCACCATTCTGGTGACATGGTGGAAAAGCATGAAATGCCACTTTTTAAATTTAGATTGAAGGAAGGTCAGATGTCTGAGACTGACCTCTTGTGCAATGTCAAACCACTTTTATGCTCAGGACTTGGCACTGACAGCACATATAGAATATGTCTAGCTGCTCTAACTCTGCCTATAAGAGGGCCCATGTAGCATATAGCAATACAGGTAAAATGGGAAGATGGCATCAGTGGGCAAAGGATCTCTCAGCCAGTGTGGCAACTACAGACTGATCTCATTGTTATTGGTCCAAGTCTTTGCTCACAATGCTGCTTGATAGGATGCAGCCACTTCTTAACAGACTTCATAGTGTGCAGCAATCAGATTGCATTGTTGGATGGCTGGCAATGAACACTGTACTCTTCTGACTGAGCTGCACTAAGAATCTAACCACCTGCTTCATGTGGCATCTATTGACCTCAAAGCAGCTTTTCATAGAATAGAATATCAGGGTTGAAAGGGACCTTAGGAGATCATCTAGTCCAACCCCCTGCTCAAAGCAGGACCAATCCCCAATTTTTGACCCAGATTCCTAAATGGCCCCCTCAAGGATTGAACTCACAACCCTGGGTTTAGCAGGCCAATGCTCAAACCACAGTTGACAGGTCAGCACTTTGGCTTGTGGTGAAAGGAGTTGGCATTCCACATGTTCTGCTCAATCTGGGTGCAATCTTCACACGTCACATTGGTGAGAGTGCATGTTGTCTCGTGGCTCCCCACTGTGTTTCTACAGAATCTCGGGTGCATGGCAGGGATGCATTTTCACCCTGGCATTATTCTGTCAAGCTATCAGCTGGATATTAGAACTTGCTGCTCCATACATCAGAATCAAGATGGGTTAAGAACTGGCCATTAACCAAGACTACACTGACAACACTGTCCTGCTTGTGGAGAAGTCAGAGAATTTCAGCCCTGAACTCCAAAATGTCACCCATGCTATAGGGTTGAACATCTCATGGCAGAGGACCAAGGTCCACAACCTTGGAGCTGGGCCACCAGAAGCCCCAGTGCAGGTGGGATCACATGTGGCAGAGACCACTGAAGAGTTCAACTACTTACAATGCAAGCGAAGTTCAAGTAGTCACAGCAAGCCAGATGTTCTTCGGCAAATGGCTCTTCCCCTTACAGCATGAAGTCCATGTCTTGTTTATGAATGCATAAACATCTCTGGGCTGAGACACAGTTCAGGATCTTTTTGTTAATTGAATCCCCCAGTATCTGTGTGTAGCTGGTTCATCTGCTGCCCATTGATAAATCTATCTACTGAATCTCATCAGGCAATTGGCTCCCAGGCCTAGATCTCCAAAGGGATTTTGGTTCCTAACTGCTACTTTAAGTATCATGTTGAAAAGCTAGATCCTCAGAACTCTTGCTCAGCTGCTGCCTAATGCTTTAGTTGGCTGAATTCCCCAGATGCTTAAGTTTCCTCCAGTAAAGTCCCCTAAGCACCTAAACATCTACCACTGAGCATAACCGCTTTCTAAGTCGTGTTGCCTGACACCTAACTTATGCCTAAGCCCAGTAGGATGCTTAAGTTAGGTTTAACCCACACACCTCCTGGGCAGACATGCCAAGCCCACGAAAAAACTGCAGAAATTGGGCTTGTTTTTGGTTGTTGGCTAGTTTTTGGCTTGTAGCTTGTTGCTTTTTTTGATCAGCCCCTGGCAAGGGGGGGCAAGCGGGGTGGAGGAGGGAGAGAGTTAAGGGTGCAGTGGGCCCACCACAGTCCCAGACTGCATGCTGGGGGGATCTAGTCATATAGTGTTCTTAGGGACTGACTTGTTTTGACCTCGTTTTGAAATGGGATTAGCTTGATTTTTGGCTTATTGTGAAAGTCAGGGTGCTTATTTACCAAATTAAAGTTGGCAACTGTGCTACTGGGTGTCATGTTCTGTCCCATCTAGTGGCACAGAGACCACTTAGAGATTGAGTCTGCCCTACAGCCTTAGCTAAGGGCCATATGGCTTTTGGCTCATGCACTAAGCTCCAGAGGCCTTAGGTTCGATCCTGTCCAATGACGATTGGGCAGTGTCTGTGCTACAGTGTCTGTGCTACATAGGCATTTCCCCCACTTATCTTGCCTGCAGAGCCTGATATGGCAGGTATTCTTGGAGACCATTTAACAAAATGGGCCCTGCACAAAATGGAGACGCTGATGCCATATCCGATTATAAAGCTTTATCCCAGTGGTTAACGCACTTACCAAGGATGTGGGAGATCAAATCTCCACTCTGCCTGAGGTGAAGCAGGGATCTGAAAACATGTCATCTTTCAGAAGAGGATAGGATGTTCTGGAGTGGTCTCTCTCAGTCTCTTCTGTTTAAGGCAGTCCACTATGTATACATGAATAGTGATTGAGCCAGAGACTGACTAACCAAGACACTACAGACTAGTAGTCAGGGCCCTCACCTAGGAGGTGGGAGACCTGGATTCAAGTCCCTACTCCACATCAGACAGAGGGGAAATTTGAACTTGTCTACCACATGCTGCGTGAGTGCTCTGGTTACAGGGCACTACCTTCTCCAATGTTCATGTGAGGGCTTAGGTGCCTAACTTAGGGCTGTGAATCCTGAGCAGCAGGAGGCACCTCCCTCTGGCCAAGACTTAAGCACCCAACTGTCTTGAAGGGGCAGGGTATTAAGCCACACTCCCCTCCTCTCTCTTTTACATAGAGTAACTTGGTGGTTTCCCCACTTCAGCATGCAGGCTTTTGTGGATCCCATTCTTAGGCTCCCAACTCTCTCTGTAGGGAGACTGGGTGCTCAGCTTGGGACTGTGGATTCCACTAAGTTGCAGGGCACTTAGTTAGACATTAAAAAACTGAGCCTGGCCACCCCCTCCCCCCCCCTCCGCCCCAAATATGGTATTGCGCACCTCAACTAAGGACAGCCGGAGAAACTGGGGAACCAGCAGATGGATGAGTAACTCCAGAGCAGCAGAGTTAATTCTTCAGCTCTTTAGGGGCATCAGGAGGTGTGTGTGTATAGTGATGGCAAAAAAGCATACTCCACAGGTCAACAGGAAGGGGAAAACCTTGGTGCAGAGTTCCCCCCATCAGGGTTTGCTGGGGTGGGGTTCATGTTCATGAACTGAAAGAAGAACCACCAAGTCATTTCACATAGGCTACATAGGATACCCAGCAGATAAAGAGCATGAATCAAGATCCTAACATTTCATAGTCCGTTAATTTTCTCCTATTCTTTGTTGTGCAGATCATATACCACAAGGCAACACAGAAGGGATGTAGAGTGAGTTATGACAGTGATCCAGTCAGCACTTTTGAAGGGCAAATTTCTTCCTTTTCTTCCCCTTCTGCCTCCCCCCAGTGGTGCTTTCAGCAGTGTTACATGATGCTTAAAAATCTAAAGTGCTTCATATGGCCTGTGGGACACCCTCAGATGTTCTAGCAGTTTGATGTTTCTACTTGAATTGAGTATGTATTTTCCCTACAGTGAGTCCTATTAGTCAATGATAGGGTTTAACTTCCTCCATTCTGTTGTACATGGGTGGGCCCTGAAGAAACCAAATAATTCAACTTAGATCATGCTGTGGCACCACAAGAAGGCAAATATAATAGCACTCTTTCCCCTGTCATCAAAGTCTGTTAAAATCCTTTTTGTCCTTGTACTACCCTGGTGACCTTCCAAAAAACACAACACATTGCCACTTTTGCCATGATAAATTGATAGGGTGTTCTCAGTATTTTCAATGTGTTAGCTAAAGGGAATGCTATAAATATGGAGGTAACCAATAACTATCTAAGGCAAAAGTTATACAATGGTCGCTCTAATATTTGCTACATTTATCAAGTCTTGGTTTCCAATGTCATTCCACCTGTTGAAAGCCAGTTTGGGGTGTGTCAGTCCTATGAGAGAGAGAATCCATCTTTATATAGAAAAGTATTAAATGAACTAAAACTTTAGGAAAATGTAGAACATGTAAATGGAATTAAAATTACGGTGACTTTTTTTAAATCACTCCCCAATCCAGTGGAGAATTTCTTCTGAAACAAGTCAGTTGATTCCAGTTACCTTTCAAGGATTGCTACTGTGTTCATAAATGTGTTTAAATATCTTGCTGGCTGACTTCCAATCAGCCAGCTCAGACTTAACAAGTGTTCTGAAATTTTTGCTATTAAATGTTGATTGTCTTTATTCAAGTGGAGGTGGCCATTCAGATATGCTGTTGAACTGGGAATCTTCTAGCCTTACAACAAAGCCCTTAATCTGGAAAGATGTATTACGATTATCTTCTGTTTTCTAGCTCAAACACAATCAGTCAGCACTGTATCAGTTCTTTTAATGGAAACTAATGGCACTTTTGGCATAAAATAGCAGACTTAATTAGACTAAGCAAGGCATGCAGAATTCTAATGTGTTTAACTGCTAGTCTGCCATTTTACTGATCTGAAATCACACACTTCACAAAAGCCTTATTATACAGAGCAGTTGAAGATTCTTTTCAAATTCATTGTGTAAGTTTTTGTCTGCTGTGAAAAGATTGACTTCTTAAGGAGATATTATGGTGTAGAATTATGGCTAACCACAACTACTGCTAGAATATTTATGAGATAAGTAATGTCTAATTCCTTATCCACTGAATAAATTGCTTTAATTTTAAAACACTGGTCAGTTATATATGAGCTTTTTGCTGAATCTAGAAGAAGTAGCAGTTCTGGTTTTGAAGCTGAATAAATATTCAAGTGAAACATAAAGCATGAGTTCATGAATTTATGGTATACTGTTGGCAATGCAGTTTTATTTTTCCATATATATTGCTTTTTTTAATATGGAGAGTATGTGATCTAAAACAAAATCATAGAACTGTTTTTTGAGCAAAAGATTTGCTACTTGCTACAAGGATATTTAATCTGCTGCTGTCCTTAAGTGTGTTTGCAAAGATGTGCCACAGTGGTCATTGTGTGATGGGGACACATTCTGTAAGCCAATGATGTTTAAATCTTAAAGGTTTAACTTCAATTATTTGACATGATGAAGAGCCCGATTTGTCTTGGTGACCCTCAATGTTGTTGGTGGTGGTATTATGTCATCCAACTCAGTTTTTCAAAACACAGGAATATTTATAACACACTGTGGTAGCACCAGGGGCCCTGGACTTTGGCTTGGGGCCCCACTGGGCTAGTCACTTTAAAAATACATATCAAAAAGATGTCCCCAGCCCTAATGTAGACCAGTGTTTAGTCATGTGCTCTCAGTGGTATTTTAACAGCACAAGCTGCCAGTTCACCTTTCCCACAAACCCCAGTCCAACAGGCAAGCATATTTGAATTCTTCAGTAAAGTCAACATCACACTTTTTTGACAATCCAAGAGTAGGTTCATAAGCAGCAAAAGGCAGAATGGTGAATATCAGGCCATGTGCTATTGCTGCTTGCTTCTGGACAGTTAGCATTTGGACTGGGCTATACATTAACTGTATGTGGAACCCCAAAAGGCTGACTTGCAGGAAACATTGTATCTAACCTAAAGCTGCAATGAATGCACTTAAAAAAAAAATCTATTAAGTTGGTAGCAGCTCTCTTAAAATGCTACTGATTTCTTTCTCAATCATCTATTTAATTTGAACTGAAGGATGAGCCGAGGAATTAGCAAAGTTTATCTTTTCCAAACTGATTGTGTGTCTCTGCTGAGAGAGAGAGAGAGAGTGAGTAAGGTATGGGATTAGAAGCTAGAATGGTCTTCTGGTTCAAGCAGTGCCAGATACTTCTTATGTAACCTTGAGGTTACTCCCTTAGTGTCTCTGTCAAACCTTTTTTGGGTGGTTTTTTTTTTTGTTTGTTTTTTGTTTTGAACCAGACTACTATGGACACACACAACAGCCAAAAAAATGTATATACTCTACAGGTGTGATGTTGCACTCCATATGCTTTATGAAAATATGCTTATGAATGTGAATATGTGTAATGTAACTGGAATATGCTTTATGAAAAAGGTCTCTTGTAAGGTATCATTACAAAGCTTATCTACTGAGTGTGTTCATCCTATTTGTTTGCATATATTATTTCTAAGTCTGGAGTTAGGAGAATAAGATATAAACTTGTATCACTGATGTAAACATGTTAAGTGGAAGCCATTAAGGGTGCTTCAGAATCAGTGACCTGTGAATGGGTTTGTTTACTTGCAAGCCTTCCCATGTATGTGTCTTCCAGCTACTAGGTAATGAAGAAGGAGGTCTTAGTGACGTGATCATGTCACCTGAACTGGAATCCATCTTAAACCTGGTGCTTTTCCATTTAGAAGGAGGGGTGGGAATCCGGACACACACACTGGAGGGGGTGGAGCAGGACAAAGGGGGCCAGTCATGAGAGAACCCCTAGTTACCACCTTTAGATGGCTGCTGGAACTAACAAGGACTGAACCGGGGAAAGGATTGGGCCCAGACTCTGAAGAAGTCTAGTCTGTGGAAAAAGCTTATTTGAACATCTCTGGGGGTGAGGTATTACTTGTGATCAGTTTCTTAATGTATTAGGCTTAGATTTGCATGTTTTTGCTTTATTTTGCTTGGTAACTTACTTTGTTCTGTCATTACTTGAAACAACTTGGAAACCTGCCAGGGCCTCCAAATGGAAGATCTCTCTACTTTCAGGATGTAGTTCAGACAAAAGCTTTGTCTGATTGTGTCTAATAACCTTGTTTAATTATTACATGTGTAATACAGATGTTTTAATTACTGCAGTGAGGGATTGGGGAAGCCAGTCTGGTTTTAAAAAAAACTCTCTCTTCAAAATTAGTAAATTAGGCATGTATTGTTTTTAAGATATGATTTTCTCGGTAATGCTCTTGTTCGGAGTAACCAGAACTCTTCCTTATGAAAGCTGGCCGGTCACCGGTTGACTGTGTCATTACCTCTTGGAAAATAGGACTGCAGGTGTTTTGAATTAGTCAGACATACTGAGGGAACCACAGTAAGTTGCAGGAGTCTGGAGCGAGTGGACTGTGGGATCCTGTCTGAACACAGCAATAGCTGGAGGCCCAAGACTTAAGTGGGGGTTTCCTCAAGGAAGCCACAAAGAGGTGAGAAGTGCAGTTACCTCAGGAAGTATACTTGACATAGGTTACTTATGAAAATAACTGATCTAAATTTCAAATTTTCAATATTTCAAAACTTGAAAAATAAACAAAGTTTGTTCATGAACGTTTCCTCACATTTTTCAAACAGCTATAGAACTGTTTGTTTCAATTCTTGTGGGGGAAAAAAGGGGGTAACTTAAGAGGAGGGAAAAAGCTTTCCTATTTCTCACCTCTGTTTGTGAGACTAAACAAATTATTTTGTAAAACACCTTGAAACACTCAAAGTGGAAACAGGTATATAGAGATTTCTTAAACTTTACAGACAACCTCATTGCTTTACTTTCTCCCTCACATTTTGTTTTATGGCACTTGATATGTAAAGCTTATGACAATCTTTGGTCCATTCCCCAGCAGTAACTTGTCCGGGTAGGAAGCACCCAGTTGGACACTATTTTGAGATATGAAGTAAATGTTTGAGGATTATGATTTTTGTGTTTTTTTACTAACTAATATTTCTGAAGAAGGGGATGGAGACACATCAAATACCTTCATAACCCTAGTGAGCTCTGGTGTTCTCAGCTTTTAGGTGAAAGCCTGTATTTATATTGATATAAGAACAAAATAGAGACAGATATTTTAAAGAATGGGAGCCTTTAGACAGTAACTTTGCTTTGTTTTAAATCCTAATGACCTGGAATACCAGATCAGGGAAAGGATACATAGGCAATTCCCAATTAAACTGCAAGCTCTTCAGAACCTTAACTGGTGATATTTTCTATAGAATGAATCAGCCCAAGGTGGGAGACCTCTTTAATTTCAGGGTGTCATACAGACAAAAGCATTCGGATTGCATTTTATAATCTCATGTCTAGTTCTTACATTTATAATACAGATGTCTTAATTCAAGATGTGAGGATTTAAGGGAGCCAGTCTGCAAGGCAACTTTTTTTTCTCCCCTGTTGAAAACAACTCCAAGAGGGAGTCCTTTGAGAGCTTAACAAAAATCAGTGAGGAACTTATAAGAGAGGGGAATATGAGGGCATGAAAAGTGGTCTTCAAAATAGCCCAGAAGTGGAGTTGTATGCTAGTCATGGTCGTCTTTGTTTTTTGGAATTGTGAGAGGCTTGAGGTCTCACGAAAAGCATATTTGCATTTCGTCACTTGCTCCTGCTGCTTCCAAGAATATTGAAGATGATATAGAAAACTACTGCCCTTGACATTTCTGGTAAGTTAATGTCCCAATGCTTGAAACTATTCGTCTAGATAGAACTGTACATGCTCCCATATGTTAGCTTTGAAAGATAAGCCTACAGGGTGGAACATGTAAAGATGCACATGTGTGGCGCATAAAACATCCGTGACAGTGATGTCATCCTGAATGTGAACACTTTGGCACATGAGTCTGGGGAAGAGCTAGAATCTGAGGGTAGATTAGTGGTGTAAGAGAGAGAAATATTTCAAAGTTCTAAAACCACTAAGGCCTGGTCTACACTGGGGGAGGAGGGGGGAAAAATCTATCTAAGTTACGCAACTTCAGCTACGTACTTAGATCTACTCACTGCAGTAAGTCGACAGCTGATGCTTCTCCATTGACTCCACCTGCGCTTCTCACTCCAGTGGAATACTGGAATCGATGGGAGAGCAATCGGCGGTCGACTTATCGTGTCTAGTCTAGACATGATAAATCGACCCTTCCTGGATCGATTGCTGCCCATCCATCCTGCGGGTAATTTAGACAAGTTCTGAGACATCACTCTGTAATTGTTTGTTTTTTGTGGGGGGGTTACCATGTTAGAGTGCACTGGAGAATGTACAAGTGAAGCTACAGAGAATGACCAGCATCAAATTTCATCTTTAAAAAAAAAAAAAAAAAAAAAACCAACACCACTTGGGGCAGATCCACAGCTAGTTCAAATTGTTAGAGCTCCACTGAAGTCACTGGGTACATCAGCTGAGGATCTCCCCATGGAATTTTTTTTTTAAACTTGAGTTCCTACTCTATAAAACCAGTCCTCCCAGACCAAATCTCAAAAAATCTCCCTGTTCTAATTGTACAAACAGGATTAGCTACAAAATTTCATTTCACCAAAAAAATCAGAGGTTTCAAAACTAGCTTTTTTTATTAAAGAAAAAATGTTGCATCAAAAATTCATCGACCAGATCTAGATAACTAACCCTAGATTTGGAGGGTTGATCTACTCAGAACAGAGCCTTGAAACTGCAGGCAAATGCTGATAGCAGTAATCAACTTCTCTACACCATTCTTTTCAGCTGGGGGAATATTTGAAATAATGAATCCTGCTCTCTCTCGATGCATCACTGTGGATTTCTCTACTCCTTCTAAACCCCTGCTCACAAGAACAGAGCAGATGGCTAGAGCCCAAGTGTCAGCTCAGTTCCTTTTTGTGCTGAAATATACCAAAACAAAGTTTGTAGATTTAATTGTAATTGCCCATTTTTAAGACCATGAGAGAGAATAGATTTTAGTTCTAAATGTCTCTGGGGGAAAACTAAGCACTATTTAACCTTTTTTTTTTTTTGGGGGGGGGGGAAGAGTCATCAGGACACTAGAGATGGAAAGAGATAATCTAAAACTCTTCTCTTTTAAGCTTAAAGGGCTTCTATTTCCCAGAAGTATCCATAACATGAGGAGCCATTCTCTCCCTAATTAGTTGGTCAAGCATCTTTAGAAATGAGAGCTGGTAAAGATTTATACATTAATATCTTTGCCTGATGATTGGTTAAAGTAGCAATAAATGTCTTACTCCACCTCCAAAAATGCTAATTCTACAGCAGAGGACCCAACAGCTAGGACCAATATGTTGTTACTTAAGACTTGATTGCATTAAACCTCTGTTCCTGGCATACTTTTCAAGACAAGTCAACAATTCCAGTATGTACAACATTGGACAATGCAACTTTGGACTGGGACTTGCCACTGAACACTTCATACACCACCTTGCAGCTCGCTGCTTTTTTCTGGGTTCAGTTTAAAGCTCTGGTCTTATTTTCAAGGCCTTCAAGGCATTCACGGGGGCCTTTCAACTGGAAGTACATAAGTGAATATTTGAAGAGCTGGAGACTTAGGCTTCTTGTTGCTGGATCCTACACAGAGCCATCATTTTACTGGAGGATATCAGAATGAATTCTAGTCTGGTTGTCTGTACAGCCCAGTGCAATACCCACTTTTTTTTTTTTTTTTGCAGAAGCCTTCCCAGAATATCTATTTACTGATACGTTTCTATCTACATATATGCATTCATGACCACCTGTATTTGAACACCTCAAACTCTAATGGACCAAGTGAGGTTCAGAAATAATATTCCCTTTCTACACGTAGGAAACTAAGCCATCGAAATTAGGAGGTTATTGGCCCAAGAAGCATTTAATAGAGACAAGGATTGAATCCAGATTTCCTACCTCCCAGTCTAGATTCTGAAACACGACCAACCTTCCTCAAAATTCTTGTTTAAGGAAACACTCTGGGATGGTAGCACTGGAGTCCATTTTGATGATACTGTTGTGGGTTGGGTTACACCTTGTTGATATGGGGTGGGAATAATGGCTGTATTTCATTCAGGATGAATGCCAAAAAGTGACTGAAACAATAGCAGTAGCAGCTCAAACAGAGATTTCTGGCAAAAACAAGTGCCGACCCAAGTGCCTTAGGGAGAGCCTCCCTTTCAAAGATGTAGTGACAGATATATCTAGCAGACAAGTCACACTTTCCAGGAAGTCCAAGAGTTAGATTTAGTTGTCAATAGTAGCCATTACTCTGGTTTCTTTTAATTAGCATTAATTATTTTATAAGAGCGTTTTTACAGCAATTTTACATATCCTAATGTAATATTTTGATTTAATTCTGTCAGAGTATACATTTAATTCTAGTTGTCAACACAAGTAGGTAGAGACTAAATAAGGAAACTAAACTCACATTATTGCAATAATTTGTATCACTTAGCTTTATTTCTCAGTCTACTTTCATATTCCCCCCCGCCTTCTGCATTTTCTTTCCAAATTATAAGAGGGTACTTTTAGGCTTTGTCTACACTGGACTCTCATCAGCAAAACTTTTGTCATTCAGGGGTGTGGGGGGAAAAAAACCAACCCTGAATGACAAAAGTTTTGCCGATGAAAGGAGCCAGTGTGAACAGCGCTCTGTTGGCAGGAGAGCTCTCTCCCACCAACAAACAGCAGCTACACTGCGCGCCTTTTAGCGGCAATGCTGTAGTGGCACAGCTGTGTTGCTAAAAGGTACTTAGTGTAGACATAGCCTTAGTATACGACATAGCAATTATATCTTTGAATCCTAAAGACAAAGGCTGGTTTTACTTCATGATCAGATGAATGTGATGCAGCATTTTATCTCGAATCTGGATTAGAAAACAGGGAATACTAAAACAGAAGTCTGATCAGCGGCCTTCTGTTGAAGGCTAGAAGTGTGTGTTCTGCAACTCAGCTTTCATCATTCCTGATCCAGAACACTTAAACAGACTTTCAGGTTCAGATTTTCAAGCTGGCAATGCCAACAGGATATTAATACCTTTAGACTAGTGTTTCTCAACATTTTTGGTACCAGGGACCCGCTTGCTGCCTTCCTAAACTGTGTGGGGACCAGTGCCAGTCCATAGACCAGTCGCAGAAAAACTTTGCCTTAGACAACCATGCTAGCAGGAATCCATTCTGCAAAATGATATATACAAGTGTGAGGAGTGTCCATATGAGGGTGGGGGAAATCACACTGTTCACAACAGCCGTTGTATGTGGTTTTGCCGCAAGCTAAAAGGCAGTTTTTCATCTAAGTACATTCATCACTACTGGGAGCACTAACTGCAACTTAAAGGGTAAACTTCATTCATGGTGTGCGTTTGGTTGATGAACATATTTAGAGTTAAACAGAACCTCATGTACATAAGTGCGCGCACGTTTCAAGCTCGTAAGGTTTGCAGAAACTTCCACTGTAGTCAGGGACACATTGACCTTCTGTGAAGCAGCTGCAAATCCTCTTGAAGCTAAATTTCAATTAAATGAACTCCTGTTATGTGAGGGCTAAATGATTGTGAGCTCCTGCAGGCTTTGGAGATGTCAATAGCTGATGTGGGCATTTTGTAGTAAATGCTTCAGAAAAAGCTGAGAGCAAAAATAAAACATTGAGTGATTTTAAGAATCTTCCAACATCTGCGAGGTGGCAAACAAGAAGGGGGATCGTTCTGTTTCTCTTGCAACACTTTACCCTATCAGGCCCTGAAGAACACGGTCAAGTATCATCTATTTCACCATGCTTTTGTTAAATAACTACAGACCTGAGCACATGTTTCAATGTTTGCTAAATTGTGCCCTATAAAAGTACATCTGCACAGTAGCTGGGAGTTGTAATTCCCAGTTTGTGTAGATGTGCTAGTACTCCTTTGAGCGAACACTTAAAAATAGCAGTGTGGATGCAGCAACATGGACAGTGGCTCGGGCTAGCTATCTGCCTGCCTACATACCCAGAGTGTCACTCAAGTGGCTAGCCTGAGCTGCTGTCCATCCCACTGTACCCACATGCTGCTATCATTAGGTGCTAGCTCAGGCAGAGTTAACGTGTATGTCTACACAAGCAAGGCATTACACCTCCCAGCTGCTGTTTAGGTAAAGCCTTGGAGGCCATTTGCGGGGAGCAGTGCTGTTGGGTCCTGTAGCACTCCTTTTGCCAGGGCTTTACAGGAGCATCATAAAGGGACCTCACCTCAGCCCACATTTGGGGCCTAAACTTGAGCTTTATGAAGCTTTAATTTTCCACTATTCAAGTTTTAAAACATGAAAATCCTCAATTCATCCTTACCTAGGCTTTTTATGACTAAAACCTCATGTCACAGTTCAAACTAAATTTGGAAGGTAAATGACAAATTTTATAAAAATAAATAAAGCTATTACAATTTTCATGAAGACTGGACAGACGCATTTACCTGCTATGAAAACGGCTAGATTGCTATGTTTACTTCTCTTTGCACCATAGGATTATGCTGCACTAGTTCTCACTTGCAATATTTTTCAGTCTCAACTTGAAATTAACCTGCTGTATGTAAATATCTCATTGAAATACATACACTCCTCCATTTAATGAAAAATATCAGCTCTCTTGGTTCATTGATAGACCATCATGTTCTAGGCTCCTCATGTTCTGCTCACTGATAAGAACACTCACTGATTAATTTTATTAACCTCCCCCTTTGAATCCTTTTTAAATAATTAAAATTAAATGCCAAAAGAAATGGTATTAAAACTATTGTTTTAGTTCTTGCTGATGCTGATTTTACTGATATGTAGGATGGGCACTATGTCAAATACTTTCTTCCAGTATGCTGTTAGAACAACATTGCATGATGCTTGAAATTCTTAGTCTGAGAGAATTTATTTAACTAGAATTCTCCTATCAGAGGGCATTTAGTTTTCATTAGAAGTACAAATCATTTTGTGTTCTTTTAGGAATAGAATTGGTTCCGGATTCAGTATTTCATGTTAAAAGTAGGTGGTACTATTATCACTGCCAATCAGTATATTTCAAGGAATTACTTCACATTTCAGTGCAAAGGTTTCCCTTTGATGGAATATGCGCACAAGTTAGAATGCTTTTCAATTATGAATAATAAAAATTGCCAGTTAAGGCAAACAATGTTTAGATTTAAATTCCAACTCATAGACCTGGTCTGGAATTTTGTCAATGGTTTTTTGGCGTTTATATTCTTATACGTAATGTACCCAAGCCTGATAGATGATGTATTGTTTCGTGTTTCCGTTGGAGCCCAGGCGTGAACACTTACACATGTGAGTTTTTGTCTTCAAAGAGTAGGGGCTGATTTGTCCCTCTACTTAGATGTTTATATTCAGCATCTGGAATCTTTCCTTTGCTGTTTTTGTGGATTAGATCATTCTCTCCCATCTCCCAGGTCTACAGATGCCTGAGAATTAAATATGTTCTTTAAACTCTATTCTGTTTCCGGCCCATTGTTCCTACAATTGAAGTAGCATACACAATTGTGAAGGAGTGACCTACTCTTTTAAGGGGCACGCTGGGGCCTGCAACCAAAACAATCTGGGTGTAATCAAGAAGGCCTCCTGCCCAACCCTGAGGCTGGATTTTTTTTAAACAGAAGACAGCTCTCTCTCACTGCAGGAGACTAGTTTGTGTGAGCCAGGGACTTTGTTTCATTACTCTGGGCAGGGCTGGTTCTCAGTTTCCATTACTGGAGGAGTGTGCATTTTGGGGGCCCTAGGTTGTTTTTTTTTTTTTTTTTACATTTATAAAATAAAACTTCCAGTTGCCCATGGACTACTTAAACCCCCTATAAAATCTTAACTTATAATAGTTTTAAGTAAAATTTGTCTACTGTAAATATTTTGTCCTTGTCACTTCAACTGCTTAACACTGGATAACTTTGTACATGTTTTGACTTTTCTGACAATGATTTACAGCCTCTTAGACTTTTTTGGCTTATGTGGTTGTGCCAGACTGCCAGGCCTAATTCTGGGATCTCTGAACTAGGGCCTTAGTAACATCGTTGAAAGACTGCTCCTTCCCTGAAACCATCTTAAAGGGGACATATATTTCATTAGTTTAGTTTATTTTGGCTTCCCCTTCCTCCAGATAATTTTTAACCAGCTAGAGGGGAGCCATGCTTTAAAAGAAAAAAGATTAAACACCATGTGTGCCAGTGAATTGAGGTTTTATACACACAGGATTAAAGCTTTGTGTTGTGTGGCTTGTTTTATGAAAACTATAGAAAGGTTGGGTGATACAACCAATGATATAATCTCACTTTTTAGGTAGTGGTCTCTCAAGTTTAACCTATAGAAGCTAAAATACAGCTTGTCAGATAAGCTGGGGGAAGCAAGTCTCAAATACCCAGCACTTGGTTTCACAGAGCACATTCGTTTTCTTTAACGTGGAAGCCCAATAGTGCCTTAATTCTCATGTTGTCTGAACAGCTTAGAGGCCACTGAATGTTATGTGACTTCAGGATGTTCTGGCTAGGAACAAATCTGATGCTTTGAGGTAGAATTGCTTGTAAGGGACAGGTGTCTAATGCTATCCAAACACTGTGTTTTAGGTCTTCCCAGCGGTCTTTTTCATTCTGCTTTCATTGGGTTGAAGTCAAAGATAATTCTTACAGGGAAGCTGGTAGACATTTGAGGCAAATGACCATTCCACCTTAGAGACCATTGGGTGACAGCTGACAGAACAGGAGCTGTTTAGCTAGAAGGTATAGCTCTTCAACTTGAATTTGAACAATTTGATGTTTTTGATCACTCAGAGATGGTTAATTTTAATGACTTGCAGTTTCTTTTCAGTCTTGTGAGTGAGGGGCCATGTTTCAGTCCCATAGGTCAGGATACTGACTGCCAAAACATTGCACAGCCTCATCTTACTCTCTCTGCTTATCAAAATGCTTGGTTTGATGAAGCTCCCCATTACTGATTTTTATGGTTTTTTGCGAGAGGGCTTCTGGTTCTTTCTTGATGCCGCCCAACTTATCCACAACAAAACCTGTAGCATGTTAAAAGTCATTGACCAGAAGAATATTGGTTTTGCCCCAGTTAATTTTCAGACTGATTTTTGCTGCTGACCTTTCCCAGGTTTTAAGTGCCACAACCTGTTGGTCCATTAATTCAACTAGCATTATATTACTAGCAAAAACAATGTCTGTAAGATTCTTGTCATCCAGACATACTCCTAAAATGCATTTACTTGTCTGGGACTTACACCGGGACTAATGCCAGCTTGTCGTGGTGGTCTTTCTTCTTAAGCTATTAGCAGCTCAAGCCAACAAGATGGAAGCAAAAGGTTTCTCCTGAACAGCTAGAAGAGTAATGCTACAGTAGTTGGAACAGTGTTTGCTGTCTTTGCATTTTCACAGCAGGAAAGTAATCCCATTTTTGAGTTGTCTGTGCAGCCACAAAATAAAAGCTCATCCATGCTTTAAGCTCCATAGGAATTCCACAGTTTTCTGCCTTCTTTCCTTTAGGCTAATTTATGGCTCAGTGGATTTTGATGATAGTGAATTTGCTAAGACCATTTTGTGGCCAATGTATAGTGGTCCAAATATTAGTGCCCAAAGAAATTTGGGATGCATTCAGCAGCTGGTTGAAATGCTCATTGCAGAGTGACCTGCACTGGACTTCTGTATTGATTTTTAGCTGACCAGGGTGAATGACTATTCTTGTCAGGTCATGCAAATGTTTATGTAAGGAGGAGACATTATTCCTGGCAGAAGCTTTGTTGAGTGTAGAAACTTTGGCTTTCATAAAAGGTTTGATCAGTGTGTGTTTGGTTTTTTGTTTGGTTTTGTTGTTTGGTTTTTTTGCAAGCACCGTTTTGTCATATCCAGAGCACCCAATCACATAAGAGAGTTGCATATTCTTTCCTTGCCTCACCTTTTAAGATGGGTTTCACTGAAACCAGTCACTGATACCTTTTAATCTGGACATTTCTCTGAGCAGCTCCTTTTTCAAGTATTCCTTATTCAAGGTTACCATGTACCATGTTCTGATACGTGAAAGACCCCTATTCATGAGAGAAACCCAATTTGAGACCAGACAAAAATTAATCTGATGTGAACATATTTGTGGCTTTCCATAATATTTGGTTTCTGATCATGCTGAAGGTTATTTAATTAATGTTTTATAGTGCTTTACAAAAATATACTGTTTGTGTGAAGTATTGGTGAAATGTGTATTATCATACTTTCAAGACCACAAAAGTATTTTCAGATTTTGTGTGGCACAATCTTTGAGGAATTTTTTAAAGGATTTGATAAAATTAACTTTTTTTAAAAAAAAACTGGTAACACTTAATTTTTTTGAGAATATCTTCACTTATTTTCAAGTTGAATTTACTGAACATATCCAGTATCTGACCTTTAAAAGTTGATATCTCATCTTTCTTGGTTTGTTTTTCTTTCCTATTTAAGAATCTTGTTGTTGCAGATTAAACTAATCATACTTGTATTTCCTTTCTAAAAAGGAAACTGGATCATTAAGAGAATACTATAAAAAAAGTCGGCTGGGGGAAAGGGGGGAACGAAACGAAGGAATCTGTCTAATTTATATACACCCATTTCTGTGTATGCATATGTATTTCTAAAAGGGCCAAACAACGAATGTTGGTTTAAAATAAAATATTACTCTTGGCCTAACACTTGGTTTGTTAAATTCTAGCCTAAAGTAAATTTTCGTGCTTGAGTTATAAACCTATGAAACTAGAGATTTTCAATGAAAATTAAGGTACTTAATTGTAGAAATACTACTAGGTACCACCATAATATTTTTATTAGGATATACAATGACCAAAATTCATTCTTAGCTTACTATAATAATGTAAACACTGATGATGATTATAGTAGCAAAGGAAGAAATGTACTGAATGAATGAAGTGTTTCCAAATTACCCAGTGTCCGATATAATGTAATTTTTAACTTTTTAAAATATTATTTATATGAAGATCCCATTACTGAAATTGACTGCATGTAAGTACAGCCCTGTGCCTGCCCGGAGCCTCATTGAAGAGTAGATACTAGGGCATGTCTAGTTTCAGGACTGGGCCCTCAAATTCAAAAAATGTCTCTGGAACTCACTATATAGAAAATAGGCAAATATCTTTTTTTTTATTCTGTTTACTTTTCTTTAGTTTAGCATTTGAACAATTAATAAATCTCATTCTTTTATTTTTGCATAATTAAAACATCTAGCTGCTGTGGCAGTAGATCCTATATGTAATCCACATTAGTTTATATACTGTTTTTTTTAGAAAAAGCCCATAAAATACTTTTGGGATCCATCTGCATGAAAGCTATTATAAATATAAGCTCATTACTCCATGCAGATGTCCAGTTAAGACTGAAACTTTCAAAACCTGGCTGACTCACTCTTTAGATGAAATGTGTATTGCACTTCAATATTAGTGTCTGCTCTCACACAGAAAACTACAATTGAAATCAATGGGATAGCCAGAGTTTATTCTGAGGGGACCAGAACTTCATATAATACAGGGGAAATCCGTAGTTTGTTCTTATCCACTAGGGAAGCTGAGCAGGTTTTGAAACTAGTGAGGAATAGCTGGTGACAAAGAATAAATCTTAAGGTTAGTATTTTTGTGTCTCAAAACCACTAAAAATCATTTCACGTGGTGGTGGAATTTCTTTGAGAGGTCATCCAAACTTTCCTATTACACATGCAAGACGACAAGTCTTGACCACCTCATCCTAATATTTACAATCCTGACAGAACATTGATTAGCTCTATATGCTGGATAAGGAACTAATCCTGTGCCTTCTTGGCAATGGGAGCGAATGGTGCTAAGCACGGTCCAGTAGACACTGAACATCTAGCAGGTCCTGCCACCCTAAATCAGTAATACAAATACAATTCTTTCTTCCATTCCAAAACATGCTGTTTAGTATACAAAAAGGAGCATCTTATTTACGGATATTTTTTATCATGCACTTAGTATTGTGATAAATCTTTTCAGAAAGAAACCAACTTCAAGAAGTATGTGTAGAGTAATGTTATGTAATAGCCTGGGAACTTCATTGAGGGCCTTTTGTAGAAGCAGACTCTGTGCTATTTCTCTAGAAAACTTCCAGAAACTATGAAAGCTTTTTGCCTATGCATGATTCTGAAAGAACTTTTTTTGTTGTTGCAAAGCAATACAGTACAATGAATAGAACCTGACTGATTTACATACCTTATCTGTTTAACCGTTATACACCTGTGACCTGTCCAGCAGTAATAGTGAACAAAGTGGACTGGATAGCTATATATAGCTAGAATTGTAGTATGTTCATCTAGCATAAGAATAAAGGAATTAGTGAGTTGACTGTCACTGCCTTTATTGACTATACTAGGGACTGAAAATTACACTGGTCAGAAGACTTGCTGTGTTCAGCCGTTAATCAGGTCCATAAACCACTGCTAGACTGAGGGACTAATGGTAGTTTTGTCTGATGTAACATCCTAGCTAGTAGCAAATTGTGTATGCCGGTGAAAAGCATGAAATCTCTCATTCTTAATACTACACAACATTTATATCAAGTCCAGACCTCTAATAAAATATATAGAACTTTAAAATATCATTTTTCTTTCTTGTCTACAACTCCATTCCAATGTGATGTTAGTGATGAACTGTGAAAGAATCAAACCAGTGTTTGTATCTGTTTTTTTTATTTTATTTTTACCTTGTAAAATGTGTCTATCATGCATTATAGGTACATGCCATTATGCTGTCTTTTCCCCCTAGTCATTTGGGAAAGGGATAAGTCTGTGGTTTGGGGGTTCAATGGGTATTTATGTATATGGTGAACAGGTTTTTTTCTTTTTTCTTTATTGTATTTTCATTTGGTACTTTGATGTATGGCATGGATCTGCAACTCGGCCATCATGAAATTTCTCTTGTCCGAAGCTTCTGTTCAGACTAGTACAAAATTAAGTTTCAATTCAAGAGAAATGGTTAATAGCTGAGTTGCAGATCTTTAGCTACAGATAATCCATAAGAGACTTAAAAAGACCTACTTGAAAGAGAAATCAATTGGTTATAGAAGTGCAAAAACTAAAAACAATTTTTCTCACAACTTTTTGATTTCAATTTCTTCCATTTCTGGAGCTCTTAGTCTACAGAAATGATGATTTGGGGGAGAAAAACCCTTTGGGTCTTGGGGAGAAGGAAATAATGCCACCTACTTTTTGTTAAGAAATTCACATTTAATTGCACTTCAAACCCTCATTATGTTTACACTGAAGCACTTGTGTTTACCATGCATGCATGGTAGCCAAATTATCCATGGCTTTGAGTTCCTTAGTATTCATTTTAGGTGATAGACTGTAATTGCTCTTAAGAGAGATTAAATTCATTGTGACAAATTTCACACCTACATAAAAACGGCCAGGCTCTCCTCTTCACCTTGTTTGCTACTGGGTGGGGGAAACCATCACTTTTGCTGCTAGCTCAACTACAATATCTCCGAATTACAACAGCTGTTTAGTCAAAAGTTGACCTACGCTTTGCAATATAACTTTATCAATCAAAATGTTGATCCATATAGCCACGCTCACTCATTACAGAGACCTTGGGAGAGGAGAAAGGTAGGACAGATGCTATAATAAAGAACTGGAGGAAATAAGCTAAAGTGCTACAAGCAGGGCCTACTTTTGCATCTATATAGTAGGCCTTTCGAGTTAATTTGATCACTTTTTTCCTAATCAATGAAAGCTGAGTCCTACTAATCAGCTAAACTCCATTTTGTGGCGAGAGAGCAGGTGAAATGGCAAGGGAAGGAGTCGGGGAAGTATAGGGATGCTAAAGTTCCCTGAAAAGAAGTCTGAATCTAGGAAATAATATAAATTGGTAAGGGGTAAAGGGAGGATAAATTACCAAAGTTTCTAAAACTTCTTCTGGAAATAGAGTAAGAGATGAATGTTCCTCTTATGGCATCATCTTGCCTTTTCCTTATTAGGCACATACTAAATATCCCTCCTTGGAGATGCATCAACTCTTATTTCATCCTGTCTTTTTGGTACCCCCCCCCCGGGTGTGAGTAATGTCACAGGAAGAAATAAAGGGGCCGAGTGGAACACCACTGACCTCACTAAATTACCCTTGAGCAGTGGTAATGCTCTTGAAAGAAAAAGCAGCTGCCTACTGTGGCAAGGATGGAGAGTTAAACAAATCACTGGGAGTAGGAGTAGCTTGGTGTGGGAAGCTTCCACCACCACTTCATTGAATATATTAGTAGACGGCAGAGTTGGTAGACCAGCTTCTGTTGCTGACTCTGCCATAGATTTGGGTTTGAAGAGGCAGAGAGTTGAAAGTGATTTGACTAAGTAGAGGCTTTTTGTCAGGATAAAGGTATGTAACACATTTGCGATCAGCTTGATGGCTGAGAGTAGTAATATATTGATTATTTTGTTAGGATCTTCATCACTAAGGAGCAGTAACTAACAGTGCAATATAACAGAACTAATATAATTTAGTGTAAGATATTTTCTCTTGAGGAGAAATGCAATATTCTGTTTTTGAAACCAAATATGAGTGGGGGAAAATATCATGATGGGGAGAATTTTTAAAATAACTCTGAGTAGATTCAGGAGGCATCCCACTGGGGAATAAACCTACATCTTCCATAATTTAATAGTCACTGTCCATACTTCAGATAAGGTATGGTATGTTATAGGAGGTGCTGCGTGCAAGATAACACAATCCCCAAGAGCTACTAGTAAAGAAATGCTCGGAATGTAAGTCCATAGAGCAAAGCACCAAAGTGATGATTTTTTAGAATTTCCTGACTGAGGCTACTTTTCCCCCTTATGACCCTAAAATATAAAAATAACAGCATTCATGGTGGAGTGTCAGATTCTGGCCTCAACCCAGATTCTTTTATGTTATTCACACAGCACAAAAGGGCTGGAAAACTACCCTAAGTGGGGACCTGAAAATTCCCTGGGTAAGGTGGGATCCTCTGCTGGTAAAAAGCCAGCGATGGGTGACTCTATCTCCCTCTCCTTGGCTTTTATGAATGTGTTGGGGGTGGGTTGGATGGTCAGAGCCTTCTGTGCTCCAGCAATCCCCAGTGGTATGGCACACAGCCTCCTTATTGTGTAGAGCAGCTCTGAGGCTGCTCTTAATTAGACTTGGGATAAGGCCAGTGGTAATGTGGAATAGGATTAGAGAGCTACAAACCTTAGGACAGTCGCTTCTCATGAGATGGTCTAATTTCACAAACCAAGTAGATGCAGATAACTATTAAAAAAAAATCTTGTCTTTTGTTTTTTATATGAACCCCCCAAAAAGCCACCACTGACCTCTCAGGAGCATTGAGAGAAATTTGATGAAAGCTAGACCTATCAGGCCAGAACACAAAATTAGAACCAGTGTTATCTGAACAGTATGTTGACTTGCTCAAACTTATTGTTATGGATGATATTCTCTACAGAGTTAGGGTAAAACTTCTATTGATTTCAGTGAGGCCAGGATCTATTGCTTGTTGTTAAGAACTAACAAATATTGTTTGGGTCAACCTCCCCCCCCCCCAAAAAAAAAAAAAAAAACAATCTCTCACAACATAAATTAGTGTTTTCCACAAATCACTGGCTAAATTTTTTTTAAACAGGAGACTAACAAGTAGCGCTGGTTTAATTTTCCATTGAAACTTTTTTGACAAATTGTTTTCAATTGAACTACTTGTTGGGGGGCATGGGAGGGAAGGAATCTTTTTTTTTTTTTTAACTGAAAGTTAATTTTTCAAAGCAAAAGACTCAAATTGCAAAGTGTCAATTCGAAAATGCCATGGCAGTGACTCAAAGGAGTTGTAGTTTGGCTGCCTAATGCCTCCATTCTCCCGTATGGGCTAGGTTCCCCTACTGGACTACATCTCTCATAATACACTGTGGCCAGTGACTCCTGTGATGCACCATGGCATCTCAGAAAGACAGTGTTATATCAGGGGAGATTTTTTTTGGCTGAAAACTTTTACTTTTTCTATGGAAAGAATAACGCGTTTTCGGCAAGAAAAAATCCCTTTTCTAACCAGGTCAAATAACTGACGAACAAGGAATTTGCATATTTTTCTCAGTAAATATTTATTGGTGTTTTCAGACTTCCAAAATATTAATGGCTACTCTCAGCCATCCGAATACTCAGAAATTGTAATGATTTATTATGTTGCAGCCCCAACTCCATTTTGCAACTTGGAGGATAGAGAGGGAGAGCTACCTGCTAGGAATTGTATAAGACCGTACTAGTCCCTTAGAACATTCTGGGGGATCAAGTAGCAGCATTCCATCTTGGTCCAGTACAGTAGTAGGGCCATAAAGATACTTGCTGTATTGTAGCAGTCATCAGATGCAATACAGGGTGTGACAGGTTTTCCCCAGGGTGCCACCTGGAACTGAGTGCCACTGAGCCCTCTGACTCACCAGCCTTACCTCCCTCTCACGCTTTTGTACTTCCAATCCCGCCCATTGACTTCCAGTGGGAGGGTTGAGGATGGTGTCGCTCCTCCCACCAGGGTTCAATGAGGGGCTCCTCCCGCTCCGGGTCTGTGGGTGGCCAATCCACCCCACTAAAAGAGGCTACAGCCAAAATAACCACAGCTTCCCAGTGCTAGGACCCAAAACTGTATCGTCCTGCCCTGGTCCAAACCCCAACCAGTATGAATTTATTATGAAGTTCGCCTCACCCTCAATGTGGAGAGGAAATGCAACACCCCTCCCCTTGAGTTAAGATTTCCAAGCACTTTACTCCAAATTTACTGGTTTAGATTAAAACATGAAATAAGTTTAAGTGATTGTAAGTGATCGCAAACAGATCAAAGCAGATTCCTCGGTAAATAAACGCAAACTAAGCCCCAAATATTAGAAAGATAGGATATCAGTTAGCAAATTTTCACCCTGGCTGATGATACAAGCAGGCTTACAGATTCTCAAGGACCAAGGTGCACTTCCTTTGCAGCTTGGGATCCTCAGGTTTTCATATACAGGCTAAAAATCCCTTTAGTCTGGGTCCAGCACTTCCCCCAGTTCAGTCTCTGTTCCTCAGGTGTTTCAGGAGTCTTTGTGTGTGAGAAGTGAAGAACAACCAATGATGTCACTCCCTGCCTTATACAGCTTTAGCATATGGGGGAAAAACCTTTCTTTTAAACTTGGTTCCCAGACCAGTTTGTGGAAAAATACAGACATCCAGAATCATGTGGCCTGGTCACATGCCCTTGCATACCTTGCTGACTCATAGCAGCCATTACTTACAGGCTGTCTGCAGCATTCTCAGAAAGGCTCACCAGGTGCAGGATAAGCTTCTCTGAAGGCCTATTGTTTTTCCTAATGGCCTATTACCTTGAACAGGCTCTTCACAGCCAGCTATCTAGACTGGAAGCATTTTGCCTACTGGGTGTCGCCCAGGTTTGAAATACAGATACAGATACATAGTCAATACTCATAGCTTCAGATACAAAAATGATACTTACGAATAGTATAATCCTATTAAGCAAATCATAACTTTTGAAATGACACCTCACATGACCCATCTTGTACAAAATACATCATAATTATGCCATCATGATATCACTGTGAAGAATACGGGGTGCAGTGTCACAGGGGGAAAGCTGTTCCAAAAGCATACTGTTCCTTAGCAGGCATGGTTTCTGAGTGACAGCACAAGAACTTGTTGGGAGCTCTTAGTTACTCCTGCAAATAGTCTAACAGGTGATGCAGAGAGAGTGTGTTTTTATGCTTATACAGTCCTTTAGAGTCCAATGTGCCACTCTCTTGACCCAGCCAAAGGACACTCGATTTTGAGGAATGTTTGTTCGCATCTGTTATGATCTGTTTAAATTTGTAAGAATAAAATGTTGGAAGTGCGTGGGGTAGTTTTGTTCTTAAAAACTTTGGTTCACCACGTACACTTTTTTAAATATTTCTTCCATGTGCCTCTTTGAGGGATGTGAATCCATAGGAAAATGTACAGGGACTCTGGAAGATTGTTATAGTCAGCTCTGATAAGGGTTCAGACTGAAAATAATGTCTTACGTTTTTAGGGGGGCAAAGGGGTGCCAGTATCAGCAGCAGCTTCTTTTGTTCCCTCTTATTTAACCAACACTCTATGTCCTTTGCTGTCAGAAACAACCTAGTGATCTTCTTGTGGAACAATTTTACAATTAATTCAGCAAAACCAAAGGGGCTAAAAAGACTCAGTGGACAAGAACTCCTGGAAAACATATGTATGAAATATTCCTGTTACAGAGCTGTCTGGGAAAGGATCTGTAAGTAGTACTTTAACTATGTTCTGTTGTAACAGATTGCAAAACAGCAATCTGTCTGCTTTTTTCATTTTGTATTAGGAAGTGCGAAGGAAGTCAATACCTCAAAGGGTAAATACTACCACAGGCTTCATATGTCTCTTTTTATAATCATTAACTGTGTAGGTAATGACCCATATAAAAATCTATCCCATTATTTGTCATTTAAATGAAATAAATTAATGTATTCCCTTAGTGACTAAGGCTACAAAAAATTCAGTTTGTTTCTCAGACAAGGTATATGCTTCCTCTTCTCTTTTCTCTTTCTGTTTCTAATGCACAAAACAAAATTGCCACTTACTGTTTCCCAAATGGGCCATGGATCTGAGGTCAAAATTAAAACTCTTCCTCCCACATATAGCTTAAATAAATAAGTCTTGTGGCTACACCTGGATTAGACTATAAACTGAAAGGCTGAGATCCAAGATAAACAGTAGATTCTCTGCCTTCACTAGACATTTAGTTGAATAAGCAAAATATGTAACTTACAAACAAAAAATAACTTGGCAACTACTTTGGTTGCATCAGATGAAGTGTGTAAGGGTTTTTTTTTGGGGGGGGGAGGGGAGGGGACAATTCTGCATTGATTTGTATGGGTGCTCTGCTGGGCCTGTGTGCAGTCCTGTTGATTTGATTGCAGATTAATGTAGGTGCAGCAGTCCACACGAATGGATCACAATGCAGGATCTAGGCCTGACAGTGTAAGATCAGCAGGTCTGGTGCCTTGTCTTGGTACATATTGCTAAAATGCCTAATTAAGTTGGGGTGAATATATATATAATGCATTCTTTCATTCTTTTACTTTTTCCCCAGAAAATAATTTTTCCCCTAAGCTCAAAAGCCATCTTTAAAGGTACAGTGCCTTTTAAACATTCTTTCTGCCCCACACATTTTCTTTCACAAGGTAAAACTTGCATGTTTAGGGGTTAATGCAGGACATGCCAAAACATCATACAGAACAAACAAACAAACAAAAAATCAGCTATCCGCCTACGTACACGGATGCTGTTTCCTCCGTAAACAGCAGGAGGTGTTACATCTGGAAGTGTAATTTAAGGAAACAAGTAGTTAAGCTATATTTAAATTGTAAGGAACAAAGATTTATTGCATTTCTGTGCCTTTAGAAATGGACATGCTGCATTTTAGCAGAACAGTTGTTAGTAGTAGTATTTATTTTGGCTTAATAGTCTTTTATTACTTCCCTAAATAGCCAAACATGTGGACTGTATAGATCAAATTTGAACAATTCTCATCAATACTAGTAGGAGATGCATGGAAAGTAGTTTTCATCAAGTTGTGATTATATCCCTCATATTTTAAAACAGTTGCTTTTGCCATAACTTTGCTTTCATGTGGTGAATTTTGTTGAACTTAAGGTTTTCTAGGGAGAATTGCACTTTGCATTGAGCTTTGTTTTGTTAAAATAAATGTTTTAATGAAATCATTTTTAAATTATTTGCAGTGAATTGTCAGATCATAAAGTGTTTGATAAAGGTTAATTCTTGCTTTCTTTGAAAGAATTGAAGAATGCCACAATGGGGCTGTTGGTATTAACGGTGAGTGTTCAAAATGGCAGCCAGTGAGATCCTGCTTTCTAATCCTGGCCCAGGAACTAATATAATGATAGAACAAATCCATCAATCTTAGGGTATGACTACAATGAAATTAAAAGCCCACAGTGGCCCGTGTCAGCTAACTCAGGCTTGCAAGTCTTGGGCTTAGGGGCATTTTAATTGTGATGCAGATGTTGAGGCTTGGGCTGGAGCCTCAGGTCTAGAACCCTGTGAGGTGGGAGGGTCCAAGAGCTCCGGCTGCAGAGCGAGCCCGAATGTCTGCTCGCAAATTAAAACAGCCCCTTAGCCCAAGCCCAGGGAGCCCAAGTCAGCTGGCCTGGGGCAGCCATGGATGTCTAATTGCACAGTAGACATACCCTTTGAGTCCAACTGTTTTTTAATATGGATAAAATGAGCCCAGTAAAGGCAAATGTAGAGGCTTGATATAGAAAATTATTAGGTGAAGTTCTTTGGCCTGTTATATAGGAGCTCAGACAAGATGATCATGTGGTTCCTTCTTCCCTTGAAATCTAAGATACTAAATCTAAACTTCCCGTCGCAATATTACAACAAAAAGACTTCAAAAACAGACTCCAACGAGAGACTGCTGAATTGGAATTCATTTGCAAACTGGATACAATTAACTTAGGCTTGAATAGAGACTGGGAGTGGATGGGTCATTGCACAAAGTAAAACTATTTCCCATGTTTATTTCCCCCCACTCCACCCTCCACTATTCCTCAGACGTTCTTGTCAACTGCTGGAAATGGCCCACCTTGATTATCACTACAAAAGGTTTTCTCCCCCCCCCCCCCCCCCGCGCTCTCCTGCTGGTAATAGCTCATCTTAAGTGATCACTTTCCTTACAGTGGGTATGATAACACCCATTTTTTCATGTTCTGTGTGTATATAAATCTCCTCACTGCATTTTCCACTGAATGCATCTGATGAAGTGAGCTGTAGCTCACGAAAGCTTATGCTCAAATAAATTGGTTAGTCTCTAAGGTGCCACTAGTACTCCTTTTCTTTTCACACTGTAATGATATCCTCTCTTTCCTTTGCCTTAGTTCATCCAGTCATGTTTCCAATTCCAGTTGTCTACCAACTCCTTCTGGATGTTACCTCATCTGCCTGAGCATCAATACTAATTTAAAGTAAGAAATATAAGGTGCAATCCTCGCTCGTTGTAGTTGGTAGAAGTTTGCCCCAGCTCTGTTTGGGCCAGGATTTCAATTTGCTGAAACCATACTCTTACCATGGGTCTTCTCCAAAGCATACTGAAGTCCTTGAAAGTCATTCCATTGACTCAAGAGGGCTTTGGGTCAGGACCCAAGTGCACAGATTTTCATATTCCTTCAAATATATTCAGTTTATAAAAGTAAGACTGTAGCTGGTATAAAATCGCAAGTATGATCTTAGCACTACATTGATGAAAGCACAGTAAATTAATTTATAATGCATGTTAGCTTCTAGTAGGCTTATTCAAGGGAAGACTTGAAGTAACTTCATTGGTCATAGTCTAGTTACAGTTCTGTTAGAACTGTGCAGTTACTAGAACACATCAATCCTTGTGGGTTAGCCCTGAAGTCCTTTCTCAGTACCTGTTTTCCGTGTCAGGGGGAGAGCCCTATACATTTCATATTAACAAGGTATTTCACTCTTATTTCGTTATTAGCAAGATAATGAGATTAAGGTCTTGTTGAAGTAGTTTCCAGTATTTGACTCTTTGCTGCAAGCCAGTTAAAATGGCTCAGTATCAGCTTTAATTCAAACATGTACCTTCTTTGGTGAAAGATGTATATATTTTTATGAATAAAATGGTTGCAAAATTTTATCTAGGGTAAGTTCCACATGTTGTCTTATATTTCATTACCTCTTGACATTTCCCTTAAAAGTGCATAACTAGTTTAATGGAGGACACATTATAGGCTTCCCGTATATCACAGTATGGAAAAGCACAGATTGTTTAGTTTGGGGCACTTCGTGGAACTAGAATATTCAAATTCTCCCTATCTGCAGTACACTTGTCTCCACTTGTCCACAGAGGGAGCCAAAGAACAACATATGCAAATCCCAGTTTGGAGAAAAAAAAAAGGTTAGGAGGGGGACATGATAGCAGTCTAAAAGAAACAGACTGCCTAGGGAGGTTGTGGAAGATCCTTCATTGGAGGCCCTCAAAAGGACTCTGTATAGCCATCTGTCTCGGATGGTTTAAACACAACAAATCCTGCCTCTTGGAAAGTTAGGCTAGATGATGCTTCTGGTCCCTTGTGACCCTGTGATTCTATGTCAGTGACTGGTAGGAACTCATCTATAGAGCTTTCTAGAGGCTAAGTGAGAGAACTGAAAATCTCTTGTTCCCATAAAACTTCTAACTCAGGGTTTACATCAGTAACCCATCTCTTCAAAATTATGCATAATCTGAAATATTGCATACCCCTCAGTTTCATTTGGTTTGGACCTGAAATCAAGTGGGGTTATGCTTTTATGAAACTTGCTGGTTTCTCTTTGAACGGTTTTATGCTATGTGGATTTGTAGCCCCCAAGTTTCACTTAGAGATTTGGGTCTCTAAAGAAAAAAAGCACACACATCCACGGAAGTTCACCAGATTTTGTGTTGGAATTATGGTTTGGATGCAGAGTTGCATCTCTGCCAAGGTTCATTCTAAATCAGAACAATGATCCCTTTAGTCGTCCAAGAAACATGATCTGTTGAAATTTGTAATGAACCTGAAACACATGGTGAGTTTGAAATGGATTTGAGTTTTGTTGGGAACATTTCACACAATTTAGTTATTCTATATTTATATCCAGTTTATCTTAAGTTCTAGTACTCTTGAATAGATTTTATTTTTTATACAGTGCTTCCTTATATTCAATGAAGTACTCAAATACAGAAATGTTATCAAAATGCTATTTTGATACTGCAGAAAACACTTGACGTAAGAGTGTGACTAGACTGCTCGGAAATTTAGCTGTCGCTCACGAAAGCTTATGCTCAAATAAATTGGTTAGTCTCTAAGGTGCCACAAGTACTCCTTTTCTTTTAGTGTGACTTCTGATCTTCCCCTGCTCTATGCTTACATAGTTAATGTTGCTAGGCAACAGTTGCTTTATGCTAAAAAAAAATACAATAAATTATGTGTTGCTGGACTTATTGCCCTGCAATATGTGAATTTACAATGGTGCCTTTGGGTTTTTAAGACTAGGAAATTCGTCATTCAATCTTAATATTTTTAGAGACCAAACTTCCTTTGCTGATGTATGTTTGTGTTTTGCACAGATAAAAATAATTTAAATGTTTCTCCTGTTCCATTGCAACTGTTCCATGTACTACTCTGTAGCTTTTGAGAAATAGTCTGAAAGTATCATCAGTGTTCTTATGAAAAATAAGAATTGGTATTTTTTTTCTGGTTTGTATATCCCATTTGATATATTTTAATTGACAGAAATACTTACATTTGCATTTTAATAAGATTCATCCACACAGTTATAATTTTGGTTATTTAAAAAAAATCCCACTCTGAGCAAAGACTTGCTGTAAGAGATCTCAAGCAGGGCCAATGTGTATGTTACCAAACTTGATTTGAATCCGCTTACACTTCTAAATTATAAAATGAAGTTGAGAGACATCCACTCAAGTGTTCAATTTTGCATCAAGCAAGATTAATACATTCAGATTCTCCCTGGTTATTACCGTGAAGCTGAAGTGGGAGACAGTCAATAATAGCATGGTTCCTATCAGCAGAGGTGGGAAGCAGTCAGGTTGGTTGTGTGTAGATGGAGGTACACGGCTCAAGGAGGCCTCTCCTTCTTGTAGCGTTTTGCCACTGTTTCAGGGTAACTACACTTGAATATCCTCCCTCCCTGATCCATTCCAGGAGTGCCCAGCCAGGTTTCCAGCTATCGCTTGTCTCTGGGCAGGGAAGGACCCTTGTGGCACTCCTTTCTGACTGGTCATGTTGAGGCTGCACAGCCTCCTGCCATACACCGTGATATCCCCAACAAATGAGTCTAACAGCCAGCGCTTGTGTGTTGCTTTCTCTCCAAAGGTCATGAACAGTGTATTCTCAGCAGTTACAAGTTACCATGCAGCACTTTCTGAGCAGAATACATTTATTTTTAAGGCAAAAGCTTTATAGAGGAAAGCTTTGAGCAGGGGGTTGGACTAGATGACCTCCTGAGGTCCCTTCCAACCCTGATATTCTATGATAGAAACATACAATAAAAGTTCCTATATGCCTACTGAAAGCTTACCTGAGGCCACCCCTAACTGTAATGTTCAGGCTCTGGTAGGTTTCAGCCTTTCAGCAAAAGTTGGTTCTCCTGGGACCCAAGGAATCTGCCAAGTTCTTACAATCTCCTTTTTGATTCAAGTGATGTGGTTTAAACTCAGCCTTTTATACCAAAACCCCATTCTTGGTCTGATCTCTGGAAACCCAGAATTAGTATATGCAAACCACCCAAGGGGGTGGTATTTCTCTGGGGTGGTTTTTATAGTTTCAGCAACTTGCTTCATTCCCCCCCACCCCCCCAACACCAGTTTTCAGTTCCTGGAGAAGCTGTGGTAACCCTCCCGCAGTGGTCAGAACCGTCCCTAGGGTATAGCAAATCGGGATGACTGTTCCAGGCCCTGCACTTTGGGGGGGAGCATGTGAGGTGCATGAACCGCTGGCTGGGGGGAGGCTAGCCCCCAGCCCTGCCCCTTGCACCCCAGGGAGAGCGCGCCAGGAGGGAGAGCGCGCAGCAGCACCGCTGCAACCTCCCCAGGCCCGGGAAGGCAGGCAGCATGGCCCCAGCCCCCTGGAGCCCAGCGGCACTGCTGAAGTGGGGGGTCCCGTGGGGGTGGGGGTGGAGTGTGGATGAGGAGGGGCTGCACCTGGCTGTTTGGGGAAGCACGGTTTCCACTGCCTGGCGTAATCGGTCCTGGAAGTGACAGATTTGTCACTGCTGCTCCAGGCCCCACACCCACCTAGGGATGGCGCTGCTTGGGGTAGAACACAGTCATGCACAAACCTTTTCCTCAATTTTTAATATAATTGTCCCCAAAACACTGCATGGGGTTACAATATCTGTTCGTGTTTTTCCTGTCCCCTGTGTAGGGCTCTCCCATATAAGGAGGAAAATACGATTGGAGTTAGGTATCGGAAACCACGAACACTTAACCATCAGAAGGAGAATAAGCCAGTGGTTTCCTTTTAAAAATGCAAATGTGCAGATTACATATATGTCCATTTCCTTTCCAGCACAGAAATAAGATGTGATTCTTCATGACTCACTTGGGCCAGATGACATTTTAATATGATCAGCCCAACAGGAAACACAAGCCAAAGGCCCAGATTCTGACAGCCTTACTTAATCTAATACCTTATTTTGTAGATAGTACTCAATTTGACTACACAGTAAAAATATATTTATTGAATTCTGACATTTTAGTGATCACCCAGACCAGTAAGGGGCTTTGTTACTGCCTGTCCTGTAACTGTGGGGTGCTTTAATGACACCAATATCCTTGACACCAATAACCTGCCCACAATCACAAGGTTTTACCCTGATTTCCACCTACTTACTCTTTCCAAAGTGACACCAGCAGAGCTTCCTGTCCTGAGACTCCCAAATTTGTCCTTCCTGAGCTCTTAACTATGAGACACTCTCTGAATTTTCGCCTTTGGTATGTCATCCCTGAAGGTGTGAAACCACTCCCACTTCCCAGATACCAGCTTACTTTGGCCCCCATACTCCAGCTAGTTTGTGTAACCCTCCTTGGGATAAAAGCACGGTTTATTTAATAGAAAAAACACAGATTCAAAGATTAAAAATAGTAAGACAGAGCAAACTTACAAGTTACACAGGAAATATAAAGATGCAACCTCAGGCTTTATGCTTGCACATTACACAAAATTTCCTCGCTAAGTTACCTATTGCCTTTTGAACAGCTTCTCAGCATACTCCAAACTATAGTAAGCATCCAGCATTTCAGACAGCTTCTCAGCTAGAAGCTGTCCCTCAGGGTATGTCTACACTGCAATTAGACACCCATGGTTGGTCCATGCCAGCTGACTTGTGGTTCACGGGGCTCAGGCTTAGGGGCTGTTTAATTGTGGTGTAGATGATCGGGCTGGAACCTGAGCTCTTGGACTTTTCCATCTTGCAGGGTCCCAAGGGTTGGTCTCCAGCCTGAGCCCAAATGTCCACACTGTAACTAAACAGAGTCAGCTGGCAGGGCCAGCTGTGGATGTCTCATTGCACTGTGAGTGTAGATATACCCTCAGTTTCTAGATGACTTTCACTTCAAGTACCACCCATTGTAAAAGGGTTTGCAGTATTTTTTTTTCTTCACTCACTATAGAGATTCAAAGTGGGGAAATCCCCAGTTGTCTCAATGTCTTTCTATTAACTTGAATGGCCCATCCTTGTCTTTCTCTGGGTTGTACAATGGATTGTTACTTGAGTCTGGTTTTGTGTTAACAACTGGCTGGGGAGATGTTTCTCCCTGTCTGATCACATGTTGTCCTGCTGTGAGGTGGTGCTGATGACTTGGTAAAAGCTGAATGACCTCTAGGTGTTTTTGGTTCTCTCATGTGGGTTGAAATACATTAGAAGTCATTGTTTAATTTCAATGATTTGGTTAAACTCACTTTATCATTTCATCAAGTTGATGGATTTTTTTTTCATTGACCTCTACAATACAAACATTGGGCTTGTTGATAAGGAGTTGAGTTAGCATTTCAAAGAGGTCAGATTCGCTCCCACCCCCCAAAACCTTGCTGCTATTTTAGTTGGGATGTTTGTTAGCCTTTTATGAAATTAGGTACCCTAATGAAATTAAGGGCAATTCTTCAAAAGAGAGGCTAATGTCTAGTTTAAGATAACATACAAGCCCTTCCTACCAATTGTTCATGGATGGGTTTTCTAAAAGCTAGTTGTAAATTTTGGGAAACAATATAAATAAAAATTAGTAGGGCTGTCAAGCAATTAAAAAGATTAATCACACAATTAAACAGTAATAGAATACCATTTATTTAAATATTTTTGGATGTTTTCTACATTTTCAATTACCACATATAATACAAAGTGTAGAGTGCTCACTTCATATTTTTGATTACAAGGATTTGCACTGTAAAAATCAAAAGAATTGAAAAATACTATTTCTCCTCATAAAGTACTGTAGTTCAATCTCTTTATCATGAAAGTTGAACTTACAAATGTAGAATTCTGTACAAAAAAACCTGCATTCAAAAATAAACAATGTAAAATTTTAGAGCCTGCAACTCCATTCAGTCTGTCTTAACACACAATCTTTCTAACGAGCGTCATCCGTATGGAAGCAGGTCCTCTGGAATGGTGGCCAAAGAGGCACCAGAATGTGTAGCATATCTGGCACGTAAATACCTCGCAATGCCAGCTATGAAAGTGCCATGCAAATACCTGTTCTCACTTTCTGGTGACGTTTTAAATAAGAAGAGGGCAGCACTATCTCCTATAAATGTAAACAAACTTGTTTGTCTGAGCGATTGGCTGAATAGGACTTATAGGCAAAAAATAGGACTTAGTGGACTTACAGACTCTGAAGGCTTACATGGTTTTTTTTGGGAGCATAGTTATGTAACAAACAAAATCCACATTTGTAAGTTACACTTTCAGGACAAAGAGAATGCACGGCAGTACTTGTATGCGGTGAATTGAAAAATACTGTTTCTTTTGTTTATAATTTTTACAATGCAAATATTTGTAATAAAGAATAATATACACTTTGACTTCAATTACAATAGAATGCAATATATATTAAAATGTAGAAAACCATCCAAAAATATTTACTACACTTCAATTGGTATTCTGTTTAACAGTGCAATTAATCGATTTTTTTAAAAAATTAATCGCATGCGTTAACTGTGATCAATCGACAACCCTAAAAATTAGTAGTGCTAAAGAAATATACTGGAATTCAGAATGATTACTACTTAGAAAATTGTCCAATTTCAGTAAAGTATCTTATTGATATTTGATTCCATATTTATCTTAGTGTATGCAGAATTCAGTCTAGGGAAGTAAAGAGAAATAGGCTGATACTGCAATAATTTTATTTTGAGGTAAAATTGGCAAGTTTAAGTGACAGCTGGACAGTGTGAAGTCTTCTGATGCTTACATTTTAATCACTTGTTTCTGGCAAGTTTGAGTTAATAAAAAAAATAGAGATCCAAATAATTATCCAAGGACCTGCTGGGTGTTTAAAATTCAGATGGGAATCTGCAAGTTTTGCCACGTATTAGTGAATAGAACAGCAAGATTCTGTTGTGTGTTGTAGCAGAACACGGGTTTAGAGCCTCCAGCAGCAGAAAGTCAATCTGGGGTTCGCTGGTGCACACTTCCTGATATCTGTGCTTCACCAGGATGGTTAGACCTGATCACATAGTGCAGCCCACAAAATTATTGGAATTGGGCAATAGGGTGGAGGTGGGGTTCATTCCCAGTGGCAGGAATTCTGTTGTGGGAGTGAGTGTCTCAAGTTTGCTTCAGAAGTTCTCTCTTGAAGGTAGCATATGTGCTGTTAGAACCATCTGGCGCCTTCTGAATATAACTTGTACAACTATAAATAACCACATGCAAATGTGCTGTCTTTCAGAAACGTGTGTTCCTCAAATTATTTAAGATAAATTATTTCTTCTACTCTTTCCAAGTGCTTCTGCCATGTAGTCCTGTTCTTTTGTTCATATTCTTATGAATTATTGGAGAAAAAGAAGCGATCATTATGAGCTCTAAGAAGCAAAAAAAATAACAATAAAATTGGAAAACTGAAAAATCCCTTTGGGCACATGAAATCAGTGACTTCAGGTTTGTTTTTGTTTTTCTTCAGTATGTTTCAGCATCTGAAGTAGCCATTTCAAGTCTCACTGTGATGAACTACAGTTTCATACTGTAGTACATCAAAGCACACTATGGAACTTTTTAGTGCACAGTAGCAAGGTCCACATGGCCATTTAGTATGTGGCAGGCTAGTGTGCTATACATTCACACTCTGGCTTGCTGCTCGCCAAATTGCCATGCAGACAGGCCCTAAGAGATCATACATGCATGGCATCAAAAATAGAATACATTTAGGATTTGTCCACACGAACACTTAGTTCATGGCAAGCCAGGGTGTGAATCTGCTGCCCTAACCTGCCATGCACGAACTGTCTCTGTGGACCCTGCTGGCATGCACTACAAGTTCCATAGTGCACTTTTCATCTATTCGCGTTTGATCTACCCTGCTTTAAAAGTGAACTGCAGAACTTGTAGTGCACATGAGCAGGGTCCACATGAACAGTGTGCAGATGGCAAGTGCATTGTACATTCACACCCAGCTTGCCATGAACTAAGTGTTCTTGTATACAAGCTGTAGAGTCTGAAAGGCTAGGACCAGCCTTAACCCTGACCTCTTTTTCTTTGGAAGATCTATTTCCAGAAAAGGGCCTGATCCTGCAACTCTTGCTCACCTAAGTAGTCATTATATACCTAATAGAACTAGTGATTTTAGGGCTAGTCACATAGCCATGACTACTTTTATGTGAAGAAAGGTTGCTGTGTCAAGTCCTTAATTCGGTTTAATAATGGAGCTGTTTTTAAAGATAATGAAAATGGGTCATGGTTTTATTTTTTACAGTACCTTTTTATTTTGTTTTTTTTAAGTTAGTGCGCTAAGTTAAGTAAAAAATACCGCACTCAGAGACATCTTTTAGACTATTGACTTTTTTCATGGAGGATTTTATATCCATAATGAATGGGTTGCATCCATCTACAGTACACAGCTTCTTTATATACATGACAGCTCTTTCATGGTCAATACTCTTCATCTAATAAGTACTATACAAATACCATTTAATTCAATAGAGGAACATTCTTCAGTTCTACTTTTTCAGAAGTGATGTGGGGAATCAATTATTTTTTATATAACTGTATAATTGTTAGTCTGCATTTCAATTAAGTAAAAGGCCTCTCCCATTGTCTTCTAAGATGTACCACAGTTGAAAAGCCAACATAAGATATGCTTCAATGAGATACCAGTTATGTTCCTATTTGTAATGGCCATGTTTTGGTTTACTGTTAAGCTATGAGTAACTTCAAAGTTTCAAGAGAATTGAATCTTGTCACTTTTAAGAGTCTATCCAAGATCCACCTTTCTGTGCAGGCTTATGTGGAATAGCTGTGAGATCACGGTAGGGATGGATAGTTTTTGCCACCATGGGAAGAAAATGTGATGCCTCATTTCCGTGTTGTGCACCTATGCTTCAATTCAGCAAGGTACTTAAATACATGCCTAGCTTCAAGTATGTAAGTAGTCCTTTTACTTCAATGGCACTACTCACCTGTTAAATAGGCATGTTGCTGAACGGGGAACATAGGAAACTACAGTATGAAGTTCATTAGAAATGGTTAAGATTAGCATTTCAGCCAAAGATTATTTATTCCTCACAAATGCTAAATTACTGTTTTTAGTTTGATATCTGGTGTTAGTAGCTGCAATAATAAAACAAAAAAGTCCGTACGTACACTCAAAGTTAAAAATGCCTGTAATTACAGAAACACGGTTTAGCGAGCGGGCGCAGGTGCGCGCACCCACACTATATCTTCACAGCACAGTTAGCTTGAGTTATAACTAACTCTCTCTTCCCATCCACGTGCAAAAATGTCAAATTCAAGTTAAGTGGTGCTTTAAATTTAAGCTTAAGCTATGGCTATGATACAGTTCAAGTTGTGTCATAAGTTATGTCACTCCGGTTTGAATTAGCCACCCTCCTGAGTGACATAATTTATGCCGATTTAAGTACCTGTGTGGACAGCACTGTCAGTGGGAGAGCGTCTCTTGCCAACACAGCTACCACCGCTCAGGGGGGCCTGGAGTAATTAAGCAGCTGGGAGAGCTCTCTCCTGTCAGCTTAGAGCACCTCCACAGAACTCACAGTGACACCACTGTACACTCTCTAGTGAAGCCATAGCCTCTGATGGCTCGTCACTATAGGTTTGGGCTGAAACATGAGCTAGTAATGCAATGGGGATGCAGCACCAGCTGAAGTTACAACTCATCCATAGCTAATCCAATCACTGTGTGTAACAGAGTCTTGTGAGAGTGTCCACACTTCAAAACTAGAGCTAGGTTAGCTTGAGTGCAATTAACTTGACTGTGCTAACTTGAACTGTATTGCATAAGATGTATTTCCGATATAGCATACTAGTCTGAGTCTACGTTTTCAATATGCTTTTGTTAACAAACATCAGAAATTAACTCTTAGATTCATTGGTATCGTATTTACCCAAAATGTCTTCAGATATAGTACATTGGTACCCTTCACTTAAGGGCTCTCTTCAGTTACCATTGCAAGGCCCCCAATCTTGCAAAGAATTGTTCATGTGTCCCACTGAACACGTGTAACTCTTTGCAGGTTCAGGGCCTTAGTTTGTATATATGGCTTGGACTTGTCTAATTGTCCTATAAAGGAGTGAGAATTGTGAGATACTAATAGGATTTTTTTGTCCACTAGGCATGAAGTTGTATGAAAATGCTATGCTGATTGCTGCAAAGGATATTTATGAGGAGGTCCTTCTGTACCAGAACTTAAAAATTTTATACCGATTTGGTATTTAGCCAAAAAAAGCTGTCTTCAGAATTTTACAAACATACATTAATTTAAATGAGTTCTAAGTATCAAAACTTCTGTAACAAAGTAAATCTCCAAATAACAATGATCTTTGTATGGCTGTATGTTGGTAGCTTTGATCTGAAGCCATGTGTTAGCAATAGTTTATTGTGGGAAGAATGTAAAGTTCAGAAGCAGTTCTGAGCTGTAGATTTAATATAATTAAATGTCTGGAATTCAGGGTTTTTTGGTTTTTGTTATTTTTAAGCCTCAGCTTATCTATGCAAAATAAATATTGTAAGTACCTTTATAAATATCTCAACTTTTTTAAAAAAAGTTTACTTCTGCCTCTTCATTTAACTTACTCAGAGATATCTCTGAATACTATTCTGTATAATTCTACCTATCTGAGTCCTGCCCATACTACTTTGGGTCAAAGGGCCCTGACAAGGAGCAGAATCAATGTGATTTGGCTTTGTTTGGAGCAAGGGAGGATACATGGCACTTGCAAAGGGGTCCTTGCACTCTGCATGCCATGGACCATAGAGCTCATATGGGCTCTGTACATCCCATTATGAAGAGAAAGTTACATGTATTGAGGAAGGATCAGTGGCTCTGCAATTACAGAACCATTGGCCATTCCCTGCGTGTGTCCACGAGGCAATGGTTACCAAGGGGTACATAACCAGAATGAAGGCAACTGCTGCACCAAAATCTTGGTGCATCTCTGCAACCACTTTGTAAAGGGGCCTTTCCAGTTGGCCGTGGTGAAGCTTCCATGAGCATATCTTAGATACTCATGCAACACAACTGCAAGCCTTAGGCAGCAGGGGGTGTATTCAATTTGTTGATATCTTTAAGTATGATGGGGCAGTTTTTTTTTTCTTGCAAATCTATGTTGTTGTATGTTGACATCATAATAATGGAGGTTGCTGTAAATGGAATGCCTGGAACCAATTCAAGAGCCTTGAGATATATTGTCAGGAGCTTGCATGTTCAAACTTACTTGAGAGGCCAGTGCTACCAAATGGTAGATGCTAACTCTCAATCATAGTACATCTGACTCTCTCTTTCTCCTTAGTGTCCTGGGTTTCAGTCTTGCAAATGTGATGACTGCTATCTAGGCAGACAATGAGGGACTGAACTAGGGACATCCAGAGCTAAAACCATGGGTGTCAACATCTTGAATCAAAAAGCCGGGCTCTCAACAGATGTGTTGGAGAATCACATCCTTTATAGATAAGGCATATAGGGAGACACGACATCCACTGACCAGTGGATTACATGAAAATCTAAGCTTTACTTTTTCAGTAGCTTTGGCATCACTGCTTTCAGAACATTGTGTTTGTGCAAGGCAATACATTGCTTATTCATGAGATTTAAGATCTCTAAGCTCCCTGCATCCTCTCTCCTTCCTTTGATATTGGTAGCAACTGAGGGCACTCAGTACACTTTGTTGTCTTGTCTGTTTTAAAGCATGTCCCAAATTCTCAGTGGAATTCATGGGGATGTACCCTGGATGCACTTAAGTGCTCAGAGCAAGGGCTAGCTAGATTGCCACTGCCACTCTCCCTTAGCCCTCTTCCCATGGTCCTATGTATTCGTTACATTGTTCATTTTGTCAAAGCCCTTTGGTTTCGTTCACTAAAAATCTGTATACCATTTGAACATAAAATTCAAATTTATATTAAATGCTGCCTCCCCCCATCCCACATTTGTTTGCTCATTTTTAATTGCACTGATGTTGAATATTCAGATCTGACTCCTTGTTGGTTGGTTGGTTTTTTTTAGTGTGTGGGATGGATGTTCTATTTGCTTCGTAAATTACTCGTAAAACTCTTTTTATAAAGATAATAAAATGGCCTAGAGGTTTTTCATGTTGGATCATGTTTTTAATTACACCCTCTTTTCCTCCTGGGGCTGTCTTTCTAATATCCGTAGCCTACAATTACTGCTCATATCCTATTGTATGGTGCTGTATTACAGCAGTGACCAAAGAGCCATGGCAATTCAAAGCGATGACATCTACTAGCCAGGATGAATAAGTATTTACAGTGTCCCTGTCGGGTCTACCAAATTAATTTCTTTGTCCCAGTTTTCTTAAATGCGTGTTAACTCTCTGGCCACCTGAAGACACTTCTGGGCAGCTAAGCCAGTGGAAATGATGATGAGCTGGCTAAAGGCATGTACATCTCAAGAATCGTTCCCAACCAGAGCTTTTGTTTTGTTGTCACCCTGTCCTCTACCTTCCATAATATATGTGCTTTAGGTCTCAACACCCTCCTGTTAACACCTCTGTTCCCACCCACCTACACTGTTCCTGTACTGCTTCAATTCCTACTTACTTAAAATATGACAGATCTCAGAAATATCTGATATTTGCATCCTAAAAAAGTGTCTCACTAAATATGGTTCAATACATTTTGGTTTTTTTAAAATATTCCAAAGCCCCCAATTTAAGGTAAAAATACATACCATGATTGACGGCAATATAACATGCATCCCTTTCATGCTATTTGCCAGCTAACATCCCTTACATGATGCTGAAGATTCACTCCAATATCAAAACCATTTCTAGATTCAATTTAAAAAGCACTAGATTATTAGAAGGAAAAGGTATGCTCTTCTCCATATTCCACATGCTTTGTTGCCATATCACACACTTCAGCACACTAGTTAGTAATTGAATATGCTACATAATTTCATTGAACTTTATAATTGGAAATTAACAAAAGCACTTAAAGTCCATATATCTATATTTTATATTTTAACTTGGAACAGCTACTGAAAGAGTAGGTATTCATCAATTCACCTTGAACCTTGCAGAATGCTATATTAATTACTAAATGGCACACGTGCACATTTCGTCTTTCTTATCCATGAGAGAGAATTCATCTGATAGTAAGAATGGAATTATTGTCTTTGAAGCATTGTGACCAGTTTGATTTCCCTCCTGATGTTTTAAGTCACTGGAATGTCCATACCACAACCTCTGTTTCGTTTCCCTGTTGAAAGTGCTCTATTTTTTTCTATTTTTAATATTTCTGCTTATTTTGATTTAACCTCTTATTCCTGTTACTTCTCAGTTTAATGAACACTTACAACCTATTTCCTTATTGTAAGGGACCACAACAAAGTCCTACCCATATGGAACAAGCCTGCTTTTCAGATTAATTGCATCTTTTGCTTGCTTAAATTCTGACATAATGAAACTGGCTTAGTCTAAAGTGTGGGATGGAGTGGAGAGTATGCCTCCTTCGTTTTGTTTTTAGTTCAGAAACCTATCTTTCTTCCTCTTCTATTTTTGGAGCTTAGTAACACATTTTAATAATCATAATAAATCTACAAGCTGGCTTGTGAAGTGACATTATCACAAAGAACATATGGATCATTGTGAAATATCTCCTTGAATTTCTGTGGGTGTGAATTCATCTAGAGTTGTACCTATTCTGTGCATTACAAAAATAATTCTTCTGTTCAGTGTGAAGTTTAATTTTTAAACAAATTAATGTAAAGGAAAACTTTTTTTTTTTTAGTTTTGTAACTTTTCACACGCCACTCTCAAGATCAAATTTATGCAGATCACTTTGTAAAGAATCTATGCCTCCCTCCTGGTTTTATGGGCTTACTTTATTTGTGGGTGGGGAGCATAGTTAAGTACAGTAGAGTGTAAAATTATGTGCAAAAAGAAATGTAAGTTGACTACTAGGAAAGAAATTATCATTCCTGTTTATAAAATGGTATCTACAATCTAACCTTTTACTTTTCAGGCTTTTTTCACCAACACACACATTTTCACTTATGTACAAAAGCCCTTTTGTCTATGTGCCACTTCAGCTGTTGATTAATTATTGATTTCTCTTGAGTCACAATATTCATGATGCTGCTAAAGAACAAAATTCTTTATTTTATTTTTCAAAACGAGTGTTACTCTGTGTGGAGTTCCTTGTTTCTCCCTGACATTATCAAAATGATACTGGACAGGAAAATAACTGTAATTAAAAGACTAACTCTGGCTTGCATCCAAATGGAATAGTCTTGTGAAATATCAGATAAAGCATTGAAGTAAGCAAGAAGAAGCCCTGTAGGTGAAACATTATTTATAATATAAGTTTTCTTCTTTAATAATATTGGGTGGAGAAATATTTCTAGTAAAATACTTTGTATTTCTGTTAAGCTTTTACCTTATCTCAGACAGCCTTTCAAAAATTAATCAGGCCTTATAAACCTCTTGTGAGCAAAACAGTTGACGATCACCTCCTTTTTATAGAATATGTAAACTTGAGAGGAGAGAAGTTCAGGCTAAAAATTTTCCAACTTGAGAGTCTAAATGTAGACATCTAAATGTAAGTGAGATATGGAAAATATTTATATGGATTTTGGCTTCCAAATTTAAAAATTATGGCTTAAATAATTCAGTATTTTCTATAGTCAATTTGTTGATCTGATGTAGTTTTCTCAGGTTGTCCATGAATAGATTATGACCAACAATTTCAAAAGACAAGTGGTTTTTCACTGCCTTAGTCTGTGACTGCCCAACTTGAGAAAACATATTCAGGAGATGGGTATTAAATCCATTTTTTGAATATCTGGCCCCTTTATGTTGTAGCAAGTTGGGCATTTAAAGATTGAGCTGTCCAAAATTGCTAGTCACTCCAGAAATTCTAGGTCCAGCAGATTTTTTACTACTTTTGCAGTGAATTGATTTCATGACCGTAATGGCCCAATGAGAAGTTTAACTATTTGAAGCTGGGTACTATCTTAAGTGTTCGGTATTCATAATAACAGTGAGAGCTTAGTGATTTGTTTTTTTGAATAGTATAATTTTTGTTTTCTGAATGTTCAATGTAAGGTAAGCACTCTGGTACAAATTTGCTGGTTTGCACATAAGCACACATATTCATAAAATATAAGCTCCAGCCTTGTGTGAGAGAGAAACTGATCACACCAACATTAACAGAAAAGTTAGGAAAAAAGAGGTATAAACGTGGTCTGATTTTTGAATGGCGATTCAGATTTACCAACAACTTCACAAATACTGTTTCTAGCTATTCCCTGAGTTCCAGTCTAAAAATACTAGTCAGTGGAAAAGCCAGGGAGCGAACTCAGGAATCCTAGACTGCAGTCATGTATGGTAGCCTCTCATTTAATGTTTGGAACAAGTCCAAAACTAATCAGAGATGCATGAGAGATTTGTAAGATTGTGTGCAGAGAATTGTAGAACTTTGTGTTGGATAGTAAACCATGATTAGCTTAATTAGCACAAACAATATATTAATACAGCATTTGCCATACTAGATCAAAGCCTGTGGTCTATCTAATACAATATCTTGGGTCCGTCAGTGGCTGATACCAGATGCGTCGGAGGAAGGTTTAAGAACTCCATAGTAGCAGATGGGGGGAGGGGCAAATCTCCTCCCATGTCTCTAATAGAGACTGCTTTAAGCACTGAATCACAAGGGTTTAATATTCCTTCCAAATTTTTGTTGGCACTAATTATGATAACTCTGGATGTTGCAATCTTTAAATGTCCAATCCCTTTTCTGAGTTTTGTTAAGTTCTTCGCCTCAATGATGTCCTTCATCAATTGATTACACAGTCTGACGTTGTATGAAAAAAATTCTTTTCAGTTTTGAATTTATCACCTTTAATTGCATTGAATGTCCTCTTGTTCTTGTATCAGTTGAGTTTTGTGAGGGAAGTCACCAAAATTCCTTGACTTGCTTAAGTCCAAACTCATTTATATCACTTTTGGACTGTATAAATCCCTCTTTGTTCATAGTCCAGGTGTATGGGAAGCAAATACAAGACCCAGAAGTGACCTTAGTTTAAATGAGAATTGTGGAATAGTTTAAAAAGAAGCTCCTGAATTATTACATGTACATGATAATGTGAAAATCAGACCCCTAATGGACAACATCTTTAAAATATCGTTTTGGTGAAGAAGGAGGTGCTATTTGATGTCTGCAAATGGAATGCAACTTTTCCCTGTACTGAACTTCATAAATGTTTTCACAGAAATTAAATAAACTGTTTGACAATCAATTGCATGATAAGATTTTAGAGAAGGATTGTTTGTTTGTTAAAACTGCAAATAGCATGCAACCTTATTGGCATAAATGGGAAAACTCTCAGTTGAAATAATTATCATGGGTTGATCACAAATGCTTCACATGTCCTTACAGATGGATGATAAATACTGATTCTTTGGGGAGCACTTATTTTTCTTAATCTTTTACATTGGGGGGGAAAAAAACAATAAGAATTTATATTAAAGGTGTCCTTCCTGTCTCCCTCTCCCCTCTGAATCTCACTCAAACTTGAGTTTCCGTTCTTGGAAAGTAAAGTACCTGTTAGGCTTTACACTTCTTGATGGAGTTAGACCAGCAGTTATCAAACTCTGGGTTGGGACCTCAAAGTGGGTGGCAACTCCTTTTCAATGGGATCGCCAGGGCTGGTGTTAGACTTGCTGGGTTCTGGGGGTGAAGCCAAAGCCCAATGGCTTCAGCCGAGGGTGGCAGAGCTCAGGTTACAGGTCTGCTACCTGGGGCTGAAGCCCTTTGGGCTTCAGCTTTGGCCTCCCTGCCTGGGGCAGTGGGGTGCAGGTTTTGGCTTTGCCCCCCCCCCCCTCCCTGCATGCCCAGGCCGGCGTGGCTAAGGCAAACTCAGGCTTTGGTCCCCCTCCTGGGGTTGTGTAGTAATTTTTGTTAGAAGAGGAATGCAGTGCTAAGAAGTTTGAGAACCCTTACGTTAGACTATTTCTTTAGCTTTTATATTATGAAGATGTTTGGAAAAGTGACTGTAGAACTGAGAATTAGGACCCAAATGTGGAACTTTGCTCACCAGCGTGAGCACTTACCCTTACACGGAGTCTCATGGAGTTCATGGAGCTACAGACATGAGTAAGGGCTCACCAATATGAGTAAGTATTCCATAATCAGACTAGTTCTAAAGACTGCTCTTTGAACACCAACCCTAGCGCAAACTAAGCAACATCCCAAAGTTTAGCGCTAGCTAAGTGGTTTCAGCTATGTACAGTATTATAAAGCAAAGTTGCATTCCTCCTCTGAGCCACATGTTGCAAATTTGTACTTAATGAGTTTTCATTCTAGGTATCCTGGGTTCAGTCAGTGGTTGTTTATACTGGCAGTGTCTTGGAATCTTTCCTACCCCAGACTTTGTTTAACATAACTTCGTCAGGAATCTGTTTGTTTGTTTTTGGTTATTTCCAGCTTTATGCAAGACTGTGTGTAGCCTTCTTGATTCTACTTTATCTGAGCTGAGCTACAGTTTTTCAGTCCCAGTTCTGTTCTCAGCAAGTTCACTTTTGTTTGATTATGGTTTCAGGGAACAGCTCTCATTGCAAACAGTGCAGTGGATTGGCATGCTAGGAATAAGGAGGATGAATTAAAATCAAAACATTATTTCTCTTGGCTGTCTATGAATTATTTCACTTCTGTGATTTCCCCCTCACCCCCCAGTTCATATATAAATTTAAATTAAAATGAGACCAACATGAATTATTTTGAACTGGAGCCTTACGTCTTCAGAGTCCATTTCATTGACACAAAGGGGGCAGTTTTATGGTGACCCACAGAAGATATTTTCTTTACACACACAGCTCTTAATGAGCCCATAAAAGGAGATGTTGCTTCAGCATTTGCCTGAAACATAAGCTGCTGCTTCATTTTATTTCCTTTTTCTTTCTCCCAAATTAGTGACACATTTCAAGTAGAAGTTCAACAGTGAACGAGGAAGGATTCATCCCTCATGTTACAGAACAAGTGACATCCAGCTGACCCTTTTTTGTATTAGGGTAGTGAAGGCTCTTTCCTGGTAACTTGGTCTATTGCAAATGCACCATCTTCAAGACTCTTACAGTAAGGGCTGAGGTAGAGCTTTCTGCACTGAAGTTGGGCCTCTTCTAATCTGGATCCAGATGCATATTTGCAGCACATACTAAAATGAGGAGGCATTTGGTGGGTCCAGGATTTTGTTTTATCCCCTTGTAGAGTTAGGTGTCAAGTATGGTGTCATAAATATAAAGGGAAGGGTAAACACCTTTAAAATCCCTCCGGGCCAGAGGAAAAACCCTTTCACCTGTAAAGGGTTAAGAAGCTAGGATAACCTCGCTGGCACCTGACCAAAATGACCAATGAGGAGACAAGATACTTTCAAAAGCTGGGGGGAGGGAGAAACAAAGCCTCTCTCTCTGTCTTTGTGATGCTTTTGCCGGGAACAGAGGAGGAATGGAGTCTTAGAACTTAGTAAGTAATCTAGCTAGATATGCGTTAGATTCCATTTGTTTAAATGGCTGAGAAAATAAGCTGTGCTGAATGGAGTGGATATTCCTGTTTTTGTGTCTTTTTGTAACTTAAGGTTTTGCCCAGAGGGATTCTCTATGTTTTGGATCTAATTACCCTTTAAGGTATTTACCATCCTGATTTTACAGAGGTGATTCTTTTTATTTTTTCTTCTATTAAAATTCTTCTTTTAAGAAACTGAATGCTTTTTTCATTGTTCTTGAGATCCAAGGGTGTGGGTCTGTGTTCACCTATGCAAATTGGTGAGGATTTTTATCAAACCTTCCCCAGGAAAAGGGGGGGTAACGTTTGGAAGAATTTTTGGGGGGAAAGACATTTCCAAACGGACTCTTTCCTAATAAAATAATACCGGTTAGACATTTGGTGGTGGCAGTGAAAGTCCAAGGGCAAAAGTTAAATAGTTTGTACCTTGGGGAAGTTTTAACCTAAGCTGGTAAAAGTAAGCTTAGGAGGTTTTCATGCAGGTCCCCACATCTGTACCCTAGAGTTCAGAGTGGGGAAGGAACCTTGACATATGGTATTGGAATCCAGATTGAATTATTGAACCAACCACAAATTCCTCACATGAAAATAGGAGTGTTCACTGCTAATGGTGCAAAGTAATTAGTGGAGGTGTGTTCTCCATTTTCACAAATTAAATGATCCCCGCTGTTGCTTGGATTTATGCTACAAACAGTACTTCACTCATAAGGATCCCTCATACCACCGTGGCAAACACTTTTTTGCCTTGGCCAAACAAATAATTCAATTGTGGTGCTACTGAGATGAGGGGGTGGGAGAGAGGGGAGGCGGATTTGGCTATACTCTGTCACCTCAGTTGAGGACATTAAGCCGGTTGTATTAAGGGGAGACTGAAAAAAATTAACTTCAAACAGCCACACTCAGATCAATTCCCTGGCTTCTCCCCTACCATTCCCAATATTTCCAGCAGCCTGGGTACTTTGAGTGTGCTCTGGTGTGGGAAATAACATTAAAGTAGAAGGTCCTCACTCAAAGACACTGAAGTCAGTCTCAATGCTCTGAAACCATAGGTGCTGACTCTGGGGGGAAAATGGTGCATGGGGGGGAAAATGGTGGATACTGAGCAGCAACCAGCAGCCCTCCATCAGTTCCTCCCCAACCCCCAGTACCTCTCACCCACTGGCAGGCCCTGTGGATCAGCGTCTCCCCTTCCCTCCCTGCGCCTCCTGCCACCTGTGAACAGCTGTTCTGAGGGGTGCAGGAAGCTGGGGGGAGGAGCAAGGCACACTTGGTGGAGGAGGTGGAACTGGATGGAAAGAGGTGGGATGGGGCCTTGGGGGAAGGGGTGAGTGGGGCGGGGCCTGGGATAGATCCAGGGTGGAGCATCCCCAGGTGCTTTGGAAAGTCAGCACCTGTGTCTGAAACCACTCCCAGTGAAATCAGTCAGAACTCCAGTGCAGTGTGTGTCACCAGGGCTTCAGCACTTCCTGAATCTGATCTCAGAGTGTTCAGCACCCCAGTTCACAGTGAGCTTCCTGCAGTGAGTCTGCTTGGATGGGACAGCTGAGGAAGCCTTGCACTCCCCCAAAGGGCCATACACCAACTTCGCAGTCAGCAGTGACTCTGAGCCAGCACTGTAAAACAGAAGGATTTATTAGTCGATGGGAACACAGCACTAGACCAGATCTTGTTAGTACGGAAAGCAGGAAGTTACAGCAAATTCCATCTTGGGGAGATACAGAATCCTGGGCTCTACCCCTGAGTCCCGAAGCAGGAGACTAACCGGTTCCCACCAGCCTCAGTCATGCCTAGCTGCCCTGCCTCCAGGATTTGTGTCTTTCCTGGGTAAACAGGTTGTGACAGGTTCGGTCACCTGAGGTGCTGATATTACCTCTAAGTCCGTTTTCCACTGCCAGCTTGGGACTCCAGAACCCTTCCTTGTTGAGCCAGACACGCTAGTCTGCTGCAACACAGACCCAGGTCTGGTCCATGCCCCCGAAGCTGCAGGCTTTAACCAAAAACTGCTCAGCAAATCACCTGTCTCCAGGACCCAGACACCCAGCTCCCAATGGGATCCAACCCCCAAATAAATCAGTTTTACTCTGTATAAAGCTTATACAAGGTAAACTCATAAATTGACCACCCTGTATAACACTCATAGAGAGAGATGCACAGCTGTTTGCTCCTCCAGGTACTAATCACTTACTCTGGGTAAATTAATAAAACTGATTTTATTAAGTATAAAAAGTAGGATTTAAGTGGTTTCAAGTAACATACAGACCAAAGTAAGATACCAAGCAAAATAAAACAAAACACGCAAGTCTAAGCCTAATACATTAAGAAACTGAATACAGGTAAATGTCACCCTCAGATGTTCCAATAAGCTTCTTTCACAGACTAGACTCCTTTCTAGTCTGGGTCCAATCCTTTCCCCTGGTACAGTTCTTGTTCTAGCTGAGGTGGTAACTAGGGGATTTCTCATGACTGGCAGCCCTCTTTGTTCTCTTCCACCCCCTTTTATAAATTTGGCACAAGGTGGGAATCTTGTCTCTCGGGTCCCCACCCCTCCTTCTAAACGGAAAAACACCAGGTTTAAGATGGACTCCAGTACCAGGTGACATGGTCACATGTCCTGTGAGACCCCAAGCCTCCATTCTTTCTGGCATGACTCAGGAACACAGGAAGGCTTACAAGTCAACAGAGCCATTTACAACCAATTGTTCTAGTTAATGGGAGCTATCAAGATCCTAAGCCACCATTAATATCCCACACTTTGCATAATTACAATAGGACTTCAGAGTAATACTTCATGTTGCTAGCTTCAGATCCAAGAATGATACGTTCATACAAATAGGATGAACACACTCAGGAGATTATAAGCTTTTTAATGATATCTTATCAGAGACCTTTTTTATAAAGCATATTCCAGTTACATTATATTCACATTTATAAGCATATTTTCATAAAACATATGGAGTGCAATGTCACACAGGTCACCTGGTCTCTTTGTTCTTCAAAACCTTCGGCTTGCTTCTTGCAGAGGAGAGGGCCAGGATACAATGTGTCAGTCATTCTCTGTGCTCAGGCAACCAGGCCGCAGTCCCAGCTGCCCTCTAGGGGTTTCTGCAACAATCACAAGCCCTTAATTCAACACCTAGATATGTGAGAAATACGTAGGGGAAAACTGAAGTGCACACAGTATTCAGAGAAAACATTATGAACATTCTCACTTCATCACACAGTGTTTGTCTTTCTCCTCCTAACTACTAGGACTTGAGTAGAAGGAGGGCAATCCTCTGTTTTCCACCTGATGCTCATCTTTCCAATCAACTTCTTGAGTAGCCACCATTTCACCACCCTCAACCACTTCAAGTTCTTCTCTATGAATGGCTGAACCTGCTCCCTAGCCTCTCTGACTTTGACAATGCTTCCCTATCTGGTCATCCATGGTCCCTATTCTTTGGGCTCTGTTAGGTTTTATAAACTTAAAGATAAGTTCTCACGCAGCAACTGTGTGATTTGCAGGTAGATATTCCTAGTAGGCAGGTAGCCAGTGCTGAACAAATGATGTGGCCCCTGCTTCGCTACAACTGGTTATAGCCACTCCATGTTAAAGCTCTTCCTTATGTATATGTGTGGCAATGGCTGTTGTGGAAGGTGCTAATGGGTCTGACACTATTCCTGATGAGTATGGCTTAATACTGTAAAAAAGTTAGTGATAGCTTCAGAAGATTGATTCAAATATGTGGCTCTCACTAGATGGTGCTGCAGGTGTGGTTAAAGGGAAAATTTACTTATCGTAATATTTGTTTTATTGATCACAACAGCGTACATAGTTATGATAACCTAGGATAAGGTAGGGTTTTACTTACTCTCTCCCCCTTTAAAATCCTTAAACATCCCTGTCCTCTGGGATGTTCCCATCAAATATGGATACCTTTTATTCCGCGCTCCCCTACATTCACTGAACACATCTTTGTAGCCTTTCTTTAAAGGAGAGGGTGCGAGTACCATCAAAATAGTAACTTAATTTTTTAAATTGTTGTGCGCACACACAAGAATCCGCCACCCTCTGCTAAACAAGAGACTAAAAGCTCTAAGAGAATTTCCTTTCCTAAATCCTCTTTCCATTTATTTGTGTAATTACAGTTGTCTTCCATATTCATTTTAATAAGTTTAGCGTATAGTCATAAAATTATGCCTTTAGTGCTTCTAGAATTTATCGCCTTGTCAGTCTGGGACTGGTCTATTGAATCCCTCTATTTTCAGAGGGGGGTGAAATGTTTAAATTGTATATAAGTAAATATTGGCATCTTATCAACATTGGGCAATATATTTGCATCATCACTTTCTCCCCTTTAATTAACAGGCTAGGAAAAAATAGAGAAGTTTCCCCCCACTCCTCATTTTTATAAGAATTGAGATCAGTGTTGCCTAGAGGAAGTTGAAATTATATCTAATTGTTATTCTTCTAAAAGCTTGGCACATGTTTCTATTGCAAGTGTGGTTTGTTTTGTTTTTTGTTTTTTGTTTTTAAAGAATGTAATATATAGGAATATGATCACTTTTACCCATATGATTCTAGCCATCCAGGTTAGTGATATCATGTCCATATTATCATATATAAGTCTTTTCCTTATAGGCACACTATGTGCCTAATCCTATAATTGTTGCAAATGGGAGGTAATATGCCCTACTATATTTTATCAGGTGTTTTTGCCCAACAGAATCAGAACCAGATTCTGAACTGGTGTAAACTGGCATAGCTACGTTGATCTTTTTGCTAATTCACACGAGATGAGAAACTAGCTCTCTGTTTTTCATAGTAAATATATTTGAACACTTATGTCAAGTACTAGTATTTAAGATTTTGTTACAATTGACACCAAAAGCCTGTGACTTCTCTTTACATTCCTAATACAAAGCATAGGGATGAGGAGGTCCATAATTCTCATTTAAAATCTCCTCTCATTGCACAACTTGGTTTTCTAGACTTGCATTTATTCACAAAATACCATATTTTCTGATAGATTGATTGTGTGCAAAATGTTCCATGGCCGCTGGAAATATGATCAGTGATGAGGGTGGTCTTCCTGGTACCTCTCTGGAGGTCAATGGGTTCTGAGTAACTTATTAAATTTGTCATAATCTATAAGGTTTTATGAAGAGATTTCCCCACACACACACACCCCATATGTACACATTGAAAGGATTCTAGAAACAGATAGCTTGGATCTTTAAAGAAAACAGAATTTTTTTAAGATGCTGGTAACTGGAACAATGTGGTCTGTGTACTGATTTAATTCCATGATGGGGGGTGGGGGGGGGAGAATCCTGGCTTCACTGAAGTAAAGGGAAGTTTTGCCTTTGACTTCAGTAAGCCTTGGATTTCATCCTAGGAATTTCTTTTCCAAGATCCTCAGCCTGGATTTGTTAAAACAGTCAACCAAACAGTTTAATTATATCTGTGTAAAACATAATTTTAGTCCAGTATAAAACAGCTTAAGATGGAATTCCGTAAACTTACTGTTACACTTGAAAGCTGAAGGTACCTGAGAGTTGAAAGTGAGACTGATAGCCATGGCTCAAAGTTCTTAAAGTTCAAGTTTAAGGACCTTCATATACTATGGAATTTTTGTTAACCATGTATCTGTGTGGTAATTTTAAATTTAAATCTTAATGTAATAGGTTACAATATGCAAAGAGGCTATTACCACATATACATCATTTTCCGAGGCAATAAATGAGGGGATTCCAGAAAGACTTTTACTACCTCTTAGTGTAGGACTTTATCCAGGAAAAATACTCTGTGGTGCAACTTGAGAACTCTCATTCCTGCTGAAATAAATACATTTCCTCTTGTAAAACTCGGAGTCACTTACATCAGGTCAGATAAAGAATAAGAAGATTCCCAAACTAGTTACAGAAGAGAAATGTAATAAGTCACTTTTTGCCAGTGTCAAATATTCACATGGGCTATAAATTGGAGAAAATTATTTTTCCCTTAATGTATCCAACTGGATCAGATTTCTCAGATGAAATCCATTTTCTGTCTGTAAAATCAATTGAAAATAGCTTGTGCTGATTTTGGCAGACTCTTCTGATTATATGGGGATTGGCTCAACCAGTCCAGGCATAAAAGAGAAATATCATGTGACTTGCCAAATCCTGACCTATGAGCACAAAGATTGGAACTTAACTGCCATTGACCTTAGCCTGAAAAAGTTCAGTTACCCAGTGAGCAAAATAGTTCAGAAAAAGCTTTGAGTCAGTTCAGGCACAAAATTGAAGCAAGCTACTACTAATTTAAGAATAGTCTCAACTTTAATGAGAACTAATTTTGAGTACTATTATTTTTGAGTTACAGCCTATATAAACTCAGTAGTGATGAGAATTAGACAAAAAGTCAATGTTCATTGATGAGCTTATATACTTAGAAAATGATCTACACAAGCCTATTTAATCTGGCACATCACCACTTCCTTAAAATGTTTTCTGCTTCAGAATCCTGAAATCCTTTTTGCTTACCTGGTTTCTTGGAGCAGAAGTGAATCTGATAGAATCCATTCAATTTCAGCTATCTTCTATGAATAAATTGGCCAAATGCCTTTGGACTTATTCTGAGATGGACTTAAGGATCCAGAAAAATGTGTGCAGTGGATGGGAGGTGGTGGAGGAAATGTGGTGTTTGTTTGTTTGTTTGTTTTGCACGGTATCTAGAAAGCTCTTTTTTAAAAAAATAAAAAAATCTATGCTTTTGGCTTTAGTTAGTCTTCAGTATACAGCTTATGAGTCAAGCCTAGACTACTTATATAATTTCTAAAGTTTTAGTTTATTTTTCATTATAGAAGGATACACTAGGCCTTCTCAGATCTATAAAAGTGCACTGGTTAGAAAAAGGTTCTCTTGGTTCTCTTAGGTTCTCTTGCAGTCAGACATATTATTTCAGTGGTAGAAAAACAAAGCATGAGGATACATGGCATGTGTCAATAGGGTATGTGGGTGCAGCCTTAGATGACAGATACAGTAGGGCATGTTTTCAATGTCTTCTGTGGGGAATTAAGTGTCCAGGATTCATTAATAGGGATTGCACACCATCAGTATCTGCTCATGTACTATGGAGAATACGCAGCACTCCTCTGTCTTAAAGTGGTTGGGAGGCGGGTGAAGTAATGGCATTACAAATGGAGGCTTATCTCACAATTAAAATGGATTTATGGAAGCCTCAAATAAGGGCTGCTCAGCAGGCTTAAAATGGAAACTTTGATAACTGACAGCCAAATTTTATAATGGTAAGATTATATGGCATCTAGGGGCTGGACCCTTGCTGTGTAGCAGTCTTTAGGAATCTGGTTTGCCTTGAGTTTTTTAGACAGAGAAACATTTCTCCCCTCTCCATCTTTCATATATGATGTCTATAGCTATATGAAGTCAATAACTGAATTGTCAGTGACTACTTCTCTGAAGCCAAAAAGCGTAAAAGAGAAAAAAGATGACAAAATAATAATTTCCAATTGCCCTATGTGATCTGGTGTATAAGTTGTTCAGGCACTTCCTTGTTAAATACAACCCACTTCCTTCATCAACTCTCAAACAGGAAAATCCACTGGAATAACTGATAAGGAATATTTAATTTCAAGTCAAACTTCATTCTATTATGTCTTCTGCAAGAATATAGCTTCTAAAGGTATAGTAATAAATGAAGAGTTAGCTGGTCTCATGGGGGTAGTAGATCAGTGTTTTGAAATCAGCTCAAACTGAAATACAAGTAATGTATGTGGAGCTATTGGTCAGAAAATCAAAATATTCTACAATTGTGATATAAAAGAATTACTTTAGGCCCAGCAGGAAAGAAGAATAAAAAAAGCAGAAGAAACACAACTGCCCATCTAAGGGAGATGCTCCACAACATAGGAACTCATCCTATATATACTTATTTGTCTCTTCCTTTTAAAATATATCTCCTTTGAGATGGCACAGTTTTGGGGGGCCTTTTTCTTTGAAAATCCAGTAACAATGTTTCACTGTAGGTGATGTGCCTTTCTGTGAGAAATTCTAAGACATGTTTATGAGGGAGGCCAACCTACATGATCAAAATGGTCCCAACTGGCCTTTAAAATTTTAGAATTCACCCTCCACTTTTGCTGTTCTGATATTCAAGAAACTGTATGGCACCTGAAATGCAGTGTAAAGTGAAGATAATTTATTTCATTCATGTTCATGGTGCCGCTACTAAAATTACAATAAATTAATTTGCTTCACTCAAATTCTTTTTCACAGAAGAAAATTTCAAGTCTGCTCTATTGTATACTTCCGTATTATCAGTCACTTCTTAAGATAACATTTCACTTCTCTGGACTGGTATTTTTGCTGTAAGACTTGGTGGGGGGAAATGAAATGACTTGTTATAATAAAGCTTCTGATTAGAAATGAAAGCATGGCTTTGATCTAAAGTTGCATGCCACTGAATATGTGGTATGATCATGTTCTAAGAATATATCTGGAATTCTATTCAAATTTAAGTGAAAGTACTTGTGTGCTTCATAGTTCACTCTGAAATAACCATTTTCTTTGAACATGCAGGTTGTCAGCAGTTTAGTAGAACTGTGTGCATGTTGCTCTGTCCAGAAGTTCATACAGCCAATAACTGATTTGCTCTTTAGACAATTGTCTACCTTGCTATAGCTAAATCTGTTTTTCCAACTTGTATCTTTACTTAACTTTTTTTTTTCTGTTTTCTCACACTGAAACCTTAAATAATAACTCAGGATGATGGTTTTAATCTTTTTCTTCTTTCTCTGTATTTTTATTAAATAGGAAATATTGAAGTGGATAGTATTTATAAATGACTTTTTTTCTGGTTCTCTTTCTTTGGAGTCTCCTTTCAGAATCTGCCTTTCTTTGCTGTAAACGGTGAAAAGGTTGCAGACTGTGTGGTGTAATTAGTTTAAAAACCTGTGGGGCCTGACTCTTCACTGCATTGCATCTTGTGTAGCCCTTTGTACTTGCACAAAGTGGATGTAAATTGCCATCACCGTGATTGGAGAATTCTGCATTGGTAGTATTTAACACACTCTCTTTTTCACTCACTTTCTATAGGGGTAAAAGACTGTACAAAATGCAAGGAGGTGGAGAATGAGACTTGATGTTCAGAACATCTATTTTAATAGAGAACTGAAGGAACAACATAAAAATATAAATGGTTCAAATTTTGACCTCAACTTTAAGGGCTTAGAGGGCAGGATTTAACTCAATGCTCCTATTACTGTTTCTGAATTGCAACAACATACATTTTCAGAGGGGATGAACTCAGTATATTCATCTATCATGGGCAGCACCTCCCAACAGTTAGCACAGAGTGGGATCTGAGTTACTGCACTATTTCCCTATATCCAAAAGATGCAATGCCTGTTATCTCTGCCACTGTGGCTAAATCCTAACGTTTTAATGGCAGCTACTGCAATTTTTATGCATTGCTTCTGTTACCAGTCTAGTGTTGTCTCTTTTTTTGATTGCCTTGAACTTGAAAAAAGATGCTATCATGTATCAAGAAACCATTTTTGTCGTGCCTTATACATTAGATATTTAAAATTATTAAAGCTGCTTTGTGGGATATCAAGCTCAGTCTCCTGTACTTGTATGTGAAATAGCGAAGTTAGCTTTTAAAACACTTTTATAATTTCTCCCCTGCTACAAAATTTAAATAAAATCAGCAGAATTATAATGATGCTGAACAATCTCACGCTGTTTAGTTTTCACTATATGTAGCTTGCCCATTATATTCAAAATGATAGTGTTATGAATGTGAAGACAGTCTAGTCAACTGCATGGCTGACCATCTTAATGTGTTTTTTAGTATTTCTTAAATCTATTACTAGATATGATTTTTTTCATTAATAGTATATTTGTGTTAAAATAATACAATGTGCATTAGACACATGCACTTCAAACAACATACAGTTGTACAACTTAAGTGCTTCATTTTCATGCTGGAAAAATAGCTTTAACCATCTGAGTAAGTGTGCAAAATTCATATTTAGATTTCAAACTTATCAGTATATTTGTTGTGAACACAAATAAAAACTGCAGTGTCAAAAAATGCTCATACAGATGTTGCAGGAAATCAAATGTCAGACATCTGAGTCCCAGCTGTAGCTGAACAGAACAGGACACAGACATCCTCTATAAATGAGAGAGAAGTTTCACATAAAAGGGATGACACAAAACAAAACACAAATAGAAGTATGAAAAGCTAATTGCTGTACATTCCATACAACTAGCAATTAAATCAGCAGTGAATCTGCTGTCGATTTCAATTGAAAGGGAACATCCTGATAATCTTTACAATATGTAACCTATCATGTAATAAATATATTTATTTCCATGGAAAATTAGTTTTAAAATTCTTGCAAAAAGCTGTGATTCTTCCGTAATTATTTGTACCTCACAAACACTCATTATTTTGGCACACCACTTGAAGGGTATAAATGCTAAAAGCAAATCTGTCAAGAAATGCTGCCTAAGATTTGCAAGATTCCAGTTGACATTCTGGTGTGGTAGTTGCAGTTGAAAATGGCATTTTCCCCTCCCTCTTTCTACCATTTGAAATTCAAAATCATAACTCTTTGCCAGCCAAGCAGAAGTTCATTTTCAATGAGATGTATGGACATTTGTCCATGTGACTCCCACTGAGCTCAGTGGGAGTTATATGGCTAAATTTACTCACTGAAAATGTCCGATATCCTACATCCCAGAGCTTTCTAAAACAGTTTCTTTATTATGATTTATATTGGTAGAAGTATTAGCTTCTGTATTAAATTCTGAAGATTTCTGATTCTCTGCTGAAGAGTATGATGCCCCTCTTCCCCTTCTGCCCCCCACACAGTCAGTTGTTCTACAACAGTTGCATTTTTGAACGATGGACCAGATCCTCAGACACATCAGAGCTGTGTTTGACACACCTTGGAGTGGGGAGAATAGGTTGTTTTAACAACTAGTTTTTGGGATGCTGTAACTCATCAGCACATAGCATCTTTCAGGGAGCCATATAGCCAGCCAAGATCATTAACACTGCCTCGGTATCCCCCTATCCCTGCATATTCCCCACCTTAGAATGTCTCCTACAACAGGAGAAACTTCAGCTGCTGCCTTAAGGTAGCTTTAAGTCACATTTTCCTTACCTAGGGTCTGAGGATCTAGCCTGATATTTCTAGTGGTGTCGTAAAGGTGTAAGTTCTAACTCTGGCTTAAAGGATTGAAAACCACAATACATGCAATAAGTATGTCACTTTGTTTGCAGTTATTGGGGTTAGAAACTTCAGACTTCCCTTCTCTATCCTTTTAATTCTACTATTCATTTAAAGAACTGCACACTGGAGACCATTTGCAGTGCACAACTCATCCTCTTATTGGTTCTAAAAAACCTGTGCAGAATTCCGCATATTCTTGAGTGCCATCTACTGGCATACTTAATATTAGCTATTTACATATATGCAAACATGTCTCTTTTCCAGAGCACTTTTTTCGCAGACCGCTTTTTTTTTATGCCACAAGATGCACCTCTGAAAAGGTACCTTTACTACTTATTTATTTAGAAAATACTAACAGGTCTATAAAGCTTTGCTTCTGTAAACTATCAGAAGCAAAACAATGATCATTGCAACAGTGAGCTTTGTTTAGAGACATCAGATGTGTCTTTAACAGGGTTTTCCCATGTTGGCGTGAGCACCGTTACAACACCTCTGGCAAGCCATTTCTTGTGATTATACTTAAGAAACTAGGCATGTCTATGAAGTGTTAAGTGGAAAAAATTGGACAGGTGTGCTGGTTTATTTGTCCTCTAACTATTTTGTAGGATATGTAATTGGCGTGTCATTTCTCTACAGCTGTACTATTTTTTCTTTTCCAATGAAAGATGATCGGTATAAGCCACCTTTTAAGCACTAAATGAATGGTGCAAAGAGAAACATCTATTAGTAATTGGCACTGCTGCTGCCAGCTTCCACAAACTGCAGCTTCAGGAACTCATGACTGCTTCTCAGGGCAAATGAAAGGTACTGCTGCACAAGGCTGGATCTAACCTTCTATGCCTTTGTCTTAATTGCCCTCCCCTCCTTCCACATCCTACTAGTAGAGATAATTGTTCCTCATTGCTACTAGGGGCCCAATCTTGCATAATTACTCATGTAAATGTCCTATCGCCTTCAAGGATAATTACTGTAAGTGTTGCAAGATCAGGATCAGTGGACAAACTTTGGGAACTCAATGTGCATGTGTAACGAGTTGCGTGACATCTTCCCAGTCAATATATCCTCCCCTTTGGTTTAGCAGGATGGCCTAAATTGAATGGAGAGACCTGTAGTAGTGTTGGAACACAGCCACCTGTGTGAAGTAATGCAACTCTATAACTAATATACTTAATATGCCATGGCTAGCCTGACACACTAACATGGCTCTTGGCTGAGAAATGAAGTATGAGGCTCTCACCCTTCCAGTAAAAGACAAGATATTCTCCACAGGAGAGAGCCTAATTATACAGGAAGTATTACATTATGCTTGGACTGGAGATAAAAATCCTGCTTCTGTAAATGTCTAAGCTCTTGATTCCTGAAAATTAATGCTGTGGTTAGGGATGAGAAAACCCTGACACATTAGGATTAGCAGCGTTCAGGAGAGCTTGTTTGCATGACCTGTGACTAGCTGCATCCCTTCTATAAACATTACAGTATTCACACAATCCATGAAATATTTACCTTTTAGGGTGGATAGCTGAGCCAATTCTGTTATTCTGGATGTGACCCTTTGCTGTACCTTTCTATCAGTATAATCGGATCTCTGGGAGGGAAGAATGGTGGTAGTGGTGGTTGTAGATGCAATTTTATTTGTATCGAAGTTAAAATGGATACACATGTAATGCATAGTCTTAATGCAATATGAAATATATAACATTAAAAGATATTTCAGACCAATATGCTGCTTACTAGAAACTTACATTTTAGTACTTACGAGGCAATAAACGGCAAAAAAGACATTCTTAGTCCAATTTTGGAATACATCTTCTGGCTGACCTGTGACATATATTAAAATTAGGGTTGTTGATTAATCACAGTTAACTCACGGGATTAACTCAAAAATGAATTTTGATTAAAAAAATCAGTTTTAATCGCATTGTTAAACAATAGAATACCAATTGAAATTTATTAAATCTTTGTGGATTTTTTCTACATTTTCAAATATACCTATTTCAATTACAACACAGAATACAAAGTGCTCACTTTATATTTTTATAACAAATATTTGCATAAAAGTGATAAACAGAAGAAATAGTATTTTTCAATTCACCTCATGCAAGTACTGTTTATCATGAAAGTGTAACTTACAAATGTAGATTTTTGTTGTTGTTGTTGTTAAGGCTAATTCCCCACTTTGGCACTTTGAGTGCAGAAGATGGGGCCTGCAAGCATTCTAAAAAATAATACTGGCCACTCCAGGCTTGTATTTAAACTCCCAAGGTTACAGCTTTTTTCTGACCTTGGATTGGTAGGTACTGCCACCACGCAAGTGCAAAACCCCTTTGAGAGCCCAGGAAAGCACATTTGAGAATTCCTTCCTGTAGGGTACCCTCAAGCCCTTTCACCCTCCCCCACAGCTCCGGGGAAGAGCTGAGAAAGAAGGGGGGGGGGGGAAGCTGTTGCCACCAACTAATTAAACAACATGTGCACAAACCACTTAAGACACACAAATCCAATCCTGTTCTTAAAAAAAGTAAATTTGATTAATTTTAAAAAAAAGAGAGACAGTACCTCTGGGAACTCAGGCTATTGCTAGATTTTAAAAGAGCAACTACAAGAATTAAGCACCAAGAATAGCTTTCTTGAGGTCCATCTTAAAGGTTAAAAGCAAAACAAAAGCACCTGGGATTAGCACAGAGGAATCCACAAGCCATAACGAAATAAAAGGAATAAACCTAATCATGTCTTCCTAGGCATTTCTTGATCTACTTTCATATCTGGGGTTTTAAATAAGTAGTTTCTAGGTATGATTCCCGCACTGCTTCCCTCGGCCTGCACCGCGGGAAGCGACATGGGCCGAGGGATGTGATGGCCGCTGCTTCCCGCAGCCCCCATTGGCCTGGAGCGGTGAACCACGGCCAGTGGGAGCTGCGATTGGCCAAACCTTTGGATGCAACAGGTAAACAAACTGGCCTGGCCCGGCCCGCCAGGGGGCTTGCCCGGCCCGCCAGGGGGCTTGCCCTGGCGGTCGGGTGCCAAAGGTTGCACCCTATCTTACAGCATAGCTGCTGTCCTCTTTGCCGCTCCCCGGAAGAACAACAACAGACGGACAAAAGGGGAGTCTTTGTTTCAATTTTAAAAAGTTCTAGCCTTCCCATTGGCTCTTTTGGCCAGGTACCCGCTCACTTCCTTTTACCTATGTATAGCAGTGAGACTTTTTAACCCTTTACAGGTAGAGCAATTAGAGGGATTTTATAGCTACTGGCTGGCTGGGTGTCCATAAAAGGGAGCTACGCCCACTTCATCTATCACAGTTACATAACTGCATTCAAAAACATAACCATGTAAAACTTTAGAGCCTACAAGTCCACTCAGTCCTACTTCTTGTGCAGCCAACCACGAAGAGAAACAAGTTTGTTTACATTTATAGGAGATATTTATTTACAGTGTCACCTGAAAGTGAGAACAGGCATTCGCATGGCACTGTTGTAGCTGGTGTCCCAAGATATTTACATGCCAGATGTGCTAAAGCTTCATATGCCTTTTCATGCTTTGGCCACGCTTCCAGAGGACATGCTTATGTGCTGATGATGCTCATTTAAAAAAAATGTGTTTTAATTAAATTTGTGACTGAACTCCTTGGGGGGGAATTAGGTTAAGGCAACTCATGAAGATGTTGCAATAGAATAGGATTTCTGCGTTTTATGACCTTGGACAGTATGTAGTCTTTTCTGGGAGCCTTTCCATTGGGGAGACCGTCTCTGGCAAGGCTTAGCTCCTCAATCGTTGTTTCATCATGGAGTTGGTTCATAACAGGCAGGCTTTTGATGGTTTCATCTGTAATAATATTTTCACAAAAATAAAGCTTAGAATAGTGTTCTACCCAGTGAGCCATCTGCTTGGTGCAGTTGAGTGTTTCCCCTGTTGTTGATTTCAATGGGGATGTTGTCTTTGAAGTTGGACCCAAGGTTTTCTTGATCCCATCATACATGTTTCTGATGTTGCCTGCATCAGCTGCTACATGGATGCTTTCACATAAGTGCAGCCAATAGTCATTGGTGCAGCATCGAGCACCTTGGTTCCTAACACTCTCAATGCTTGTAGGCTTTTTTTCATTTGCGTCTCTCTTGTAGTTTGTTTGGGCTGTGCATTTGGTCTGTCTGACTGGTATCAACACACTGGAATATGCATCAAACCAGTCGGTCTTTTTTTTTTTCCTTCTTCCCAAATACTGACAGATCTGCATCGTAGATTGTGTTCTTCAGTTGCAACCACTTCAGCTGGGTGCTTGTGGCACAATCACTGGTGTCAAGAGCTGCTTGTAGTATGTTCTTCTAATGTGCTGACTTCTTGGTCCGCTATGGCCGCTAACATTAATACAAGGACATCCTTTTGCTTTAGATCTGTGTGTGTGTTTGTGTGATCTGTGTGTGTGTAGTCTGACCTTGCTGTGACACAGACCACTCTCTGGTATGCAATCAGCACTTTGATAACTGCGAGTAATGAAGCTTATGTTAAGATTGGTATGCCTCGTGATAAGATCCAGTTGGTGCCAGTGGCCAGATCTGGGATGTTTCCAAGACTCTTTGTGTTGTGCCTTTGTCTGGAAGAATGAGTATGTTACATGGAGGTCGTAATATGAACAGAATTCTAGCAGTTTGACCATTTTCATTCATCTTACCAGTTCCATGTTGACCAAGACAGTTGGTCCATGCTTAACTATCAGCTCCCATCCTTGCATTTAAGTCCCCTAGCAGGAAAACATATTCATGTTTCAGAATCTTGCTGATGGTTGGTGTTCAGCTGGTCGTAGAACTGGGCCTTGATGTCTGAAGACAAGAAGAATGTTGGGGCATGTGCACTTACAAGGTTGACTGGACCCTCAGATATGAACAAGTGTAGTGCCAACATTCTCTTATCCATTTGTAGGTGGCTCAAGCATCCCCAGAAGTGAGTTCTTGATGGCGAATCCCACTCTGTGTTCTCATGTTTCTTCTGCATTTTTCCCCTCTCAGAAAAATCTGTAGTCTTTTTTTCTTTGAGAGATCCGCTTGATGCTAGCCATGTTTCTTGGAGGGATGCAATATCCACATTGTCGTTTCAGCTAGTCATTGATCGTGGCAGTTTTGTGTGCATCGTTGATCTTTTGAAGGTCCTCCGATAATCCAGGTCTCGTTGGATATAGGTATAGACAATATGTTAAATTGGTATGTCTATCTGATTGTTTCTTACCTACTAACTTCATTTTAGAGATGGGTTTATAGTATTTCTCAGTGCAGCATCTGATAGTCTCACAAATAATTGGGCAGATCCTCAGCTGGCATAAATTGTCATAGCTTTATTGAAGTCAATGAGGCTATGCCAATTTACACTGGCTCAGGAAATACCCCAATGAATTTATACTCAGAACATCTTTTTGCGGTAGGGAAGTATATCTTGATTTGTACTGATGGAAGGGCAGCGATACACTGAGCTTGTGGCAAAACAGTAGTAAAACCTAGACTTCTGGATTCCCAGTCCTGTGCTTTAATGACAAGATCCTCCTCCTTCCACAACAGCATATTCGTTGTTGCTTTCTATGTTGATGGTACTTAGAAATACTGGATTGAAGGTGCTATCTCATCCTCAACTGGCTTCAATTTACTGAGACTGTAAGCTTTAATATCACCTCTCAAGAGTGAGTGTTATGGTTTACTGTAAGTATAGCAACTCTCTTTTTTTTGTTTTCCTAGAAATAATACCAAAAAGTCACTGGCTTAGCAGATGAGATATTATCAGTATGGATATTATTTTGTCTGACTACCAATGGCAGTACAAGATGTGTTTTGCTGAAAGATTGTTAATGGGTTTTGCATTTTGTGGTAACCATTTTCTAAATTTCTGACTTGGAGATGTTTAAACAAATGTCTAAAGTGTAATATGTCTGGAAAATGAAAAGTTATGAGCAGTGTTCAAAAATAATTAGGAATCAAGTTTAGACTTTTTAGACAGATTCGTAACTGCACATGCACAGAGGGTGTATATGCACAAGTGACTAAAACTGACCATATGTTGTAATGCATAAACGTAAAGCACATGTGGTTTTTATAACTGGGTTATTCAACTCCATTATGTAAGATTAGGCATCCTGCACATTTCTACCAATTTGGGAGTGTGGAAGAAATTCCCTGCAACCCCATCTAGGCTGTATGTGTGCATAATTTCCTTAATGACCAAGATGTCTTTGTATGCAGTTGTACATTTATTATAATCTGACTCAAATATACTGTTTTTGCTTGATTTCTCTTCCCTCCATCCCATAAACAGTCCATAACTCACTATACTGCTTTTACAGTCCTGGCCCATCAAGGTTGCTCCATCTTGCAAGAGATTTAGTGCAGTTCAGATTGAAATCCACGGAATAACATAACTCCTTTTAATTTAAAAAAAAATGCTGCTTTTCTGCAGGATAGGGAAAAGTCTTAAATGATCAAGATTGTAAATAACATGGATAATTTTATTAATATTTGATTAATTTTAAAATGCACTAATCACAAGTCTTTTTTTAATAAAAGAAGAAAAATTAAAATGATAATGGACTAGAAACATACCAATTGTCTTAAAAGCAAACAAAAGGCCTAATCATATCTCCAAAATCTCTCCCAGGAAACCCTGAGAAAATAGACAGGCTTCAGTTTGCATAAAGGGGAGAATTTTGGGAGTTCTGCATTTATCTTGAAAGTACCAATCAGATTCAATTATTTCTGTTAGTGCTCCATGCAGGAGCTAGGATATGCTTCTTTACACAAACAAACCAGGTACAAAGAGGTCTGGGGGTTTTTAGGAACATCTATAGGTACTTAAAATTCATTTAGCTTGGGTGTAATTTATTGAAGACTTATCAGCTTTTACAGCTGGATGGATATATAATGTCAATTTAATACGCTTAGATGAATGCTCTTTTTAAAAAATTTTCCTTTAACCATGCTGCAGACTTTTGAGTAGCTATATCATGCCCTGAGTTTGTTTAGAAAAAAGTTCAAGATTAGTCACTTTCCCAAATGTTGATGTGCTACAATTTCATAATCTGAAAATTCTTACACCGATTCAGTTTACTTTGTGGAGTGGGGTAGGTTATTGCTTTATATAACATAATGAGAAAATGTTGCTTTTTAGTTATATAACCAGGAATATTTCCAGGAATATGATGATTTGAACAGTTTTCATACATTTTCAATAATGTAGGTGTCCTCATCTTGCTGGGGTGGGGGAGGAAATTGAGCATTTTAAACATGAAGGCTTGCCAGATATGTAGAAACTGACATTTTAATTTGAGAACCCAATCTACATTCTTTAATGTCCTCAAGATGCTTCATGTTTACTCTTAGATATAACTAAAGAAGAGTAATACATGTTGTATTAAGAGCAAAGGATCAACTAAGGTGAAAACAACTGTTCTAAATCTACAAGAAAAACTGCAGACGCAATCAATGATATGAGTAGAATAGTTGTATCCTCTGCATGAGAATTGAAAATAGGTGGCTTAGCTGTGTATCAAAGTCAAGATACATCAAGGCAATATCTGTGGCACAACAGACAGGCTGCATTTGATGTTCTGTAGATAGAGAGAAGGACAGAAGGCAGGAAATTAAAATAAGAATTTACATGTCTGCGTGGTGGAGAACAGGGTGTGGAACATATCTGAAGGCTACTCAAGGAACATTATCCTTGGACATTTGTACTTGGTAATTTCAAATGTCCCCATCACTCTCTGGCCATTTAAAAAATATATTTGAAGTGGATATGACCAGCACAGATTCTCTCACACATCTGTAATAAGATACTTGCTACTTTTGTAATAGTGGTGTCCAGGCCTACATAAGGATTTCTACACAGAGCAACAAAGGCACTCAGTGAAGATGTGGTCATGATCTGTAAATGCATATTTCTTTTTAATCCTTTAGATCAGTGGTTCTCAAACTGGGGCTGCTGCTTTTTCAGAGAGAGCCCCTGGCAGGCCAGGCCAGTTTGTTTACATGCCGCGTCCGTGGGTTTGGCCGATCGTGGCTCCCACTGGCCGCAGTTCGCCGCTCCAGGCCAATGGGGGCTGCGGGAAGGACGGCCAGCATATCCCTTGGCCCGCGCCGCTTCCCGCAGCCCCCATTGGCCTGAAGCAGCGAACCGCGGACAGCGGGAGCCGTGATCAGCTGAACTTGCGGACGTGGCAGGTAAACAAACCAGCCCGACCCACCAGGGACTTTCCCTGAACAAGCGGCGGCCCTAGTTTGAGAACCACTGCTTTAGACAGCTCTACTTTCTCCCTGAAAGTTTTGTTCAATTATGAAGTGCTGTTAGGTTTCCCCTTTCAAAACAGGTGAATTTTAGAAATCTGTCCCTATTTCTTTGAGTATAGGCCTACATTTCAAAAAATGACTGGTGATTGATTTTTACATGAATGCCTCAGCCTGAGACATCTTAAAGGATCCCGATTTTCAGGATCGTGTGCATTACCCACCCTCTGAAAATCAGGACTTTTTAATGTGTTTCAGGTTGGCCACCCAAAATCACTAATTTTGTTCTGAGTGTGCCACAGCTGCAAAATCTAGCTTTTATTTTCTTTCCTCTCCAACTATCATTGTAATATTTGAATACAAAAGTGGACCTTGGTGAAGCATTCATCAGAATGTCTTCCTTTTTTCTGACCACAACTGTGTTCTGTTCAAGTTCTTGTACCATACCCATCAATGTTCGGGCATCAGACTAACAATGCAGACTATGGTCAGATAAATCTTATTTGTCATTCAATCATTGAAAAGACTGACAATTATACACCAACACTCTGAACACCTACAGTGCAGGTAAATGATAAAAACAATCCCTCTGTCATATCTGAAATACATAGAATTAAGAACACATGCTATTTGAATAACAATGATCATTCTTGTTATCTATACAAATCCATAATTAAATACAGGAGTTGAGTATCCAAAATAATGTTTAATAGTAATGTATTGATTAAAGACTGTCAGAGGAAAAATAAGCATTAAGGTATTGTTTGTTAGCAGATATTCTTGGAAATCACGAATCCTTGTGAAAATAAATTTGATTGTCTTGGCATTTTAATAGTTCTGGTATAGTAACAGATGAAAAGTTGATTTGTTATCTTAACTTGCTTTCATTGTCTTACTCATATTTTCCTGTCTTGTTGGATTATACCGTAAGGGAGGGAGAGTGAGAGCCTTGCATTTCTCAGCAGTGATGCCTTGCTAGCTGACTGTAGGGTTCTCAAAAGAATATTGCACAACTGGTCTTGTTTCTGGAAGTAACATGGTCTTCTAGAACATTCAGTGTTTATGCCCAGATAGAGGCACAAAAACAAGTTCAAATAGAAATGTCACTCTTCCATCTCGGAATGTTCCCTCCAGGTCAGACTTGAGGCGTAGTGACAGAGCAGGCAGCATGAGGACTATTGTCCATGTAGCATCTGTCCTGTGGATAGAGGCTGTTAGTTGCCTGGACTGACAACAGCACTAGATTTACTTTAAAAGCTCTTGTTAAATCTCACTCTAAAGTCCCAGTATTTTCTATGTTTCGTAGGTATGAGTTTTCTTTCTAAGAACTAATACAGTTCAAAAATAGACGTTTACATTTAATGGGAGGCAGAAAACATTTGAGGTACTTCAGCTATTGCTTCAGGCCTCTTTTCATTTTTACCTTTTTTCCTGCAACAGAAATAAAAAGGACACTAGTGAGATAAAATTTACCTCTGTGCAGAGGGCCAGCAACAACAACCAACTCATTTATTTTATATGGTCTTTTAAACTGGGAATGTCAATATTCATTTTCCTTTACAAAAGTAAATTCCCATCCCTATTCATGTCTATTGGCCTGTTTAGTTAGATTTCTCCAGTACTGCTCCCTGCCCTGTTGACCTGCTACTTGTACAATCCTTCCTTAAATGCAAATTGTTGTGAAGTGTGAGTTATCATGTAGACTAGTTTTCATAGTGTGTGAATCATCTTTTGTAGAAAATGACAGGGATTGGAAAAGTCAACCGTACTGGCAATGCGTGCGATACACTTAACCAAAACAAGGGACAGCTCCACTATAGGAAGCAAATGTCCCCTTTTACTGTAAAGGAAAATACAGGATTTTCAAGTATTTTTGATGAATTTCCAAAGAATTTAAAGGGATGATTGTCAACAAATCTAGTAATTAAAAAAAAAGTTCTTAAAAGTAGCTTCAAATGCTGAATTTCACTGGCAATATCTGTAGTTTCCTATTTTTTTCCAATTATTTACTCTCCTCTTTTTGCTCACCACTTATGGGGTGCAGAATGCTTCCCTTCCCCCTGTGTGGCCAAACAGGTCTGTTGGGTGATAGTTTATAGATGAAACAATTGTTGGTTTGTTGATAGCGAATGCATAAGTGGTAGTATAAAGATGAGAGGGGGTTCAAAACACAAGGCAGGAAGATGAGCAGATGTAGAAGTTTTTGGTTTTGTTTTGGGGGTTTTTTTAAGTCAGAAGGGCTTGGCTAAAATGTGTGTGATGTTTCGCTATTAAAAAGCTCCAGGGTCAGAGTATGCAGTTAGGAAAATCCTCCTGATAGACTAGCACGAGAGAAGCCGCCATTCTGTAGGAATGCAGTGTCCTCAACAGCACGACAGCTGCACTGATGGCTGTTCCTGAGGCCCCAGGTTGTAGTCTTTTGTCACATGCCTGACTACCTCACAGACAGCATGGCAATTCAAAGTAGGGTAGTCGCTCCTGAAATTGAGTGAGGAGGAAACAGTGCCATGTACTACTCCACTCCCCACCCAGTTGCTTGTTGGTGTTGGTGGGGATTACTGGTGTAGCCCTTGTGCCCCTGGTGTGCTAGTTGTACTGAACACTGCTAAGGGAGTGTGGGGATCCTTATTTCAACCTAGGCTCCTACTTGGGTGTAGGCTCAGGACCAAGTCTGGCCCTTTTCAATAAGGATTGTTTTTCTCACCCTTCACAAATGAAAAGGAAGAGGTGAAGTTGTATGAAACAACAATATAGTTCCTGATTCAAGCAGGCACAAAACTTAAGGTCGGAGGAGTTGGCATATTTCCTCCATTCTTTCAAAAAATCCTATAGTTGAGAGCTGATTTTGCATAGTTTACTTAGACAATGAGCACATATGGTAAGCGTGCCATTGCATATCATTCTTCTATTACAGTATTTCATTAGTTGTATCTACGTGTGACAGTGTTTGTGTCTGTGTGATAGTGAAATAAAAATCCAATATTCAGTTTTTTATAAATCTGACACGGGTTTTGGCACACTTTTGGAAAAGATTTTAGAAGGGGATTCTTGGAATTAGTTTTTTAAGCATGTAAATCTTAAAATATTACTGTCTCATGGCAAATGGACAAACAGTGCAATAAAGAACAAGCATTTAAATGACTGATGATATTGACTGTCATGGCAAATTGGGATATTTTCCTATTGCTAAAATATATTATCATGGGAAATGAATGCTTCCGTTTTAATGTTAAATCACTGTACATTTATTTAATTTTGTTTAGATGAAAGAATGCTTCCATTAGTTAACCTGGGACCTGAGACCAAGCTTCGATTCCCTGCTCTACCATAGGCTTCCAGTATGATCTTGGACAAATAAATTAGAGTAAAATTCCAAAGTCAATGGGAATTTTTTCTTTTGACTTTAATGGGGCCAGATTTCCCCCTTAGCTTCTCTGTTTCTCAGCTCTAGAGCTACTTGGGAATGTTTTGCCGAAATGGTATTCCATTGGAAAAAAATGACAATTCACCAATTTTTTTTTCTGCAAAAGGGGCGGTTTCAATTAAACTTCCATCTAAAATGTTTCTCAAGTCCAAGATGAGATTCTCGCTGGAGACGGAGTGAGAGAGACACCAACCCACACCCACCAAAAGCTTGGTGGTTACAGCATTCATCTGGGATATAGGAAACATGGGAGGATGAGTTTCAAGTCTCTGTTCTGCCTGATTTAGAGCACAGACTTCAATCCAGGTCTCCTACATCTGAGGGGAGTGCCCTAACTACTGTGCTATTGGCTATTTTGGGATGTTGAAATCTATTGGTCTCTCCATTAGGACCCAGTAGGAGCTATTCCTCTTGGTAAAAAATTAATCTTTATTGGGTCTGAACTAACCTGACTCTATAGCCCAGCTGTTGGGACACTCCCCTGGCATCTGGGAGTCTGGGGTTCAAGTCTCTGCTCCCATGAATAGTCATCCTGCTGCAGAACAGAAATCTTTTCAAAACTGAGGAAAATCTCACAAGATTGGAAAACAGTTTCCTGCCCATTCCCACTCCGTTCCCGTCTGTAAAATGTGAGGAAATAACATCCCTGGGAAGTAGGGAAATGCTTTAAGAATAAATGCATAAAAAGATTGTGAGGTGCTCAGATACTACATTAATGGGGGCTATAAAAGTACCTGAGATAAACTGAGATTGCAAAATCATGACAGCAGTGCAGTACCAACCCTTGTATTCAACTTTTATCGATAACGGTAAGGTAAAGAGGGGTAATTTTTATTTCATTCATTCCTCAGATTTTATAAACTGGTCTCATGAATTCACGCAGAGTAATAAAGGAACCCATCTTGCATCTATGCATCTTCCCTACATATGCAATTACAAAAGAAACTTTTAGTTAAGAAGTTGCCATGTAAACACACAACAATAGGTTTCTGGAGCATAACTCACAAGGGCAAAACTTGAGATCACACTTGCCAGACTAAATATCATCCTGTTTCTTCCTCTAATCTAATGTGAGAAGAGAAAGGAAAGGGAAGTATTTTCTGCTAAGAACCCCTTTGCTACAGCTACCTTCTGTTGCTAAAAACTGACAGCATGTGTTAAATTATCCAGTAGGTTGGAGAATACTGTAAAACTGAATCCAATAAAATGGAAAACAGGCTTCACAAGGGAATAATCAGTGAAGGGGACCAATCTTAATCTAAGAAGCAAAGAATATGGCAAAAAAATTCATAAAGCAGTAAATTATAGAAAATGCCCAGCGTAGTCTGTGAGAAAGGTATAATACAGATAGTTAGTTAGAATTTTTAAGTGTAGTGAGGATGTGCTTCATATATGTTGAATAAATGTAAGTATCCCACTCCACCTATGTGCACATGCATAAGGTGTTTCTTTAATCTTGGTATAGTGTATTATGGTTTCATTCCTAATTACAGGAGAAACAACTGCTTTTGTTTCTGTAACTCGTTATTAAAAAACAGTTTATACAGTGCCTGCAGGAAGTAATTCATGGAGAATATAGGCAGTGTATAAATCAGTGCAGGCTTTAAACTCTTTCAGCAGGCATTGCAGTGCAGTAAAACACTGAGAGCACAATGAGACAGAACTATCAGGTTAATAATTTCCCATTCTTACTCTCTCATTTCAATTGTTTGTTTTCCTTTTGAGGTATCTGAATGATTTGGCAGTAAGATTGAAAATCCTGTTCAGGACAAACAATATTTATTTCAGTCAAAACAATCTCCAGTCAGTCCTCAGTCCACAATAAGACACCAGTTTTCAGATGTTTTGAAAAAGTTAATTTATTTTTTACATACCTCCAGTATTTGCTGGAGAAAGCTGGCTTTATTGGAAGCAAGAAGTATTGGCATATATACAATACACCCTCTCTTGGAAACTATTTCCAGTCTATGCCCCAAGTCCTGCAAGCTACTCCTTCAACCTGACCCCTATGCGTGCACACAGCCCCATTGATTTTAGTAGGGTGGCATTTGGATGAAAAGGATGAATTTGTAAGATTAGGGACTAATTTTGCACTAAGGCTATTAATAGAACCTGGAGAATATTTTGCATTTCACCAATCTTTATAATAACCATTGCCATGAAAACTTTGGCTCCAGTCTTACAAACACTTAATCATATTAATTCAATGTATGCACTGTGAATTCTCCCATTGGAGTGAATGGAACTGTTCCTGGTGAAGATAGTGAAGCACCTGCACAAATCTTTGCAAATTTGGGGCCATGGGGATTCTTTGGTGTCAGTCCGTTAAAACTGTACTTTACCAATAGGCCATGATTCCTCTGATATGTAAAGCACAGAATTCGTAGCTCTGCTTCTGACCTGCTTTTTAAATTTGGGGAAGTGATGTACATAGAGGATAATTGATTAGCCTATCTATAAAATGGGACTCCTGCTTCATTGTTTCATCGGGAGGTTGAGACTTAATTTATTAAAAGCAATTTCAGATTCTCAGACTAAAGTCAATCTAGAAGTGTTAAGTTTTTTTTTCATTATTAAAGTATTATAATCAAAACCTTTCATCTCAAGCAACAAAAGGCTGTTCTGTAAATGGAAACTTCCTCTTGGGTTCAAACAATTTAAGATTATAGCAATCAGTATAGCAGTCAGTCCTTAAAAAATTACTCTTGCATGTGGTTCTGCCACAAGGTAATCAGGTAGTTGTGTGCATTGTTTCACATAAACCAGGAATACTATTAGTGTTGTGTGGAGATAGTGAGTTAAATGCAAAGACCTGGACAATCTGCATATATAAAACAAATGTTTTCATAATATGAAAAATGAAACCATTCTTTTCTCACAAGATTGCATAATTCCAAGATCATCATCCATCTGTGTGTCTTCTTTTTTTCTTTTTGCTTACGTTAATAGCTTTATTTTGCAAGTTAATGTTTTTCTTTTTCTTTCCAGCAGCAGGTGAAAGCATTCATAAATCCGTCCTGAACAGTTGCCAATGAATATTCATATTAGAAATGTCTGATTGCAGTACTTTGATATATTTTTTTTGATTGTAGCAGGAGAACAAACTTAAACTTGCTTCTTGTTTCATAATGTATTCTAATTGGTACCTCTGTTTTGGACTCCTGGCAAAGTTAATATAATTGGTCACATCAAACTACTAATTTGAAATATAAGTTACAAGCAATGCACCTTGTGGGAGTCTGCCCCTTGAGTATATCTTGACCAAGAAATTTGGACCTTGACACAAAAGTAACTACCCCTGTCCACTGTTCCCTCTAAGCTGTGCGCATGTGCACGCACACACAGATCCTAAACCCCATGCACATGGCGAAACACCGTGCACACACAAATTTGCACAGAAGCGCAACAATTTGCACAGAAGACATTTCTGCAAACACGTCTTGTCAGAAATGTGCACAGCGCACGGTCTGTCAAAAATTAGAGGGAACATTGCCCCTGTCCTAAATAGTCCAATGCACTGGTACAAGTTTGCCAGGTCTCTTAGCAGCAATAAAACCATACGTTTTGTTTTTCAACTGTGAGGTTGCAAGAGAGTCAACACCAGAAACAGAAGCTTCATTTTCTCTCTCTGCTGTTCTTTTCTCTTGCCTTGTGTGTGTATTTGTCTTGTGCTGTCCTCAGGGAATCTGGATTGGACTTTAATAACAGCAGCTCTAGCTCGCTTCAACTAACTACTACTGTCCTCAAAAAACACAGGTATCTCTGATGCCATCTAAGAGCCTGTGAAGCAAGGGATTTTTCCCTTTAAAAACTCTCTTCAGTGAAAGGGAACAAGAGATGTCAAAATGAAGCCTTATATGAGTGGTTCTCAAACTAGGGCTGCTGCTTGTTCAAGGAAAGTCCCTGGCGGGCCGGGCCAGCTTGTTTACCTGCCACATCCGCAGGTTTGGCTGATCACGGCTCCCACTGAGGGAAATGGCGTGGGCCGAGGGATCTGCTGGCCGCTCTTCCCGCAGCCCCCATTGGCCTGGAGCAGCGAACCGCAGCCAGTGGGAGCTGCGATCGGCCTAGCCTGCAGATGCGGCAGGTAAACAAACTGGTCTGGCCCACCTCGGGCTTTTCTTGAACAAGTGGCGGCCCTAGTTTGAGAACCACTGCCTTATATAATATTTCAAATGCTTTATAACTGTTTTCCCCCTTATTTTCAGTTTCTTTAGGAATGGGTTAAAAAAGGATTTTTTAAGGTGTTTGCCATTTCCCTAAGCAGGCTGAGGTCTCTGTATACCGAGCCTTGTTTAAAACTGTTGAATGTGGGACAGTGAATGGGTTATGGTAACAACTGACCTGTATTTCATCTAAATTAATACAACAGGACCCAGGTACCTAAATGTAAGTGGAATTCAATGAGATTTTAGCACCTAACTCCTTTAGGATTCTTTGGAAGTCGCAGCCTTATTTCTTTTCTTTTCACTGAGGTCAATAATCACTATGAAGGCAGGCAGCAAGAACTCTTAAGTGTTTTTTTTTATTTTATTTAAGCGGTGATTTAAAATTTCCTGTGACAATGTGAACTGCTAGTACACTGAACTGATAAGAGCCAAATAAGTGCCTAAACACACACTTATGAAAGACAAAGTTTGTAAGTAGTTACAGAGATTATTTCCTCTGAGAGAGAGAGTTCCTTACAGAGAAAACATTGTGGCTTTGGCCATGGGATGTGCTTTACTGATGAACATGAAGAGCTTCATGGGCGGCGGATATTATAGGTTCGGGGGAGGCTGTGCCTCCCCAAACAGCCTAGCATGGCTCCGCCCCCAGGCCAGGCCCCCTCCTGCGGTTCCCAGCCCTCAGCCCGGGCAGGCTGGCTGGCCTGGCTCCCACTCCTGCAGGGACTCAGGGCGGCTGGGGCTGCGGTCGTGCTGCCCGGAGCACCATAGCTGGGACCTCGCCGCCCAGCGCTGGGGCTCTGGACTCGTGCAGGAAAGGGGCAGCAGAAAGGAAAGGGCGGGGCCTTGGGCACCAGGGGAGGGGCTGGGGGCTAGCCTACCCCAATGGCCAGGTCACCAGCTGCCAATGAAGTGCTTACTCCTGTCTTTTTTTTTAGTATTTTATTTATTTCTATTGAGGTAGGACCTGGCACTCCAGTCATGTATCAAAGGTCAGCACAGAGGGTTTGTGATTTGCCCAGTAATATACAGCACATCAGTAGCAAAGCTGGCAATAGGTTCCCAGATTCCTTGACACACCTGTGCTCTAGTCACTAAGAAATACAAGTTTCATAAAACAAGTGATATTTCAGAACTAATTTTTTCTTAAGTAATCTTTTGTTTACTGTCTGAGAATTTAGGCCCTTATACAGAGAGATAAGGCATCATAGGCCCCTAAGGATTACACATTGCAAAAATCTGATTATTTTAGATTTAAAACATGCATTCAGCCTCTCATAGCTTTAGAATGATTTTATTTAACCATACTAGCAAAATCTTTTTTTTTTTTAGTTTAAAAAAATAGATAGTCCAAGTGTATAGTTGGTAAAGACTTAACAGGTTGTGATGTATAAAATAGTTCTAAAAAGACCCTCCAAATTTTGGATTCCTCTCTAGATTCATGGAATTTAAAAACACTTGTCCCCCAACATTTTGTAATATTCTATCTCTTCAGTCTGTAATATTTCCGCATGGAAGTTGAACTGTGGGACACTTCACCACCACCAATGATAAAAGACCAGCAATACACTTTTTGAACACACACCCAGGGACTTAGGAGTCTCTCTAATTGACTTTCAATGAGACTTAATCTCCTAAATCCTTGAGTGACTTTTAAAAACAGGTTTTAGGCTGCTGAGTCACTTAAAGACTCTTAAAAATATTCTCCTGGAGACAGAAATGTAAAATCAAGGGCACTTCTTTTCATGCAACAAGATGAGATGTTAAGACTATGCTAAAATAGGAAGTGTATGCACAATAGAGTAGTGTGGATCTATTCAGGTGACTACGCTGCATGCCTAATTATGGTTTACGCAATGTGATTGTGACCATTGATCGACCTACCTAGTTTTTTAAAATTGTATTGTCGTTGATTAGGATTTTTAATGTTGTGCTTGGTAGTAGTGTGTTTGTGAATTAATGCAAAATGTTGAACTTTGCTTATGTCTGAAGTGGGAAAAATCCTTGCATATGCAGAACTGGAATACCACAGGATCACTGGAAGCTAATTGCTGCTAATGTGTGTGTCAAGGTTCCTTCCCCACTCTGAACTCCAGGGTACAGATGTGGGAACCTGCATGAAAGACCCCCTAAGTTTATTCTTACCAGCTTAGGTTAAAAGCTGCCACCACCAAAGTGTTACACAAAGAACAGGGAAAGAGCCCACTTGGAAAGTCTTTCCCCTCAAAATTCCCCCAAGCCTGTGGAAGGCTTGTTAAAAATCTTCACCAATTTGCATAAGTGAACACAGACCCAAACCCTTGGGTCTTAAGAACAAGGAAACAGCAATCAGGTTCTTAAAAAAAAATTTAATTGAAGAAAAAGGAAAAGAATCACCTCTGTAAAATCAGGATGGTAAATACCTTACAGAGTAATCAGATTCAAAACACAGAGAATCCCTCTAGGCAAAACCTTAAGTTACAATAAGACACAAAAACAGGAATGTACATTTAATTCAGCACAACTTATTTTATCAGTCATTTAAACAAAACAGAATCTAACGCATATCTAACTAGATTGCTTACTAACTCTTTACAGGAGTTCTGACCTGCATTCCTGCTCTGGTCCTGGCAAAAGCATCACACAGACAGAGAGGACCCTTTGTTCTCCCCCCCGCCTCCAGCTTTGAAAGTATCTTGTCTCCTCATTGGTCATCTTGGTCAGGTGCCAGCGAGGTTATCCTAGCTTCTTAACCCTTTACAGGTGAGAGGGTTTTTCCTCTGTCCAGGAGGGATTTAAAGGTGTTTACCCTTCCCTTTATATTTATTACAGTGTGCTTGACAAGTCATAAGGTCTATAGGGGAAGATACCAAGCGTACTTCTTATGACACTGAAAACATAGTAATTCCCAGGGCCTGTAGTAGTGGGACAGTGTAAGCAGCTAGGGATACTTAATGTGAGCAACTGAGAGATTTCAAGACTCTAAAGGATGATCAACACTTAAATTGCTTGAGAGGAGAAGGTAGTGTTCTTCACAGAAAAGATTTTCCAAAGCATCTGAGGTAGATGAAAAGACAACTGCTTCTAGCGTGGCAGTGGACAGCATTTCAGAGTTGTCTGAGCAAGGCCTGTTTATATGTAGCTCAGGAAAAAAACCTTGAACTTGAGCTGCTTTGCTATACTGAAATAGGGCTGGCTGCAACCTGTCAAATGAAATCTCTTCCTACCAGAAAATGGTGTTTCATCAATCAACATTTTCCGGAGGAAGGGAGAAACACTTGGATGGAATTTTTCACTATTTAAAATTAAATATTTTGCCAGGTTGTGTCCTCCTGAGTCACTATAATGCCTTAGTGGAGCTGCAGTTCCAGCTGTCTTAGAAGCCCTGCTCCCGGGCCAGACTACAATTCCAATGGTGCACTATGGTCTCCAGCTCTGGCTGATGCAGCATCATTGAACAAATGCCAAAATATTGGAATTTTCTGTGGGATGGAAATTGTTGATCAGTTCTACACTCAAGATTGTTAATCAAAAGTTGATTCAGTTCAACTACCCTGTATTAAGCTTTAGGGAGCAATATCATGTGTTTATGAAAATTGGACTAAATTAATCTCTCTTACATCTCAGCTGGTTCATTTTCTTGACTATATATTTTCTCTTATGGATCTGCAAATAAGACTCTGGTCATACTAAATCTGTCTAGGCCATCTTCAGAGTTTGTCTCTAGTTCCAAAAGAAGGCAATGGGGAGTCGTGGAGCAGGAATGAATTGTTGAGCTGCTAGTTTCAAAGAGGGATATAGTATCAACCCTAGAGAGTGAATTCTTACAAATTCAAAAAGTTAATTTTAAATTATTAGTCATTCAAAAGCTCATAATAGAATTGCCTTATTTGCTGTTCACAACTCATAATTCTCCAAGTTTGTCCACCAAGGTGAGAGCAGAACAATAACGTGACTTAGGTGACCAAACAGAACTTAAAAAAAAAAAAGTGCACAAACAGCCTAGAGGCTAAAATATGTTGACATAAGTTATTAGGATACTTATGAATAACGAATACTTTCACCGAAGCTGGGATTGTGAATAGAAACAAGAACTCATATAATCAGATAATTAATTTACAATTGTTAATGTGACCTGCACCACTTTTTTTTTTTTAAAGTATAGGTCAAACTTCACATGACTCTGATATGCCTATCTGAATGATTGGACCCAATCTGGACCTTTCTCCTATTTGCTGAATTTAGGTCCTGATCCAGAGTTTTTACTTATTTTTCCCCATGCAGTAGACAAATACACAAGTCTCTCAACAGATCCTTTCTTTTAGGCTTCAAATAAATTGCACTGTAATAGCTTCTATTTGATCTTTCAGTACCTAAAAACTGCCTAGAGGCTATATGTTTCACTCCATTTCATTGGATCAAAGGGAGAAAAGTCTAGGGTTTTCAAAGTGCCTCCAGACTCCAAGTTGTGAAAAGTGTTCTTTTGATTTTAACGACCCAGAACCAGCAGTGCAGATCTAGTTTGAATCCCATTACTCATTTGCACTCCACTCCACTTAATAATAAATTATTTTCCACAATAGAAGTTATAAATTTGTCATAGCAGTTTCCCTGTTAAAACTCTGTTCAATGCTTTAAAAGGGTTGTGCTAAAATAGAGTGAAGCAGATTGGCTTTATTTACAGCATTATACAGTCATAAACATTTTTTTCAGGATAAAATTGTGTTGTAGTTAGTCAGTGTGTATGTAATAGTATTTAGCATGCTCACAGCCTGGTTGTGGGTCTGTTACTTTGGGATACTGATTCTTTGCTCTTTGATGTTGTTGTGGTTTTCGATATAGTCAGTCCAACTCTGTGATGGAAATCTGATGGACACTGTGATGGTAATCTCTATTGTATTGTCATGAAAGTAGATGGGATTCCTCCCCCACTCCCAATTTCAATACAGGTCTTAAGAAATTAATGTTGAGAATAGCTCTACCAATCTGTGTAAAACTGCTGAAATGAGTATAGTTCTGGCATTTTACATGTACAGAGAATGTTTTTAGTGATACTACGAGTTGTTTAGCTAAAGCATGCTGTCTAGAAGGTGCTTTTAGTTATTTGACTAAAGTCAAATGCAATGCATATAGTATCCGAACAAAGGCTGGATTACATAGGTGAACAATTCTTTGGTAAACAGGCTTCAGCATATTCAACGTGTCATAGTCAGAGGGAAAGTTAGGTCAATAATACTTCTAGATGCTTTAAGATGAACTTTCACATAATGCATCACTCCATAATGCAATAAGTTCATCCAGTGAGAGAAAATTAAGAAAGAGGAAAACTTACTCTGAACATCAGAGATGTCATGAGCAACTTCTTGAAGGTGAGATGTGTTGGGCTCAATAATATCCTTCCCAGGGAAATGATCTTTTAAAACAACACTGGATGAAATATGAGAAAATAAACTGCAGGGAACAACTCTGCTTTGGGAGGAAGATGAACTGGATGATCTAATACTGATTTTACATCTCTAATTTAATTAAATTGTCCACCGTGCCACATGTTGGAGTACACTCAGTTGACCTTTTCATAGTTGCTATATGATGCTGTATTCTTTATCCGCTCAAACTACCTAGCTTCCAAAATTGATAAATAACTTGTAGGGAAATGTGTGTCCGGTAGATTGTGATCAGGGAACTTGAAGATATCTTGTTACATGAAGTGCACACATCAATATGCTTTCACTAATACCTACTTGAAATGACTGTATACAGCTGGATATTGAGTGTTTGCTCAGGGTTTCTATGGAAGAGCAATTTTGAAGCGTATATTGTATTTTCTTTATGTATTTAACCCACTCCCTTTTGATGAATACTTTGGCCAAGTTTGTGGCTTAACCCTGATAACACAATTTGGAAAATCAGGAATGAATGAGAAAAGCAACAGACTTAAACACGTATAATCAGATTGAATGAATGAATGACTGCTCGAAGAGGATAATTTTCATAATCTTTAGAAATTTTAAGTACCAGCACCTGCACATCTCGACTGCCACTCTCCAGTTCTTCAAGAATTTCTCAAGTGTCTGATCTGGTTCAATTGTTTAATGAATTCTGTTAATCATTCAGCCATTCCTACTGGTTTTACAGTGTGGAATCAACGACTTCAACTTATGTAACTAATGAACCATCTTATTGACACCTAGTTACTGATTAAGAATCTACCTGAAAAAAAATCCTTTTAGTGAAGACATTACTAAATTCCCAACCCAAAGCAAGACATGAACCCTTCAAATTTTCCACAAATTACAATGTTGATTGACCACACACACACACACACACATATGAAATCTACTTTTCAAACATTCAGTTGAAAACAGAAGCTTCAGGTTTTATAGGTCAGTTTCACCCCTCCTTCTCCTAATTACTTTATCTACCTAGGTCATGACGCATATTCAATATAAGATCAGGTACCTATGCAAAAGTTTTACAATGCCTAGGCACAGTAACTGAAATCAATCTATTTGAAAACATCCAAAAATATTTAAATACATGGTATTCTATTGTTTAATAGCACAATTAAATTTTTAATCACTAGACAGCCCTACATAATATCCTTTAAAAATAACATTGAACTGAACTGTATACTGTTTACCCACTCAAATAAACTTAAAATCCCCATAAGGGTAATTTTTAAAACTGCTTTCCTGAAAGTGACCAGGACATGATGGTGGTTATTGCTGCTCAACAGCTCCAGCATTTGTCTCATTACAGCAATGGTCCCCTCTACTTTCTGAAGTGACCATAAACAAAACAACTCTAAGGTTAAAAGAAATGTGAAGAACAGAAGATAATACTGGATTTCAAAAAACAAGTGAGAAAGTTAATCATCTCATCAGTGTCGCATTAAATTAAAGCAAATGTATTCTTTATGGCCTGATCAAGACAACTGCATTCAAAAGGTGTCTTTCCACTGGCTTGAATGGGCTTTCAATCAGGCCCCCAGATACCATGTAGATGGGTGCTAGAGACAAAAGTTAAAGCATGCAGACCCTTGGAGCTGAGGACCAGAAGTTTACCCATTACCTTCCATGTCCTGTTCAGCCAGTGAAGGAATTAAAAAGAGGGAATGACCTGGCCAAAGCTCCAAGTGAGGGAAAATATATTATCAGCCAAATACTGGATGGACTGGAAGATGGGGCACACAGAAATTTGGGAGGACAGAAATGAGGAATTTGCAGTAGCCAAGCTGAGACATGTCAGAGATTTGGACAAGGTTTTTAGTAGAGCTCTGTAACTTTGCAACAGATATTTGTGGAATTAATTTACAACATGGGAACCTGTGAGTTTATTGTGATTTGATTGATTTTTTCCCCTCAAAGTTGGTTTAAAAAAACCCCTCTGGATTGATCATGCAGAGTTCACTGTGGATGTTCAGAGTGTGTTAGTTGTGATTAGTCAGATAAATTGTATGTCATTATTTCTATTCCCTCTATGGATTAGCGCATAATCTCTTCAACTGCAAATACTCAAGTGCAAAATTAAACTAGCTTCTGTGAATAGTGGCATATTTGACCTTTTGTAATTCACTTTCCACTAATACAGGAGACAGTAAAACTCAATTGTACAAATATTCATAGAAATCATCATCCAGGACAGCAGAAGCACAGCCAAAACTAACCCATCTAGGGCTTGATCCCACAGGGAGCTGAACACTCCTAGGAAGTGCTGCATGCCCTTGATTCTTAGTGGGACTCTCCATGGGAGCAGAGGGCATACAAGGCTGATACCTTTTAAAATTTCAGTCATACTCTTTTGGATTTATTTTAATTATTTGGTGATCTCTGGGCTCTACTTGAAAGAAATGAAAAGAAAGGAGATCACCCTGCAACTGTTGTAGGATTTGTTGATTGCTTGGATCTGTGGGGAGAAGTGGAAAGAGTTTTACAACTTTCACATCTCTAGTAGATCAGCTTACTGTACTAAACACCCCAACAGTGGCTGTGTAACCATAGTCAGAAGTGCCACATTCCTTTTAGAATTGAATAGTGGGAACGTATCATAGGGCAGAGATTTCCTCTGGCTTGGCTTTTTTTGTTGTTGTCTGGGTATTTGTCACTATTGAGTTGGCATGAAATTCACTCAGTAAGGCACTTCAGGAAAAGACAAAAATTGCACTGGCATAAAGTGAGGTGATTGGAAGATGAGAACATTGCCTCTCAGTGTGTATCTATTATCTACAGCTTAGTGGTCTGTACATCTGGTCATATTTAATGTGAAGCAAGTGTGATTTCTAACAAAGACAACAGTGCATGTGAAAAGTCCATTCAAGACCAACTGTGATGGGGTGTTCACCCCACACAAGACAGTTTCTGTAAGGTACAAGAGAGAGCAGGTTAAGTGAGGGGGAATGTGGTGTGAGAAGAGGGGTGTCAGACCTGAAATCCCCAGACAGGGCCACAAGGAGGCATCCCATCGGTGAGTAGAGAACCCTGTGACACCAACCTTTGGGTTACATCGAAACAGGACTGGCCAGATATGTTATCACTGCAGAGAGCTGCAGAAAATCCAGTGATGATGGAAATGACAGGTCTGCAGCCCAGCAGTTTGTCACCATTCTTTTTTTTCTTAAGAGCTGAGGCTCTAGTCTTTCAGTGGAGATGGCAAAAAATACCACCTGTTTTTGTTTCTTTTCTTTTTCTTTTCATCACAATGTTGTTGAAAAATTAATTGCAGTACTAGAGAGGCCTAGGAAGCTTTGTGATTTTCCTATATACTACCCAGATTGTGTCTCTTCCTTGTCAAAAGAATAATCTAAAAATTGGCATTTATGCTGTAATCAGCAGGCCATGTTAGATCAAGAGTTTTTGCAATTGTCTGTAATGTCTCTTGCAAACTTGGAAGAACTCAATATGATCTTTGAATGGGCACATGCATAACTCTCATTTAAGGATGTCGGGTTATCTTTAAAGGGCAGATATGGGACAATGGTTTCTTTTTTCCTCTGTGTCAGTCTGAAGCATTCCTTTAACTACAGTGAATACCTCTTTACCCCCAACTTGGTGTCAGAAGTTAAATGAATTAGTGTGGAGTTGAGGTTGCTTTGTTTTTGGTTTGTTTGATTTGTTTTATGGCTCAGGGCAGGGATATGCTGCTGACATTCTGATGCTGGTGGAACAGGAGTCCTTTTCAAAATAGCTACAAACTAGTAGGCTGAGGGGTTGCGCATGTCTTTACTCATTAATTAGAACATCCCCTGGGGAGCCAGCCAGTGAGGATGGAATAAGAAGATCTTTCACTCTGAGGTTGGAAGTAATAAACTCCCAACACCCTCTTCCCTTTCCTAAGCCTCACATGTTCAAAACCATGCAGGTTGTCCTTGCACTTCCTATATCAGTTGCTTTCATAATCAGACCAAAGTAGCCACAATCTTTCACTGTACAGAGTATATATTGCACTAAGATGTCTGATGCCTGGGGTATCCATGTTACCATATCGAATCTTTGTGCCCATCTAAGTTGCATCCCTTTCTCCCTGTCCTCTGTGTGTGTTGTCTATTTAGCTTGTAAGCAGTTTAGGTCAGGGACCTGCCTATGTGTCTGTAAAGCACCTTAGACAGTATGTAATTAATCTCTTGATGGACTGTTGTTACAACTTTCACCATTCATTTGCCCAGATTTGCTTTTGCCATGTGCATTTGGTGTGTGCTTAGCTATTACCAGAATTGAATGACATTAAAATGCGGAATCATGAAAATGAAGTTTTAGGAATTATTATATTTGCTGCTAAAAATTAATCTTGTTCTTTCAAACATTCTCTTCCTATTTTCTTGAGATTGTGGTTTACTAAAGCCATGTTACTACTTCTGAGTCTTGGCAGGTTAAGGACTGTGTTCCCCTTAATATTTGATGTGCATAATCAGAGTAGATTCACGTTGTACTATTAGTGTGCTCTTGTCATTCTGCTGTAATTAAGGGTTGATATTAACCCTTCATGGCATTCCCAAAACCCAGGAAATGAATACAGGAGAGCAGTAATAGACCAAGATTACTTGGAATGCACATTAAACATCACAAAGGTTAATTAATGTCATTTGGCAATGGAACAGTCAATATTTAAACCTCTGCTGAGGTAAAGTTCATGTGCAACAGGGCAAGAAAACTTCATATTTTAATTGTTCTCTAAAAATTGATTTATACTACAGTGAATAGTGTGCAAAGCTTCAAAAGTTCAGGTTTGGATTCAATAAGGTATAGGAAGGCTCCAAGAACAACAAATATTTTACTTTACTATGGCACCTGACAGATTTTAAGTTTGAGGAGAAAAGTTTCTTTTAGAGTTACAGTAGGTTGGATGATTTTCCTTGAGCAATGCAATAAGGGTTTATGGAACAGCATATGCTTGGGTTATCCAAACAGGATGTTGTTTTCCAAAAACCTTTCTCATGGTATCCTAGAAACTTGCATTGGCTAAAAGAATCATGGGTTCCATTGTTTTGTGCAAGTACTTAAACTTGAATAGGAGTATAAGAGATCCAGTGTATAACATAAAACTACTGTACAGACCTATGTATCCTAGAAAAGGACGCATGCTGCTGCTGTTGTACCACTGTTGTAGAGCCAACAATGAAAGGTCAAACTCAGAAATTGTGATTTTGCCTTGTGTTCATAGTTAGACGAGCTACAATACCTCTTACAACATAGTGGGATAATCTGCCCATGTCAGTACAGTGATGCAGGAGCAGAGACTGCACAATGTATTCTTGTTATAGGGGTCCTGCAGGTAGTCAGACATCTCTGGTCAGTCAAAGCACCACACAATGGGATTCAGGTTAGTGTTACTTATTCAGGAATAGAGTAGTCCTTGTCTAGTATTTGTCACTGAATGAAATATCTGTTGGTCAACTGTGGGTTTCAAGAGACTCCGAACTATCTCTAGCCTTTTCTCTTTGGTTGTGAGCTGTTATGTTGTATTTTTCTCCTGCTGTTCCCTTGATGATGCAATCCTGTCCTCCTGGTTGCAATGGGAGGGAGGTTCTCTGTCCTTTTCTTTCCACCTTGGTTAGGATATATGGGCAGGACTTTGCCCATTTTTTTCATCATGGTCTTTCATATTCAGACATAATTATCCAGCATGGTATTAGAGCTTTGGTTCAGAACTACAATGTTCTCTTTTAAGTATGGGGTGGGGGAGGGAAAACAGAAGCAAGAACTTTTGAAATTCCACGTAAGTGATATGGTAAATGGGTGTGCAATACAATAAATATTTGTGATAGTGACAGTAAGATTCCTTGAGAAACCATAGTCATCTTTGACTTTAAATCACCTGGGTCACAGTATAAATCACATATGATATATATTACGTCCCAAGGCATTAATAGAATTCTTATGGTATGTACTGTAATTAACAGTGTTACACTGGCAAAATGTAAACAAACAAAGGACTGAGGCTACAAGATGTTTGTTCAATTCTGGGTTAAATTACTCCGAAGTGGCTCTGCTAGAGGTTTTTTAACGAAGTGGGTAGAAGTCTCTCTTGCATACTAGCTCTGTGTGTCAGTGGCAGGACATAAGAGTACAGTACCATCCAGGGTCCTAGGGACATACTCAAGCAACTAGGCCAAGTCACAGTCCATGCCGTCACAGCCACGCTCCTATTTTTAGCATAGTAGCTTGAGCAGAACTAGAGTGTGTAGGTCTGCTTGAGTTGGAAATCACACCTCCCAGCTATTGTGTAGACATAGCCTGTGTGTCAGCTCTGACTGCATGTTCCCTGGGTTCAGATGTGATCGCTGATGGCTTTGTCCTGTGTGCAGCTAAGGATGGAGGAAGCATCTCTAATGACCTTTGGGTCTCATTTAGCCTTTTGTATTTCACATGGGAGTTCCATGTGAATCACTTGCAGGATCAGTCTCAAAGGTCCTGGCAGCTTTAGAGATTAAATGGGAATGAGAGACTCTGTTACAGACTCTTCCTAGCATCTCTGTAACCACAGATTGACCTTGCAAAGGGATTAGGAGTCACAATAATAATCATAACAATATCCAGCTCTTATATGGCACTTTTCAAGAGTACATCTCAAAGCACGATATAAAGGAGATCAGTTTCATTATCCCCATTTTACAGAAGGGTAAATTGAGGCACAGAAGGGTATATTGAGGGTGAAGTGACTTGCCCCAGATCACCCAGCAGTAACAAAGCGAAGACTAGAACCAAGTTTTCTGCGGCTCGGTCCAGTCCGGTACTCTACCCACAAAGCCACACTGCCCCTCACAAGTGGATTCATTTGCATTTTGGAAATATGAATATCTTTGTACTGAGCTGTATCTTTTTCACTTTACTTCACCACATGATTCTCCTATCCCTAGCACACTCACAGCTAGCGCACACAGGAAAATAGGACAGCCATAATCACTAAAGCCACTGGACTCTGTGCATGTTGCCCCTGGTCATATGACAGGAATATGACTTTTTGTAAATCTGATGCAGGTCAGGTGACTGGGTCCAGAGGGCAAAGACCAGTCTCTTATACTTTGTGTGCCATACCCCTAAAACCTTTTTAAAACTTTGTTCTAAATATTAGAAAAATGTATAGGTTCATAATTTTGCTTTTGTTTTAAATAATGTCTAAATATAACAGTGGGTGGCACTATACCTACATAATAGTATTAAACAAACCATATGGTAGGAAGTAGTTCTAAATATATTTATTTTGAAATAATTGAATGTGGTTTCCATTTCCTTTCAAGTTGCTCAAGTTCTGTTGTGTTATTGCTGAGACTTGCTTTGTTATAATTTTATTCTGGCCATGTTGAGCCCTACAGTCCTTTGTTGTCCAGATGGGTTTATATACGTCAACAGGATTATTTATTTGTTTTGGTCAGTGTTGTCCATGAACTTATTTGTTTAACAAAACTGTTTGTAAAACAGCTCCTTTAAAACACGGAGAATTGAAGGGTCATGATTAGACTAATTTAATTTTAGAATTTCTTTCACTCAGTTAATTCTTAAACATAATATATTATAATCACTATTCACCTTTTTGCATGTTAACAAATCATATTCCTGTTGGTTGTTAGTAGAGCCAGTATGATTTTTGTCATATGAAATTTGGGGCAAGGTCGTGACAAATTTTTAACACTAATTTTTTGCACAGCTAATGAATTCTGCTGTTCCTTCTCAATCTCCTCTTCTGTTATACTATGCTTCTACATCTTCACAACTGGGTGATAGGAGAATATTAGGTATTGGGTATCAAGGCTTCATTTATAAATTCTGTGATGTGCTGGCTTTTAATAAATAAAGACATTTGGAAATTGGCATCTTCAGAACTAGCAATTACAATTCTAAAATAGATCTGCAGATAAATTGTGGATGAGGATGTCATTTACTCAATTAAAAAAATCCTATTAGGTATTTCTCTGAAGAATTTGAAGCAAAATGAGGTAATAGCAGGTCCTCTGCTAAATTCAGAGTGGTCCATTTGGATTAAAACTTAAAGAACTGAGTAATATGAATCCATCTTTTTCTTGCCATGGAGATCTTGTTGGCCATATTTGGCTGGATTGTCAGATGTTTGAAGGTTTTAGCTAATATATTCTAAACGTTTCGTGTCGACAACACATCCTAAGTCTAAAGGGAGAGGACAAAGTAGGAGTACAGGGTGGTGTCATAGTTTCTGTAAGGTACAAGTTAACCAGACTATGCAGGGCGGGATGGTTCAGTGAGACATGGTTTGCAATGCTTCTTGCTACTGCTCCAAAATGGGACAGGCTGCCAGCAGCAGAATATGCTCCACTCAGCTGGACCTGGGACTTGGCCATTCCCCTAAATCAACTGATCTTGCCACGTTGGAACTGCAAAGCATTGCAAGGTACATTGGAAAACTAGTTGACTGTCACTCAGAAGGTCCATATATGGCTTTATTACTGTGCAGATGCTTTTGGGAGGATAAAGCAAGCTCCCTGCACCTCTTCCCACCCTGGTGCACTTACAAAAGAGACAAAAATATTGCTACTGCTTAGCACAGTGTATTGTTCAAACCTTTTACGCCGGAACTGAATCAATGGATAGGATATGCTTCCACATCAGCTCCTAGGTATCTCGTAAACTACTAAAAACCTTCTGCTGAGAGGCTGGGGGATGGAGAGAGGGGAACTGAGGAGTACCAGCTCGCCTTGATGTCTATTTTTTTGATGGGGGAAAATTCTGCTGTGGGACCTGAATACACTGAAATATTGAATCAAATTATTTATTCATTAAAAGACAAAGAAAAATAACTGGAGTAGTTCTGAAACTAAATGATTTAGGGGCTGAATTTTGCATGTTTTCCGGGGGCCCTTATAGGTATAAATAATTTATGAACCTGTATTCCTGTAATGTTTGAGGTTTCTTACCCTGAAAGTGTTTTTTAATCACTGGGTCACATGGCAAGAACAGTCCGTTTATGTATCTTTTTCACTTTTTCATTTTTCCATTTTGCTGAAGAATATATTAGCCTTTGCTACTTTAACAGCGGGCTTTGAAGAGAAAATGAACAGTGAAGCACTAATTGCATATTACATAGTTTGAGGGGAAACTATAACTGAGTGATAAGTGAAATCAGTTTCTTGAAGCTTTTATTTATATTATATATACATATATATTATAAATAAACTTGCTAAAAATGTTCATATAAAATTAGTGTAATAAACAGTTTTCTTTTAGGTTTGAATGTGAAATTGGTATATTTATGCATAGGTAGATACGCCTTTCTTTTCAAGTTCGTAGAATAAGTGTTTAGGTTTGAAAACACATTACTCAGGTGACCTTTTCTGTGTTTCTCTGATAATCCCCACAAAGTGCAGCCATTACATTTGTGGGCCAAGGGAATGGCGGCTTTTTGTTCTTCCACGCAATCACCATCTAGTAGTTTTAGATTTCTCACTGCTCTGATGGGTCCAAATCACTCATGTATCTGTAGTCTTGCTGTTCTTACTGGAGCAAAACTCCCACTGACATCAATGGAAGCTTTGTCTGAATGACTACAATAATATCGGTGTCTCTAGGAAGTAAGGATACTGAAAGAAATTTGAAGCATTCACATTTTTGAAACTATGTTCTGCCCTTCTTCCTCCCCTGGGAGACTTCCTATATTCATTGTCTCTGTGCTTAGTTGCCTCTAATTATTAATCTGCAGGTGTTTCTAATCACAGTATATTCCTACTGGGTTTAGGTCAAGGACCATTAGCTGTGATGGTTAAATACAATACACTGCCGTAGCTTTTTGATCTTTTTAGATGGCTTCTCAGACCTCAGAAAATAGTCATTGACAATAATTTTCTACTATTAACCACAGTGTCCTGTACCATAACTATCATCTCCTCCTCCCTGAAGTCAGATATATAAGCAGTCTCTAGGCTATGCCTAGAAGCAGTTTCTAAACATCATTCCTGCGAGCCATACATGGAATGCAGTTTAGCTAAGGAATCCATCTACTGTTCATCCTGTCCATACCTACATAGATCCCATTTTGGGAGATACCCAATGTCTTGCAGAAAATACAGACTGAGACACTTTAAAATGCAAGAAAGCGATGGATTCTGTATTAATCTGTGTAGGGTTATGATGTAGTCAGCAATGAACGAGCATCTAATTATGTTGTGCTAGACTGAATCTTTTAATTGGTTAATTATAATGCACATGTAGATTAACAGCTTTTAAAGGTCAACCCCTTTTAAATTACACCGAGTACTACTTTATCTCTCTCTGTGCTGTGTAAACCTGGCATTCTGTTGGTATCGAAGAGATACACCATAAATTAGAGTTTTGAAGTATGACAAAACATGATTAGCACCCTCCCTCCTAAACAGTTTGAATTAAGCCTGAAAGCAGCAGCAGCAGGTTTTGACAATATAAGCAGTTCCAGAAGGAAATAGGCACAGCTTATATGATTTGTTCTATTTTACTGAGCTATCACACTACACTCAAATATTTCCTCTAAATTCTGAATAGCACAAGCTGCTGATGTTCTTAAAATATCTTTTAAAAAACAAGATGCTTACTGATGCAAAATTATTTAACTGTGTTTAATCAAATATTCCACTGTAATTTTCTCTTCCCCTCACTCATACCCACTATAATTTCTGTATTTATGCCACCTTGAGGGCATCAAAGTGATTGAATACATATTATTTCCACCTACTGGAAATATCATTGGTGTTTCCAGCACAGTACCAACATTTATTAAAAACTCAATGACAGATTTTTTAAAAAATGGAAAATATCAAAGGTTTAATTTGTGGTATAAATGAAATACATTTTGTACAATATGAGATTTGCCATTACTTATAAGGGGAAAACTGCTTACTCTCGCCACATTTTAGCTATAGGCAGAGCTGTGTGGAAGTAGGGATTATTTTAAAAAAGTCATTTTGTGAAACATCTTGCAACAATATCTCCACCCTTCATTGGGGTGGGGTTTTTTTTGTTTTTGTTTTTTGACCCCTTGAAACTGCTTTTGTAGTTTCAAGATCATGGATACTGTTCTCAGAATGTCAAAAGTCACTTTAGCATGACGTTTCATGTTTTCAGCAGTTCAAGTGGGCACTGGATGACTCCTGTCTCTGAAACTTTCCTTTTTGTGAGGAGAACGGTTGGTGGAAGAGACCGTGAAAGTTATTTGATTTTGTGCATGTAAACAGTTATGCACACAGTATTTTTATGATGGTGGAGGATAGGAGAACAGAGTACTGTAGAGATTTAGTCGAAGACAGGGCTGTAAAGTAGAGTGTTGTGGATACTTAAATCTGGATTATGACTTTTAGTATTACGGTATGTAGTGGGGTGTGTGTGAAGTTTTGATCCTTTCAGTGCAGAGCAAACAAAAGTATCCACAATCAATGTGCATTCCACCTGTACTTCTGTGTTCAGACTTTTGATCTATTAAAAACAGAAAAGTCTCAAGTCCGATAACAGGGTGTGTGTACCTGTGGCACAGTGGGAGCAAAACCACTTTGGGCATAGGAAGTATACTCCACTCTATATCAGAATAATTTCTCATTTAATTTCCAGCAAAAGCATTGTGAACACAGTCTATGCAGGCTGTGCTTTGCGCAGTCATAGGACTGATGATAATGAAAGAGACTGAAAATATTCAGCAGGGAGGGTCTGCATGTAGTATTTCCCCTCAGGGACATGACCTGGAAGACATCACGATTTATCCTCATGAGTTTGAGATACTTTCACTCCAATTTTTTTTAGTGTAATCATGCCTCCTCTGAAATCAATGACAAAACTCCCATTAACTTCAATGGAGCCAAAATGTAACCTTTCATTTTTATTTTGTCATCAGGAGCAATAATAAATTGAAGGGACAAGTAGAACAGGAGATTTAGGCACGCTATTTGAGAAGAGACTGAATGTAGGAGAAGCAGAAACAATAATGTGGTAGCTGAAGAGAAACAGATAAATGAATTTTAAAGGAATACCAACTTTTGTTTTCTTCAAATTTGGTTAACAAATCTGTTTAAAATTTCCTTTGGGGAAAAGAAGAAGCTGACTAGTGTAGAAACCTTGCCCCTGTGAACTTTCCCACCTTCCACACCTTTCCTTGAGGGGGTACCACTTGCAAGCACAAGGCAAAATTCTAGTTTGTGTGAAATGTTCACGATGTATGGTAATAATGCACCACTTTTCTTATAAATTTTTGGTAAATATTTGTCATTTTCCCCCACCACCCTCCTCTTTTTTTCATCTTCTTTAGCCCTTTGTGCCATTTGCTTAATGGCGTCACTGCCTCTTCCTCAAGCCTAAAGTGATGCTACCAGAAAGTTGAAGGGCCAGGTCACCCTTTAAGGGGCAGACACTAGCTGTCCTGGATGGACCTTTAGTGCAGCAGTTCCAAACTGCCCAGGTAGTATAAGGGGAACAGGAGGAGCACTTCAAGACAGACCACCTTCACGCACACCCCATTGGTGTCCTGGCTGGGGAGAGGTACAGAGAGGCAACTGGCATGGTGGTTCCTAGCCCTAGGCATCACTGCTACCTGCCTGTTAGGGGGTGGAGATGCTCTTAAAGGGACATACACCTCCCAAAGTGGCCAGGAGGAAATTACACCTAACAATGAGGTGTCATAGGAGGCTAACCATAATGCCAGCCCTGTACCTCTTAATAGCTTCTCTTCATCTGCAACTTTGTTTTTTTCTCTAAAAAAATTCTCTTCTCCACTGCTTCTTTCCTCTCCATCAACAGAGCCATCGATATTTTTTCTTTCTTTTCTTTCTTCCTATTCCATCATTTTCAGAACTGATTAAACATGTAATGTAGAAACTCCATCCACAGTAAAATAGAATTTTAGGAAGTCCCTGTTTAACTATTGGGAGGACAAAAGGAAGGTGTAAGGCAAGTTTCTACAAGTATCATGCAAAGCTAGAAAACTGGAAAAGACACAATTTTTTTGTGCCCACAAAAAATCTAGGAATGGATCTTTCTAACGTGTCTAAGTGTCTACACTGCAATAAATCATCCACAGCTGCCCCATGTCAGTGGACTTGGGAACATGAAGCTCGGACTGCAGGACTATAAAATTTCAGTCCAGACATTCCAGCTGGAGCCTGGGACACCTATACTGTAATTCTATAGCCCTGAAGCCAGAACCCTCTGAGCCTGCATCTGTTGACACGGACTAGTCCAGGTGCTTTATTGCAGTGTAGACATACTCTAAGGTCATGTCTACCCTTCTGGCTAAATCAGCACCGCTGTAATTGATGCAGCAGTGTCGATTTTTAGCGGGTCTGGTGAAGACCAGTTAAATCAATGGTAGAGCACTCTCCCTTGAACGTCTCACCTTCCGCCTCTCAGGGAGGTGGAGTAAAGTCAGCAGGAGAGTGTTTCCCATTGATATAGCATGGTGTAGACACTGCTGTAAGTTGACCTAAATTACGTGAACTTCAGTTACATAATTTACGTCACTGAAGTAGCCTAATTTAGATTGACTTGCAGCGTTAGTGTAGACCAGCCCTCGGTGACTTAAAAGCACAAGTCCCATTGACTTTCATTATACAGTGAACCCACATATCCAATAACATTCAACATAGTGTCAGAATGTCTGGTAGAAATGGGTCCAAACTGCGAAATCTGGATTTGGATTTTCAACAATCCCAAAGTTTGGGTTTTTTTGTTTGGTTGGTTTTGAGGGAGGGAGGAGTTAGGTGTGGTTTGGAATTCATCTTGGGCCCATCAAATAATAAATAGTCCAGATATTAATTTAAAATATCTAATGAAGATGAATAGATGAAGCAATAATCCTAAATTCATTATTAAAGTTTAATCCTATTTGGAATCTGGGGTTAAATTAGGCCTCAATCAGGATACTTAACAGAATGGGAGGGAGACTGTAATATGTGTGTGATGCCTGTGAACAATACTTTGTGAAATACTTTATTAAAGCTTGCACTTCTGTGTATTTGGTCCCCTCTGAAGCATAAAAACATCAATACAATGGTGTATATGCTTCAACTACATCATGACTACAACTGAACATTACGTGAAAGACTAAAAAAAGTCTCCCAGCTCCTGCTATTAAATTCTCATGAGAAAACAAGGTATTTGTATAATATAAACATCAAGGCAAAGCAGACACCATTATTTTTCAGAGCAGGAGACAATTATCTAGCTATAAAATTTAATTCTATCCATATTGTTATATCAACCAAGCAATCAATGTAAAAGTAACTAGTGCCAGCAACTTGGCAGAACAATGGTAAACATACAGTTTATACTCCCTGAGTTAGGAGTGAGATTGGGAAGAGGACTTTGAGATAATAAAAATATAGATATACCCATTTGAATAGCATTAGCCTTCACTTTCTTTGCATGTAAGTTGATCCTTCTTTCTGTATTTTCTATTTGATTTGGCTCTTGCTTAAAGAAGTTCTGAATGGCTGTGTAACCTAGAGATTGTCAGTTCCTCTGATGGAGGTGGGGACTGATGTTCTTTAGAAAGCTACAGTCCTATGATTTGTTATCAGGAAATAGCAGTCAGCCTACAACTTGATTGGTTGTAAGACACACGAGAGACATAAGATTTAATAACACTTGTTATATACCATCTGCAACAAACTTAAGTATCATACTCCAACTACAGTACATACCAGTATTCAAAAGTCTTACTATCCAAGTGTGCAAGGTTGCACCATTAATTAGTGAAATAAATAAATAAAAGACTAATGAAATTATTTCCATTCAACAATACATTGTTAAAATATGTAAATATTACAGTAAATTGGGAGATTGATTCAAAGCATAAATCATAGCTATGATTAAAGAAAGCTGCTTACCTTCCAGATCCCAGCAACCTATCTAAATGAGAAGAAAATTACGTACCACCAACATTCTCAGAAACTAAGGTCGCATCAGGGATGCAATACTGACTTGGCAGAAGTTTCACTCACTTCAATTTAGCATTTTTTGTTGCTGGAAGGTTTATAGGAAGATGCGGAATCTATTTTACCTCATTTTGCCAGTGGCAGTTTAGCAGGGGGTTTGTAGGTTCAGTTGCAGTCACAGGAAAAAATGAAACCAATGGTGAAAAAACAGGTAAACATACACTTCTCCCAGCATTGTGCAGTTAGGAGGCCCCAACTCTGTCATAGGGGTGGCTGAGGCAAGGCTTAGTGACTGAGAGCCTTTTAGCAGGACCCCCTGCTCCAGGTCACAAGACTCGGAGCAGGGAGCTGGGCCCAGCCCCATGGAATGAAGCAGTTGCTGCAGGGTGAATGCAGGATGGCCTCTTTCTCCAGCCCCCTCCCAAACCCCCAGGGCCTCTCCTCTAGACTGGGCTGGGATTGCAATGCCAGGGTGGTGGGTGCTGCCGCTAGTGGTTGTTGCCCCCTTGGCAGTTTAGTATAGTATACCCATTGAATCAGGTGGCTACATCCAACCCCTGTATTTTGCACACATTGAATGAAATCCTGGTCCTGCTGGACTCCAGTAGGTTCAGGATTTCACTGGCTATATATGTCAGTAAAGATTCTGATGTGTAGGAAAGCTAGTTGTCATTCTGTGAATCAGAATTCAGTGGTTGCCATTAAAATCTCAACACTTGTGGTATTTGAATCTGATATTTGTGCGAGTTCCCAATCTAAATATTAGATGATATAAAATCAATGCTTCACAAACTCGTGAAAGTTGAGAGACCACCTCAGGAAAATGACCGTAATCATGCTTCCTCCCCCATCCCCCTGTGCAACCCTGTGTTGTTAAAGGCCTGTCCATCTTAATGTATATTTTCCCTATCTCCTGTCCTGGCTAATTCTTCTTGCCCCTACCGGATGGTGTTTTTCACACTTTCAGCAATGCTGATACAGTTTATAATTAATACTAGTATGAGCATAGGTAATGCTATGATAAATTCAAATCTGAGATGCAATGAATACTCTTGATTTATTGTCACTTTAGCTGAACTATCATGCTCATGAGTATGGAAAGTGTCTTCACTATTCATTGTCTTTTGGGTTTGTTATTTTTCCCCTTCCTCCTTTCTCATCCCCCAAAAGGGACCTCTCAAATTTGGAAAAGCCACTATTGATTTTTGTGCACCTAACCTGAAACACCTGAAAGCCTGACACCCCCACCCCCCAAAGTGCTGAGCAACCACACATGCTGAAAATCAGGCCTCTGAGATGTTTCAAGTTTAGCATCCAAAACCACTAGTCACTTTTGAAGATATAGGCCTTAAGACTATTAATTACCAGTCTGAGGACAAGGTGGGTGAGGAAATATCTTTTATTGGGCCCGCTTCTGTTGGTGAGAGAGACGAGCTTTCAAGCTTACACAGAGCTCTTCATCGGGTCTCCTTTTAAGTAACAGGTAAGTTTTATGCTGAGTAGGCTACATTAACACTGCAGTCTGAGGATGGGAAGCAGGCGGCAGGGAAGGGAAGGAACACTAAAATAAACATTTAGATACACTATCTACAATGTTTGGCCTGGTCATTAGGTTACATATTAACATCCCTATATGCTGAAATGTAAGCATGTGTGTTATAGTCGCTATGCTCCAATTTTTCCTCTTCATAAGTAAAGAATTGATAGTTTAGAAACACTTTTCTAAAAAGGTACCACAAAATATAGAAATCCTGCTGCTCTTCGTCCTCCATCTTTTCCAATGCTTTCTTCCCAAGCATTCTGCCTTTGTGGTTGAGAGCCATCAGTATTAAGGTAATATGTATTCTGTGTCTTTAATGTATGGTATTTCTAAGGAAAGCTTATCAAGATATGCACTGATGCTAGCTACTAGTTTTCCCTTTATTGAATGCATTTCCCATTTGGTTTAATCTCTGAAGTTGAGACAACTTTCATTCTACTGCATGTGCCAATGGAACTTCCATCCATGGAAGCTTGCCAGATGTGGAAGTGTGAGAAATGAATGACTGACACATGGTAATTACTTTCCTCTGTGAAGTCATGGGCATTTTGTATAAATATATTTACTTGGCCATCTGCCATGATCAGAATTTTACAGTGTTGCCGTTGTTTTGTTGGTCCTAGGATAAAAGAGAGACAAGGCGGGAGGGGTAATTGTCTATTATTGGACCAACTTCTGTTGGTCGTCTTCAAGTCAGAAAAGGTAACCAGTGTGTCACAGCTAAATACAAGGTGGGAGAAACTGTTCAGCATGAAGGATTAACATGTTGCAAGAAACCACTTAAAATGAAGTGGGCAATTAACTCCTCTGCAGTCACAGAATAATTCTCGTTTGTCTCGCATCAGGCAAATTCCTTCCCCCAAATCTTTGGTTCTCCATGTGCTTCATCAGTCATACTCTGTTTTTGTATGACATGATTAGATATAAAACAAATGTAAGGGGATGCTAGAGAGTTGGGAATATATGCAAATGAGATTGATTAATTGTATTAATATAGACATTTAAAATCACATGCTGAATTGAACTAGTATATAGGCTACTGCTTATAGTCCCAAAACATAACTGTATGATTATCTAGGCCATGGCAGAGTTTTCAAAATGACAACAATCTTTACAGTGTGTAAATCACTGTCTGGACCCCGCACCCTCTCTAGAAAATGCCTTTATCTCATGTTGCTGGAAGAAACATGGCATTGATTAAAATGTGGAGCCAAAAATAGAGGATGGTGATTTATTAGATAATTGCCAAGTGTAAACATTCACACATGTTGCATGCTTAAAATCTTGCCATCTCTGATTGCAGAACCCTTCATGTTCATTCTTTTTACCCTTCAATTTCTCCCAACCTTCAAAAAATAAAAGCCCCAAAGTGAGACCTTTATAGCTTTAACCAGAAAAATGTCATCCTTGTTAAAACAATTTACAACCTTGCACTGTAAATCTAGTGTACGTTTTACATTCTTGCATGATTTTGTTATATAAATGATGCACTGAAAGTACTCTAAAACTTTGTGCATCATGATCTACCGATATTTCTGTGACCTGTGATTTCTCTAATGATTTCAAGACCATGACCCTGTTATAAGCTTCATTACAACATGGCTTGACTGCAGTTGGTCTATCTAGATTTGGGATTAGTTTAACAATTTAGCTGTCTAGAAAGTTATGTTTAAACCAGCCTGGGTAAGTTACAGGTGGAGAATTTCTACAGATCTAAGGATACTACTTGTTATAACTTGCATAGTTCTTTACCTTACCTCTTTAAATGGCATCATTCCTCCTTTTCATGCTAAGCATCTTCATACAAAAAATATTACCTACAAATATGTGCTAATTAGTGACCAAAATCCTATAATCTTTCAGTTTGCCTGTAGTATTAATCTAATTCCCGCACTACTATGTCCCAGCCTTTCCTGTCCTCAAATTTTGTTTCTTGAAGGAAAGAAAGGGAAAGCATCAGGAGTGTGCTAGATTGAATATTTTCTATTAAATCATCAGTTACTGAAAAATGACAACTACTTTTCTCCCATCTCCGTATTGGCCTTGAAGACCTACCGCCTTGGACTGTGGTCTCAGAAAGTAAGATGTACTGGGTCTAATTAGCTCTTGCCTGAGAGAATGCCAAGTAAAACCAGCAGGAACAAACTGTTAAGATTGTAGTGCCTTCATTTAAGTTACTGAAGTTAAAACAGAGGAGCATTATTTCTATAAGTAGGACTGGCAATACTTGATGTTTGTTTGTTTATAATTTCAAGAGAAATTGATGTTTGTTTTTTAAGCTTGCTTGTTTGTTTTTATCAATTTATATTTTTACAGTTCCGGGCAATTATGAAGGGGGGTAGATAATGGCATCAGACAATTATTTAATGACAGTGGATGATGAGATTCAAAAAGTTTGATGAGATTCAAAAAGTTAAAGCTTTATAACCGTTAAAACAAATTATCAACATCACATGTCAAAATATACACAACAAATATCCTTAGAGTTTTATTGAAGTCCTCAAGCAGCATTTTTCTTATTTAGCCTGTCTGTAAATTTTGATTCTCGATGGAAATATTTTTTCGATTGATTTCACTGTAACATAGAAACTATGTTTACTGACACTTACTGATTAAATCTAATACTTCCAACCCTACCTATGAGTCAATACACAGCCAGCCTTGTAGTATTTAAATTGGGGAGATGAGCATCCAGATGAGATGTGAAACCTTGTAAAACCTCTGGCAATTAAAAATCCTCATTGCAGTTGTTGCCAAGTAAAAAATTTATTAGCTCCAGACTTCTGGCAGTGCCGCCCAGAGTATTGAGGGGGCCTGGGGGAAAGCAATTTTGGGGACACCTTCCATAAAAAAAAGTTAGTTTTGCCGCCCCAAGTGGTGAAGGAGAAACACCCAAGGCTTGCCACTGAAGAAAGAAGAGGACAGGAGGACCCGCCGCCGAATTCCCGCCAAAATTGCCCCCGCCCTGTCTCTGGGGCCTGCGCCGCCCCCTCCCCCCGCCCACTTGCGCCCCCCCCCCCCCCCCCGCAGGCGGCCCTGACTTCTGGTCAAATTCTGAGTCAAATATTTCCATTCTTTATACCCGATTTCCTCTCTTAACGCCATTTAAAGGTTGTTTCTCTCTGTAGAAAGCCCAAAGTTTAGTGCTGCTGGTGCAGAATAGCTATTGCCTTTCACTTGCAATTTCATGCTCTCTGTAGGTAGTCCTGCACTCTGTAAAGCATTAGGATGATGAGTAGCAGCATCTCCTGTATGCAAATTGGTTTGCCTAATCACTTTTCCTGCATCAGGCGAAGAGAGATGATCTCTCAATTAAGTCCTTATAAAAAAGGGGCAATGAGGATATTGAAACTAGGGCTAAAGCCAGTGCCGCAATAACTGAAGTAACAGCATTTCCCCTCTACTGGAAATGTTGCCATGGTAATAGAAGTGTGGCAGCTGTGCACCACCCCATAAGGGTTCATGTTTGGGGACGGTCCTAGGGTTTGAACTATGAACTTACCACTCCATAGGTGTCAGCATAGGCCTGTGACGGAACATAGGAATTGCCATACCAGATCAGCAAGTGGGGCATAAAGGGGAACTAGGTGCTCCAACCCCACTGACATTCAAGTTTCTTCTTATCCCCAGGAAGTTAGTGATTGACTTAAGTCCTGCAGCATAGCATGGATGTTTATATTCTTTTCCTTTCTCATGTAACTGTGGATGTTTGTTACCCACATACATCTGGAATTGGGAGCCAGGAGTCTCGTGATCTATTTCCTGTTTTTTCCACTGAGTCTGTTGGATGATCTTAGGCAAAATGTATAATTACTGTACACCTCAGTTCTACCATCTTTCAAATGCAAATAATGCCTGCCTCCCTTTATAGAGCATGATACTAATTTCCAACAGGACTAGTGTTATTGTTTTATTAATGTAGTGTTCGGGGATTCTGATGAATTGAGATCACTTCCATTGTATGCCAGACTTTAAAATGGCACCAAGTGATATGAACCATTGTATGATTGTAAACTATTACGTGCCCCTAGGCTATAGGAAATGGAGATTTGCTGATTGCTTCCCACCAAAATGTATGCCGAAACCTACTAGTTATTTAGATGCTCAGGTATCACAGTGATGACTACTATACAGTAACCTAGATAAAGTCTCTGCTCTCATTTTACATTGGGATAACTCTGCAGCAACTCCACTGAAATCAGTGCATATATGTCTCAGATTTATACAAGTAACTGAGAGCAGCCTTACCTAGGATCTTATATTTTGTACATCATGTCAACTGAGCAAATAACTCACAATATGTACGCACGTCTAAATTTTCTGAAGGAATACAGCTGTTTTTTATCATGAGGATTTCTTTCTATGATGATCATAGAATACTTTTTCTCCATAAATCTACGGTGCTGTTATCAGAGATCTGTAGTCAAAACAAAGAGCAGCTTCCTACAAAATGGAGCTTGAGAATTTGAATGTGTGGAACACTTTTTTTTTTTTTTTTTAAATTATAGCCTGTAAATTTAAGCATGTTTGAGGCCTTTATATGGTGGGTTTTTTCGACAAGCAGTTTAATCCAATAAAATTTAGAATATAATTTTAAATGGGAGAAGTCCTGCTCAAAAACAGTTCAGGCAAAATGTATGAACAGTAAGTGTGACTTAGATTTAATCCAGTGGTAAAATTTAACCAAAATGTTACAACTTTATACAATACTGGCACATATTTAGGGATCAATCTTGCAAATTCTTTTTCACCCAAAAAGCACATACCATTGCTCTCATGATGGTCTGGGAAGTTTTGAAGGGAAAAGGCCCTAGAAACTAACAGCAGATAGTATGAGGAAGATATTGTATACAATACAGAATGAGCTTCTTCTGTTGTAAATTAAAAGTTCCAATAAAATACTAAGAATTCTGTTCATTTTGCATATGCACATTTTTTGCTGCATCAAGCTAGAACATTTAGTATATATAATGCATTTGTGTGCATTACATAATTATAGAGTAGTGTACCACATAAGGTAGAAAAATATCTAACAAATATTCAGAATTTGTTGCTCGTAATTTGTGATTCATTCCTAGAACTGTGGAAATTTTAGAAAAAAAATCTTTTGCCTCCATATGGCGTTTCCCCTGTCTGGAAGAGCACAACTCATGGTAATGCTAATAAGGGCGAGAGGGATAAGTAGGTTCCTGCTGCTACATGTGTTCATCAATGCACGACTGCCAGATGTAGTGTGTATGCTGCAAATGGTCTTCCTTTCCTCAAAAGGAAAAAATCCTTAGTTCCCCCACCCCACCCCAGACATGTTCGAATAGTACTGGGACTAAAGAAAGGAAGGTTTTTTAGCTTTGATACCTAGACCTCTAAAACTGATGCATTTATTGAAACGAAAACTTTGAGAAAGTTTAGTTTTAAATGTTAAACATTATTTGAAGCTTTGCATGTAGAAAATGAGGTAGGGGTGTGTGTGTGTGTGTGTGTGTGTGTGTGTGTGTGTGAGGGAGGGAGGGAGGGAGGGAGAGAGATTGGACTGAAGAGTCAGTAACTGTTCAAATGGGAGTTAGGTTCCTGGGCACTTTAGAAAATCCCACCAGATATCTATCTGCATCTTTTGACACCAATATACCTTTTAAAGTCTGGCCTTAGATCACAAAGACATGGATGACCAGAAAGAATTTCAAAAGCATGATACAAAATGATAAATCAGGTATAAATTTACTGATCAAAAGCTCTCAATCAGAACATTTACCCCCCCTCTCCACCAACTTCTGTACGTATCAGTCATATTTGGATTAAAATTCAGTCAGGTTATTTTAAAATTGTAGTTATAGGGTTTTCCATAGTGCTCATCATTGTAATAGCCAAATAATTTACAAATTAATTTATTCCCAGCATCCCTGTGTGGAAGAGAGTTAGTTTATAGACAAAAAGAAAAGGAGTACTTGTGGCACCTTAGAGACTAACCAATTTATTTGAGCATAAGCTTTCGTGAGCTACAGCTCACTTCATCGGATGCATGAAGTGAGCTGTAGCTCACGAAAGCTTATGCTCAAATAAATTGGTTAGTCTCTAAGGTGCCACAAGTACTCCTTTTCTTTTTGTGAATACAGATTAACACGGCTGCTACTCTGAAACCAGTTTATAGACAGTAACTGAGACTGGTGCACAGTCTGTATCAAATTTGGGAGTTGAATTTAAATCTTCTGATTCTGGTCTACTTTTCTGACCACAAAACCACCATCTTTCCCCTTGCCCAAGCCTTAATCTTTCCCAGATACGGGAAAAAGAAAAGCAAAGAAACTACATCATTTGGGTCTAGTGAAAATGAAGACAAGATCAAACACTGTCTAGATGGGCAACAGTTCTCCTTTGTTCAAAGTTGTCAGTAATTTAAAACTAAAACAAACAAACAAACAAAAAGGCAGATATATTAGGGCAGAAATCCACATATCTCAATAGGTTTAGCAGTTCAATTCAGATTTGTGCCCCAAAGTTCAGCTATTTAGCGGAGTTTATTCAGACCTCTGAGTCGGGAAATTGAAAAGGGAATTTTGCAACAAGAGACTCTCATGAGATTTGGATAACTCAGGAAAAAAAATAAGTGTTGGGTTTTTGTTTTTTCATAGTGCTGCATTCTTGTACTTAAGTTAAATAATATGGCTAAAGCCATGAAGTAGAGGTGAGTGAAAAAATCTTGTGTAATGCACTGGTCTTGGGTCTCTATTAGTTGGCCCTAGAAACAACAATTACCTACTAAAAGAACAGGAGTACTTGTGGCACCTTAGGGACTTACAAATTTATTTGAGCATAAGCTTTCATGGGCTACAGACCACTTCATCAGATGCATAGAATGGAACATATAGTAAGAAGATTATATACATACATGCATACAGAGAACATGAAAAGGTGGAAGTTGCCATACCAACTCTAAGAGGCTAATTAATTAAGATGAGCTATTATCAGCAGGAGAAAAAAAACTTTTGTAGTGATAATCAAGATGGTCCATTTCAGACAGTTGACAAGAAGGTGTGGGGATACTTAACATGGGGAAATAGATTCAATTTGTGTAATGACCCAGCCACTCCAGTCTCTATTCAAGCCCAAGTTAATGGTATTTAGTTTGCAAATTAATTCCAGTTCAGCAGTTTCTCATTGGAGTCTCTTTTTGAAGCTCTTCTGTTGCAAAACTGCCACCTTTAAGTCTGTTGTTGAGTGACCAGGGAGGTTGAAGTGTTCTCCAACTGGTTTTTGAATGTTATGTTTCCTGATGTCAGATTTGTGTCCATTTATTCTTTTGCACAGAGACTATCCGGTCTGGCCAATGTACATGGCAGAGGGGCATTGCTGGCACATGATGGCATATATCACATTGGTAGATTCGCAGGTGAACGAGTCCCTGATGGTGTGGCTAAATTGATTAGTTCTATGATGGTGTAACATAAGCGATGATCACATAAACACCACCCTAGACCGGAAAACTGCTGACCGCTATACTTACCAACATGCCTCCAGCTTCCATCCAGGACACACCACACGATCCATTGTCTACAGCCAAGCTGTAAGATACATCCGCATTTGCTCCAACCCCTCAGACAGAGACAAACACCTACAATATTTCTATCAAGCATTCTTAAAACTACAATACCCACCTGCTGAAGTGAAGAAACAGATTGACAGAGCCAGAAGAGTACCCAGAAGTCACCTACTACAGGACAGGCCCAACAAAGAAAATCACAGAATGCCACTAGCCATCATCTTCAGCCCCCAACTAAAACCTCTCCAGCGCATCATCAAAGATCTACAACCTATCCTTAAAGATGATCCCTCACTCTCACAGATCTTGGGAGGCAGACCAGTCCTCGCTAACAGACAGCCCCCCAACCTGAAGCAAATACTCTCCAACAACCACACACCACACAGCAAAAACACTAACCCAGGAACCTATCCTTGCAACAAAGCCCGATGCCAACTCTGTCCACATATTTATTCAAGTGACACCATCATAGGACCTAATCACATCAGCCACACTATCAGAGGCTCGTTCACCTGCACATCTACCAATGTGATATATGCCATCATGTGCCAGCAATGCCCCTCTGCCATGTACCTTGGCCAAACAGGGTAACAGTTACTTACTTTTGTTCATTGTAGTTAAACTATCCTCAGGCCAGCTGTGCTGAACCTTCACCTCCCTTTCTAGTAGGCCAGGCCCCAGATACAAGGTCCTGAATTCCTAGTTAGCAACTGGCTCCATGGCTGTTCTCTAATCAATCACCAAGACCAGGTCCCTCTTCCTTTCTCAAGCAGGCTGCAGTCTCTGTTTTTCCAGAGAAATGCACTGTGATCAAAGGAATCTGACACTGTACCCATTTCTTCCAGCAGGAAACCGGAATATTGAAGGATAAAAGACAACCACAGTTTACTCAATTCCAAAACCCACCAAACTCTTGGCCCTCAAAAAGGTCTGGGTGTGGGGAAAAAATGCTGTGCAGGAGCACATCTATCTGCTTACCTTCCCAGACCACCCCCAACTGTTAAACTTTTCTCCTCTTAACTCCAACGCTGACACAGGAGTATCAGGGTGGGGCTAATTGAGCCCAGGGTGCCTTTTTATCCCCTTCCTGTCAGGCATGAGGTTTTTCTACCCTGTCAGAGAGGGTTTTTTTTCTGACAGATATTTTCAATGAAAAGAAGAAAATCTTTAATAGTAGCATTGTGAGAGATGTAGTCCAGTTGGGGATCCTGGCCCAAAGAGGAGAAGAGGGACGTGAGGAGTAACCTATAACTCCGATGAGGCACTAAATCTTCCATTTTTATCTTAAATAGTTCAGTTATGGACCAAAGTATTTTTATGAAAAATTGATATTTCTAGCAGATGATTTTCATGAAAATAATAGTCTAATAATTGAAAACCAGGTTTGACATAACTTTCAACCCGCTCTAGCTGGAATTGAAATCCTGACTGTCTATGGGAGCTTTGCCATTAGCTTCCATGAGGCCAGGATTTCCCAAGATCGAAAGGCATCAGTCTAATTGAGGGACTAGATGATGGTAATCAAATTCTTTGATAGTTTTAGGGTGGAAATTTTGGACACATTACGTATTCCTTTACTGAAGATTTGGTTGTGTTCCTGATCAGCCATGCACCCCTAGGACTTTCAAAAGTTACTTGTAATTTTGGGTTTTTTGATTTGATACAACTTAAAATAACCTAATTTTCTGAGGGTGAGTGTGTGGCATTTTTTAGAAAATAGGCCCCTATCTGGTATCTGAAATTAGGCACCTAAAATCTTGGACTAGTTTCTTTATCATTTGTAATACAAAATGATCCAGAGGCTCCAAGCAATGTGGGGACCACATTGGGCTATGTGCTGTACAAACATATACTAAGACCGCCTGTCCCCCAAAGCATTTATAATATGAATAGACCAAACAGACAAAGGGTGTGAAAACATATAATCTCCATTTTACAGACTTATTACTGAGGCAGAAGGAAATTAAGTGATTTGCCCAAAGTAACACAGGAAGTCTAGAAATTAAACTTAGGCCTCCTGAGTCTCAGTCCAGCACCTAACCACAAAGACTGCCTCTCCTCATAACCATGCCAGCACAGTTTGGGCCAGCTACCATTATTCATCTTGTTTTAAATAAGGGGACACTGAGATTAATTATGATTATTCTTTGCCCGCTCCTGAACTCCAGAGGTATCTAATACCATGACCAAGTGGGAAACCTGCGTCCATGATTCCATAATTTCTATTTATACCTTCCCGTCTTTCCTTGACTTTATCTGCTCCTAATTAAGTGGCTTCGTGTGTTTCTCAATCAACTGTGGCATCCTGGGATTGTCACTGGGAGTGTCATTTGTGCCTCAGGGACTTTTATTCTATATCCTGCTGTGCTTCAGCTGAGGTTCTGAAGCAGAAGGGTACATCTATGCTGCAAAGGCCTGGGCCATTGCTATCTTGTGTCCAGGTCAATAGAAATGCAAGACTACCAAAAGTTCTATAATAAAACCCAAGAAGACCCGTCTTGACATCCTTGATATTTCTAAGGGGGAGGAGGGGTATATTCAGCTTTGCTTTAAATTTTAAAAAGAAACAAAAAAGGTAAAACTGAATTGTTAGTGTCTTTTCCTATTTAAAATACTTTGCAGGTCACCTTTATTCTTTCTGCTGACCTTACAAGGATTGGCCCCTCTATAGTTGCTGACTCTTGGCCCCTCTGCTGGGAGCAAGATGCTATGTGTTTGTGGATATGTGTACAGTGGTTTCCATTTAAAAATAATCATTTTCCTACAGGAACCACCATGGGTTTTAAGAAACCATAGATATTTTTCTGTAGGTAAAGTAAGACATAAGTGATATCGCCAGTGCCACTTTGTACTAAATGTTGGTTTTCAAAAGGTGACTGTTATTTGCATAAGGCATCCTTTTATTTTATTTTATTTTATTTTATTTTATTTTTTTAAATCTCTGTTGCTCTTTGATGACCTTTTCTTGCCTACCCTGGAAAGGACCACCCTGCCTAAAATAAAGATGTTTCCTAGTATCCATATTAGCTACATCCCCTTACTCCCTCCCAAGCTGTGCACGTTTGTAACGAATTCTTGTGTTTCTGCAGTGTGAATGACTATCAATTAGGAACTAAACTGAAACCATCAAACTCATCTTAATTCAGACTTCTGATTGGATTTATGCCAAGATCCCTAACTCCTTAATACTGTCGTCTGGGTGTGTTTTCCTTGATATGGTGGCAGAGAAATTCACATACATAATAAATGTTAGCATCTCATTATTTCATTCCTATCATATAACATTCCATTTATACTATCAGGCAGAAAAAGCAATTTTATCTTTCACTTCTCTCCTTCTATATATTGAACTCCTAATGATATTCAGATATGTTCCATTCCCAAGGCACATTATCATCCATTATTACCACAATACAATATAATGCATAAAATAACAAAAGAGAATAATAGTAATAACTAATGTGTAATTATCAAGTGAATTCCATTATGGAATTTGACAATGGTATCCTAGTAATAGGAATGCTCAACCTCTTTGTGTTGTTTCAATGTAAAAAAAAGCCTTTAATTTAACACTTTAACACCTTTCAGTCGATGATTTGCAATTAAAATTCAGTTATCCACAAGGAGTTCTCAGAAATGCAACATAGTTTCCCATATGGTTTGAAGAAATATGTGAACATCTATGTAGTAAGGGAGGTGCAGGGTGTATAAGCATATAGACATAATGTTCTCCAGAATTGCCTTCATATTGAATAGCTCTGAGATCAGTGAACCTTGCAAATAGAATTATAGCTAGGGGATAGCTTTAGAGTCCCTCCCCCTCCCCCCCACAAAATCTATAGAATCCTATGTAAATAGCTTGAGGCTACAAAAATTAGAGAGGAAAAAAATTGACTCTGCAAGGGGGAATAGAGAATTCAAACCATGCTGTTGAACCATTAAGTTACCTAGTGTGGTACTGAGACAATAGCCTCAGGACCCTTAGTTCAGTCTCCAATTAGGTCATCCAATCAAAACGTATCTAGGAACATATTTAGCGGCCGAGTTTCAGGATCTCTTCCTGCTATCCCTCATTTATCCTTTGATTACTAGACTATGAACTAAGCAAAGATGATCTAACTTTGTTGTGGAATCTGCTATGTTTATATCATAATTATCCCTTCAACGATAAATGTACATACATGTAGATGTCATGTTACTGGAACAAATAGCAATAATTTGTATTTGTGAGCATTGAAATGAATTATTTTCCATGGATCAACTCCCCTCCCCTACACACTCTCTCTTACACACATTTCCATACTTATAGCTTTCTCTCTTTCTAAGTACACCTTCTACTGGTGAAAGATGCCAGACTTGCAGCCGTGGAGAGTCTGGTCCCCCATCTTTGCCACAGGCAGTGCCAATGCAAAGTTCTCCACTTTGTACCACAAGTAGTCCTTCTTTCTGGAAAGAGGAATGACCTTTTAGAGGTGGCCATGCCCTGTCAGTCTTCATATCCATTCAATACTTGGACCCTTTTCTGAGGCTGTAAAATTGGATGTCAGTTTGTTCCAACTCTGATAGCTCTGTGTGTGTGTGTCTGATTTTTTTTTTCCTAGTGGGCACATGGATCTGGATTGACATATACAGTCTGATTGTTACAGCTGATAAGCAGGCATTGAAGTCAACCCATCTGAAAATCAGGCCATGATTCCTTTCACACAGGATACTAAACAACTGTCAAAGGTCAGACTCTGAGTCACCACTGTCTAAAGTTAGATTCAAACTAATGACATCAGGATGAAAAAGGACCTTATCTCATACCAAATCCCCAGAGACTTCCATGAATCCTTATGCAGAAGAAAACTGTTTTTAAAATCTTGTATAGCATTTTATTTTCATTCCATCTTCTGAAAAAAACCTGAGTTATTCTATTCTCCTGTACCTATATAATCAGATAATCCACTAGATTAAGGTTTATGGGAGGACAAAGGACTCTATCAGAGCCAAATACCCACCATAAAAAGGATGGAGTGGAGAGCTGTTTGATTTTAATGTACTGTTTAGAGTCCCTGTTTAAAAATAAGTGGAAATGAGTTAATTATCTTGTTTCCAAATAAACAACATTCTAAAACCAGAGCAAAATTTGGCCAAATTTGCATCCCCTGCTCAAGAGAAGCAAAGAACTAGGGAAGCAGGCTGTTGTCATCCCTATATAAGTGCACTGTGATGCTTGAAGAAACTAATGCAACAACCTGGCTTGCATTTCCCATGATTTGAGCGAAAGCTAACTTGTCACTCACTTTCACGAGCCCCAAGTTCATTCAAGAAGAAAAGAAAAGAAGAAAATCAGCAAACCTGATCACTGGTGGACCTCTATAGAGCATCCTTCAAAGGGTTGTGCTTTAAACTGCTACCCAAAATTTTCATTGGACAAGTGGTGTTCCTCTAGTCATTGTAGCAGCACTTGATGAACATTGGCCAACTGGATACCTAGCAATTTCAAAGTTGCTCAGAAAATGTACACTAACTCTAAAAATCAGGATATGTAGATAGATAATTAATAAAGCTGGTCAAAAGTGTTCTGAATTTGTTCACCGAAAATCAACTTTTTGATGAACTCTAATACCTACTCCTGGTCTACACGAGGAGTTGAGGTCGAATTTAGCAGCGTTAAATCGATTTAACCCTGCACCCATCCACAAGACGAAGCCCTTTTTTTCAATTTAAAGGGCTCTTAAAATCGATTTCCTTATTCCACCCCCGACAAAGGGATTAGCACTGAAATCAGCCTTGCCGGGTCGAATTTGGGGTACTGTGGACGCAATTAGACAGTATTGGCCTCTGGGAGCTATACTAGAGTGCTCCATTGTGACCGCCTTGGACAGCACTTTCAACTCAGATGCACTGGCCAGGTATACAGGAAAAGGCCCGCAAACTTTTGAATTTCATTTCCTGCTTGGCCAGCGTGGCAAGCTACAGGTGAGTGCAGAGCTCATCAGCAGAGGTGACCATGATGGAGTCCCAGAATCGCAAAAGAGCTCCAGCATGGACCGAACGGGAGGTACAGGATCTGATCACTGTACGGGGAGAGGAATCCGTGCTATTGGAACTCCATTCAGTTTTCAAAATGCCAGAACATTTGTCAAAATCTCCCAGGGCATGAAGGACAGAGGCCATAACAGGGACCTGAAGTAGTGCCGCGTGAAACCTAAGGAGCTGAGACAAGCCTACCAGAAAACCAGAGAGGCAAACGGCCTCTCCGGGTCAGAGTCCCAAACATGCCGCTTCTATGATGAGCTGCATGCCATTTTAGAGGGTTCAGCCACCACTACCCCAGCTGTGTTGTTTGACTCCTTCAATGGAGATAGAGGCAACATGGAAGCAGGTTTTGGGGAAGAGGAAGATGATGATGATGATGTTGTAGATCGCTCACAGCAAGCAAGTGGAGAAACTGGTTTTCCCGACAGCCAGGAACTGTTTCTCACCCTGGACCTGGAGCCAGTACCCCCCGAACCCTCCCAAGGCTGCCTCCAGACCCGTCAGGCGGAGAGGGGACCTCTGGTGAGTGTACCTTTTAAAATAGTATACATGGTTTAAAAGCAAGCATGTTTAATGATTAATTTGCCCTGGCATTCGCGGCTCTCCTGGATGTATTCCCAAAGCCTTTGCAAAAGGTTTCTGGGGAGGGCAGCCTTATTCCATCCACTATGGTAGGACACTTTACCACTCCAGGCCAGTACCACGTACTCGGGAATCATTGTAGAACAAAGCATTGCAGTGTATGTTTGCTGGCGTTCAAACAACATCTGTTCTTTATATCTCTGTGTTATCCTCAGGAGAGTGATATCATTCATGGTCACCTGGTTGAAATAGGGTGGTTTTCTTCAGGGGACATTCAGAGGTGGCCGTTCCTGCTGGGCTGTTTGCCTGTGGCTGAACAGAAATGTTCCCCACTGTTAGCCATGGGGAGGAGGAAGGGGGGAGGGGCTAGCCACATGGTGGGGGGAGGCAAAATGTGACCTTGGAACGAAAGCACATGTGCTATATATGTAATGTTAACAGCAAAGTTTACCATGAAAGAATGTACCCATTGTTCTATAAAATGTCTTTTTAAATACCACTGCCCCTTTTTTTCGCCACCAGCTGCATGTGTTTCAAGGATCACAGGATCTTCTCCTTCCCAGAGGCTAGTGAAAATTAGAAGGAGAAAAAAACGCACTCGTGATGAAATGCTCTCTGAGCTCATGCTGTCCTCCCACACTGACAGAGCACAGATGAATGTGTGGAGGCAGACAATGTCAGAGTGCAGGAAAGCACAAAATGACTGGGAGGAGAGGTGGCAGCTGAAGAGAGGGCTGAAGCTGAAAGGTGGCGGCAGCAGGATGAGAGGAGGCAGGATTCAATGCTGAGGCTGCTGGAGGATCAAACTAATATGCTCCAGGGTATGGCTGAGCTGAAGGAAAGGCAGCAGGAGCACAGACTGCCGCTACAGTCCCTGTGTAACCAACCGCCCTCCTCCCCAAGTTCCATAGCCTCCTCACCCAGATGCCCAAGAACACGGTGTGGGGGGGCCTCCGCCACCCAGCCACTCCACCCCAGAGGATTGCCCAAGCAACAGAAGGCTGGCATTCAATAAGTTTTAAACTTTTAAAGTGCTGTGTGGCCTTGTCCTTCCCTCCTCCACACCCCTCCTGGTGCTTCTCTCCTCCACCACCGCTCCTGGGCTACCTTGGTAGTTATCCCCCTATTTGTGTGATGAATTAATAAAGAATGCATGAATGTGAAGCAACAATGAATTTATTGCCTCTGCAAGTGGTGATCGAAGGGAGGAGGGGAGGGTGGTTAGCTTACAGGGAAGTAGAGTGAACCAAGGTGGGGGGGGGGGTTCAAAGCTTTTCTGATGTACACCGCACCCTCCTGTGCTCTTCTAACCGCCCTGGCGTCTGGCTGCGTGTAACCAGCAGCCAGGCGATTTGCCTCAACCTCCCACCCTGCCATAAATGTCTCCCCCTTACTCTCACAGATATTGTGGAGCGCACAGCAAGCAGTAATAACAGTGGGAATATTGGTTTCGCTGAGGTCTAACCAAGTCAGTAAACTGTGCCAGCGTGCTTTTAAACGTCCAAATGTACATTCTACCACCATTCTGCACTTGCTCAGCCTGTAGTTGAACAGCTCCTGACTACTGTGCAGGCTGCCTGTGTACGGCTTCATGAGCCATGGCATTAAGGGGTAGGCTGGGTCCCCAAGGATAACTGTAGGCATTTGAACATCCCCAATGGTTATTTTCTGGTCTGGGAATAAAGTCCCTTCTTGCAGCTTTTGAAACAGACGAGAGTTCCTGAAGATGCGAGCGTCATGTACCTTTCCTGGCCATCCCACGTTGATGTTGGTGAAACATTCCTTGTGATCCACCAGTGCTTGCAGCACTATTGAAAAGTACCCCTTGCAGTTTATGTACTCGCCGGCTTGGTGCTCCGGTGCCAAGATAGGGATATGGCTTCCGTCTATGGCCCCACCACAGTTAGGGAATTCCCATTGCAGCAAAGCCATCCACTATGACCTGCACATTTCCCAGGGTCACTACCCTTGATATCAGCAGATCTTTGATTGTGTTGGCTACTTGCATAACAGCAGCCCCCACAGTAGATTTGCCCACTCCAAATTGATTCCCGACTGACGGGTAGCTGTCTGGTGTTGCAAGCTTCCCCAGGGCTATTGCCACTCGCTTCTCAACTGTGAGGGCTGCTCTCATCTTGGTATTCTTGCACCTCAGGGAAGGGGAAAGCAAGTCACAAAGTTCCATGAAAGTGTCCTTACGCATGTGAAAGTTTCGCAGCCACTCGGAATCATCCCAGACCTGCAACACTGTGTGGTCCCACCAGTCTGTGCTTGTTTCCCGAGCCCGGAATCGGCGTTCCACCGCATGAACCTGCCCCATTAGCACCATGATGCCCGCATTGCAAGGGCCCGTGCTTTGAGAGAAGTCTGTGTCCATGTCCTCATCACTCTCATCACCGCGCTGATGGCGCCTACTTGCCCAGTTTCGCTTTGCCAGGTTCTGGTGCTGCATATACTGCTGGATCATGTGCTTGGTGTTTAATGTGCTCCTAATTGCGAAAGTGATCTGAGCGGGCTCCATGCTTGCCGAGGTATGGCGTCTGCACAGAAAAAAGGCGCGGCGCGATTGTCTGCCGTTGCTCTGACGGAGGGAAGGGCGACTTATAGGGAATTAAAATCAACAAAGAGGGTGGCTTTACATCAAGAAGAAACAAAAACAACTGTCACACAGAATGGCCCCCTCAAGGTTTGAACTCAAAACCCTGGGTTTAGCAGGCCAATGCTCAACCCACTGAACTATCCCTCCCCCTGGTATTTCAGGAAGGACTGAATCTCCATTAAACTTTTCAAGGTGCCCCTGACAGACCTCACCAAAACAATTGCCAGCCGTTTATTTCATGGTGGGAGGGAGGGGGGAGCAAATGAATACAAAACAAATCAGGTCTATTTCTTGTTTTGATCCACTCCATTTATCTTTTACATCTTTGGCTGGCAGCAGACAGTGCAGTAGGACTGCTAGCCATTCTCATCTCCTGCCTGCCCGGCAGAAGATGGTGCAGTAGGACTGCTAGCCATCCTCATCTCCTGCCTGCTCACCATAAGATGGTACAATAGGACTGCCCGCGGGACTAAAGAGAATGACCTGGTCGAGTCACTCCTAATTTTGTCCCTGCGCTCATGTCTTCCCAGGCGCTCCTGACCGACCTTACCGAGGCAGCCAGGAGCACCTCGGACACAATGGGGATGGTTTTCAGGCCTATTTCACAGTCTGCTGCCACAAGGCAATGGGTTGCTGCTGCTGTGTAGCAATGCAGTACTGTGTCTGCCAGCACCCAGGAGACATACAGTGACAATGAGCTGAGCAGGCTCCATGCTCGCCGTGGTATGGCGTCTGCACAGGTAACTCAGGAGAAAAGGCGTGAAACGATTGTCTGCCATTGCTTTCACGGAGGGAGGAAGGGAAGGCCTGAAGATATGTACCCAGAACCACCCGCGACAATGTTTTTTGCCCCACCACGCATTGGGATCTCAACCCAGAATTCCAATGGGCGGCGGAGACTGCGGGAACTGTGGGATAGCTACCCACAGTGCAACACTCCGGAAGTCGACGCTAGCCTCAGTACTGTGGAAGCACTCTGCTGAGTTAATGCACTTAGAGCATTTTGTGTGGGGACACACACAATAGACTATATAAAAACGATTTCTAAAAAATCGACTTCTATAAATTCGACCTAATTTCATAGTGTAGACATGTTTCAAAATGTCTAAAGTTCCAAGTATAGTCTGCTGTCTTCTGTCTGTGCTTTGTAAACTAAAGAATATCATCCAGAGTTACAACAGAAAAGGTTAAAATACACAAGAGTTTTGGGAGAAATATAAACGGTCATTCTTCAGAGTTTAGGTCAACGTCTAATTAATGGAGATGAAGAAAAGGCATTCTCAGAGCTGGTTATCCCCATTGCAGTATCCCTTGAACCTTCTTCTGAAACATTTGATTCTGGCCATTCTCTGAGACAGGATACTGAACTAGATGGAACTTGGACCTGATCTAGTATGGCAATTCGTAATGTCAAAATTGGAGACAGAAGGAGTTGGTAATTGAAAAACTACACTATCAATTAAAACTGTCCAGATCAGAATCCAACTCCTATCACTCTCCTAATAGATTTGCTAGACCAAACTTTAGAATCTGAGCACAAACAAGCATTCAATCAATGCAACACTCCTAACCTAAATGAAAACTTTCTACTACTGAAACTTTGATTCTTAAAGCAGTAATCTTTCTTCACTGCTTTAAGAATCCACGGTTGAAATAAGGAAACATGATGATATACAACAGAACCCAGTCAGCTAAGATTACGTTCTTTGTACCATGGGAGCAGTGGGAACCACATTTGTTGAGTCCAAAGGGCGCACAGAGGCAGCCTCTGAGTAACTCAAACATAAACAGGAAAGAAACCCGATAGAAAAGTCTCTGGCACTGGTCCATGTCAAGGCTAATTACTGCCATTTCTTTCATGCAAAGTTCTGAATTAATAAGGTGGGAGGAAAGGGCAAAAGAAGATGGACAGTTCTGTCTGTTATTCCCTTTTCACCTTCAGAATATATAGTCCCCCTTTTAGAAGAATTTGTAAGAGCTGTTTCACAAAACTGGCAGCTTGAAACACACTGCAGAAGATTGCAATACTGTTTTACGTGGGTTGCTCAGATTTCAATTGTTGCTGTCCTGTATATTTTACAGTGAGACAATGGCAGACTTGATGTACAGTGGGTCAAATCTTATCTAATGCTATGTAACTTAAAAATATTTTTCTTCTTTTAGTATCAGTATTATTAGAGATTCAGCATGATATGATAGTGTGTATAATAACTTCAGTGAAATAACAGCTCCAGTGATTTAATTTGTTAAATGTACCTCAAATATTTGTCAGTTATTGACTTAAAGGAATATGGTACCTTGGAAATTTTAGTATGACCCTGAAATTTGTACTCCGGCTATTTAGTCCATACTAATGCAACTAGCCCCTTTAAAGCCAGTGGGACTGCTCATGTGCATGAGGGCTGCAGGATTTGAACTGTAGTGAAAAATGTACAAGAAAAAAGAGAACCCATATTTTCATCTTGAGAGGTGAAATCCTGGTTCTGCTGAAGTGAATGTCAAAACTCTCTCCCTTTGACTTCCAGATGGTCAGGATTTAACCTGAGGTATAGAAATATCTTCATTTCCCCTCCCCTCAAAATTGCATGCTTTTCTGTTCTCAGTGTATTCATCACTATGGAATAGGGGCCTGCAAGTGAGACAATAAGTGCATTCGGGGGAAATAGCATCCAATTCAATAATACATTTAGCAAAAGATCACTTTTATTAGCAGAAAATATTTCACTTGATATATCAATGAAACGTCTCATTAAAGTGAAGGAAGACTTGGCCTACTTCACTGTGTGTGTGTGTATGTATGTGGAGGAGAGGAAGGTGACCAGGAACAGTCAGCATGGATTCACCAACGGCAAGTCATGCCTGACCAACCTAATTGCCTTCTATGATGGGATAACTGACTCTGTGGATATGGGGAAAATGGTAGACGTAATATATCTTGACTTTAGCAAAGCTTTTGATATGGTCTCCCACACTATTCTTGCCAGCAAGTTAAAGAAGTATGGAAGGGATGAAGGGACTATAAGGTGTATAGAAAGCTGGCTAGATGGTCAGGCTGAATGAGTAGTGATCAACGGCTCAATGTCTAGTTGGCAGCCGGTATCAAGCGAAGTGCCCCGGGGTCGGTCCTGGGGACAGTTTTGTTCAAACATCTCCATGAATGATTTGGATGATGGGATGGATTGTGCCCTCAGCAAGTTTGTGGATGACACTAAGCTGGGGGGAGTGGTAGATATGCTGGAGTGTAGGGATAGGGTCCAGAGTGACCTAGACAAATTGGAGGATTGGGCTAAAAGAAATCTGATGAGGTTCAACAAGGACAAGTGCAGAGTCCTGCACTTAGGACAGAAGAATCTCATGCACTGCTATAGCCTGGGAACCAACTGGCTAAGCAGTAGTTCTTCAGAAAAGGACCTGGGGATTACAGTGGATGAGAATCTGGGTATGAGTCAACAGTGTGCTCTTGAAGCCAAGAAGGCTAACAGCATATTGGGCTGTACTGGAGCGTTTCTAACAGATCGAGGGAAGTGATTATTCCCCTCTATTCGGCACTGGTGAGGCCACATCTGGAGCACTGTGTCCAGTTTTGGGCCCCCACTACAGAAAGGATGTGGACAAATTGGAGAGAGTCCAGCGGAGGGCTATGAAAATGATCAGGTGGCTGGGGCATATGACTTATGAGGTGAGGCTGAGGGAACGGGGCTCATTTCATCTGAAGAAAAGAAGAGTGTGGGGGGGGCAGGGGGGGATTTGATAGCAACCTTCAACTACCTGAAGGGGGGTTCCAAAGAGGATGGAGCTCGGCTGTTCTCAGTGGTGGCAGATGACAGAACAAGTAGCAGTGGTCTCAAGTTGCAGAGGGTGAGGTCTAGGTTGGATATTAGGAAAAACTATTTCACTAGGAGGGTGGTGAAGCACTGGAATGGTTACCTAGGGAGGTGGTGGAATCTCCATCTTTAGAGGTTTTTAAGGCCCGGCTTGACAAAGCCCTGGCTGGGATGATTTAGTTGGGATGGTCCTGCTTTGAGCAGGGGCTTGGACTAGATGACCTCCTGAGGTCTCTTCCAACCAACTCTAATCTTCTATGATTCTATGTGTATACACGTTCATATCTGTAGCCACAGTTTTGCAGCTTGGAATTGGTTTGCCTATGATGCCAAAGAATGCTGTTCTCTGTGTAGATTTTTCTCATGACTTTTAGCTCCTTCCTATGTGACATTACTATTGTTTTCATTAAGTATATATGTTAGGGGAAAAAACTGAAGGGCTCATCAGTACCACTTTGTTTCATTGCTTTTGTTAAAGTGCAATGTTTAAAAACCAGAAACCTCAAAGTTGTAACAACTTTTGAATAACATGCATGATACTACTTATTGCCTTTTGTAGTTACACACACATACTGTATATTAATAGCTTGAACGTGCTCGTAGCTGATTTTATATATGCAGCCACGCACAGTGCTACGTATTTAAGGCCAAGACCAACCACTAAAATGTTTTCAAAATATTTGTTGCTTGGAAGTGTTGTTCAGACTGACATCATTCCTGTAATTTCAGCACATTTTATGGAGTTCATATGACTTCCACGTTTTAGAATTTACCCAGGCCTCCTGACATTTTTATGTCAGGGGCTGAAAATCACCAGAAATTAATTAGACGTTTCAGCTTCAGTGCCATTTACTCTTCTGTACAGAAGAGGCAATGTGTTTATGAGACAAGTTTATACTTTCTAGTCAATGCACAAATTGTGTTTTCAAGGCCAGAAACATTTGACACTTCCAAGCACACTAAGAGAAGTTTTCACAGCAGAAATGCAGTACACAGTAAGAAGGCAAAGACAAACCTCCAGTTTTGCCAAAGGCCATTTTAAAATTGTGATTTTTGGCAAACCTATCCATTACTGTGTTAAACTATAACAGATATGTTCAGAGTGGAAACAGAATCCCCTTTGTTGAGCCAGAAAAGTTGTTTCCAAGCTACACTTATACATTCTTACTGAACCCTTTCAAGTCGTTTGCCAAAACATTAGGCAATTTTAAGAGAACTCAAGGCTGCAGATTAATTCTTAATAAATTGATTGATATGCTCGCAAGCAAGCAAGCAAGTAATCCATGTGCTCAAATACCAGTTAGGACCTGTGTATCTGACAGCTTTTTCTATAAATGATGGTTTAATTGTTTAAAAGACCAGTGTGGCACCTACAAAGAAGTCTGCAAGTGCTTGCAGTTGGTTCACATTATAACATATAGTGTTACTGTTATAAAATATTCTTTCTATAAATAATCTTATAGGAGCCAAAGAAATAGGAGTCCTTCAGATGCAAAGAGCAATTACTTTTCCATGTTTCCATTTTACACTGTAGCAATGGGTGAGCAATTTAAAGAGACTATTGAAAACTGACCAAATTTTTAAGTTTCAGAAAATGAAGTCCCCTTTTGAATACTTTTTTTGAGGTTGCATTCAAAAAATCTGAGGTAAAGTGGTGATTGTACCATGTAGCAAACATTTCAAAATTCTGATTAAAAATAGTCAGAAAGTCCCACTTAGTCTTATTTACATCCCCCCGTGTTCTTTTCTGCTCACATATTACCTTTTCCCCCTCAACCAATTTCACACTAAATCTCTTGTGAGAGGAGGGTATAGATCATACCTGTCTCCAAGAAGCTGTGAGAAGGACTGGACGGCTTTGTGCTCATGGGTACCTTTATAATTAAGGCTATGATTTAGTCATGGAGGTTGCGGAAGTCCGAGTCTGTGACCTCCAGTGATCTCTGTGACTTCATCCTGTGGCGGTCGGGAGCTGTGGGGTACCCCCACAACCTCTGGTGGCCCCCGGAGCTCCTGGCCACCGCAGGTGATGGGGGGCACCCCTGGAGCTGCAGGCGGCTCCTAGCCCTTGTGCAGCTGCCCCTCTTCAGGCAGTGCGGGGATCCACAAATCCCCATTTTACAATGGATATTTTTAGTAAGTCACGGACAGGTCACAGCCTCCGTAAATTTTTCTTTTTTTCCCATGACCTGTCCATGACTTTTGCTAAAAATATCCATGACAAAATCTTAGCCTTATTTATAATATCTGTCCTGCTGACCTCCCATTCCTCTCCTCCTGATCTCCCCACTACACCCTTGTTTTGAAACAAACCCCGCCACATCAGTTCTCTTATCACGTGGAGGGAGAGGCTCCCACAGGTGGTTTTTAGCTTGAGGTACAGAGCACTTGCTCTTAATGTTTGGGAATAGGCGATGGGCTCAGCAACTCCCTGGAGACTCTCTCAAATACTCTGATGAGTGCATAAATACTCACCCTCTGAATTTGTCATGGCTGCTGCTCTCTGTAGCAGCAGCCTTTTCTTCTCAGGCAGCCTTTTCTGTCCCACAGGGTGTTTCTGTAGTTAATCCCACCTCTTGTGATAATGTAAGAACCTACCTGAGTAATGGGTGTAGCTAATCACTGCTAAAAGTAGAGGGGACACTCCAAAATTATAGATTATATATAATTCCTGGATGGTCTGAGTGTGCCTGTCTGTCTATTTCAACAGACATTGACTCCAAATCAACTAATCTGATCTGGATGCTAATTTGGAGTTGTTACGGACTGGTGACCTAAAAGAGAGAGGAAAGTATTCTGACCTCTTAAAATACATGGAGAAAGGAATAGGTAACTACTTGGATAGGAAGCAAAGGCTGGTGACAGCCACTGTGACTGTAGTGTCATACTACAAAAGGGACAATGGGCAATGGTAAAATTCTACAAATGAAATCCTAATGTCACAGAAGTTTCCAAAAAAAAAAAGTGTCATGAAGTGATCTACAGAGTGCACAGCTATAATTTCTTTGAAACTCTTTTCATACTTTTGTAATAGTGATTTGGATTGGAAACATTACTAAAACATTAAGGTTTCAGAGTAACAGCCGTGTTAGTCTGTATTCGCAAAAAGAAAAGGAGTATTTGTGGCACCTTAGAAACTAACCAGTTTATTTGAGCATAAGCTTTCGTGAGCTACAGCTCACTTCATTGGATGCAACCGATGAAGTGAGCTGTAGCTCACGAAAGCTTATGCTCAAATAAATTGGTTAGTCTCTAAGGTGCCACAAATACTCCTTTTCTTTTTGTAAAACATTAAGGGAGATGAAAAATGAAATCTTGCTCGGTCTAGCTACACTCCCCTTAGTAGTCGGTGTACTTTTCCAAAGGAATCACCACGTGGAGAGTCATGTGGATATGTAGCAGCAAACCTTTGGAATCCTCAGAACTTTTTTGTTACTCTCTGGTACTGGCAGTAAAATGTTCCCTTGTGCTAAGAAAATGAGTTGGCTATTGGGAGGGCATGTGCAAAGGCACAGAAACTGAGGCAGGGGTTACAGTGTTGGAGGGAGTGGACTATGTAGTGGGAAGGAAGATGCAAGGGGAATTTAATGTACATTAAATGACTGTTAATTTTCAATTCTGATGTCAAATGATAGTTTGCAAATAAGTTTCTGTGAAGAGGTGGTGAATACAGTTTTGCCTGTCCCCTCTTTCTCACACACTTTGGGGGTTATTTCCTGTGAATTAATATTAGGACTATTGTATTTTCAAATTTCCGGTGGTTGTCCCTTTAGGCCAGTGCTGGAGACTTAAGCTAGCACATAGGGTAGTTTGTCAGGGAAAAGTCTGTGAATGAAATATGTGGACAGAATCACAGAGATGTTGCACACAACTGTCTTTTTTCCCCTCTCCCTCTAAATCTACCACAGTCCATGGTAGCACTCGGGATGGTGCACAGTTATGCTTGTTATGCTTATGATATATGTGTGTTGTGAGACAGGTTGGCTAGTCTTGAACCAGGTCAAAATCACTGGGTTTACGGCAACATATGTTTCCTTTTCAGTCTAGTAAAACATATCAATATGCTGGCTGTCTTATGCCCACAAGCCAAATAGCTACTAAGTGAGCTAAAATACCAAGGGTTTGTGTTTGCTTTTTCCATTTGCTTTATAGGGCCCTAAAATAAAGATAAGATACTACAAGGACATTTTTATTGTCTTGTTGCAATGTAGGACACTTGATTTCAACCGTTAGGTTATTTTTATGGCAAATTAGTAGTCCCATGACAGATCTAAGCCTCCTGATGTTAACATCAGGGACGACTTTGAAAGCCAAATACATCCCAACATGGCCATCGAAATCAAACCATAGCCCTCCATTCTATTGAAGAGGGTTAATGTGTGCTTAGTCTGTGCACAGGCCAGGCAGCCATGATTGAAATCTTTAAATCAGGGTGGAGTAAAGTATCACATCTGGACATGGCTTAAATTCTGACCTCATTTACATTTGGATAAAAATGTAAATATAGCTGTGACATTAAATAATTCAGTAAATTCAAAACACTACCATGAATGCCACATGACTTAAAGTAATGAAGCTAATCATTGTTAATTATCAGAATAATTAAGTGCTAAAGGGAATGGCTGATTTGACCATTTTCCACTCCAAACTAATGCCATTGTGTATCACTTTCCTAATTAAACTGAGTGTGAAAAAATGGAAATCATGCTAAGTACATTTTGACTTTTACATACTCAGGAAAAAACAGGATTCATACAACAGCTAAACCAGATTTTATCATCCAGGTAGAAATAGAGAAGTCTAGATTCTAATTTAATCTCAGACATGCAGCATACGTCATTACATATCTGAAAATATCTACTACTGAGCATGTGCACACACTCACCTGCCTTTCAAACAATGAATCTCATTCTACTTTTTCTTCTCCTTTCTCTTTTTTTTAATTACAATTCATTCATAACCGCTTTTGTCTCTATTTTAGAAATCAGCACAACATCATAGTCTATAACCACACAATGAGCAGACATTCCACTATTTGCTGTGGACCATTCAATACTCCACCCCCCATCCTAGGACACACAGTCTCTACTTCTAGACTTGGCACTGCAACATGAGGGGGGGCTGAATGTAGGAAAGGGTGGAAGAGAAGAGTTACACAGTGAAAATGGTTAGACTATACATATCATGCTCAGAAACAGAATTAAAAAATTACATGTAAGATGATATAAAATGGGGACACTTCTGTAAAAGCAAAATGAAGAAAGACAAATCTGAGCCAATTCTAAACTGAATTTTTTAGCGATGACTTCACAAGTACTTCAGGCATCTGCTCAGGAACAGTAGGGAGTCTGTGATATCTAAATCTTTCTTCGGTTTCCTACAAAACATGTTTTCAAAGGAGACAATGCTTTGCCCTTCATTCTAAAAATATTTGGCCGAGATCCTTAGTTGGTGTAAATTGGAGAAGTTTCCTTCAATGGACTTGTGCCATTTTATATCAGCTTGAGGGTTTGTCTACACCTCAGTTAAAAAAAACCCAAACCTTTATCAGCAAGCCTGAGCCTGGGTCAACTAAGCTAAAAATGTCAGTGTAGACATTTGAGCTTGGGGTGGAGTCTCTAAGAACCTCACTCATGGCCGGGTTTCAGAACCTGGGCTCCAACCAAATCTGAATGTGTTTACTGCTAGTTTTAGCCCTATAGTGTAAATGAGAGTCAGCTGATGCTAGCTCTGAGACTCACTGCCGCAGGTCTTCTCTTGTAGTATAGAATGCCCTGAGTATCTGGCCCTTTCCATTTAGTATGTTCTCTAAGAAGAAAATGACCTCTTCTTCCTTGTCAAATAACTCATTCTTGGTGAGAAGACAAACTTCTTGGGTGTTTCTTCCACTGTAGGGGTAGTCCTGCATCTATAACATGTTTTCCTAACAGAGACACCGTCGGCGCCCCACCCCTGCAATTACCTATTAGTTCAGTAAATTATTCAACATGTATTCAGTAATTTTATGCATTTGGGTAGTTCCACCGAATTACTGGTTCTGAGATTATCTGTGATGATTATTACAGGATAAATGATCTGGAAGCAGTATTTTTAGTTAACTCAATGTATTTTGTTAAGACAACTCTGGAAAAGTCAGAATCCAAAGTAACTGCATTAATGTGAGGAAAATATGTGCTGCTGAAGAAAGAAAAAATTCCCACACTATATATTTAAATATATACAGTATTTGTATAATTAAATCTACAAGCATTAGGTTAGTATCCCTACCAACTGCTACGAAATACCCAGAAGGTATTTGCAATGGCAAACCATGTCACGGCTGAGAAAATACATGCTATATATAATTTGGTAACTTGTATTCACATCACTTTTTAAAAGGATTTTGTAGTAATGACCAATAAAACAATGAAAAAGCCCTGAATTTTTCAATAATAGTAGTAAAATAAATTATTAATGGCTTTCTCAAAGTGTTTGCCTACTGTAATTTTAAGATTATACATTGGAAATTAAGAAAGATGCTATTGGCTTGTGTAAAATAATACAAAATGTTGTGTGTGTTTTTTAGGAGAGCAGCTCATCTACCACACAGCTTTTTCCCTTTTTCTAATTTAATCACCTTCTTTTATTAAATTCAGTGTGTGCGACGGATAACAAGCTACCAGCCTTGAGGAAGGAAGACCTTTGTTTTGTTCACTGAGTTCTAGGTTGTGCTCTTTGCATCTAGCTGTGGGTAAAAGGTAACATGCAATCACATCAGTTCAAGTGGTGCTGTTCCCAAGATGTATTCCTGCTGTGCTGGCAGAAGTTACCTACTTTACCCCTCTCTAGGACACATCTTACTTCCTCGGCACTCTTGAGCCTAGCCAGCTCTGCTAACTGGTGACTCCTGTACACTCCTGCACCTCCCTACTAACTTGCTTGAGAGGGGAAGAGTGCTGGTCCTCTGATTTGCATAGGCAGTGTGAGGGAATGAGATGTGCCTTACCCCTGCAGGCCCATTTTAGCTTAGTAACAATCTAGCCCTGAACAAATACAGTACAGGAAGCAGTAGTGCAAATTTTGCCAAGGTCCCTTAACTTTGAGGTGATCAGCTCTAAAGGTTAAAGGGTGGATTGGTTCATGTTTAATTCTCATTTGGTCACACAAGGGTGACACGTTGGTGATACATTCGTTATGGGACCTCTATGTATTGGGAACAAGACTGAGGCAAACAAGTAGTGTGATATTGACTATCAGATAGCGATCAGATGGTAGCAACTTTTCATCTCTGCCACCTTGGTCCAGGTTACAACTAGCAACCACAAAGAAGAATGCTCCCTCTAACATCCATTGAGCCATTCAGTCTTCATATTTCTCAGGTTTTCTGTGCAAAGTCATACATTGTCACCGTACATCCCTAGCTCTCTAGAATTCCTCCGTTCCTGGATGAAGTGACTGTCTTATTGATATTATTTGTGGAATATTCCTTTTGCACTAGAATTTAGCCCCAAATTGGATCAGGACCCCATTGCCCCATTCTGTAGGGGGAATTCCCCCGAAGGACAGAATTAATTTGTAGAGTCCAGGGATGCAGTGTGCCAGGTTTTATGTACCAATGACCAAAAGGTATTGCTTTGAAAATTAATCCTTAATTGTCTGAACATGATTGGAGAAGGCTTAAAATGCTATGATCTGATTATCATCCATAAAGCTTTATTTCAGTGAGGGTGAAAAGACTGTTGATTAATTGTGTTTAAAGCTGAAAATAATCAGATTCATTACTATATTCAGAACTTAGAGTAGAACTACAGTATAACTATAATTGTGCGAGGCACACCATATACAGAGGAGTAATTGATTGCTGGTCAGCTGTGACTTGGGATTTTGATTAGAATAACTTGCAAAAATCAGCTAAAGCAGCTCTTTTACACTCTACCAAAAAGCATTTTTGTAAGTTTGCTGTTTGACTCATACATAATGTATATTCCTTAATGGCCTTCATAGCCAAAGGAGGCATTTGAAATTGATGAGGATGATATATTCATATGTTGAACAAATTAGTTTAAGGACAGATGAAGAATAGATGTGCAGTCTAGCTAGCATGAACTGTTACAATTATAGTGATTATTACAACCACACTCGAATACCTTCCAGACATCAGATATCATTAAGTGTTAACGTTATGGAAAACTACAAGCCATGTTCACAAAAATATTGTATTACAGCACTTCCATTTGTGCTGCTCTATCTAGGGATGTGTGAATACTTCCATTAAAAATACCTATTTTCAGAGATTTCCAACTCAGCAGTGCAAACGTACTCAAAGTTAAACCTGGCAGAAAAGTTTCCTCGATTTAAAATTGTTTGAGAATCTACAGGGGTATTAAGTTATGTTGTGAAAATCATTCATTACAATGAAAATTCCACTTCTATTCATTGGAAGCGAAGGTGAAATTGTTCCTTTGCTGAAAGTCTGCCTATCTTTTTAAGCAGATGACACTATCTAAAAAGTCAGTCTACAAGGAGCATGTTAGACTGGCCTAAGCCTTAACAAACTAGGGCACACTATTGGTTAGCAATAGCAGTACTTTAATAAACTATGCAATAGCATAATCAATTGGAAGGCGGCTTATTTGGCATATAAAACTCTGCATACAGAGGGAACTGAGTAAGAAGTGACTTTATGTAGTCAATTTTCATTGTAGAATTGCACCAAAAGATCTCTGAATGAATAGCAAGAAACTAAACCTAAATTTCTAGGTACATCTTTGGAGTTTTTCCCTCTGTCGTACTGGCAATAAGTTACGGATGCCATTCCCAGCTGTTTAGTCAGTCATCTCCCTGGAAGTCAGGAGGGTCTGCACTGTTAAATGCTGCTTGGTGCCATGGGATTCATGTTCAGGGGATTCCTTTTCACAATGTTGTAACCTCCTTATCTGGAGCTGACATTACACATCACTATCTGTGCCAGAAGCTTTATCTGCATCTCTAGCAGCAGCACTTGCTGGTTGAAAAAGTCTCTGTTTACCGTTTAAGAACGTCAATCATTCCACTCTGTAGTCTCAGTATTAGACTTGCATGTCAGTGAGTAGCAACCATCCCAGCTGTACCAAGAAATAATACACTCTGAATAAAAGCTGGGAGGAGGGCAGTCTAAAGCACTTGACAGCAGTTGAAATCAAGCAAGACATACTTCCTATCCTGCTAGTATGTCATTGTCGTTTAGGTCAGCTTCCACCTCAGAAGATTCTGCCAGAATATAGTAGTGGACTTTCCAGGCTGTTTTTGAATTTTGCGGTGAGTAGGAGAGAGAACGCAATTACATCGCATTTGGTTCTTGGATACAATGTATATTTTAATTTTCTGGTATTTTTATGGTCTCCCGCCATACAGTGTATGCATGCTTTACAATAATTGATGGATTTAGCCTCACAGCACCTTGGCAGCTGGAGGTCTCTGCGTTTTACCAAGGCACAGAGATGTTAAGTGACTTGCTCAAGGTCAGACAGGCAGAAAGTTGTTTAAAATGGCAGGAAAAGTAACTATGGCAGCCTGACAATACCATAGGATTCATTTACAACTGGGGTTGGGGGGCGGAAGAGTTCTCCGCTGGTCAGTTAATCTGGCCTTAAAACAAATCAGCCTTAACATACCAGAGAATCTGGCCTTGTGGCTTCAGAGATCTCTTGCCAGCTCACAAAGGAAGTTGAAAGTCTGTGTCTACATTCCTAATCAGTCCAATAACTTTATTCCTTTAGGTTTGGGTCACCCAGCTCCTTTAGCTAGGATGTAAGTTCTTCTGTGATTAGGAGTTATGTATTGACATTTTAGGGCTGGAGGGTGAAATTTGACATTGCCTCTTTAAAGTATTCAGTGCCTTTTTGGATAAAGGGTGTAATGTGACCTATAAAAGCCTATTTTAATGGATACCACATTTGGCCTCCTGCAATGGTTGCAGTTGCAAAGATTGCCCCCTCCTCCCCAGGGCTAGGAGAACACATCTCCCTATACCTCCTATGTACGGAAGGTACCTCTGTCAGCAAGTACAGACTTGGCTGCTGTACCAGGTTTTTCAGAATACAAAACTAAGAATTCATTATTGCTTGACAAAAATTGGTGCAATTCACTTCTGCCCACTGATGTTTAATAAAAACTGTAATTCCTATTAAGACCATACATCAGCAGGTTCTGACTGACAGTAAGCAAAACCTAGCACATGTGCAAATTTGCCATGTTATGCTCATCTGACAATTCATTTAATTGACACTGATAAAAAACAAAGAGGGGGGGTAAACTTTTAGGTTAGGCTAATCCACATATTTATTGAGACTTTGAAGTTAAATTGGCTGCTTTGCTTGTAATTCTCTGTCCAACTCGCACACTAAAAGCAGGGCCGGCTCCAGGCACCAGCTTTCCAAGCAGGTGCTTGGGGCAGCATTTAGAATGGGGCAGCAGTCCGTGTCCTGCGGCGGCAATTCAGTATGCTGGAGCAGAAATTGGAGTTAATGTCTTTTATTTAAACTAGAGAAGCAGAATTTCTGGCTGTCAAGGCAAAAGACTGGGAATCAAGACTCCAGCTCACTAATGATTCATATGTGACCTTGGACAAGCCACACAAACCCACTGTGTCTGCTTACCCATCTGTAAACGAGATATAACAATACTTCACAGGCTTGTTGTGAGACTGGATTGATTATTTGTTTGCAAAGTACTAAATAAAAGGGGACTATGGAATTACTAACAGTAATACACTAAATTAAAAGGAAACAAACTGTGTGGCTGGGCTTTCCCAGCCTTCCCTTTTTCATCTAGGTATGTTGTGTGTCTGACCGTTCTCATTTACTACTCATTTTGTTCTGTTTGCTATGTCTTAATGCATTTGTTATCCTTTTCTTTGTTGTTTTTATTTTGCTTCTTTTGTCTCACCATCTCAGTATTACAAACCACTTTTATCTGACATTTTAGCTGACTATTCTATATATTTAAGTACATTTTCACTACTTGCTGCATATATGCTTTGTAGCACATTCATCCCTAGTGGATGTGTGGGTTCACACTTCTTATTCTCAACTACTTACACCTCCTGTTGCTTTACTGATTCTAGGTCTGTTGGAGTCAAATCATACTAGAAATGTGTGAAAGCTTGAAAGATAGGAAGAGGTCATTTGCCTCATTGGCTGTCCCCACAATTCTGCTTCTCTTCAAAAAGAGCTTGCTTTCTTCAGTTTCCCTTACAAAAACTGAATAATAATTGTGAACTTGCCGAGAACTGAAAAGCAAATCAGTGACTCAACATTTAATAGGACTACCCAGGGCTGGATTACAATGTCTACATGCTAGTTCATCCCCTCTCTTGGGTAAGAGACAGTGCTCTCTTTTAGAATACAAGTGTATGCTGAGATGGGATGAAGGAAGGAGGAAATTGGGAAGACTAATCAGTGTACAGAAATCAGGCCTCATTAAACTAATTTGGATCGTGTAGGCCGGTACAATGTGGTAGGTGGGTTCTAAAGCTGGTGAGGGGGATTGAGGTCTCCTAAAAAGACTGAGGAAAAAATTTCAGACAAATAGTTCATTCATTGGAAGATGCAAAGTTTTGGTTGACCTCAAACTGTTCGCAAATTTGACATGAATTTATCAAATAATTTGACACACACTTTTTTTTCCCCCAGGCGAAGTTCTTAAAGGGGCATAGATGCCATTCACAAAATGGTGACGAGAAGGGGAGACTGTAAAGTGTTTGGGATAGATAATCCAGTGAATGAATTGCAAGCAAAGCAGCCCCCATACCATCAAAATACCAATATATGTGTGTGTGCACACAAAGTATGTATAGTTACCTATATGTGTGCATGTGCAAAATGTACAGCATTTACCAAAAGAAACAATGAGGAGGTAATTAGAAACACATGGAGAGATATTTTCAATACAAGCAAAAGTATATGTACTCTCTTGATCTCATTGAAATGGGGAAATGAGGAGAGAAATTTGAATGTCAGACCTACAACAGGCAGGATCCTTCCGTATATACCTAGGGCATTTATTGCTTCTACAGCAGAAGCTACTTGAATATCCCAAGCTCCAATTTTCCATAACTTATTGGTTTTTTTGGCCAGATATATTCACGGCACGATGTGCTTGGACAGTCCTTTCTTACTGATATGAAAAAAATGCAAAGACTACTACTCTTAGCTCCTGTTTCCAGCAAAGTCTGCATTTTCTATAATTTTCCATTTGAAAAGTGAAAAATGTACATTCATTAAATGACTCAGGTTTTGCTGTCAAATTCAAGTGATCTTTCCACAATGGTTTGTCAACACCATTACCCTGACGATTCACTATACCTTATACAGCTGTACTTTCATGCCAGTCACTACCACTTGCTGAGAAAAGAAATAACATCACTCTTTTTATCTTATGCAACTTAAGTCTTCTGAGACTTTTGTTCAGCCTTTTCCTTTTTTGAACACTTTTGTTGCATAGTTTACTTCCTTCTCTGGAACCATCAGTTTAATGCTTATTCAAATCTGTTCAATGAGGGCTCTACCTTGGGAATTAATGTTCTGGACCAGCTGAGAGAGATGCTATGGTACTTCAAGGCTAACAAAGTTGTGTCATTGATAACTGGGTTTGCCTTGACTATAATGTCCTCCATAGCATCATGCTGTTGAACGTCCATGTGAAATATAGCTTTTTTTAAACCTTAAGCACAATAAAATAAAAATAAAGGATTTCACAGCTTTCTCTAGGTTCAGTCTAAACAAGTGGAAGCAGTGTATTCTGCTGATGGAATTCTAGAGACATAAGTTGCATTGCTACTTCTGCAGCTGACCTGCTGTGTAACCTGACGTGAGCCCTGTCAGCTCTGTGTGCCTCTGTTCCCTCTCCCAGCCTCTTCCTTTGCTGATGGGGGCAGAGTGGGTGAGGGTATGCTTTTCAGTCATGTTAATTGGAAATCCCCAGAAAGATGCCGTCTAACATGGTTCAAGATGTGTTATCTGGCTGTGTTTTAGCCGGGGGGTGGAGGGAATGGAACTGGCTAAAACACAACACTAACATGGCTTCAAAACATAGCTTTTCATGATTGTGAAATGCTGTCAAGGCGTAGGCTAATATTTGAAGCTAAGTGTGATAGACTCATAGGCCATAAGGGACCATCATGATCATCTAGTCTGACCTCATGCACATCACAATCCACAGACCTTCACCTCCCACTCAGTCCTACAATAGGCCCATAACCTCTAAGTGAGTGAAGTCCTCAAATCTTGATGGAAAGACTTCAAGTTATGGAGAATCCATCGTTTACTCTGTCTTTTCTGTTTAAATAGTCTGTGCCCCAAAGAATTTAGTCACTCACAAGTTGTGCATACTTCACATAGCTCAATGGGACCCTAACTTTGGTTAGAACCTCTTCATAGACTTTAACGTTACATAGGTTATAGGATTACATCCAGTAACTCCTCCACTGAGCTCAGTAACCTATCAACCAGGAAGGTATTGCGTCTTGGCTGGAAGACATCAGGTGATGTAGAAACTCTTGGTAGTTTGTTCCAATGGTTTATCACACTCAGTGTTCAAAAATGTCACTTTAAAAAAAAATTAAATACTTTAGGCACTATTGTAAAAAAAAATAAGAAGAAGAAGAAGAAGAATGACATCTACTTTCTATTTCCTTCCATTTTTGTGGTGATTAAAAGGGGTGGGGAATGCCCAAAAGTTTAAAAATCAATGCCATGACTCTCCTTTTGCTCTCCTCCCCAGCTTTCATTTTCCCCGATGCTCATACCTGGGCTAATGTGCATCTAAGTAAATAAATAACAACTAGAAAGTTCTTGATCAGAATTATGAGATGAATGATATAGTGGTTTCATTCTGAATGTGATATTACCTTGTGTAAGCAGTGGTGGTGTAGCCATGTTGCTCCCACGATATTAGAGAGACAAGGTGGACGAGGCAATATCTTTTATTGGACCACCTTCTGTTGGTGAGAGAGATGAGCGTACACAGAGCTCTTCTTATATTCTTCTGCAATACCCTAGGAAGATCCACTCTAATTGCATCAGGACTTCGGAGCAGTCCACAAAGAAACTAATCTCCAAATAAAACATCTTCAGTTTTACACAAGATTCAGGGCTTGCTCTGATAGGAATTTTAGTTCGAGCTTGATTGATGCTCTTTGTGTGGTTGTGTTAATAATGCACATACATGCTTCAATACCTAGACTTAAGGTGAAAATTGCCCTTGCACAGAGGACCAGTACACAGCAGGTGCACAACTTAAACTCTGTTTTGGGTTTGCATGGGGTTTAAATGAGACTTTTAGTGGAGTGTAGCTTTTTGGCTAGTCTTTTTCACAGCACTGACTTTCATCATTAGTGCATTTGGGCCATGGCTTAGGAAAAGCAGTCCTATTCAGGAAAACACTTAGCATGTGCTATAAATCCCAATGCATACTTAAAGTTAAGCACATGCTTAAACATTGTCCTGAATACAGATTGATTTACCGGTAAGTGCTTTCCTGAGTAGGGGGCTGTAATTCAGGAAGAGCTCTATAGTCTCAGGCACAGCACGCATCTCCCTACATGCAAAAAGGATGCATATCTATCCAGAAGTTAGTCTGTGCATGTTGCATGTAAAAATAAAAATTGTTAATTACAGTATATCACAAAGCATCCAGTATAGATTTATGCATCCTTCCTTAATTTCCTGTTACCTTTCGTTGTCTTCCCATTTATTGGCTTAATAGATACCTTTACCCTCTTTGTACTATACACATTTGTTTTCTCCCTTCTAGGTTAGAATTTTACAATTATCACCATAGCAGCATTCCAGCTCTAATAGGAAGATATGTCTTCTGAATGGCTGATGATACAACATTAACTGTTGGAACATAACATTTTTCATGTTGGAAACATCTGGAATTCACAACCAGCAAAGATGTGTAAAAATGTCTGTGGTTTTTTAATAATCACCCAAGGCTGCACTTGCGAGCTTTATTAGGCTGCATTTACAGACATTTCTTATTAACCAAGTGTAGAATGTGATAAAACTAAGCTTTATTTCAACATCAAAAAGAAAGTTCAATTTACAGTTTATGTTCCTTTAAAAAAGGATTTGAATCATCCTTTGTGAAGAGGGGCTTTGTAAGAGAACTGGGCCATATTCCCTTCCTCCGCTATTAGCAGCCTACTACCTAGTGCACTAATATGGCTGTTTACTGGCTGATTATATCCCCCGGCAAGATTCGGGACTGTGTCTACTTCCCTGCTGCAAACTAATCAGTTTTCAAAATTAGTTATTGATCCAGGCCCATTCTAGAGGACAAATTTAGTGGCTGATTCATTGAGTACCAACAGTCAGACTGTTGGTGTGAGCTGCATAGATGTGAAAACAAACAAGATATTCAAGCACATGCACATATACACTTGTCTTGTATCTCCTTACATTAGTTAAGTGCAAATACTATAGCAAGGAATGGCTCTATTGAGAGAGAGATGACCAAAGTAAACTCAAAACAGCAATGATTTAAGGTTCTTATTTTCCTTATCTACACACACAGCTCTTGGTATACACTCCAGAAGCTTTATCTGACAGACAAGAACATGTGTGTCAGTTTTTTAGTTACAAGAAGTCATCCTAACTTACTTTGGACTTTGCAACTAGAGGGAGACCTTTCTTGAACAGTTTAGGTTAGCAAGATATTTATTTGTAGTAAGAGTTGCACTTGGAATTTACACTTTGCTGCATAATATTTGTCAATTACACCATATCCATTGCCTTAATCTATCCCTCTTACCACAGAAAGCGTTTTCAGTGATTCTGTTGATGGAGCAAGGTGTCAAACAAAACTATTTTCTGCGTTATTTTCTATTCCCCGCCCCCCTCAAACACTTCTATTTAAAATACTGTTAAAGCCAAATTCATATTTCATTTGAGTTCTAGCCGTCATGTCCATCTGCCTCCAAGAATGTCATTCTTTACAAAGGTTAATGACAGAGACACTTCTAATACTTCAGGGGCCTTATTCTCCACCATTTATACTAAGGGAGAAAAAAAAACTACAGTTAATTTCCAAGATTGTACAATGCTGTGAAACTAAACACCCAATTTCTAGCTCAGAATTATGACTCTCATAATAGCTGCATGTTGATCCCCTGCACCCCCAAAATGGGTAAGATCAAATGGTATCTATTCTGGGGTTTTTTTTTTGTTTTTTGTTTGTTTGTTTTTATTTTTTAATGTGGTGGTGTCTGTTCCCTACTTAATTACAAGTGTTTCTGGAACAGAAACATTCAATGAGACCAAGATTTCACCCAAAATGTTAATATCTTATTTCCCTTTACATATATGAAAATACTTTACAGCTGAACAAGCATTCTTAACTATGTATAATATTCTGGCTGTTTGCCTATTTCTAAGGGTCAGTCAAATGGAGGGCTTGAGTTTTTTGGCTTCATTACACCGAGTCAGTTGAATGTCTAGTAACTCCTTGCTGAACCATCATACAGAGTACCTGAAAACTTCACATTATGTACTAGAGCTTTGTAAGGCATTCCTGTGCACGCTGTGTTTTTGTTATACAGGCCTTGAATTTTGCTTTGAGGCTTGTTATAATTCACCCAAAACTAAGAATGCCAAAACCATTTATATTCATTCATTCTCTCTCCTTTTCCATCCAAAACTTGGCCCAGATTCACCAAAAAGATTATAAACCTGGACTGAGTTTGGGATTTATAAGAAAACTCTAAACCAGGCATATGTTTTTTTGCTTTGCTTGGGTCTTGGTAAGTTTCACACAGGTTTTTTTGTATATGCACGTAGCGAAGAAAAGGAAAAGTATTGATTATATGAATGATGGGTAGTGGGTGGACAGGGGTGTTGGCAGATGCTCTCAATGACTAAATTTTTTCTTTTTTCTTTGAGTTTCTTGTATCAGTTACTGGTTCATATCTGACCCAAATAAGTAATAACTAAGAGTTTTATTACAAGCTTACTAATTTATTATACGCTTGACCTGTACTCCTACACTTTTGAACAGCAACTTTCATGTAAACTACAGCCTAAAAAGCAAATAACATGAAGGTGTAAGATACCGTTGGAAAGCCTGTTTTACTATACACTCTCCTCTACTTCCCCTTGCTCCCCTTTGGTATGCAAGACATAGTTTACACATATTGAATGGCAATTGTATGTGTTACAAGTGCCTTGAACAGGTGTTTCTGATTGCCTTATATTCAAGGTGTAACTTATATCCATGTAGAATTTGATCCAGAGCCTTCTGAATTGCACCAGCTTACATCTGTGACATAATTTTTCTCTCGTACCCTAGTGTAATCCATTGATGTCAACTTGGTTTCATTAATGTAGCTGAAAAGAGAATTGGGCCTAGGTATGAAATTTGCCATTGTTCTGCCTTCAGCAGCAGAGAATAAGAACTCTACTTATTTTCAGTCTTTACATTGTTATGACGAGTCAGATTTATGCTGTTCTGTGAAAGTTCAGAATGTCACTTCTTACAGCTTCCAATGTGGCAATTTTTCCTTTTTTAGACTAGCAGGGGGTCTAAGATCTCCTGGCATAACTGGAAAATAAAGGTCAGCTGATATAAATTTTCATAGCTCTGTTCACCTCAATAGAACTATATTAATGTAAACCCACTGAAGGTCCCAAAATATTCCTGATCATTTTGGTTCTTTTTATATTCATTATAGCCTATAGGGAGACAATAGTGCAAAATAAGATCTTTAATGTAGATGCCAGGACTTGAATATTTCTCCTGCAGCTGTTGTTGACATTGTTTTCAGGTTTCTTTTCATATGCTCTCCCTTTCAGGTCAAAGTAAAGCCATATAGAAAACAATTTATACAGGGATGAATACATGAACAAAATCTGCATTTTCAAGGAGAGGGGACATGTATAATTTGAGTTAATTTTGAGAGTGAAAACTGGAGCCTAAAACAGTAAATTTATTTGTATTATTGAACCAGTCAATGGAAGAAGAACTTGTTCACAATTGGATCTATACTTTTTGTGTAAGTAAATCAATAAAATACTGTTTTTCTCATCTCCATTTCTTAGACTATACTGGTCACTGAAACCAGCCTTTCCTCAAGGGAATTAATTAAATTAAAAAATGAAATTACATAGTTATTTTGTCATCCTTTTTGAATATGAAATAGAGCTGCATTCAGATCCATTGTGAATGCTTCCATTACTACAGACCTGATATTGAAAGAAGGAATGAGCAGACTTCTGAAATATTAGCTCGCTTTATTCCTGGACCTACACTGCACTGGAGAGTGATATGGTTAAAATAATCTATAAAGGTTTTGCAGGACTCAGAGTTAATTTGGGTCACTCCAAATCTGTAATAAAAACATAAGTTTAAAAAGTGATATATACATGAAGTATTTTTAGAAAAGAACAAAACATAAAATCTCTATAAAAGGGACAATACTTAAACAATATATTTGATCAGATTAAATTCAAGAAAGTTGAGTACTTAAGTCTCAGACACTCTATATTAGGTGCAAGCATGCTGGATGCCAATATTGAAAACATAAACAATGAAAATAGCAGAAGATTGTAGTTTAAGGAGAACTGGATGTGCTAATGGGGGTTACTGCTGAGGACGTGTTATAATTGGAGTCATGCATTACATGGGGATATAACTTCAGATTTTTCTATTTACTTTTTATTGTCTTTGAAATTGATCTTTCTCTCATAATTTTCATTTTAATAACTTTGTGATTGAATTAAAATAGGAGTATTTTTAACTTGTTCAGTTTATTTTCCCCTCTATATGACAGTTATGGTAATTCTACATTGTTCTGTCATCTTGTAGTTTTTATTTTTAACCTGTCTACCAACTCCCCAAATCACTGAATCACAGAAATGTAGGGCTAGAAGGGACCTCAAAGTCAAGTCCAGTGTGCTGCTCTCAGGCAGGACCAAGTAACGCAGATCATCACTGACAGGTATTTATCCAGCCTGTTAATCCAATGATTGGGATTCCACATCCTCACTTGGAAGCCTATTCCAGAACTTAACTGCTCTTATAGTTAGAAAGCTTTTCCTAATCCCTAACCTAAATCTCCCTTGCTGCAGATAAAACTCCTTACTACTACTACTGTCTTCAGAGGACATGGAGAATAATTGATCACCATCCTCTTTATAACAGCCCTTAGCATATTTGAAGACTGGTATTCCCCCACCCCCTCCGGGTCATCTTCCTACAGGACTAAACTGTGAGATTCTGGCTACTGTTCTGATGCTACCCCATTCTAGAAATGCTTTCACATAAACTCCATTAATCAGGAATCAAGGACCCTGGAAGCAAGATAACTAAGAATCATTTAAAACAATGTCTGTCTTCCCTTACCTAAGCTGTATACTTCCTTCAGTAGCAAGCACAGTTGCAGGGCTAGGTTGAGTTCCTACAGCCATAAAGAAAGACTTAACCTGAAATAGAATTAGAAGAACAGCAAATAATCAGCCCCTTTTGAAATCTGTTTGAGTTGTGTTAAATAAGTCTGTTTCAAACCAGTATATGTTAATGAATCTACCATTCTTTGGCATTACACATCTAGAAATCTCCAGTGCACAGTGGGTTGGTGAAATGCCATGCAGTCTTTCTAATAGTTCCTTTGAAGCCCTAAGCAATGTGCCACTATGCTCTGGAAAGGGTGGTTCATTTCCCAATATTAGTCTGCCCTTTTGGCCAAACAAGTGGCTTTTCAGTCTGGAATGGATTCATCTTTGTTTGGATTTGAACAAAACATGATTGTATCCAAAACCAGTAGTTCTACCACTTAAGTTAGAGAGACTCCATTATCTCTTGGTAGTGATTTAGTACTAATTTCTTATCTGCAGGCCTCCGGCCACTAGAAGGTGACACTTTTACAAGTCACCTCTAGGAAGCATACAGAGCTGTCCAATTTGAGTCCACAAGAAGTTTGATAAGTCTATTTCTAAGCACTACTAGAATAAAGAAAATAACAATGGCAGTCAAGCAGTCTGTGATGTGGCACTTGGCTAGAAACCTCATTCAGGATATGTTCAGGCTTTCTTGTGTAGTGCCAGTGAGGTATTGAGTTCTTTAATCTTTTGCAATCACTATACACATTGGACTAAAATGGAGTAGGGACTCTGTTTTTGGTGAAACTTACTAGCATGACCTCAGAAGAAAGACAACATAATATGGAAGATGTTACTTGTTTCTTTACCTTTTTAATCATACCTGTGGAACAAGTCTATCCATGATGTCTGCAAGTGAACCCCTGGAGTAATAACTACATTTAATGCAACATAAGATTTTAAAAGAGTCACAAAGAATTCCATCTATTCTATTTCCACTCTTCCTTCCCATCCCACTTCATCTCTTTACCTCTAGTGAGAACATGGAACTTCAGGTATTGAATCTGGTTGATAATAAAAGCAGCAGCACATGTTTACTTCACAAGATTTTAGAACATAAGAACTACCATACTGGGTCAGACCAAAGGTCCCTCTAGCCCAGTATCCTCCCTTCCAACAGTGGCCAATGCTAGGTGCTTCAGAGGAAATGAACAGAACAGGTAATCATCAAATGATCCATCCCCAGTAGCCCATTCCCAGCTTCTTGCAAAACTGAGGCTAGGGACACCATCTCTGCCCATCCTGGCTAATAGCCATTGACGGACAGACCCTCCATGAATTTTTGAACCCTGTTATGCTCTTGGCCTTCACAAACCTCTGGCAAAGAGTTCCACTGGTTGACTGTGTGTTGTGTTCAGAAATACTTCCTTTTGTTAATTTCATTCGGTGACCCCTGGTTCTTGTGTTAGGAAAAGGAGTAAATAACACTTTCCTATTTACTTTCTTTACACCAGTCATGATTTTATAGACCTCTATCATATCCCCCCTTAGTCATCTCTTTTCCATGCTGAAAAGTCCCAGTCTTATTAATCTCTCCTCATACGGCAGCCGTTCCATACCCCTAATCATTTTTGTTGCCCTTTTCTGAACCTTTTCCAATTCCAATACATATTTTTTGAAATGGGGCGACCACATCCTCACAAAGTATTCAAGATGTGGGCCTACCATGGATTTATATAAAGTCAATATGATATTTTCTATTGCTTATCTATCCCTTTCTTCAGGATTCCTAATATTCAGTTGACTTTTTTGACGACCGCTGCACATTGAGCAGAAAATTTACAGGAACTATCCACAATGACTCAAGATCTTTCTTGAGTGCTAAGTCCAATTTTATAAGTCCATCATTTTATATGTGTAGGTGGGATTACATTTTCCAATGTCTCTTACTTTTTATTTATCAACGTTGAATTTCATCTGCCATTTTGTTGCCCAGTCAGTCAGTTTTGTGAGATCCCTTTGTAACTCTTTGCAGTCTGCTTTGGACTTAACTCTCTTGAGTAGTTTTGTATCATCTGCAAATGTTGCCATCTCACTGTTTACTCCTTTTTCCAGATCGTTTATGAATATGTTGAACAGTACTGGTCCCAGTACAGACCCCTGGGGGACACCATATTTACCTCTCTCCATTCTGAAAACTGACCATTTATTCCTTTGCTTCCTATCTTTTAACCAGTTACTGATCCATGAGAGGACCTTCCCTCTTATTCCATGACTGCTTACTTTGCTTAAGAGCCTTTGATGAGGGACCTTGTCAAATGCTTTCTGAAAACCTAAATCCACTGGATCACCCTTGTTCACATGCTTGTTGACCTTCTCAAAGAATTCTAGTAGATTGGTGAGGCATGACTTCACTTTACAAAAACTATGTTGACTCTTCCCCCAACAAATCCTGTTCATCTGTGTCTGATCATTCTGTTCTCTACTATAGTTTCAACCAGTTTGCCCAGTACTGAAGTTAGGCTTTCTGGCCTGTAATTGCCCATAATTTTTATGTGAACCTTTTCTTGGTTTTGATCTACATGCAATCAAACAAAACTCAATCAGAAAATCAGAAAGATGTAGCTTCTGAAAGCAAGAAATGGACAGGGACTAGGAATCGGATAATCCTAAAATTGACTTGTGTTGCCATGAAAATATGTATAATTCAGCACTTGGCCACTAGAGAGAACTGACCTTTACATATTTCAATTAATGTGCATTATGAGAAGAGGCTAAAGAAAATTATCATTCCATCCAAGGGGCCGAGAGAAGGATTCTGCTATTCTACAGGTCTGGTTTCAGTGTGTTACTCAATACATACTTACAAACTCTGCAGAAATTCACTCCACTGACGACTTCTGGATTCCCATGCTGACAGTAATTATAACTTTTATAGAATATAGAGCACTTAATTTTACAGTAATAGACATAAGTATGATGGGCTAACCTGCTTTTTTCTCTATCTAAAAGTTCTTATCTTATTCTTATATGCAAATTGCCAGTTAATCTCCTTGAATATGTCATAAGTCTCTCCTTCTAAAATAATAGTTAATGTAATTATGTCTGAAAGTTTAATCATGTTCCATAAGGTGGAACGTTTTATGCCACTTGAGTAGTCTTGTTGTACAGTGCCTAAGACCAGGGAATAATATGACACACAGTATATTAAATGTACATCATCAGCTGTCTTCTGCTGATGCCTATCCAGGTTGGGTTACCAATTCTAGAAACTCCGTGTGCTTCAGGTTTCACCACAGTGCTATTTGGCATGAGCAAACAGATGGATTATAAATCACACATACACTTTAGCCATATTCCATAGCCATGTGAGAAACAAGTTCAATTTGTCCAACTTCTTTATGATTTTAGCTTACTTCTCATTTGCCAAGACTTTCTCTTTGCCTTTAACTGTCTCCTTAGCCTAATGGGGTGCACATTCAGGCTAGATTCCATGGTCAAGTATTGTGTCTTTTGTGCAACCAAACTCTGAGTTTGGGGATGTACAAAGAAAACTGGATCAAGCACCAACTTCATAAAAGAAAAATATTTAGACTCCCAAATTTAAAAATTGTTGGGTTTGAAAGTAAGGTTAGGCTGTTAAAAGCACAATGAAGAAGTAGTAAGGAGAATAGCAAATCTGATTAAATCAAAGAAGCTGAGGTTTACTACAAACTAACTCAGTCACTTTTATTCCCTCCCCCCCCCCCAAGTCTGACTGCCAACTTTTTATAACATATATTTTGGTGCTATTTTCTCTTTGTTTTGTTTCCCAATTCCCAGCCAGATGCTCTTTCTCTGGTTTTGTACGGTAGCCAGTGCCGACCAGCAGAGAATGCATAATAATCCATAATGTGGATAATATCCTTCCCAGAGAGACCAGCACACATTATTTTGCACCCTGCTGAGCGTGTTATGATTCCTGTATTATGCTTGGCAGTGCAACACATGCCAAATGCACCACTATGGGTGGTTTCCTATTTCCTTTTAGCTTCTCCCTTAATCACATAGTTTGTCTCCCCCCGCCTCCTTGTTCTCCAGTCATCATTCATCTAAAACTCCATGTGTAGTGATTGAAGCTATTGAGTGATATTCCAGATACCTTAAAACGTAAATTTGCAAACAACCTTCTAGGAAATTGTTTAATACACTTTACTGGAAACCCTTAAATTAGCGGAATCACATTTAGCCTGCTCACTACTTGAAAGCATAATCATTTTACATCTTCAGTATCTAAAGTATAAGTTTTGTTTTAATATGAAATGTAATAGACAGCTTTGCTTACCTGATTAAGATCATCTTGTAAGACTACATCCTACCAGCTAGACAGCCTTCCTCATAAAGTATGACTTACTAAATTGGAATACAATAAGGTTAACAATGTATGCTCCACATTATGGCATGTTTGATCTGAGTGGTGACCGTTTCTGTGAAGTGAATAATCACCTTTGCTAAATCAGCTCAACATGTTTTATTAATGGTTGCTGAACCAACTGGTAAGTCTGATCTTTTAAAGATATAAATGAATGGATCAGTATGAACATAAATCTCAGAAATGGATCAATGTCAATAACTAAGTAGCAATGAAACTGTTCCTGGTTACAAGGAAAATAAGGTAAAAGAGCTAGAGTCAAGTCAGTGTCCATGCAGAGCCAGAGGGCTGGTCTCCACTACTGGGGATATAGACGCTGTTGCAATCAATGCAGCAGGGATTGATTTTAGCAAGTCTAGTGAAGGCCCAGTAAATCGATGGCAACATGCTCTCAGGTTGACCCCGGTACTCTAGCTCTCTGAGTAAGAGAGGTCGACTGGAGAGCATCTCCCGTCGACTCAGCACTGTGAAGACACCAGGATAATTCAACCTAAGCTACGTTGACTCCAGGTACGTGAATAACGTAGCTGGAGTAGCATAACTTAGGTCGACTTACCCACACAGTGAAGACAAGCCCACAGTGTACTCAATGGGACATAGCACAGGTGCAGCAGAATGGTTGCATGGTTCCTATTGAACTTTCAGGCCCTAATTACTACAGAATCATAGAAGATTAGGGGTGGAAGAGACTTCAGGAGGTCATCTAGTCCAACCCCCTGCTCAAAGCAGGACCAATCCCAACTAAATCATCCCAGCCAGGGCTTTGTCAAGCCCGGCCTTAAAAACTTCTAAGGATGGAGATTCCACCACCTCCCTAGGTAACCCATTCCAGTGCTTCACCACCCTCCAAGTGAAATAGTTTTTCCTAATATCCAACCTAGATCTCCCCCACTGAAACTTGAGACCACTGCTACTTGTTCTGTCATCTGCCACCACTGAGAACAGCCAAGCTCCATCCTCTTTGGAACCCTGCTTCAGGATGTTGAAGGCTGCTATCAAATCCCTCCTCACTCTTCTCTACTGCAGACTAAGTAAGCCCAGTTCCCTTAGCCTCTCCTCATAAATTATGTGCCCCAGCCCTTGACATCATTTTCGTTGTCCTCCGCTGGACCCTCTCCAGTTTGTCCACGTCCTTTCTGTAATGGGGCAACCCAAAACTGGACACAATGCTCCAGATGTGGCCTCACCAGTGCCAAATAGAGTGGATTAATCACTTCCCTCTGTCTGCTGGCAACACTCGTAATAATGTAGCCCAATATGCCAGTAGCCTTCTTGGCTTCAAGGGCACACTGTTGACTCATATCCAGCTTCTCATCCACTGTAATCCCCAGGCCCTTTTCTGTAGAACTGCTGCTTAGCCAGTCGGTGCCCAGGCTGTAGCAGTGCATAAGATTCTTCTGTCCTAAGTGCAGGACTATGCACGTGTCCTTGTTGAACCTCATCAGATTTCTTTTCGCCCAATCCTCCAATTTGTCTAGGTCACTAGGGACCATATCACTACCCTCCAGTGTATCTACCTATTCCCCCAGTTTAGTGTCATCCATGAACTTACTAAGGGTGCAATCTATCCCATCATCCAGATCATTAATGAAGATGTTGAACAAAACTGGCCACAGGGACCGACTCCTGGGATACTCCACTTGACACCAGCTGCCAGCTAGCCATCGAGCCACTGATCACTACTCATTGAGCCCGATGACCTAACCAGCTTTCTATCCACCTTATAGTCCATTCATCCAATCCGTACTTCTTTAACTTGCTGGCAAGAACGCTGTGGGAGACCATATCAAAAGCTTTGCTAAAGTCAAGATATATCATGTCCACCACTTTCCCCATACCCATAGAGCCAGTTATCTCATCATAGAAGGTTAGTCAGGCATGACTTGCCCTTGGTGAATCCATGCCTAACCTTGAATACCTCTGACTCAAGGAATATTTCCAACACACCTCTGAACAACATACTAATCCACAGAGAGCTTCCTACCAAGACTAAAAAAAGGAGGATTCTGGGTGGACTCCTCCTGAAGGTCGAAACAGACTGGACTTCTACATAGAGTGCTTCCGCCGACATGCACGGGCTGAAATTGTGGAAAAGCAGCAGCACTTGCCCCATAACCTCAGCCGTGCAGAACACAGTGCCATCCACAGCCTCAGAAACAACTCTGACATCATAATCAAAAAGACTGACAAAGGCGGTGCTTTCGTCATCACGAATAGGTCGGAATATGAACAAGAGGCTGCTAGGCAGCTCTCCAACACCACTTTCTACAAGCCATTACCCTCTGATCCCACTGAGGGTTACCAAAAGAAACTACAGCATTTGCTCAAGAAACTCCCTGAAAAAGCACAAGAACAAATCCGCACAGACATACCCCTGGAATCCCGACCTGGGGTATTCTATCTGCTACCCAAGATCCATAAACCTGGAAATCCTGGATGCCCCATCATCTCAGGCATTGGCACCCTGACAGCAGGACTGTCTGGCTATGTAGACTCCCTCCTCAGGCCCTACGCTACCAGCACTTCCAGCTACCTTCGAGCCACCACTGACTTCCTGAGGAAACTACAATCCATCGGTGAACTTCCTGAAAACACCATCCTGGCCACTATGGATGTAGAAGCCCTCTACACCAACATTCCACACAAAGATGGACTACAAGCCGTCAGGAACAGTATTCCTGATAATGTCACAGCAAACTTGGTGGCTGAACTTTGTGACTTTGTCCTCACCCATAACTATTTCACATTTGGGGACAATGTATACCTTCAAATCAGTGGCACTGCTATGGGTACCCGCCTGGCCCCACAGTATGCCAACATTTTTATGGCTGACTTAGAACAATGCTTCCTCAGTTCTTGTCCCCTAATGCCCCTACTCTACTTGAGCTACATTGATGACATCTTCATCATCTGGACCCATGGAAAAGAAGCCCTTGAGGAATTCCACCATGATTTCAACAATTTCCATCCCACCATCAACCTCAGCCTGGACCAGTCCACACAAGCGGTCCATTTCCTGGACACTACGGTGCTAATAAGCGATGGTCACATAAACACCACCCTATACCAGAAACCTACTGACCGCTATTCCTACCCTATGCCTCCAGCTTTCATCCAGACCACACCACACGATCCATTGTCTACAGCCAAGCTCTATGATACAACCACATTTGCTCCAGCCCCTCATACAGAGACAAACACCTACAAGATCGCTATCAAGCATTCTTACAACTACAATACCTACCTGCTGAAGTGAAGAAACAGACTGACAGAGCCAGAAGAGTACCCAGAAGTCACCTACTACAGGACAGGCCCAACAAAGAAAATAACAGAATGCCACTAGCAATCACCTTCAGCCCCCAACTAAAACCTCTCCAACGCATCATCAAAGATCTACAACCTATCCTGAAGGACGACCCATCACTCTCACAGATCTTGGGAGACAGGTCAGACCTTGCTTACAGACAGCCCCCGAACCTGAAGCAAATACTCACCAGCAACCACACACCACACAACAGAACCGCTAACCCAGGAACCTAGCCTTGCAACAAAGCCTGTTGCCAATTGTGTCCACATATCTATTCAGGGGGCACCATCATAGGGCCTAATCACATCAGCCACACTATCAGAGGCTCGTTCACCTGCACATCCACCAATGTGATATATGCCATCATGTGCCAGCAATGTGCCTCTGCCATGTACATTGGTCAAACTGGACAGTCTCTACGTAAAAGAATAAATGGACACAAATCAGACGTCAAGAATTATAACATTCAAAAACCAGTCGGAGAGCACTTCAATCTCTCTGGTCACTCGATTAGGGACCTTAAGTGGCAATACTTCATCAAAAAAAACGTCAAAAACAGACTCCAATGAGAGACTGCTGAATTGGAATTAATTTGCAAACTGGATACAATTAACTTAGGCTTGAATAGAGACTGGGAGTGGATGGGTCATTACACAAAGTAAAACTATTTCCCCGTGTTTATTCCCACCCCCCACTGTTCCTCAGACGTTCTTGTCAACTGCTGGAAATGGCCCACCTTGATTATCACTACAAATGGTTCTCCCCTCCCCCCCCAGCTCTGCTGCTAATAATAGCTCACCTTAAATGATCGCTCTGGTTACAGTGTGTATGGTAACACCCATTGTTTCGTGTTCTCTGTGTATATAAATCTTCCCACTGTATTTTCCACTGAATGCATCCGATCAAGTGAGCTGTAGCTCACGAAAGCTTATGCTCAAATAAATTTGTTAGTCTCTAAGGTGCCACAAGTACTCCTTTACTTGAGTACCTCATGTATCCTCAACTCACACTGACATTTTGTGGTGTAGAAGGAATTCAGGATTGGAATCAAAGTGGACTTATAACAACATTCAGTAACTGTTTATAAGCTTCGAAATTAATCCTTTCATCTTGCCCAAACTTCCAGAAAAAGATGTTTTCTGCCTGAAAAGAAATCCCTAATAAAAATTGAATAGGGTCTGATCCTATGAAGTGCTGAGCCCTCAACTCCCACAGCTTACCAATGGGAGTTGAGGACAGTCAGAGGCTACCCCTTTTTAGGTGGTGCTCAGCAGCTTCCTGCATCAATATTATAGATGCTCCAGGTGTAAAATTCTGGCCCCATTGAAATCCAATGACTAAGTTCCCGTTTCCTAAAAGAATGGGGGAGGGGCAGCATTTCACCCCAGAAATATTAATCCACATTTGTACAAGTAGCAGTGATTCTCATTACAGTATATATAAAGCAGAAATTATGCACATGAAGAGTATCAAGAAGTCAGAGTGCTCTCACAGGACACTCACATTTGAGTGAATTGTGCCAATAACCTAATTTGATTAGCTTCAGAGAATGCAAGGCTGCAGTGTCCATTCTGGCTTTTAATGCAGAAGTACCAGCTTAACGCAGGGGGAAAAAAAGCTGTTAGGAGGCTTTTTTGCTGGTTCATAAATTGAACTGAAAAGAATTTTTAAAAAATCTGAAGAATACTCAACAGCAATTTCATATCCGCTGTTGGCCACATGCTGGTTCTTTCTCATTCTCTTCATTTCTGCCCTTTTCAGTCTTCACTTCATAGCTCAGTTCTGATATCCAAAGAATATTTTAGTCTCTGATAATGGCTTTCTTTATCTTGCACTCTTTAGTCGCACAGAATATACTGTAAATTATTGAGCATAAAAGGATTAACAAGGGTTTCCTGAAGAAACGTTATCCAGGCTACCACTAACAGTGCCATGAAAACCTCATAGCTGGTAAATGGCCCATTTAATAAATAGCAAACAATTGCTCTGTCTAAAATTATTAGAGCATGTTGAAGGTCCATTATTAACAACACTGTTAATTTTAAAACTTTTTTAAAGAGATCAGAAGATGCTAATTTAATGCTCAGAAGCATCAAGAGCTCCTGTAGGAATAGTTTTTCCTGGAGCATTTCAAATGCTCTATATTTTTTAAAGGAAAAACAGCCTACCTGGAGCTGAAGAATATTTCTGCGAGGCTTAATTTCCCTGTGAAAGTATGCAGATGGCACACAGAGGTGCACAGAACTTAACCAATCAAAAGAAGATAGGATCTATACTGAAATATGTATTCCCTCAAAACTGGGAGAAATGCTGCTGTAAAGGTGCATGGTTTTTGCTCTATATTTTGCAGCCAGTGCTGCATCCTATCACGTGGGAGTTGATATTAGAGTTTACAGCTATATTCACAAATATTTTACTTGTAAACTAGACATTGGTGAAAATTAAACATTTATACAACCTCCATTCTTCAAGATTTTAATGTAATGGACAAAACAGAATCTAGGTCCAACCTCCACCCTGTTCCTATTTTCACTCAGCAAATGGACTTCTGTAAACTTTAAAACCACATCAGGTTTTGATAACCATTTTCATTACAAACATTAATTTTGTGTTTATTTTTTGAAGTAATCTTGTCAAGGCAGGAGGTTATCTCTTTCTGAGTTTGTGAAGTACCTACCATATTTTTGAGTTCTGCAAAACCAATAAATGGTGGTACAATGGCACAGCCACAATTTTACAGTGGTGGGGAGGGAACAGTATACTACCTAGCTGCAGCTTTACGAAAGATGGTTGAACGCATGGGCTCAGATTACCCTTTTGGATGGGTTATTGATTGATGATGTTTTTGCAAATGTATTCCAACAACTGTGAATTGTAAGAGCCATGCTTGATTTACTGATTGCCACCCTGAGAGTGTACAACAGATACACAGTGCAGTTGTGAATGAGTGCTTGAGCTCAATCCATTAATTACATTTATTCCTTCAAAGCCCTAACACACAAGCCCACTGAGATCCACTGATAGAATTCACAGCTCAGTCAATATCTTCTTTCCTATGCCTCTTCCATTTCTATAATCAATTCAGTAAAGTAGAGGAAATCCTCTCTGTGAGGATGTGCAAGTAACCTAAGAAAAGAATCATTCCTTTATTGCTTTGTCAGTTCTTTCATCTCCCAGTCTTCCAATTGTTGATGTGTCTCATGAGAGATATCTCCTTTTTCCTACCTAGCAAGCTCGGTGAGGTAAATGTTCTATGGTTCTCCAAAACTCATCTCTGTTAATAAATGCCCAGAAGAATCTCATGCAGGGTTCTATCATTCTGAGTGGTCAGTCTCTGACCACAAAATGGGGCTTCACCGTATTCCACAGCAAGTATAGATACTATACAGGAGCTGTCTAGTCTTATCAACCTTATTAAGACTGGTTGGATAAGCTGACTGAAAATAACAACAAATCTTCTATTAATGCCCACCAGGAAATCCTTTGCCAGATCTGTGTTCTTGTGTCAATTGGTCAGGTTTGTCAATTGGCCTAGTTGTAAAATTGGATGCAACCTATCCTAAGCATCTCTTAAATGAGTTAGGTTTGCATTAGAGGGGCACTTACTCAGATGCTGTAGGACTCTGAATATGTCAAACTGGAATTTGAAGAGAATGAGAGAGAGAGTGAGTGTGTGTGTGTCACATGAACCCCAACCCCTTTCTATGAAATAAATAGTTAATAATGTGGACAGTTAAATTGTTCTTCAGAATTAGTCTTGAGATTTAAGGCCCCATTGAGATGAATAGGGGAGTTTAGATTTATTTTACGACAGTCTGCAGATTCCAGCAGCACAGCAGGTATTACATTCAGAAGGTATGATGGCTAGAAATATATATTTTTTCAGTGAAAACCTTGATTCTTCAGATTCAGATGAGTAATGGGGAGAATCCACACCTACATGGAGTTATAAGTGCCTCCCGTGAAAGTCAAAGGAGGCCACATGGCTAAAGCACCATGTAATTCTTAAAAATCAGAGTGTAAAATTTTCTGAGGAGAATGCGATGCAGCTTCTGGTTTTCAGTGTGTGTGTGTGTGTGTGTGTGTGTGGGCGTGTGCGAAAATTGGTGTCTCACCCCTTATTACCGAAGAAGGCTGCCCATGGAGTCTCCAAGAGCCTTTAATACGACTTCCTAGGCTGTTGGAAGTGGTTGTTTAAGAGTAAGATGAGATGCTCTAAAGCCTCACCATTTCAGTGCTGGGTGTGCTGCCTCTGCAGCACTCCATTTTGGCAAAGAAGTTTGGATTTTGTTTATTTCGAACAGCCTATTGCTGTGTGGAGATGTAGCATGTAAAAATAAATTCTAGTTGTTACAAAGTTTTCAGGGGGTTATTTTATCACAAGTCTGGCCTTGTGTACATTTCATATTTGCCCTGATTTCAGCAATCAGTAGCTAACAATTGACATAGCAAACAAGGAAACCCATGATTTGTACTCAACCTAGTTTCAAGCAAAGGTAAGCTTCACTGGTATAAATCATTGCTTTCTCTGTCTACATGTGGTGGTTTGCCATTAATCACAGAACCTGGGGGTGAGAGGAGAGGTGGGATTGTCAATGGAGAAAAGACAAGTAACTATTTAATACACTGTAGAGGACTGATACTGTTAAATGGCAAAGCCATAGAGGGTAAATATTATCAGAAGAACTTCAGCTGTGATCAGCTCTCTTCTATTCTTCGCGGAATACAGGAGAGGTTAGGCTGTGTGGGATGCCTAAATGTCCGCTTTTCTATCTACTACCATTTTAACTAGCTTAAATGCATAGGATCAAGATAACCGCTAAATGCAAACTGACAGTGACTATTCCTTCCAGGAAGCAAGACAGGCTTGTGCAGCTGATGTGTAGCTAATGCAATAAATGTGGTGCTTGAATATCTCTGTTTAAGGAAGAACACTGTATTTATTTTTAATTTTTTTTTTTTTAATTTCATAGAAGTAGGGAATTTTCACCTCAGATAAAAGGGAGAAAATTGCCATAAGTTGTCTTTAGTATTTTTGGGGTACTTCTTTTTCAGCATAAAAAGATTAAAGCTGTGTACTGGTATAAGAAGCAGAGACTTATGGAAGTAGAGCTTTCCATTTTAGGAAATCCTCTTGTCGTAGCTTCTTGTTTATAATCTATAAAATTTAATATTCTCACTTCACATAATGTTTTATATGCACTTTTGAGCATATTCATTAGCAAACTGTGAAAATTTCATTTAAATAGAGACCATTAGAATTTTTTTTACTCACTTTCTAAAATCAGTCTTTTTTGTGTATGCATCCTGTGGTGTTTTGGAGTCCACAGTTAATTTCTCAAGGGCTTTATATCTGTCTCCTTCCCTTCCACCTGCCCTTCCACACATACAAGCACACAGAGGAAAGGCAACAGAGACTGATATTTTCCTAGAATGAAAGACAAAAATTATATGTTTAAAAGTGTGCATTGTAGAAAAAATATATCAGCAGTTCCAGTCAGAATTTTCAAAGCAAAACAAAAAATATCTTAGGCCACATAAACTGATCTACTTAACACCTTCATAAACTAACCTAGCCCTGAGTTTAGTCACATATTGGGCACACCTCAGAAAATTAATATGCGGTTGTAGATGTGATATGCTATATCAGGGGTGGGCAACCTATGGCACGCCTGCCAAACCCGGCACACGAGCCAATTTTTAATGGCACGCTGCTGCCTGCCGGGGACAGCAGCGTGCAATTAAAAATCCGGCCCGGCCCACTCTTCCTCGCCCACCGCTCTCTCCTTTCAGGGCAGGCAAGCTTCCCCCTCCCCCGCCTCTTCCTCCAGCGTGCAGGGTTCCTGCCCCTCCTCCTCTCCCTCCCTGCTGCTGATCAGCTGACGGCCCTTGCTATGGAGGGGGAGAGGGAAAAGCTGAGCTGCAGCGCGCTCTCTGCTCTGGGGACATTGGGGAAGAGGTGGAATCATTATATCCCCTCCAGCCCCCTGCCATGAGCCGCTCAGGGCAGGGGGCTGGGAGCGCTCCCATGACTCCACCCCCCCCAACCCCCTGCCCTGACCCCTGCACACCTCCCAGCCCTCTTCCCTGACCCCTGCACCTCCCTCACACACACCCAGCCCTCTGCCCTGATCCCTGCACCCCCCCAGAACCCTAGCCCTGACTCCGGCACCCCCCACACCCCATGCCCTGACTCTTGCACCCCCCACATCCACATCCCCACCCCCAGCCTGAGCACCAAACGGGAGCTGCTGCACACACACACCCACATTCCCACCTGCACCCCTCACACCAAATGGGAGCTGCCCAGGTAAGCGCTCCACACCCAAACCTCCTGCCCCAACCCTGTGCCCCCTCCCTCATTCTAGCTCCTGGCCAGATCCTACACCCCAACCCCCAGCCTGCTTCTTCACCCCCAAGCCTGTGCTCAGTACACTCCCACCCTCAGTGCAGAGAGAGAGAGAGGAAGAGAATGGGCCAGAACCAGGGAGAAAGTAGGTACCTACTCTAAGTGGACAGGTTCAGGACCCCAGACTGGCAGCAGGCTGAGTGGGGCTGGCAGCCGGGACCCTGGCTGGCAGGAGCCGGCGGATGGAACCCCAGACTGGCATGCGGGCTGAGCCGCTAAGCCCACTGCTGGTCTGGGGTCCCAGCTGCTGGCCCCGCTCAGACCACTGCTGGTCTGGGGTCCCAGCTGCCCGCCCCGCTCAGCCCGCTCTCGGTCTGGGGTTTTGGCTGCCAGCCCCTTGTCAGCCGGGGTCCCGGACGCAAGCCCCGCTCAGCCCGCTGCTGGCCTAGGTGAACGGAACCCCAAGCCAGCAGCGGGCTTAGCGGGGCCAGTGGTGTAAAATCAGCATTTTAATTTAATTTTAAATGAAGCTTCTTAAACATTTTGAAAACCTTGTTTACATACCACAATAGTTTAGTTATATAATATAGAGACTTAGAGAGCGACCTTCTAAAAACGCTAAAATGTAGTATTAGCACGTGAAACCTTAAATTAAAGTGAATAAATGAAGACTCGGCACACCACTTCTAAAAGGTTGCTGACCCCTGTGCTATATAATGAAAAGCATATATATACAAATTGTGACAAAGTTCCTCCTCTGCCTTGGTGGGTCCTGCGCTTATTGGCAGATTTGCTCACCTCAGAGATTCATGGCAGCCCTCAGTTTGGCCACTTTTGCCAGTGGCTCAAACCTGCCATTCACACAGCTAACCTCATCACTGGCCAGCATGGGGAAAAGGAAGGAGAACTATCCCCGCAGTCTCTGCTGATCCACCTAGTGGGTCGGGGGATAGGCCAGTGATCTTCCCCTCTGGTGGGACCCACAGTCCATGTCAACTCCTCTTGTAACAAAATAGGGAGTTGGCAGGATGTGGAGAATGCAGGCCCACCCTCTACTTCGAGTTCCAGCCCAGGGCCCTGTGGATCACCGCTGTCTACAGTGTTCCCTGTAACAGCTGCATGACAGCTACAACTCCCTGGGCTACTTCCCCATGGCCTCCTCCCAACACTTTATTTGTCTTCACGGTCTTCCTCCTGATGACACTTGTACTCCTCAGTCCTCCAGCCGTACGCTTTCTCACTCTCAGCTCTTTGCGCACCTCTTGCTCCCAGCTCCTTGAACGCGCCTCACTAACTGAAGTGAGGTCCTTTTTAAAACCAGGTGCCCTGATTAACCTGCCGGTCCTAATTGATTCTAGTGGCTTCTTAATTGGCTCCAGGTGTCCTAATTAGCCTGCCTGCCTTAATTGGTTCCAGCAACTTCCTGATTGTTCTGGAACAGCCCATTATTTTACTCAGGGAAAAGGGACCTGCTTAATCTGGGGCTAATATATCTACCTTCTCTCACTCTCCTGTAGCCATCTGGCCTGACCCTGTCACAAAATGTATACAAGAGAAATGTGCATTTTCACTCCTGAAATCAGTTGCAGTCTGAACCCTACTGGAAATTAATGAGCCAATGTGTAGATATCATTTGTAAAGTTACTTAATAAACAGTTGCAGCTTTGTTTGATACATACTTTGATTATTCAGTGATTATAAACAGCAATTTAGGGAAGCTGACAGGTAGCTATTCACCTCACATTTTTATATTATTTACCACTCCAGAGGATGACACATTGAGCATAAAATATTCCATATAACGGAAGAGAAATCTGTCATTTCTATAACCCAGTTAATCTGCTGAGGTATAAGAAAAATCTTGAAAACAAAATTTTGGCTGATTTTTACATCTTTAGTCCATTTAAAAAGTTACATTTTGATCCATTTGTCAGTACTATGTTTATCACTGATCACTCTCTGGGCATGTCTACTCTATGACATTAGGTCAATTTTATAGAAGTCAGTCTTTAGTAAGTGATTTTATACAGTGGATCATGCATGTCCCCACTAAGCTCATTAGGTCGGCGGAGTGCGTTCTCAATACTGTGGCTAGCATCGACTCACAGAGTGGTGCGCTGTGGGTAGCTATCCCATGGTCCCTGCTGCCCATTGGAATTCTGAGTTAAGCTCCAAATGCCTGATGGGGCAAAAACATTGTTGTGGGTGGTTTTGGGTACATGTTGTCAGTCTCCCCTCCCTCCCTCCTTGAAAGCAACAGCAAACAATCATTTTGCGCCTTTTTTCCTGGGTTATCTGTGCAGATGCCATAGCACAGCAAGCATGAAGCCTGCTCAGCTGCGCACTGCTTTTGTGAGCATTGTAAACATCTTGTGCATTATCCTGTAGTATGTGCAGAGCCTGGCTATGAGCCACCAGCACGAGGAAGATTGTGAAGAGGACATGGACACAGACATTCCTGAAAGCACGGGCTGTGGCAATTGGGATGTCATGGCAGCATTGATTCTGGGCCCGACAAACAAGCACAGACTGGTGGGACTGCACAGTTTTGCAGGTATGGGATGATTCCCAGTGGCTGCGAAACTTTCACATGTATAAGGCCACTTTCATGGAACTTTGTGAGTTGCTTCCCCCCTCTCTGAAGCACAGGAATACCAAGATGAGACCTGCCCTGAGAGTTGAGAAGCGAGTGGCAATAGCGCTTTGGAAGCTTGCAACGCCTGGCTGCTCCAGGTCAGTTTGGAATCAATTCAGAGTGGGTAAATCTACTGTGGGGGCTGCTGTGATCCAAGTAGCCAGGGCAATCAATACCATTCTGCTAAGAAAGGTAGTGACTCTGGGAAATGTACAGGTCATAGTGGATGGCTTTGCTGCAGTGGGGGTTCGTTAACTGTGGTGAGGTGATAGACGGAACGCATATCCCTATCTTTGAACTGGACCACCTTGCCAAACAGTACATAAACCACAAGGGGTACTTCTCAATGGTGTTGCAAGCACTGGTGGATCACAAGGGCCATTTCACCGTCATCAACGTGGGATAGTTGGGAATGGTGCATGATGCGCCCATCTTTCGGAACTCTGGGCTGTTCGGAAAGCTGCAAGAATGGACTTTCCTCCCAGACCACAAAATTACCATTGGGGATGTTGAAATGCCAACAGTTATCCTTGTGGACCCAGCCTACCCCTTGGTCCCATGGCTCATTAAGCCGTACACAGGCAGCCTGGACAGCAGTAAGGAGCAGTTCAACTATAGGCTGAGCAAGTGCAGAATGGTGGTAGAATGTGCCTCTGGATGTTTAAAGGTGCACTGGCGCTGTTTGCGAACTAGGTTAGACCTCCACAAAAGCAATATTCCCATTGTTGTTGCTGCTTGCTGTGTGCTCCATAATATCTGTGAGAGTAAGGGGGAGACATTTATGGTGGGGTGGGAGGTTGAGGGAAATCGCCTGGTGGCCAAATTTTGAACAGCCAGACACCAGGGCAATTAGAACAGCACATCAAGGCATGCTGCGCATCAGAGAGTCTGTCATAAATATAAAGGGAAGGGTAACCACCTTTCCGTATACCGTGCTATAAAATCCCTCCTGGCCAGAGGCAAAGTCCTTTTACCTGTAAAGGGTTAAGAAGCTCAGGTAACCTGGCTGGCACCTGACCCAAAATGACCGACGAGGGGACAAGATACTTTCAGATCTGGAGGCTGGGGGGGAGGCTTTTGTCTGTCTATGTGATATCTTTGCCGGGAACAGATCAAGGATGCAAAGCCTCCAACTCCTGTAAAGTTAGTAAGTAATCTAGCTAGAAAGTGCTACTCACCTCATCAGGGAGGAGTACAGCAGTCGATTTAAGAGCCCTTTAGGTTGGCGGAATGGAGTTGGTTGTGTAGACGCATTCATTAGAAAATTGACCTAACACAGCTAAATTCAACCTAACCTCGTAGGGTAGACTAGGCCTCTGTGTCCACCAAAAACAAAATAATAACAAAACAGACTGGATAAAATTTCTTTTCTCTCTTAATTGCTCAGGTTTCAATCTCTCTTTGATGTTATAGTCTCATTGTTATAATATCATTGTTTCCAGTTATATGTATAGCATATGTAGCATCCTCTAGGAAACAGAGTAGACAAGATTTTTTTTATTAGTAAAATAAGAAACAAAGAGGAAACAGGCTTTTGAAAAAAATCAAGTCTCCTTTTAAAACGTAAATTGTTCCCTTTTGCAGATGACCTTTACAACCCATTTGTTCAATAACTAATTCCATTTATATTTCCCACCTATCATCATATTTTTGTATCGTCCTGTTCCTGGCTCAGGCCTCAGAATTATTAGCCATTCAAGGTAAGCAAAAGGTCACTTGTTTAGCTTCTCTTCCCTTTGCTTCAGCAACATGAACACTTACAGTGCTACACAAATACTATTAATCAGAAGTAACAATAATCCCTTTAAAATCTTACGTTTAATAACAATTGAAACTACTGTGCTGAGGACATAATTAGATGGGTTAAGGGATTTAGAACCATCTTCAAATTTGGCTGTGGGTAATTTGAAGGATTACAGAGATATGTGGCTATATGCAGACAGGGAAATACAGCTGGTGGCTGGAGGCCTTCTAGATAGTGTGACAAAGTTCCTCCTCTGCCTTGGTGGGTCCTGCGCTTATTGGCGGATTTTCTCACCTCAGAGGTTCAAGGCAGCCCTCAGTTTGATTCTGGCAGCTTCTTGATTGGCTGCAGGTATTCTAATCAGCCCATCTGCCTTAATTGTTTCCAGAAAGTTCCTGATTGTTCTGGAACCTTCCCTGTTACCTTACCCAGGGAAAAGGGAACTACTTAACCTGGGGCTAAATATCTGCCTTCTATCACTCTTCTGTATATAATATATCTACCTTCAATCACTGACTCCCTTGACGCCTTTGAGGAGCAGTGGGCACTGTCCCGGGTTCTCTGTTTGGTGTCCCCATCCAGTTCCCTTCATTTGACCCTTTGACCAAACTCCAGTCCCTGTTATTTCATTAGTTGTCCCCCGTACTCATTTGGTTTCCAGGTCCTGTGGATCCCCCTCTTAGGCTGGGGGAGGGGGGCTCCTTTAGCTGTGGAAGCCCGCCCACTTCCCACATCCCAATAGGATCACTCTCCTCTAGCCATCTGGCCCGACCCTGTCAAAATAGGTTTTATAGGACAAAAGTCCAGCAAATTTTATTTTAGAAACTTAATTACTTTAGAAAACCTGGTCTTTTGGTATAATTTCCTGCTTCAAAAATAAGTTTTTTTTTCCCCACTACTGTTTCATCCTTTTCATAAATGCATCAGTAATAGGGAGTAGGAGTAGTTCTTTGCTCTGTTGTATTTGAATATGTAGGCATGCTCATCTTTGAATGTTTCCATCTTATGGGTAATTACAGCATATATTGCATGTTATTTCCCAGGTGTATAATGGAGAGCTGATCATTTACACTCCAAAGAAATAATATTCATAGAATCACAGGAAAACATACTTTCTATGCTGCTCCATGTAAGATCCCTATTATAGATAGGATGTTTTTGTTTAATAGACATGCTGCTTTCTTTTAACACTTTTGAGCATACCAAAGTACATCTTGGAAGAAACCATTTACTTAAATAGCTTACATGACAGGGAAGTATATGAGAGTTGATGGAAATCAATACAAAAAGAGACATTACTATTTCCAGGCTTTTGGGAGAGATGTATAGACGAGGTTGTTAATTGGTTTCAAATGGCAGCGTTTCAGAAAAAGAAAAGGAGTACTTGTGGCACCTTAGAGACTAACCAATTTATTTGAGCATAAGCTTTCATGAGCTACAGCTCACTTCATCGGATGAATTCAGTGGAAAATACAGTGGGGAGATTTATATACACAGAGAACATGAAACAATGGGTGTTACCATACACACTGTAAGGAGAGTGATCACTTAAGACAAGCTAATACCAGCAGGAGAGTGGGTTGGGGAGGGGAGAACCATTTGTAGCGATAATCAAGGTGGGTCATTTCCAGCAGTTGACAAGAACGTCTGAGGAACAGTGGGGGGTGGGAATAAACGTGCGGAAATAGTTTCACTTTGTGTAATGACCCATCCACTCCCAGTCTCTATTCAAGCCTAAGTTAATTGTATCCAGTTTGCAAATTAATTCCAATTCAGCAGTCTCTCATTGGAGTCTGTTTTTGAAGTTTTTTTGTTGAAGTATTGCCACTTTTAGGTCTCTAATCGAGTGACCAGAGAGATTGAAGTGTTCTCCGACTGGTTTTTGAATGTTATAATTCTTGACGTCTGATTTGTGTCCATTTATTCTTTTACGTAGAGACTGTCCAGTTTGACCAGTGTACATGGCAGAGGGGCATTGCTGGCACATGATGGCATATATCACATTGGTGGATGTGCAGGTGAACGAGCCTCTGATAGTGTGGCTGATGTGATTAGGCCCTATGACGGTGTCCCCTGAATAGATATGTGGACACAGTTGGCAACGGGCTTTGTTGCAAGGCTAGGTTCCTGGGTTAGTGGTTCTGGTGTGTGGCTGCTGGTGAGTATTTGCTTCAGGTTCGGGGGCTGTCTGTAAGCAAGGACTGGCCTGTCTCCCAAGATCTGTGAGAGTGATGGGTCGTCCTTCAGGATAGGTTGTAGATCCTTGATGATGCGTTGGAGAGGTTTTAGTTGGGGGCTGAAGGTGATGGCTAGTGGTGTTCTGTTATTTTCTTTGTTGGGCCTGTCCTGTAGTAGGTGACTTCTGGGTACTTTTCTGGCTCTGTCAATCTGTGTTTTCACTTCAGCAGGCGGGTATTATAGTTGTAAGAATGCTTGATAGAGATCTTGTAGGTGTTTGTCTCTGTCTGAGGGGAAACTATTTCCCCATGTTTGTTCTCCACCCCCCCACCCCACTGTTCCTCAGATGTTCTTGTCAATTGCTGGAAATGGCACACCATGATTATCACTACAAAAGGTTTCCCTCCCCCCCGCCCCCGCTCTCCTGCTGGTATTAGCTCATCTGAAGTGATCACTCTCCTTACAGTGTGTATGGAAACAACCATTGTTTCATGTTCTCTGTGTATATAAACCTCCCCACTGTATTTTCCACTGAATGCATCCAATGAAGTGAACTGTAGCTCACAAAAGCTTATGCTCAAATAAATTGGTTAGTCTCTAAGGTGCCACAAGTACTCCTTTTCTTTTTGCGAATACAGACTAACACGGCTGCTACTCTGAAACCTAGCATTTCAGTAGACTTCACAGACATTCAGTAGTAGGTACTTTCAATCTGCTGTAACTCCACTTGACTTTCCATCTATTTTCTCTGGGGGATCTAGAAAAGGACGACATTAATATTAATTGTGCAGCGGGCAATCTTTTACAAACCTGACTCTTTTTTTAATGTCTGCAAATGAGCTGGTCACTTGGTGAAAGTTAAGTGTCACTAAAAAGTATCATGTCTTTTTATAAGAAATACTTAATGGCCAAATTTTCAGAAATGGCTGGTAATTATGGGTGCCAGAATGTTGGGTGCTCAACTTGATGCTTTAAAGGCGCTTGCTTTTCATAAAGCGTTGAACACAGGCCCTCTGAAAAATCAGGCCGCTTTAAGGATTTTCAAGCACTAGAAAGTTTAGGCACAAGAAATCACTAGTCGTTTTTGAAAATCCTAGGTTTGTAAAATAAAAGTATGCCTAACTGCATTTTCTCTGCTTCTGTTTCTCTGCATCCAATCAAATTGTAATTAAACACTATCTACAAAGAGAACAAAATGGCATGTGTCTGAGGACTGCAGTTCAGATTTCTGAAGTTCAGGTGACACTTGCTGTATGTATTACTTAGCTGGATTTGGCAATGGTTCCCTCAGAAAGACTGAACTAAATTAGCATGGAAAATAACACACTTTGATTTTGCTACAGGGGTTCTGCCTGCCTTGAACACAGTTTAAGAGGCAGAATAGTGTAGGAATGCCCGCAGTGTAGCTGCCAACTTCAGGCATGTCAGTTCCACAGCCATTAAACTGACATCCTCATGGATGTTATTTATAACTATATTTATAACTATATTGTAGGACAGCAAATCCAGTGTTGAGGTAAATAGATTTTATTGGAAGGAATTCAGTGGAAAGCTTTTAGGTATACAAGCTGGGAACAAGCTATGGTGTGTTAAATCCTAGGCTGGGGCAAAGATGAAAGTTGTGTTAGGAGCCAAAAATACATTGAAATCTAAAGGAGTAGTTGTTCTCCCGAAGCATCTATTTAAAAAAAAATAAACTAATAAATGAGCATTGTAGAATAACAATTTTAGAAAGAATGGATTTTTTTTATTCCAAAATACTAAATTTTGGATTCATAACAGACGATGTTTCTTGGTTTGTCATTTATTAAACTTTTCCAATAAGCTTAAAAACGTGAAGCAATTCTGGACTTTTAGGATAAAATATATTTAGATCATATGCACCAAAATCAATTAAAAATAATCTGATGGCATAATTTGCAGGTTAATTTAAAATTAAGATTTTGTTTGTTCAAAAATATTTTGTTAAGCGAGAGCATTTACCATGGAAATATGTGATAGCGAAGGATTACGTTCTACCCTGTAACTAATAGGGAAAAAATATCAGCAACCATTCAAATCTTTGAATCTGCCTCTGAGAATAGGATTGCTACCAACTATCTAATTCAGCACTTACTGGAGCAAGAAGATATTTTCTCCCTCTGGCCATAAAAAAGGATATTTGTTCTTGACATAACAGGTGGAGGAGATAAATAAGTGTGTTGAGGTGGGAGTGGGGAAGATAGGATGGCAAAAATAATATGTGCATAATTCTTCACCAATATGGAGAATTAATCACAAATTACCACCTGCCTATCCATTATCAGACAGCAGTTTCTTGTAGGGGCTTGAAAGTGCCTTAACAAATTTAGACTGGAAGCTTTTTCTACTTAAAAGGGGTGGCACAGGAGAAAATGCAAACCCATTTGCCAGAGAAGTAGAGGCAGGTGAGGCTGGCATCCTCACTGGCATCTAACTACTTAATGGCTACATCTAACTGGCTGGCATCTAACTACTTAATGAAGAGTTCATAATATGATTAGCTTTCTGGATGGGGAATGAAAAAAGAAACCTCTTTATGTAATGGCTGCAAGCAAAATAATATTCCATTGCTCAAATAGGTTTGGATGTTTGTATTTAGTTCCTTCCTGGGCTAAACATCAGTTTGGCTTATGACCTTCCTTTTTTAATTGGCAGTTTGTATCCCATACAAATATTGAGGGTGGCCTGAGCATTTTGGGACAGTGCTGACCATGTGAGTTGAACCAAAATGATTATATCTGTAACCTCACAGAAGAGAGAGCAAGCTTTTCCCCCCTTGATACAGATTCTCACGTGGCTTGTGATTGAGAGATTCCCAAGGTGTTCCTAGAAGCTGCTTCATTGTTTATATAACAATATTTTTTTTAAAAGCCCCTGTTAATTCTATGGGAAATGCAAGCATGTGGTTGTATGCCTTGCTTACCTAAACTCATGCAATTCTATTAATTTCAACAAATCTGTTTATGCCACCTGGGAATTTGGCCTAATATACCCACATAGTATGTCTCATTACTCGGTGTTACAGTATGTGAAAGGTGATAATACTTGTGTGAAAGGGGATTTGTGCTGTGAGAGCCTTGACAATGAGTACCAGAACCTCAGCTAGTGTAAATCAACACAGCCCCATGGATTTCAATGGAATTACACCAATTTACAACAGATGAGGTTCTGGGCCTGTTTCCTGAACTGTGTGAATTTTAAACTTTACACATAATCCATCAGTAACACATATTTTTTGCTATCGTTTCTCTCTAAAGGAAATGAAACATTCCCCATCCAGAGGCCAATCTTAAAGTCTATCTGTTCCACACAGGGACCCAGAGGACATTACCTCACAGCTGGTTTTGTGTGTTTTGAAGGAAAGGAAGAGGCAGTTAGTTTCCACCACATAGCTGTCCATTCTGTCAGCAGTTTCTGTACCCAGTTTTTCAGATTGCACAGCTCTAGAGAATAAAGTTTTTCTGGTTTTGTTTTTGCTGCATTGAGCCTATGGTTCAGTATTCATTGCATGTCTTCTAATTTTTATCTCGTAGTGAATTTTTAAAAGCAAACATTTTTTTGTAAAATCTTGCAGTTCTATATGCTAACATTCATAGCTCTGCATACGAATTGCCATACTGTCCTATGGTCTCCTTACTCTGCTGGAGATAGAGATCTGTATGACAGTGAATTGACTGCAACTTGACCAAAATAAAACTAGAGCAGAAGTAAGCATTAAGAAGAATTAGTAAAGGCAGTCTACATGCCATATATTCAAGCAGACTGGAAAGATAGCTTACAGTGCCTGGATCATATTAATTCCATTACTGCTTCAGGATTCCGAGGCAGGAATGGTGGTCCATGGTGCATTTTTTTTCCCCACTTATGGCCAGATAAGGGTTGCAATTTTCTTCTTCAACTGAGAAGTGTTGTAATGGTCATCCTCTCCTTTTTTCTCTTTGTTTTGACTACTGTAATTCACTCTAAGTAGCAATGCCATTTAAAACCATCCAGGAGCTTCAACTAGTGCACAAACTGCTTGCTAACCTTCTGTGCTCTTACACACGACACCTCAGAGCTCGGTACTAACTTCCATTTGACTTACAAGCATAATTCAAGATATCAGTGACAATCTCTTTAAAGCCTTGAATTATGTAGTACCTGAGAGATTGCCTCTCACATTAAAATAACCTATAAACAAAAGTTATACTCAGTTGGGATGCTCTTGATGTCAGTCCCTGAAGTTGCATTCTCTAGGTTTATTAGCAGAGCTCTCTCTGTAACATCACTTCTGCCTTTTTGATTTTTGTTAAATGAGCTTAAATCGAGAAACCCACCTTCCTAAAAGTTACCCTGTTCTCAGTAAGGGAATGTATTTTTACAGGAACTAAGCAACAGTCAATGGAATTTACCATGTGAGACAGAGGGAATTCTATTGAGTTAGGACTGTGGGGGACTTCAAAGTACAAAATAAAACTAATTGTTTTTTTCTGGTTTGCTATTTTATCTTTTTGGTCCTTGCAGTTTGGATATATTGTGTATTGAGTTGTTTTTGTGCTACTTACCAAGAGTAGCATAATATTTTTATTTAGTTAGTTAGTTACGTATTTTGTATCACAGTGCTTGGATGCTCATGAAATAGGTTCTATCAAAATTTAACAACATAACTTAATTCAGACTCTCAGGCCAGTTGTCAGTTGTTAAACATCCTCACTAGGTCTGGGATATGCAATTCTACGTCAAAAAGTTTCAAAGAGAGTATTTTCCACAAGCACACTCATAGAATCCTGAACTCTAACACAACCTGAAGAAATTTATAATTTTATTTGGTAATCAAATTATTGAAAAAGCAAACTTATATATACAGCCAATACACAATTTTCAACTATTTATAGCTTTTTACATTTGTAAGCCAAACGTCTTCACATATTTCAAGAACACGTCTCGTTACTGCACTTCTTTTTTTATAGTATTGTATTTATCTTTAAAGTCTAGGGCAAGTTGCCAAAAAAGCCCTTCCACTTTGATTGAAATTCACCTCAGTGCATGGGGGTAGCACAAAATACATGCACCATTTAAACCAGAGGTGGGCAATCTACAGCCCTCGGGCCACAGCCGGCCCGCAGGACCCTTCTGCCCAGCCCCTGAGCTCCTGCCTGGGAGGCTAGTCCCTGGCCCCTCCCCTGCTGTTGTCCCCCCCACCACCACACACGCACACAGCCTCGCTGCACCACCAGCGCAATGCTTGGGGTAGCAAGCTCCTGGGGCAGCGCAGCTGCAGAGTCCGTCTCACCCGGTGCTCTGTGCTGTGCGGTGCATGGCTGGCTCCAGCTGGGCTCCAGCCACTGGTGCTCCAGGCAACGCGGTAAGGGGACAGGGAGCGGGGGGGAGGGGGAGGTTGGATAGAGGGCAGGGGAGTTCGGGGGGGCATGGACGGGGTCAGGGCTGTCAGAGGGCAGGGAACAGGGGTAGTTGGATGTGGTTAGGGGTCCGGGGGGGGAGCAGTCAGGAAGGAGAGGGGGTTGGATGGGGCATCAGGTGGCAGTCAGGGGGTTCTGTGGGCAGTTAGGGGACAGGGAGAAGGGGGGGTTGAATGGGGGCAGGGGTCCTGGGGGAGCAGTCAGGAAGGAGAGGGGGGTTGGATGGGGTGGTGGGGGGCAGTCAGGGGCAGGGGTTCCGGGGACGATCAGGGAGAAGGGGTGGTTGGATGGGGCTGCAGTCCCGGGGGGGGGGGCAATCAGGAACGAGAGGAGGGGTTGGAGGGGGTGGCGGGGGGCAGTCGGGGTGGGAGTTTTGCGGGTAGTCAGGGGACAGGGAGCGGGGGGGGGGGTGGATGGGGCAGGGGTCCGTCAGGGAAGGGGAGGGTTGGATGGAGCAGGGGTCTGGGGGGAGACATCAGGAGTCAAGAAGCGGGGGGTAGGGATCCAGGACTGGGGGCTGGCCACGCCTGGCTGTTTGGGGAGGCACAGCCTCCCCTAACCGGGCCTCCATACAATTTCCGAAACTCGATGCGGCCCTCAGGCCAAAAAGTTTGCCCACCCCTCATTTAAACCCTCAAAATAGGCCTGAAGGCACATAGGCCTTCTGCTGGGCCTCCACGTAGGGATGAATTTTCACTCTGTCTACATTTGGAATGAGGGATATGATTTCCCAGCTCACATAGACATGCTCACATTAATGCTCATAGTACCAGCACACTAAAAATAGTAGTGTAGGGGAGGTAGCCATTCCCAGTATGTACCCTTGGGGCCCGGACAGGTTTGTGCTCAGCACAGCTAACCTGTTCTGCCATTCACCACTTCCCATGCTACCCCTTCTACACTTACTTTTAGAGTGCTAGCTCAACAACAGCTTGCTCACGGGTCTCTATGAGAGCTGGGAATCCCACCCCACGCTCCAGGCACAGACGAAGTTTTAAAGGTTCCATTCCTTATCTATGCTCAAGACTCAAATGGAATAAATCCCATACTCACTGTTGCTCTCAAAAACAGTGCGTTTTTGCTTACACTTTCAAAACAATATTCAGCTGAAATATCAGCTGAAAATCTAAAAGTTACAAGCAACAGAAAAAGTGCCTTCATTTTGGAGCTACTTAGGCAGCCTGAACTCTCACTGTTGCTGTGTGATCCAACTATAATTCTGTTAGCAATAAGACTCTGCAGGGAGTGTGTTTCCAGGCAATTATTATACTTTGGTGATTAAAGTAATTCTAGATATGACCTTGTCCCTTAGAACAGCACCAGGAGTATGTTATAATCACACACAAACGCTCCCTCTTTCATCTTATTGGTTAATTATAAAACACATACAATAAATATTTTGTAGGGGAGAAATGGAGTACCATGGCACCATTTTAGTACCGTAGTTTGCTTTAAAAAAATAAAAACTCATAAAAGCTATTTATATCCTATTTTAAAAACTGGCTTACATCAAATGATCATATACAATATTAAAACTTGGAGGTACACAATCCATAAAATGCCTCCTTTTACACCACAGTTGAGGAAAAATACCTGAAGATACGCACACATTTGAAATTGCTGCTGTTAGATTAGAAATGCTAAGTAAAATCTTGATTATTTACCACAGTAGCTTCTTTAATTTTACATTAAACTAAATGAATAAGCCATTGCAGTCATAAATCAATTTGTTAGGGAGCCAGAGGAGGTAGGAGGGTTATTAGCTGACATAAAAATACACCTTTTCTGTGCTTCTTGCTACTTTTTCTCCATTGCTCATAGGCCTTTACATTAATGAAATGCATTTTAATCAATAAACTGTGCTCTGTCAAAGATTTTTTTTCTGCTTGTATCAAAATTTGAACCCAATTCAGTGTAGACAAATTACATTCAGCCCTCCATTTCTTTAGTAAACCTACTTGAACATTCACAAAACTGAGATAGCTAACTAAGATAAAAAAGAAACACTGAGGATGGGTTTTCTCTGAATTTAAAAATATTCCTTCAGTACTGGAAAATATAAAGAACTGTAGTGAAGAAATATGTGTATATGAACTGACAATCTGCCCTGCTCTTATGAACTCTGCAGACAATAAATTACTATATAATAAATCATTGCATACAGATAATGTAGGAGGTAGGCCTGATCCAAAGCCCATTGAAGTCAATGGAGTTGTCAATAGCTAATGCATTATAATATTATGTGTATTAATAGAGTAATATCATATGTAGTATTACGTATAATGAAGTATTTTACAAGATTCTGCAGCCATGTTTATATCCCCAAGAAAAAACATTGTTGATTATGGCTATGGCACAAGTTAAATATTAATAATTGAGGTATAAGGCATTTCCTGGGGATTAATGACCAGCGGGGAGAGCTGATGGCCTGAGGCAAAGCCAAGGGCCATTACCCCAGCCAGTCATTAATTCCCCAGGAATTGCCCTATGGCAAGGTCATTATTGCTATTACAACTTTATTTTAAAAAAAGTTTTACCTTATTTTATCCTTTACAGTATTACACTTTCAAAATGCTGTAAGAAAAATGAGTTCAATAGCATTAGTTAAATAGCACTAGGGAACTGGAGTCTGAGCCGAAGTCAGTGGAAAGTCTCCCATTCACTTCTATGGATCAGGTCCTTGGTGCCCAGTACAGTCTGTGATAAGAAATGCTGTTTCAATTTCTAATACACTGTCAGGGTTAAGGATTTTTTTAATAGAAACTGCAAACATTCACATTAAGCTAAAGCACATTAAGGTTCTCAAACTTTTGTACTGGCGACCCCTTTCACATAGCAAGCTTCTGAGAGCGACCCCCCGCCCCCATAAGTTAAAAACACTTTTTTATATATTTAACACCATTAAAAATGCTGGAGACAAAGTGGGGTTGGGGTGGAGTTTGACAGCCCACAACCCCCCATGTCATAACCTCGCAACCCCCTGAGGGGTCCTGACCCCCTGTTTGAGAACCCATGTGGTAGAGTTATAGGCAGCGGGCTGCTTTTCCCACCAAAGTGAGCTCCCCCATTTTTTTCTTTTCTCTGAAATTTAAAGTTATAGTAAAGATATTGAGAGTTGTTCTTCTAGTGATGGTCCCTATTGTATTCCACTGAGGGTTTATGCATGTACACCACGTACCCAGAGATTTTGAAAGTAGCAGTGTCTGTTGGTCCACACATGCTTCTTGTGTCCTCTTGAGTGTCGCACTTCAAAAAAAAAAATTGTACATATCTAATTTACAGTTTTTATCATTTTTTGTGTTTATATAATAATTATTAGTAGTTTGCTAGTTTTAGGAATAAGATTGGGCATCCTTTTTTAGGAGTTTGGTTCCGCGTGAACCCTCCTCCTGCCTCTTACACCAACATGTGGATACTGCACTACGCCAAAAAATCCTGGCTTTAAAATCTGCTCCTCCTGCCCACGTTCCTTCTCAGTCAGCAATGAACATCATCACAGCCTCTGCTGCTTGGGAGAAGCCCATGTTTCATGCAGGTGTAGTGTCTGCCAGTCCTTCCCAAGCAGTACCCAAGAAGGCCAGGTTCTCCATCTCCAGGAGCACCTCATGGAAGTCTCCCTGAGACCTCATTCAGATCCTGGCTGAGCAACCCCTGTACCCCGGACGCAGGCCTGAGGCTGCCAGGAGTGTGCCTCCAGCTAAGAAGTCTGAGGCCAGTTCCAGCAGTACCATCATTATGGATCCCACACTGGGGCCTAGTTGGGAAGTAAAGAAGCATGAACATAAGCATGGCAGTAAGTCTTCCTCTAGACCTAAGAAGGAAAAGACTCCCTCCATGAGTTCGTCATAGGGATAGAACACACTCTAAAGCGCACAAACATGAGAAGAAGCCACATAAAGTGACAGATCCACTGATACCAAGCATGAGCCTACACCCACAGTCAAGATTGGTGCCCTTCAGAGCTAAAGAGCCATCCGCTCCACGGAAGACTATTGCTTCCATATCAGTCTGGGGACTGAAAAAGTGTGCTTGACTTTAGGGAAGTTGGGAAAAGTGCTGAGCCCTAGGAAGTGTTTGCCCTGGGAGAACCAAGGGCCCATACCTTCTGGGGATGTTTACTTTAAGGTAAACATTATCTCCAGCATCAGAAATGCTGCATCTGAGACACTCCTCTCTCGCTGCTCTGGTGGGATATGCTCTTCCGCTTCCTCACGGTACCACTGATGGAACCGGTCTCAGAGTTTTTGTCTTCGAAGGAATTGGGTGGGAATCAGAGACCATCCATCTCTTCCCACCACTATGAATACCAATGGCAGCCTTCTACATGGTGGCAGTATCCTCCACTCCAGCCAACATGGAGTCTCTGGTTCCTGGCATGGTGGGTCCCTCCACATACCCTTCGGATCAGTCATGCTGTCTTTTTGGGGATCCTGGCCCCAATAGCCAGCTTTGGAACCCATCCGTTCTGTCAGAGAGTCATCTCCTATTTCACTGCTTGGAACTGGTAATGGAAGATGAGCTGCACAGCCTGGCTTCAATGGTACCACCAGAACAGAAGATTCCCATCATCCTCACCTGATGTGGAAATGGCTTCGACTTCCCCCCCATCCCCTGATGACTATCACCAATTTCAGGATCTCCTATGTAGAGTTGCGAGAGAACTTCACATTCCCCTGGAAGAGATCCAAGATGCTCAGTATAAACTGCTGGATATACTTCACTCATCAGTGCCAAGCAGAGTTGCTCTACCAATCAATTATGCCATTCTTGAGCCAACTAGAACAGTTTGTGATATGCCAGCCACATGTACACCTACCCCAAAAGGGGCAAAAAAAGATACTATGCACCACCCGAGGGATCTGAGTTTCTGTTCCTACACTCCCTCCAAAGTCACTTGTGGTACAGGCAGCCACAGAACAGGCTAGAGAAATCATCCATGCTACATCCCATGTGACAGGGAGGGCAAGTGGCTGAACCTTTTAGGCTGCAAGGACTTCTCCTCCCCCAGTTTTCAATTTAGGATTTCGAATTACCAAGCATTGCTTGCCAAATATGATTTCCTGAATTACAGCAAATAGGAGGACGTTGCCAACAACCTAGCATGGCAAGACTGGGCCCACTTCCCAGCAGTTATTGGGAACTAGGGGAACTAGTAGCAAGGACCTCGCTCCAATCAGGTGCGGCAGATATTGCATCACGCTCAATGGCAATGGGCATCGTCATGAGGAGGGAGTCATGGCTCCACTCCTCAAGTTTTTCCAAGGAGGTACAATATACCATAGATGAGTCCCTTTTAAACAAAAACAAACAAGGAGGCATGAAGTCAACCACTGTGTGTGTGGATGCAGTCAATCTATGGAATTGGTGTATTGCCCAGAAGATCATGTTTTCTGCAGACTATCTTCCAGGGACTCATCATGTGATTGAAGAGTCCCTCAGCAGAAGATTCATCACCAATCACAAGCAGGAACTTCAGACACCATAGTGAGCAATATCTTCAACCAATGGGTAACTCCGAACAAGGATCTCTTTGTCTCCTCTGCCAACAACAAATGCAGCATGTACTGCTCCAGAAGGAATATTGGTCTCCACTCTCAGGGTGATGCGGTCATACTCCACTGGTCTGACCAGATCAACTATGCCTTTTCTTCTCTGCCACTCCTGCAATGAGTAGTCCACAAAATCAGGCGTTAGAGCGCACCGGTCATTCTGATCACCCCTTTCGGATCCAGACAGTTCTGGTTTCCTAACCTTCTCCATAGGTCAGCCCATCCCCCACTTCTCATCCCCATCTTCCCTGAGCTTCTAATGCAACACAATGGCAAGATCAGACATCCTGATCTGCCGGTGCTTCACCTCAGAGCATGGTATTTGGATGGGCATCTTCTCTAGAATGGGTGCGTTCACCAGAAGTGCAAAACAGACATTCTTTCTTGCTGCTCAAGAGAATATCAGGCACACTTACCAGGCAAAGTGGAAGCATTTTGCCTCCTGTGCCCAACAGAAAGGGCTTTCCCTAGAAGAGGGGGAAATTCCCCTTCTTTTGGAATACCTCCTCTCCTTGAAATTGTCTGGCCTTGCTCTCAATTCTCTCAAGGCAGCAATTCGCACTTTCCATCCCCACATGGAAAGGCACTCCATATTTACACACCTGTTGACTGCTAGGTTTTGGAAAGGCCCCATCAGAATCTTCCCACCCATACAACCTGTTCCTTCCCAGTGGGATATCAACTTGGTTATACTGGCACTAGTGAAATACTGTCTTTGTGTTCTATGCCCTTCCTTTCCATGAAAATCACCTTCCTTCCGGCTATCACAACTTGGGGCCATTCACCACTTTACATAAGGATAAAGTCTCCCTGCACCTACATCCCAATGTCTGCCAAAGGTCATATCCCAGTTTCACCTCCACCAACACATCCACTTACCTGCTTTCTTCCTGAAGCCTCATGCCTCAAAAGGGGAACAACTTCACTCCCTCAGCATCCACCAGGCCCTGGCCTTCTACTTACAGAGGATAAGGCTGATGAGGAAATCCCCTAATTGTTTATTGTAATAGCTGAGAGAGTTCTGGGACAGGCGATCTCCACACAGAGACTATCCAAGTAGATTTTGGGGAACATTATGCTATGCTATGAGTTGTTGGGATTGCCTCTACCCCTTGGGGTGAGGGCCCGTTCCACGAGAGCCCAGACTTCAAAAAAGGTCACAGGCCTATCATGGTGAACAAAAGCGGAAAATGCTAAGGGAAAGGTTTCAAGAAAATTGTTTTTCAAAATAAGAAATTGAAATAGCTGCCCCAGTCACATTGTTTTTCTTTTAAGTGAATCTTTAAATGCTCATAAGAAATGCTAGATTTTAGCCCTTGAAAAAGTTCTGTAACAATCCATGGAACCGAAATAGAGGCTGTAGTGAGGGGAAAGGGGTAGGGCTGGACACTTATGCACTCTGAGGTATGTGTATTTATATTTTTAGGTTAGTTAGGTTATTTTAGAATCCTTACATATCTGCCATTTTCTTTTGATAGCACTATGCCATTTGGTTTATGGCTGGTTGAAGTGAGGCAATGTGATCCAGAGGAAAAATGGGGGGTCATCATGAGTTCTAATCTGAGCTCTGTGACTGATTCATTATTTAATCTGTGACTTCAGAAGCCAATTAATTTGTCTGTTCCTTAGTTTCCCCATCTGTAAAATAGGGGCCATCACAGGAATATTTTTTTGGACAAATTAGTTAATATTTCTATAGACCATTGAACATGGAAAACATTATAACAAGGACTAATTAGTAGTCTTATTGCAGAAATCGTTAGTCCTTTCTGATATAGTCGGAGGTGGTCCTATACAAACCTTTGTTAGCAAATCCCCTTTAAAACAACTGAGCTATCATTCTACAGACTTAAACATCTTGCTTTTTATTCACACCATAATAAAAGGCAGTTGTGCTCAGCTGAGAAATTGTTGTTGTTACATGATGGCCAGCTCGCTGCAGCAAAATTCTGTTCAAGCTACTTGTATGTCTTATGTATAAAGTAAATGTTTATCTTTTAATTAACTTAATTGTGACTGAATGCAACATGCAGTATGGCTCACAGTAATAGTGTATATAACTGTTTGTGGTAGAATATAACCAGTTACCCAGTATCCAGTGCCAACATAATGCTGAGAAAATTAACCGTTATGTAAAATGAACATGACATTACGGGGGAGAAAAAGCAGTCACATTTTATTGTCAATAGAAATTCTGAAAGCATGCATATTAGATTAGACCCAACCTAATTGGGGGATATGGGTGGCTTGAAGTACAGTAATAGAAACAGGCGCTAATTCGTGTCATGATACGCCATGTCACTACCACTTGAAATTCCATTGGGCAATATTAATTCAAACAGAGGTCTATGCCACTAATAAATGAGGTAAATTGAGTCAATTACTAATTTCATGCTTTTATGATTTTTGGTTTAGATAGATAAAATCTGCAATTTAATACACTGTCCTCTAGAGATCTTGACCACTTACAAAGAACATGTGTTCACAGCATTATTTGTGCTATTCGTTTTGTTAAACATCTCTCCTGTACACCAAGCAACGTTAAAGGCCAAGGGAAAGAAAAGAAGATATTTTTTCCAACTGTTTGCCTTTCCTCCTTGATGAAACTCTTAATCATTGTTTATGGTTGGTGTTTTTGCCTTTAAGCAGTTTTTCTGTTGTCCAGAGTCATCTATTGTTCTGTTTTTGGCATGTAGTGGCATAGCAATTTCTGCATTAACTGCATAAGTCAGTACTTTCCAATTGACAGTTTACCACTGTACAATCAATTCACATATCCTTCTGTTATCTTAGTAGGGACATTCTGTGCCAGTGCAGGACAGGGAAGCAGCAGTTTAAACCCATACTCCTTAATCGTGGGCATTGGGGCTGATTATGGCAGATTAGGAGAAGCCTTGAAGTCTGCTCTAATTGGTACCCTGCCTTGTAAAGACCCTGATGAGTCTGGTGGCAGCTGGGGAACAGGTAAGAAGAGGGAATGTGCTTTATCCTGCCACTCTTTCCCCCCTCCCCTCCGCCAATATTCCTGCAAGGGGTTATGAAGGCTATGAATTTGAAGCTGCAGCTTCAGCAGAGGCCTCGTGTATCAGGGTAGGGCAGTGGTTCTCAAACTAGGGGCGCTGCTTGTTCAGGGAAAGCTCCTGGTGGGCCGGGCCAGTTTGTTTACCTGCCGCGTCCGCAGGTTTGGCCAATCGCGGCTCCCACTGGCCGCGGTTCGTTGCTCCAGGTCAATGGGGACTGCAGAAAGCGATGCGGACCGAGGGATGTGCTGGTCGCCCTTCCCGCAGCCCCCATTGGCCTGGAGCGGTGAACCGCGGCCAGTGGGAGCTGCAATCGGCCGAACCTGCGGACGTGGCAGGTAAACAAACTGGCCCGGCACACCAGGGGCTTTCCCTGAACAAGCAGCGCCCCTAGTTTGAGAACCACTGGGGTAGAGATTCTTAAAATGTCTTCATTTTTCCACCAGCTCTGCATTAGTGGTGTTCTCTTTGCACCAGCATTATGCTAAAAAATATCTAGGGCACTTCCTGAACAACAAGCAGTTAGAAAGAGTGCTTAAATCAGCTTCTCAGTGTTTCTTCCAGCTAATTTAGTGATAGGAATGGGAGAAAGCAGGTGGAACATTAGATGTAGAATAATTTCAATGCTGCTGCTCCTTACTGTGAATCTGTATAAAGGGGATTATTTTCTTAAGGCCTAGCTCTGAATCCTTCCTCAGGCAAAACTTCTGATAATCAGTGATGGGTGCAGGATATTTGGGCCAAATTCAGACCTACTTTGACTTCAGTGAAGTTGTCTGATCACTTTGTATCTGAAATTATTTCAAGATCAAAAATTTCTTTGGAGTTTTGTATTTAGTATATAATATAAATATTAAATAAATGTCCCCCCTTCCCCGCTCCCCCGCACCTCTTATGACTTAATACAGCAATGGCTATAGGAGAAAAAGGTCACCATGGTCGGTGAGCAGCATCCCATTCTTCCCCCTTCTGAGATTTCATGCAACTGAACCCAAGTATTTTAATTAGCTTTACTGTCACTTACTTGCACAGTGTCTGATCTTCTGTCTAGATGGAGAGGTCGAAAACAAACTACTTGTCTACCAATTATGGCAGAATAACAAGAGACCAAAATTGGTTAATTGGAAGTATCAGATCCTTTGCTTCAAATAAGTTGCCTATCATTCATATATATCTGTAGTGTTAAGGAGATATCTGTCCATCCCACTTGTGAAGTTCTGAAACAATAACTACTAGGTAGCTTTGGTTTTATGCTGTGGCTAGTAGTTTTATTACTGCACAATCAGGCAAGCCAGTTATTGAGATTGCGTTAAATAGCTGTAGCTCACGAAAGCTTGTGCTCAAATAAATTGGTTAGTCTCTAAGGTGCCACAATTACGCCTTTTCTTTTTGCGAATACAGACTAACGTGGCTGCTACTCTGAAACCTGTTTAAAATAATTGGCTTGAGGTCCCATCTAAAATGTTATCCATTCTGACATTTCAGAAACTTAATATTTAGCTCCCCGGTCGCTTATGCAGAGTTCTTCCCTGCTTCAAGAGCTCTGAAGTCCTTGGGACTATGAAACCACAAATTCCTTTTTTTTTTTTTTTTGAAAATGAGAAACATCTATTTACAAAGTAAAATGAAATTGGCAAAACTCTGTGTGAGTGGTCTGGCCAACCCCATAGTGTTCACTGGTCACTTGTTGGGGGCCCCAGAACTTTTGATAAAATACAATCCCCTCCTATCTAAACCTCATTCACAAACCCAATCAGTCTCTATGGGGGTCAAGTAGGTGCAGGGAGGATTCTTCAGCCTGACTGCTGTGGTGCAGTGATGTCGACGCCACCAGGCCACACTCCAATCTGTGAATGTCAGTTTGGATTCCACAATGTCAGCTGCAGCAGGCCAGGTTGGGTTCAGCAAATTCAACTGTCCCAGCTCATCTGCTGCCCAGTACAGTTCAGCAAACTCAGCTCTACCAGCTAGTAGGTCTAGCCCCACAAAGTCAGCTCCACTTCTACCAGGTCAGTCCTATCAAGTCAGCTTCACACAGCCTTCAGGATCTGAGGAAAGGAAATCCAAAGCAAAGCAACAAAGTCCCTGATCTCTTCTTGCTGAATTTGAGTTCAGTACCCAGAGTCCACTACCTGTCAGTTCAGCCTGCTTTTCCCAGGCTATAACCTGTCATAATTTCTCCCAACTTTCACAAATGAACTTACATGCACAATTAATATAATTTTCAAAAGCAGAACACAAACTCCACAGAATAGAACATAAACTTGTACAGACCTGCACTGCAGAGAAATTATAATATGTAAATTAAGCCTGCCAGAGCTAGCATTTTTCCTTTTTCCTATGGGGGAACTGAGAATTTCTTTTCCTTTTAACCTTCTACCTCTGAGGCTTACATCTAGAATAACTGTCATCTTGAAATCAGTATTGCATGCACAGTTGGGACCTTAATCTACCAATTTACCTTTTACTGTTACTTCTTTCCTAGCTTCATGTTACAATCCAGTTTTTGCATGCACCAAAGTTCTCTGTCTTCTAAAGATACTGATGTCTTAAGCTCTGAAAGAATCAAGAGAGATGAGCAGGCTAAATTAGACCGGCAAAAAATTCTATTCAGATACAAATATTGTGGTAATCAGTACCGATGGAAAAGGAAATTCAGAAAAATATAGATGGCAGTTAAATGAGCTGTAGCCAATGTTCCATCTTTCATAGTTCAAAGCAGGTCATTGGCTGAATAATTTTTTAACCCTGGAATCATTGTCTGGATTTGTAAAATGAGTATTCATGGCTACCCTCTCAAGGAAGGTTTAAATCCCTACACATTATGAGAACAAATATGGCTATCAAGGATACCTATGTATTTCTTTTACTACGCCTTAACATCTCAGAATTTTTTTAATGTGGCCATTTGTTGAATTAATATTTTTCTGATGGTGCATTCCTTCCTCTGTTTTGCAGAACTAAAATTAAACTATAATTCCTTTCTAGAATGCAGACTTCAGTCTTAATATGGTTAAAAAAGGAATTAATTATCCCCAGTACCAATATGTTATATTGTAGTTCACATTTGGCAAAATCCTCTCCTTGCATCACTAGTGCTACATGTTGAATCCTGTAAGGTGCTGAGCACTCTGGCTCCAATTCAGCAACACACTCAAGCACATGCTTAACATTACTCCCATGCCCAAGCTTAAAGTTAAATGCTTAAGTGCTCCGCTGGACTGGGGACAGAGTGCTCACCACTTTGCAAGATCAAGTTATATCTGCAGGACATCCTATACCCAATGCATCAACTCAGAAGATGGTGTGTGAGAACATACATATACATATACACACACATATAGAGTTAAGTAGAGGGACTCAGACTGCCTTTAATTGAGGGACAGAATTTATACTTGCACAGTGATTCCTGGGATGTCCAGTTTCATGAAATCAAAGCATTATAGTTCAAAACCAATAACTTCCTCTCACAGCAATGACACACGCATAATGACATGATCATCAGGTAACCCAATGATATTAACCCATCAAAAGAAGATCTCTTGATAATCAGATGCTCTTGCTTCCTATGGTAAAAAAAAAATCTGCAATTTATGCAAGCCATTTCAGGTTATTACTCACTTGCATCATTTAAAGTACAAATATTTTGTACTATCAATGTAATTCTCTGCAATATATTTATCTATTATACAACTTCTGTGGAATGCCTGGCCACCAGCACCAATTAACCCTTTCAGGTTCCCTTTTTTTGATCTTTTGACCGTATATTTTCAGTTGCGCCCTGTAATTAAGTTCCCAGGCTCAGTGGATCCTCCCCATAGGCTGGGGGAGGGTCCTTTAGCCATGGGCCGGCTTGTGCCTGCCCACCTCCTCGGAACACAACAGGACCAATTAAAATGGAATCCTGTTGATTTCTTTATATCACCCACTTAGAGTTTTACGAAAACATACTTTATTAATGTTTTATAAATCATGGCTTAGTAATGCCTGATATCACTTTATTCATGGGACTTTTCAGTGCAGTAATGACAAACTAAGGAGATAAAAATAACTCTTGGGTGAAATATTATTGATCTTTATATTGAGGTAAAAATGAACAGGACAACATATTAACATATGCAATGTTAACCTATTTGTATGCGTAACATGCGTATCTCGGCAACTACTGATGCTTTAAAAGTTGATACGTCCATTTTTGGTTTATCATTGTTCAAAACACAGGAAGATTTTAAATACAAGGAAAAAGACAGTGAAACCGAATTGGTTCCCAGCTAGATCTGCATGTTTGTGAGAGTATTGACCCCAGTCTGGGAGCTGTGTGTCCCTAATTACACACTCAGATTATTTGCAAAAGCTTTTAATCGGACATTCACATTGTAGTGAGCATGAAAAATATACAGATAAAAAGGGGCCATGCCTTTGAATTTACGTGGGCAAATAGTACTTTCAAGCTTTCAGCAGTGATTTTTTTTCTGTTGACATTGTAGATGTGAGGTTTACGCCATCTAGGTCAATAACCTCCTTGTTTCAAGAAAAAAATCGCTTCTTTTTCAGCAATGTTTAACAGACATTGGAGGAGATTAAACAGAGACTCTTACATAATCTTTTCATTTGTATGTTAAAGAGACAGCCAGATAATGCACATAAAATGGTATTTGTGGAATTTTAACTGGAACTATCGTTGCAATAGAAATCTGAAAAATAAATTGCTTTCCTATTAGAGCCATTCATGTTTATTTTAAAGTCAGCAGAGTGAGGGGTTTGCTCACACCTTTTTCAATGAATTAACAACTTCATGAAAAAGCTAAATATGAAACAAATCTCTTACCATTGAAATAATTGCCCCATGTACTTGGTAGGACATATCCTCTTCCCATGGCAAGTAGGTAAAAGAAACTTTGCAGGACTCCTAAAGTGAAATTCTGGCCCCACTGAAATCCATGGCGAAACTTCCAGTGACTTCAGTGGGGTCAGGCTTTCACCCCAGTGTCTGCTATCATGGATACTAATTTTAGTCCTTCAGGATAAACATTTTCATCTTTTCAGCATCTTCAAAGCAAAGCACCACATTAGGTATTACTCATTGTCTGCTTTCCAGCATAGCACTGCCTCCCTCTGCCCAGTGCTGGACAATGAAATGTGTACTAGAGACCACAGTGCGGTTGGTCAGCCTCCCGTCTTCCACTTCGCCATTGTTAGAATACAACTTCCATTTGAGGGCTTTTTTTTAGTCTCTGAATGTTTATGTAAAACAGGTTTCACAGTGAGATGCCCATATGATTCCTAGTCTAAGGGCAAAATTTACCCTGTGCAGCAAACCCCACACAAGCCTGTGAACCACTTAGATGCTACTTAATCTGAAGTTATATAGAGTTAGTAATATGAATAGTAATATAGTATTAGACTTATGAACAAACACTCTGTGCTGTTATGATGTGCAAATTTAGATGTAGTCTCACCCTAATGTGTAGGGATCTATAGATGTAATACCCAATAAGCATTAACCTTCATCCAGCATCAAGAGAAAAATTAATTTAACTGTATCTTGGGGGAAATTTGTACCCCAAATGCATTCAGAAACCAAGAACAATTCTTTAATGTTTTAGGACAAAAAATATTTAAAATCCAGTTATGAAAAAACTACATTAACTTAAGTTGTGGGGGTCTTTTGTCCGCCAAATTCATTCAGAAACTTTTTTTTTAAATATTTTAGGTGAAAAAAACTTCTAGCAAATTGAAAGAACTAGCAGATGTCTCATTCTGTGTGAACCTCTATGCAGTTTTCACAAATCCCTGGAGTACCTTCTATGTTAGGGTGACTCCATCAACCACTGTCACAGCAATGCATTATCAATTAGCATATGCAATGTCCTAAAACAACATAATTGGATGGTCACTAGTTCATGAGTTATTGCATCATATATCCTTATGGGATACATTACCCCACAAATGTGTTATCAGTTAGTATATGCAAATTACATTTGTGTGTTTAAAAAAAAAAGACAACCTAGCTTACCACTATTACAATATAAGATACTCTCACTAGAAGCAAACATATGTACATATAAATACTAAAAAATATAGGATAAGTGTGACACATTTGGGGTACATTTGTATCCCACACAGTTTTTGGAAAAAATGTTTTTCATGATAAATTAAAATTTTTCACTCATTTGTGTAGATGTGCCTAGGTGACAATGCCCTAAAACAGCATAGTTAATTCAAACTAGTGGCCTTCCATCACAACATACTTACTTGTGGATACAACATTATGATGTGGATGTGGGTTAAATCATGGTTGATGCTTAATTTCTTGCACCTTGATATGAATATCACTTTAGAACAAGGGATATTAAAACTTTTGCATCTGCATGTGACAAATATTTCCATCAGGCTATTACGTAACCATATATGAGTGAGTTCATTACAATCTTTAGTGAATAATGATTGGAAAAGTTTAATGTTTAAAATGTAATAAATTTCAGATGATTGTCTTAACGAGACACAATACTGTCTCCTAAATTAAACAGAAATGCATTTAACTTATTTCAACACATTCATGTCTTTTATCATCTTATGGGGTGTGGATCTTAGGCATGCTGGCATAGAGGTATGCCCAGCAAAGTACTCTTAAAAAATGAACATGCAGAACGTTGCCCTGCATTTGCTTCAAGGGAAATCAGTGGTATACTTTAGCTGAAATAACATAGAGATACCCTTTTCTGACCATATAAAGAAACAGCACATTTTCTTGGGCAGATACAGCTGTGGCAACTACTAAGAACATAAATCACACTATTGGTATAGGGGATTCCTCTGATTTCAGAACTTATGTAGGACTTAAGTGGTTTGTAAACTTTTTGATAGCACTCAGCAGCGGGGTGAACTTCACTTGATGTTAACAGATAAAGAAGAGGCAGTTGCCATGTTTGAGCTGGATTATCCTGACTTTTTCCCCCCATGAGTTGTGACTTTGTCAGTCAGTTTTGTGGACAGACTGCAGCTTGCTAACTATATCTTTGCAGGTAGCCATGACACTTGTAGTCCTGACTGTCTCAGCCCTTAAGGAACTATGGCATTCCAAGATGCTTCTGCCTCATTCATCAGTGTTGGGAGAGGGTGGTGGGACACTACTTGCTGCCCACTTAAACAGCTACTGGTATCCTATCTCTATGATGTACCACTGGTTCAATCTCCAGTGGTTGTTTCAACAGCTTCGGCTTCTTTGTTGAAAGGCCACTGATAGACTGTGTCCTATCACCACTTGGGTAGAGGCTCACTGTCAATCAGTCTTAACCACTGGCTATATTGATATCCACATCTTTGAACACTGTGCTACTCCCCAGTAAAATGGAGTAGCCTGTCAAAATGATGTGGCAAAACTGTCTGTCCAGTAAATGGCTGTATTCTTGAAATAGTTTCCTTGCGCACATGCTCAGGGCGAGTAACATTTAAAGATGGGTGAGCAAGATATCCTTAGTTTTACATTATCGGTTTCATAGTAAAGGGCAGACACACAGATCTTTTTGGCTGAGCAGAAAAAATCTGGCAATTTGGTGAAGCTGGTATAACCAGACAGAAGCTGAAACAGTAGCAAGGGAGAGGATGTCCCCTTCCCCATCTCAGTGAGAACTCCATTGCAAGCAACCCCCATTCCTCTAGTCACATGGGCTAGGGAGGCAGAGCAGAAACTCCCAAGGGTGAATATATCCACCAGGCATACAGGAGTTGTCCACCAGCAGGAACCAGGGCAGCAGTAGCAGATGAGCAGGCAGAGGCTCAGCTTGATCTCTTGGTTTCACCACCACCATTGGTGATGCTGGTGATGTCAGAAGAAGATTATATTTCACAATTTGTATGCTAAACATTCTACTCTGTCTTCTGATGGATTGTTTTCCCAACTTTCTACTATCCAACTGCCTGCCTGACTTTCCCTGCCCTCCATACTTCTCCACATTGTTTTCCACCTCTGCCTTTCCTTCCTTTTCTCCTGAAATGTTATCTTCTTCCTTTTTCTTATTTATTCACACCTTCCTTCTGCCATTCCCTTTCATCCCAACTGTGCCACTATAATAAAAATTAATGGAACAACATGGAAATAAGACACGTACTAACCACTACCCTGAGCACTTTGCTTCTATGTTTTCCCTTACCCCCACTCTTCTGTTAGCAGTTGTCTTTTAGATTGCAAGCTTTTCAGGGCAGGACTCTCTCTTCCTGTGTGTCTGTACGGTGCACAGCACATTATAGGTGTTATCACAGTCCAGTTAAGTGATGATCTGTCATCTCCTTTACAATAAATGACCTAAAAGAATATGTCTGCTTAAGACTTAGTGGCCTAACTGGATGACCAAGAATGTACTGCTTAGCATGTATTCCTTTAGTGCACAGGGACCTTATAAAAGTTCATGACCCAATTAATTAGGATTGTCTCACAAATATCTTTTTGAGAGTGAGCTGTTTAAATGACCGTTTAAAAAAAATCAGTTGGTTTGGTCAAGCAACTTCACGGAATGAGAGATTCAACTGGTTATCATCAAGTATCTTGTAGCAAGATAGGTGGGTGACTTAGATGGATGCCACATACAAACATAACAGAACACATTAGGTATGCCTTTAAGAAACACTGTAATTGACTTCCTCTCCTCCAGTGGCTGGAGGTGTGATTTTAGAGCAAGACTAGGGGAATGGGAAACTGAAAGTGTGTGCGTTCCGGTGGTGCATGGTGCCATCTGTTGCCAGCTCTTGGGGAGACAGGTACTGCTGTGTGAGGTTTCTCACTGAATTAAAGTTGGTTGCATTTTTATATAGTGTGGTCTTATCCCATTCCTTTGGATACAACTGGCGTAACAAAAAATCTTATATAGAAGAAGGAATCTATGCAGCATATTAATTTTTGTTGGCTCACTTCTGCTTTTTTCACCATGTTTTGGACAACTATTGTACATATCTGTTGTCAAAGCATTCAGTGCTGTTTTAGCTATGCTGGTCCCATTAAAATCAATGGAAACTGGAGGGCAAAAACTCATTTAGCAAATGTACCCCCCAGCTTCCACTTGGATCCTTATAATTCTTCAGAGATACTCTCAGATTCTGAAAGGGAGAACACTGACTTCATCTCATCTGAGTGGTAAAGCAGCACAGCAGTGCACTTGTATTTGAATTGTCTCATTTCTTTATTTTTTTAAAAAAGAACAAAAGCAAAAAATCTTCTATGTGGGTAAAAGTAAGGCAAGAACAGAGTTCTAACTTTAGAAACAATCACTTTTGCCAGCAGAAAACCAGACTGGAATGTTGGACGACGACAGTAGTAACAGAGTTCTGGCTACAAAACAATCAGTTTATAGACTCATTAACAGTTCATAAAATGGAGGGGATTCTGCTGTTTCTTGTCACTGAACATATGCTCTGAATTTACAATGGACTCTGTAGCATCATTCCACAAATACTAAAAATAGTTCTCTGATTATTACAATGGAAATGTTTCAAACCACAGTGGGAACCTGATCTTCAATTAAAAAAAAACAGTATATCCTGTCAGACATGTTCAAATGAGGCACAATGTATCGCCTACTCTTGGAAAATCTTCAGGGAGGATTTCTCAACACTCCGAAGCCTAGAAAGTTTTGGGTTTCCTCAGTCTCTATCATTAATGGGTTTTAATTTAATTTTGATGATTCATTCAAATACTGTAAACAGAGATTGTTTTGTCGATGAGCATTTTACCATATAATGTGTTCACAAATCTAAACCCCCAATACTGTAGCTATACTTATAACTATAAAGCTTTAATTATAGCTACAGGTGTGAATAATATATATTGCCCACTCCTTTACTGTACTTGTAAAGTGAGCCACATAGTTAAATATGTCACAACGTAAAACACAGAAAATGGCATTCCCAGGATATTTAAAAACCTATATAAAATTATAAAAATGTTTATAACATAAGACAAACTGAGATAAGGCTTAAATGCCATCCTCACATGATCCAATTGTGCCTAGGGCTTATAATATATATGTGTTACCTACTCACACAGGGCCAGTTTCTGGTAATCTTACTCATGCTAAATGGTATTACTCAGTGTAAATAAGGGAATTGGAATCTGTTGCATAAGATTTGGAACTCTGTCATACCTAAACATCACAGGAGGTGTTAGTAAATAATGGAGTGTACTAAGAATTGTGATGTTCCTATTGTGCATGCATATGTGCAGTGTAGGTGTGCATTTATATAGTTTATAGATCAGTGTTTGAAGATGCCCATAGTTGAGGTTGCCCCAGTATTTCCATTTACATGAAATCTCATACTTTTGGGGCAGCAATTTGCTATGTTTACTATTAGTCAAGAAGTTAGAAAACAGGTCACCTGATTTCAAGCATAGAAAATGCATTTTTTTCACATGTGATCTGTTTTTCAAAATCCATAGTGCCTCAGTGAGAGGAACATAGGCAAGATTTTCAAAAATGGACATACTGTTCCAGTAATGGTCCACCAGTGGTGTATACAAAGGTAGTACCAGCTTCCTATTCATATCAATAGTGCATCATCCATTATGGTTTGTAATTAAAAACCGAAGTGTAATTCATACACCACATGGGGCAAGCTTAGCTTTGTCATTTTCTATCTTTGCAGTCCTTCACTTTGCAAACTTAAGAGTCTTTTTAAGTATGAGAGTTGATCCAGTAAACCATACAAACTGCGGAAGTATCATACACATGTTTCCAGTTCCTATTTACAGGATTGTAATGACTATATCAAAGTGGCTGCAGTCTGTTATATAAATGCACATGTAATTTATAGAGCCTACTATAGCTATCTGACAGATAAGGTTGTTAGAGCTGTTAGATTTTGATGGATAAAGACAGATAGTAATATTGGGAATACTGTTTGGTTGTGACTCAGACCAGTAATGACCAAAACTTATTTATCTGATGGTTGTTTGGCCAGTGTGAAATGAATCTGCAGTAGACAGGTGTCCTTATCATTACAATTCCCATCATAAATGACAACCAGTAGCACCACTGCTGGCAAGTTAATCAGAGACCAAAGAGCACACAAACCATAAATTCCTGCAATAGCGGCAATCCACTGCTTTCACAAGCATTAAATACTTTTTAAAATATTGTTTAGAAATATAAATATGTCACGTTATCAGATAGGCTTGAGTGGTGCACTTGGAGATTACCAAATCCTAGGGATAAGCTCTTCTTTTTTAAAGTATTTTACACATGATAGATTGTAATAACGATAGTCCTTGCACGAGTCTTTGACATAGTATCACATAACAAACTATAATGGCATTACCATATTCCTGAGTGATGTCCACTCAAAAAGCTACTGAGCATGCAGCTCCCCCAACTTCCTCTCATGCCTCTATTTTTAGAAAACCACTTCCAGCTCCCAGTCTCACATAGCCACTGTCTGGTGTTAAACATATGTGATATGGTTGCTCAAAGCCTCAAACCCGTTTAGGTAGGGAGTGTGTTAGTGAGTTTTGAAGTGGTGGGCAAATGAAACAAGAGTTCTCTGGTAAACTAGAAGCTTTGTAAAGGCCATCTTGTCTCTTTATGAATAGCTGCCCCCCCCCCCTTTTCAACACTGTCCGTAAGTATAGGGGAAGGAATATTATTTCTGTTTCTTAGAAGCACTGTCTTAGTTGTATGCATGCTCCACATCAGAATATATGCACAGAATTTTATGAATGGGTCCTTGCCTGTACTTTTTTTTAGTAAAATTCCCCTCATAAAGCAGACATTAATTCCCCTGCTGCTTTATATTTAATAGAGCTGGTAAAAAAAGTGAATCAATTATTCACAAACATGCAGGCAAAAATTCATCCTGTTTTTGTCAAAATTCAAATTTGTGATGAAACATTTTGTCAAACTCCAATTTAGAAAACATTGACCAAGTCTAATATTAAATATACAATGTCCCAGAGCCCCCACTGTGCTCAGCTCAAGACTAGATAGGACTGATTCTTGAAATTGCCCTTGCACTCCTTGGTCCTTTGTCATATGCCAGGCTGGTCCTTGGAATAAATGAGAACATCATAGCTGGTCTTCAGTGTCTCCAAGGGTCTGTTCTATTGGACAAGGATGGATAACATGCAGGGATGCACTAGCCCTGCTCCTTTTTCCCTGAGTTCTGGTGGACCAGCAATGAGATGGTATTAGAGGCATTATGGCAGCTCTTTGCAGCCTGAAGAGTCCCCTTCAAAGCAACCTAAGCAGGGCTCAGGCTCTGGCTAAATACTGTTGACCAGCATTTTTTTATTTTTACCCTAGATCATTTTTCATTCGTTCAACAAATTTCTTATCTCACCTACTAGGGTGCACTGACAGTCAACAACTGCTGAATACAAATTACCACATTAGTTTGATACAGGCTCATTCTTAGTCTGCATGCATCTCAATAAAGGATTGATACTTTTGTTTAATTGGTACAGAGTCCAACCCTTAAAAGATATAATCTCAGATTTCCTTAATTCCTTTTTCTGTGACTTGTGCTGTAAAGGGGACGGCTTTCTTATTCAGTGTGGAGAACTGATTGCAAAACTCTGGTCCACCAGTCATGAAGTTTAAAAGTGCTTTTACAGAAGCTAGAAGACACTGTGGAAGTTGGGGCTGGAGAGAAAACATGCATTGAAGTAGTTAAAATAAAGTGATGATTTTGATTTGGTGTTTCGATCATATGGTGTCTGCCCCTGGAATCAATGGAAATATTAAAGCTATTGCTTTTTTCCCCCCATTTGTTATGCCAGACCATCCAGTGGCACTTAGACCTCCACGGTGGTGTCTTATGCAACTATTTTATCTGGGATAACTATTTTATCCTTTGCTGAAGCCTAATGTATCCAATGCATTTCATTCTTTTGAGAGAGCTTTCCATGCCAGGCAGACAAATTTCAGCTATATTCCAGTAGAGGCAAGCAACAGTGAGAGGTTAGGGAAGAGTCTGGCGCAACGTAACTTAAACTGCTTTTTTAAAACAGGTATCATAGTTGATTAGCTAATGAATATTTCACTCAGAAGCTCATTGCAGAGCTTGAGGCTAGTTCCTTTAATAAACTGCAAGGACTGAAACAAGGCTCTAACCTGACTCATCATGCCTCAAGCACACTACTCTTAAGCCCAATGTCATTGTATTGAAAAAGCTGATGTTGAGGGAAAACCCCAGGTAAGAACTAAATGCAGAAGCAAGGAGAGCAGAGGCTAAAGTGCTAAAAGTCTCTTTAGTGCATATAGACAGGTTTCAGAGTAACAGCCGTGTTAGTCTGTATCCACAAAAAGAAAAGGAGGACTTGTGGCACCTTCGAGACTAAAAAATTTATTTGAGCATAGGCTTTCGTGAAGTGAGCTGTAGCTCATGAAAGCTTATGCTCAGATAAATTGGTTAGTCTCTAAGGTACCACAAGTCCTCCTTTTCTTCTAGTGCATATGAAAGTCTGAACATAGAATAAATACAACATAGGTAATAGCAGTTAAAGCTTTCTAACACACTTCACTAATTCACCTCAGCTCTATCCTAGACAGACACACAAGCTGGGTCAAAATTTATTTTTTCATAACTTTTTTTCCACTGAAATAATGACCATTCATTGAAACGGAAAATTTCCATAAACACCCTTTTTTAAAATATTTTTCATTTTTGTCAAAATTTTCAAATTACTAGGATATTTATTTTATTTCCCACCTTTTACCCTCTTTTCCCCCACTGAATATAACTGAATGAATGATTTGAGAAGTTTTTTTTCTTCCACTTATTTTTTAAAATTCTTTTTGCAAATCTGTAATTTTTCTAGAGTGGCAAAAGGAAAAATGAAACTCTTAATTCTGCCACTCTAACTTTTCCAAATTTGAAGAAGTTTTGAAAAGTCACAGGGTACCAAAAGAGAGTAAGTGAGAAACTGGACATCATATATTTTATTACTCTTAATGGCAAAACAAGAGAAACAGGTGAAACTAAATTTAAATTTAAAAATATGTTTCCTGTTTTTTTAAATTGAAAAATTGTTCCAGTTGGAAACCTGAAAAATTGAATTGACATTGAAATGTTGATATTATTGCTAAATTATTTTTCCATTTTCCAACTATCTCTAGAAACCAGTTCTAGACAAAGAGGTGTAATTTAGGCTCAGTGCTTTCATTCTTGTTCTCTCTCCTGCAACTGCCAAAAAATCTGCCAGATGTGATGTTGAGGATGCCTGTCCTTTAGGTATGGGACTAAACCACCAACTCCTTTAACATTCATATCAGAATGCAATGATTTGGTCACAACTAACCTTGTCTATATTGGCACCGGTCAGCTGTAGGTATAAAAGGCTTTCTATCCTATACTGAAAATTATATACTCAGGAAATCAAGAAACTGCTTCTATATTCTACCTAATGTATAATAATAGGGAATGATGGGGGAGGAAAAAAACTCATTGATCTTTGGTAATTATAGTATTTCACTTAACTGGAATTGTGGAAGCTACCACTCGAAGTGAAATAGGTAGGCGGACAACATGAGTGCTTCCGTTTAAATCCAGAGGTGCATAGTTTAGGGTATTTAGTCACGATGTTGTATATTAATATGCTTTCAGATATGTGCTCAGTGCCACCTATTATACATGCAGCAAATGTGCAGTGCACCTTATTTTCAAAATAGAACCAGGACATGTTTGTGGAGAGGTTTTTAGGCACGTGAAATCAATCTAAAAAGGACAACTGTTTTGTTTTGTTCTTTTGTTTTTAATTGTGTACTTATGTCACAACTACCAGCTTCTACTCAACAAGTCAACAGCTGCACTATTGTTGCTGGAGTGCATTTTCCCCCAGTAACAGTCTTTTTAATGAGTTTACCATGGAGCACGGAAAAAGTGTCATTAGAATTCACTTTGAGCACAGAAACGACTTCTTAATCATTCCATACACTGAACACATCACACTGAATATATGTACCACTGGGCAGGCTGTTGCTGGTAAACACAAAGAAAACTCCCCTGGATACAGCAATATGCTTTGATGAAACATGTTGTAGTTATATAAAAAAAACAAGTTTTAATTGCTGATATGGAAAAACTGGAACATTTCCGGGTGTCTTGGTCACTTTACCTGTGTTACACAAAGCAGTTGTATTCATAACACTCTACTGGGTGTCAGTGACCCCTTACTATGAACTCTTGTCATTGACTATATTTCAGGTATGGTCACTAAATCCCACTGATGGGAATGGGACTACTGACATGCTTAAAGATGTGCATGCTTAAATACTTTCCCAAATTGGGACCTAATCACCTAACAAGCGAAAAGCATGCAGTAAGAGTCCGAAAAAGAAGAGATCCAGGAGAGAGTAAGGGTAAAATGCCACTAAATTATGTGTAATACCAAGCCAAAATGTTCTCTCTTTTAAACAAATTATTATACCATTGTTATGTCACAACTTCCTTGTTTTTTTATTCTTGCAGAAAAAGTACAGAATAAAGAAAACAATAGAAAATAAAATTACACAAATATCTAATGAATTCAATCAACATCACTTTATGATGTGTTAGGTTTCCTAAGAACAACTTCCATATAAATGTAGCTTAATCTATCCTCCTTACCAGCAGCTCAATATTTTACTTCAGTAAGCACTAAGGCGTCAGATTTTAAGTTATTTAGGTGCCTAAAGATGCAGATAGTAATCTAGTGGCATTTACAAAAGTACCTACATTCCCATGGGAGCTAGGTGCCTAGGTATTTTTAAAAATCCCCATAGGTGCCTCTCTGTATCTTTATGCACCTAAATACCTTTGAAAATTTGGCTCTAGGTATCTATGATCAAAATGGGTGAGATTCATAACTACAATGGAAAACTAGCCAATTTTTTTTTTTAAATTCAGCTCACCATGAAAGCGCTAGGGAAATATTTTTTAAAATCAATTAACTAGGAAGGCCAAAATCAAGTTACAAGACTTAGTTAATGTTTTACTAAAGCCAATTCCTTCTTTTTTCCTTAAACATGATTAACATTATTTAGATGTTTGGTACAGGTAGTGTCACCCTTCTCTCTTTTTCTCTCCCTCTGTCTATAACTAATTTGTAATGAAATGCCTTTTGTGTATTTGTCTGGGATTTATGAGATGCACACATAGAAAGCTAACACTCTATTAGAGATTACATCTTTTCCTTGTCTATGAATGATATATTAACAGAATGCTCCATTTTCATTCATAGTCTCCTTGGAACCTCTTTTCAAAGGTTATTGAAGGATCATGCAATATTAAACTTTTTTCCATCCATGAATCAAAGGCACACTATGCAAATTTTATTCTTCAGCCCCAAGTCTCAAATTCAATGTCAGATGATAGATAATACATTATGAAATGTAAGGACTACTACTTCTTCTTAGCTAGATAGTTCATGTTTAGTTTATTATAGGGAACAAAGGGCAACCAATTTAAAGGGGAGGATTCAGGCCTCTGGAATCTCAAGCCTGAAGTTCCCCATAGTTGCTTCCCCCATTAAATAGAATATTTTGGTTTGTCTCATACACTAGATTAATACAGGAAAGTTTCCACTCATGTTTTGGCCAATGAAGAAAGTTTTGAGTTCTGTCCCCAAAAGAATGTCTAAGCATACTTTAATTACAATCACATTCTTGAAGGAAAAAAAGATTTATTTTGAAAATTCAACATTTATTGCCACTAAAGGAATGATCTGACTCCCATTAATGTCAGTAGAAGTCTTTCTACTTTAATGGGGGATGAATCCGGTCCCAACACTGGCATATCTTCTTTTTATGAACAGGAGCTAGCCTGTTGGACCAATGGACCAGCTGAAGATCTGCTGCTATGAGTGATTATTGCACTCACTGTACATCTTCTCCTATATAGTTAAACAAAACAATATTAATTTTGCTCAGCAGCACTATCTATCTGGTGGGAGTTAAGTTGTTGACTTTGTGGAGGGACTGGTTGAGTCATTCCCTGTGGCCTATACAGCTTACATCTGTTAAAGCTGTAAGTCTTATAAATGTATTGTCCCCTGATGGAGCTGATGTACACCTTCTCCCACAAGCAGTGGCATGCACCTTGATCAAGGTATGGAGCGAGAAATGGGATTTGAACCTCTACTATCTAGGTACTCCTCCTTCATTCTCCTTTCCTGCCTGCTATTGGGAAGCTAAAGAATGAAGACGTTAAAGTAAAGAATACAAGGAATTTATAAGGAATCAAGAGATGACTCTTGGTAATTGTATGATATGTTGTGATATGGTAATTGTATCTACTTCAGCAGCTACCAACAAGATAACTTATCAGATTTGTGTCCGTGACTTCACTTCTGAACTTTCAGAATAAATGACTTTAAAGTCATCGGAAATTAAGGGAAGGACCCAAATAAGTAGATGGAAAACTAGTATTGGTATTATCAAAAGGTTTTTTTTTTACCATTGCTTCTCCTTCCCATCCCAAGTCCTCCCCCTCTAAAAACAGAGAACATTTAACGAATGTCAGGTTCAAAAGAACTATTTAAAAACCGTAAATAGGTGGTTGTTATCTGCTACAAGTCTTCCAGATAAAGTGCTTACAATTGCAGAAAATATTTGAGCAATTTCAATAGCTTTCAATTCAAATAGCATAAATAACTCCTGCCTGGTTGAAATGTACAAGAGAATATTGTGTGTGACTATTACATAGCTTTTTGATGCTTTAAGAGTCCAATCTAAATTTCTAATCATTGGCATGTAGGTAAAAGGACTAACACAGTTACAACTTGAGGTATTAATGAATTGGATGAGAGGGTGGAAACAAATTAATATCTTGTCCTTCTCACTTGCTTTTTGACTTACTCATATGACACACATGTGATAAGTGAGTCTTGTCTACTTCCTCATTTACCAGACACAATTAAACTTACACAACTCATGTCATCACATCCATCTTTCATTTTCCCAAGCTCAGATCTCAGATTAATAGGTTTTAAGTACTTAGCTAGCCAGACATTTTGAATTAAAAAAAGAAACAAACTGAAGGGTTAGAGCCTATCCACCATTCTGTATATCTTCCTTCATCTGTCATGCAAAGCCAGCAGAAATCTGTCTGAATCGGACAGCTGGGGATTCTCCTATCTTTGATAACTTCCAACTGACCCCAGTGCAGAGAGCATGTCACGAGCATAGCTGGAAGAAAAGGATCATGGCCAGAGCTCTGCTGTACTCAAGCAGCCCCCAATCACGAGGATGGTCCCTTCGCATAGGTGCTGGAACTAAGGTTGCTGGAGGTGTTGTCACACCCCCTGGCTTGAAGTGGTTTCCATAATATATACAGGGTTTACATTTTGGTTCAATGTCTCTCAGGATCCCCACTATACAAATTATTCTAGCACCTCTGTCCCTTGGGGGCCATATCAGCAGATGCACTCTTAAGGCTGCTCTCTCAGCTGTTTTTTGGGAACAACCCAGTGCATGGTGGCGATCTGAGTATGAGGGAGCCTTTCTCCCAAAATGTGCCAGGTGGTGTGCCCCTGGAATCGGCTCTCCATATATTTATATAACATGGATGTCTTTATGCTCTGTAAGGTTTTGTTAACAAAAATGTTTACAACTTCTCAAAAAATCATTCAAATTGGTCAGTTTGAAACATTTCTGGCTGCCATGGTGAACTTATAAAGCTGGTTATTATCTCATACTTTGCCTTTTGTAGACAATACACTGAATTATGCAGTAATTAATTCAAGTACTGTAAACTCTCTGTAAAGTAAGCCAAATTTAGCTGAAGGAGAAGTTCTGGCACAAACTAGACATTGCTAGAGCTTTCAATATAGACAGTGAAAAAAACAAAGGACGCAGAAGTGCATCACCCCTTTTTGTTTTTATCCAGCAGTTACCCATTGAGAGAAGGTAGAGGCACTCAGTCGTAATAGGATGGATTTGACTAAAAAAAAAATGCTCTTCTCTACCATCCAAAATCAAAGTCTATTCTCTAAGAGCAACTGTGCATCATGGGCATAGAAATCTTAGACCATACAAGGAAATTTGTAAAGCAACATTATGGACATTGATACATGCAATCAAGTATTACACGTCTGATGTGCCAGAATCAGATGAGGCCTTGATCTGTAGTAGAGTGTTCTATATTGTAGTACCTTAATGGTTCTCAGTCTTAACTCCATCCCAAGGAGCCTGGAGAGAGAAAGAAGCACAATTAACATCATTCAGTGTTTCAGGTGAATTCCAAACTTCAACTCAGCCTCTGGGAAGGTGAGGCAAACAAAATCAGCTAATGCTGGTGCATTTTCACATCATTCAAATAAGGTTAAAACATCAGAGGCACTTTAATTACTGCCATTCATTAACAAATTAAATGGTGTTTAGAATGAGCTACTGCGTGCATCTTCAAAATGCAGGGCATCAGACTGGAAAACTAAAATGGCCTCTTCTTGCTTTGCTCTTTATGAAAAAATCAAAGTCAAATTTAATTTTTGATTTAAAGACCTCAGTGGACTTGATATTGGGGATTTCAGATGGGACAGCAATTTCCAGAAGCTGGGTGCATGCTACTGAAATCTGTATGTTGTTTGCACCAAGGGCCAGAGTGGTTAGCCAATATTCAGGCCTTGCAAGTTTGTTTCAGTTAGGAGGAGAAATTGATGATACAACTCAGGTATATTCTTTGGTGCAATCCTGCTATCTCCAAGAACGTACACAAAATCCGTGTGTCTGAAGACAATGGAAACAAATAGCTGGCAGTTTCTTTGCTCAGAATTCCCTAAACCCACCTTTCTAGAACATTGAGTCCAAGGAGCTTTGTCTCTGCAGCCTCTTGAAGCCACACCTGCTCATAGCTGTTTTCCCCTGTCTGCTGATCCTCTCCTGGCTTTTGGTGATCTACCACACACACACAAATGATCATCTAGTCCTTTCATTTGCAGTCAGGGAACCACTCAGCCCACATAGTTTAGCATCTGATTAGGCCTTGCCACATGGCCTGTTGCCTTGGATAATGGCTTTTATTGTTTCCACCTATCTCATGCACAAAGGACCTTAACTGCTACTTCCATTTAGCCTGGAAGACTGATGCTTAAACTTAAACATCAACTTAAACAGGTTGAGATGAGAGATCTAGAATCCCTTTGTTGGCAGCTATTAATGCCTTTTAGCATAACGGCCACTAAAAACCCAGATAGGCACCAAATGGGATTTTTCAAAAGTGCCTAACTGAGTTAGGTATGTAACTCCCATTGACTTGCTTATGTATTTTTGTAAATCCCATTAGACGTCTTTCTACCTCTTTAGGCGCCTCTAAACACCTTTTGTAAATCTAGCCGCAAGGGAACAAGAAAATCATCACAGACTAAGTTTCAAGACCAAATAAGATCTCATACAACATAGGTACAGCAAACTGTCTTAATTCAGCTTCGGGTATAATTTAAAACAATATTATTACACACATTAATGTATATGGTTTGTGGTAACTTGCGGAATAAAATAACTGTTAAAGGTTGTTTGATAAGGTGATGTACTTAACAGGAAACATACAGTTTTGCAGATACAGATTGACATTGCAGGCATGAAAAACAGCATAGACCAAACAGAAATTATTAGGTAATGTTGCCAGTCTGAACACATACAGTAACAGTGGGTGATTAACTGTATTTGATGGAAGTAGATTCACACAGATTATAAATGGATTGGAAAAACAGGCAACTCGTATGCAGTAGCATACTATAGTAACAAATACAGTAACTCTCAAAAATCTCTCTTTAGCTTTAATTTTTCAGAATGTTGTAGAGACCTATGAAATCAGCACAGTTCAGATGTCAGACATACAGTAGTGCAGCTCAATGAAACAAAAAAAACCTAATTACAGTTTTAGCCACAGAGATTTCCCTTAAAACATTTATTTGGAATTTAAAAATAGAAAATTTCCTACTGTAAGTGCCTGAAGTGCATATGACAGAGTTCCTACTGCTCAGCTTAATGAGCATGTCAGTCCAGAATATTAAACAGATTGATTTAAAATGTTCTGATTTGCTTTAAAAACAAAGTATATCTAAAAAGTTAATGAGAAACAAGAACATACATCTGACGTTTTAAAATATAATATGAAACCCCATCTCCACACAAAATGTTCTTGTTACTGTTGTCTATACTATTTGGGTACATAGATTTTGAAACATAATAGTTTATAAATACAGTCTCTGCTTTAAAGAATGAGTAAATCTAAATCCAAATTTATCCAGAGATTAGTGCACCTATATTTGTTCTAAAACAGTTTCCCTAGCTCACTCATAGCTCCTTTGTGCCACTTGTAATCTGTAATCCTATCCCTGCCATGGGGGAGATCTCTGCTAATGCGTATGTATCATAGCAAGACTTTGCGTCTCTTTTCTCTGCCCCCAGATATGTTGATGGTGGGGAGGGGTGTGTCAGAGCTCTGCTAAGTCACCGTGTCAGTGGCGTGATGATAGCTTTAAGTGATGTTGGGGCTGCATCCAGCCCTGAGGATCCAGGAGCCAGACCTCCCACCCTCAACCATCCTACCCTCACTGACTGGAAGAATTATATTTGCAAAAAATATTAATAAAAGCCATTTTAATAAGGTTTCCTAATAGGAAGGAAAATTTTTGTACAGCCAAAGTGTATCTCCGTACAAGTTTATGGACTATTGTTGAACAGTTGTAAAACTATGTAAGCTTTCAGAAATGCGATTGTTTAGGATACTTTAATATAAAGTCATTGGAGGATAAACACTGTGGACTGTTGACAGACAATAAATCAGATCCATTCCTTTCACAAAGCCCATTCCTTTCACAAAGCCCATTTGTACAAGTCTGAATCTTTTAATTTGTGTTACATTGTGTTTGATGATGGCTTGAAGACTAATATGTCATAGCACACATCCAAACTTGATTTAACTTAGTACATTTTGAGTCACTGTCAGACTTCCAGATCATATGGCATTAAATTTAAATTTATTGCAAAGGATAAAAGCAAAGTCAGTGTGAAAGAATATACAGAGTTCCATACTAGGACAGTTATGATTAAATAATCAACATTATGTTATGTCCCTGCAAACCCATTATAGGACTGTGTGGTGGATGGGGGCAAAATATTTCAGAAATGAAGTTAATTTGCTTTGAAATATAAAACATTCCAAAGAATCTTTACCACTCCCACAGGGAAAATCTGCAGGGTGGCCAACTGCATTATTTCAATGAGGTTTTCTTCCACAGGATGGTATGATACTAATGAAAAAGCCTTAAAGTATTCTCATGATGTGTGGGGATTTACATGCGTAAGACCCCATTAGCACTCATGGGAGTTGCACACAAATTCCTGTGCATTTAGAGAAGAAACCCATTCAATGCTATTTTTAGCATGCACTATTAATTCTTATTTTTAAGTGCCTGTAAAAGGATACATCCAGCACACATTCAGACCATTTAGAGTCCCTACACAACTGTTGTCTTTACACTTCACACTTTTATATGCATTGTGTACCCTCCTTCTCTGCTTTTAAAACTACTTAGTGGCTTAGCTCCTTATTTTGTTTTGCTTACATTTTTCATAAAAACTTGAATTGTAAATTAAAGATCCTTGAGGCTGCTCTAAATTATGCCAGGGATAGGCAGGTCTCCATTTGGCCCTATAATATGGGGAAGTACAAAGGGGAAACAAAATTGCCTCCTTACGTTTTGTCTTGCCTTTCCTTTCCCAAATTCAGTTCCTGTACTAAGTGAAGCTCAGAAGGAAAAGAAAACTTGCCCTGCCCAGTGTGTTCTTTGTAATGAAAATTTAGGCCGCCCGCAATCCCATTTTCCATAATGTGGAAAAGAAAATGTATGTGGGAAAATATAACATCAGACCCCAAAACCTTCCATCTCCACCACCTATCTGTAGCTTAGGAATAATTAGGAATAATTTTGTGCCTCATAATCTCTGTACACTGAGTCCCTCTATTTCTGTTTCCCTGGAAAAAGCTCAGTGACTTTTGATTGCCAAACATTTTATGCACAATCTCTATAGTCTTTAGTTGCAGGATATATAAAATACAACCACTAAAAGAGTTAGTATGTAAGCTTCCTGGTACTTGGATTTTATTTATTAATTTTTTGGTCATTTACTTAAACATATGAATGAATAAAATAGTTTAATCCACTATGCTGCTGTTTGGGTTAAACTTTCAGATCGTTCCTCTCTTGGAGAAAGTTTCCTTTGGAAAATTGTTATAGTCCAGAGCACTTGTTTAGTTTATCATGTACAGGAGGCACATTTTTCCCCACACCCTGGTACAGGAGTGCTTCATTTTTGTTTAGCAGAATCGTGTTTTTAAAATAAGTCCTATAGCTATATGAAAAATTTAGATAGAAAACTAAATTACATCAGCAGTGGGAAAAAAATCATATGACTGAAACATCAATTCTAATTTAAAAGCATTTCTGGAGACAATGCAAAATGTAATTCTGTTGCTAAAGTGAGGCAAGACTGGTCTGGGACAAAACTAATATAGAAATCTGACAAATAATACTGTTGTTAATCCACCGATATGTGTAACTAATGACAAAAGTGTTGACAGCATCATATTGCAAAAAAGAATTCTTGCCTGATGCAAGAATTACAGCCCACCACTAGAACCAGGCAAGAGCCCCTAATGTAGTTAGGGCTGCCAGCATGATGATGGACCAAATTCACAGGGGTTGACGTCTTCATAAACCAGGAGCTGCAGTCACACCAGATTCGTGGTCTAGCCAATAAATGATTACAATTGAAGACAACCTAGAAGATATCCTAGTATGCAGTAATGTGACAAAGCTGAAGACACTTCAGAGCCAGTGATGATAGAGGATTTGAGGGTGAGAGGCTACTACACAACAAGTATCTTACTCCAAAGAACATCATTTCAAAAACCATTTTCAGACATAAAAGACAATACTGTACTTACCTATCATGTTATGTCCAGTACACATGCTGTTAACAGGAAGGAACTGGATAGTTAATGACATAATGAATCTTGCATTGCCAATGATTAACATAAACATATTATACTGTCAAGAAGGAATAAACACACATTTCACATCACAGAAACCTCTGACCTATGAAGTATAGATACATGTACACATACATAAACAATATATTTTTAGAGATAATTAAATGGTAAATATAAGGTAATATGATTAGCAATTAACCAAAAATTGTATTTTCAAGTTCACACAATTGCTACTGAGAATGTTGCATGTGTAGTTTAATAAGAAAGTGTATAACATTAACATTATTGATTTATGTAAGTGTATGGGCTTCACTTTGAGACTTATTAGTGTGTCAGTGAGTGCATATATTTGTCATTCATTAGGTTTTATGGTGTTTGGCATTTACTGATAGAATAGCATTTATTTTTGGTCAACATTATGGCGGTGGTGTGGCTGTGATGAAATTTGTATTCTTACCTTGTACGCATGATATGTTTATCTCTCTCATTTAGGCAGTGTAAAATTTAATGCCCTCCTCCATTTCCTTGATTTTAGATGTTTGGGTTTAATGGATGATGTAATGATTATATTGTGGTCACTTAGGGTGACCAGATGTCCCGATTTTATAGGGACAGTCCCAATTTTTGGGTCTCTTTCTCATATGGGCACCTATTACCCTCCACCTCCTGGCCAGATTTTTGACACTTGCTATCTGGTCAGCCTATCGTCACTTAGCAACCTTAATGCTTTTTTATTGAAATTATGGTTTTGTTCTTGTTGGAGTTTCATAAGTGTGTAGGATTTTTGTTTTTTACAATTTTCATTTTATTTCTATTTTGTAAGTAAATACAGACAGGATAATTTTGTTTAACTTTTAAAAAATGGGATGGACAGGTCACCAGAATTGATTAAATTAAAAGAATTAAGGAACACGACTGGCCAACGCAATAATGCTCAGGTATGCACATTCACTGTTGTCCCGATTCTGATGTCCTTATTCGTGTGCAGGAACATCTTACTACACAAGTGATCTATTTTTTTAAAATTAGGAATATGAATAAAGATCTGTTAGAATCTGGTTCTATGAAGCTAACTTACTCAGGCATGTATGCACAGCCCAGCTTTCCTTCACGTAAAACATCAATAAAATATACTAAGAACACTTTAGCAAATTAAATGAATAGTGGATGGACACCTAACTCTCTTAGGCACCTTTGCAACTCCACAACTCTTTCCAGTGACACCCCCGGGCCTTTCTTACTCTCTCAGAAAATGTGTGCAATGGTGATAATTTATACTTCATATTTTTTCATTTGGAGAATACTTTACAAAGGTGGGAAAGCATTATTAGTACAATTTTCAAGTGAGCTAATTTCAGTAATGGCAGAGATTTGAAACCATTTGTATAAGCAATACTGAGGTCTCATAGAGAAGTCTATGGCCTCAGAGTTAAGGGTTTCTGGCCGCAACACAAGTTTCCCAAGGTACCGCTGGCCAATCACACATTTCTGACTCTTCCTTTTCTGAGGCTTTAAAACAAAACAAAATATTTGACTTATAGTCTTCTGTGGTACATGATTTTCTGCAGCCTATCAAAAGAAGACCTAGCCTTTCCACTCGTGCATGATTTTCAATTTGATGGGAAAGAAATAGGGAATCTTCTACCTTTTCTTCAGAGCCTTTTTTTTTGAATGGGGCCAAAGCTTCCCAACCTGACTGCGGTAGGACTAAAATCCAGGAAAATTAAGAGTTTGTCCCACAAAGTGAATGTCCATGATTTATTTTGCTGCTTGCCAGGTTCAGTTTCTGTAATTGGCATGGGTATATATCAGAGAGATTGGCTTTGACTGTCTTCCCAACTTTACTCTTTACATTCATTTTTCTATGGTATCCTCAAACTCTTTCGTATGTAAATCGGTTCTTCTTGCATATTAACTTTCAAACTATTAAGCACTGGTTCATCTACACAAGAAAGAAAATCAGTACAGTATCTCTTTTGTCAATATGGTATCCTAGAACGTGAACGTTTCGGGATCTAAAATATCATCCTGTGTCATTAATCATGTTTCCTATTGACAAGTTTGTTTGTGGTTGTTTGCACAGAAATGTTCAGTATATGCGTGTGGTTTTTTTTCATTCAGAATATTTGGTCAAGCAAAACAAGATCCTACAACTCAACTTGATGGCATTTCTCTGTTTGTCAGTCTGTCTGTTAGGATGTAACACAATAGATAATCTCTGACCCCTGAATTCAATCAATACCAAAATTCCAGGGAGTGTTCAAAGGCCAGAACTCTATATTGATTTTTGGGGTAAACTGGAAAACCAGAAAGGGAAATTGGGAGACACATGGAGCCCCTGGCATCTGGTTAGCATAGAGATCAGCTTCAATCAGGTCGGAAATTGCCTACAGCTGATCAAAGAACTGGTTGACTGTAGTCACTAAGACCTTCCAGCATAACAACCACCCCAAACAAACTCTGCCCACTGACCCAATAGATCTTAAAATGTTGATATCCTAAATGTCTGTCTCCCAGACAGAAAATAAATAATAATGTTAGGAGGAGTGAGGGACCCTGGAATGAGGGGAAGGGGAGAATGAGGGACCAGGGTAACAGAGGACTGGAGGGGGGAATGGGTGATGCATAGAGCCTCTGGCATGGAGGGAAAGGGGGAGACAGAGCTCCTGGCTTGAGTGAGGGGAGAAAGGGGATGCAGATAGCCTCTGAAATAGTGTGGGATGGGAAGGTGGCACACATGGAGCTTGTGGGGAAGAAAGAAAGGAGCCCCTGGTGTGTGCAGTGAGCTCAGTCTACAGAAGTAATGACGTGTGCAGTTTTCTAGGTTTAAATTATCTTTGCAGCTTTCCAGAATGGCTAGTTTAGAAATACCTTCTATTTTGTTTTTTAGTGTTGTGAGCATACCATACACTGGTAAAGAGTGCAGTTTAGACTGTACCGTCTATATAAATCCTCTTGCTTAAAGAAAAAAATGGTGAAGGAGGAGACCTGGGATTTTCTTATATCTGCAAGGAATTTTTACATCTAGATATTTAGGAGAAGGTTGGCATTAGGAGACGATTAGAGAATGCTCTCTTTTCCTTTACCTTTGATTATCTAGCTCTCGATAGGAGTCATCAACCAACAAAGCCCCTGGAAATTGCAAAGAATGTCACTTGTTGATTAAGTTTGAGAAAAATCAAGCAATTTTTCTATTGGTACCAGCCTTATTTGTGTGCAGTTACACAAGTCCTGATTTCTGCATTCTTATGAAGTATGTTTAAACAGCTAACGTATGGAAAATGTGGCCTTCTGTGCTCAGAGATATCTATACATGGCTTTGCCTTCAGCAGTTTACAGTCAATACGAATTCAACATGCTTGAAACATAGTTTTTGTATTTACTATGATGACAGATATTGTACCTTTCCTACTGAAGACTATCAATTTTAGCTAATACTGTTGTAGGTTATAATCACAGAGTTCTAATGAATGATATTTGTATTCTGTTGTTATAAAAATGCTACTGCTCTCCGCAATTCCATCTCAGCATATCTCTCAGGACAATATACTGCCTCCTTTTTCTAAATTGGGAAATATGGTCTTGCAGTCATTAGAGAGGTAAATAATTCTTGTATGAACACACCACCCCTCCCCGGACAACTCTCCGTCTCCCACTATCACTCCCCTAAAAAAACCTCCCCTGTTTTTACATATAAAACATTCTTTTACTAAGATGTACTTGTGATTCCTGGGATTCTGTCCAACCTGTACAATCATAGAATCATAGAAATGTAGGACTGGAAGAGACCTCGATAGGTCATCTAGTCCGGTCCCCTGCACTGAGGCAGGACTAAGTATTAACTAGGTGATCCCTGACAGGTATTTGTCTAACCTGTTATTAAAAACTTCCATGTGATGGAGATTCCACAACCTCCCTAGGTAATTTGTTCCAGTGCTTAACTACCCTTGCAGTTAAGAAGTTTTTTCTGATGTCTAACCTAAATCTCCCTTGCTGCAATTTAAGCCCTGTCCACAGTGGCTAAGGAGAACAATTTATCATCTTCCTCTTTATAACACATTTTACTTGAAGACTGTTATCACATCCCCCTTCAGTCTTCTCTTCTCCAAACGAAACAAGCCCAATTTTTTCAATCTTTCCTCAGAGAACATGTTTTCTAGACCTTTAAGAATTTTTGTTGCGCTCTTCTGGACTTTCTCCAATTTGTCCACATCTTTCCTGAAGTGTGATGCCCAGCACTGCACACAATAATCCAGTTGAGGTCTTATCAGCGCTGAGTGGAGTGGAAGAATTACTACTTGTGTTTTTGCTTACAACACTTCTGCTGATATATCCCAGAATAATGTTCATTTTTTGCAACAGTGTTACACCATTGATCCATATTTTGTTTGTGACTCACTATGACCCTGAGATCCTTTTATGCAGTACTCCTTCCTAGGCAGTCATTTCCAATTTTATACTTGTGCAATTGATTATTCCTTCCTAAGTGTAGTACATTGCACTTTTCCTTATTGAATTTCATCTTATTTAATTCAGTTTTTGTCTCTTGTTTGTCAAGATCATTTTGAATTTTAATCCTAACCTCCAAAATGCTTGAACCCCTCCCAGCTTGGTATCATCTGCAAAATTTATGTGTGCACTCTCTGCCATTATCCAAATTATTTATGAAGATATTGAATAGAACCAGATCCAGGACAGGTCCCTGTGGGATCCCACTTAATGTGCCCTTCCAGCTTGATTGTTGTGAAGCATTGATAACTACTCTGAGTATGGTTTTCCAGCCAGTTGTACACCCACCTTATAGTAGGTTCATCCAGGCTATATTTCTCAAGCTTGTTTATGAGAAGGTCATGAGACAGTATCAAAAGCCTTACTAAAGTAGACGTATATGACATCTACTGCTTCCCCCCATCCACAGGGCTTGTTACCCTGTCAAAGAAGGATTGGTTTGACATGATTTGTTCTTGATAAATCCGTATTGACTGTTACTTATTACCTTATTTTCTTTTACGTGCTTACAAATGGATTGATTATTTGCTCCATTATCTTTCCAGGTGCCGAAGTTAAGCTGACTGATCTTTAAGTCCTTGGGGTTGTCCTTATTCTCCTTTTCATAGATAGGTACTGTATGTGTCCTATTCCAGTCCTCAGGTATCTCTCCCCTCCTCCACGAGTTCTCAAAGATAATTGCTAATGGCTCAGAGATCTCTTCATCCAGTTACATCCTTGAATACTTCATGATTTCTTCAGGCCCTGATGACTTGAAGACCTCTAGCTTGTCTAACTTGTTCCTTTCCTATTTTAGCCTCAGTTCCTGCCCCATTTACGCTGATATTCACAACGTTAATCGTCCAATCATTGCTAACTATTTTGGTGAAAACTGAAACAAAAAAGGCATTTAACACTTTGGTCATTGCTGCATTTTCTCTTATTGTCTTTCCCTCCTCAATTAGTAATGGGCCTACCATGTCTCTGGTCTTCCTCTTTCTTCCCATATATTTCTTTTTACCCTTTATGTCCCTAACTAGTTTAATCTTGTTTTGTGTCTTAGCCTTTCTAATTTTGTCCCTCCATGCCTATGTTTCTTTTTATATTCATCCTTTATAATTTGACCAAGTTTCCCTTTCTTGATGACTCTTGAGTTTCAGGTCACTGAAGATCCCTTGGTTAAGCCAGGGTGTCCTCTTACCATACTTCTTGTCTTTCCTATGCATTGGTATAGTTTGCTCTTGTGCCATTAATAATGTCCCTTTAAACACCACCAACTCCCCTGAACTCTTTTTTCCCTTAGACTTGCTTCCCATGGGATCTCACTGACAAATTCTCTGAATTTGCTGGTCTGTTGTCTCTATTCTGCTGCTTTCCCTCCTATCATTCCTTAAAATCATGAACTCTTGTAATTTCTTATTCATTTGCACCCAAGCTGCTTTCCACCTTCAGATTCTCAACTAGTTCCTCCCTGTTTAACAGAATCAAATTCAGAGTAGCATCTCCTCTAGTCACTTTCTATGCCTTCTATAATCAAAAGTAGTCTCCAGTGTATTCCAATCTGTGCCTTGCTGTATTAATTTCCTAACAGGTGTTTGGGTAGTTGAAGTCCCCCATCATCACCAAGTCCTGTATTTTGATGATTTTGTTAGTTGTTTAAATAGTCTCACGCTCCTCTTCTTCCTGGTTAGCTGGTCTAAAGTAGGTCCCTGCCATGACATCACCCTTGTGGGGTTTTTTGTTTTAACCTTTTATCCTTACCCAGAGACTTTCAACAGGTCTGCCTTCACTTCTACCTCAACATCAGTGGAAGTGTATACATCTTTGATATAAATGCAACACCGCCTCCCTTTTTTACCTGTTCTTCCTGAACAGGCCAAGTTTCTGTGATGCTAGTTCTTCCTACCAAGATTCTGTGATGCTAATTATGTTGTATTTGTAATTATTTCATTAGTATTTCTAGTACTTCCTTGTTTATTCCCCATATTTCTTGCATTAGTACACAGGCATCTATGATTATTAGTTTCCCCTCTATATTCCTGCTTGTCTCTCCTTTGCCCATGCTGTGATTTCCTATGTTTACCCCCAGATTCCAACCCTTCACGCAGGTCTCCATGTCTTGGACTTACCTGTGGTTTTTGTCCCTTGCCCTCATTGAACCTAGTTTAAAGCTTTCTTCACTAGGTTTGCTAGTCTGTATCCTAAAGTGCTCTTCCCCTTCCTTCACAAGTGAACCCCATCTCTGCTCAGCAGTCCTCCTTGGAACAAGATCCCATGATTGAGGAAGCCAAAGTCCTCCTCGCGACAACATCCACACAGCCACGTATTTACCTACAGACCTCTATCCTTGACCAGAAGGATCTATGCGAAAACCACCTCTGCCACCAACACCTTCACCCTCACTCCCAGAGCCATGTAGTCACTTCTGATCTGCTCAGGATCATACCTCGCAGTGTTATTAGTGCCCACAAGGATGGGCAGCATCAAGTAGTAGTCAGCGGGCTGGATGATCCTTGGCAATCCCTTCATAATGTCTCAGATATGGGTCCCTGGAAGGCAGCACATCTCCTGGAATGCCAGGTCAGGCCTGCAGATGGGTGCCTCAGTCCCCCTTAGAAAGGAGTCACTGACCCCTTCATTTCCTCTTGGGAGTGGTGGCCCACTCCTCCTGGGAACCTCCTAGCCTTGGGGGCACACTGCTGCTCCTCTTCCACCTCTGGATGAAATTCCTCATCCCCTGTTGCCAGGGGAGCATACTGTTTTTTATCTCTGTGGACAGTGTGTTGTCCACTACAACCTACAAGAGGTGGCTCTGGGGCCAAGTTCTTTTACTGTCTTGACTGCAGCATATTTTCTTTTGTAAGAAATAAAATTATTTTCTCAGAGAGTTATGAATGGTGTTTAAGACCCTCAACAATCCATAGTTGTCCATTATGTGTTATCATTTCAATTACTATATAAACACTTGTGCCTATATGCCTGTTAAAATTTCATTTAAAAAGTAAGCAAATCCCATGATTTTGTAGGTAAAATAGTCAAAAATTGTGACAGAAGTGTATAATAGATCTTTTAAAGACTTTTACACAATTAATGAACAGTGGCTTCAGAAATTAGAAGTACCGTACAATGTGTGTCAAAAATCTTGTTAGATTAATTCAGATGTTTTCTTGTCTTGCCACTGCTCTATATAGTAAATGCTGGCTAAACATTACTGCACTCTACCAAAATGAATAGCCAATGCATATTTTAACTCATCTACAGCCATACCAACCTGGGCTTACGCTATATGAGACCTCATAAACTAAGCAGGGTTGGGCTTGTTCAGTACTTGAATGATAACATTTGAGGATAACTCCCATGATTCAGGACATGGTGGTGTTGATGACAGGTGGCTCCCTACCGAACAAGGGAAACACCTTGGAAAGGGAAAGAAAGATCCACAGCTCTTAAGCTTCCATTACTCAGTCATGTTTTCCTCTATTGAAGGTGGAGCCATTTCTGAAGTGGGTCTGGGGAACTGCATGGTTCGCCAAAACTGTGGAGACTGGGATTGAATGGAAAATCCACTGAACTTCCACCGGAGGGATGTACCTCTATATAAAGCCTGCATCCAGTAATATATCTTCTTTCTGCACTGGGTGTCTATACACAGAGTGATATCCCCTCTCCCTTCTCCTTTACCCATCTTCCCACTCACTGTGGAAAAGCTACACCAGGAGAAATTGTTGCTCATTTGAGTAGCAGTAATTTATGATGGTAAATAAATTATAAATCCTGACTACCTATAGGGGGAATATGCAAAATATAGTCCCTGACACCCCTTAACTTACTTGATGCCCTCAGCTGCATGGAGAGGAGCATCACTTCACTGATTGCAAAGAGGAGAGGAACACATGCAGAGACGGAGCATGCTACTCAGGGAACTTTCCCCTCAATATGGCCCTCTGACTAACCTTCACACATTGTATGCCTTTCACCTCTTTTCCATACCATACAGAGTGAAGCCTATGGCTGAGTCAATAACGAACCAATACTGAGAACAGTCACAGGACGGCAGCATGCAGTTCAGTGAGCCATTTTTCAGATGAGATTTAAAGAGTTATTGTAACACCGACGGACCCCGGTCGTTGGATTGAACCTGGGATCTCTGGAGTCTACTGCGTGAGCTAAAAGCCATACAAGCCTCATTAATCTCTCTCTATGTGGTCTCAGTGCCATTAGATGAGACTGAGCACCACATCCAGGAGGTGTGTGGGTTACATAATGTCCTGGACACTTGTGGACATTGAAGATCTCATGCCACTTTCAATAACAGTGTGGGCAGTCTTGGCCAAATTCCACTTTGGGGAGCTACCTACCTCAATTCTCCCCTGTGGTTTCTGCTGGATATCTAGCTTCTGTACCTGAAAAGATAATGGAGCAAATAATTAAGCAATACATCTAGGAAATAAGTAACAGCATGGAATTGTCAAGAACAAACCTTGTCAAACCAACCTGATAGCTTTCTTTGACAGGGTAGCAAACCATGTAGATAGGTGGGGAAGCGGTAGACAGGGTATATGTTGACTTTAGTAAAGCTTTTGATACTGTCTCACATGGCATTCTCATAAACAAACTAGGGAAATGCAAGCTAGATGGAGCTACTATAAGGTGGGTGCATAACAGGTTGGAAAATTGTTCCCAGAAAGTAGTTATCAGTGGTTCACAGCCATGCTGAAAAGGCATAATGAGTGGGGTCCCGCAGGAATCAGTTCTGGGTCTGTTTCTGTTCAATATTTTCGTCAGTGATTTAGATAATGGCATAGAGAGTACACTTATAAAGTCTGTGGACAATACCAAGCTGGGAGGGCTTGCAAGTGCTTTGGGGGATAGGATTATAATTCAAAATGACCTGGACAAACTTGAGAAATGGTCTGAAGTAAAGAGGATGAAATTCAATAAGGACAAATGCAAAGTACTCCACTTAGTAAGGAACAATCAGTTGCACACATACAAAATGGGAAATGACTGTCAAGGAAGGAGTACTGCAGAAAGGGATCTGGTAGGTCATAGTGGACCACAAGCTAAATATGAGTCGATGTAGCTGTTGCAAAAACCCGAACATCATTCTGGGATATACTAGCAGAAGTGTTGTAAGCATGACACGAAAAGTAATTCTTCCACCCTACTCTGCACTGATTCGGCCTCAACTGGAGTATTGTGTCCAGTTCTGGACGCCAAATTTCAGGAAAAACATGGACAAATTGGAGGGAGTCCAGAGAAGAACAACAAAATGATTAAAGGTCTAGAAAAGATGACCTATGAAAGAACATTGGGAAAATTGGGTTTGTTTAGTCTGGAAAAGAGAAGACTAGGGGGGACATAACAGTTTTCAAGTATGTAAAAGGTTGTTACAAGGAGGAGGAAGAAAAATTCTTGTTCTTAACCTCTGAGGATAGGACAACAAGCAATGGAGTTAAATTGCAGCAAGGGAGGTTTAGTTTGGACATTAGGAAAAACTTCCTAACTGTCAGGATGGTTAAGCACTGGAATAAATTGCCTAGAGAAGATGTGGAATCTCCATCACTGGAGATTTTTAAGAGCAGATTAGACAAACACCTATTAGGGATGGTCTAGATAATACTTAGTCCTGCCGTGAGTGCAGGGGACTGGACTAGATGACCTCTCAAGGTCCCTATGATTCTAAAGTAGTTATCTTTTTTGAGATAGGGAGATTTTTGCATAAGGAAAATTGAGTGAGTGCGTTCCTAAGGTCATGTGTGCTGTCCTAAACTGTTGTGTGATATACTGAGCTGTGCTATTAACTAGCCTGACATCGAAAAGGGGGCTGCAATTCAGTGTGGGTGAAGAGAACCTTTTAAATATAGGATTGGAGTCTGCAAATCTTTACTGATATTACACCCCAAAAAAATAGATTCAAAGAGCGTTATTATGTGAAGTTGAACACTCAAAAGTTAGGAAAAGCCAGAATTAAGGTTGCATGTATAATCTTAATTCAGGCCTCTTGAGACCTCCTTTAATTACATGATCACATACTATTTTTTCAACATGACCCCTGCATATTCAGTGTACAGGAGGACCTGCTTTGGGGATGTAGCATGGTAATCTTAATTCTGTCATTTCCTAACTTTTTTGAGTGCTTCAGCTGGAAACCTTAATAATGTTCTTTGAACATATTTTTTCTCTGTGTAATTTCCTAGGTTTTTAAAAAAGAAAACTGACAACACAGAAATTTCATGAGGTGGTATCATAATGTCACCCACATTAGTCATCAGTAAAGTTAGAACCACTAGATCTACTGCCCACACTTGTTTCTTGAACTAACTGTGTTCAGTTCTGCCAGTTTCCTTTTTCTCACTGCCTGTACCCAGCAGGGGGCCATTGAGAACACAGGAGAGACATGTGCCCTGATCTCACTTCTAGTGCCTGGACCTAGACCTGGCACATCCTGGGCCAGCCGGGAACTGCCATTGCAGGGGAAATCCTGCTCAGCAATCTCTAATCCGTGCTGAAGCATGCCCAGTACAGATGGATTGTTTGGGGAATTAACCTGATAAACCTTAGCATGTCTCTGCTGAGCACAGATTCATAGACATGTAGGGTTGAAAGGTTCCTCAGGAGGTTATCTAGACCAGTGCTACTCAAAGTTGTGGTCCGTGGACTGGTGCTGGTCTGCGAGCCATCGGCTGCCGGTCTGCGCGTACATTGGAAAAAAAAATTGCTGGTCCCCCACATCAGAGAGCTTGAGAAGCACTGGTCTAGACCATTTCCCATGCTGAAACAGGACAGGCAAACTGCATTTTTTTCAAGGACTTATAACTTGGCCAAATTTAGGTGGATATTCACAGGGAAGGCAAAAGGAATGTCCCTGCCACAAAGGCTACTCCCTGCCAAATTCCAAGTCACTTCTCCAAACCATGGTGGTAACAGAGCTTCTCAGCTGGTTGCCATGATTTTTTAACATAGGCAAAATGTGTTTTTCCTTAGCTCTATTCTTATAAATTGCTGAACTCTTTTGGTTGAAATTTTCTAAAACAATTCAGACTGAGACAGACCTCCAGCTTTGAAAATTTCAGCAAAAAAGTTTAAACTTGGGCAAAGTTATAAGCACCTGAAAATAGGGTCTTATAATGGGACATGTTTGGCAACCTTAAAAAGCAGTAATACCAGCCTTCCCTATATTAAGTAGTCTATTGACTTCAGTGGGAATGCTCAAGTGAATAAATTATAAGCAGTGTGGCTAAGGGTTTGTAAGATTGTACCAACAACTATAAAGTGATTTGGTATATTTCAAATAAATATCTTGACTTTATCAGAAAAGCACAAAAAGGATCTTTCAGTGAAGCCTATTTCTGATTTTAAATTCTCTATAATAAACAAGTCAGTAACTTTAACTGATAAAATCCTTGAAATGTCCATTGCAAAGGGAAATATCGATTAATATTGCATGTCTTGTTCTACATATTGCTGTAAGACAAGTGATAGATGGTTTTTCAGGATTGCCAATTCAGAAATACATTGACAAAGAAGACCATTTTCATCACCTTACCCTAATTAGCTTTAATTATAGCCTCCTATACAAAATAGTCTTTAGATGTATTAAAATATATATTTATCTGCAGGGCATATTATAGGATAATGTAGTCCCCTGGTTTACATAAATAGGTTGGAAATGTCATACAGTTTTGTATCCAACAGCTATAGCTTGTTTACAGATTGCTACCAATACACTTTTCAAAATTTTATATTGTAAATACATTTACACTGCCACTTTTGCTGTTTGTATTCTATCTGAGACTTTTTAAAGCTAATTCCAGACAGACTTGGACCTCTCAGTAAAAGATAAATATTTCACAAGTATTCATTTAAACAAGCTCTAGTGTATCGTTTACATAAATGTAGTGTAGCTCCTGAAATGAGGAAGGAACTTACTAAAACAATAAACTTCTAGTACATTTAAAAAGGAAAATGCCACAGTAAACTGACATGATAAATACGATGTATTCAGAGAACAAATTCACCATGTGCCAAGGCAAACCATACATAAGAAGGTAAGAAAGTCCTTTTGACAAAACAGCATTGTTAATCTTGGTGAAGCAAGAGTAATTCTTCCCCCTCCCCCATTTAACAGGTTTCTATTGTAGCTCTTTAAAAGAACCTTGAGCCTCAATATCCCTGTTACAAACATAACACCTATCTAAATTCAAGAGGAATGTGTTCATTGCTGTAGTACAGTGTTCACTGAAAAATGAATGGAAAGTAATACATTAGTTTCAAGCTTTTGCAAAATATGTAAAAAGGCTTTCAGAGTACCATGACAATTTACTACAGTTTTCTATTCTAGTTGTTCAGCACTAGTATTTCTATGGGTTGTGTGCACACTGTGCTGTAAATAGAAGGGCATTGATGTTAGTGTACAGAAATATCCTCTAGTCAGATATGATATATACATACACGTCTGTAAATAATCTATCTCTGTAGCTATAGAGAGGTGAGTGTGTGTACAAAAGAGCACGATCCGAGATTACCTGGTAGCACAAAAAGCCTAAACAGAAACAAAAGGGAGGATATTCAAGAAGCAAAGAGAGGCTGTTTCCTGTTAGGTTCCAGTAGGGGGAACTAAAGATTCATCGTCCAAGTTTCCTTTTGGCTCAGGGACCTGTGTGTGTTCCTGTAACCCACAGTGCAAACATCAAATAACTACCAGCTAGTCTGTGATCACACGTGGTCTCAACCACACTGTTTACACTAAAGACACTGGAAATAATCAACCCCCTTTGATCTAACTGTGTCTTTACCTGATCACCTTGTGTTCTGCGCTGGTAGATTTCCTAATGTAGGTTTCTGTCAGGGGTTCTGTTCCTACTTTAATTTGCTTTTTATATCTCCCCCAACCCCCGGTTCTACTGAACTCTCTTTTCTGTAGCCTCCCTCCCGCCCCCGCCCCTTTTGGCTGAGATTCTCCTATTCTCCCCTAAGCTTTCGTGGCCGAGCCATGTTGGGTTTCATATTTTCCCCTCCGTTAACCCCCAGTGGATCACAGGTAGGATCAGCTAAACTTTCCCCCTCTCCCCGAGGCACCCAGGGGCGGAAGAGCACCAGCGAGGCCTTGGCCAGACCTTGGGACAGCGGTAGTCGTGTTTTGTGAAATGAACAAATGCTCCAGCAATGCACATTGGCGGGTCAGGCCAGGTTCGTTTTTGGAGCCGGGGCCGAAGCCCTTTCCCCAGGGGGTGGGGTCAGAAGACAAATCTGGGGGTGGAGGGTGGGGAGGGGGGACACGGGACACCAAGGGGTTCACTCCAAGGTGTTGGGTGCATGAGAGGGATAGCTCAGTGGTTTGAGCATTGGCCTGCTAAACCCAGGGTGGTGAGTTCAATCCTTGAGGGGGCCATTTAGGTATCTGGGGCAAAAATTGGGGATTGGTCCTGCTTTGAGCAGGGGGTTGGACTAGATGACCTCCTGAGGTCCCTTCCAGCCCTGATATTCTGTGATTAGAGAGGAGGACTTCTTAGGGAATGCTTCCAGGAAATCAGTCACCGAGAAAATTACCTGCCCATTAAACGGGACGCAGCGAGGAGCAATCATGTAAATTCCCCCTGTGCCCAAGGGTGTGTTTGGGGGTGGGGGGCTGCTTAGGGGAAAAGAAAGGGACCGAGAGCTGCCTAACGGTATTGCCACCCCCCCCCCCCCAGTCTCTCGAGGAGTGGGTGTGGAGTGCAGCGGTTTAGTCCACACCCCACCTCCTCCCTTCCCCAGGCAGACTGGGAGCCGCGCTCATTCTCCTCCCCTTCTGTGCAAGTCGGCGGGGCCGCCGCCGCAGAGAGAAGGAGGAGGAGGACGGGGACGTCTGGCTGCCGGGGCCGCCTGGGCGAGCGGCAGCGGGAGGGTGCTACGCTCACACACACACGCCCGCTGTGCCTGACACACACTCGCCGCCCAGCTCCGCTCTTTCCCCTGAGCCTTTCCCATTCACAACAGCGCGGCAGCGGTAGCCCTGCCGCTCACACCCTCCTGCAGCAGCAGCAGGAGCAGCACGTTGGAGTCACTAGGCTCAAGCAGTTCGCCCTTTATTTCTCGTTGGGGTGGGGGGTATTTTGGGGGTGCTGAGGGAAGAAATCCCTGGTGCAGAATGTTGCCTAGCCATCCCTGAAGGAAGTTAGGAGAGGAACTCTGCAGATTGAACTGATTAGAGAGAGAGAGAGAGAGGCAGAATAGCCAAACTCAACCAATGTTTTTCCTGCAAAGTGCTGAGAAGTTTGTGGAACACTTTCTAGGAATCAGGTCCATTTTCAAAGTATTTTCCTCCTGTCTTCCGAAGAAAGAACTTGGCTTTGGATTGCCATGGATCCTAAGGAGAGTCTTAGACACACTTGAATAATTCCTCTGCTTGAGCTGGACTGGTGGGAATTTAGGAGGCTGTGTGTGCAAAGCAGAAGCCTTTGGAGCTCTCTTTGCTAATCTGGATGGATCTAAAAGTGTCATCTTCAAGACCTTGCCATCTGCAGCTTTTGCTTTTAAGATTTCCCCCTTCACTTTAATTAGCTGCTAGGAAAGTCTAAACTTTTGGACCTACCTCGTCTTATTTTTGGGTACTTTTTTGTGTCATTCTGGGATTGGTGTCTCAAGCCATCTGGATTGCTTTTAATATGTCAAAATGGGTCTGCTGATGCCACTCCTGCTCTTTGGATTTGTATATTTTCAAGTTTATGGTAAGTTCCAGAAAAAAATCTGTCATCTCTTTTTGCAGCATTTCTCTTCATCTGAATTTGATTGGGGGCAGCACATGGATGATAGTAGTTAGCATTAATGTTATAGGATTTAAATCAAGTTTATTTCTGGTAAAGAAATAACATTTAATTAAAAAGAAGGGGGGGAGCATATATGTTTCCAATAAGCAATCCTTCCTATTTGCCAATTTAATGGAAAATAGGTCATGAATGGAAGAATATCAGTCTAAGCTAGAAAGGAAAGAGAAGAACCCACAGTGGTAAATCTCTTGGAGGTAACACTGTGTTTCAGCTTCTGTTATTTTGCCTGGTCCTCTTTCTGAACTTTTAGGCAGAGAATCGACTGAATTAAAACAGGGTAACTGTTCTTTGGATTCAAGTGAGGTGAATTAGAAAATTGCAGCTATGAGTTCCTAAACGATCCGCTTGTATCTGTTGCAGGCAGGGGAATGTATTAAAGGGTGTGAAATCTGACTTGTAAGATGTGGTGTTGGGGGGAAACTATAAAAAGTAGGTTTCAGAGTAGCAGCCGTGTTAGTCTGTATCCACAAAAAGAAAAGGAGTGCTTGTGGCACCTTAGAGACTAGTGTGTAAGTGGGTTGTGTTACTAGAGAAAAGTACAGTATGGAAGCCAGGCTTTTTACAGGGGGAAAAACCTCTGATGTGAGTGTTCAAAGATTCAAAGGATTCTGTCCAGGTGCTGTAAGTGTCTCAAATACTCTTGCTTAGGTGTCCCCCCCCCCCCCGCCCTTTTTGATCAGTTTCTGTATATTTACCAATTATCCCAGGATTTTTTTGTGCGATTAAACTAGCAGCATTTTGGAGAGGGTTTCTTTTGGGATTGTGTTACAGTGTTTGTTGTGGTGGACAAGTGAAGGAAGCTGAGGGGTAAAAAAGATTAAATCAGCATTATATGGCAAGCAGACTGTAATTTAATAGTCCAGAGACTTTGGTAAAAGGATAGGATTGAAGCATTTAAAAAAGCATGGTTTGCTGCTGTGCTGAACGGTGCAGAAATACATAGTATGTTACAGTATTTGTTTGCACACAATTGGAGAACATATGCATGTATTAGAAGTCTTATGTGTGTAGTATGTACTGGTACCAAATGTTTGGCTATCTGCCTATTTTGGATCATTTAGATATTAACTTTAAACAAGCTTTTGGACACTAGATTAATTCACTGTCTGGGACACTGGCCATTTTTGCCTGTCTGTGGGAGCAAACTTTGTTGCAGGAAGCTGCTGCTTAAAAACATTTAATATATCAGAATCAAAGTGAGGCCTCTCTATGAACGTGCAGTGATATCATCTTACCTACTGTAGAAATTGTTTGCCATCATGGGCAACTTGAATATCTCTGCCCAACAGCACAGCAGTAGGCAAAACACACAAATGCAAAGCTAAGAGCAGGATACATGAAAGTATTACTTCACATGAGTTGTATAATGTGCTTTGCAATTGACTCTTCAGTTTGGCCTGTTGATAAGAAAATAAGTTTCTGCGTATGGTATGTTCATCCTAATCAGTATGCAACATCTCACAATAAAAGGATTTTGATAAAACACTTACCTCTAGCATCATTTGTTACAGGTGTGGGATTTTTTCCTATGAAACCAATCACAATTCACAAATCTAAGGCAACCCATGCAGAGTGTGAGTGTGTGTGTGTATGTAATATAAAAACTGTAAACATCATGCTACAGACATGTAAATATTAGTATGTGTTTAAAAATTGTATGTATCTAGAAGGAATATAATTAAAGTGCTCAGTGGAAGTGACAGAGGGAACCAGAGGAGCTTGGTGTTACAGAATGTAATTAACGTACCAGGCTGTTTGGAGGTATATGAAACAAATGCAATTAACTAGCTTGCTGGAACTACAGAAGCAAGACATAATTTATTCTGTTTTTGTCATGGGGAACACAACTAGAACCTTTGTTCTGATTTAGCATTATAGGAAAAGGGAGCGGGCAGGTGAAGCGGATAACTAAGTCAGCACTGGACTACAAATAATGAGAGGATATTGCCAAAAATAGATGTGTCTCTCTCTCGTTTCATTGGAAGATACTGCCGAGGTAGCATCAACATTGACTACATTAACAGGGTTTTAAAAATACAGTTGTGTAATAGCAGCACATCATGACAAACTGCAGATAAGCTCTTACTGTCAAAATGGCTAACAAGTGACTTTGAAGAAAAACTGACATTCAACCTTGGCATGTTGTCACTTTTGCCCCCACAGATGCATAGCTCTGATGGTAGCACCCTAGGGTAACATGGTGCCAACAGTTGATTTGAAAAAAAATATTACAAATAAAATTAAAGACCATTATAATGAACCACACCCACATTTGGGAATAATTGAATTGTTGCTTAGAAAAAATCCTCAAACGTTGAGAGAAATAAAACAAAACTCAAGTCAGCACCCACTCAGTTGCTGTATCCCTGTGGTGTTTTTTTTTTTTCTTCCTCCTTAAAGGCTCACTCTTAACATACTTTCTTGGCCTGAATTTCAAGTGGAGAGAAACCTCCAGTAGGGGTTGAGAGAGATTGGCTATTCTTTCCCTTGCTGTGACATTAGTTTTGTTCAGTGACTTACAAGTAGCACTACACAGTTTTATGATGGTGGTGCAGATTTACGTGGTACATTTTCTTTATGCTTTTGTTGGACCAGAAAATTGCAGTGCTCCAGGAGTATGACAGAAATTTTTTTTTTTTTATTATTCTTATGATTTTCCTGCAGCTCTGCTCATATCCTTTTGCAGTCTGCTCAGGGAATAACTATAATCCCCCCTTTTTCCCGTTGGTGATCAATGTTGGGTCCAATTCTGAAAAAAAATGAAATTTCTCTTTTAACACAGTGCACACCCAAAAATAAACCAGTTGAAGTCAGGGTTAAAACTGCTGATTCCATGTAATTTTCTTTCATTGGTTTTTCTTTCAAGCTTTACTAATGATTTGCAAAAAAGCTGCAAAGACTAACAGGAAAGTTCATAAACATTCTAGTTTGTAAATAGCTATAATTACACATGGATATTAAGCCCTGCCCAGTATTCTTATTGGGCCAAATTGAGCCTTGGTTCAACTCATTGCCTCAGTGGAAGTTGTAACTTTTTATACCAAGACTCAGTTTAATCCATTGTCCCGCTGCAAACTGCAAATGCAACATTTCCATCTGATTGATGGTGTTAAATAAACACATGTACAAATAACGCTTTACGAAGTACAATTGTATGTTCCCCTAAAATTCTGGAGGTAAATTTTTGAGGTATTTATTTTCATAATGAAAAATATCTACAATGGAGGTTCAAGCTTTCTGCCTCCTCTTTGCATAACTCCCCTTTTTCAACAGTAGGGTTAACATCTGTGGCCTCATCCAGATCACAGCTGCCCATCAGAGGACACAGATTACATATAAAGCTAGAATATATTCTTCCAATGGGTATTTGTGCTGACAGGGTCTTGATCTTTCATGTGGTTTTTGCTGTTGATGGATAACCTTTGATTCTGTGGAATGTATACATTTTAATGCATTAAGAGTAAAGTGCTGTTTAGATATATAGTTTGCCTCTTTCCTTTACTCTGGACTTTCCTTCCTTAGGCCCTGATTCAGCAAAGCACTTATGTATATGCTTGAGCCCCATTGATTCAAATTCCTATTGAAGTTATGGGGACTTAATCATGTGCTTAAAGTTAATCAAATGTTTAAGGGTTTAGCTGACTAGAGATGAGCTTATGTGCTTGGATGCTTTGCTAAACTGGGAACTTAATATTTGCTTTCTCTACTTTCCGTACAGTAATTAGATATTACAGCAGCATACGTTCCTATGCAAAGATAGGAAATGAGAAAATTATCATGTTGCAGTAGCATTTCCAAGAATGAGTGTGTGTGTAAAAGGCAATGTCTTTACATAGTGAATTTATTTCTTTCCTTTTTAGGTAAACTCATCTTGGTGCACAATAAAAGGATATGATACAAGCAGTTATTGTTTTAAATCTCTATCCTACCTCTTCTGCAACAGCTCAGTGGATTGCATGTGCCATTAGATCAATCCTTCCAGAAGTAGCCTTCTGTGTAGGGAGGGAGCAGGCAGTGTTGCTTCTGGAAGTGTCATTTTAGCAATACAACAGATTAATGGATTAATGGGCTGTAACCAAACAAGTTGGCAGGCTTCAAAAATCTATTTAAAAAGTGAGAGAGGCATGGAGGGAAATTCAGGGGAGAAGAGAAAGTGCAGGCTTGTTTGTGTGCCTTCTGAATAGGCCATCCAGCAAGTGCACTTCTAGGACTCAGCATTCAGGATGGCAAAGAATTGATACGAAGGGTCACAGCATGGCTCAGAACGTGCTTTGTCCACTGCTGAAATCTTTAGTTTAAATTACTAAATGCAGCTTGATGCATTTTATCAATTTATTACCCTGGAGTTACTATACAAATGTTGATCTCTGCTAAATACATTGTTAACAGGTTCAGCACTTTCTATTTTATCCAACCTAACACTGTCAGGTTTTTTCTGTGATCTCAACTGGCCTAGTTGCTCTTTCTTTGGCTACCATCTTGTTCCCCACCTTCCATCCCAATCCCCCCAGTTCCATCCCAACATTGCCATAGTTGCCCCATTGCTTAGAAATCATATTGATGTTACTTCTCTCTTGCCAGCAGGCTAGCTTACTAGTGCTTGTTTCTTCATTTCTATGGGAATCTCTCCATTTTGTGTTGCAGAAGAAAGGAAGTATTCACACTTGCCAAATAAATAAATGCTTTATTTGCTCAAGCAGAAATGTTATTCCTTGTATGTGAGTGAGTGTTGGCAAAAATACAGGACATTTGTTCTTGTGGAAAGCACTGTACAAAATTCTGTAGGTATTGCTTGTAGTCTCTGGGTGAAATCCCAAGCCTATGGAAGTCCGTGGGAATTTTGGGTGTGCACAGAATGCAGAAATCTGACCTTAAATCTGATCTCAGAGATAACATTGGGGAAGGAGGAAGGTCCTTAAAGAGGCCCAGTTCTGTAAACTTTTACCCATGTAAAGTGATTTGTTTGACTTGAATAGCACTATGTACATGAATTCGGATGTGCAAAGTGAGGCCTTATTTTGTCATCTTTGGTCTCAGTCCCATCTTCTGTTACTTAGCATACACCATGGATATCTGCTCTTGTCCAAAAACAAGAGCAAACTGTAAATTTCTGTCCTTCCCTCCAGTCCTTTCCTCAACAAACTAACTATTCCCCTTTTGTTGTTTATACTTATCATTAATGTATAAATTAAACAAACAAGTTCTGTTCATTTAGGACCTGATTCCTGATGAGAATTTTGCATTGACTTGGAGCAGGACCTTGGAAAGGAGGTGGTATATTGAATCACTGTAAATAAAGCACTGGTTTTAGTTCAGAATGTGATATTTGTCAATGTGATTTACCTGTTACTATGTCTCCATAGCCCTGGCAGATGTATTATCAGGTATGTGTTCCCTTTTCATTGGGCTCTCAGAATAGAGTAAATTTAGGGTCCCCAAGTGAATAGAATTATGACCTGTAAGACTTGAAACAAGAATGTGAACATGCACTGCAAACATTGTAACTAATTCTCTTTTCTCCCCTCTACATTAGCAACTATTCAGAAAAAGGTCTTTATTTCATTTTTAATTTATGGTCCACAGACTTAGTTTGTTGAATTATTTTTCACTGGCCTACTGGAGGCAAAGAGTCCAGGCTGAGATTGAAAAGGTTATACAGAGTACTTTAGGACAACAGGGTCTTTATGATGATGTAGATTTGACGCCAGCTTGATTAAAGCCAAGGCATTCAAAGTCAAGGTTTGATACTCTGACCATAATTCACACCATTGAGAGAAAACACAAGGCAGAAATGACAGGTGTTTTGCCTTGAGTTCCTCTTTTGAAGCGGACTTTATTGCATATGCTATTCAGGACTAGATAGGGGCTTTTGCAGCCACCATTGAGCTAGGTGTGCCTGCTCTGGTGGGAGCTACTGGGGTCAGAATGTGTTTTTTGGGAAGCGTGCTGAGGAGCTGCAATGACTGCACCCTTTTAACAAGTGCAGCATGAGTTCCACATAGTGCTAGTTGTAGCCTCCGAACATTAGCAGTCTTGGAAATAGGGTAGCCATGATCCAACCACACCCTTTTTACAGGTGTGGAGCACCTCAGGCTTCACCAACTCTCTTTCTCCCTTGTACTTAGGCTGCATAGGCACTCAAGTTCTTGATGCCTGCCATGGGAGAGAGAGATTAAAGTAGGGGAGGGCTTTTTTATGGATTCTCTGCTCCACGCCCTGTGCTGTGCTGTCATGCAGCCAGTCACAGCCTGGATTTTAATTCTGTAAAAAGAATTCCTCATACAAAATAAGTGTGTGAACAATAACACACAAATATGCACCAAGCACATATACATAATAAGCTGACAGTGCCTGTGTGGAGCCATTATGCTTTAGCAGGAAAGTCCTTATTTAGAATCCATGGACCGTTGTGCTATGACTATGGTAATTTAAAAATGTTCTGGCAAAAATTACTAAACTTCTGCATCTGTGTTCGATTTTAATCCTTTAATAAACCAGCTGTTTGTTTATTTGGCTAAATGGTTTCTTTGTAAACTTATTTAATAATAGCTGTTATCTACAGCTCTTCACAAGATAGCGGTTTTGCTTCACCAGGTATTGAGTTAACATTCTTTTTGGCTTTGCTCCTGGGTGGATTTGCAAACATCCTCCCCCAAGCAAAGGTTGATGTTCAGTTCAAACAAAGCCCAAATCTTATAATGGTTATCTCAGTTGAAGCCACAGAATTGTATCAAAACCATGCATTTTCCATAGTTACCACAAAGTTACCATAGTTGCACAGGAAACCATAAATTGGCCTAGGTTTGCTGATAACTGAAGTTCATGAACATTGGCAGACCTTTGGGTGAATGCAGTGTGAGTTTTGACACAAAGCCTAAAACCAAGGGAGATTGTATGCTTTGAGTTTTCACTATGTATGTTGTGCGCAGCTCTCTTGGACTCGTGGAAATGCTACCGCAACTTTAATTGCACACTAAAACTGCTTGTTCCTCAACATTTACAGGGGCACTTTGTATTATTACTCATCATTCTGAGGTTAGTTTGGAGCAAACTTTATGATGTGTGACACTCATAGTATCTCCCTCTCTGTTAATGAGACTTCATTGTACCTCTTCAGTTCCAACAGACTTCTGCTAGGTAACAATAATAACAACACCCAGCTCTTATATAGAACTTTTCAGCAGTAGATCTCAAACTGCTATACAAAGAATGTTGGTATCACTATCCCCATTTTACAGTTGGGGAAACTGAGGCAAAGATAGCTGAAGTGACTTGCCCAAGGTCAAGAGAAGGCCAGTGGCAGAGCTGGGATTTAAGCCCAGATCTTCCGAGTCCTAGTCCAGTGCTCTATACTCTAGCCATTGATCTGGCAAAGCATTCTTCCTACTCAGTCACAGGGTCATTGTCAACATTCCCTATCTTCATTTTCTCAGATGGGTTTAAATGGAGCAACAGTTTTCTTGGCCTGAGATATGGGAAATACACTGTTAGCCTGAAGTGCCAAGATTCAAAGTACAATCTCTTTTCCTACAGAATGAAGCAACTACCTAGATGATTAAGCCACTATTTCCGATGTGGTACACAGTCTTTGAGTATGTATTTGTGCATTGCCTATGCAACTGCAGTGCAGTGTGCCAACACGAGTAGGCTTTATCAGTAATGTGCTTGTCATAAATGTACATCAGGCAAATAATGCAAAGAATAAATGGCCAGCAGCAAGTTGTAAAGCACCGTAAGCTCTGTAGTTCACTTCTGTTAATCACTAGCCATTGATTCCAGGAGAAACTGAGTGGAAAAAATGTAACCTTTTTAAAACCAAAATGTCAGGTAACTTATATCAGCCAGCATCTTTCTCCTGCAAAGTGGACTAGAGGAACCCTTCATTTGGGAGTATCAGAGGTACCTTTTTACTGCTGTGAAAATGTCAAGAGTTAAGTAGTAGTTATGAGAAGTATTTTAATGGTACATCAGACTTGTAATCATGGATCTAAAAGCTATAATTCCATATAGTTTTTCAAGGTGCTTACGCTTCCGTGGCCAGTATTGCTGCTTCATTGGCCAAAGGGAAAGAGGAGTTTTAACCTATAGCACTGTATGTTAGATCTGTAGTGGTGCAGAAAGTGTGGATGCCTGTTTTCATGGCATACATTGATTTATAATTGCTTCAGCCTGAGATTTATTGTTTTGGAAAGCGGGAGGGGGAGATCCTAAACTGCACACTCTGTAGACACTATGGACCAAATTCTCTGCTGGTATAACTCCATTCAGATAAATGTTCTGGTTCATTTTTGCAAATATATGGTTATATGATACAAATGAATTTCAGTGCTTTAACTTGCCTTTTGACAACTGGGACAGTCATCAAGTAGGGAACATTCTCTAAAGACACAAATCTTGGAGAAAGAGAACTTATAGGTTATCACTGGACTTTCACCTCAAACTATTGCATTTGTAACATTTCCACACTGGAGTTTAAGAAATTTCAAGCCAGTCAATATGATGTGTCCACTCATGCGAATGTCTGAACTACAAATTTGTTCTGCACTTTTCTTCTACTTGAACTCATTTCATCTTTGTAAGCAGCACAATGTGGCATGCACCTAATAAGAGCAGACAGTTTATTTTTTAAAATTCAGCTCCACATAGGATAAAATCCAAGCTTTTGGAATATGGGGATTTTTTAAAAAAACAGCGTACAATCCTATGAGCTTTAAAACTGTGCCTTTGAAAATGTGCTTTATGTATGTATGTGCATGGCTGTGTGAAAGAAAACATCTCCAGAAACACAAGGGAATATGTGCAGTTATAGGCAAAAAAACTGTAAACATAATAATGGGGATTGCTGGAGCACTGAATTAAAAGAAAATGAAATACCTGACAAGTAGATAAATAGATATTTAGTTAATATGGATTGTTAAGATTCACATGAAACAGAATTGTTTAGTGTTTACTGAATCCTTTTTGACAATCGATCAATTTAGGATCAAATGGAATAGAACATGTGTCTGGCTTTGTATGACCCCGAATTCTTCTCTTCCCCCTTTGAGCAGACAGCATGCCTTTTCCCCTAAGTGATATTGGTTGCTAGGAGAAGTTCAGTGGTCTGGCTGCCTCTTACCCAGCAGTAAAACCAAAGGGTGTATTGAGGTAGAGTAAGGAGCAAAGCACGGTATTGGCCATGAATCATGAGTTGTCTCTAATATGTCCACTTTGTTCCCACTTTTTCTTCAAAAACTTTTGTTTTTACCAATACTGTTTCTTTTCAACCATCTTCTATAAGCCTTTCAGAGAGCGGGAAAATTGTGCTGCTGAGAGACCACTCAGAGAAACAAAAAACGGGGTTGAGAGTTATTCATGGGGCCACATTAGTGACAATGCACAACTCAATGAATAGCTTCAGTCAGCTGCCTTTAAAGTTGAGTGATTAATACCTTCTGTTTTTGCTGGGGGTAAAAGGCACTCAGAAAGGTCTTCCTACTGGTTCTGCCAGTTTTCAGCCGAGATTCTGACCACGTTCTATGGAACTGTTTGCAAAGAATTTTCTCAAACCGTAATGTATATAGCTCTCCTGAGGCATGTTTTAAGGTTTCAAACAGTGGCATATCCAATTTAGTTAACACTAACAGGACAAAATTATTAACAACATGCTACAGTACAACCCTATTTATGTAAAGCCCTTTAATTCAAAACTCTTATTTATCAGTCTCAATCCTATACCCTAGTGTAAATCACTTAACCAGTACCTCCCCCAAATGATCTGAAACATAAGTTAGCCAAACATTTTTGGATTCCCCTAAAATCTCGTGCATAAAGATGATTCATTTCATTGTATGGCTAGACAGTGAGATGCCTATGAATGAGAAAAAACTGATTTAATAGTCATAATTCAGGACATTCCCACTTTAAATAGTCTGCTTCATTTGCATAATTAAAGTCTCATTACAGTTATCCCACGATTTTTGTGAAGTTCCCTAAGAAAAAGCTATGAAGATGGAGTCTTAGGTTTCTCATGTGCTGTCCTATGAAGATGAGACCACGTGACTACAAACAATTGGGATTTGTACTGCAGAACTGATGAGTGACTGGGATCAGAACAGCCCTATGCATAATTTTTTACAGGAAAACTAGTAATTCAAGTGCAGAACCATATTGTGGCCAAGGATCTTATTACTAATTTGGAATGTCTTGGCTATTCATTCTTGTGACTTGCAGATCATAAAGAAATGTAAGGCCAGTTTCGGTGGTGACATAAGTGGTGGTGTAAATGGAAAGAGTAGTGTAACTCCTACCAGTTTGTCCACGGTTGAGCAGAATGGGTACAATTTATCCTTATTTCTGGGGGTACCAGATTACCTGTAGGTACCAGATTCAGTCCTGGCATAATTCTATGGGATTTGTGCCTGTTCAGGTCAAGATTGAATATGTCCTCTGGGAGAGCTATAGATAATCTCTGGTGTAACTCTATTGAAGTCAATGGCATTACACCTAGGATGACTTTGGCCTATGAAGTCTCTCAAAAATGTGTACCTTTAGTATGTTTGGGGGCAAATGTTTATAGCTATAGGAACTTGAATTTAATATTGATATTTCCAATGCTGATGAATTAGTTTTGATGTCAATACATTGTAGGTATTGCTTGTAGGCTCTGGGTGAAATCCCAAGCCCATGGAAGTGCGTGGGAATTTATCATTGATTTCAGTGGAATCAGGATTTCAGCCTGTGAGTGCACAATGTTTCTTCTGTGTGGGAAGGTAACGTTGAAAATCGAGTATGATGTTTTTTAATTACACAGAGTTTAAGAGATTGATTTGTGATTACAGCTGTACACTTAATTTTAAGACTATTAAGTAAAAGAAGATTCACCTGGACTGTGTCCATTTAAAGAAAGACAGTTGGCAATTAGCTCAAATAGCAATGTAGTTAAAGCTATATCCAACAGTAGGCAGCATAGCCATCAACCTGTGAACAGATCAGTGCTGTGCCTATAACAGCATGAAGACTAAATTATTCTCTTTAAAATAAAGGCTGACTGTCTTCTTACAAAGAACACTTTCAGCATTATGCCTGCGCTGATAAGTAAAGCTTCCAGTATTAGGGAAATGTTCAACTATATGTAAGCAAATACGCATGGAATAAAATGTGGAAGCAGAAAGGATGGAAGAAAGCACTGTGCCTTGAAGTAAGGGTTTGCAGGATTGGGTACCGATATACTTATGCTGCCACTTAGGCCATACATGGCACCTTCTGTCCAAGGGTCTCCTAGTGCTTCACAGCCTTTAAGGGCTATATCAGGTTGTTTTCATGCTTCCAAGAATAGCGGATGGTGCATAGTTATTGTCCTGAGGGGAGCCCTCGAAGACGTGCCTGAGAGAAACACAATGCCTTCTGGGCCTCCCTTTGGAGCAGGATGGAGGAATAATTTGCAATAGTGCTATATAGATACATCACACTCCACCTCTCATGTGCAGCTACTCCATTGGTTGGTACACGAGAGGGAAGGGTGTGGAGCCATGGGTCAGTCTGTTCTCAGACCTCACTCAGTTGCTCCCAGGGGGGCGCACTAGGTGTGTAGCCCCTGTGCTTCCCTAAACACCTAGAACTGTGATCTAAGTAGGCCATATGTGGCTCTGCAGGCAGGTGAGGAAATTATTATTCCTTACTATTCTCTTGTGTGGCCACCTAAGAACTAGAGATGATCTAGCCCTAAGAAATTAATTACTGACACATTCCTGTCAGGTGGATTCTGTAGTATTATTGTTACCTCCATTTTACAATTAGGGAAACTGAGGTGCAGAAAGGTACTATGCACTTCTTATTAACTCTTATATAAAACTACACACGAGGCTTACTTCACTTGCCACTAAAATGCAGCCACCTCTGGGGTAGAGAACAGCAAATGTTCAGGCGTGCTCAGAAAACCGATGTACTCGTTCAGAATAGGCTATGTAGAATACCATATCTATATATGATTGCAAGGGCAATCTTGGTAAATAAAATGTAGTTCCCAGAGTTGGAATTTGGCTGAGACAGGGATCTCAGGGCCCCTATGTTTTTTTTAATGTCATTCTATGTTTAACTGCAAGTGGTCCAGACCTTGGTTTAACATTTCAAAGAAACAGCACTCTGGTCTTGAGTGTGTGTGGTGAAGCTGGGAGGTTGATTTTAGTATTGATACAGTGGGAAGATTGCTACCTATTGAGTCATTAATACCACATCCTGCAGCGTCTTGGGTGTTCCTCCATGGTCTTCTATCCAAGTATGACTGTCTCTGTCTCCTTAGATTGTAAAAAGAAAAGGAGTACTTGTGGCACCTTAGAGACTAACCAATTTATTTGAGCATAAGCTTTCGTGAGCTGTAATAAATTGGTTAGTCTCTAAGGTGCTACAAGTACTCCTTTTCTTTTTGCGAATACAGACTAACACAGCTGTTACTCTGAAACCTGTCCTTAGATTGTGAGATCTTATAGGATCATAATGGTATGTTTATGTGAGTGTCTTCCAGGCCTGGAAAGAACATTTAAAAGTTGAGTTGGCTTAGTTAGGGATCTTTTAGAGTTAGCTTTGGAAGCTCTTTGAAAGCAAGTTAGAGCTCAGTAGCGACACAAGAAGTGAAAATACTGGAATGCTAAAACAAAACTGTTCTACCTGTATGTTGACTACATGAGGATACAACTTAAACTCCTTTATACAAGCATCTCTTAGAGTGCAGTGAGCCACTGGCCAGAGATTTGATCTTTGGCCTTTAGGTACTAAAAGCCACATACAAGTCTAAAGTAAGAAGAGGGTTAAAAAATCTAGGATCATTGATAGCTTACTTTAAGAACTATAATGTGTGCACTGATAACACCCATTAAAAGAGGGTTAATATGAATGTTGAGGTTTGTGTTTTGCAGTGAGTGTGTGCCTTTTATATAGGGTTACCATACATCCGTATTATCCCGGACATGTCCGGCTTTTTAGTTCTTAAATCGCCATCCAGGAGGAATTTTTAAATATCTAAAAACGTCCAGGATTTTGCCATTATTATTTTTGCCCAAAGAAGAGTTGATCATTCGAGAAAGAAAGTGAATGTTGATCAGTTGAGAGAGTGCTCGCCTTTTCCCCCTAGCTCCGAGCGCTTGCGCTGCGAAACAGCTGTTTCGTGTGGCTGGGAGGGAGGGGGAGGAGGGGGAATGTGGCACACTCGGGGGAGGAGGCAGAAGGCCGGAGATTTGGGGAAAAAGTCCAAGGGGGCGGAGTTGGGGTGGGGACTTTGGGGAAGGGGCTGGAATGGGGGCGGCGAAGAGGAGGGGAAGAGGTGGAGTTGGGGTGGGGCCAGGGCAGGGGGCAGGAGCAAATCCCCCGCCACCCCCTCCCCCCCCGGTGGAGTGTCCTCTTTTTAGAATGTTCAGATATGGTGACCCTATTTTATAGTATAACTTGATAGGAATTTGTTGGACTTTCATGATAATATGATTTAACTAGATTTTTTTAAAACCAGAGATACAAATCAGCCTGCAACTTTGGTACATATGGCCCCAACGGTTGCCCTAGAAAACTGCAAAAATACTGTATGTTTCTTTTTCTTTTTCCTCCTTGAAGATGCAAACAAACCCATCACTCACAACCCTTAAAGTAATCCACATGGTATTTAGAGGTTAGAAAATGTTAAGCGCAAAAAAATAAAAACCCGAACCTTGTTAAAATATTTGTGAGCCATGTTTAAAGGCTGGGAACAGTAGCTGAGTCGTCAGTGCAAATGACTAAACAATATTATCTTGCCTTCAAGGGAGAGATTATAGAAAGTGTTTTATAAGCATTTTCCAAATACATTAGGGTATAATTCAAGGAGTTATCTTTTTGTGGGAAAAGCTAGAGCTGAGGAAGTTATAAAATGTTGGAATAGCAGTTTCAGTAAGCAAAGATCAGCCTGAACAAGCTTTAAAGGGCAAAAATCACTGAGTTGAAAAATAAATAACCATCCCTCAGACATATCATTACTTTATTCTCCTCCCTTCCAAAGATGTTCAAATGGTTATGGTTTTAATAACATTCTCATTAAAAGTTGGACTGGCTCCATCATTTATCTTTTCCAGGGAAAGAAGGAATTTTGCTTTGTTAGGATCTGGTAGGCTTCAACCACTGATAGGGAAAATAGTGAGGATTAGATAAAAAGAACTGAATGCTTAACTCTGAGTATGTCTACACTTCTGCTTCCCAGTGTGAGTAGACAGGCTTGTCCTATCTCTGCTCAAGCTAGCATGCTAAAACTGTAGTATAGCTGGAGGTAGGACAGGCGGTGGCTTGGGCTAGCCACCAAAGATGTACCCCTTGGTTTGGGCAGGTTTGAACTCAGGTGTCTAGCTTGAGCTGCTGCCCACACTGTCCTGCTATTTTTTAGTGTGCTAGCTGGAGCAGAGTTAGTGTGTCTGTCCCTGTGCTGGGAAGTATGCTCACAGCTGCAGTATAGACATACCCATGTCTGTGTATGGCTCAGGAACAATTCCTCTTTAATCCTTCCCAATAATCTAATTTGCCATTATTCTGCAGTCAGTATCATAGGGTTTGTCCAAATCTACTTTGTTTAGACCATATGAAAAGGATTAAAATGAACAGATTAGATGTGAACAGATAAGTCATTTATTTGAGCTAGCCAAATATTTAACCTCAACAATACTTGGAATCAGTAAAAATGTTATCATAAAGGAAAAAACACCAACATCCTGTTAGTTATCTGCTGGTTAAAAGTATGACTTACTTTACCATGTTGACAGTATTCCTGATTGTATCATGTTCAGCTTCATAAGAAGAATTTCCTGTCTACCTCTGTAGATCTCACAGAGTTACAGGAAAAGTGAACAGAGCATGCCAGATGGCAGGAATCATAGAACTGGAAGGGATCTCAAGAAGTCATCTACTCCAGTCCCCTACACTCATGGCAGGACTAAGTATTATCTAGATCATCCCTGACAGGTGTTTGACTAATCTGCTCTTAAAAATCTCCAATGATGGAGATTCCACAACCTCCCTTGGCAATTGATTCGAGTGTTTAACCATCCTGACAGTTAGGAGGTTTTTCCTAATGTCCAGCCTAAACCTTCCTTTCTGCAATTAAGCCCATTGCTTCTTGTCCTATCCTCCGAGGTTAAGAAGAACAATTTTCCTCCCTCCTCCTTCTAACAACCTTTTATGTGTTTGAAAACTGTCATCGTGGCCCCTCTCAGTCTTCTCTTTTTCAGACTACACAAACCCAATTTTTTCAATCTTCCCTCATAGGTCATATTTTCTAGACTTTTAATCATTTTTGTTGTTCTTCTCTGGACTTTTTCCAATTTGTCCACGTCCTTCCTGAAATGTGGCACCCAGAATTGGACACAATACTCCAGCTGAAGCCTAATCAGCGTGGAGTAGAGCAGAAGAATTACTTTGTGTGTCTTGCTTACAACACTCCTACTAATACATCTCAGAATGATGGCTTGAAACTTTTAGACTTCTAACTCTCCATGTAAGTAAAGGAGATTCAGCAAGTAAAGGGTTTTTTTTTTTTCCTTTCTCTTTTCAGGAACCAAGACTTTATGGCCTAAAATATACCTTTGCAATTACAGGTAGTAGTTCAAAATCACACATATGGGTAAAGAAAAAAAGCAATCTCAAACCAATTATAAATTTTAGGTACTTCTGGAAAACCAAGTATAAAGCTGATTACTTGCATCATAACTCACTCTGCCCTGCAACGTTGGTTGAAAAATCTCTGGACTCCATATATTACTGTTCTTAACAATTAACAAATACAAATGCTTTGTCATTGCCCAAGCACAAGACTCTTCTGAAAGATTTTTGAAACTTCTATTTAATTTTTCACTTCTGGACTGCTCAAACTTACAACTGCTAAGATATCATTAATATCTGAGAATTACCCTAAGGATAAAACTTTAGTTTATAATGCCATCATAAGCCTAGAGAGAGATGATAAAAAACAGTTTTTCTGAAACAAATGAACATTGAAAACACCTATCTTGTCTCTGACACACAAAAAAGATTATCTTGTGTAATTATGAACTGAAAGAGGTACATTTTCAAATTAGAACTACAACTGGAATCATGACCATGTAGATATGACTGCCGTCTATATATTGATGTATAGCAAACATAAAATGTAAAATTAAAAGAGAACACTAAGGGAGGAAGTGGATTCAAGTTATGTCTCAACAGCTGGGTTTAAAATTAATCTTAGGTCACAAATAAAAAGTAGGGGATTGATCCTTCAGTCTGGATGAACTACACTGAGCACAGGACGCACTGTTTGTTTCCAGTTATTGGGCTGAAAGGGGTGACTTGGTCTCTGGTACAAGTTGGAGCATTAGGATAGCTTCTCTAACTTGCACTGGTTTATAATGGCTCCCAAGTGCTTGTTACGTTGCCCAGGGATTGTCAGAGTGAGCTATGCCCACTCCTACTGCTTTGCACTGTGGAGGGGTTTGGAGAGAGTGACCTAGAATGCACTGTGTCAGCTCTACCTCATTTGAGGATTATGCCAGACGTAGAATCTTCAACTTCTACGTTAAAGCAGGTTTATACTACCTTTGTGCCACCAGAGTGTGGGCCAGGCTCTGGCCCTTGTTTTCTAGTCTAGTATATTTATTATTTGCATATATGGCAAGATCACTATAGGATTTCACAAAGTTCTCAATTTTTCAATGAAAAAGGCTGAAGGCTTGAATGCATAGCATGTTGTGGGCCAGGATGGCTGTAAATTGACAGAACTGTGCGGCAAACTTTGCCCTGTGCCTCCTAATGGACATAGTGCCGCTTGGGGTGTGGGTTACATTTGCACAAAGCCAGGTGTGAAGTGGCACTAGTATTTTTGTGCTTTGGTGGGCCTTAAAGTAACTTAGTTTTAAATCAGTTAGCCTCAAGCTTATTTTTGATCATTTAATCCAAAATGAATCTTACTTTTTTCTTTTATTCAGGAATCCTTATCCCTAAATGTGGGACAATGCAACTTTGGTTGGTGTATTTCAAAAATGCCCTCAAATTCAGTAAGCATCCAAACTGCTTTTTTAAATCTGGTGTCACTGGTTATTATTAGACTATTTGTAAACAGAAGTGGATGCCTAAATTGGGGAATTTCAATCAATTGTCATCATGCAAACATACTATGGATTAGGTAGCCTTGTTTCACCAGTTGCCCATCTTTATTAAATGTCATTTAGAATGTTTGGCAAATTTAACCATTGCTATAAGAGCACTAATAAACTTTTTTATACATATGGACTTATTTTATACATGTGGGCCTATTGTATTACATGGAAATCTATAATTCAAGTGATAAGAAAAAAGAAGCTGTCTGTATAAAACAAGTTTTTCACATGTAAATCTGGATGGTTTATATTTATTGCAAATAACACATATGGGTAGATTATTGAATAAAGTGATGGCCTTTCACCTTTGAGGCCACAGTTCAAATTAAGCCTTAGGTCCTAAGTAAATTGAGATGAATGGTTTTAGTTTTGTCCCTAGTGTAAAGTAGTCTATATTACAAAATCACCATACATCTGTTTTTGCAAACTTGGCATTCTCATAGGACTGAGTTGGCATTGAAAATGAACTATTTTTTACTGCTTAGAAAGACGGTCTCTCAGGTCAGGGTTAAAGTCATTGTCAGGTCTATGAAGAAAATCCAGTACTGTCTGTATTTCAAATGTTGTTGAAGGCGCTTAAAGCAAGTGATAGGTAGTCTTCTTAATTCAACATTTTTATAACAAAAAATAAATAAAAATGAATCTGACCCCAGGGTCCTACATAGTGCCTCATAAACTACAAAGAGTTCAAATCTTCACAGACATTAAAGAGAGAAACAAAGTAATTTATCATGGCTTAGTGACAGTTACCTTAGCACTTCATGATGGTCTTCAGACCTTTATGAGAAGACAAAGACATGGAGAGAAATGTAGAATAGTACAATTTATATTAATATTTATGATAGAGGTATATAAAATAATGAGTGATGTGGAGAAAGTGAATAAGGAAAAGTTATTTACTTATTCCCATAATATAAGAACTAGGGGCCACCAAATGGAATTAATGGGTAGCAGGTTTAAAACAAATAAAAGGAAGTTCTTCTTCACACAGCGCACAGTCAACCTGTGGAACTCCTTGCCTGAGGAGGTTGTGAAGGCTAGGACTATAACAGGGTTTAAAAGAGAACTAGATAAATTAATGGAGGTTAAGTCCATTAATGGCTATTAGCCAGGATGGGTAAGGAATTGTGTCCCTAGCCTCTGTTTGTCAGAGGGTGGAGATGGATGGCAGGAAAGAGATCACTTGATCATTACCTGTTAGGCACCTGGCATTGGCCACTGTCGGTAGACAGGATACTGGGCTGGATAGACCTTTGGTCTGAGCCAGTATGGCCATTCTTATGTTTTTAAGTGTGAGATTAAGCTGGAATATGGGGCATCATGTAACTGTGCTGTCTGAGGAGGAGCCCTAGAAATCTCAGGAGGAGCCCTATTCCTTCCCTGCTCTTCTCTTGCTCCCAGAGGAAAGTAATCTGTGTCACATCTGCATCGGGTGGAGATTTCTTCTCCTATCAGACTTGTTCCTGCTGGCTGATGGGTTGAGGGCATTGAGCCATGGCTCAACGCATTCCTTGTCAACTTCCTGGGGACAAGCACACATACTTACTTCCCTACTTTTCCCCATCCTTCAGTTTGACCCAAGGCTGTGCATGGAGTGGAAAGGAGTCTTTCCAGTATAGCTGCATTATGACAGGCACAATCTTCTTTATTTGTATTATAGTAGTACCCAGAGCACTCGATCCGATTGTGCCCCGATTGTAGTAAGTGCTGTTTAACTACAAATCAAAGACGGCTCCTGCCCCAAAGAGTTGTTATCCTAAAAAGACAAGGATCAGAGAGAGGCTGAGGACACAGAACACAGCAAACAGGAAAACCGTCAGGGATTATAATACACACCCATCTTTTTAGTTCTCTTTTTTAGTCTCCCCAACAGAAGCAGTTTACAAAGACCAGGTTAAGAAGGAAACTATCTAAATACAATTGGATTTTATGTATATTATGTTTGAGATAATCAGGAAAAAAAATCTTCTAAAAAAATTCCAAAGACAATGAAAATTTTTGAGTTTCCATCAAAATTGCTTGTGTTTTTGTTGAAGGCAGGTTGCCCAATCAGACCTCCCCACCACTCCCCAATAAAAAAAAAAAGAATAATTGTTTTTTGTTTGGGGGTTTCTGTTTTTGATGAAAACATATTATTTTGATGAAAACTGTTTTTCATGTTTTTGTGAAAATGTCTATTTTTGGTTGAAAAGTCATTTTCATTGAAAAATGTTTTCATGGAAAACTTTAAATCAGTACTAAATAACATATGTTTGTTACATGTATATAAATGATAAGGTAAACATAAGTAACTACAAAGAGACGAGAGAGAGACTGTTTTACCTGCATACAGTGTTCATGTTTACATAGGACAAAATCCTTTTATGTTGTGTTGTCTTATGCTTAGAAAATCGAAGGAACCTGTCTGTACTTCTAATGATAGTGAGGCAGCAAAACAAGCAATTCAGCATGTTTAGCTTAAATCTGAGTAAATTAAATATTTACCATAGGCACTGGGTCAAATGCCATTGTGTATCTGACAACGTTCAACTTGAGTTGGGGAATTCAGTTTAAAAGAAACATCACATGTGATAATGAACTGGCTTCCTATATGATTCCCATGAAGTAAACTGTCTAGTTTTCTAATTTCTAGCACTGGTGACTTGATATGATTTTGTGGTTACTATTTATAGGTGAGCAGATTTCATAAAATATATATCTTGTACAGGCTGTTACTGTATCATCTGCAGAACATATTGGCAGGAATGGGAGCTGTTGTAAGCCCTAAGTAGCTAAAAGGGATTAACTTTACACAGAGGATTTGCTAATGAAGACATCACATTGAAACATTAAAAAAGAAAAGAAAAGGAGCATTGGTTGTTGCTCAGAAAATCATTTTGCACATTTGTCCTAATAATTTTTTATTTTATTTTATGTCACTTGATTAATAATTTTAGTTGAGGTACTTCCGATATTTTTATCTCATGCTATAGTTGTTGATTGGCTGCTTTCCAGCACCTGGAAGTCAAAAACCTGTGCTCACTGGGCAGATAGACATGAGAGGCAAACTACATAATGGCAATCTCTTGCATTGTTGTTTTACCAATGGATTTTATTTAATGAGGGTTAGATTCTGCCACCTTTCCTCTTCAGATAGGCCCTTTGAAAGTGCTGGTTGAGGGAGTTGAATTATTAACTGGGCTTTGCAAAAGCTAAATAAATTCAGATGGCCACAGACTTGGGAAATTAGAAGTGGAAGTACTGTGTTAGTGTAGTTGTGAAGCAAATAAAAAATACTCATTCTTAAATGTTTTACTCACTTTGGGCCATGCTTTTTTCTGTCTCCACGTTTCTTTCTAGGTGTTTATAAGACACCAATTACCCTATCATCTGGGTGTCAAACAGTTTCTGAAATGTTAGAAAACTAAGCCAAACCCACGTAAAAGGACCTTGCTCCATACTGAAATGTTATGGGGCTAAAGTACATATTGCCCAACCCCAACCAACCTCTTTCAGTGAAGCTGGGATGGCGGGAGCGGGGGCTGCTACTACTGTTAAGTGGGGGAAGTAGGTAGACATGGCTTGCTGCTCTCCTCAAGTTAGCTTTGGCCTAGAAGATCTATGTTGCGCATGGAACCTTTGCCTCCTGATTACCTCCCAACTGTCCCTCTGGAGTCAGCTACAGTGACTCAGCATACAGAACTTGGCAGTAAGACCTCTCTGCTTAGGGTTTTGACTGCTTTAGTCCTCTGCCGTGAACACACAGCTTTTTAAGCTACTTTGGGCTTTATTATCACACACAGAGCACGCTGTGATTGGGCCCATTGATAGAGATTGAAGCAACTGCTTTATGCTCTCTAAAATGAACGGTATGGCTGTGTAGTAGAAATCAATGCTCACTGCCTTCATATATATAAATTGTAATTAATGATATCACTGAGGTGTGATAATTCATAAATATTATTTTGTCTTTTATGGAAATATAAAGGTGTCACTTCAAGCAGGATCCCTTATAAAATGGATTGGATCCCATATAAAATCAGACAGACAGTTAAGTATGTTTAAACAACTTATGGGTAAACTATTGCTCTAACTATAATGTGGTCTTTCTAAATACCTCACCTGAAAGGAATTGAACGTCATGTCATATGTTGGTCAAAACTACTTTCCCCTAGCTTCCAATAATGTACTGGATTTCACCTGTGATTAGAGTCACAAAATATTAATGATCTCCATCTAGGTAATGAACAGGCAAACAGATGCAATTATTTTCTAGAGCTGAAATAAGTTTGTTTACAAGGATAACCCATTAGTACAACTGATTAGTTTCAAAAGTGACTGGCTTACTCTTTATGTAGTTGTCTTCTGGGAATTCTCTGACAGGAAGTAACAGAACCGTTCAAGCCACCCTCTTCACAGGTCTATGGTGGAGACGATCAATACTCTTGGTCAGTGGTATTGGCTCTGTCCATGGATATCTGATCTCTGTCATTCAGATGAAGCAAGATAATTTCAATCTTCATACCATAATCAAGCCTGAAACCGATCGGACAGGGTATCAAGGGAACTTAAAGAACCCAAGTGATTCTAGAGCTTTCTTGACAGCCCCTACATAAGTTTGTCCAGAAAGGGAAGAGACATGGAGACAATTATTCTGAAGAAGAGCCATTTCTTGATGTTGAATATCTTACTTTTGATGATAACCTTTTCCTTGAGAGGAGTTGGCCCACTGGCTTCCCTCAGAGAGGGATTAATAATAGCAGACTCTAAACCTCCCTGTTTCATTTTACTAGCAATTAGGGGCAAATATTGAACTCACAGGTACAGTAGCAGTTGCAGTTACTCTAAGCCATTAGTGAGTGAAACTGGTTGACACTAGTACTGAAGTGACATACGTTCCCAACAGTCATAGATCTGTGACCATTGATGCAGCCAATTTGGTTCAATTCTTGCTATTTTTTACTCATGAAAAAAGCAAACTCCACACAGTCAGACATATTTAATTCGGCTTCTAAGGCAGATAGTGGCAACATAGATTCACTAAACTGTTCCCAACTGAATCAATTCCACTTTTATGCGGCTTCCTGGGTATGAAGAAAATTTCTTTAGAATAAAATCCCTCTCTATGCCATAATTAATTGTCTCTTCTCTAGCTGATTGCAGCTGGTGCTCTACTGCTTTCCCCCTAGGTTTCAGTTGTCTCAAGTCATATTAAAATATGAGAGATTAATTAATGAGGTGAGAATATTTGGGGATCATGACGCTGGTGATGGCCAAGGGCAACAGAATATCTTGCTGCTTTATCATGCTCTCAATAGTGGATCCCATTATTGGCTGTCCACGAGATATCTAAAATAAATTTATGAGTATAATTCCCCTCATTTGGGTGAATAAAATGTTTCTTTCTTCCCCACTGCTGACTTTCAATGGGACTTCAGGCTCTGTGGCAGCTAGGCACTTTTGAAAATTGTGTCCATAGTCTGCAATATCTGGAATGGAATGCAATGCCATTTATTTATTTCAAGTTTGCAAATTAAAGTTATATAGAGAAACTAAATATAGGTTTAGATTCTCACTTTTGGGCTTGATCCTGCACTATTTGATCAAGCAAAACTTTTACTGACTTTAGTTGTACCTTTGTCTGGGTAAGGATCAGGTGCATGGAGTCTAAATTACAAAACAAAATGCAGCCAGGCCTCATGTAAATTGCTTGTTAATGGTCTTCTAATATTCTAACTTGTTGAAAGAACATCTTAGTAATACCATATGTCCACTACAAACATACCACATCACAACCCGTGGTAAATTGTTCCAATGGTTAACTACTCTCAATTCGAAAAAAATACGCCTTTATTTTCAGTCTGAAATTTGTGTAGCTTCTGAATTCGTCTCCAGCCTGTAGTGGTACATAGGATTCTTCCTTCCTAAGTGCAGGACTCTGCTCTTGTCCTTGTTGAACCTCATCAGATTTCTTTTAGCCCAATCCTCCAATTTGTCTAGGTCACTCTGGACCCTATCCCTACCTTCCAGCTTATCTACCTCTCCCTCCAGCTTAGTTTCATCTGGAAACTTGCTGAGGGTGAAATTCTTCCCATCATCCAGATAATTAATAAAGACGTTGAACAAAACTGGCCCCAGGATCGACCCATGGGGCAGTCCGCTTGATACCGGCTACCAACTAGACATCGAACCGTTACTCACTACCCATTGAGCCTGACAATCTAGCCAGCTTTCTAATCACTTTATAGTCCATTCATCCAATCCATACTACTTTAACTTGCTGGCAAGAATACTGTGGGAGACCGTATCAAAAGCTTTACTAAAGTCAAGATATATCACGTCCACTGCTTTCCCCATATCCACAGAGCCAGTTATCTCATCATAGAAGGCAATCAGGTTGGTCAGGCATGACTTGCCCTTGGTGAATCCATGTTGACTCTTCCTGATCATCTTCCTCTTCTCCAAGTGCTTCCATGATTTTACCGGGGACTGAAGTGAGGCTGACCGTCTGTAGTTCCCCGGGTTCTCTTTCTTCCCCTTTTTAAATATGGGCACTATATTTTCCTTTTTCCAGTTGTCTGGGACCTCCCCCGATTGCCATGAGTTTTCAAAGATAATGGCCAATGGCTCTGCAATCACATCAGCCAACTCCCTCAGCATCATTAGATATAGTGCATCTGCCCCCATGGACTTGTGCATGTCTAGCTTTTCTAAATAGTCCTTAACCTGTTCTTTCACCACTGAGGGCTGCTCACCTCCTCCCCATACTGTGTTGCCTAGGGCAGCAGTGTGGGAGCTGACCTTGTCTGTGAAGACCGAGGCAAAAAAAGCATTGAGTACTTCAGCTTTTTCCACATCCTCTGTCACTGTATTGCCTCCCCCATTCATTAAGCGTCCCACACTTTCCCTGACCACCTTCTTGTTGCTAACATACCTGTAGAAACCCTTCTTGTTACCTTTCACATCTCTTGCTAGCTGCAACTCCCATTGTGCCTTGGCTTTCCTGATTACACCCCTGCATGCTCAAGCAATATTTTTATACTCCTCCCTAGTCATCTGTCCAAATTTCCACTTCTTGTAAGCTTTCTTTTTGAGTGTAAGCTCACCAAAGATTTCACTGTTAAGCAAACCTTGTTGCCTGCCATATTTGCTATTCTTTCTGCACATCGGGATGGTTTGTTCCTGCACCCTCAATAAGGCTTCTTTAAAATACAGCCAGCTCTCCTGGACTCCTTTCCCCCTCATATGTAATGACCTCACCCATAAACATCTCTTTGTTTAGCTAAATAGATTGAGATCCTAGAGTCTATCATGACAAGGAATGCTTTTTAATCCTTTAATCGTTCTTGTCTCTCTTCTCTGAGCCCTCTGCAATTTATCAACATCCTTCTTGAATTGTGGGCATTAGAACTGGACACAGTATTCCAACACCAATTGCACCAGTGCCAAATTCAGAGATAAAATAACCCCTCTACTTCTACTAGAGAGTCTCCCGTTTATGCATCCCAGGATTGCATTAGCTCTTTTGGCTCTAGCATCAGTTTGGGAGCTCATGTTCAGCTGATTATCTACCTCAACCACCAAATCTTTTTCAGAGTAATTGCTTCCCAGGGTAGAGTCCCCCATCCTGTGCGTAAGGCCTATGTTTTTTTAGTTCTAGATGTATACATTTCCAATTAGCCATATTAAAGCATATATTGTTTGCTTGTGCCCAGTTTACCAGGCAATCCAGATCACTCTGAATCATTGACCTGTCCTCTTCATTATTTACCACTCCCCCAATTTTTGTGTCATTTGGAAACTTTATCAGTAACTATTTTGTTTTCTTCCAGGTCATGATAAAAGTGTTAAATAGCATAGGGCCAAGAACTGATCTCTGTGGGATCCCGCTGGAAACACACCCACTTGATGATGATTCCCCATTTACAGTTACCTTTTGAGACCTATCAATTTGCCAGTTTTTAATCCATTTAATGTGTTCTGTGTTAATTTTTTATTCTAGTTTTTTAATCAAAATGTTGTGCGGTACCAAGTCAAAGTATATTATGTCAGCACTTTTACTTTTATCAACCAAAATTGTAAACTCATAAAAAAATCAAGTTAGTTTGACAGGTTCTATTTTCCATAAACACATGTTGATTTACATTAATTGTATAACCTTCCTTTAATTATTTATTGAGTCCTGTATCGGCCACTTCATAATCTTTCCTGGGACTGATGTCAGACTGGCACTCCTATAATTCCCTGGATCATCCTGTTTACCCTTTTAAAAAATCTGTCATAATTATATTTCTTCGAGTGTATTAGAACTTCTCCAGTGCTCTGAGACTTACTGAAAATGAACATTAAAGATTCCGTGAACTTCTCACCCAGTTCTTTTAGAACTCTTGAATGCATATTATCTGGACCTGCTGATCTAAAAGTGTCTAAGTTTAGTAGCTTCTGTTTAATAGTTAGCTAAAGATCTGATAGTGCACATTCAATGAGAGGCAAAATCTTACTAAAAACTCACTTAAAAATAAAGTTTCGTTCTTTCTTGCTGGTACTATCATTGTTTGGTCTGTCAAGAAGAGATTCCTCATGTGAGCAATACCTCATTCTTAGTGCTGTCTCAGCACATTGTGAAACAATGTGGAAGATAAAAAAATGGATAGACTAAAATATAGGCAAAACTGTATTTAGATATAAAAATGTATGAATTATTATAATCTCTGGGGATGCACTGACTTGGTGTAGGGGAGACCTTGTCCTTAGGCTTACTATTTGTTATACAGGAGGGATTGGGGAGAAGCACTGATTATGAGTAGTCTTTTTCAGTGAAGAACATTTGCTGTGTTTTATTTATCTTAATGGGCTATGTTTGCTGACAGTAGATTCTTTGTCTTTTTTTAATCAACTTGTTTAATGTCAAGAGTGCTTCAGATTTAATTAGATGGCTATTTTTGTTTGTTTGAGGAATAGAGTGGTGACAGCAGAGCAACATTTAACCCTGGAGAACAAGATAGAGGAACTATGTACATTTTTACAAGTAAAAACAAACAAACAAAAACTAGTATTATAAAGAAATCAACATTCACTACACTGTGATATTTGTCGTATTTTCTATATATGGAACAAGAAATATTGCAAATACAGTACAGTGGCTCATACTGCAACATGGCAAAGGTTGCTTCCACAGTGGTGCCCCCTTCGGTAGTGTATGAAGGCATCATAGGGGCATCAATTGACCTCTTACCCACTTACAATGTAGGGTAGAGTCCCAGTCATTCTATTTGGTGGCAAAGGCCTTGAGCTTACTACCATTTAAGTCAGTTGCCAAACTCCAGTTTACTTAAATAGGTGCAGAAGTAGGATCAAAATTTCCAGAACAGCTTTGTCACCAACTAAAATAATTGATGTGATATCATCAACTTCTTGAGCATCCCAAGTGACATAATCTGCCACATTCTCCATAAACAAAATGAGGGGCACAATGTTGAACCTCTGAACCTGATGAGCCAGATCCTCAGGTGGTGCAAATCCACATAGCTCCATTGAAACCAATGGTGCTATGCTGACTTACACTAACTGAGAACTGGCTCCATGTTTGTTTATATATAATAGTATCATCGCCCAACTGGCAATAATATGATTACACCATTGTGATAAGCAATTCTGCCTTTGACCTCACAGGAAGTATTAGGAATACTGGCCCATCAAGTGAAGCAATTCCAACCAGACAAACATCCATGAAAACGATGACTGAATATTGAGCGGGAAAGGGGAATAAAAAGGGCAATTGGAAACAAATGGTTAGAAGAGAGTGTATGGTATGCTGAAATAAAAAGAAAATGTCTTTTGTGCTTTCCAGTCCCACTAAAGATGGGCCCAAGTTTAACAATTTGGATATGGATCTTGAACATCAAAAGAGTGTGACTTAATTCAGGTATAATTAATAAGACAAGGAAGTGATCTGTGCATTTACATGTTACATATTTTAGAAACAGTTGTTAAAATTGTGAAAGCTCCTTTTAGATATGTTACTCCTTTTGAAATAGCATTAGATACCTAAATCACGGGGAAGAGATGTAAAGGGCATCTCAGCTATTTTGGTGCAGAGAAGAACAGAGGTAGCAGATTAAAAATTTAGGGCTAAATCCTGCTAAATCTGTTCATATCTGTGTGGGTGTATGAGGAGGAAAAGCATGTAAACAGCTCAAAATTTGTTACAAATGTCAGTGCATGCAGAAGCACATTGCTAATGTACCCTGGCGACAGGAACATGGTGTGAAGGCAAAGGAGTTTGATTGACTCAAAATCCAGCAAGAGCACGTGTTGCCATCAACAGGAAGAGCAAGATGTTGCTCCAACATCAGTGAATAGTGCCTATAGCTTGTAGTGCATTCAGCAGTCTTCATACATGATGTCCTGGCTAGAAATGACAGGATTTCTCATTCCTTGCATGCATCTTATAGCAACTGTGAGCGTGTGTGCTGCCCTCACTGTGTAGTGTCTTAAGTGTATAACCCAAGTATTTGGCTCTGTACTGTTAAAATAGATCTTAATTAAACTTAAAAAACAAACTCAGGAAAGATTGATGAAAACAATATCTAATAACACTTTTAATGTGAACATATTGCAAGATGGAATCTTGTAAAGAATATAAAATATCAATAAGGTTATACCTACGGTAACTCCAACAAAATACCAAGATCCATTCTAAGTTCCCCAGTAATTGCATTTCTTGTTAGATAGGGAGAAAAATCACATGTTCAAGTATAGGGGACCATTTTACCCTTTTCTGTTACATTAAAAGCCTTTGAAAATCAGTGTTATCAGTTTTGCTCTGAAAGAACACACTCTGCTGGCTGTGATAATATCACTTCCTAGAGATAGCAGTATCAGGGAGAAGCAGAAGCTACTGTTAGTAAATGTGTAAATTTAGACTACATGAAAATGTTCATTTTAAAGATCATCCAAAACTAATAATTCTGCACTAAAAGAGCAGAGACCATAATGATGCTAGCTTTCAGAACTCAAGTGAGGACAGTTATGCAGCTAATAATACAAAGGGATCTAGAGTAGTTTACAATATTTCTAGGAAGTAAAATGGGATCCAACCCACAATATCAGTAATCAAATCCTATGCTTCAGGAAGAAAGCTTCATACCCACACATGTAGAGCATACACAAAAATTAGTTAGGTATGTTAGTGTTTGACTTCTGTAACATTAACACTGAAAGAGGCAGGATATCAGACCCAGTGAACCAATGGTCTGATCCTACATAACAAATCCAAAATGCAAACTAAGGCAACTGGGGGGAAATAATCCATAACAATTCCATCCCCTTGAAAAACTAAGTTGAGACTTGAATTGTGCAGTCTTTATGCATTCTGCAACAGGGCAAATTTAGTCTTGTAATACAAGGGCATTTCTAGTGTCAGAAAAAAGCTCACAAGCTAGAGAGAAATCAGAGAAGACAACAAGAAGGGAATGAGGATTTGTAAGGTTTGTGAGCAAAGGTGAATGTGTTATAGACTAGTGTGTAAATGAAACGGTAAAGCTGATAGAGTTGTCGCTATCAGATGCGTACTTATCTCAAGAATTTAGGCTGCTTCTTCAATATTCCCCAACAAAAAAATTTATTCAGATGGGGTTAAGATTGATAGTACACGTCAGCAATTTTGGGGAAAATACTTTACAGTAACACTGCAACAATTTTGTTTGGAAAAACAAACCATTGCAAACTTAGGGCTTGTCTTCATTATTGGGGTAAGTCGACCTAAGTTACGCTACTCCAGCTACGTGAATAACGTAGCTGGAGTCGACGTAGCTTAGGTCAACTTACTGCGGAGTCTTCACTGTGCTGCATTGATGGGACACACTCTCCGGTAGACTTTCCTTACTCTTCTTGGAGAGGTGGATACTGGAGTCGACCTGATAGTGCTCTGCCATTGATTTAGCGGGTCTTCACTAGACCTGCTAAATCAATACCCACTGCATCAATTGCAGCAGCGTTGATCTTCCAGTAGTGAAGGCAAGCCCTTAGGAAGTTTAGAACTGGCTTAAAATTAAGTGAAGTTGAAACCTGTTAGTGCATGGAAATGCACATTTAAAATGCAAATGTAAGTAAGCTGTAAGTGTCTACCGGTATTTCAAGGGTGCAGATATTGTAGCAGAAAAGGTGCTGTTTAAGATGGCACAATTGGGTATAATGAGGTGAAATTAAGCAAATGAAAATTTAGTCTGGAATTCACTGAGGTCTATTAAACTGTGGAATAATCTCCCTAGGGAAGGGGTTTGTCATTGCTTGAGGCATTCAAAACTAGACTGGATAAAGCCATATGATCCCGTATTTTCAGATTGATGGATGAAAAGATAAAATAGGCATTTTTAAAAAAATCTCTAATTTCTATAATCCACTGCAATTAATCCAATTCTTATAGCCAGTCACACTGAATATACCTTGGAAAAATATTTTAGATAGTATTATATCCTAGTTGAGAATAACGTTGCACAGTAATCACAATGATTGTCAGATTTCTGGACCCTAAAGTAAATGGAGATTGGAATAGATTGTCTTTAGAGCTGTTGCTTTTAGGAAAGAAAAACTGGACTGGGTTGCTGAATATTGGTTGTTTTTTTTGAAATGGGGTTGGATGATTTTCTAACCATAAATAACATCTGTTGCTACATAAGTTAAAATGTGGAAAGGTTAATCAAAGCTCATGTTTCAGGATGTAATCTGATCACCTGGAGGTGATTATGAGAAATTTTGTCCCTTGTACAGCATTGTACAACTGCTATACATTCTCTGTCTCTGTCTCTCTCTCTCTCTCTCTCTCTCTCTCTCCTGCCCTCTTCCCCCCCCCCCCAGCATGATGCCAAACTAGATGGACGTGTGATCTGATCCACATTCCTTTTTCCTCTAGATCTTTCTAGAGTAATTAGACTCCATTGATTAGCATGGCATATTTGGCTATTTAATATGTTGCTCATTGTGGGAAAAACAACATATATTCTATACAAAATGTTATGATTTGAATGTAAACACTTGTTAAGGGGAGTGGGGGGCATGCAAAGACATTATAACAAAGGTAGGTTTAAAAAATGACCTAAAGTTAGCTATATGAACTAAAAGGGGTTAATACATTGCTTTTGGCAAACGATTTGTAATTTTCCATAATCGCTATAAGTATACATGTTCTATTAACAATTTTACTTCATGTTTCATACACCAGGTAACTGTTATCCATTATTTTTTGACAGATACTTGGGGTGTGTGTGTGTGTACACATAAAAAGAACAGGGTAACATTAACATAAAAGTGATGCTTCTACTTTCAGAAGGATAATTGTATGGCACTGCAACACCAGAACTATGAGGTGAAAATGCTAGGTGATGCCCTTTTATTATAGACCCTTTTTTCCCCCAATAGAATTGAAATTTAATTAAAACAGATTCCTTTATTCTAAAAGCAGAAAAAAGGTTCAGAACACCACATTCAGGAATGGAAAGACCAAGGGAACAGCATGATTAATCTGAAGTAAAAGTAAGGAAATCTTTCATTATTCATCAGTTAATGACAGTTAGGAGCAAGCTGCAATGTTTCGATAAATGAGAGATGTAAAATGCTACCGTGAAGCAGCCGTCTTCCCCTCAAACTAGAACACAGGACTCAACTGAGTCATGAATGAAAATGCTAATTCCACATGATTAATCCTTTCTTCTTTTCTGTCAACATGAATATTAAGTAACTTCCTCTCCAGTGTCACTGTTAACTTGTACTTCGTTTATTTCGGGCTGTTTTCTTGGGAATATACAGCTTGACCTTAACACTTAGGATGACCTTATTGTGTCGAGTTTGAGCCCATTTGAATTGCACTTCTTTTTTTTTTCAGTGTTTTACATCACATTAAAAAAAAAGAATTGTTGGATTGCACTGATGTACGGAATTGGGGATGAGGTTTCATCCACTGGTTTACAATCTGCAAGGAGACTAAAAACTGAACTAGGCAAAGAGGAGAATGTTTCTACTTTAACACAACCAATTTTCAAATGTTTGTGCCTAAGCTGTACTCCCCAAAATTGCCACTTTTGCAAACATACAGCCTGATCCTGATCTAATTTACACTGATTTAAATCAGAAGTAGCCCCACTGAAGACAATAGAGTTAAATCATTGTAAAGTGGTGTACACATTAGAATCAGGCTGTGCGTCTGTCTGTGTGGGAAGGTGACCTAACCTGATTTGTACATGTAAGTACCTGTTTGGCATTTCTTAAGGTGCACAATAGATGTCCATGTTTGAAAATGTGTCTATAAGCATCTACAAATTAAGGCTATTCCCAAATGAGACAGTCACTCTGTCTCCTGTTTTTGCTTTGTGTAAGTATTAAAATTGCAGAATAGTTAATGAGACAATAAATTTCAATTTGCCACTTGGTACATTGATAGGCATATTGATTTAAAATTGGAATTTTGTTTTTACTTTGTTTTGTGCCAAGTTATTTGCATTTCAGACAATGGAAATCTGTACATAAGCATATTTATCAGTACTGCTGGTCAGGTGACAAATGTTTCCTTTATCATGTAATGAAAGGCTGATAAAACCAATTCATTTAAATAAAATGTGACCTACTTTGAATCAATCTGTTTGTACGTCCTCTGTCCGTAAAAGAAACTAGCTCTAGTCCCACAGCTCAAAGCCTTTGACACAGTTCTTCATATCTATCTATAGAATATATCTACAGAATAGAGATATTAGATTGATACAGATATACCTATTATAAAAAAGGAATAAACAGTCATGTCATACATGCAATGCATGTGTTTCAGATAATACTTTCTTTCCTTTGCCCTGCATCAGAGCCCTCATCTTCATATACAGTTTCCCCCTTCATTCACCCCAGTTCTTAATCCTGTATAACACCAGCTGTACCTCCAGCATAGAAGGCCTGTGTGTTACTCCCTCTAGAACAAGTCAGCATAGCTCCTGAGTTACCAGAAGAGTGGTTGATGGTGATGTCCATGTTCTGGGATGAATGAGATCTCTACAATGTTCACAACCCTTTCCAGGCCAGGAGCAGTGTAGCAAACTCAGTTCCTGAACTTGGAATTCAGTTTTGAATAATTTGATCACCAATTTGGCTGCCCACATGCACATTTTAATCACAAAACAAATAAACCCATAATAATAATTAATAACCTAGGAGTCAATTTTCAAAGGCAGAAATGGGAGTTAGGCACCTACATGCCTTTCACAATCTATTCCTAGTCTAAAAGTATTAACAAATATTTCAACAAAAAGAACTGCAGATTGAGCAATGCGTGTCAAAAGCCCCTCAAACTACGCCATATTAATTTTTTCTCAGACCTCTCTAACTATAAAATGTCTGTATTTAAGGCATATATTCAGGAAATACCCCTATTTAGGAGAGTACTTATGAACTTGCTTAACTTTAACCACAAGCCTAAGTCCTGTAAAGTTAACCAAGTTCTTCCATGCTTTCATGAATTAGAGGGACTTAGGCATCTGCTTAGGTCCTTTCCTGAACTGGAAGCTAAATGTACATTAGGGTGGAAAAAATTCCTATTGCCATGATTCAGCCTAGAGTTTCCAGATGAGTTCCGTTATAAACCTTTGAGAACAGAGAATCTGACATAACTGTCACTATTACACAAGCATGTATATCAGGAATATAGCATGCTTTTTAAATACAGATTTAAATGAGACTGTGCTGACGATCACATTAGGCATATGCCACATATAGTGTGGCAAATAGCTTCTGATTTCCTTTGGTCAATATTTCTTTTGGTATTCCTACAAAGCTTCTTGGTTTTCCTGGTCTTCCTCAGGGCTTGTATTAATATGTTGTTTGATATCTATATCTATGTACATTCATTATGCTGGTGATATCCTGTATGTAAAGGTCTACCATTGTTGGAATGCATAGCATCAGTTTGAAAACCACTAAGAGATTCAAGCAGACCAGGATGCCTGGATTTTATGCCTGCTCATTAAATGGTACTTGTGTGGAGATTTTTACACCTCTTTTCCATAGACACCTGAGTTTCTATTTCTTTTCAGCATTAAAAAAAAAGTTAGATCTCCATGATTTAGGTCATTGCCACTTTAGCGAAAAGTTGAACAAATTGTGGCACCTAGGCAAGGGATGGGGAACAATCCATTGTTGTTTTATTGTGATAGCACCTAGGAGCCCATGGACCAAGATGCCATTGTGCTGGGCACTGTACAAATGTGGAGGAAAAAGAAAGTCTCTGTCCCAAAGACCTCACAGTTGTAGGGGAACCATCCTTTAAAAGGTAGGTGTTGAGAAGGAGTTTGAAGGAGGAGAAAGCAGTGACCTCATAGATAAGCTCATGGGGAAAAATATATATATAGCATGAGTCTATATAGTTTAGAGGCAAGTTTAAATCATGAGATTTGCATCTGGTTTTGATACAAATAAAAACATTTGCCAGTCAATGAATGTTCTTAGTCAGTAAGCGTAGTAGATCCACTACCTAGAGAAAACGAGGCCCAGGTTAGGGGTTTACAGATTCAGTGTTTGAGTCCAGTTCCAATTCTCCCCCACCCACCAGTGTGTGTGTGTGTGTGTGTGTGTGTATGTATATATAAATATGTTCTTTGTTCTGTGTTTGTACAGCACCTAGCACACTGGGGTCCTGGTCCACTACTGGGTCTCCTAGGTGCTATCACAATACAAAAAACAATAAGCAACAACAATGGATTGCTCCCCATCCTTTATGCTGGACTTAGATGTTAGGTTTGTAGTCATATATATATAAAAACCATAGTAGGGTATATATGGAGTCCTATATTCTGTATTGTCTTCTCTGTCAATCCTCTTATCTTGTGGATAATAGTGCTGAAGCATTGCTGGATGGCATTATTTACCTTTTCTCCTGATATGATGTTTTCTACAAAAGGGTCTTTTCTTCAGGAATGAATCCTTATATGAACTCCCTGTTACCTTAACACTTGAAGATACAAATAAAATTGTAACCTTGATACATAGTAATGGCAATGAGGAGGCACATTGTTCCTCAATATTCTTATTTCTCTGCTGAATAAAATTGTGATGACATCATCAAAGCTACCTGACTCAGAGCTTCACTCTTCTTCTCCATCAATTTTAATGAATAAAAATAGCATTTTCTTCCAAAACCTCCTTACCCGGTTCCCTTTATTGCTAATTCCTCATTTCAGGGCCAATTTAGAAAACTGTTAAACACATGAAATCTATCGCCATCTTGCTTCTTCTAACGACTCTGCTACCCCCTGCCAGAGTTTGACTGACTGCTTCTGGATTGTGTCACTGCAAGTGCTCACAGATGATGATAAGGATGTTTCCTGACTTGCATTTAGCAGTGAGGCTGACTTTACTGCTGGGGAGTGGCAGGTGGAACAGGAGCAACAAGAAGAGATTAGATATTCTAGCTTGACAAAAACTCAGTGGCTAAAAGCAATGCAGTGGATGTAGGCTGGGATTTGCAAAGGAGCTCAGTGGAGTTAGGCGTCTAGTAATATACCTTCATTTGGTACAGTGTGGCACACAATATTAGTTCAAAAATTAATGCAAATTGGCTTGGATATCAATGTCATCACATGGACTAACAACTGGCTGGATGACTGCAAATATGGGGCAATGATAGACAACAGTGTACTGGTTTGGAGGAAGGTATTGGTTGGTTTGCCGCAGGGATCATTTTTTTGGTCTGTCTCTTGCTAACATCTTGGTTAGTAACCTGGAGGAGTGGGTAAACTGCATGCTAATTAAGATGACACTAAATGGGGAGGTGTTGTAAACATAGTGTTACCAGAGTTTCTCGGTGAAAATCTGTACCCCCTGTCATGACAGGCACATGGAGGGAGGCTTTAGTAGGTATGAGGGAGGGGAATAAGCACAGCAAGTCTTGACAGGTTGCTGGAGGGGTGAAAGATTGCCTACTCCTCCCTCTCCTTAACCAAGCATAGCATTCCTCTCCCTCCCCAACATTCTGTGGCTGATCAAAGGTAGCTGGTGAATTTTCCAACAACTTGAGGATGGGGTATATTGTAGATACAGAGGGTCAACTCCAGGAATAATATCCAGAAATAATTGCCGCCCCCAAGCTCACCTCCGCTCCGCCTCTGCCTCCTCCCCTGAGCATGCCGCCGGGTCCTGCTTCTCCCCGCTCCCTGCCAGTGCTTGTGCGTGGAAATTGCCTTCTATGACGAGATAACTGGTTCTGTGGATGAAGGAAAAGCAGTGGACATGTTGTTCCTTGACTTTAGCAAAGCTTTTGACACTGTCTCCCACAGTATTCTTGTCAGCAAGTTAAAGAAGAATGGGCTGGATGAATGCACTATAAGGTGGGTAGAAAGTTGACTGGATTGTCGGGCTCAACGGGTAGTGATCAATGGCTCCATGTCTAGTTGGCAGCCAGTATCAAGTGGAGTGCCCCAAGGGTCGGTCCCGGGGCCAGTTTTGTTCAATATCTTCATAAATGATCTGGAGGATGGTGTGGATTGCACCCTCAGCAAGTTTGCGGACAACACTAAACTGGGAGGAGTGGTAGATACGCTGGAGGGTAGGGATAGGATACAGAGGGACCTAGACAAATTGGAGGATTGGGCCAAAAGAAATCTGATGAGGTTCAACAAGGACAAGTGCAGAGTCCTGCACTTAGGACCGAAGAATCCAATGCACCGCTACGGACTAAGGACCGAATGGCTCGGCAGCAGTTCTGCAGAAAAGGACCTAGGGGTTACAGTGAATGAGAAGCTGGATATTAGTCAACAGTGTGCCCTTGTTGCCAAGAAGGCCAATGGCATTTTGGGCTGTATAAGTAGGGGCATTGCCAGCAGATCGAGGGACGTGATCGTTCCCCTCTATTCGACATTGGTGAGGCCTCATCTGGAGTACTGTGTCCAGTTTTTGGCTCCACACTACAAGAAGGATGTGGAAAAATTGGAGAGAGTCCAGCTGAAGGCAACAAAAATGATTAGGGGACTGGAACACGTGACTTATGAGGAGAGGCTGAGGGAACTGGGATTGTTTAGTCTGTGGAAGAGAAGACTGAGGGGGGATTTGATAGCTGCTTTCAACTACCTGAAAGATGGTTCCAAAGAGGATGGATCTAGACTATTTTCAGTGGTAGCGGATGACAGGACAAGGAGTAATGGTCTCAAGTTGCAGTGGGGGAGATTTAGGTTGGATATTAGGAAAAACTTTTTCACTAGGAGGGTGGTGAAACACTGGAATGCGTTACCTAGGGAGGTGGTGGAATCTCCTTCCTTAGAAGTTTTTAAGGTCAGGCTTGACAAAGCCCTGGCTGGGATGATTTAGTTGGGGATTGGTCCTGCTTTGAGCAAGGGGTTGGACTAGATGACCTCCTGAGGTCCCTTCCAACCCTGATATTCTATGATTCTATGAAACAGCTTTGCGAAGGAGGGGGGAAGGGGGGGAACGTGGCACACTCAGGAGAGGAGGCAGGGCTTTGGGAAGGGAAGGGAACCAATAGGGACAGGGAGGGGGTGGGGAATGAGGGAGGGGAAGGGGTGGAGTTGGGGCGGGGCCGGGGGCAGAGGGCGTGAACCGGCACCGGGGGAAGCAGCCTCTGGCTGCTATTATAAATTTGCTGCCCTAGGCCTAGGCCTTGGCAGCCTAGGCGTTAATACGCCGCTGTATCTACAGTATTCCCTATCCTCAGGTCATTGAAAAATTCACCAACTACCTAATATGGGGAAGGCTAAACCTACTAGTGAGTACTGGAGGAAGCAGAAAGGTTTTAAAAACCACTTTTGCATTCCCCTAGGTGTACTGAATTCTGCTCCAACAAAGGTGGGGACTGAGCTCTATATATTAAATTTAAACTATACATGAAACCTAGCTAATACTTGATAATGTTCCTGTCTTTGCTTTTTCTTTTATTGTTTGTTTTTAGCAGTGTGGGTTAGTGGATACAGAACTGAACTGAGTCTTGGGAGACCTGGGTTTTCTTGTTCATGGCTCTGCGGAGTGATCTTCAACAAGTCAGTTTGTTTCTTTGTGCCTCAGTTTCCACATCTGTAAAATAGGAATAATGACACTGACCTCCTCTGTAAAATGTTTTTTTTTCAAATGACGGATGAAAAGGACAATATACATTTAGGTATTATTATTATTTAGTAAATGCTGTCCCTGCTGTTGTCAGCTAAGATCACTGTCCAATTTATATATAAGGTGAAAGCTTAAATTACTGAATCCATTACATGTGATGATTGAGCTCCCCACAGGAGTGAAACTAGTGAACTGCATACTAGCCAGAGTCTACTTAATTTATCACTTGTGTTGCGGAGAACAACATGCAGTGATGGAAATATTATCTTCTTGTATGTATTTGTTTTGACATGTAGCTTGGAGATATTTTTTTCCAAAGAAATTTAGAGCTATGTCATGCTGTAGATTCAGTGGCAATGACATGAAACACCCTGCAATCCAATACTGCACATAGATTAGACTTTTGTATTTAGCTGTAATCCAGTTCCATATTTGTTATCCCAAACAATAGGTGATTCAGGATGTAATGCCCATGTGACAAATGACGAGCATGATGCTCTGTCTTCATGGAGCTTTCCACTCTTGGCCTTTGTTTTCTAGGCATCTTCCCTGGCAGTGTTATGCAAATTAACCAATTAATGACAGACAAAATGGCCTTCCTGCATCACCATGTTTGTAATAAGAAGGGCAACGCTGAAAGTCACGTACTATTCAGAGAGTTCTGTAGGCCACTGCTAGGGCATGATTAGCCTGACTGTAGAAGACAATTGCAGAGGCATCTGCTTGGTTAATTTTGAGAGAAAATTTACCAGATGGAGGCTGAAGATTTAAGTGATTAGAAGGTAGTAGATTGGAATACAAATTGGATTAAAAGAAATTAGATTGATATAAATCGAATTGAGTCACAACAGTTTGTGTTGTTCGTACCAAGGGGCAGTGGATTATGGGAGAAGCAGATGCTCCAATGAGATAGGAATTAATGTGGCTTTGACAGTCCATCTGGGAAGGCCTGAATATCGAGTATATCCCTAATCTCTCTCTCCATTTATCAATGCCATAATGTTAATTAGTACTTCATTCATTAAGTTACTTACAGAGGAAAAAATCTCACCCTTAGCCCCTCTCTGCTTGAGGATTTGTTATTGTGCCAAGAAATGGAAATCTCTCTTTAGCTGAGCTAGCTACAGTTGACTGTTACGTTAGACCTGTGTAATTTTCCTCAAGCATGCTGCTGCTTTTGGCATACGTGACATTTATTGGGCTTTGTTTTGTAATAAATTTGCCTTCATAAATCCAGCTGCATAGTTATTTGAAGTCCTGTCTTGATCCCCTAAAGTGCATCAATCCCAAGGTACTAGTAATAAGCCCCCTTTTCACAGTTTTAATAAGGTACTGTATATACTGTACTGTATGCAGTTGAGTAACATTTTGTTTTATGGCCACGATGTAGCTGTGACATTAATGATGAGAGGCAGACTCTTCCTTGAGGGGGGAAAACAAGACAGATTTGTGTGTGGTGCATGAGCACTCTGTTGGAGAGAGTTATATTTACTGCACCTGAAGTGTCTGATATTGGACTGGTTTGTCCTAAAATCTGGAGAGACTGGCTGACAACAGCCCTGTTGACTTTTAAATAGTTCTTTCATTTTGACAATGTTCTAGAGGAGGAATGCTTGCTTTGGACCTGAGAAACAGCACAGAAAGATAACTTTGTGTTTGTTAGATGGAAAAAAAGCCTGAAAAATACTATTTTAAAATGAGAAATCCACACCACACTTTGATGTGATTATAACTATTTTCTAGCCACGGTCTTCCAGTACTGAATACAAGGTGATGAAAAGAAGAGCATTCTTAGTAAAAGCACAAAATCAGTCTTTTTTTTCCCCACTGCATACAAGTGTGATGCAGTAAGGTGGTGCCAAGCCATTTGCATATAATTTAGATGCTGCCACACAAGGGCTGCATGTCACTGTGAGAGTGGTATGAACCCTTTAACATGTCTGTCCTTTAAAAAAACCCTAAATAAATATTTTGACCTGTTGTCCTAGAGCCCAAAAAAGATTAAGCATGTAAACGGACCAGAAGAAACTATAATTCTAAATGACCTTTCTTTCATCTGAATTTCTTTAGAAAATGAATCATAAATAGATTTGAAAATGTCTTGTGCTTTACTGACAGAAGCAAGTAAGGCCACAGATCTTTACAAACACATCAAACAGATTAATGTATTAAATAACCTTCTGTTTTGTCGTTGAAGACAGTAGTGGAAGTTCTGAGGTATTTTCTTAATTACAAAATAGTTTTGTAGAAGAGACGACTATTGTATTTCATTTGAGTTAGTTTTGTATGAACATAAGTGATCCAGGAATGTGTACAGGTGTGTATAGTTCCATATGTGTGTGTGTTTATATTTTTATAAAACCCTCACATTATCATTTACGATTGTACAGTATTGACAGATAAAAAAGGAACCATATAAAATAACCTCCATTTCCTGAACACCTGCTGTAATTTTTAGCTCTAGACAAAAACACCCAATATTTAGGAGCAGTATTGTGACCCACCCTCCTTTAGGTCCAGTTGCATGAAACATATGTAAGTGTTGGAAGGTTGAAATATTTTTTCTTTATTACAGCCCAGACAGCATGCATTATGCTTATTGACAATAATGATAATAAGTCAATTAATGTTTATGACCAGAGATGGTACCATCTGCTTCCTCTGTAATATTCCTTTCACTTCTTGTCCTACTGCTTTTACATCTCATTCACAAATATATGGCTATGGCAGTAAGCAATGAGAGAACTGTCTGTATGTGTGTGGGAAAGAGAGTGAGAGACCTCCTTGGATACTAGCCTCTTTTATTCTTGTGCCCTTGTGCGTGCTGCTTACAGTGGAAAAATAGATTAAATAAATCACATATCTGGAAGAAGTAAAGCATTTAAAGTAAGCATTGTCATAGCTATACACTCAACCATTCCATGACTCTTGCTTGTGGTAGTTTACTGGGAGTGTCGTGATGCATTAATGGAATGAACAGACATCTTAAGCCAATAAAGGTATTTAGACAGAAACATTGACCTAGACTGTACAATGAAAGTACACTTCTTAGAACAGTAATTTTTGTTAATGCATCAAAGCTAAAATAATGCTGGGACAAGATACTGTATCATGCCTGTCCTTTGAAAGGCAGAATTCTTCTCAGCTACACATATTCCACTCCATTGACTGCAGTGGCTTTACATGCAGGTAATGGGGAACAGAATTTGGTCCAGTACATTCATAGAAGCTCAAGAGAAGCACTGGACTGGTGCCTTCAAGCTGAAGTATTAAAAGCGACATCTCTGATGTCTGCCAGCCTTGACTATAAATAAACGAAGCAGGAGAGCTGAGCAAAAATCTCTGTAAGTATTGTCAAAACAAGTGCCAAGAGTTGGCACAATGACTCAGAGTGTGTGTGCTCTATCATCAGGCCCAAGGGCATTCCATTTAATTCTGGCTGTACAAGATGGAGTTGGAGAATTCCAATTTACAGTTTAACAGGACATATAACTGGATTACTACTGGGGAGGGGAGGGAAGATTCACCTGGTAAATGGAAGTGAGAGAGAGGTTGTCTTTGTTTTGGATGGGATAAAGAAATCATCATCATCTTAGCCAGAGACATAGTCACTATTTCGTAGTTGTGGCAAGATTGACCAATTTTGTTAATTAAACTATGTGAGCTGTTTGTGAAACAAGTTGAAATGATGTGCATAAAAGGATTCTGTAGGGTGGGGAAAATCTTCAGAAGTGCCTTGTGTTTTTTCAGTATCCTACTTCAGAGTGGGGTTCCATAAGCAGAGAGAGTATGTGAAAGAGAGAATCTCAAACACATCTTCACTTTCAGCTGGAAGTTGAGCTTGAATTTACAATCAGACATATCCATGCTAGTAACTGTGATTGAGCTAGTGTTCTAAAAATAGTGTAGCCTTGGCAGCTTTAGCAGTAGGAGGGACTAGCCGCTCCAAGTACCTACCCATCCAAGTCACTAGGCATGTACTTAAGGGTAGCTAGTGCAGGTATGTCTCCACGAGCTGGATTTTATACCTTCCAGCATGAAGTGTAGCCATACCCTCAAGTGAGCTAATCTGTACTCTAGGTGCACCAGGAGCAGTTAGATATGGGGAAATTGGAGAACAAGTTCTCTGGAGCACAAATGAATCTGTCTTAAATCTTGTGTTTGTTACCCAGATTCTAAAGTGCTCAGTGCTTTTGTTATCACCATAGTCTCCTGTATTTAGAAGAGGGAATAATTATTACCTCAGATGTCACTGTGGTAACCATTGAAATATCCTTTAATGGCAGGTCAAACCACTGTATGAAGGATGCCCTTTTTGGCAAATGATTTTTTAAAAAACCATCCTCAATGTGAGTAGTAACAAATGCTGGTTGAGATTCATAAGAGAATTTTAGTGTAAGTCCTTGTGGTGACCCCAGGGTATGTATATAATGGGTTCAACAAACATAACACATAGTAGGTGACTGTTCTTTCTTGATATGAAATTTTACGTTGGTTTAAGAGCAACTGAATGGGTTGCTACAAAGAACAAACTCAAAAGGAACACTTATAGATATCCAAAGTTACATGCTACAAAGAACAAACTCAAAAGGAACATTTACAGATATCCAAAGATACTAACACTGCCTCACATTTAGAATTCATGGCCTTAATAACTGAATATAATCAGTATAAATAGCAGGGATGTACAGATGTCAGGAAGTGAATGGTGGCAGAATGGTTTTGCCACCCTTGGGGAAGATTCGGAGTATGCTGTCCCTTCCACTATGGCGTGAAGCGGGAGAGAGAATAGCACCATGATTCCTTTGAGATAAAGTCCTGTCCTGGGAGGGGACACACACTGCTGTCTGCTTGCATTTGTACTGACTCTTGTGCAAGTGCAGTGAGGGGAAGGAAGCAACTTGTGTCCTTCTCTTGCATAGCTATCCAGAGGCCAGACACAATCTGACTTTTAAAGGGAGCATGAAGACTAATGCATTAGGAAGGCATAGAGCAAAATGTGCACGCAATGAGAGATGTGATTGAAGCAGGAGCAGAGCTGTGCAAAACCTTGCAAATGAGGGTGAAGACTTTGTATGTGATGTGAGAGAAACAGCATACTATGGGAATCCAGACCTTTTATATAAACTTGATGATTTTTAATTTTCTTGCTGGGTTTCATCTTGAGAAGTTTTAAAGTAACTCTCCTCTCTCAATGTGAAACTTTCAAAGTAAGCTGTTTGACTTACAGCCAAGTTCCTAAAAATAAAGACTTCTGTAAGTTGTCTTGTTTGTAAGAAGAATGATGACATGCACACATAAGATGTTCAAGTTCATTTTTATGATGGATGAACATCGGCTGGGTGGCTGTTGCAAGGGTCTTTTCAGTTAGTTATTTTTATAGGGTTTTTTTGGCTCAAACTTTCCATAAACTGGTGACACATTCTCTTAAGACCTTTTCACCCAGACAAGGCCATGAAAATTTCCTCAAAAGTAGTTTCATTTTAGGTATTTTTGGAATTTTTTTTGGGGGGGGGGGAGGGGGAGGTCATAGTCTTACTGTGTTTGTTATACAAAACATTGTTTTTTAAAAAAATTATTGGCTTAATCAGGACTTTTCCATGTTGACATTAACTAAGGCTGACCAAGTTGCCTGGGTTCAAGGTAGGCCTCGCACCTGATTTGACTGAAGTCCTTAAAGGGAGGCACTGAAAGGTGAAGTAAGCAAAGACCATAAACCATAAAAATCAAGGATAAGAATTAGAAGCCTCACCTTCAGGTCAAAAAGCCACCTGGAGGAAGACTTATGTTCCTGGAACCATAAGTCCGGCCAGCTTGGGGAGAGAAAGTCAAGACATCAAAAAACAGGCTATCCGGACCAGACAAGCCAACCTTTGAGCTGCATCAGAGGGAAGCTTGTTAGTAAGAAGTGCTGTGCAACTAACATTACTATTTGGCTTCTTGAGTGCAATTCCTAACTACTAAGCTGTTAGAGTCCAGTAGACTATGGAAGCTAAAGAGTTTGTGAACACCGTTATGTTAAGTGTTTTATTTTTCCTGGTTTCTATTTCTGTGTTTTGTCCCTGTCTTTTCATCCTATCATTTTAGGATGTGACAGTATGATCATGGGGATGCATGTTTGTTCGAGCACCCATAAAGTCCACAAAGGGAAAGTACCTGAAAGGAAGTTTTCCAGGTTTAAGCAGCCCTAAACACAGTCTTGTAAAGATGCTCATTAAAACATGTTATGTGTTGAAAAGTCCTAAAATTCAATTGTCATGTGCAAAATTTTGTACATAAGAGTTGTCAAACTTCTGCTTGTCAAAATATTCTGTAAAAGTCTGTATTATAACATCTCTGTTAGGGAGGAGGGGGAGAAAAGGGTTAACTACCACTCAAGAATTCAGATTGGAGAAGGAGGCTTTGTAATTGGCTCTGAGGTTGTGGTCCAGATTTTAGATGATGATTTGTTTTTGGTATTAAAATACTTAACCAGCTGGGGTTTATAATGAATCTAGGTGGAGTTTACAACCAGATAACCACCTCCTTAGATCCTTTCTTGGAATTTATAAGAATGAATTTGTTGTATGAATCTAATTATTTAACTAATTTGGTTATTTAATTCCAATCCAATATTGATACCAACTTGTTGATTTATTGATTTGACAGGTGTTCTATACTCTTTGTTTAATACTGTTAACAGTAGATTAGCTTTGGTAATATGATACTTGATTTTATTTTTGTTTAATAGTTTTAATAAAATGTATAAAGCTGATACTGAGTCATATTTCTTTCAATAAATGGTGTGGGTCCAGGACCTGGGTGGGTATCAGCAAGTTATTCTAAAAGCCTGACCAGCTCTCCCTAATTAGCCTTTGGTTCTCACAGTGATCTGCAAGGAGATGTGAAGGAGGTCCTTTTACTGTCTGATAAGAAGCCATTGTTATCATCGCAATGCTGCAATGATATGTTAGTTCTGTAGCAAAGGATGGACTGGGAAATCTTGAAAAGATGTCTGTTTTCCACTCATCCTTGATCGGAAAAAGATCAGAAAGGAAGCATGCTGAGAGGAGTCAGGAATATACTTAACTTTGCTAAATTCCAGAAATGGCTTTGAGAGAATCTCTCGGGATGAGCTGCTTTGCTTTAGTTGTGCTGGATGAAAAGAGTGAGCAAATACCCATTGTCTTTGTGGTACTCTTGTTACCTGCATTTTTTTCAGATAAGAAGCCCTTTCTCTCCCCCACCCCCCAATTCATACTGCCTTTCATAGCTCAAAATGTTTTTCCCACTATATTTTCTTGCCTGAAGTGAATTTATCATGTCATATTGTGGGGAACCCAGTGGAACACTCATGGAACTCAAACCTAGAAATGTTTCAGAGTAACAGCCGTGTTAGTCTGTATTCGCAAAAAGAAAAGGAGTACTTGTGGCACCTTAGAGACTAACCAATTTATTTGAGCATAAGCTTTCGTGAGCTACAGCTCACTTCATCGGATGCATACTGTGGAAAGTATAGAAGATCTTTTTATACACACAAAGCATGAAAAAATGGGTGTTTACGACTACAAAAGGTTTTCTCTCCCCTCACCCCACTCTCCTGCTGGTAATAGCTTATCTAAAGTGATCACTCTCCTTACAATGTGTATGATAATCAAGGTGCCATTTTCAGCACAAATCCAGGGTTTAACAAGGAGGGGGGGGGCGGTAGGAAAAAACAAGGGGAAATAGGTTACCTTGCATAATGACTTAGCCACTCCCAGTCTCTATTCAAGCCTAAGTTAATTGTATCCAATTTGCAAATGAATTCCAATTCAACAGTCTCTCGCTGGAGTCTGGTTTTGAAGTTTTTTTTGTTGTAATATCGCAACTTTCATGTCTGTAATCGCGTGACCAGAGAGATTGAAGTGTTCTCCGACTGGTTTATGAATGTTATAATTCTTGACATCTGATTTGTGTCCATTTATTCTTTTACGTAGAGACTGTCCAGTTTGACCAATGTACATGGCAGAGGGGCATTGCTGGCACATGATGGCATATATCACATTGGCGGATGTGCAGGTGAACGAGCCTCTGATAGTGTGGCTGATGTTATTAGGCCCTGTGATGGTGTCCCCTGAATAGACGCTACCAGCACTCCCAGCTACCTTTGAGACACCAATGACTTCCTGAGGAAACTACAATCCATCGGTGATCTTCCTGCTAACACCATCCTGGCCACTATGGATGTAGAAGCCCTCTACACCAACATTCCACACAAAGATGGACTACAAGCCATCAAGAACACTATCCCCGATAATGTCACGGCTAACCTGGTGGCTGAACTTTGTGACTTTGTCCTTACCCATAACTATTTTACATTTGGGGACAATGTATACCTTCAAATCAGCAGCACTGCTATGGGTACCCGCATGGCCCCACAGTATGCCAACATTTTTATGGCTGACTTAGAACAAAGCTTCCTCAGCTCTCGTCCCCTAACACCCCTACTCTACTTGCGCTATATTGATGACATCTTCATCATCTGGATCCATGGAAAAGAAGCCCTTGAGGAATTCCACCAGGATTTCAACAATTTCCATCCCACCATCAACCTCAGCCTGGTCCAGTCCACACAAGAGATCCACTTCCTGGACACTACTGTGCTAATAAACGATGGTCACATAAACACCACCCTATACCGGAAACCTATTGACCGCTATTCCTACCTACATGCCTCCAGCTTTCACCCTGACCACACCACACAATCCATTGTCTACAGCCAAGCTCTGCAATACAACCGCATTTGCTCCAACCCCTCAGACAGAGACAAACACCTACAAGATCTCTATCAAGCATTCTTACAACTACAATACCCACCTGCGGAAGTGAAGAAACAGATTGATAGAGCCAGAAGAGTTCCCAGAAGTCACCTACTACAGGACAGGCCTAACAAAGAAAATAACAGAACGCCACTAACCGTCACCTTCAGCCCCCAACTAAAACCCCTCCAACGCATTATTAAGGATCTACAACCTATCCTGAAGGATGACCCAACACTCTCACAAATCTTGGGAGACAGGCCAGTCCTTGCCTACAGACAGCCCCCCAACCTGAAGCAAATACTCACCAGCAACCATATACCACACAACAGAACCACTAATCCAGGAACCTATCCTTGCAACAAAGCCCGTTGCCAACTGTGCCCACATATCTATTCAGGGGACACCATCACAGGGCCTAATAACATCAGCCACACTATCAGAGGCTCGTTCACCTGCACATCCACCAATGTGATATGTGCCAGCAATGCCCCTCTGCCATGTACATTGGTCAAACTGGACAGTCTCTACGTAAAAAGAATAAATGGACACAAATCAGATGTCAAGAATTATAACATTCATAAACCAGTCGGAGAACACTTCAATCTCTCTGGTCACGCGATTACAGACATGAAAGTTGCGATATTACAACAAAAAAACTTCAAAACCAGACTTCAGCGAGAGACTGTTGAATTGGAATTCGTTTGCAAATTGGATACAGTTAACTTAGGCCTGAATAGAGACTGGGAGTGGCTAAGTCATTATGCAAGGTAACCTATTTCCCCTTGTTTTTTCCTACCGCCCCCCCTCCTCCTTGTTAAACCCTGGATTTGTGCTGAAAATGGCACCTTGATTATCATACACATTGTAAGGAGAGTGATCACTTTAGATAAGCTATTACCAGCAGGAGAGTGGGTTTGTGTGTGTGTGGGGGAGAAAACCTGGATTTGTGCTGGAAATGGCCCAACTTGATTATCATACACATTGTAAGGAGAGTGATCACTTTAGATAAGCTATTACCAGCAGGAGAGTGGGGTGCGGAGAGAGAAAACCTTTTGTAGTGGTAAACACCCATTTTTTCATGCTTTGTGTGTATAAAAAGATCTTCTATACTTTCCACAGTATGCATCCGATGAAGTGAGCTGTAGCTAACGAAAGCTTATGCTCAAATAAATTGGTTAGTCTCTAAGGTGCCACAAATACTCCTTTTCTTTTTGCAAACCTTGAAATGAGTCTCTGTTATTTTAAGCTCAAAAGCAAAAGTCTATTGGTAGGAAAGTTTTACCAACTAAATAAATGTGAGTTATGGAATTAGGTGAATAAGGATAAGTGTCTGTGATCTTCTTTTGATGAACCAAGTGTATAGTGTATGATTAATTTCTACACCATTCCCCAAACCAGACTACCCTAGAATGATAACATAACAATTAGTTGTCAAGAGAAAACATAGATCTGAGGTAACTTTTGAGGGTAAGAAATGAGGAAACAAAAGAAATCCCGTTTGAATTAATCTGGGTGAAATTCTGTTCAACCAAACAAAATTGATTCAATTTTCTGTGCAATACTGACGCGTATTAATAATAATATTTTTCATCTCCAAGGATATGAATGATTTATAGATAATCATATGCTTTGGGCTATTTATACCACTTTGCAGAGGTAGTGAAATTTGCACTGACTCCTGATTAGCATTGGCATGTGTGAGAAGTGGATGTGTGAACAACATGCAGCCACTGTGGTGGAAACAGCAAACTTTAAAGACTAAAAGAAAAGGAGTACTAGTGGCACCTTAGAGACTAACCAATTTATTTGAGCATAAGCTTTTGTGAGCTATAGCTCACTTCATCGGATGCATACAGTGGAAAATACAGTGAGGAGATTTATATACACACAGAACATGAAAAAAATGGGTGTTGTTATACACATTGTAAGGAGAATGATCACTTAAGATGAGCTATTACCAGCAGCAGAGTGGGGGCGGTGGAGGGAAGAAAACCTTTTGTAGTGATAATCAAGGTGGGCCATTGCCAGCAGATAACAGGAATGTCTGAGGAGCCGGGGGGGGGGGAATAAACATGGGGAAATAGTTTTACTTTGTGTAATGACACATCCACTCCCAGTCTCTATTCAAGCCTAAGTTAATTGTATCCAGTTTGCAAATTAATTCCAATTCAGCAGTCTCTCATTGAAGTCTGTTTTTGAAGTTTTTTTGTTGTAATATTGCGACCTTTAGGTCTGTAATCGAGTGACCAGAGAGACTGAAGTGTTCTCCGACTGGTTTTTGAATGTTATAATTCTTGACATCTGATTTGTGTCCATTTATTCTTTTTACGTAGAGACTGTCCAGTTTGACCAATGTACATGGCAGAGGGGCATTGCTGGCACATGATGGCATATATCACATTGGTAGATGTGCAGGTGAACGAGCCTCTAATAGTGTGGCTGATGTGATTAGGCCCCATGATGGTGTCCCCTGAATAGATATGTGGACTAAGTGTACTCTGCAAAAGTGTTTTAGAAAAGACTCTTAGTACAACAGGCTGGCTGCTTATATTACAACTGACAAATTATTCTTCCCACACTGACAATGAGGAGCAGGTTTGTGCATTTACTAAGTATTTTTCCCATTAAAATTGGTTATATCGCACTAATAAGTCAATATTTTGTATAACAGAATCTTAATGAAATCACTCTTTCCATAACATTTGGTAAATATTTTAATAGCAGATATAGATTTTTCTCTCCTGGAGATTTTTGAAGGACTGTTTTAACTTTTTCCCTCAGTCCTAAGGAAACTTCCAGTGCAGGAAAGGTGGCATATCTTGTAGAAACAGTTTTCTGAGGAAGGTAGGGTGTGCTGTTTAATGGGTTAATTTTGCAGTAGGAAAAGTTTTCACAGACTTTGACACAGCTCACTCTCAGTGCCCTTCCATGGAAACATATCAGAGTCCTTTCACTTCTGCCAAGATTTGCAAAAAATTGCAAACTATAAAGCTTACAAATGTAATCTTCACTGTGACACTTTGTCTAGAGGAATGCATCTACGAGAATCAGGTAGCCTGATGCCACTGTATCAGCTCACACTCCAGTTGCATTTTTTCATTAGCTTGAATTTTCACACTATCTTTTATTCCAACTAGCATGTGACTGACTGGATCTCTATATGGGATCTCTGCTATCTTTTAGCCAATTCTCTGGTTAAGAAGGTCATGAAAACAACATATTTATTCATTATATCTAGGAGATGTGGATAATAAGTGTGGCTCATAAGTACTTTCTAAGTGGAATAATCAGCATAGGCATTTGAAAGTAGGATAGTGGGCAGTAACTGTGTGGCTATCTTCCAATAAACTTATGTAAGGAGGCCTTTGTTATACATTTGTATCTACAAATGTGTGTTTCTTTTTTCACACTAACACTGATCACAAATAGGTGGCTAGTGTACAAAAAGTTGACAAAGTCAGGTAGGAAAAAGAGTGGCAGAGCTAAAGAGGGCCTTGAAGGCAAGACTGAAAACTGTATTATGAAGTATTTTCTGTATATTCTGTTGATAGTTAAATTAATGTATTTTTTCTGTTTTTCTTTTAAACTGCTCAGTGCTTATAGTGAAATCAGCATCCTCCCTGGTGTATAATCTGTGCCTCTTTAAGAATTGCCATTATTCCAATAACCGTGAATGGTCTGGTGATTTGAGAAATAAAAATTTGCTATGAACTTAGCCTGCTTATATTATTGCTGTTCACGTATGACAACCTGCTGGTTTTGGGAAGTGCCTACCATCAAGTAGCACGTTTAATAAATCAAATCAACTTTTGTCTGAAAGTGATAAAATCAAGACTGGAGGAGCATGAAGTGTGTGGGGGAGGATAGTGTGGGGGGGAGCAGTTTATTTCTGATGATTTTTTCCGCTCAGACTCAGAATAGTGGTAGTGTGAGATATAAGGCAAATTCATAAGTCTGCCTCTGGGCTATATACATTTGTTGTTTAGTGTGAGATAGTGTGGCTACTTAGTTCTTTATAAAGTTCAGTGAAAGCATCTTACACTTAATTGTACAGGAATGACTCATAAATGAGGGGGTTTTATTTATTTTACTTCTTTTTGTGTTTTTTTATGGGAAATATGTTGCTTTTGTACATGCAAGCAAATTATTTTGGTTTAATTGAAAGTCTTGCAAAACAATAATAAGTAGAAAGCAACACATTTTACTCGGTTCATATGCTAATTCTGGGGCAATGTAGTAGATTAGATAGAAATGTTTTCTAGGAGACACGTATGGACATCAGTGCACCTCTACAACAAAGCTCATACAAAACACATTTGCCTTGATTCATCCAAGGGTTAGTGAAAAGATAATTTTCAAATTTAAATGAATATTGTGTCACTTTTCAAATAGTCAACACTCTAAGTAAGGTAGATAGATTACAGAATGTACATCTGCACATCCATATATTTACACCATCCCTTGCACAACAACCTGAAATGTTAGCCATTATATTCCTCATTACCATCATCTTCCTTATCATCACCAGTGGCCATCATTTGGGCCCCTTCCAAAGGCTACATCTCTTTCTCTTCTACCCTCACAAGCTGGGATGCAACTTTTATAATATGTTACGCCGACACCCTTTATCTAATGCATATTCAGTACAGGTTTTCCCCTTTTTCTTACTTGTTTTTCCTTACCCTACTAATGTTGAGGTGTCCTTCTTCTATAGGATACTATATTGATATGTGTAACTACCATTTCAGCTCATGATCATATCTGTCACCCCTTGCTTAAGCGGATTTGTGGTTATTACTTTCATGTGCCTTGTGGTAGCACTTACTGAAACATTCTATCTCCTACCATTGAGCAAGCTCTTCTTAATTCCTAAGATTTAAAGGTAACCGTTGATCTATGTCAAGGGTTATGACACTTATGCTAACTTATGCTTCAGCTAATGTCTTACAGGATACTGCAGGTTTCTTGTGTAACAGATGAATATAATGAAGGCAACACAGTGAATACAATAAAGGCAAGCCTACGGGCTACATCGTAGGCTATTCTGTGGGTACAGGTTGAAGGATGAGTGCCTTCAGCCACTTGAAAAGTGCACCAATAGTCTACTAATGCATATTCTGGAGTGACTTACTGCTATGGGAGTATGGCTTATTGATTTTACATTTAAATGTTTTTTAACTTCTAAAAATCCAGTTTTATGGGGATTTAGGTAATATGTCCTTACATTATGGAAAAAAGGTCCTATAATAGTAATGAGAAAACAATAGGAAAGAGATTACAAATAAATGTATACTACTACTTTGACTCTATTTGTTTGATTTATTATTTCTCTTTACCTTTTTTAGTTTAGGAAATTTATTACATCCACTCCCATTTGTATCTAGGTATAAAAGTAAGAGCCACCATTTGCAGACATGTAGTTGTGGGAGTGCTGCCTCTGTACATCTGGCAGCTAAGGACAGCATTTTGCCTCTTTGAGATAGAGACTGTCCTGTGGCAGCTTGACATCACCTCCAGCACAGGGCTGTGCCTGATTGAGGGCCTGTTGTAGTCCTTAAGAACATAAGAATGGCCATACTAGCTCAGACCAAAGGTCCATCCAGCCCAGTATCCTATCTACCAACAGTGGCCAATGAAAGGTGCCCCAGAGGGAGTGAACCTAACAGGTAATGATCTAGTGATCTCTCTCCTGCCATCTGTCTCCACCCTCTGACAAACAGAGGCTAGGGACACAATTCCTTACCCATCCTGGCTAATAGCCATTAATGGACTTAACCTCCATGAATTTGTCCAGTTCTCTTTTAGACCCTGTTATAGTCCTAGCCTTCACAACCTCCTCAGGCAAGGAGTTCCACGGGTTGACTGTGCACTGAGTGAAGAAGAACTTCCTTTTATTTGTTTTAAACCTGCTACCCATTAATTTCATTTGGTGGCCCCTAGTTCTTATATTATGGGAACAAGTAAATAATGTTTCCTTATTCACTTTCTCCACACCACTCATGATGTTATAGACCTCTATCATATCCCCCTTTATTCTCCTCTTTTCCAAGCTGAAAAGTCCTAGCCTCTTTAATCTTTCCTCATATGGGACCCATTCCAAACCCCTAATCATTTTAGTTGCCCTTTTCTGAACCTTTTCTAATGCCAGTATATCTTTTTTGAGATGAGGGGACCACATCTGTACGCAATATTCAAGATGTGGGCATACCATGGATTTATATAAGGGCAATAAGATATTCTCCATCTTATTTTCTATCCCTTTTTTAATGATTTCTAACATCCCATTTGCTTTTTTGACTGCCACTGCACACTGCATGGGCATCTTCAGAGAACTATCCACGATTACTCCAAGATCTTTCTCCTGATTAGTTGTAGCTAAATTATCCCCCATCATACTGTATGTATAATTGTTTTTTTCCCCCAATGTGCATTACTTTACATTTATCCACATTAAATTTCATTTGCCATTTTGTTGCCCAATCACTTAGTTTTGTGAGATCTTTTTGAAGTTCTTCACAGTCTGCTTTGATCTTAACTATCTTGAGCAATTTAGTATCATTTGCAAACTTTGCCTTCTTGCTGTTTACCCCTTTCTCCAGATCATTTATGAATAAGTTGAGTAGGATTGGTCCTAGGACTGACCCTTGGGGAACACCACTAGTTACCCCTCTCCATTCTGAAACTTTGCCATTTATTCCTACCCTGGAGTTCAACTGAAGTTATTAGTAACCATAGAAGAAGTTATTAACACAAAGGTAGATACAAATGGATGTGAATTGATTACTCATGCAGTTAAGTGACAGCTTATCATAAATCCACCAATTATTATTGCAAGAACGACAGTGTTTACCATTAGTCATCTTTTAACAAGTCAACATTTAGTGATAGTTAGCAGACTATGGAATCTGTATAGTGAAGCCTAGTGGTACACTATCTCAGATATCACAAGATGATAACTTGACGAATGTTGACTTTTTTTTTTTTAAACGAAGACCACTATATTCACAAGTAGATATGTGAGTGTGAGGGATCTATCTGGCCCTCTCTGTGTCTCCTTGCCCCCTCCTCCCCCCAACAACAGGCATCAGTACTCTGACACCCCCCTTGCCGAGGAAAAGCCCATTCAGTTTTGGGTACCAACAAGACTTCGTCCTCTAGGGGCCTAGAAAGGCCAGGAAAAGATACTAACCAATCAGGAGCCAGCAGAGAAGTTAAGAAGGTTTGTCTGCTCCATCCCAAGGAGGGGGGTGCTGGGTGGAGCTCTGCATTCTAGGTGTAGGTTAGACCTTAGTCCATCCCATGCTTTGCTGCACATTGGGCTACCCACATTTGCCATCCTTGCCTGTCAACTGCCCTTTTCTCCAAATCTTCCCGTTTCATGTTGAGGTACTTGATGTCGTTCAGAACCGTTCATTTCCATGTTATTCACAATCTTCCTCTCTTTCTTCTTGCATTTTCTGCCTTCCATTCAAGGGCAGTATTTGGTAAGCATTTTTTTCCATTCTCAGCACATGTCCCAGCCACTGATGTCTTCTTTTGTAGATTATTTGTGAAAGTGTACCTTGTCCAGTAATTTTTCTGACTTCTTCATTTTTCTTCCTATCTCTAGGACGGGGGAGGAGGGATAGGTTAGTGGGTTGAGCATTGGCCTGCTAAACCCAGGGTTGTGAGTTCAATCCTTGAGGGGGCCATTTAGGGATCTGGGGCAAAAAAAATTGGGGATTGTGCCTGCTTTGAGCAGGGGGTTGGACTAGATGATCTCCTGAGATCCCTTCCAACTCTGATAGTCTATGAGTCTATATGTTATTCCCAATATTTGTCTCAGACATTTGTGATGAAATGCATCCAGCTTTTGCATATACTTCTTGGTAAATTGCCATATGTCTCTGCTATATGTTGTGATGGCAATAACAATTGCTTTGTACGCATTCAGTTTTGTCTTGAGGGAGATGTTTTTGAGTTGCCAGATGTTTTTGAGTCTTCCAAATGCAGCATTTCCCTTCCCGATTCATCATCTTATTTCCTTGGAACTAGTACTACCTTGGCTGATGGTACTTCCAAGATATGTAAAATTGTCCACTTTCTCCAGTTCTGTTCTTCAGTTTTGATTTCTGTCCCTATAGTCTCCATTAACATGACACTACATATTTTTGCATTGTATCTCAAACCTATCTTTGTTTGTTACCAATGTTTAAATGTCATTACCAAGTGGTTACTTTTTGAGTTCATAAGTTTAAAGCTAGATTATGAGTTTACCTCAGTGCACCGGTTGCCTTGCTCTGAGTGGCATTTTTAAAAATCTGAAATGTAAAGTAAATCCCTCATAAATGTGGTCCATAGCCAGTTAGATATTAGAAAGATGGTAAATATTCTTTCCTTATGTTAGGAGTTTCTCCTATTATCTGTTTCCTTTAACTCAATGCTGTCTCTTAAATTGAATGTGTGCTTTAAAAAAGCTTAGCAAACTTAATATTTTGCACTTATTTCACTATTCAACTGGGGACAACAAAGTACAGATCTTCTTAATTTATTAATTTAAAGTGGCATGTTACTATGTGGTATAAGTGAAGTGAATTAATACTATTTTATTAGTGGCCCCTGGCAGGCCGCCTTATTTTCAAAAGTGATTCCTTTGTTAGAAGAATGCTAGTTGACAGTAGTGATAGTTGTTCAGGGAGGAGTGACAGCCTTGAAATCTCATTTAAATCAATAGTGAAAAGTGAGGGACAGATCCTCACTGGTGTAAATTGCAAAACCTCCATTGATTTCAATTAAGCTATCGCAATTTAGGATCTGCCCCAAATACGTATTTTGTGAAAGAACCTGAATTGTCCCTGGTAGATTACTTTTGATGTCACTGGTAGCTCTCCTGCACTTATTGCCCCCAGTGCCTGCCCCAACACAGTACAGAAGTTATTTGAAAGGCAACACTGCCTCATGGTACTCTAATATAAATTGTTGTAGCTCTGTTGGCTTCAATGTGCCCTTGTGCAAAAATGCAATGGTGCCCTCAACAACATTAAGGCAGAATAACTTTCCAAATGAATGGATGGTGTGATGTGCTGATTTCTAGATATGAGGATGAATAAGGTCATTATGAAGGTTTTGTGTGAGACTGTGAGTTAGATGAATTTGGGGCATGTGTTGTTGTTTGTTACATGGAGCTGGAAGCAACTGCCTAGTGGAATTTTAGACTATGTTATCAACAGTGTTGTAGGTGACGTGAAGGCGGCAAGAAACAGTGGAGTCTTTTCTCTCAACTTCTTGTTTTCCTACTTTCACAGTTTTTTGATGTGTAGGTTGATCCTGATGCAACGTTAAACAAAAACTCTGCATGGTGGTAGTTATGTTCATTTAGTAAAGAAGTGTTGCATCAGGTATCTATTATTACATTATGGTGCTTATGGTCCAAGACATCATTGTTCCTTAATTCAACATTGTTGTTTACTTTCTTCAGAGTTTTTATGTGATGTTAATAACTTCTGAATTATGTTCAGAAAACAACTTGTTACATATCCCACCCCAGGAGTGACGACAAAGCATTAGCCTAAGGTAGCAAAGGATTAGCCTAAGGTCAAGGGCAGCGCTCATGTTGTTTTTCTTCTTTCAGTTAATGGATTTGGAAGTGCTGTTTCTGCAATTTTGTGTTGTGATTCTCTGATGGGTGCAGCTCCTGAGTGCTTGGTTTGTCCTGTTCACTTAATAGTATGATCCTATGCTGTGTATTACAGGTTTCTAAGATCATAATATATACCATGGTCACATGCCTACATACTCAAACACAAGAAGCAGCTGGCGTCTGTACCCATCCCAAACGGAATCCCGAGTTCTTATGTCTCTGGGCCCCTCTCTTCTGTATCAGCCTGCTCCCTAGACCAAAGCTCTGCTGGGTCCTGGCCCTCCTGTCAGTGAGGAGTCAGATCTGCAAATCAATGAGAATTTATCCTTAATTTGTCACTTCTTGCAAGGGTCTTGACTGATTCTAAGTTCCTCGGGTCTTCTGGGAAATTTTCCTACCTGCCAGACTGACCCTGTGGCTGCACTTCAGTGGAGTGTGACATGATTTTTCTTTATAATTTTTGTCATTCCTAATACGATTTTTCAGGAGGAAAATGTTGTATATCAGTAATGATCTTTTTAGATTGTATGCTGTTCAGGACGGGGGCCATGACTTCCTCTAGATTTCAGTAGTCCCCAACGTATTTTGTCTGCCACTGCAATGAAAATAATAACAATGGAAGATACTGTGACAGCCTTAGGAGTGTTTTTAAAATAGTACTAGCCCCTTTAAAGCTAGGAAATGAAGAGGTGACGCTGAAAAGTTATCTGCCATGTTGGTTACCCTTCTGTCTTGCTGAGTTCATAAGGTATATATGAAACTGTAATTCTGAAGCCCCCTAATAAATGATGATATGCTAATGCACAACAGATCAGATTACTGTAGGCACAGTAGAGCCATTACAATATCTGTTTAAATATATATTTAGGGGCTTTTTACCTGCCCACTTTTTCCCAGCTAAAACTTACAGGCTTCTTTGGAGTAGCCATCATGGTCCATTGTATACATTCATATTGTCGTGGCTTTCTGCAAAGGTGTGTTTTGACTCAGTAGAGTGTAATAGCTAAATTGGAATCGTTGCAGTCCCTCATGGCAATGAGTATTTAGGGACTGTTAAATCCAGGGGTAATTCAGCTTTGCACGCATGCATGCAAAGTCCATGTGGTGGAAATCCTTTGAGGAAAAAACTAATGAAAATGGTGCTGCATGGGTAGTGCAGTTCACAAAGTAAACTGCCTTCCTCAGTGAAACAACTTGTGCTCTTACATAGATATGGGGCAGAAATAAAATCCATCATCTCTCTCTCTTCTGCTCCCCCCTCAAAAAAGTACCCCAAGTGACTCTGTATGCATTAAAGTACTAGTGAAGGCCATTGACAGACCTTTTAACATTCATCATTTTAATATTTGCCAGAGAAAGCAGACAATAGTTTTTTTTTTTATAAAATCAGTAATATTCAGAATAGTTGCTCCTGTTCAGATCACAATTTATACCACATAAGTAACATGCCACTTTAAATTAATAAATGAGTGACAATGAGTATGGTGCTCTTTTTCCTGAAAGTGAAATGACTCTCCGCCCTGGACAGATCCAGGTAACATTATGGTCCAGGAAGGAACTGTACAAGCTTCCCCACACCACTCTGCCTATGCACCCCACAGCCGTGACTGACAGTACTTGTATTGCTGAACTCCTGGATCTTTCTTCACCAGAGGCTACTTTATCAGGCCAGAATGAGATAAACAGTATGTTAATTTTGCATCAGTGTAGAAGAGGACTGAAGTATCGTGCATATGTCTTATTATGACCCTAAGATAGGATTTGAAGTCAGCCTCATGAGGTGAAAGGTTGGAACAAATGCAAACCCCGCTGAAACCAAAGGAAGACTCCAAGAGGGGTCGAATCAGGCCTTTAATCCTTTGCTCCGCTTTGCCCCCAATTTTGTAATCCTTTGCAAGCATTTGTGCATCAAAACCACCATGTATTTTGGTACGTAGAGCTGGTCAATTTTTTTTTTTTAATTTTCATTAAAAATATTGTCAACAATTTGAGCTTTTAAAATATTTTCACCTGAGTTGGTTGAAAAAAAATTTCATCAAAAATTCAGAAATACCCAAAATATTGACTAGTTGTAATGGCAATATTGGAAGTCCCCAGCGAACATAGAATTAGTACTGGAAAAACAAGAATTGTTCAGGGGTATTTAAGAAATATGTTAAAAAGTTGTATGGTGTGTATTATACCGGCCTTTTGCCAGTCTGGCATATTGATATATATGAAATTCATGCTTTTTATTTTAGTGAATATTGCTAATGCTTTGCATTCCTGTCTTGGCAGAGAATAATGACGCTTTCTCATTACAAATTCTCCAGCTAAATTTTAAATGAAATAAGGAACATATCTTTTCTTAACATGCTCTGGCCATATCATTCACAATCTCTTTTTGGGCTTTGCAATGATGAACAGATAATCAGATAATTTTACTGTATTGGTTAAAAAAGGTGCTATAGCTACTAAAAGAGCTCAGATCTGCAGCATTGGTTTAACACATTATTGCTATGCATCCGATGAAGTGAGCTGTAGCTCACGAAAGCTTATGCTCAAATAAATTGCTTAGTCTCTAACGTGCCAAAAGTCCTCCTTTTCTTTTTGCGGATACAGACTAATATGGCTGCTACTCTGAAATCTGTCATCATTGCTAGGGCAAGCCTCAGTTTAATGATCCAGATGACAGTAAAACAGAATTCCAGAGGTGGAGAAACTTTGTGATATGTGAAATGTAACCTTATTTCTCAGCACCTTGGGGGCAAATGAGGCATAGAAGATATTTTCAAATGTATACTCTCTGAAACATAGTGATGTTAAATCTTTTTCCTAACTACTAATGGACTGTAGAATCCTCAGTCTGAAAGTTGAAGCATGTAAGTTTCATGGATCTGCTGAAGGTGACATTACTTGAGTCTAAGAAGTTCTGTGCAATGACATTAGATTGACAGCTCCATTGCAAGCATTTTTAGCATCTTGTACTAGCTAAAGGTAATTTGTGCTGGTAATTAGGAAGATTGGTTTCCTTTTTATGAGAGGGGATTTGGAGAAAAAGTAGGGCCCTTTTTCAGAAGAGGACTTGTTTGCCAATTTACTGTGGATTCTAACTGAAACTGTAGGAAGGAAGTATGTACCTAATAGTTGCAGCAGGGTACTAGAAGTCCTGGGTTCTAGAAACGTCTCTGCCAATTATTTTGTTGGGTATACTCGTCTGTAACCTGGTACACATCTCACTTACTAATAGGTGTGATGAGAGGCTCAGCCAACTGATGTATGAACTAAAAAGGGGTTATACAAATACAGTGCACAACTGACAGATGGAAGTGTTTTTGTAGTGTATAGATTTCAGGGATGGCTTTTATTTTTGCACCACAGCAACCCCTTGGTAGAGATTTCAGGGGGGAAAAAAAAGGGTAGAATGAGCCACTGAAGTGTCTAAAGGTATATCACTGTCATACAGCATTCCTATGGTAAATTCACAAACTATCCTGGGAAAGAGCTTGTGAGCAGGGAGGAGGTCAAGAAGGAAAAAAAAAACAGAAGAGTTGTAAATTAAGAAGGTAGTAGAAAAAGAACAATGGAAAGGGATGTGGAATCTCCCGTCATAGAGAGCAGTGTCAGAAATGTCTTTTTAAGCTGTGTCTTTTTTATTCTTATAGATTAACTGGGAATTTCTAAAGCTCATAGCTGAGGGGTGTTTTTTTTTGTAATGTAAATAAGGAGCATGTATCAGTCAGTACTTTTTGAAACCCCAAATCCTCCCAACCATGGCATTAAAAATGAGCAAAGGAAGGGACAGCTGTCATATTTCAGCCTTTGTTCTTTCCACACTCTAGTTGTTTGTGTGATAGGGGTACAAAACATAGGCACACATCTGTAGAGACATATTAACCAATAGGTCTTGAGGCCCAGGCACAAAATGCAGTGATTTTGGATGTGCACATCTGTTGATTCAGGCAGGTGAAAGAGCAAGAGAGCAACAGCTGTGAGTGCAGTCTGGGAGGGCATTGGTATCCAGAGGTATGTGTTGTTCAGAAAGATTACTGGACGCACTGGCGAGTGTGTGTTACAGGTCCCCCTCTGTGCCCCATTTGCAGAATATATGATTGTGTTACAATCTCAAAGCCTTGGCTAAAATCTCTACAAAGCCTTGGCTTCAGCTGAAGCAGCTCATGAGTTTTAGCTCTGGAGGTCCCTAGTTCAGTGTTTAGTGCGTCAGCCAAGATGGCTGCCATCACACATGCTCAAATGCTTGGAAACCCCTCTGTTGCATTAAGAGAGCCTAGCAGTGAGAACCCACCTATTAAGATGAAAAATTAAAAAAAATAAACCTTTTTTCTCCCTGTCCTTTGTCTCCAGGATCCCGTCTTCGCCAGGAGGACTTCCCACCGCGGATTGTTGAGCATCCTTCAGACGTGATAGTCTCTAAGGGAGAACCAACAACTCTGAACTGTAAGGCTGAGGGAAGGCCAACTCCCACTATTGAATGGTATAAGGATGGAGAGCGAGTGGAGACTGACAAAGATGACCCCCGCTCCCACCGTATGCTGCTGCCCAGCGGATCTTTATTTTTCTTACGCATTGTACATGGACGCAGGAGCAAACCTGATGAAGGAAGTTATGTTTGTGTTGCGAGGAACTATCTTGGTGAAGCTGTGAGTCGCAATGCATCTCTGGAAGTAGCATGTAAGTAGTCCAAAATATGATCACCACCTTCTAAAATTCATGTAAAACTTTGCGGTTGCTTTGATGTTAACATATATCCCTCTCATGCAGTACCAAGTTAGCAGATGATAAATGTGGATAAGCATGTCATTTTACCTTTCACTATTACTCTTAGCCAAGCTGTTTCCACACACATCTATTCAGTCGCAATGACCATGCAAAATATATGATTTATATCGAGGTACTATTCTTGCCTGTGTATAATCATAATTGACAGTAGCATGGAGGAAGCCTATTCTCCCTTTAATGAGTAGTCTAATTTTGAAATTATGGGTAAAGTTGGTTATACTGAACCATAACGTGAAAAATATCATGTGATATAAGGGTGCACTGTCTCTTTCTCCTTATTAGGTTATCTGTTACTTCTGCAGAAGTAGTCAGTTTCCAGTCTGGTAACTCATGTACTGTACTGTTGAAAGTCTCAATCCCTTCAGAGTTCCCTTCTGCCAAAAACTCAGTGCAGGTCTCATTCATTATGTGACTGGCATGTGATAATTGTTAACCATTTCTCAATACATCTAGAACAGTCTTATTCCTATTGATCGGCTTTATGTAACAGTGAAGTCATCACAGATCTTTTAGAGAATTTGAAATTACTGAGAGTTCATGCATGAATGCTCTGCTTCCAAGTAAACAAGCTGAAACAAGGTCATTTTATTTGCATGTTAAAGAAGCTTGTCTTTCACAAAATGTAAAGTTGCTATGTGTTAACTGCCCCTAATTAATTATCTGGGTTAAAAGGAAACAGGGAAAGAAAAGTAAATTTCAGCATGCAAAATTAAATCAGCTAATGCTGGCTAAGCATTTTTAAAAAATGGTTAAAAAGCAAAAAAACACTTTTCTTAGACTTCTTTTTCACTACAGGGAGGCTGCAAGGCCCTGATTCAGCAACCTTCCCCTACTCAGCAAAGTCGTTAAACATGTGTTTAACTTAAGCCCCATTGACTTCTGTGGTAAGCACATACTTAAGCACTTAGGGTGAAGAGGGATGGACTTAAGCATGTACTTAAATGCCTTGCTGACCTGCGACCCAAGTGTTTTGCCTACTTCTTTTTTTCTAGGTGGCTAACATTTTTAATCTTCCAATTTCCAACTCCCTCCATTGTCATACAGCCACCCCTGAATGAGGGTAAGAGGTACCTTCTCCATGGCTGATGTCAGTTATAGTCTTTGAATAAGGGAAGGCATTCATATCTGAAACCACCAGAAGTAATTGAAGGGTATTGGAAGAACTGCTGGTTCAGTTTCCTTAAAAGAATTTCTCCTGCTTCAACTGACTTTTGCGTATACAATGCTATACGTTAGTTAATCTTGATAGTTTTTCATTATCTTAATACATTACAGAAAGGACATTCCCTTGAACTAATGATCAGATGATATGGGAGCTCAACAGTAGTGCAGGGTAGGCCAATGCATTACCTTTCGTTTCATAGAACCTTCTTTCAAAGCTTTTTCAAATCATACATGAAAGGTAGTTTATAGTTTTCATTCAGGTCCTCAGTGAAGACTTGTCCCCATCACAAAAGCATCACACAGTTTTGCGCAGTTTAGGATTATAGGCATTTTTGGGCTGCAGAGAAGGATAGCATGAGAAAGGTTGCAAAGCTCTTTGAAGAAACCTAAATTGTGTGTGTGTGTCCAGCCAACACTATTAGATTATTACTCTTCTGAGCACTTTATTCACAGGCATGATTGTTAAGATCTCTGAGAGAGGTTATGTTGTCTTTCTTACAGGTATAAACATGATTGAAATTTTTGGCTTCTTAACTTGCAGATTTGCCTGGTACATGATGTTAAGATTAAAACATCTACTGTCTGGATATAGAGTAGAAAAACTGGTGCAGTTGCACCTTGAGTCATCAAAATGATTGGTTGCTTCAAAATAAAAGTATGCTTTTATTGCATCAAATCTTACTGATCTCTACTATAATGACTGCTGAGAGTCTCTAGTTACAAACTGTTTGGTCTCCTGAGTTACGATTTTAACCACTGCAGCTGGTGGCAGGTCATGCATGAACTAAAAGTCAGATAACAGAAGACTGTAAAAATAATAAGACCAGGTTTCATTGTAGATGGTGTTTTAGGGAAGGATCACAGAACATGAAATCTGAGAGCTGAAACCATAGCCAAACTTTCTGTAAAGGCATCGTGCAACTGACACCAGATTATCTTACTGTTTTTGTGCCTTTGAAGTTTAACTGACTGAATTCTCCAATTAAACTCTTTGGGGATTAAAGGGAACATTCCTGGGCCATTTAAATTAAATGATGCTTTGTCTTTGCTTGAACTGAAACATGATGGTATGAGGGACTTCATAAAGGATGGTAGAAAAGTTTTTAAACATGTTTGTTCATGATTTAAGGGCAAGATTCTGCCACACTTACTCACTTTGTGAATAGGATCTATTGATTTCACTGGACTATAGACTCAGTAAAATACATCCTTATTAACATTGTGACCTAGACGTCTTTTATAGTTTAGGTAGCATTGCTTCAAAACAACATCGTTATGTTGGACACCTGTGTAAAAAGATTGTCACTTGATGCACCTGACTGGGATGCAGCTCTTACTGGAGACTGCAAAACTACTCAACTCTTCCCAGTTTACTGTGACAGTTCATGTATTTTCTCATTCAAATGTCTATTTTTTTTATTCTCATGGATATAGAATAAATTTCCAAATGATTTGTAGGCAACAGCCCCTTTAAGGCTTTACATCAAGCTTTGTGCATCATAACTGTTTATAGGTTGTTGGAGACTTTCTAAAAGTCGATCTCCATTAGAGAAATGGCCTGTTGCTGATAACTGTTGTCATCAGTGGGTGCCCCCGCACCACTCCAGTTGCTGAATTAAAAACCGTTTATCTGCTCGTGTAGCTGGGACACTACAGCACTGTTAAAAGAAAGCATGATAGGCCACATTCTGCCAGGTCTCACTCATGCTGTCTGTAACGGCGTTGAAAACTGTCGTCTCTACACTAACAGTTAAACCTTTTTCAACACCAGATAAAGAGGAGCTAGTGGGGTCCTTCTGAGACAACCATTGAAATGGATCATTTTTCAAGGGTAGGTGGATCCTAATTGTAGCAAAAGGGAAACTGCTGCTTTTTACAGATCTAAAAATACTTGAATCTCTCTTCTATTTTGGTAATTAATCAATAGTGAATTATTTAAATATCTGTATTAAATTGTGTCTCTTTAAAAATGTGAAGCTGAACAATCCCTTTCAGAAGGGGCACTTTGTAAATAAATGTTTGTTTTTATTAGTCTCTCAAATTACTGTTAGGTAAATTGCTCATGCTAACTGGTTCATTCGTGTCTCCTTTTCCTACTGTTTTGTATGGGCACCTACCACAAAAACACCATGATCCTTGAACTTATTCATATTCCTGTGTTTAGTGGAAATCATTAGAACTACAAGGGGCCATGATTCAAGGAAGCATCCCTCTTTAGGAAAGAACTTAAAAACACATTTAAAGTTAAGCATGTGCTTAAATCCATTGCTGTATTGGGGCCTTTGGTTTCTGTCTTAGTTTTCCTAAAGAAAACTAAAAAAAAAAAAAAAAAAAAAAAAGTCTTACTCCTAAAGATTTTCAAAAATATTTTTATTTGAAAGCATCATTCATCATTGATGTGATGCATTTCAATCATGCTGACTGATGCTTGGGTTAGTATTTTAGTAAGAATTTCCTACTAACCAGAAAACTAATTCCAACATCATTGATCTGACATCTGTGTGGGAATTGTGTGTGTGTGTTTTTTTTAATAGTTAAACCATTAACAGTAGGCACTGTGCTCTTAAACCAACAGAAAATAGTTGTTTTATTCAAAAGAGAAAAATGTGTTTATCTTGAGGTTGTATGTTTTAAATACCACAAATAGAATTTGTATGCAATATAGAGTTGGTATTGGAAGCATCATAAATGTAATGCCCAAAATGTGCTTGGGAGCATTTTAAATAATCTGGTATAAATGGTAGGTTTGAAGTAATCTGTCTTTTGTGAAATGCCTTCAGTGCTTTTTAAATGTTTTGAAAATAAAAGCACTTTTTTTCACAAAGCAAAACATTGACATGCCTGAAACTATGGTGTGGAGTTTTCCAATGGGAACATTGGGAGACACATTGGCAGTAACTACTGTAGGTAGGATTTCAGTTTCAAGCACTAGGGCGCCACTTGTAAGGAACAGAAAGAGCGTAAGGGGTCCTCGCACTGACTCAGGCTGTCTCTGATCTAGCCTGAGTTAGTGGTAGTCCCCAGAGATAACAGCTGTAGCCCCAGGTGTTAAATATATGACAGCAGCTTGATCTATCGACCAGTGTAAGAGGGGGCTCTGGCCTAAATGAAAATTCATGAAAAATTGATGAAGTCCCCAGATTATTTTTTTCCTTTTTCAGTGCTGTGCCAATGCAGTGAGGAGAGATTAAATGAGGTGTTGAATGCTTTAGTGGCAAAGAGGTTGTGGTTCAAAGGTTAGGGGTCATGAATAAAAAGATCATCTTCCTCCCCTACCCTTTGCTTTCTTCTAAAACAAAACACAAGGGCTTCTCAGATTATCCAGGCTTTATTTTGCCTTTGATATCAAAATGAAAAAAGGATAATTGTTCAAAAGCAGGGGTATTTTTCACTCCAAGGGAAGAAGTGTGGAGGTTGGGGCTGATACAAAAGAGTGAACAAACTCTGATTCATAATTCAATTGTAGAACCAGAAACAGATTGAATTCCACGACTGCAATATACATTTTGGCCTCCATCTTTCAGGGTTTGTGCTTGAACTGAAATCATTAGGAGAAAGAAAAGGTCTTGCATTATTTATAGGTCACAGATTGCTGCAATAGCAAGCTTTGGAACACTCTCAAAACATAATGGTCCTGTTTGCATTAAATCCAAAACTAAATTGATGCTTTATCTGTACGAGTAAGAGAGGTTACAGCAGTTGACCGAGATTAGCAAGAGGAGTCGCAGGTGTTCTCCAAAGTGAGCCAAATCTTTTACACAAGAAATCTAATATTACAGCATGTCTGTTTTATTTGTAAAATGTGGAGATTAAAAGATGAGAGGCATAAAATATTGACTAAACAATCATCCGTATATCATAAAAACAATCCCTTCAGATATTCTGTGAAGCTCTCGTAGAGGGCAACTATGTGTTGATGAAAATGAAATTAATTACATTTATCAAAGATACTTGAAATCTGAAGCACCTGCAAAATAACATAACATAGCCACATTGGCACAATAAAGTGTGTTGATGACCTTGGTCTGGTCTCTACTGCACAGATATTCCCATTTCAAAACATAATTTCACAGTTGGCACTAAGTGTCAGTGTCAGCAAGGAGACCAAGGGCTCAGTGGTCAAAGAGCTGATTTGCTCTCTGATGTGTGGTGTCTGAATACTCCACTGTCGTGCACCCTTTTTAGTCATTCACACCTTTGCCAAGTGACTGGGTAACACTACCTGTCCGAACTGGTAGTCATCTATGTTCACTTAGCAGGAGTATAAATGACTATAGAAAGTGGAATGCAGTGGCCAATGGTCCTTTAAGAACTCAGCTGGTGCAGAAGAGCAGGACATTGGAGTGAAGCTGGTACTGTCCTTCCCATACTTCCATTTTTCTGGGGATAAATTTGATATTCCTGGGCTGTCAACAGAACACATTTCATGAGTTCAACATTCCTTTTAAAGGGGAAAATTGTGACAGATGTGATAAATAAGGACCATACATTTAAAGAAAGAATAGTTGAAATGCTTCAAGTATGAAATTCAGGCATTTTTTTCCTTAAAGTGGGATGAAGAAATAGATAGATGTAGTATCATCTTATCTGGCTGCTTATGAGCACCGTTCTCTGTCAAAAATGTAGCTTATGTGGAGATATAATTGTATTCTTTCTTTGCCCTCAAAGTCTCCCCAGTGTGGAATTCCTAATCAAAAAGTCTGTTAGTCTTTAATACACATGCACAACTTCCATCAATAGTGATGAGAGGTGTATATGAGTGGGTGCATGAACTCGGCAAACCGGTATAGTATCAATGCGAAAAAGGACAATGGCTTAAGAAAAGAAAAATCTCTCTACAGTATACTTCTGTAGCAGTAAATTGGTTATCTGGTATAATCCACTGGGGGAAGTTACAATATGATAGCGCATGTCAGTAGATTCATAGATACCAAGGTCAGAAGGGACCACTACGATCATCCAGTCCGACCTCCTGCACAACGCAGGCCACAGAATCTCACCCACCCACTCCTGCGAAAAACCTCTCACCTATGTCTGAGCTATTGAAGTCCTCAAATCGTGGTTTAAAGACTTCAAGGAGCAGAGAATCCTCCAGCAAGTGACCCGTGCCCCATGCTACAGAGGAAGGTGAAAAACCTCCAGGGCCTCTTCCAATCTTCCCTGGATGATACGCACACATTTATTTCTACAGTGAAAATATGAAACTATAGAACCATACAACCAGCAGTGAATGATGGGCACCCAGGCTCAGTTGTAGATTCAGGACCTAAAATGTTAGCGACTATCCTGCCACTCCTGGCTGGAATATGTCTAAATGGGACCTGGATCTATGAAAGTTTCAAAAACACATAAACAAAAAAAAAAAAAGTCAGTCATTTTTGGTCTCCTAGATCTTTTCCCCGTTTCCTCTCCACTCTTCCATTCCCCGGGACCTATCATAATGGGCTGATCTTCTCCACAACTATCCACACCTTGGATAGAATATTGGTTTCTTACCCCCCTCCACCCCCCTTGAAAATGTTAAGGGCAAAGCAAATTTCTTTAGGATATCCAGTTTCTCCTCTGAAATTATCTGCTCAGTGCCCACTACTTTCTCTCGCACAAAGAAAAACCTGACATTTAATTTTGGAAGCTATTTTGCAAAGGTGTTGATCTGATTCTGCTTTTTAATAATCTCTTGCACATCACTTCGTTTGATTTTGAGGCTTCCTTCTTTCCCTCGCCTTTGATTTTTATCAAGCCTGCTATTTATATAATTTCTGAACAGTCTACTTGATAAAAGGTTAAAAGCTAAGCAACTGCCAATGAGTCATGTATTATTATCTTTAAAATACCTCCCAGTGTGTGTGGGTTGATCTTCTATTAGTCTGTGTCATATACTCATTCTGTGCTCGACATTTTTCTAATTTTAGTCAGTCCAGGAAATAACACAGCAGATCTCGATAACGCTGTAACATCAAATTATTTAACACATTTGCATTTCCACACCTCTGCTCCCTTTGCTGAGAAAACTATGAGTGCCATTTGAATATTAATTGAAATACTGGCTATTGTTGGCATATGCCTCAGACATGTTGTACTACTTTGTGATGTCAAATCAGATTAAAAAAAAATCATTTGAAGCACACTCCAGACCTTTCATTTGCAAAAACTACATGATCTAAATACTAACAAAGTGCATTACACCGCTAATTAACAGAAATCATAAGGGCAAAGTTGGTGGATGTTATACATTAATGGGCTGGCATTCAGATAATCACTTTATTTGTTCATGGAAACTAGACTCTTATCATTCCTCCTTTTCATTTTTAACACTCATCGTTTCTATCTTCATTCACAAAATTCTGTGTTTTATTTTTCTAGTCTCCAGGCATTAAAACTTGACCACGGCTTTTGATGATAAGCCATTTAAAGATGTTTCCATAGGTGTTTTTGATTGGACAATCTGATAATATCTGATGGCTTTTCCAGTGGGAGGAGGGAGAGGGACCAGTTCCCAGTAGACAGGTATCTGTTTCACATCTTTCAGTGAGCACACATGGACTTCTGTGTGTGCTTCTGGCGTTACTCTTTCCTGTGTGGGGGGAGTAATCTTCACTTAAGCATGTGGCATCAACTCACTCCTCAGCAAAATTCTAACATTCTTTTCTTTTCAGCCCTATATGCAAGTTAGACTGTCATTTTCTTCCATCACAGATACCTGCAATGTTGTACCAAAGGGTGTGAATTCTTGTGGTCCTGCTGGGCTCTTCCCTGATCCTGCATGCCTAGGTAGAGATAGTGGCAGTGTCATTCAGGATTGGCAATGACTTCTTCCACCTTCAGCTTTCTGGGAAAATTTGCCCTATTCTATTTGTAATAGGATCTGTTATTGTTTTTTTAAATTCACTCAGTGACGTGGTAAATGCTGAAGTAATATAGACGTTTCAGCTTGTAGAGAATATGACGGCTTGTCCTCTCAATGGGCTGAGCCATCATGAGACCATTACTCCTGTGACTCTCATTCTGCCGCCATTACCAGTTCAAAGCCTTGGTCCTGCTTTTCAAAGACTTCGACAGCTCAGGGTGAAACTGTATTAGTAACCACACCTCTAGCTATGATCCACAAAGAAAGTTGCACTTTCTGGGGCAATGCAGCTTGCAAGACCCAGGATGAAAGGTGTGAGAACCAAAGACCAAGTGTTTTGGAGTGAGAGGTGCTAGATGTTAAATGTTCTTCCAGAGGAATTTAGAATAATCCCGAATCTGACTACTTTTTAGATCGCATTACAAGACCAACTTTTTTGATAAAGCTTACTTCCCATAGCCAGAAATGTATACATAGCACACCTTTTTATAGCTTGGCAGGCAGGGACAGAGACATTAATTACATTTCTTAAGGCCATAGAAGAAGTCACAATGAGACGAGATTAAAATGTAGGCGTTCCTGTGTTTTGTCCACTAGAACCACACCTTCCACCTGGTGTGAATGTGTAAATTCTCCCAGCCTTTCAGTTTATATCAAAGGAATACAATAGTGGCATCCTTGAGGCAGCCTTCAGATTTCTTCTGCCAAGAAATATAAACTCTTGGCAGATTTAAAGTGCATACTTAAATAGACGGGGGTGGGGGGGGTTATGCTGATGAATGAAACTGCAAAGCTTTGGAGTGGCTAAGTGCCCAAAGATTTTGAACCATGTGTAAATGTGTTCGTTTTGAAAAAAAAATGGGCTGGAGTCATACTAGAAAAGACTTTGGGATGTTTGAGCTTGCCCCAATTGTAACAGAAATCAGGGTGTACGGACACATCAAAATGGAGGTGGGGACAAAAGAAGCGAATGCCTTTTTCAAATATTCAAAAACATTTGGTTTGCAATTTGAATGAAAATTCAGAATGTGTTTTACTTCAGAATAGGTAGTTTCCTGATGCTACTTATTTTTAATGTAGTAGTTGGTTAACCTTAAACGAGATTTACTCCTGGTTAGATGAGCACTCAGCTAATTGGCTATCAGTTTAGACCTTATTCAAACTATTCTAACTCATCTGACCTCTAAAACTGGGTTTGAAATCTTGCAGGAAAAAGCTTTCTGGTGAGATTTCCACTACCACTTTTATGTAGCTCATTGAAGAGGGTGGAAATACACAAGAAAAGGCTATTAGGGTATTTTAGCACTTACATGTCTCTTCCTAGCTGGAATCAGAAAAGTACAGAGATTGTGAAAATTATGGTTAAAAGCATTGGGTTCGGGTGAAAGATTAGGTCACTCTTAATTATCCCTGAAACATTTTTCCCCATCTTTACCAGAGAAATTTTCTTCAGGAGGGGTAAAGTCTCTGTGTCATGCAGAGTTCAGAAATGGAACATTTTATTTTTTTCTTCTATAGAGAACATGTTGAATCCTTGTTTTCTCAGATTAAAAATATGAACAAACTGGTAATGTAAAATAATATTTGTGCAGTACAAATCAGTATACAAATTAGAAGTTGGTGAATTAAATCAGAAATGGAAGGGCCTCCTAGGAAAGAAGTTCCTTCTGCCCCTGTTTCAATGGGTGGAGCTGATAGACATGAGCTGAAATTGGAAAGAAAAAACAACCCTTTCACATTACACTCTTTTCAGTTGCCATCAGTAGGTAACCTGCCCCAAATTGAAGTGACTTTTCTTTCTCTCTGGGTACTTAAGTGGATCCCATCATAGTATTTTAGCATCTCAGAAACGTTTAGTGAGATTAGTTCAAAGGGTGTTGTAAGGATAGGAAAGTACTATTTTCCCCATTTTACAGATGAGACTCAGAGAGACTGTGACTTGCCCAAAGTCACACAGGAAGTTGTTGCAGAGCCAGGAATTGAAGGCAGGTTTCAACTACAGGACCACCTGTCTTTTTGTTCTTCCCACTCTTTATCGGTCATTAAAAACATAACAAAAAACCAAAATCTTTTTTCACTTCTTCTTTCACTCTGTCCATACATGTTTTCTGGCAACATATAAATGTCAAGACAATGGTAAAATAGAGGCTTCCCTTAAGTTTTCTTTTACAAGGAATTAACTAATTATGTAAATTCTGTTCACAGTCACCTTGTGGCAAGGTTATGAGACTTTTTTTCCTTTCTCAGTGTGATTTTCAATATAAACCATAGCTTATAGATACGTTATCTCTGGGGAAAGAAATCATAAAAATCATGGACAATGGTTTCCCTTATGAATGCAGTCTAAATGCCCATATGCACCTTGAGGAATTAATAATGTAGAGTCCCAGAGTTTGCACTCTCATGCGTAGAATCTATTGATAATGGACCTGACTCTGCTCTCTCTTACACTTGTGTAAACTGGGAGTCTCTCCGCTGGTGTAAAAATGGGGAAAATGAGATCAGAATCAGTTCTAATTTTTCAAGCTGGATTTGCATCATATATCCTTATTATATACCTGTATAGTGAACCAGTGAATATAAGATGGGATCAGAACGCCCATGTTATCAAGCCCTTGTACTGTTGTTTTTCATTCCAGCATTGCAGTGGTGTTCAGATGTAGCCTTTTCACCCATCTCTTGCAACTGATTTGGCCTTTACAGAATGACTCATCATAGGGCATAGATCTAAACAGAGTCACAGCAAACAGGTACATGAAGAGGACAGTTTTATTTGAAGTGAAGTTTAAACTGTGAAACAGAATTGCTGCACAAATAAGCTACACGATACATCTGAAAATATCATTTATAATTAAAATATCCTTATTGCCAATGTTATGAGAAAAATATATCCTCAAGTTGTAATGAAACATGGAAAGTATTATTTTACAGCACACTTTACAATATATACATTCTGCATAAATAGCGATTAATATCCTTAAAAGTTCTCATGCTCGGGACCCTGAAAGGAATGCTCATGTCATCTTTAAGCTTCTAAATTATGACAAAGCTCCCTTGTTAAGAACACAGTGAGCTCAATTTAATTTCAATATAAGATGGGTAGATTTCCAGCCTATTTTATTTAATTTGGTAAAATCCACTATATAATATCATCTATAGTATATTTGCTCTATTTTCTCCTTCCAATTAGTCTCATAAATATGCAAAAGCTAATAAAAGAAACATAACATAGATTTCCCCCACAAGTTTGGACTTACAAAATTAATTGTACATCCTGATCATGATTTTTCTGATTTATTGGCCTTCTCTGGCTTTTGCTGTGGTATCTGTGAGAAAATGTTTATATAAATATTTCTGTCACCCAATAGCCCAGCATCTTTTGGAGCTTAAGAACAGTATCAGTGTCTATACTTATTTCCATATGTCACATCAGCTGCTGGGAAAAATGTATGCATTTCTGCCAGCCATTTTTCCATCACCTATCACAGAGTCCTCAGTTGAGGTGACCTCTGGAGTGACTTGTGTGGTGAGTGATGTAGTTAATGAGATCCAGCGACATCATGACCCTGACCCCTCATGGCCCTGGCTCTCCTCATCCATCTTCTTAGCCCCACAGACTGTAAGGCAGTGTGTGGAAACAGGATTAAACAAGTGTGAATAAACAAGTTCAAGAGCTTTCTGTCATGACTGCCAACACTGGACAGCAGCAAAGTGAGAGACTAATAACCCAATGTGGGGGAGCTAGGTCACTTAACCATAGATGCACCTAGAGAAATTACCACTTTCTACGTGGTGATTGTTTTTCCAACTTCAGGAAGAGTTTATATAAGACTTGTGTGATATCTGTGAGGCTTTGCCTGCCATTCCTTTTTCGTCACACAGCTGGTGGCACATGTAGACTAGGGATGGGTAATACATCATTTAAGGCTCCATCCAAAAAGGTGCAGAGGCCAACAGCACCACTAAGCAATGGAGCCCTCGGCTTTTACTTAAACTTTGATCTCTTCAGAAAATAATTGGACTTTCTAATATAAAAAAGATAATCTCATTTGCTTACATGAAAACCAATCCAGAATGTAAGACATACCATAGAAAAGAATCATGGCATTTCAGATAGGAGCTCAAGCCTACTGGCTTATTTTCTAATATGAAATTTGTTTTCCTTAATATGATTTCACCCTGAGTCTGTTTCTAAACATAAGATGCTGAGATAAGGCATACTTTTACTTTCCTGCTTGTGGCAATGGTTCAGGCAGTGTCTGTCCTCTGTTTGTCAAGACCTACTGTTACCCTGTGGCACTTTTTGATAAGTTGACCAGTTGGTGATTAAACATATTTATTTAGTTCAATGGGTCAGAGCTATTGTGGCAGATAGAAAATTACTGATGGATTATTAGTTTCAGCACCTCTGACATCTGGCCTTAGTGTAGTCCATCATCTGAGAATTCATAACACATTTGCCTGGACAATAACATGCTCAGCTACCTGTGTGATCATGGATCTGGATATTGGAAACATTTTGTTCAGAATTAATAGGACAGATGTCACAGAAACTAGAACGCTATCATTTTTTTCTGTGGTTGCAAAAGCACCCATTAGAGTTGACTAGTAAATAGTGCACTAGAGTCCGTACAGAGATTCAGTTGTAGTTCACCAATATTTTAAATGTTTCTCTAGCATGTCAAGAGAAAGTAAATGGGAATTTTAGAATTAAAGCAGGTTTGTCTTCCATACTAACACAAACATTGATTAATGGGACATTTAAGTAAGGAAGTATATAATTGGTATTTTTCTGTGTTGTCTTTTCTATTACACTGTCAAACAGGTAAACTAATATATTTGAATTAAGATACTTTAGTTGTATAAGCATTAAGTCATCTGTTTCTCTATAATCCCCGATGTCACCATCGGCTGACACCGGAACCCAGTCTATTTATGGTCCACCCAGTGTCCTGGCAATTGCCTGAGCTAAGGTGGCAGAGCCTCATCCTGAAAGGTGATTAGTACCTTTTGCCAAGGACTGAAGCCCTCAATACAGGACAGCGCTTGAGCGTGTTCTTAAATACTGTTCCACAAAGGCATGGTCTCCTGAACTGGGGTTTGTGACAAGATAGAATGGTGCTGCTATACAAACTCCAGTGCAGGAGGGGCTGACCTCACATGGGTGATTGGAGGTGGGAATATAAAGGAAAGGGGAAAGTGGTATAGTCATGGCTATGTAGGGAAAAGACTGTGTCCTTTTTCCTCTCATCTGGAAAAAAAAAAAAAAGCTGCCAAGGTCTCTGGCAGTTGGGACCCACTCTTCTGAGTGGCTTGTTTTTGTTTGGACTCAATAAAAGAAATCCCTCAGGAAAGAAATTAAAACTCTGCCGCTTGTAGTTTTGCTTGCCAGTTTACAGGGCCTAAATTCCCTCAATTCCCACTCACACCAGAGAGAGTTAGGGGCACTCACAAACTTTTGTGAGGTGATCAGCACTTTATAGTAACTGGTCTCCAGTATGAAGGCTATATGTTCCCAGCTATTAGTCCCTCTTCCCATTTCCTCCCAACATCTATTCCACCAACAGCACCCTCCCACAATACTTCTACAAATCATTCTCAGGACTGGGGACTGCAATACTGAACTATAATTCGCTAAGAACTTTCTTCATGTCCCTATTTATCCAATTCTACATGCCGGTAGTGTTCTGACTATTCCTTAGTAGATGGGGCAATGGCATTGGGGCTAATGTGGTTGTATTTGAGTGAAGTAGTGAACATTTTTTTTTTAATTTTTTTTTATATGCATCTGTTTCTGTCAAATCTACATTCCGTTCTCTCATAGACAATCCTGACACACATTTCCATTGTCTAAGAATAACTGTTTTGTTTTGTTTTTTAAATAGCCATAATCAACATTGGAGATGCATTTAATGTAGCACTTCCATACAAGATATCATTTAATTTTGAGACATCAACTAGTATGGCATTTGCAACCTTTAATGTCACCTACAGCCAAAGGGGAATGAGGCTTTAGAAGGAGGTGAAATGATTGATTTTCCAGAGGACTTAACTAAAATTTTCATTGCTATCACTAAAATAAAAGCTAGCACCCACATGTACTTTGATTCTGCTATCTGCTGCCAATGGATATTTTGCAAGATTTTAAGTTTTTAAAGGAATTGCCATCAACTTAAAAATCACACTTTGTTTTAATTTGTATTTAACTAACAATTTATATTTACTATGTATAGCCAGGGCCTACTCCTTCACAAGGAAGACTGATCCAGTGGTTAGGGCTCTAGCTAGACATTTAGGTTCAATTTCTTGCTCTTAAGGTGCTCTGATACTATGGTAGTAGGTGTCATATAAATAACTTAGATGAAATTAATCCTGTTCCCATTGGTGTAAATGTAGTGGAATCAAGCCATTAATTATGATCTGACCAACATTTGGGCACATCCATTTAACTCAGAAGGAATACTCATGTACATAAAGTTACTTACAACCATAAGTATTTGCAGGAGCAGGCTGTTAGTTTCCCCTGTTTTTTATTTTATTTTATTTTATATTATTTTATTTAGTGGTTGTCTTTAATGTATTGAGAGGCAAAAAAACTGGGAAAATATTATTCTAAAAGGACAAAAAGAATCTGGAGGCATTCAGGAGCACGCGTAGTACCTGAAACCTACTTTTAATGCAGTTTTGATATTGACTAGCTTTTTGAGTTGACATGTCCCTTTGAAATCTCTAACTTGTAATCATTATCTCTTGTGATTTTTTTTTTTTTAAATTAACTTCTTATTGACAGGTAAGCTTTAGTTTAGCAAATGGATTCCAGCTCTTTGTCACAGTTCCTTGCTACAAATATGAGGTGAGGCTAATACACATACGCTTACAGTATGACAATAGTTCTGCTCTTTCACTGGGGGAAGCATTCAGAAATTATCAAGTTAGACCCTAGAATTTGCATCAATTGTTGTGATGTCAAACCTGCCATATTAATATTCTTAGTTTTCCATCTCAGTAGATAAGCATAATACAGCTCAATCTAACGAGGTGTTTAGGTACACTAAGTACTTCACATATTCACAGCTCTGTGGTCTCGAGTAAAAAAAAAAGCTTTTTAAAGCAGACAATCACATGATAAAAAGTTGTAGCTTTAATTAAAAGGAGAATTAAAGAAAACCTGTGTTAAATAAATGTTTTGTGTATTTTCTTTAATAACTCCCCCCAAAAATCCGTACCCTGCAGAGAGAGGTGCTATGCAAAACTCTAGATGGATTGGTTTAGTTTTGTTGAAGTTCCAACAGAAGAGATGGAGAAAAATGAGGATAAAGTGGGAATCTGGTTGTAATCTTTATTCTATATGAATGACTCTTGTCTCCTCAATATCTAGAGTTGTCGCTATATTTTCCCGCCTAAATACCAAGAAAAGAAATGCATATACTATAAAGTTAACTCGTAACATTTGCTGTTTGTCCATTGTAAAAATCTCAGTGAAGCAGAAAGATAGGGGTCATGGAATAAACACATATCCTCTTTTCAATCAACATGGGCAGGCCTCAAAGATAATATGCCTAAAAATGTTTATCTTGGGGTCATTGCAATAGTCTTAAAATTAGTGGTCCAGGATTCTCAGTTGGTGTAAATTGGCACAGTACCATTGACTTCAAAGGAGTTTGTACCATTTAGTGGGAAGCATAATGAATTTGCTACTTAGAAGGATTTTATTTTACAGAATTGAAACTAACATTTATGCTGGCAGTATGAAAAACTGTTGTACCATACTAACCCAAGGCTTTGTTCTGCTATATATAATACACTGCATTTTGGTAATATTGCAAGCATTCAAGTATTAAAACAATTTTGTCTTGTGTTCTTTCATCTTGACAGCACAACAGTCCAGTGACATAATGTCACAAACCATGTCTGATAGATTTAAAAGTGAACGTGGATGTCATGTATTTTCTTTTTCTTAACACCCCTCCCACCTTCCTGTCCCCACGGCTAATACAAGCTTTCATTTTCTGCAAGCTGTCTGCTTCACAGACAAATATGGAAACTGCTTGTGGTGGTCTACTTCAGTAGCCAGAGGAAATTGCTTGCTCAGAACTGTGCTACTTTATTATTAAAGCTGATTGGAGGGGAATCAGCAGCAGAGAATCAAGTGCTGTATCAAGAACCTAAACTCTGAGCAGTTTGGTAATGAATAAATTGGCCTATCTTTATAATTGACTAGTTTTAAAAGAAATTTAACCGCTTGATTCTTTATGAGCCCCTGTGGAGCTGCTTTTAAGGAGAAAAAATGGTAAATTTAAGACATGACACGAATATTGATTTTTAGATCTATTACAAGGTTCTAGTGGGGAAAGATGATAAGCAGTGTATGGAACAGAAACCTTAATATAACCTTCATAACTATTTTGCTGCTGCACAGCTTTATTATTGAATCAAATAAGGTTGATTAATCTTAGGCTATACAATCTGTTTAAAACTATTTCCTAGATTATTGCTGTAAAAAAGATGTGTATGGAAAGATAAAGCAGACTAAGTCAAGTGATCTTTGGTTTATTGTAACACTAGTGCAGGATGGGCTTTAACAAGTAGCCTGTGTTTTCAGTGTACAGCTTGTGAAATGGATTGACAGAAGGTAAAATGTGGCATATTCATCTCTGGTGTAATATTGTAGTTCTATTGATTTTTGAATGGTGTTACACCAGGGATCAGTTTGTCTGCTGATTGTGCATGTTTCTTCATAATATTTTTATATATACGTGTATGTTATACAATATTATGCATTAGTGAATTTATCTGTTTTGTATGTGTGTGTGTATACATACACACACACACTATTAGAAAAAATACATTAAAAGAACATTAAGGTTGTAATTGTAAAGTGAAGCAGTCAGGAAATTAACAAAGATGAGATTGCCTGTGAAACCTTAACTCTGCCCCAATGTGTGTGTTATGATATAGTCTCTAATTACATGGTCACATACTGTATTTTCTGCAGGACTCCTATTTCAGTCACTGAACAAGATGGATAGTGCCCAGTCAATCAGGCTGCTGTTCATTAACGTTTTTGTATCCCGATCTATCAATGTTTGGCCCCAGAGAGTCAGTGAAAGAGGCAGAAAAGGAATTTAATTCCCTTGATTCGTAGTCTATTGTCTTAACTCAAGAGTATTCTTCCTCTTCCAGTCTTACCTGACTCCTCAAACAATGTACAACTTCTACATAAAATAAGGAATGGGTGTTAGAAGTACCTGTGTCATTTGGCACATACCATACAGCGAATGGGGCAGAGTTGCTTTGGATTCCAGACTGACTCTCTCCATAGTCCAGCCTCATTCTCTCCAACATGGAAAACTAAGGGCCTTATCCAGAGCACACTTAAGTCAACGAGCTTTGGTTCAGGCTCTGAATGAGCAGGGGGCCTGTAGAAAAGGTAGTATGTGGCCATGTAATAAAAGACTGTATTGTGTTGCATACACATAAGAATGAAGTGTTAAAATAGCACAGGTAACCTTTAATTTTGTTATTTCCTGACTTCATAGTGCTGCTTTTTAATATAGTTCTTTCTTTCTTTCTTTCTTTCTTTCTTTCTTTCTTTCTTTCTTTCTTTCTTTCTTTCTTTCTTCTATTAAAAAAAAATCAACATGACACAAATTCCATCATGTTCAGCTATTTGCTAGACAGCAGTAGACCCCCCCCCACCCCTCCTGCCGTCCGCTCCCGTACTGCATACACCTCTCTATAGCCTGTGTATGTGTGGGTATAAAAAAATTAATAAAAGCAGGACTTCTTCAGACCACTGCCCCCTTGTACGTGCACCTTCACTTATTATATGAAAGGAGCTCTGCTTCCTTTCTTACTAATCATAGAGAAAACACGGTCCCAACGCTGCCTACAACACTAGATGAAAGTTGCTCTAAAAGACCTATTGTTGTTTTTGTTGTTTGCATTTACATGCAGAGTGCCAGAAGAATGTTGGTAGGCTATTAAGAGATTGCATTAGAGAATCCAGTGTACATACCTAAGGTCCATTTTAAAACTTTGAGAAATTACTATTAATTTTCACTAGAACACTGACAGGCAATCTGTGATGTAGGGACCATCTCCAATTTCACCTTTCTACCTTTCTGCCATTACCATGGATGAGCTGCTCAAAATAATGTTGCAATTACTTAAAAAAATATAATTGAAGTGTTTTTACCCCTCACTTTTTCATTCTTGAAAATCGCCGAATCCCCAAGCTTTCTAACAAATATTTGTTCCTGGACTGAAGAAGGAGGAAAAAAATAAAATAAACCTCTTTCAAATTTCAACCAGAATGGATAAAATGCTGAAGTCCAAAAATGGTCCCTTAAATGAAAATGCTTGTGCAACCTTAGCTATAGAATACTGATACCGGCTCTACCCATAGTATATGCTTATATGTATGTATAAATGATTATGTATATTTATTAAAATGTTTAAGTACCATCATCATGTAAATCCAGCTGGTCAGTTCATCTCATTTTCCATGGTACAATATTTAACTGTATGTCTGAGCTATGAAAAACACCAACATCAGTACAGTTAGCGAATGGAATAGAGAGTCGTTCTGAAAGTAATGGAATAAAACAATCTGTTCTAATTTTCATTGAGTTAATGCTATTTTGTTCTTCTCCCAGTTCATGAAACAAGATACAGATCACCCTAAAGCTACAATGACTGTGCCAGTTGAATACAGCTTGATAGGATGCCTTTTGCTGAGATGTGGTCCTGGCATGGATTTCAAATTGCATGCAGTTTTGCTATATTTAGACTGCAACAACCCCCAAACAAAAATTAGGCATAAAATTTCCTAGAAAACCTATCCGATGACAAGTTATTTTTATAAAGCACAATGAGGGTATATGAGAGATGACACTGCCGCGGAAGTGGTAATATGTCCTATGACCTTCCTGTGTCATGAAGAAACTTGGTCGTGTTTAGTTAACCTACAGAAATACACACCACATTATCAATCAGCTTTATAAGATTGAGCAAAGCATCTTTTGAAGGATGCCTCTGTGGCTTACAAGTATGGCTATGGTGTGTTAAGAGAAGAAATTCTGGAGACCACTGTCATGCTGAAGCAAAGGTTCATATATATGCAGCTCCCAGCCATTGAACACATTTGACCCCCAAATGACAGAGTAAATGAAAGCTCTTTTTTAAAGTAATGCAATCAGTTCAAAAATATTGTGCTAATAAAGTTATGTATTCTAATTGAAAGATTTATGGCAATCCATTTAGTTGTTACTAGGTTATTTGTGACAGACAGATGCAGAGTAACCTGATTAGAGTCAGCATTGTGATGACTTGTAGCTACAGAGGGGAATAAAGCTTCAAACCATTGTCACAGTCCATTCTCTGAAATGCAATTGGAAGATGATTTAAAGGAAAATATGTGACACACAAGTTTTGCAGCTGCCTACTAGAGGTTTTCACAAGCAAAACACTAAAATAACTGGAACTCTCTCTTTGGCTGGTTAACTTTTTATTCATTTTTCAGGTTTGCAGATTAATTTAGAAGACATTTCCTAAAAAATACAAAACAAACACCATCACCCCAATCCAAACCAACAATGCTTCTATGCTGTCTGCTTTCCATTCATTTTACATATTGTTTCTTATCTTTAGAAGTAGTATATTTGGTAATGGAATTAATAGAGGATTATAATATTGGCATTTTTGTTGAACTTGATGAACACACACAAACTGAAAATAACAGAGATGCTGTTTTATAGATGTATCTTTGAAAAATATAGTATTGTTAAGATTTAGATATATAGAATAAATAACTGACATTTTAGATGTGAAACTTTAGTAATACTATTATTCTGTATAATAGAATAATGAATGTTGGAGGTGGAATGAACTTATTAGATTAGCACCCTGTCCCCTCCCATTCAAGAAATATGCATGTGATTAAAAATGAATGTGTTTTCATAAAGATGCAGATATATTTTAATTGTGTCCCTGCTCCAAGTTATATTGTAAATTAGAATTGTTTTTTTGTTGTCTTTTTTGACTCATTTCACAGAAGACACATAGTAACATTATCTTCTTATAACGTTGTAATACCATATGTCACTGTAGTTCTAATTTCTGTGCACCTGGAGACAATGTACCTGAATGCTTCTGGGTGAGTGTTGGCTGATAAGCAAAAAAATGATCCAAGTTAAGTCTCAGTGGTAAATGTTGCTGTAACCCTTTCTAATTAATACAGGCCTTTTCCTGTCATGTGTCAATTTGTATCAGATTCAAATGTATCATCAAAGTAGGTGTCAGAGGAGACCTATTTGACAGAGGTACTGTTTCATTCAGAATTAAATCATTCTGAGGACTAAAACGTTATGAAATGGTACACTTTGTTTACTGCCATTGATTTAAACAATACTTCATTGATGCTAGAGGGTAAAAGACACATGCTCATCTGAAGGCACTGAAGGGTTAATTTAGGAATCTGCCTAATAGGGTGTTAGTGGATTCCAGTATTTATAAAGTGCTTGCTGCAAAATCTCTTTTGACCCTTGACTTTTAAATTCTGCGGTGTTTAGCCTCCAGAGTATAAAGCTTTCTTTGGCAATTTGAAACATTTGGTAAAGAATGACTACTGCTGCAGTGCTAGGCAGGAAGACACACACACACACACACACACACACACACACACACACACACACACACACACACACACACACACACACACACACACACACACCTTTTAAATTCCTGAGGAGGGAGATTGGGACTGGGAGCCAGTGGGAGGTTGGGGAATGTGGGTGACTGGGGTCCAGCGTGGGAGGGGCAAGGGGCAGATTGGATGAGGAGTCAGGAGAGAAAGGAACTGTGACTCGGCTGGCCAATGAAACTGGGGACAAGGATCTGTGTGGTGGAGAACTGGAAATTGTGGGGCCAGGAGACTGGGACTGGGTGAAGACACTGGGTTTGTGACAAGAAGACTGGAGGGATGAGACTATGACTTGCTGGGCAAGGGGACTTGGAATGGGATGAGGAACCCAAAAGAATGGTGAGCGGGACTGATTAGGTGAGGAGAATGGGACTGGGATAAGAGGCCATGGTGAGAAGAGGCAGGACTGAGACAAGGCTGAAGGGATCAAGTTTGGGAGGAATAGGCAGAAGAGTCTGTAAGCATATTCCTTCCAGAGCCTGAAATAGAATTCCAAATTTCTGAGTCTCACCATTCTCACCACTGACACTGTCACATCCTGCTTTAGTGCTGGTCCATGTAGAGAATTGGGCAGTTCTATTTATAATTGGTAAAATCATTCAGAATGGTGTGGAATTTTTAAAGGATGCCCTTGTGATGTATGTATGTGTGGAGGCATTAGAACTGAGTTGCCAGTCACCAGAAGCACTAATCGTACCTACAAAATATTTAGATCCTAAGCACTTGTAAACCATTTACTGTTCACCACAAGCTTGGACATATATTAATATATATTTATAGTATAGAATTGTGGGTACCATGTGTTGAGCACTAAAATGGTGAAAATAGACTTTGAATGATTTGTCCATTGTAAAGTGAAGGAGAGAGATAACCTTTTTTAAATCAACATGGGCAGGGCCCAAAGATAGTGTGCCTGAAAATGTTCATCTTGGGGTTGTTGTAATAGTCTTAAAATTAGTGGTCCAGGATCATCAGCTGGTGTAAATTGGCACAGTACCATTAACTTCAGTGGCATTTGTAACACTTTGGTGGTCAACCTGGACCTATAAGGGGTTGTACCATTGCCTGCCGTGCAATTCCAGGTACCTTAACAGCCCTGACACCAACAGCCAGCATACACAAGGTCACAACCTTGCTTCCACCACCCCGTTACTTTTTGCAGAGTGACCCCAACAATGCCCCAGTCCCATTTTTTCCCCAAACTATCTGCCAATGTGACAATCAGCAGAGGTTCCCAGATAACTCAGTTACTGATAACTCTGCTACTCTTCTCAGCCTCAGCTAGTGAGAAGTCTCCTACTGCTAAACTATGTGACATCTCCCTTTAACCCCAACTTGTCTGCCTTGCCAGCAAACTCTTGAGGACTCTACCAGCCCAAACCTGGCCTGGCGGTAACTGACAGTGAACCCCAACTCCCGAGTTCCCCAAAGACACCCACCTGCAGCGTCCACCCTTTCCTGGAATGCTTACAGAAGTTGTTCATTGCCATTTAAAGAGACAATTACACTGCAACTCCTTAATGTAGCAGGGGTTTGACAAACTGGCAGGTTTCCATCACAGCACCTGAACTGGTTTATAATAAAAGTAAAACAAGTTTATTTAACAAAAAGACATAGAATTAAGTGATACCAAGTATAAGGAATTAAGATAGAATGTGTTACAAACAAACAAAAGGAAAATTACGCCTTCTAATGGCTAAGATATAACATAACAAGCTACAGTCGTCGTTCAAGGTAGTTTCCTCCCCATCTTCCTTTTCAAGCAATGGCTGTGATCCCCACAGAGTCCAAGGCTCTGATTTTCCTTGTCTCCTGAGGTTGAAGAGTTTAGGGTTCCTTGCCCCTCTCTTTACAGTCCAGGACACCTTTGACAGTATTACTGTCAAAGTTGATTGGCCAGGCTTCAAGAGGCAGGAAGGCTTTCTGGGGGTGCAGTCTCTATTCCTCACTGAGACTGTCAAGCGATCACTTTTTCTTTACTTGCACTCCTGATTACTGTTTGGCTGGCATGCAAATGTGCTTTTTTTTTTCTTTAGTCACACCTTGGTTAATTTACATGAGAGACACATTCAAGCAGGTGGAATCGCAATCCTTTGTCTGGGGAAAAAAAATACCTGTTTATCAACTCCTGCTCGCATGCCTGGTTTAAACACCTTTTAGTCATAATTACATCACATCTGTATAATCCTTTGTGGGTTGATTGTACATACATCATACAAGAATGTTAATGATCAGTGAGTTATTAGTTTTCCAATGACATATTACATGCCGCCTTTTGTGTATATATCATGACAACAGTATGTTAGGTGTAATGAGTGTGTCAGGCCTGACAAGAGCTGCTGACACAAAGTAATGGGCTTTTGTCACAGAGTTATGTGCATGTACAACACTGAAGATCTGGCTCCATGTTTTTAGAAGACACATACAGCCCTACGGTCCACATCTAATACTGGAAGTGGTGGAGTACTGTCAACTTCCATTCATTTTAATTGTAATTGAATGTGCTGGGCACCTTGCAGGAGGAATTCAGCATCTTGCAGGATTAAACAAACAATATTTCAAACACAAAATTCTTCCTTGAACATTAAAAATTCAGATTCCCTGTTGAGCTCTTTGTCTGCATCTTCCAGAATCTAATTTTCAGATGCCAGTGGTATTTTTTTTGGTGAGGGAAACCTATTTGAGGGCTCTGCTTTGGCAGTGTACCTTTTACGTGCTTTTCCCCATCTCTAAAATATTAGAGAGGTGGATAGATAGAAAAAAGGAGGGCCTTAGTGACTACATTCACCAGCCCTGCAATGCAATTGTCACAAAAATTGAATGTTGTCATTTTGTCTTTGTCAAGTTCTACAGGCCCCCAAAATTGCATTTTGGAATGCTCTTTGTTCTACCATTGACTCTGGCTACACTAAATTCACAAAATACAATGGATTTTCTCTTAAATAAAACATTTCTCACAGCTGGATTGGTTCAGCTTTAATTTGCAGCCACATTATATAACGCTCTGAGTGATTAAATGTAACCTTTCTTTGGTGGAGGATTCCCAGCTCAAACCTAGAAATGGAAAGAGAGTTGATTCAGCACCTGACTGACACCTCTCTGGGAGGGCTTGAGTGTTTGGAGCAGCCATGTGTTATTCCTGTGCTCTTTCAATTATAAACAAAAAATGCTGCAGTGGGCATATTGTGAATGTTCACGTCTCTACCTGTCAACACTTTTGAAACCTTCAGCACCCTGTTTCCTCGTGCTCCTCCTGATCAAATCATGACCTGCTTACTAAGACTCTCATAAGATAATAATTTAATAACAGCTCTGAGCCAGAAGACAAAGGGAAAGACATTGTAGGAGGCTTGCTGCTAATTTCTCTCTCACCATAATCAAATCAGTACAGCTATCCAGCCAGGACTCATAACCCTTAATAAGTCACTCTACTCGATTAAGAGAAATTGATTTTCCTCCACCATGGATCATAGTGATTATGATAAATCTGGTATCTGCTGCTCACTTCCCTTTCTCCCCTGCCAGTGTCCATTTGTTTGCAGGGTCGGCAGGTAAACGAGCTGGAGAGATGACACTGTGTCATTATCTGTAGTGGGTGTCAGCACTCTGACAGCTGTGGAATTGAGTGGTTCTACAGGCCAGTTGTGAGGGTTTCACACAGCAATTACACACTTCTGACAACTGTACTGACAGCCTTTAAATGCAGGAAACTATGGGGCAGAAATTTGTAATTGCAGTTAGTTGAGAAAGTTATAGTTGGCGATGGTGCGATGGTAGCATGGAGGCTGTAATTTAGAGGTTAGCCAAAGTGAGGGCAGATGGGAGAGGAAGGGGAGAGAGAGTTGGCAAGCTGCAATGTTTTAGAAAAAACATTTTGACTTGGTCTTCCATCTGAGGTTACCCATGCAAATAGTTCTTGACAAGGTTACTTTTGTGTTGTGTTCTCTTTCTACTTTTCCCTTAGCTATATTGGCAGTAGAATCTTTAATTGGCTTCTTTGTTTGTCCAGCTGGACTTTTGAGGATATAAGTAGGGCAAATTTGCAATGTAATTCAAGATGATTTTTAAAATTTGCCTTTTTTAAAAATCATATTAATTATAATTTTGGACTAGTGTAAAAGCAAAAGAAAACAGTTAATTGTTTTCCCCCTCCATAGCTCCCTGTGTGATGGTAATATTAACCCATTCCAATGTATCACCTGTTGAAGAGGACCATAAATCAGTCCAGGGGAAACTAGTGAGTCACATGGTTTTGGCTTTTCCTACTTATTTTCAGCTGCTAAACTGATATAAAAGATAACTAAAATATATATCACTGTCAACATTTTCAAACACAGTTGTCTGAAGTTAGGCTCCTAAACCCATATTTGGGCACTTAGGGAAGTGTCTTGATTTTCAGAAGAGCTTAAGTGCCTTGTAGATGACTAAAGGAAACTAAAAGTGATTTTCCCTTTCTGAAAATCTTCAGAGTCTTTGACCTTGGCAATGTTTGGATTATATGTTATAGAAGTTATCTGAATAAGCAAAGTCAAAATTCACTAGATCATTAGGATCATCAAGTCCAATCTCCTGCATAATGCTGCCATAGAACTTCACACAGTAATTCCTCTACTGAACCCAGTAATTTGTGGTTGGATGAGAACATATCTATGGAAAGATATCCACTTATGAGTGAAGGCCAGATTCTGGTCTTTTACTCATCTTGATTAGGAGCTTATTCCACTAGTACTGTAGTTACTCAAAGACTGCATGGGGTGAAGTGTTGACTACATCCCGTGGTAAGTTGTTCTAATGGATATTTAAAATTTTGCAGTCTATTTTTAGTTTGAATTTTTCTGGCTTCAGCTTCCAGCTGTTGGCTCTTGTTATGCCTTTTCTTGAATAAAGCATTTTTAAAAATAAGATGTCATCTCCTAGCATACATACTTATGAACTATAATCACGTTGAATCTAAACCCTCTCTTTGATGTGTTAAGTATGTTGAGCTCTTTACATCTCTCTTTGTAAGGTGTATTTTCCAGACTCTGGAATCATTCTTATAGCTCTTTAGCATCACACTGGATGCTCGTGTTCAGTTCGTTATTCATCATGAACATTTATTTAATGCTAATTCTTTTTCAGAGTCACTGCTTTCCAGGATGCAGTCTCTCACCCCGTAACTGTAACTAACAACCTATGTTTCTAGAAATATGACGTTGTACCGGCTGCATTAAAATGTATGATGTTGGATTGTGCCCAACTTAACTAACAATTCAGATCACTTTGTATAAATCATGTATTTTATGTTTATTTGCCAGTTTGTGTCATCTGAAAACTTGATCAGCACTGATTTTATATTTTCTTCCAGATTACCGATAAAAATATTGAATAGTATTGGGGAGATAACTGATCCCTGCAGGACTCCATTAGAAACACATCCTCTCATTGATGATTCCCTAATGAAGATTCTATTTTGAGATCTGTCTTGGAGCAGTTTTAAATCAATTTACTATATACTGTATTGATTTTGAATAGTGCTAATTTTCTAATCGGAATGTCGTGTGGTCAGATGCCTTCCTGAATATTCCACTATGGCTGTTTCCTTTATCAACCAATTTCATCAAATAATATCTAATTTGTTTAGTAAGACCTATTTTCTATGAAACCACGTTGATTACATATTTTGAAATGTATCTCTTGACAGTTATCAAGTTTTCAGCATCTCTTGAAACTTACTCAGTTTGAACAAGAGACTTAAAACTTTCATTTTCGGTTATTGGACCTTCTGGCTTCGGTATTAAAAATCCTCTTGGCAGAGTAGTCCTATCTTGGCCCAGAACACTGTTTCTGCTGGCTGCTTTTGAACATGTGCTGCTCATGTTCCAGTGGGCAAAGCAAGAGTGTCTTCTACAATATGCCAATGCTTGATTGCACTACTGAGAGTGTTTGAAATCTCCTTAAAACCCCATTACTGGCAGGATATGTTGGAGAGAAACTGGAATACTGATATTTTATTAGCTGGGGCTGATGGCAAGTATCCTAGATTATTTTCCCTGCATGAAAAAGTGTGTACCCTTCAAACTGCTTCCTTTCTCAGTGCCAAGACTGCACAGCAGTGGTGTAGTAATGATGTATTCCTTATTTAATAGAACTTGCTGATATTGTATTGGTAATGGCAGTTTGAAAATAAAATGAAAAAGTAAAAAAATACCAGATTATTGCCACTAACACAACCCCATGTGCCTAAAATCTGCATAAACAGCTCTTCACCACCTCCCCAGGCATACAGGGCATTCCTGTTGATTTTTGTCATTTTAACCGGCTAAGCAGACTGCTCTAAATCATGCTGGTGGCTAGATGGTGCCTTGAACAACCGCACTATCAGGGGAACCCTGTTCTGTGCTGAGTGCAGTTCAGCTGGATCTAGGGGTCTGGCTTTCTGAGGGTATGTCTACACTGCAGTGTAGCCTTGGGTTAGAAGAACTAGAGTTACAGACCCTGGCTTTGTTAACCTAGTGCTTGAGCGGCTACACTCATTTGTAACCCAGGTTAGGAATTGTGGAACCCTGGGTCCCAACCTGGAGCTTCAGCATCTGCACTGCAGTATGCAGGCTAGAGTCCAACCGCCCAATATCCCAGATGTTCTGGAGACATCTCAAAATGTGGCCGCTCTAGACTTTAGGTCATGGTGCAGAGTGGGAAATCTTGATTGTTCACCAAAGATGACTGTCCAGAGGATAAAGAAAGTTCACTCATGGGATTGTGGGATATTTTTGACAGATTCCCAGAGCACAAGTCCGGTGGGGCTGCATCCACACTGCAAAGTAATAGAGCTTGAACCCTGGGTCCTGGCTTGATTCAGGCTCAGACCCTCCACCCCTGAGGTCCTAGGACTCTCGGTCCGAGCCTTGAGTTAGTGTGATTTGTGTGTAGATGAAAGCAGGGGTAGGCTTGAGTCTGAGTTTGAACCCTGGGCTTACATTATTGCAGTGTATACATACCCGGAGGCTGCAGAGGACTTGGAGAGAATGAGGTAGAGAAGGTGAATGTAAAACTCCATCAGCAAAAACAATTGTCCATCCAGGATACCTGCCGCTGATAATACAGATACCAGTTCAGTACAAGCGAGTATTAACTTGCACCTTGCCTGGTACCATTATTTTCTGTACTGCCAAATATGCAGAGGTGAAAGTAAGCCCGTATGGTCCAGTACAGCGTACCGGCAAGAACCAGTATGCCGTGCCAGACCGGACCAGCTTCCCCAGACTGGCGCTTTAAAGGGCCCGAGGCTCCACACAGTGGCCGGAGCCCTGGGCTCTTTAAAGTGCCGCTGGAGCCTTCTTGCTGCTATCCCAGGGGCTCTGGCAGCGGGGCTCAGGGGTGCTTTAAAGGGCCCCTGGGATAGCGGTGGCAGGGCTCCGGCGGTGATTTAAAGGGCCCGGAGCCCCACTGTGGTAGCCGCAGCCAGAACCCTGGGCCCTTTAAATCGCCCCTGAGCCCTGGGGCTCCCAGCTGCCTCTGCAGCTGGCAGCTCTGGGTGTGATTTAAAGGCCCCAGGGCTCCCAGCCGCAGCCAGAGCTCTGGGGCTTTTAAATCTTGATTTAAAGGACCTGCCCCACCTCTTCCGGTTGAGGTCACGCCTCTTCCGGTTGAGGCCACACCCCCTGCTCAGGACTCCAGAGTACTGGTATGTCCTTTAAGTTACTTTCACCCCTGCAAATACGTATATTTGTTGTTGAATGGCTCAACATCAGCTAAATGTTAAAGTTCCATGTTTGTTTGCTTAAAGATCTGTAATGATTAATTGTAACAGCATTTGATCCTGCAGTGTTGAATGCATTAGAAATGCCAGAGGTACGTATGAAGTTAAAGAGGGAATTTAAAAGCTATTTTTCCTCCTTTGTAAACAAAATGTTAGTCACTAGGCCAAACCAAAGGTCAGTATTCTTTGTGGGATTCCTGTTATCCTAGTGGAAATTCTGATCTTGTTATGATCGTTCAATTGGTCTCTGTAAGTTACTATTGGTATCTCTTGTGGTGGTGCATAACTTGTTTGTTATTGGAGGACCCTGGAAATAGTAGACCACTAGATCCCATTTTTCCTCCCAAAACCTAGTTGCCAACTGGAATTAGTACATACAAGTTGACATTTTTTCCACTAGAATTTCCATTAGGAGGAAAAGAGTATCATAAAATCATCAGTGGCAGGACATGACCCGAAAACATTGATTTTCTCTTAGCTAGACATGCCCAAGAGTGGAAGCAAGGAAGGTACAGACACAATCAAAGGGGGGAAGAAGCCTGAGTCTCTGCCCTAATTTGATTTTTGAAATAGTTGCTTGTATTTCAATAGTTGGTCACACACAAACACTGAATGACGACGGTGTAAGTCACGAAAACGCAGTAGACCCAACCATGTTTGAATTTGTTTGTTTGTTTTCAAAATCTACTTTGAACCTAGGTTGAGAATTTATATGCTAACTTGTAGCCCAAGCGAAATATTAGGGTTGGGTTACAAGCCTTTGAATGATGAGTTCCGAGTGGAAATACTCATAGTCTTCAGTCTAGTGTAGAAAATATTGCTATGGAAATAAGTCACATATTCAACAAATTTGACCACAAAAGAATTTAAGGAATGGAAGACAAGTACAACTCAGTTGAAACCAACAAGATCTTTTCAGACTGACACTTTTCCTGACACATTTCCATTAACTCATTTGATACTCTAAGTTGAGAATAGGAGCTTGGGTGGGCATTGGATGATTTTTGAGGTACTTACAGGATCATTAGAATTTTTATTAGAAACAATTTGGTATATAATTTATTAAATAAATAAATGTTGGTAAAGTACTCCATAAATGTTGGCTATTATACAAGAAACTGACTATACGTTTAAGAACAGCAGAGCAAGAGTTCTCATTACTGTAAATCATTTTATTTACTGACAGGGTTCTGCTTTTTCTTAAAGAGAATATATTACTGAAGAAAGGTACAAGACTGACCTGGTGCCTAAAACCCTGTATTCATCAGGGCCACTAGTCATCAGTGGCAAAAGAAATATAGGCTTCCCTTCACAGTGTACTGTAACCTTGACCTAGAGGAGGCATCTCTACGTGTACTAGCATAGTTCTGGCTCCATGCTCTATAAATTCTGGACTGAGTCTGTTATGAGTGCCAAAAATGATACCACTTGCTACCATCTGTGAGGTTAATTTTTATTAGTAATAGTAATTATCTTGTACTACAGTAATGCTTTTAGGCCAGGGCTCCATTGTGCTTGGCATGGTACAGCCATAACAAAGAGAGAATCCCTACCCCCTGCTAGTTTACAGCCTAGGTCATGTGATGTGGACATGTGTCCACTCCAAACTGGCCTGTGATCATATGGTTCACTGTATGGCCTTTAAATCTACATCTATGTTGAAGTCTGACTTAGCAATAATGTTATAATAAATGAATAACTGCAGAACTGCCCTGCAACAGAATATTAGGAATCTCTAGCTGTAAATCTCCAGCTTTGTGTGGGCATTCTTATTTCAGTGAAGGCTTTGAAAACCATTGCAGTAGGCCCTCTTCCCCATGAAGTTGGACAGCAGCAGAAGCTGCTTCTCTCAAGTCACTTTTCTTCCCTTGTTTTGATAATTATGAATAAAGGTCAATCACTTTCCCATCAAGCCAGATCCTGACAGCTTCATATGTCAGCTAGTGAGCAACAGATGACATGCTTGTCAACATAAAAAAAACCCCCAAAAAACAAAACCATAAGATATATCTTTACTTCCCTGTGACCAGCTGAAAGTCAAAGCCAAACCAAAAACCAGGGCCTTGGAGCAGAGCCCGGAACTGGACCTCAGAGCCGCTCTGGAGCAGTGGAGCTGCAGGTTTTTGCCTGGAGCTGGAGTGGAGCCAGAGCACAGCTCCAAAGCCCTGCCAAAAACAAAAGGGAGGAAGCGGAGGGGGCCCCTTTGTCAGCCATGGATGTATGGTGCTGGGGAATATTTCTCATTTTAAGCTGTATTAATGGACAATTACATTCTGCTTGTTAAACGTATGCTGAGAGTATTCGAAGAGAATACGAATGCTCTAGTTAAAACATGCACTTGTCGAGGCCTTCACTTGAAGTATTGGTTTTATCAAATCATTTCCCCAAATCAGAGGCTAGGATTTTTTTTCAGATAAATATAAAATATTAACATTTTTCACAGAGTTATGTTTAAGACTTTAGACAAAGAGTCTAAAAATAATCCTGTATTCGCAAAAATAGATTGTGTATCAATATTAATTGTTTGTATTATAGCAGAGCCTGGAGGTTCCAACCAGTTTTGGGGCACCATTGTGCTAGGTACTGCACAAACACAGTAGCAAGAGACAGCTCTGTCCTGGGCTATATATGTAATGTTTGATTTTGAAAGATAAGATTTTAAGTTGCGAAAGGTTAATGTAAAAAGGAGATGTGTTTTCTTGTTATCTTATAAGTATTTCTTTAAAAACTACAAAGTTCAGCCTGCCACGTGCCATATATAGTAATGCAATAAGTCCCCAGTGCAACACCCAGAAACGATTTCCGACAGAAAAATGCATTGAAGTGTCAGTAGATTTATTTATTTACTTGCTTAGTTATTAAAGTATCACTTATGAGCACATGGAATTCCCTTAAAAAAAAAAAAAGAAAACCAGCTAATATTGAACACAGTGGTTCACAAAAGACCACTCAAATAAAATGAGCAAGGGGGGAAAAAAATAGGGACAAGCTGATGAAAAAGGGAGGCCTAAATTATCATAGAGTAAATTATTCACAAAGGGCTAGATTTTGACTAGCCCTAATGTAACTGTGCAGTGCATGAGGTGGTGCCCTCCACATCCACAATAAGGCTATTTTGTATTCTGGCTCTGGGTTCTCAAACAAGTGGCTGGAGCAAAGACAGAGTATTAGCACTGTCTCCTCCTTCCCTCACCCGCCTTCTTTTCAATGCACTGTCCAACAAAGCTGGCTGGGCATGAAGAGGGAAGTAAGCCTGGACCCATTTCAGGGCAGTAGTGGAAATTCTGACCCTGAGTCAGTTCCTTTTTGTGCTCATCCTAAGGTACCACAGCCCCGTCCCCTTTACTTACTTAGGAATGAGTTGAAAGGCTCAATTTAGCCCATTAAAAGGATCCACCAGGCTGTGAATAGAACTACTGAGGGACTCCAAAGCACTGTATACATTTTGGGAGGGAGTTTCACAGATGGGGGCGCAAACAAAGGCCTGTTCTGAACCAAGTGTGACTTTGGAACAAATGACAATAAAACCCCATTGAATGAAGGACTAAATGAGAACTTGGAAATATAGGAGAAGTAAATAATGTATTTGCCGCAACACTTTTCACCTAAGGGTCCTAGACGGTATTTTCCAAATCATTACACACCACTGAAATGTAATCACCTCTGGAATGAAACGTAACAATTTGTTGAGCATATACAACACTACTTGACAAGTTGTCAATCAAAACAGGATAGGGCATAGTTGCTGGAACTAAAGGTGCAGGGAGTGCTGCCACATCCCCTGGCTTGATGTGGTTCCCATCATATACAGGGGTTACAGTTTGGTTCAATGACTCTCAGAATCCCCACTGTACAGATTGTTCCAGTGCCTCTCATATAGAGAGCAGTTTGGCCGAAAGCGACAGCCAGTATCGTAAAGCTGTCTCTTCCCCACATGACACGCTGCATTTCTCTCATTGGTGCACCTCTAATGAGGGGAAATTGTAACTTTAATTTTAGCTAGGTACCTGTCCGAAAATTGGCTGTCTGGATAAAAATAGAACATTGAACTGACTTTCTGAAACTCAGAGACTTTATTCATTTCATTTGCTGAAAACACATTGGTATGCATGCACCTCCGTAAGGTTTTAAAGGGTTGAAGCCAAAGGACACCCATTGACTTTGTTGATAATTTTGTGATGAAGACTACCATCCTCAAACCTTCTTGACTATGTGCTCCTTGGTGTAAATCAGCTTTGTTAAAAAATAGGCAAAACCTCTCTTTGGAGCAGTGTCAAACTTTCTCTATGCAAATGGATCTGGTTAAACAACCTTATCTTCCATTTCTATCCAAACCATTTTCCTAAAGAACCATTTCAATCATTCACCTGTCGTGGTGTCCACAGAAATAGAGTAAAAGACTTGCCTGGCAAATACACAGGTATTTTTGTCACTTTTCTCTTTTTTCCTTTCAGTTATTCATTATGGTAATGGTACTTTGTGATGTGCAATTTCTGGATTTATGACCCTTTCTTGATAAGCATGAATCCAGCCTGCATGTGCATCTTTGATAAGGTTCTAATTGGATAGCAGTGACCTTTCTGAATGTAATTCTGGGAGGAAGATTAAAAAGCAGTCCAGAAAGTGACAGGTTTGGGACAATAACATATGAATTCGGCTCCACTGGCAGGCAAGAGATGTAAGCCATGATAAATTAGAGGCAGGCCAAGCAGGCTTGCTGAATGATTGTTTATTTCTGCTACATCCTTGGGTAAAATCTATTGCATGAGTAGTGCCAACAGTGCCATATTTGGCCTCTATACCACATTGCTTGTTTACTAATTGCAGATGCTGGAAAATTAAATAGCTAATATAGTTTCACAATGTATGAGAATCACATACTGAATTAGCAGCACATACATTTTAGTGATACAGCCCCTTAGTGCACTAGGGCATTCATGTATTTACCCTCCACATTAAGCAATTGCCAATAAGAGCTTTTTGCTGTCATTTATACAACTGTAAACAAGTAAGCAGCTTCATCCAGTGGATCCCAAGTTGAAGCATTAATCCTCTCTCTAACTAGTCAGCCATCCATCTCTGTTGATTCTTTTTGGAAACTAAACAAGGAAATTGTGAAACTGACTGCACGATTTACAGTGTGTTCCGTACTCTGCTTGGATAGAAACGATTGGAGGCCTAAGATAACAGGGGAAGGAGCTGGGAGAAGGAGACAATTTCCTCTCAGTATACAGAAAACCTAAATAACAGTAATTGCCAATTTATATCTGAGGTGAAATTCAAATAAAAAGGGTTGAGCTCACAAGTTAGAAAAAACATAGACACTATAAGTTGAATCATCAATTTCTCACTACATTTCTAGAAAACTCTTTAGATCTCTAGGTGAAATCCTGGCCCTGTTAATGTCAATAGGTGTTTTTGTTCAATAACTTTTTCCTATAAAATATATTGTCTTCCCCCACCCCCACTTTCTGTAGTTGCACTTGATGGGAAGTGAGGTTAGGATAGCAGGATGGAAAAAATAGCTAAGCCAAATATCAGTACCATTACAGAAGTGTTTACCTACTACAGTATCTTGATTTTAAATTCTGTACATTTTCCAGCTGTTCTCACTGCCAGTTATTGCGTGGTGACAAAAAATATTAGAGTTCGAAGACTTTCCTCAGTGGTGCCAGAAGTGCTATCTGTGCTGTAGAAAATCTGAGAAGATCAAAGTGAAGGAAAGATCTTTGTCATTACAGTAAGCCTCTCTATGAATAACCTAGTTTTTTAATCCTTTTAAGTTATCTCTTTTCTGCTTCCTTATTATAGAGTGAAGAATTCAAATGAACATTGCTTTAGCTTTCAAGATAAAAATATAAGTGAAGAGGAAAAAGAATTTATGAATATAAATGTGGTGCTGGGTAGCTGTGTGTGGTTCGGCTGGAGGTTACTAAAGTTGTAAACACAGATTTACATTTCTTTAAGTTTGAAAGTTAACCCTTTTGGAAGAAAGAACTGATTTCTGAATTTGGAAGTCACAGGCTTGCAGTAGATATGGATGCTTTGGGCTTTAAATCAGGTTCCCAATGTTAGTAATACTAGTTAGACTGGGAGACAATTATTTATTAATGCCCTAGCTCAATGGAGCATGATGATAAAAATGAGCAGTGGCTACCTCTCTGATCGTTTGTTTTGTCTTATTTTAATCTGTCTTGAAACATTTAAAAAATGGGTCATGGGAAGAAGCTGTCAGAGGTTATAGCACATTCATCATTTGCCATTTGCTTTTAAATATTAATAATCTGCATAATGAAGGTACTTAAATGCAAATGGAAAATGAACAGGAAATATTTATTTGCTTTAATAGTTACAGAGCCTAAAATCTACAGGAAAGATTTTAAAATTAAAGCCAGATCTCAGTTAATCTAGCATGGGTTTGCTAGATCAGAGTGGGTGAACCGTGACTCCTGTCTCCAATCCCCCTACCCACCCACTGCACCTGTCCCTGAGGCACCATAGTATATCCGGCTACACTGGGAAGCAGGAAGAAGGGGGAAAAGGGGATTGTGTGTTTGTCCGGCTATACTAAAAGTAGGACAAGAGACATTTGATATGGATTTTAATCCAGCTGCAACTTTATTATATAGATGTCTGGGTCTACCCGGCAGATAAAGTGTACAGTGCAGGCAAATCCATGTTTATTCAAACTATTACCTGGGGCTTCCATCAGCCCCCCTTCATTTTCCATCCAAGTCCCCTAGCCAACCCGTGGCTTGGATCTTACCATCCACCCCACCCCCCTTGTAAGAAGGTTAAAGTGGGCTATAAGAAGGGGGGGGGGGAATTTGGCTCCCTGCCATACCAATCATAGGAGTCCCCAACCCCCTCTCCCCCACTCTGTTCCTTTATCCAGCACCTCTTTTTAAGTCCTTTACCAGGCCATTTATCTGGTCCCTGGATGCCTCCCCTATGGAGTACCTGCACTGGACATCTGCCCCACACTTACAAAATAAGTTGTGACATATAGCCACCCCCTTTTCTTCTTACCAGAAAAGATCCTCCCTGACACCTGCTGTGGGGAAGGTGAAAAAACCTCACTCTACCAAAGCCAATCAGGGAAAAATTCCTCCCCAGCCCCCCTAAAAACGAGAGACTAGCACAATGCCCACAGCTGGTCCTAACCCAACCTGATATTTGCCACTTCGAGGAGAAGGAGAAAGGGCTTCCAATGCTCAGGGCTTGCACCTTTAAAGCTTCTGACCTCACATTCCCCAGGGGTGGGTCAGCGACATAAAGCTGACCACCACTCACCTTTTGCAGCAGTTTCTGACCTCCTTCTCTCCCTTTCCCCCTCTCCCCCTGCCATAAAGCCCTGCTACCTTTCTTTGGCAAGCCCAGAAAATGTTCCCCCTGCTTCAGGTGCGGTGCAGTCAGTGTCATACCTGAGAGTTCTGTGGGCAGTACTAGCCAGATGCAGAAGATACGTGCCTTGGCGGGGATGGGTGGTGAAGGGGAAGTTGTCACTATTTGGGAGTGGAGGATGCAAGGTTCGCGTTTTCAAAGGTGCAGTGAGATGACCTTGGAGTACCCAGGAGGTTTATGCCTTATAGAGGCAGAAACCAAAACTTTCAAATGGGGGTGCCTAAAATTAGGCATCTAACTAAGCAGTCTGATTCTCAGAGGTGCTGAGCTCCCACTGAATTCAGTGGCAACTCCTGGGTGCTCAGCAGCTTTGAAGATGAGGACAGTTATGTGGCTCAATATGAATTTAGGTGCTTAGTGTGTTCTAAGTTTGGGAATTTTTAATATAAAGGGCCTGTTTTTTTGGAAAGTTTGAGCATATGCAATACCAATTGAATTGAATGTGTGGAGATATGGGAGAACTTTTTCATAAGAACATAAGAATTGCCATACTGGGTCAGCCCAGTATCCATCCAGCCCAGTATCCTGTCTACCAATGGTGGCCAATGCCAGGTGCCCCAGAGGGAGTGAACCTAACAGGTAATGATCTAGTGATCTCTCTCCTGCCATCTGTCTCCACCCTCTGACAAATAGAGGCTAGGGACACCATTCCTTACCCATCCTGGCTAATAGCCATTAATGGACTTAACCTCCATGAATTTGTCCAGTTCTCTTTTAAACCCTGTTATAGTCCTAGCCTTCACAACCTCCTCAGGCAAGGAGTTCCACAGGTTGACTGTGTGCTGAGTGAAGAAGAACTTCCTTTTATTTGTTTTAAACCTGCTGCCCATTAATTTTATATGGTGGCCCCTAGTTCTTATATTATGGGAACAAGTAAATAACGTTTCCTTATTCACTTCCTCCACACCACTCATGATTTTATATACCTCTATCATATTCCCCCTTAGTCTCCTCTTTTCCAAGCTGAAAAGTCCTAGCCTCTTTAATCTCTCCTCATATGGGACCTGTTCCAAACCCCTAATAATTTTAATTACCCTTTTCTGAACCTTTTCTAATGCCAGTATATCTTTTTTGAGATGAGGGGACCACATATGTAGCAGTATTCAAGATGTGGGCATACCATGGATTTATATAAAGGCAATAAGATATTCTCCATCTTATTCTCTATCCCTTTTTTAATGATTCCTAACATCCTGTTTGCTTTTTTGATTGCTGCTGCACACTGCGTGGATGTCTTTAGAGAACTATCCACGATTACTCCAAGATCTTTCTCCTGATTAGTTGTAGCTAAATTTGCCCCCATTGTATTGTATGTATAGTTGGGGTTATTTTTTCAAGTGTGCATTACTTTACATTTTCTCCTGGTACCTCTACCCAAACAGCGCACCTCCTTCCTTGTAACCAGCAAAGCTCAGTCTTCTAGATGCATAATTTAGCCGTAAGAGCTCTTAAAAAAAATCTGCATTTGCCAAGTGTTATGAAAGCTTGATTTCTGTGATCCTATTGTATTTCCTGTTCTAAGCTGCATTAACCCTGATATCACTGTATGACAACTTTTGCTAAATGTTGACTTCTGTGTGAGAACCACTAAATTTGTTGTGGGAGAGCATATAGAACAATTAATGAAAGCTGTCTAATAACTCTTAACTAAGATTAGCTGATATTCCCTGAATAGGTAAGTAAAAGAAAATAACGTATACGATTAAAGAAAAACACACCCAATTTTAAGGGCCAAATCCCTTGCTGATGTAAATTAGTGTGGTGCTGTTGAAGATAATAAAGTTACACCAATTTGCACCAGTTGTGAATTTGGCCCTAGATTTTCAGTTACATTTAAGTAATGGTATTGTATTTTTCTCCTTGAATCTGGATACAAATATACTTTGTTTGCATGACTAAGCTTGAGTGAACATACACATCGAAATGAAGGCAATGTTGACTCACATACCAGTAGCATATAGGCATCACCTAGAGTTTTGTAAAACAGCTATTGTAAACTTGAGTTTTTATTGCAAAGGGTTTAGAAGTTTGGGTTTTTTTAAAATTTCACAACTTAAAAAAAAAGTGTCTCAGAGGAAAAGAGGAAAAACAGAAGCTTGAAGTGGATGTAAACCAACAATGGTCAGACTACGTGTAGTCTCTTTTTCATGGGGAGAGAGGGAGATTGCATACTACTCTTTATTGTATTACTGTACCATAGAATCTCCTTATTCTGCAAGGAAGGCGTTCAAACGGAAAACATGCAATGTGCACAGAGCCATTTATTTTATTATGAAGTTTTCACTGTTAATGATCTCTCCACCTTCAAAAGAATGAGGGCTTGGGGGAGTGGAGGTAAACACAGGGTGATTGCATTTGCCTTTCCATGGAAAGTAACTAATAGAAATGCAGAACCTGCATCTTCGATGCATGTTGAGTGGCTTACCTCAATGCTTCAATGTTATGGGGTGGATTTATGGATAGATTTTTTTTCCCCAACAGGCAAACTCCCATGTTGTTGTGTCAGGAACCAGAAAAATCAAAGAGCCACCTACTGACCCTTCCTATTGTCTGGCCTTGTCGTCTTCTATCAGTAGTGTGCCACAGTCAGCAAGATACATATGTACCTCATGCTTGCTTGGGGTTTGGCAGACCCCTGTCCCTTGCACCTGTTTGCTTATGCATGAGCTGTGCATGGTTGAATCCAAATAGCTGCTGGGGGAAGAAGGTGGGGGGAGAAGTCACTGTCAGAAGCTTTTCATTATCATGCACAGAGGAGCAAAGGCAGAGAGGAGACAAGGGAAGCTCTGGGGGAGTCCACAAGTGTACTGTAAAATGGGAATAGATGTGGGCAGTTAATCATAGTGCATTAGTTAATAAATTAACTGTAAGTTTGAGAGAGAAGATAATATTTTTCTGGTTACTTTCATTTGCAGCCTCTTTCTCTTATTGTAATAGATCAAATAATTTTGGAGCAGATTCCACCACCCTTACTCATCTTGGGTATCCTACAGGTAATGTCAGGTAAGTGCTGAGTAAATCACTACTCAGTGCGAGTTAGGATGGAAGAATCTAATCTGTTACCTACTCATCTGTACAGTCTATAAGCCTGATTGTGGGTCACTTACAGAAGATATTGGTGAGGTTCCTTCTGATTTACACCAGCGTGAGTAAAATCAGTATCTGGCCCTATCTAGTTAATACATCTTCTGGTTAATTTTGTTAGCTATGTTTCTTGTACAAAATCCTGCACTGAAAGGAACCCCCACGTGTCTGTGCAGGGGCAGAGGAACGAGCACAAAGCTTCCCCATTGACTTGAAATACTGTGCAGGTGATGCTCACTAAGGTGCTACTTTATGTAAGAATAGCAGAACTGGGCCCAGAGCCACATGAGTAAATCCTGCAGGATCAGACTCTTAAATAGTTCATGCAAAATAGTGGCTAGTATATAGCATAGGCTCTTATGGTGAATAAACTGAAGCATATATGGAAAACATTTCATATGCACCTAAATAGCTTAGGATCGTAAGTCCTGTTTTCAAAAGGCACTTAGGAGCCTAAGTAACCAAAGTCAGTGGGACTTAGGCTCGTCGGGGCTTAAGTTACTTTTAAAACGAGACTTAAGATCCTAAGTCATATCGGTGCTTTGGAGAATTTTACCCATATTCAGAAGTCCAAAAGGAAGATCGAAATGTTAGGTGTTAATATGCAGCCTACGTATGCTGTCTACTTGAATGTTGTGCCCAGCCATATATTTAATTGCAGAGATTATGCTATTCATTTTTTGTGATGCAGTCTTTATAACTATGTGTGCACCAGTGCAAATTTCATAAGATCATAAAATGGTACAAAGAGGATTAAAATAGTGTTTATTTCTTTAGTATATGAAATGTGATATTTTAAAAAATGAACTCCTATTAATAATACTGAATCCGTATGGGTGTTCTAAGTATTACCGTCTGGAAGTAATATTTTTGTGCTGTTAAATGTAATTTCAGAAAGAATTTTAGCAGAGTAAAATTGATTTGTTTTATATAATTTGTTATTCCTTCATAAAAAGCTCCAATATGTATTATGGAATGTGACTGAGCTAGTGCTTGCAATGAGCGTATTCCAGTGTTTTTTCCCTCCTGCCCTTTGTCTCATACAGCTGTTATCTGACAAAAGGGAAATAAAAAAGGGACAGGACAAATTCCTGTGGTCTATCCCACGCATTCTGCTATGCTGGGAAAATGTGATCTATCCTTGAAGTAAGAAGAAAAGTATTTGAAGTTTAGCATCTATGAATTCAGGTGAAGACCCCCCCCCCCCGACCCCGCCGATAAAACACTTAAAGTTGTCGCTATTTCTCTGTCCCATGCAATTTGAACAAATGAACAATCTTGAACTTTGTACACAGAGTTGCAGTGCCTGGGCAGAAGGCACTGCAGGTCCTTGCATGACTAATTTTGTGTCAGCAACTGATTTTATTACCATGTAAATAAGAATTTATAATAATAGCTGTAAATTTGCCAGATGGCTAAATTGATAAATTTTAAAGTGCATAAGCTTAAAATATTTAGCTTCCTTCCCCCACTCCTCCACAACAGCGACTTAAATCCTTCACTTGCTGCATTTGATTCAGTTGTCTTCCAGCAGAAGCACATGATAGCCATTTCAAAACAGATAGGTAGCTTGTTTGCATATTGTAAGAATGGAACAGCAATAAGAAACTTGTCAATGGGTCAGCAAGTCAACGTGTGAAATTCATCTTGCATTATGGCCCCTTTAAAGTGGAAACACTCACTACAAAGCCACAGTAGTCACCTTTGGGGGAATTCCCCTGACACAGGGGGAGTCCCTAACAGACCTAGTTTGTACAGCCAGCTCTGCGTCACCCTTGCAGCTTCCTCAGCTCAGGAAGCGTGCCAGCGAAGACAATGCATGTATATCAAGGTAAAATTTGGATAAGCTGTCAAAGTAAGAAGATCGTTTTGAAATTTTTCGGGTGGACTCTGATTTTCCCTTTTGTTTTACAGTATTTTTGACTATTTCAAGTTCTTTGTGAATAACATAAGCAAAGACGCACTTATCCTAGCCCTGTATTCTTGACATTGAAATTCTAGCTAAGCTTTGCCTTTTTCAGTACTCTGATTAAACCCTCTTTTTCTTATAGGTTTCACTCATAGGACCATAGTACAGTTGTGGGCTGGTTCATTTAAGTACTTAGACAGTAATCAAGCACATAAATCAAATGTTTGGAACCCCAGTGTATTTTACAGATCTTCCAAACATTTTTGTGCAGACAGTAGTATTTAGTGTAGATTAGCTACCCTGCCTTTGGGGATTAGTTTCCCTGCACTTGCTGAGCTTTTCTAGTGTGTGTTTCCACATGCTGAGAATACACACAGATGCTTTCCTGGCCTACAACCTGTAAGAAAATAAATTTATCAAGAGTCCAATACTGGTCACGGGGGGGGGGGGGTGTAAATTCCCACAGGTCAGTGCTGGCTTATACATCTTTTCAAGAGATTTAGATCCTTTTGCTAGCATTACTCAGCCTCAAACATCCCTCTCATCCAATTCACAGCTTGAACTTCCTCACCTACCAATATATGTGTTTGCTGCCTAAAAAGCAAACTGTTGAAGGATTGCTTTAAGAAGGATAGATTATTGGCTTGGTTACATTCAGCCTTGTCACAGACGTGATCTGTATAAAATATTTTGGTGACGGGATCTTTCATTTCTGGTTTATCTCTCTCCCTCCCCTCCAACTCTTGCATTTCAACTGTCAGTTAATGTTGTCTTTCTCCTTTTTGCTTTGCATTCTGCACATTTACTTCTTAGTTTAATCCCTTTTAACTAGGGACATAGTTAATTCGCAAAATAACTGAACCATATAGAAAGCAGGAAAGCAAGAGAAAATGCTTCCTTATAAAAATGTCAAAATTGGTTGGTTTCTCTCTCTCTCTCTTATTTTTCCTCTTCTCTGGATGTATAATTACATCATTGTTTCAGTAATGGGAAACAAAAATTAGATGCAGGGAGAAAATATCTAAATGCTTTTTTTTAAAAATAAGGAATTTAACTAAACCACTCTAAAGTCCCCTGCTGGGCTCAGGCAAGCTGAAATTAATTCAAGACGGCAGATAAAAATTTTAACCAGCCCGAGTGGAGATGACGGATGTGACAGCTCTCAGTTAAAATGTCTTTTAGTGGCAAATGCATGCGTATTAGTCAAGTGATGTGACATAACTGTCCCGGGTGAGAGACGATGAACCAGTGACCATTTGCATTGAGAACAAAAGAAAATACTTAAAACTAAAACATAGAAAAAGGGGGGGAAGTAAGTCAGTGTTTTACACACAGTTTTTGATGGTTGTTTTTTGTTGTTTTTTTTTAAGTCCTCTTTATCTTAAAGGGTTTTGGGAGTGACAAAAAATCTTTTATTCTGAAGCTTTTTCTTTTCTTTTTGATAGAAGAATTCAAAAACTGGGACAGATGTAACTTGTTTGAACAGAGAAAACCAAGGGAACATGGTCATGAAAACCATATTTGTTGTTTTTATTACACTGAATTTAAAAAAAAAACAAAAAACCTAAAATGCAGTGTGGTGTATGTTGAATAACATGGCATAACAGAATACGTTCCATGAGCATTTTATTTTGTGAAGACAGATTTGGCTCCTTCAGTGCTTTCTCAGGTTAAGCAAATGTAGAGACATTATAATATGAGCTGGGTTTGTTTAAAGGATCACGCAAGATTGCAGTTCATTGTGAAACAGTGCAGCGGTAAAATAATAAGAATAATAACATAAACAGGAAAACACATATAAGAAGGAAATTATTTGCAAAAGAAAATACTTCAGAAACTGCAGTCAGTCAGTAAGTGAATTAACTACGTGGAAGTCATTTTTAATATGCTTTAGGAGCAGATGTTACCAAGTCACAATAGCTCCCAGTTAGAGCTGCCAGAGTAATTGAGTTTTCAGTATTATTCGGCTTATTTTCCCATTATAATCAAATTGTATTATCATAATTTTGTTATTAGGGTGCACCTCTTACTATGTACCTCAATAACATTCAAGGCCACATATGAAACTTACTATACTTGTTTTTACTTAGGGTGGGAGGAACTAAAATATTTACTAATACCATTTCAGTACAAAATAAGATATACTCAGAACCACAGCCATAGAAAGTAAGCTACAGAGGAATTCTTTTGAAGGTAGGACTTTAATCTCAAAAGTCAGGTAAAACTGGTCAGACATTTGGCATGGTATCTAAAGGATTGTATATATACTCACAGTTTCTCTTGCCTTTCCACATAAGAATGTGTATACATGAATCTCCTGTGCCTGTGTTTTAACAGCTAATCTAGAAATCTATATCTTGTTTCAATATTATATAATGTTTCAATGTATATTAGTATATAGCCTTGTGCAATATGCCAGATTACTGTTTATTTTAAATGAAATACAATATTCATTAAAACAGTTTTAAAATACTGAATAAAGTACTCTGGAAATAGGATATAAGAAGTAGAAACTGGAAAATGCTGAACTACTCTAAAATAAATTGAGTGTCAGCAAATTGACTGCAAGCTAGCCATTAACATTTAAACAAGGGTAGCTAATAACACTGCAGGTTTATTACCTACAGTATGTATATGAGCTGTGTTTTTCTACAGTAGTTTCACCTCTATTCCATGACTCCTGTGAAAATAGTAATTAAAAAATTTGAAGTCGGAAGTTCTGCAAGTTTTTTTCAAGAGAAACCATCTCTGTCAAACCACATTAGTATAACTAAAATATTTCAAGGCATTTAGCCTTATTGTAGGAAGTGGTCAGCCTTTAGGTTGATTCACTAGCATCAACCCCAGGCCCTCAAAGGTTCTGGAACCCACACTGCTTATTGAAATAAATGATTAATATATACTTCAACTCTCCTTCAAAATTTAACAGTGTCCTTGTTCTCCGACTGCCCCCAGAATGGTTGGGATGATAGCCTTGGACTTCAGAGGTTTGGGTTCAAAGTCCAGATCTGGCATAGACTTCCTCTGTTACCTTTTGGCAAGTCACTTAGTCTCTCTGTGTCTCAGTTCCCCATCTATAAAATGGGAATAATAGCACTTCTGTACCTCACAACAGTGTGTGAGGATAAATGTGTTAAAAATTGTTAGGCACTCAGATACCATGGTGTTGGGAGTCATGTAAGTACTATAGCTAGAAAATAGCTAAACAATGTCTTTATAGGTACTACTAATCCAACACTGTTTGGGCACGAATTATGGGAGGATTACAGAGGTAATTCTCTGGATCAACACTAGGTGGGTCACAGAGCTGTCTTTGGTTTCTACCTTTGGATTCGTCAGGTCTAGAACCCTGACTAGCTAGAGAAGAAACATTCAAATGACACAGATTTCCAATTTTATATAATTTATCAGCTAAACTAAATAACTACTCCTGGGGGAATCTGCGCTACTGCGTGTGTGCATAATTAATGAGCCACGCATAGTTTTAATTTTTTGCTCAGAAAAAAGTTTCTGCTGAAATGTTACTGCAGTTCTGCCTTTTGCCCATCAGAGAGTGGTATAGTGATAGAACAAAGCAGCAGCTCCCAGCCAGCTAGGGAAGAGAGAGAGCCTGCCTTCTTCGCAGTGCCTATGAGGAGCTATGGGGAGACAGAAAGTGTTGGGTGCTGGGATTCAAACAGGGGCTCATAAGGGATAGCGGGGGAGGACAGACTGGGGAAGGGGCTGAATGGGAGTGGAGGCACAGGGCCACATGGTGTAGGGAGGTTCAGGGCCACATGGTGATAGGGGAGGGCTGCAGAGCTACATAGGGATAGGGAGTGGCTGAGTGGGGGCACAGACACACATGGGAACAGGGGGAAAGGGTATAGCACCACATAGGGACAGGGGGAAGGGGTGCAGGGCCACATGGGGATGCGGGGAGTAGGTGTCTGAGTGGGGTGGAGAAATACATGTGGACAGGGTGTGCAAGAACATATGGGGGTGCAGGAACACATGGGGACAGGGGCAGATGTGCCTGACTGAATGGGAGAGCCTTGGGGTCAGCCAGGATCTGCATGGGGGAAGCTCCCTAACAATCCTTCCTCACCCCGCCAAAAAAACCTGTTCCATACTTTTCCCACCCATACCCAACAGCCCTCCAAGTTCACACCTAGACTCCTTCCCAGCAATTTACTTCCCTCTCCCTCAGCAAATCCATTACCCCATGCTCTCCCAAGCTTTTGCACTGCTTCTGAAGGATGCAGGAAATATTCTGTATTGTAGTTTAAATGAATTATTTCTCAGAGTTCTGTATTAATATGCCTACTAAAGAATCTATTTGTCAAAAAAACATATCCTGAATCTTTTTGTTGTTTATGTTGTTACAGACATACTTGCTGACAGGTATTTTGAAATAAAAGATCAAAAATTATTGAAACTGGTGTGATTATATCGCTATTTTGACAAATTAAATATGCAGAATTTTGCAGAATTTTAAAATATTGTGTGCAGAATTTTTTTTTGGTGCAGAATTCCACCAGGAGTAAATAACAAAGCAAAAACATAAAATAAATTACATGTAAGCAAACCAAATTAGAATGAAGTGGGTTAATCTCAAATGACCAAATTAATCTAATTATCAGGTTGATTAAACCACAGTAAGTCAACAGTTCCTTATAAGTTGTATTTAATAATGTGGGAAGGAGGCAGTATTGTTTAGTTTTCATCCCCATAAGTAAAATATATTATCAGTCTTAGTGCTAGTGGCAGTATTTATATTCCAGGTGAAGGCTCATACAGGGAAGGACAAATCACTCCCAGGTTTAAGTCAATGTTGAGACTACATATCTGATGCCAATTAAGGCAGCTTGCCCAATTATAGGTGGTTATATAATAGCCACTCTCTAGCTCCTGTTCCCCAAATATAAGGTTATATGAAACATGCCAGTACAATTCAATATGACAGCTTGGTACATTTTAAATTCAAATGACAAATTTAGGTGAAATAGCATGATTTCTCAGGATTAAATGTACAGCTCCTAGGTGTGTGATCTCTTGGAGAACAAGGTTGTTAGACACAGGGTTGTTTTAGGTGTTTAAAGAACTATTTTGTATGCATCATTCACAGATAAATTCTGTGGCTTCTATCCACACCCACTGCTGTGCACATGCACAGATTCACTGACAGCCCTTTGGAGTTTAAAAAATAAAAAATGCAGAAACACGATGGTAGAGACATCCCTATATAAAAATTGGAAAAATGAGCTGAACTAAAAAGGTTGATACTAATGAAGAATGGGGGCATGACTCTAGTGCAGGGATGGGCAAACTTTCTGGCCTGAGGGCCACATCGAGGTGCAAAACTGTATGGAGGGCCGGGTAGGGAAGGCTGTGCCCCCCCCAAACAGCCTATCCACCCCCTCCCACTTCCCACCTCCTGACTGCCCCCATCAGAACCCCCGACCCATCCAACCCCCACTGCTCCTTGTCCTCTGACCGCCCCCTCCCAGGACCCCTGCCCCTAACCGCCCCCTGGGACTCTACCCCCTATTTAACCCCCCCGCTTTCCTCTGACCGTCCCCCCCAAGCCTCCACCCCAGCCAACCACCCCCTGCTCCCTGTCCCCTGACTGCCCCCCCGGGACCCCTTGCCCCTTATCCAATGCCCCGGCCCCCTTACCATGCCGCTCAGAGCAGCATGTTTGGCCGCCACGCTGCCCGGCTGGAGCCAGACATGCTGCCACGCTGCCCTGCAGGAGCTCCCAGCCCTGCCGCCCAGAGCGCTGCCCATGTGGCGGCTTCGCTGTGGGAGAGGGAGGACAGCGGGGGAGGGGCCGGGGTAGCCTCCCTGGCCAGGAGCTCAGGGGCAGGGCAGGATGGTCCCGTAGGCTGGATGTAGCCCGCAGGCCATAGTTTGCCCACCTCTGCTCTACTGGTTACCTGCAGGGTGCTGGTGGTGGTTGGAAAGGTTAGCTGGTTGTCTTATCAACTTCAGTTTTTGAAGATGGTGGCCTGGTTCCTCCTGAAGATGGTTCTTCCTCCATGGGAACTCAACAGGAATTTCTTTTGTGAATCAGGAAGGGGCACTCAGCTTCTGAAGTCACTGGCATCACCAATGTAGTTTGATTGGACCACCTGTATGGAAAGGTACATAAGAACCTCCCCATTCCAGTAGTTTTTGGCTCAGAAAGTCCACAGATCCTCTCTTTCTCTCCCCCCCCCCGCCACCAAACAGTCAATCAGCCAATCTGTTAAGTATTTTGAGACTTTTGCATTCATAAATCAGTCCACAGACATTATCTCAACCTTCCAACAAAAGTCCCATGTCAAAGCTACTAAAAAGGGGGTATGGACATCTGAGAGAAAGCCTGATTGCACATATTAGGCTAATTAGGTCTTTACTGGAGTATTCTGTCCAGTTCTGGGTGCCACATTTCACGAAAGATGTGGACGAATTGGAGAAAGTCCAGAGAAGAGCAACAAAAATGATTAAAGGTCTAGAAAACATGACCTATGAGGGAAGATTGAAAAAAACTGGGTTTGTTTAGTCTGGAAAAGAAAGGACTGAGAGGGGACATAACAGTTTTCAAGTACATAAAAGGATGTTACAAGGAGGAGGGAGAAAAATTGTTGTTCTTAACCTCTGAGGATAGGACAAGAAGCAATGGACTTAAATTTCAGCAAGGGAGATTTAGGTTGGACATCAGGAAAAACTTCCTAACTGTCAGGGTGGTTAAGCACTGGAATAAACTGCCTAGGGAGGTTGTGGAATCTCCATCATTGGAGATTTTTAAGACCAGGTTAGACAAACACCTGTCAGGGATGATCTAGATAATACTTAGTCCTGCCATGAGTGCAGGACTAGATGAGCTCTCGAGGTCCCTTTCAGTCCTATGATTCTATGATATAACCTTGCACACAGAGGAACAGTTCCTATTCTATAGACAGATGCTTGTAACTTCCCCTTTTATATTTTTGATACTCAGCACTTCAGTTCTGAACAGCATTGTTGATACAAAATTTGTGTGAAAAGTTAGACTTAGAGTAAAAGTTTTTTTCCCTCTAAATTTACATTTTGCAGTTTTATATAGAGGCCTTTCTGTATCTCAGAAGGCCCACTCAGCTTGTGTCGGATTTATGGATTTAAAAGGAAAGAAATCCCTTCCATAGCTGTGATCATTGCAGAAGATTTCTCTGCCTCCCCCCTCCCTCCACCCCTGTCCTCAATATTGTTGCCTCAAGGTGATTATTTGTAGAGACAGCTGTGTAATTGCCAGCAGCTAGTGGAGAGCAAAACTAATGACTGATATAAAATAACATACACAGGCATAAATGCAGTCCTTTGATAGATGGGTGCAAGTCAGAGGTGTACCATGGCTGAATTAGGACCAGTGTGAGTTTCTCAGTTTTAGTTGTCATCTCGTTGGATTCCAAATTGGATATGTTAAGTGACAGACATCTAATCTATTTTTCTATATATATTTTACTTACTTCACAGAGAACTTCATCGTCCCATTGAGTTGCTTTCGTAGTACAAGTTTGATTTGTGCACTAGTGTAAACAATATAAGGGACATATGCAAATTCTCATAAAAATTGGGGAACTTCAGGCTTGCGTTTCTCATACGTTGCTTTAAAAATGTATATGTAAGATGCTTATTAAGATAATATGTATTAGAAATATATATACATCAGATTCCACAGTAATACCCGTTTTAAACAAGTATTTCCACTTATCTCTGGATAGTTATCTTCTGTGATGATTGGCTAACTGTACATCTCAAGCAGAAATATCTATTGAAGTCATGGGTGACAAATGGAGAGTATTCAACAGAAATGCTGCAATGTCTCTTGTTCAGCACTTCTTTTATCAGTAGGTGTCATTTTAGTTAATGTGGGTTTCTGAGGAATGGTTAACCATTCAGAACCTGGGGACCAAGGGAACCATTTGACTTAGCAATAAAATAAGACAAAGTGTCACAGATCCTTGTGTTTTTGATACCCTTTATTCTAATTACAAGCTCTTTTTTCAATAAGATATGGTACTTTTCTCCAATTGGATTGGAATGCTCTTGGCGAATAGCATTATTAGCCGCATGGTAAGAGAAAACCATGAGTGTTCTAGAGCCCTTTTCTAATTCCAATATTTACTTCATTTGAGACCTGATCCAATTCCCATTGAGGTCAATAAGAGTCTTTCATTGACTGAATGAGAGCTGGATCAGGCTTCTGATTATTTTAATAATTTTGATTCACAGTATGAGCCCATAAAGATACATTTATATACAGCTATCAGTATGTGGTCTTGCTAACCCAGATATTGACCTTTGACCCATCTCATTTAATGGATCTTACTTCTGTGTAAGTAAATGAGGCCAAATTCAGGTCAGGTGTGAGGAGGATACAGGTCCATTGAATTTAATGGAAGAAACTCTGACAGTTTTAATGAGGGTTGCACTGCACATTTTGAAATTCCATATGGAAGACTTCCACGTACATTCCATTTGAACAAATAAAAGGAACACAGCATTAAAATTTGACTATCCAAGATGTATTAATTAAAGTAATGGAAGAAATCAATGTGGATTCCACAGTTTTTGAAATAAAGCTGATCTAAACTTGGTGGGTTCAGATCAGATATGATGTCCATAATATTTTGCAAGGAACTATTTCAGGGTATTGAAGGATGAATTGTAAATTTGACTGGAATGATTTATTATTGTATCAGAGTGAGAAGATGCAGAAGCCGAATTAGCATATTTGTAAATTCTGAAGTGAAGTTTTCCGCATATCTGTGTTGATCTTACTACCACCAATAATAAAACTAATCAAGTTGTCTGTTGAAGACAAGAAACAAGGAACAATACACAGGTGACCATCATCGCATAGTGTCATAAGCTATTTGGGACACATTTACAATCCATTTAAGCTTATTTTTTTGTTAGGAAAATAAAATGTTTTAATTGTAATAAAGAAGACACAGGTTGCATTATAATTCGTTGAGTGAATTAGGACTTATTCATCCTTCATATATACATGTTTAAAACTTTGATCAGACTTCTCCTTATTCCATTCTTCCACCAGTTCCATATGGCGGAAAGAGATTTGATAAAAATGAACCTTGTTTTTACTTGTTCCTCTTTCCCAGGGATCAAAGCAATCCTTTCATTCAAACCAAAGGAAAGGGTTTCAGTTCCTAACGCTCAATGAGCTTTGATCCATTATCTGTAGATTTCTCAATAAAAAAAGAAAGACAGAAAGTCTTGAAGCTACATATGACTCCAGTTTTAAAAATACAGTTCTCTCTGAAGTCATACACTCTTATACTGTTAATTGAACGTTAGATTCCCATAAAATTTGATATGTCTGACTTTCACTTACTAAGGTGTTCTCCACTTTTGAAGTTCTCCACTTGCTCATTTGCTTACTTAAAACAATTCAAATGGCAAAAGATATAAAGTCTAAATCAGACTTTACATTTGTACTAAATACCTTGTATATATAAAATCTCAAAGCAATTGCAATTATGGTTATAGCTCTACTTTATAGATAGGGAAACTGAAGAACAGAGACTTATCCAAGATCACAGGCAATTAACAATACTGTCAAGAATAAAACCTAGATTTCCTGAGTCTCAGCACACTCCAACCACTAGGAAATACTGCCTCTCTTTATGACAAGAGCTTTGCTGGTATAAAGTCTTTGAGAGATGGTTCCCCTCCTGCCCCCTTTATCAGAGCTCTAGGACAGAAGAAGAGGGGATGCAAGAATTAGTTATCACTTCTTGATTCTAAGAGCTGGTCCTGACCTTGATACAACTTAGAGCATCTGCTGGGATGTACTTACTTTGTTCTATTGGTATAAGGTCATTAATTGAACCCCAAATTGGTAATTTTGTAGACAATCTGTGTCTTTGAATTCAGCATCATCATTTTGCCTTTTTCTTTTCATTGGGACCAAATCATTTACTAAACTCTTTAAGCAAACCAGATATGTCAGTCTTCATAGTCAATTAATGAGTAATTAAAAGTGCAAGTGAGAATTCTTAAATGTTAGAAGTGATCTGAAAGTAGGAATATCAACAATCGTGGCTTATGTTCAGTCATTTAATTTGGAACCCCTGGCCAGACAGTCAGCTGGTTAAATTGGCATAGTTCCATTGATATCAATGGAGCTATGCCAATTTACACCAGATGAGGATGTGTCCCAGTGCTAAATGTTTATATGCTCGGCAGTGCAGTTACACATTAGAGCCCATCCTTTTGACTGTGGAGGGTCTCAGGGGATGTTTACTGGGATTGGTTGCAGACAACACTTGAAAATCAAACAAATATTTTGTCAGTTTAAGGAGACTTTCTCTTTTGGAAAATGTAAGTGATCTCAAAGGTGGGGATTTTATTTCCAAGGTTATTTTAAGAGTTGATCTGTTGCATTTATGTTCTTAAAAAGTGTGGAAAGCAGAAATAAGGCCTTAAAAGCTTAAAAATTCCACTGACATTTGGAAAACTGATCGCTCATTTAATAAAGAAATGTTTATCATTTTTACATGTTTTGCATGTGTATCTGTTGGCCATTTTAGCCTTTTAAAAATCTTTGATATTATTGCTAAGAGATATAGATTTTCTTACTAAATGCATTCAAATATTGCCCATGGTAATAGACCTATAAATGGCCAGTGATACAATCGTTGCAATAGGGAGATATCTATCTATCTATCTATCTATCGATCGATCTATATAGATATTTGTACTGTAGATTTAAAAGCAAACACGTCTTTGAAGTATTGCTATTTAGGGGCTGCCTACATGTACAGCGCTGCAGCGCTACCAATGCAGCTGTGCCGCTGCAGCGCATCTGGGGAAGACACTGTATTCCGACAGGAGAGAGGTCTCCCGTCAGTATAATAAAACCACCTCCGCGAACGGTAGAAGCTATGTCGGCGGGAGAAGCTCTCCTGCCGACATAGCGCTGTCCCCACCGGTGCTTAGGTTGGTTTAACTTATGTCACTCAGGGAGGTGGTTTATCCATACCCCTTAGCGACATAAGTTATGCTGACAGAGGCTGGAATGTAGACGTAAGTGTCAATCATTCCTGTCTACAGAGAGGGGAAAAAGAAGGCTGGTGGGGGGAAAAGAGGTAGTAATAAGCGATATTTGCGAACAGTTGGCATCTGTCCAAATTGTTGGTATTGAATTTCTGTCTGATGGATGAGTGCCATTGGCAGATCAATTAATACAGGTGTATCTGTGTTAACTAAAGTTAATTTTCAAATGATCTGTCTTAAAGCGTTTGTGCGCATGCCTGCATGGGCATATAAGACACCATGTGATGCTCATTATTACACCGCTAAGAGATGTTGGATAAAGCAAAAGGTCAGAATGGCAGCCTTAATTCTGTAGTCTGAAATCAGATTCTTAAATTATTCATCATTTTGGACCAGATTCTGAGCTATGGACACCATCAACTTCACTGGAGTTACTCCTCATTTATACCAGTTTAAGTGAGAGTAGAATCAGGAGCCTTTATGTTTTGTTGTAATTTCCCTGTTTTCCCCACCATCTTTTTGTTATGAGTCAAATTGATTTTGCTGTGTCATATATAGAGATAAATTAAACCACTGTAGCTTCCTAGAAATAATATATTCATCTTTCTATTCCCCACCCTTTATTTTGTCCTTATACTAATGATCTATTACCACCCTCAGAGGAAACCAATATGCCAACTCATTTAAACAGAACTTGTGTTTTGTTCCTGTGAATGTCACCAGCAATTCTCCTCCATCTGTATATCCATGTTAACAAAATCAATATATATCTTAGACCTTGAAGAAAACTGGCAAGATAAATCCTTCTTAGAAAGCAGATTCTATCACTACAGTTTTAGGAACCCTTTAAAACTTGGAGTTACTAGCTATAAATATTATTAAAATATTTTAAATTGTCGATTATTGATCCAGTAGATTGTGTTCTCCTTTGCAGTCATTCCTTTCTGCACAGCGAATGCGTCCTAGTGTAGGTTGCAGCATATTGACCCAATACCACATTTCAGTGACGTTGTTATTCTTCCATTAAGATAAATTATTTCAGTGGATCAAATAACTGTAGATAGATTTTACTGTATTTTCCACTCCATGCATCTGATGAAGTGGGTTTTAGCCCATGAAAGCTTATCCCAAAATAAATTTTAATCTCTAAGGTGCCACAAGGACTCCTCATTGTTTTTGCTGATACAGACTAACACGGCTACCCCCCTGAAACCTGTAGATGTAATGATTCCATGAATCTATATTTAGGGAGTCTGCGGATTATTGACACAAAACACCATTGTAGCCATTAGGTTCTGTCATGTCACTGGATATTTTAAGAATATCTTAAAATCTGCAAATTATTGACATCATATGCAATATAAGTATTATCATTGGATACCTGTTTGAGTCTTTAGTGTGAGGATTATTGTATTGACGTACTTCAGAACCCTGGTGGTCTATCATGTCAGTGTGTTTTGGAGGGGGCATTTAATCTGCGGATCTTTAGCTTCTTCCACATAGGAAGCTAAGTATCTCAATCAATTTCTTGATTGCTTTGATATCAGGTCTGATCTGCAGACCTGCTTCATTCTGTGCTATACCATTTAAACTGATAGAACACCAGGATTTTTCAGACCAGTAAATGACTGTAGCAGCATTCTGTCATCAATATGGTTATTAACACTGATTATTTGTATTGTTAATTTTGTTGCAACATAGAGGCACATGGTACTTTACAAAGAAATGAGGAGTGAGAAATGAGCAGGGCCGCCCAGAGGAGGGGGCAAGTGGGGCACGAGAGTTTTCAGGGGCCCCCGTGAGAGTTTTCGGCGGCACTTCAGCTGCGAGGATCCTTCCGCTCTGTGTCTTCGGCGAAGTGCCTCAAAGACCCGGAGCGGAAGGACCCCCGCCGCCGAAGACCCCAGGCCCCCTGAATCCCCTGGGTGGCCCTGGAAATGAGTCTGATTCTGAGCTGCATGTCTCAAGAGCCAGAGCCCAGAGGGGCGGTGGCAATGTGCCACTTCTGCATTTCCTGGATTCTAGAGCAGCAGGGAACTGAAGCAGCCCCAGCATAAACTAGAGCAGCTCCAAGGAGTGCTCTAATTTATGTGGCTTCAATGGCTCCCAATGAAGCCATCAAACAGGATAGATCTCTGCCTCTTCCTTCCCGAATGTGATGCCTTGTCACAATGAGCAACTGAACAGGGTGTGAGGGTGAGGGGGCAGTAAAGAGTTTTTGAAATATGTTGCTAATTAATTAAATATGTAATCAACGTTCAGCAGTGATTCATCATTTTCCACTTGCTGCTTATTCTCTGCTTAACTTTTGTCAGAACTGTGAGCGTCATGAATTCTGAACTCCCAATTAGGCTTTTTAAATGCGAACATGGAAAGTAGCTGACTATCATGGGGCTTTGGAAAGTGAGACTATTTTTTTCTTAAAAGATTTTAAAATACTTTTGATCCCCCCCCATGCTCCTCTTTCATTTTGTTTTTTCTCTCCCACCTCCTCACATTTTCCTCTTGCTTTCATGATCTTTTAATTACTGTATTAAAAATTATATTGCATTAGTGTTTAGCAACCCCAGTTAGGAGCAGGGCCCCATTGTGCTAGCTAACATTTTGTAATACACAGCTGGGTCCTATGGAGGTTAAAGTACCAAGTTTACAGTCTAAGGCCTCCGTCCTGTAAACACTTACACACATGCTTAACTTTAAGCACGAGAGTAGCCCCTTCGACATCACATACTTGAAGTTAAGAGCATATGGGTTTGCAGTATCAGAGCCTAATAATTCTCCTTTTACCTCTTCACTCACCCTTTCCTCCCCTTTTACTTGCTAGTCCCTCCATTATGCACATCTTGAGAAAGAACAAAAGAAAGAGCCCTACAGAAGTGGGTGAAGAGCAGAAGCTGAACACTGTCACACATGTTTAATACATGTTCGTGGCTCACACTGTTTGACATCTTTAAAGTGTTGTCTAGTGAATGAGACGCTAAGAAGAAGGGATGCAGATCCCAGGTCTGACACTGACTCCCTCTGTGGCCTTGGTTAACTTGTTTTCCTTTTCTGATTTACTTTTCCCATGCAATTCTAGAAAATGGTTATGGCCCAAGGAAGCCTAAATGTTTCCATCCTCAGTGCAATCTTTTCCTGGACCTTTTTGCTTATAGAGGTGCATACAGGCAACTGCATTAATAGCCAGCACCAAAATCTCACTATGAGCTTGTTCTCAAGGTATGTATATAGTAACACACACATTAGTGTATCCTTCTGTAAAATACTTAGCCCAAGGCTTTCCTGGAGTCTTTTTAGGGTAGTAGTTGCAGCAGTAAGGCTCTGCACAAGGTGATAAAGTTGATGATCTCTAATAACACTGCCCTGTGTTTTTGTTGTTCATGTTCTGGTAATGCCTAGAGGTCCCAGTGAGGGATTGGGGCTTCCTTGTGCTACTGATTGTCCAAACACATAGTGGAAAGATAGTTCCTAATCACCGATATGATTGTGCTTCTCAATTCTGTTGAGTCTCATGATAAACATCCCTTCCAAACACCAGCATGCTCATCAGTTTTGTCATTACTGGTACTTTTAAGCATTTATATAGCACCATAAATGTACATGACACTCTACAAAATGTAGAAAAATGAAACAGTCTCTTGCTTAAAAACGTCTAATCTAATGCTGACAAGAAAAGTAAGAGGGATCATGGCAGAAAAGAAAGATGGTGGAGAGATCATTGGTGGAGAGACCAACATAGGAATGATTAATGAAAGAAGTGGGTTTTAAGAGAGGATTTGAAGAAGCAGAGAGAGTATGGTTGGCTGACATGAAGTGGGAAATATATCAAGCTTTCTTTTCTTTTTTCTTTTTTTTCTTTTTCGCTCTCAGTTACAGCATTCTAAAGGATATATTGTAGGTACTCAGCTCTGGAAATGGAAGTTCCATTTCTGTGAAAAATCATTTAGAACCCATCTGTTTATATTTCACAGAACCAGCAAGCACAAGACATATAAATGATTGAAGATGGTATGATTTGCAAAGGGCCCACCTCTGAATGAGGTTGTCTGTTTTACTTTAATTAGAAAGAGACTTGTATTTTATAACCCTCTGCCTACAAATGTTTACTTCATCTGCTGCCAAAAAAAAAAATCATTAGCATTAACACACCCATCTTGCACTTGTGAGCAGGGATTTTAGAAGGGGTTTAAGGGACTTTAGTATCTAAATCCTATTAAAGTTCAGTGGGAGTTGGACACTTAAGTCCCTTAGGCTCCTTTAAAAATCCCAGCTCTAAATGTTAAGCGCTAGTTGATGAATAGTGCTGCCCCCGGTGTGCCAGGTCTGAGGACGGAAGGAAGAGGGAAAGGATGAAAGAAGTCTTGCCTCCCTGGTGCCCCTTGCAGAGGCTAAGCACATTCCCAGTCTTTGTGTGCAGTGAGCACAAGGACTGTGTAAGGCTAGCACTAACAGCCATGCTAGTCACCCAAAGGGGGTGGTGGAGGAGCAGGAAGTGTACAGCCATAGGCCCACCCCCGGATACAGACTGTTCCATTCAGAGGGTACACCTGGGGTGTCTATGGCCCCTTTTTTCCTTCCATGCCTCAGGGACAATAAGCCTGAATCAGAATATTTCCCAAGCCCCCTGCTGTGGTGCTGTGTACCCTCCTACCCTAAGAAGTGGCTATAGAGATCGTTGTCTAAAGCAAAGCAATACAGAAATAAATGATAGGGCCAGAACCTCAGGTGTTGTAAATGAGCATAGCTTCATTCGTTCTGCAGTTGAAGATCTAGCCTGTAAAGCTCTGGCTGATATTCTGCCCTGTTGTTTCTAGGTGTTTCAGCACATGCGGTACTATGTGTCACTGGAGCATGGGATTTAAGATACAAGGTCCCTAAGCTTTTTCTTATGGTGTCACAATCTCACTGTTGTTTTAAATAGTCTTGTTTTTTAACCTGTGTAACCGGGTATCCTATGAAAAAAGCATCAACCCCAGCTCATTTTCAGCTCTGCACATATGCCCAGGTATGAGTGGCTGCATGGGGACACAAAGGGACTGAAGGCTCATAGGATTTGCTAGCTGGGGAGCTTTTCTGTTTACTTTCTGATCATATTAAGTTTTTTTTCTTATTATAAACATTAACTCTTGAGGAAAAGATCTTGTTGACTTCAGCTTTTTTTTTTTTTTTGATTGAGTCATTCTATTAGATTGCACATTATTGACAGAACAGTGAGAAATGGCTTTTTTGGAATATCCCAAGAATTCATCATAATATCACACTGTGATTCAGATGGGACTCTTATTGACTTCAGTCTAATAGTAAAATTTGGAATGATAATTCTACATGCCTAATTCCATTACAAACTCTGAGCGTCTTCTTACGGTGCACCTATGAAAAGCTCACTGTTTCACTCTTATGAATTTTTGTTGAGGGAGAACTTGCAGCATGGACAATGTTTTCTAAATAAAACAACTCACATTTTTAAGCACTATAACAAAAATTCAGATTAAAAATACAAATAGGCATGCAGAAAAATTACTATAAGCACCCACGCCTTGTGTGTTTGTCCTTTTTTCTAGTTTCAAAATACCCAATGAAAATAAGTTTTGAAAGTTACTGACCAACTAAGATCTTGTATACCAGGTTTCAGCTGATACCAGGACAACTTTAATGGTGTGAGGAAGCTACTGTTATGGTTAATTTGTTACATGTAGTAAAAGGGAAATACCCCGCATGAAATCAATGTTGCCGATTGTAGGCTGAGTGGTAAAGAACAGGAACATTTGTGTTAATACTTTTAGACTGGAAAAAATTTTGATAGTTTAGTTATAGAATTTATATAAGTCTTTCTTCCAAGGTTTCAGAAAGGTTTATGGAACTAACACTGGCATTTTTTGAGAGAACAAATGTGGGGACATAGATGCCATATTTCATATGTTTAGCAACGCCCTTCTCTGAGCTGCCACTCTCTATTTACAGCCGTGCGTCATAAATAATATACTTTCTTACTCTTAATTCACTTGCTGCTATATTGCCAGCCAGGCTGTAATAGATTCCAGTATAATACATGACCATATCCAGAAGCCAAATTAATGGTTAAGGTGGAGCCAAATACTTACCTATCAATCGAGACTCTGTAGGTTGAATGACTTCATAATGCAAGCTGGCAATTTTTTTCACAGGAAATTACATCTGGCTGCAGCAACTAATGACAAAACTACTGCTAAGAAACTGCTGCTTATTTTATTGTTCTTTAGGTAATATTATTTGATGGCTGTTGCTCTGTGTAAACTTCCCAATAAATTAGCAGTTTTAAGCTGGATGGAGGCATGGTCCAGTGTACTGATCACAGAACTGGAAGGCTGAGAGTAATGGCGCTGACAGTGACTGCCCCTGTGACTTGCCCAACTCACTCAAACTCTGCCCGTAGCTTTACTACGGGGAGAGTTGCACTGGTTCAACTTAAGATGTGTTTTTAAAATGGATTTAGTAGAGCTGGTGCAAAAAGGTGTGTGGACATTGAGTGAAATCCTGGTGTCACTGAAGACGGTGGGAGTTTTGCCATTGAGTTCAGCGGAATCAGAATTTCATGTACCTATTTTAATTTATACCAAATTGATGTCACTAAACTAGTACAAATTTGTATGTTGGCAAGGCCTCGGTTTACTCACCTGGAAACTGGGGATAATATTTACCTGCCTCAAGATACATTGAAAAGGTTAAATAATGTTTGTAGAGTACTTTGAAGTTTAAAAATGCCCAATAAGTACGGATTTATTATTATCATCATTAACTTTAAGATTTTTTTTCCCTGTGCTTCAGTACTCTTCTACTGGTGTCTAACACAGTGGCCTTGCTACATGAGAAAGTTGTATCGGTTTAACTTAAGTCAGTTTTTAAACTAATTTAGTTAAACTGGTGTAAACCCTTATGTTTTTGCTTAAGTTGGTTTATTTGCTTCTATTTGATGTAGCTTATACCACTTCCACATTGACTTAGGATAAAGCAAAGTAAGCGTGTCCACATAGCCTTTTGAACTGGTTTAGCAATATTGGTTGAAATTGATTTTAATATCTCACCTTCCATTAAACCAGTGCAACTATCTTGGGCAGACAAAGCTTAAAGATAAAATATATATATATCTCTTCGCCTCACTGTGGATCTCTGCTGAATGCTTTGTATTGGTCTCCACACACTGAGCTGTCATTGAGAATTCCATGTGTAACAGAGATCCACAAGGTGGACTGCAGAGGGGAAATTTGCTATTGCTGCATTATAGTAGAGATGTTAAAGAAAGACAGGAAATTCAGTAATACCCAGTCACAAAGTTATTTACTGTAACTGTTCACTATTATATACAGCACAACTGATTATCTCTACAGTTTGTAAATTCTGAAGAAAGGGTTACTTTAAACAAGATTGAATTATAAAATGTTGGATGGATTCTGGAAAATAAGGAATGATATTTTTTTCATATATTTAATTCTTAATATTATACCATTCTTTCTTTTGTTTGAGAGGATGAAATAAATGTCAAGGGTGATATTTAAAAAGTCAACTTAAGTCTATATGTTTTCCATATATAATAAAATGTGTTTAGAATAATCCAGTCTAAAAATAATGCTGGTGCCCAGGTTGAGTTAACAAAGAATTATGTATATATTTTTGAGTGCATATGTGCATTCACATTAATAAATGCAAAATTAGAAAACTGATTCTATAATTATAACAACATGCCTAGGACTGATAGCAGAAACGATTTCCACTCATGTGGTCTCCAGACTGGGAGCATCTCCTTTCTAAATGTCTTTTATCTATACCCCTGATATATCCTACTGATGAAAAGGTATTTGTCATGGCATGTCATACTTTGAGACCCGTTTACATGGCATGTGACACAAATCATGCCATAAAAGCAGGATTCTGGGAGAATATGACGAGTAAAAGACTTTCTAGATTGCTTTAAGATGGCAGGATGTTGAATTCCTTAGCTTAATGGTATTTTTACATGAATTTATAATGCTTCCCCCCACTTACTGATTCTTATTTACTTGCTGTATAGATGTGGTTTTTCAAACTGGAGAATTGCTTCACACAATATCATGATTCTTAATAAAACCTTGTTCCTATCATCAAATATTACAGCATGCTCAACTATGACTAAGTGAAATTATCTCTGAGAATTTTTCTATAACAAACTGGAATAAATACACTAAAACGGTGTTCTTGCTGTGATAAAAGGTCTGATTGAACTTCACTGGAGAAGAAAATTCAGATTGAAACTCCATCTGTAACTCACCCAGTTGTGCCTAACTCCCCATAGAGACTGCTGCTAATATGTCGGGTCGGCCACTATTTGACCTCTGTATTTGAACACACATTAAGTTACTAAACCTATTAAGATTTTGCTGAATTTGTGTGTTGTTGTTAATATGCCTTCATCGTGCACTCTGACTGCAATAAATGCATATTAATAACTGTACAGATTTTCAAATTATGGTTCCAGAATGCTATATGTGAAAAAATCCACAGGCAAAATTGTTGTCTCTGCACAGAATGCCTTGGTTTAGATGCCATTGTTTTAGCCATTTTAGATACTCTTGGAAGATATCCTATCATAAAGGTTTCAGTGGTAGCTATGTTAGTCTGTATCAGCAAAAAAAAACGAGGAGTCCTTGTGGCACCTTAGAGACTAACAAATTTATTTGGGCATAAGCTTTCGTGGGCTAGAACCCACTTCATCAGATGTATGAAGTAAAAGATACAGGAGCAGGTATAAATACATGAAAGGATGTGGGTTGCTTTACCTAGTGTGAGGTCAGTCTAACGAGATAAATCTATTAACAGCAGGATACCAAGGGAGGAGAAATAACTTTTGAAGTGTTAAGAGAGTGGCCCATTACAGACAGTTGACAAGAAGATGTGAGTAACAGTAGGGAGAAATTAGTATTGGGGAAATTAAGTTTAGGTTTTGTAATGACCCAACCACTCCCAGTCTTTATTCAAGCCTAAGCTGATGGTATCTAGTTTGCAAATTAATTCCAGTTCTGCAGCTTCACATTGGTGTCTGGTTTTGAAGTTTTTTTGTTGAAGAACTGCCACTTTGAGGTCTGTTATTGAGTGACCAGAGAGATTGAAGTGTTCTCCTACTGGTTTTTGAATGTTATGATTCCTGATGTCAGATTTGTGTCCATTTATTCTTTTGTGTAGAGACTGTCCGGTTTGGCCAATGTACGTGGCAGAGGGGCATTGCTGGCACATGATGGCATATATCACATTGGTAGATACGCAGGTGAACGAGCCCCGGATGGTGTGGCTGATGTGGTTAGGTCCTAGGATGGTGTCCCTTGAATAGATATGTGGACAGAGTTGGCAGGGTTTGGTCCCTGGGTTGGTGTTTTTGTTGTGTAGTTGCTGGTGAGTATTTGCTTCAGGTTGGGAGGCTGTCTGTAAGTGAGGACTGGCCTGTCTCCCAAGGTCTGTGAGAGTGAGGAGTCATCCTTCAGGATAGGTTGTAGATCTTTGATGATGCGCTGGAGAGGTTTTAGTTGGGGGCTATAGGTGACGGCTAATGGCGTTCTGTTACTTTCTTTGTTGGGCCCGTCCTGTAGTAGGTGACTTCTGGGTACTCTTCTGGCTCTGTCAATCTGTTTCTTCACTTCAGTAGGTGGGTATTGTAGTTGTAAGAATGCTTGATAGAGATCTTGTAGGTGTTTGTCTCTGTCTGAGGGGTTGGAGCAAATGTGGTTGTATCGTAGAGCTTGGCTGTAGACAATGGATCATGTGGTGTGGTCTGGATGAAAGCTGGAGGCATGTAGGTAAGTATAGCGGTCACTAGGTTTCCAGTATAGGGTGGTGTTTATGTGACCATCACTTATTAGCACTGTCGTGTCTAGGAAGTGGACCTCTTGTGTGGACTGGTCTAGACTAAGGTTGATGGTAGGGTGGAAATTGTTGAAATCTTGGTGGAGTTCCTCAAGGGCCTCCTTCCCATGGGTCCAGATGCTGAAGATGTCATCAGTGTAGCACAAGTAGAGTAGGGGCATAAGGGGACGAGAGCTGAGGAAGCTTTGTTCTAAGTCAGCCATAAAAATGTTGGCGTATTGAGGGACCATGCGGGTACCCATAGCAGTCCCACTGACTTGAACATATAAATTGTCCCCAAATCTGAAATAGTTGTGGTTGAGGACAAAGTCACAAAGTTAAGCCACCAGGTTTGTCATGATGGTATCAGGGATGCTATTCCTGATGGCAGACCTCAAAGTGGCAATTCTTCAACAAAAAAAAACCTTCAAAACCAGACTCCAACATGAAGCTGCAGAACTGGAATTAATTTGCAAACTAGATACCATCAGCTTAGGCCTGAATAAAGACTGGGAGTGGTTGGGTCATTACAAAACCTAAACTTAATTTCCCCAATACTAATTTCTCCCTACTGTTACTCACATCTTCTTGTCAACTGTCTGTAATGGGCCACTCTCTTAACACTTCAAAAGTTATTTCTCCTCCCTTGGTATCCTGCTGTTGATAGATTTATCTCGTTAGACTGACCTCACACTTGGTAAAGCAACCCACATCCTTTCATGTATTTATACCTGCTCCTGTATCTTTTACTTCATACATCTGATGAAGTGGGTTCTAGCCCACGAAAGCTTATGCCCAAATAAATTTGTTAGTCTCTAAGGTGCCACAAGGACTCCTTGTTTTCTTTTTTTCTGTCATAAAGGATTCATCTATATTGTAGAATCATACTGTTTTGATGTGAGGCAACATTTTTATGGACAAATTATAAACACCTCTTAAGTGAGGGTTTGCATTAATTACACCATTATAGTAAGTATAATTGGGCAATAGCTGTTTTTATGCTAAATCATGTATTTAATTTCACAGAGATCACTGGGCAAAACCCTATGATAAAATGTTCATAGTGCTTAATTTTCATAATTGAAGAAAGCCCATTGTAGGAGACTCAGGTACGCTGCATAATAGATGATGCAGGTTGAGGGACACCGTAAAACTTCCCTAGGTTCTTCGCTGTGAAACTCCATTATAAAAACTCTGGGAATAATCAACAGATAGCACACATGTTACCTCTCAGAATGAAGTAGAAGATCCAATCAGCAAAAAAAGATGATAGGAAAATAGAATTTCCATGCCATTCATCCCTATGTCATTCTATTTGCATGAAAAGAATGTTAAAGCAGAGATCACGAGTCTAATGAGAGTGGGAATGCTCCCCCTCAGATGGAAGCCACTTGTGGATGGTAATGAAACCAATCTGTAAATTAGTTTTTAAGGGATGCAGTACTTTATCACTGGCACCAATGTCACCATGCGGACAGCCTTTCCCTCTCTTTGGAGTGGAATGAGATTAGTTGTAGATTAAGAGTGATGACAGAATCGAGTGCAAATCACACCCTCCACAGTGTCCACAGACCCTAATGATTACATAGTACTGCTTTCCTTAAAGAGTTGCATGTCTTATTCAACGTAAATGGTGAAAATGTGGCATTTTAGACCCAATGATGTGTTTTTCTATTGATGCTGTCACAGTAGCCAGCTGCTGAAAGAAGAGCTGTGTGTCAGATCCCATTTTCCTCAGTGATTCATCAAACAGTGGCAGTTCATGCATGAAGTATCAGAATGGGAATAAATAAGTTACAGCCATGCACTGAGCAAGGTACTGTCTTATTAAACTCCCACCAACTATTAATCCATTCAACATGTGTGGACAAAGCTTTCTGGGCACATGCACCCAATCTTGTATTTGCTAGTCTATAAACTAAATGCCTGTTTTCAGGAGGGAATTTATAGAATAAGAATGTCATCTCATGAGCTAGTATGAGTGAGAGAACAGAGAAGAGCAATTCTAATATGCCTGTTATAAACAATATTACACTCATACCATACAAGGTAACCAGCAATATAAATCTTGCTCGGGATTTTTAAAAAAAATAAATTATAGCATTTTTAAGAGGGGGAAAACTCCCTGCAATAATAGAATGTCCCAGGAGGAGAAAATTAATTCCTCACATGCCAGGCAGGATTGGCTCGTGTCTGAGAGCTGCATGGTTTGACATACTATTAGCACAATAAGCACTGGGAAAGTCTGTATACAGACTGGTGAAAAATCTGTACATCATTTAAGTTGAAGGAAAATGTGTATTCTGGGACAGGTTCCCAGCTGGCGCAAGTCAGAGTAGATCCATTGAAGCAAATGCAATTTTACCATTTTACACCAGATGAAGATTTGGCCAATAGTTAGAGTCAAATTCTGACCTTGGGTATGGGCTTGCAACTCCCATTTACTTTAGTGAGAGTAGATTTTGCCCTTTAACTTTAAAATACTCTTACAGGATTAACTTAGCTTTTAGATATATATTATCTATCTAGGATATGACACTAAGTAGAGAGATACAGAGGTAATAAACAAAAAAACAAAGCAGAAAGGCCTAGACTTTTAAGATTATGGTCTGACTCTATTAAGGCACATGTTGAGGATGGTGCAGCCTAGTGGGAATTGAAGGAGACATTGGGTGGGATCCAGAAAGATACTTCGGTGCCTAAACCCCATACTTCAGTATCGAAATCTTGCGTTTCAGTGTATAAGTTCCAATTTTTAGGCTCCACTGTGGTCCACAAAACTCCTGCGGAACCTTGTAGGTGCCTGAACTCACTCAATGCCTAATTTTTCTGGGTAAAAGTTTCCTAGATGCCTATTTTCCACCTCTGGGCATGTGCACTGTTGCTCCTGTTAGGCAGCTGTCTGGCTCCTGCCTAAGCCTCTGAGCTATTCACAAATGGGGTGTGGCAGTGGGGAGGAGGGTAGGCATTTGGCTATGTCACCTGATCTAGTTGGTGTGCTCCAAGGATTAGGCACTTTCTCCTGCTGAAGCTGTTCTACCATGGATAAATTTTGAAACAGTGACTGGAGCAGGAGATCTGGATCCTGGGTCTTCCATCTCCCATTTCTCTCTATGGTCTAGTGACTGTTCCACTATGGAAAAATACCTAAATACACATTGGGCCAGAGAGAGCGAGAATGATTTTGTAGTCCAGTGGTTAGGGCAGCCACCTGTAGAAGACCCATGGTCCAGTTGCCCTGGTTCAATCACTCTGTCATTATTTATCCACAGAAGAACAGGTTCAACAGGAGAAATTGAGGAGTATCAATGTCAGAGTATGCTGTAGCTCTGAGGATTTCAAATCCTTTCTCCCCCTCTGGCAGGGAGAAATTGAACCTGGGCTAAAGGTGGGCAGCCGCACCACCACCTCCTCATCCAGCTATCTTTTGCGGTTCGAGCAGGTGGCTATCTCATTCTACAGGCGGCTGGTTCCCATTCATGGATAGCTAAACAGAGATGCATCTGAAGAAGTGGGTTTTTTACCCACGAAAGCTTATGCCCAAATAAATTTGTTAGTCTTTAAGATGCCACCAGACTCCTCGTTGTTTGTTTTTTTTTAACAGAGATGGATGCCTTTCTGTGTCCCAGACATAGGCATCTCTCTTCAAGAGAGGCACAGGGTGTAGGACACACCCCTGTTGGCATCTCCCCTTGGCTATCTTACGCAGCAACCCACTTAGCATGAAAAAAAATGAGGAGTACTTGTGGCACCTTAGAGACTAACAAATTTATTTGGGCATAAGCTTTTGTGGGCTAAAGCCCACTTCATCCCATGCCCAAATAAATTTATTAGTCTCTAAAGTGCCACAAGTACTCCTCGTTTTTTTGGGTTTTTTTTGCTAATCCAGACTAACACGGCTACCACTCTGAAACCTGCCACCTAGCATGCTGGCTTTCGTGCATCACATTTTAAGGTGCCTAGCTCCCTCTGTTCATTTATAGGGAGAATAGGTGCCAAACTCACGCTTTGTAGATTGCAGTCGTTGTTTCTGTGATTTTCTAGGCACCTACAAATTAGGCACTTTCAACACTTAGTATTGCCATGCCTAAGTCCCTTTGTGGATCCTACTCATGTGTCTATATTGATTATTTTTTAAAAAATTAACCAGCTCTCTGGCTTTCTTTCTCTTTTTTGGTAAAAAAATTAAAATAATAATTAAAATTTCATTAAAAATGTGGCAGATTTTGACCAGCTCACTTACATTAATGGTGATCTGCAGTGGAAGGTGGGCATGAGTCGATCTCTTTCCTGTGCCTCCCATTTGGGGTGGCTGGTGCTTCCAAGGATACAAACAGGGAACAGTTCTTGCACTCATGGGAGCACAAAAGATTCCGACGTTACGAAATTAGTTGAAATAATGACAAAGGATCTGAAGTGGATTATTTTTGTAGCTGTAAATTGTACTAATTTTCTTTGTTGCTCCATAGTAAGTCTGATGTGCTCACCTGACAACTTCATAACTCTATTCCAGTTCCTGTCTTCAGGCTGATTAATTGCTGAGGCAAAATAGAAATACCCCCATATCTTACAACCAGAATAAAGCTGAACTGTTTCTTCCTTCTGTGGCAGCAAACATGTGCTACCGTGAAAAGCATTATTGTTCAGGAGGACTCTTTGCCACTCTAGGATGATATTAATAAAATACTGATAATGAATAATAACACAAATATTTTAAAGAGCTAATCCAAAGAAATCAGTGTTTTCAAAGGTAGGTTTGGAAATAACTAATTTTTAAGAGTATTATATACCCCCAAAGAAAACAAGTTCCAGTCTGGAATTCTAGTAGAGGAAATGTATATCTAAAACCAACAGGATAAGGAATTTCTGATTTGTACTGTTTAGAAGTCACACCTTTTCATTCATCTGTGCATAACAGCTCATTTGAATATTAGTTGTTGGAGGGCTAAAAGCAATTGTGCAGTCGTTTTCAAAACACCTGTAGTAACTGTGGTTAGGAAACTGCCATAGACCTTTTAGAAATGCTTTGGATGCAGTGGGCTTGATTCTGCTCCATTAAAGTCAATAAGAATCTTTGCCATTTCAACGGAAAAGGATCGAGCTAACAGCATCAACTCTTTAGAAGTACGCAGTTCTTTAGTAATGATAAAAAAAAATGTAATACTGACAAGCTAAAGATGGGGATGCTAGGAAAGTGAAAATAATCAGTGCAGATAAGTGAGTTTTCTGAATAGAAGTTAATGTATATTTAAATAAAATATAGTACTCAGTATATACTGTTTGCTATTGCTTTACTTTAGAACCTGGATAACTATGCAGTATTGCAACTTTGTAAGTTCACAAGACTTACTATGTAAGACTAAGCAATCTCAAGATAAATGTTCTGGTTCTGTCTTTTTAACCTCATCTATAGCATAAGCCCTAACAAATAAATTTAGTACTGTACCTGCAAGTACAGAGACCTAGTAATCTGCAAAAATATTGAATCAGCACTCTGCATGACATTTACCATGTAATTATAGTGTAGTTACTTGTTTATATTGGCCCTGTGAAATAGGGATTGTGCTGTTTCACAGTAGAAACTATAACTTAGATGTGAAATTGCAGTGCACTTGAACTGCTTTAGTGTGTGCTTTCTCTCCAAAACAGTCATTCATATGTATGGGTTCCTTGGTTTTCTGTGAAATTATGAATACGTTAAGTGATATTAAAGCATCTTTTATTATTGAATGGTTAACTGGTTACATAAAGAGGTAAAGGAAAGAGTACTCCAGTGGGTTGGAAGAGGCGGGTAATTACAACTGTACTTCAGAAAGCTTCATTGCGTGTGCTTCGCGAAAGACAGAGCCAATGAAGCATGACTGCCTAGGGCACGTATGTCCCAGAGGCTTGGAGTTGTTTATTTAGGTTTTGAGAAAAACACATTATGCCCCTAATAATAATTATGTATTTTGAATTGGATTTTTACATTTACATCGCACAATTCTATCCTGCATTAAAATGCAGCTTCGGCATAATTTTCAGATGCCTCCTTTGCTAATGGAGCTTCACAAAACTACTCGAATACAGGCATCTAATTGACAGGGAATATTATTACAGTTAATTTAGTAAATATGTTAAGCTTATGAATAGCCTTTTTTAAAGAGTATTCATGGTCCATCTGCCCATGTAGACATCAACATCCCTGACACATCAACAGTGTCTGACAATTTAGAAATATTGTGAAAGTCAAAGTAAAGTGTTTTCTTCCTTGCCCTTTAGGGAGACAGTATTGTTTAATGGCGAGAGCAAAAGACTGGCAATGGGGAGACCTGGGCCCACAGTTGCTACTGACTCCTATTGAATCCTGTTTTGAAGGCTCAAGTGGTGCACAGGCTTTATGCTATGCTACTTCAAGTCATTAATCTATTTGTGACTCACTTTACCTGTCTGTAAAATAGGGTTGATAAATACTTAGCCGCCTGGGTAAAGTGATTTGATAGAAGGTATGACAGAAGTGCAAAATATTACCATTGTATGTTTGTATGTCTCACAGGTATACAACAAGGTAATATCTTGTAGTCCCTCATTCCTTTGTTTACTGAATGTTGGCATTGACTTCCTTAGCAATGCTTCTAATTTGGCAAATCACTTTTAAAACCTAGTAGTCAAAAACATACATTTTGGGTTAGCAGAAGGTCGTCAAAAGAAATGGATCAGGCAACTTTGGAAATCAACAGAAAAATCCTGAGACCTATCGCTGAGTTATTTTGCCTTTTTCTTATGTATGTCTCAGATAGTAAACTGAAAGAATTGGTATTAGAAGGAGCTACCAAGATTTTTTTCTAAATTATTATAAAGAGCTATGCATTGCTTATGCAAGACACAAAATAGTGCAATATGGTAAAAAATAACCCACACAATTGCTTGGCTGAAATTGAAATATTCTCTTACTTCTGCAATACATTCTTGGACCCCTGTTCACACAACAGTGCACTCATTATACAGCCTTAGCTCCCTTGCCTCAAATGGATTCAGATAGAACAAGTTGAGAGCATAAATAAATCTCTTACAAAATGCATACAGTGGAAAGAGGTTTGTCTCTCTCCTGAACCATGGCTAGATTGTTTCCAAGTAGATGTTCCTACTGTAAATCCCAAATTGCTATTGGGAATCCATCTTATTATGAGAATGAGTGAATGATTTTCTGATCAAATTAACCTTTCTTAATATGGTGCACCAATTGTTATTCATATTGGTATTAATATTAATGTAGTCTTAATACTGTGCTAGTGGTATTTATTTTTCTTGTGGGGGGGATGGGTAGAGTGCCAAGGGAAGGTTTACAAAGGGAGATTTTCTTTCTGCATGTTACCAGTTAAAACTTTGCATGCCAGCACACATTGGATGCTCTGTGTTCTATCATTTCAAAGGAAAACCCATCCACTTATATAATTTTGGGATGTGAAATGCATATCCATAAGAGCAAGAGAACGATGCATATCAAACTTACCAAGGTGCGTAAAGGGTTAATAAATAGTGGGCGGAAATATAGGTTGATGGATAGTGGAACATTTACTTAACATTCTTTCATATTCTTGACCTCCAAATTCCACTGTTTTCATGTCATCTTTATTAGCATCATCTTAAATTGTTTGTAATGCATCCAGGTACTTTGAATGTCTTCTAATGTACTCTTTGGAAATTAAGAACCGACACAAAGAGCCTGCAAATGTAACTCCCCATTAAAAATCAAACACCCTTGAAAATTATATGAAGGAAAATTGACCATTCCTACTAGTCAGAAAATATAATAAAGATCCGCTGACAGCTAAGACAGTGGATTTTCTCTCATCATTAAGCCACCAACTTGCATGGTACAGAAACTATAATATAACAATGACATATATTGCAGTGTAATGCCCTAAGCTGTTTTAATGCCATATATTTAAAAAAATCTATAATCAACGAACAGTAATTTAGCACTACTAAAATTCTGATTTTGAGATTGGGAATCCATCTTATTATATAGAATCTATTTATTATCATTTATTTTCACTGATGTTTGCTTCTCCCTTCAAATTCCCCACCACCACCTCCAACATTAATGTTAAAACAGCCAAAGTTTATTAATCACAAGATGTGGTGTTCTTAAATACCTCTTGCTTTGAATTTAAAGTGGGCTGTTCATCTCTTTGAAAGTGAAATTAAATTCAAAATTAGTACCCTTGATTATGAAAGCGAGCGAGCAGTCAAGCATGATTTTTCTGAACAAATTAACCATCCTTAATATACTGAGTACAGTACTCAATATTTACTCACAATGGGGTAGGTTGTGATAGGTCCTTAAGAATATGCACAAAGTTTGTGTCAAGGGAACCTATCTCCCCTCTGTGCTCAACACAAGCAACTGACTGAGAAGTATAGAGGTTATGCTCAGGAGAAGTCAGGGACAGCCTCAGAGTGAACAGGGAGGAGCTGGGGCCATGGGTTCCTCCCACTCGACAATAGCCAAAGGGGTGGGCTTGACCAAAAGAAAAAAAAAAGAGTGAGTGGCACTGTTCTAAAGGGCAGTGTAAATTTTAAGTTCCCTGGACACAATCGAGAATTCAAGGAGGGATTTACCCAGCTTCCCCCGAGACAGGTGCGACTGCACATCATTCCTGTTTGAGTCCGTGTCTTAAAGGGATAGCCCATTATGACTAGTAGCATAACCTTAGTCTTGTGATTTTCATTAGTTTTTTTTAATTTATCTTTCAATGTAAATTGGAAATGTAGGATTCCTTCCAAGTTACAGAATTCTTGGGAATTTCTGTTTCATTAACAAACATAAGGCCAGATTTCAATACCTGTAGTCAAGTGGAGTGTAGCACTGTACCTCACAAGTATCCTCATTGACTTCATTTGGGCTATGTTATGGGGGTAGAGGTGAGGGGGTTCTAGGCCTTATGCTGTAACAGTCACCACGCGGTTAAGGGACTGACTAGCTACTTCCCCACCTGTGGCTAATTATTTGACCAGCAACAGTTGGGATGAAAGGCAGCAGCTCAGGCAGAGAGGGGCTGCTGCCAGGGAACCTAAGGAGGACTCTGAAAATAAGGAGGAAGTGGCACAAGGAGTTGGAACCTCCAAGGACAAAACATTGGAACTAGCTGCTCTTTGAGAGGGGCCTTGAGGCAGATGAAAGTAGGATGTAGCAGGGAGTCTGAAGGAGCAGATATTAGGTGCTTAGTATAGGGTCCTTGGGTTGGAACCCAGAGAAGAGGGAGGGCCTGAGTTCCCCTACCTGCCACCAAAGAAGGGGGTGTAAAGCCCACCTGACAGAAAAGTTGCAAGGACTGTTGAGCCCAGTTGAAGACCTGGCACAAAGTCATTGGACTGTTGGTTGATTGGACTCATTATTACCCCAGAATGGGTGGAACTGTAAGTGACCTGCCCAGATAGCTGAGCCTTGAGAAGGGACAAATCATCACAGACTGTCAACAGGTGGCACCAGAATCAGATGGCTACCCTACTGCTACGAGGGAGCACACCAGCTGATGAGTGGCCCTTCTACAGGCTCCTTGTGGCATAAGGAACTTAAGTGAGAATGAGGGTGTCAGACTCTCAACCACCAGACTTCTAAACTCTTGGCTGTCTGCACCAATAAACTGAACATAGTTTGGAGGGGCTATTATAAGCATGTATTAATATGATTTGTTTTGCATATAGTGCATAGCATATACGTATGTCCATAATAAATACATTATACAAGTATTGTGTGTTGTTTTTTTAAAGTAAGCCTGGAAATGAGCAGGGGAAAGTTTCTGTAGGTTGTAGTTACATTCCAAAGCCCAATCAAGCTTCTAAACACACTGCTATAAAAAACAGAGAAGTGTATCTTTAAACCTTTAAAAAAGGATTTTAATTAGCAACTTAATTTTCAGTGCTAAGTAGAATGTGGTTGTGTTCCTCAAATGAAATGAAATTAAATAACACATTTTGGTTTTGTGGATTTTGCTTGTGTTGTGAATATCTTCCTAATAAGATTGATTAGCCTTTTGGCCTCTTTACTTAATATTTTTGTCATTCTTCTGTGGAAGTTCCTGAGTGCCTCTTGTCAGGGTTATTGGAATTTGGAACCTTATCTATAATTGTCTACCAATAGGGGTGACATGATGTGTCTCTTGCCGCATTAACTTTATCTTTCCCTGTAAAACATTATCACAGCAAAAATCTGAGCTTGTAAACGAAAGGCTTGTCTTCATCTTGATCAGAGAAATGAAATTTATAATTTAAATGAGAAAAGTTAATGAACTTGATGCACAGGCCAGAAAAAGTGTTGTAATATGCCAATTTTGTCCTCATAAGGATGCTTCCAAACATTCCCATTAAGGTATTGATTGTGTCCATTTAGCAAAGTGAAGGGGACAATGAACTCCCTAATGGTTTGCACATCAAACCATTAGTGTCTAGCCCCCAAAACAAAGGAAATGCCTTAATCATATTCCTTAAACCCCTAAAATATTTGAATATAAACATAAGTAAAAATACAGGTGTTAATGCTGATGTGGTTCTTTGGAAGATAAGAAAAGACTCTTAAGGATACTTGCTGCTAAAGTATACAGGCTTTTGTTGTTGCTTATATGAATGCGTACATCAGGTTTTACCATTATACGTCTGAAAATACAACGGGTAAGCCAGGATCTTCACCGGACTTTAGAGTAACATTTTGTAAAGAGAGACATGAGACTGTAAAATGACCAAGGGATGCTTTGGAGTCAGACTTGCTATTCTGTAGCATGGAATTCAAAATCTGCTGGTTGTACCTTCCATCACATTTGATTTCCACATTGCAGAACAGTAATTGTCATGTCAGCCATTGTGTATGATAGCTTGTGCTACTGCTGCTGTCCCTCCACAGGCCCCAATTATACTGGTTTATTAGTCGAAGGATGTTTCTGATAAGACCACAAGGGTGTTCATATTTTCTTACTGGAGGTAAAGGTCATCCCTGAGAAGTGGTCTGTATGTTAAAACTGTTTCAAATGGTTAGTTTTAGCAATAAGGATAGACTATGCAGTCTGTGTAGGAGACCTGGGTCCAGCAATAGCCTCAACACTCTTGCACCTTATGGAGCTACTGGAGCAAGGAGATGTCAACGCTGCTGACTTTGCACTTTATCCCTGGCTGGAAATACAGCATCACATCGTGTGCTGAGACTGACACCAGTGCAGCTTTGAAAACTGGGGAGTCGGATCTGTCAGCTGCATCTTCTGAAATGATGAAACATTTTGTGTCCGTGAAGTACCGGTACTAATTCCCCATCAGAGAGTTGTGAATAACCTGTCTTCCCGATCTCATCTCAAGCATCCCACATGGCAGCACGTAGTGTTGTTACTACACTACTAGGCTGATTGCCCAAATAGCTTTAGATTACTAAGGTGGTGTATAAACAGATGTGGGCTTCATGGTTAACAAATTGCATTGTTTACTCAGACAGCAGCTGCAGAGTGAAAATATAGTGTAGCTCACTTAACCTAAGCCTAGTTTGAAAGAACATGCATTATTTTCTCCACAGCACACCCAACCATAAATGCAAGACTGCAAAGGATAAGTAACAAGACACTGTTTCTGTTATTAATTGTCTTTAATAATGAGGTTAAATAATCATATATAAAATTTCATTAAGCAAATAAATCTGCTAAACTTCCTGAGGGCTGAAGTAAATATGCCAAATCAATGGGAGAGGGAGGAAAAATGCTTTAAACTATGCTTTATTTTCTTCAGCTGAAAGAGATATTTAAGTAAAAGAGTCTCAGAAAGTGTTTGAAAGTTAGCCAGTGCTAAATGCAGACCTTGAGCAGTTGTGTACTTGAGTGTAGAACAAGTCAGCATACTATTGATTGGAGTATGGTGGGATAAATGTGTGGCTTCTGCCCTTAATGGAAGCTGATTGTTCAGGGATGTGCTGGCAAGGCTGGTCGATTCTCTAGCTGTTGTTTACTGTGGAGGACGATATCAATTTTCCAGAGGGATGATTGGTGGGATGTCAAGGCTGTCACCCTTTTCTTCCCGTCACTGACAGACAGCTGAGTGACAATTACGGTGACGGGACATTGTCTGCACTGGCATATACACCAGAGGATAAGTGGCAAACAAAAAAAGGCAGCAGTGCTTTAAAAAAGATATAATCAGCAGTTGTCAGGACTAGTTACATATATGATGTCTGAATAACAAGGCCAGACTGTCCTGCCTCAGCCACTGACACACACTGTACTGTGTATGCCTCATCCTGTGTAAAAAATTAGCCCTGGGAAAGTTATTGGCTCTCTCACCAGTAATCGTGAGGATCCTGATTGGGAATACAATTTCAAGGAATTGGTTTCCTGTGTGGCTGTTTAAAAATCAAGTAAAGTGAAAGTTTGTGCAGGATTTGACACATTAGAGGTGTGTATTAGAAATATTTTAAGTTAGGGACCTTGCTAAAGTGATACACCACATTCACTATAGGGAATCCTGTATTGCAATGTCTTATGAAAGCCATAGGAAAAAAGCATTTGCTGATGTATTGTGACAAGTGAGTTAACAGAAGAAGGAGTTCCCTACAAGTTTGTTACTAGTGCTTACCTTGTTAGCTGATGTATTTTTAACATACCAGTAGAACAATCCCACACTAGGCTGTATTTTTGTGCCCCCTTCGCTAACAAAGATCCAGAGATATACATATTTTCTCTAATAGTGAGATGAGTACACTATCCTAATCTAGAAAACAACTGATCATGGAAATGAGTCAAATATTTTTAATGGGTGCTAAGGGCTCTATCCTGCTCCTATGGAAGTCATCGATAACATTCCCATTGATTTAAAATTTCCATTGAAAAAGCCCTATGGGGCTAATCCTGCAAGATACTGAGTACTCTCAACTTTCCATTGAGCTTGGGTGCTATGAGAGCAGAATCATCCCCTGCAAGAAGGAGATTCAGAAATTGCTTGTATTCAGCCAGAAGGCACTAGAGTTACAGTGCAAAAAGCAAATGGTTTATTCTATAACTTCAGTGCCAGGAAAATTGGTTGAAATGACACTACAAAACAGATTTATCAGACAAATAGATGAACACAATTTGTTGGGGAAGAGTCAATATGACTTTTGTAAAGGGAAATCATGCCTCGCCAATCTATTAGAATTCTTTGAGGGGATCAGCAAACATGTGGACAAGGGTGACCAGTGGAAATAGTGTACCTGGACTTTCAGAAAGCCTTTTACAAGGTCCCTCACCAAAGGCTCTTAAGCAAAGTAAGAAGTCATGGGATAAGAGGGAAGGTCCTCTCATGGATCAGTAACTGGCTAAAAGATAGGAAACAAAGGGTAGAAATAAATGGTCAGTTTTCAGAATGGAGGGAGGTAAATAGTGGTGTCTCCAGCGGTCTGAACTGGGACCAGTCCTATTCAACATATTCATGAATTATCTGGAAAAAGGGGTAAATAGTGTGGTGGCAAAATTTGCAGATGACACAGTTTCTCCAGAGAGTTAAGTCCTAAGCAGACTGCAAAGAGTTACAAAGGGGTCTCACAAAACTGGGTGGCTGGACAACAAAATGACAGATAACATTCAGTAATAATAAATGCAAAGTAATGTACATTGTGAGCTGTAGCTCACAAAAGCTTATGCTCAAATAAATTGGTTAGTCTCTAAGGTGCCACAAGTATTCCTTTTCTTTTTATAATCCCAACTATACATACTAACTGATGGGGTCTAAATTAGCTGTTGCGTGTCAAGAAAGAGATCGTGGAATCATTGTGGATAGTTCTTTGAAAACATCCTTTCAATGTGCAACAGCAGTCAAAAAAGCAAACAGAATGTTGGGAATCATTAGGAAAGAGATAGTTAATAAGATAGAAAATATCATAATACCTCTATATAAATCCATGGTATGCCCACATCTTTCATTTTGCATACTGTATGCAGATTTGGTTGCCCCATCTCAAAAAAGATGTACTAGAATTAGAAAAGGTACAGAGAAATGCAACACAAATGATTGGGGTATGGAACAGCTTCCATTTGAAGAGAGATTAAAAGGATTGGGACTTTTCATCTTGGAAAAGAGACAACTAAGGAGGGGATATGATAGAGGTCTATACAATCTTGACTGGTGTGGAAAAAATGAATGGGGGAATGTTATCGACTCCTTCACATGAAGACTTTACTCAGGAGTGGTTCCAAACACCAGGTCCCACAGCAAGCTATGGAGAGAACGGAGCACTCAGCAACTCACACACCACTTAGACTCTAAAACAACTAAGGATAATGGGGATAGGTATTTTGGGAATAATCATTTCCTATTACCATAGGCCTATTTAAAAATGAGCTTGAGATATTACCCACACTGTGCTGTGGACTCTGTATCTAATAATAATGGTTAAGAAAAAAAGGGGCACTGAGCAATTTGACAGAATTGTAGGTCTCAGAAGGTGAATATAAGAATACACCAAGGCAATGAGAATATTTCCTATCTGCTTTACAAACTGAGTGGAAAACGGCTTGGCATATAGAGTGCCTTTGCTATCCATGACCGCATGGATTCTTTTCATGCTGTCCAATTTAGCTATACAATTCCTATCACAGTGTTGTCTGGCTAACCTACACACAGGTTGAAAATTCAACTGTGTATTTGTACTTGATAGCAACCATACTGTAATTAAATTTAACATCCTTGTGTGTGGGGGGGAATACCAAAGAAACCCACCCACCACAGTAGCATTTATCTTCAAAAAGGGGAACCACACAAAAATGAGGAGGTTAGTTAAATGGAAATTAAAAGGAACAATCATAACAGTAGAGATCCCTGCAAGCTGCATGGAAAATTTTTTAAAACACCATAATAGAGGCTCAAACTATATATATATAGCCCTAATAATAATAATTAATAATTAAAAAAAACAGTAAGAGGACCATACAAATGTCACCATGGCTAAATAGTGTAAAAGAGGTGGTTAGAGACAAAGAGGCATCTTTTAATAATTGGAAGTCAAATCCTCCTGAGGAAAATAGAAAGGAACATAAACTTGGAGTCATTTTGAATAGTTCTCTGAAAGCATTTTGCTCAATGTGCAGCAGTAGTCAAAAAAGCTAACAATGCTAGGAACCATTAGGAAAAGGATCGATGATAAAACAGAAAATATTATAATGCCACTTTATAAATACAGGGTACACCCACACCTTGAATAGTGTATTCATTTCTTGTCACGTTATCTAAAAAACCCCCGATATATTAGAATTGGAAAAAAATACAGAGAAGTACCAAAATGATTAGAGGTATGGAACAGCTTCTGTTTGAGGACAGATTAAAAATATTGGGCCCATTCCACTTGTCAAAAGAGATGACTAAGGGGGGATATGATAGAGTCTATAAAATCATGACTGGTGTGGAGAATGTGAATAAGGAAGTGTTATGTATCCCTTCACATAACACAAAGACCAGGGGTCACCTAATCTATCCTTAACAGTTAGAATGAGGCTTTTTCTCTCTTGCCCTCTGCTATTGTCCCACTCAGCCTCTGTATTTGTTTTTCCACTGGGCTCACTCTCTCCTTTCTATTTTTCCCTGTATTTTTCAGGGAATATTTTTTCTTTCTTCCTGATCTCTTTTTTTCAGCCAACTGAACCCAATAACAATCACATCACTCAGTGTTCAAGTGGGTCCAAAATTTGGCAAAATGAGTTTGCTCATCCTTTTTGGCCCGATTTGTTCCTTGAGTTGCAGGCTTTGATAATAGTAGCTCCACCAGAAAGAGGGACATTGTGGTGGAGAATGGCGCTGACTTCCATGAGGGGCCTGGATATAGATAGCACAGCCCCTCAAACAGGACATGGCTGTCCCAAAGCAGTCCTGATTCAATACTGCTGATGGGCAGCCTACGGTAGAGTTCTGAAGGAAACAGCAGGTTTAAAATCCTAGATGGAATACAAGAGGGATGGTGGCAGTGATACCAATATTGTCTTTAAAGGTGACCAACTTCTCTGGGACAGTTGCTCCCTTGGGCATAAAAGAGGATGCATTTTATGTCTTCTGATTTACTGCATCTGTTCCCCTGTATTAAACTTACGTGACTTTGCAGGTTCTCCTCAGTTTTTCTAAGGTCTAAATACATAACTTTTTGTCTCCCTGTTTTCTGAATTCCTAAATTTTGTGTCTTTTTTAAAATTAAAAAATCAGTGCACTGAAGTCTCAGAAAACTCTTCTCAAATAAGAGGCATTATTCCAGAGCTATTAGTTTCCAGGTACACACAAAGTTTTAAACATTTAGCACTTTGGGGAGAATTGCCTGCTGCAGTGGGGATATAATATGACGTATGAAGTTGGTTGTCTCCCATGAATGGTGGCAGGAGAAGCACATTGGACAATTCTCTTCTCTTTTTCTGTTCTTTCTGAAAATATATTTTCTTTTAATGTTTTCTTTTTTTTTATATTATAGCATTTTGCAGCTAAATGACTGATGTGAAAGCCTGTGATTTTGATTTCATATTTTTATGTTCAAGCACTGGTTCTTCAGGTTGCCAAAGAATACCAATATACGTAATTAATATTGAAGTTTATTTTTGATAGGACTCATGAAAATGCCAAACAAAAGTGATTATTAATTTCCTCTTCCAAGCCACTAGCTAATTGATTTTGTGCTGTGCTCATTAAAAATAGATATGTTGCCTTTCATAGGGCTGTCTCAGCAACCCAAGGCAGGGCATGACTCCTCAGGGATGCCATCAACTGACCATTCCATCAGACAGGGAAGAGGAGCAAGAGTGGTTGTCAGAACTGAAGTATATTTACCTCATCTCCCTGCAGATAAACATTTGCAAGGCAAATAATAAATTAGCCATTAATCAGAAGAGTGTCTGTGTTTGATGAACTCTGAATAGAGTGAAGATGTCAGGTAAGGAGACAGAGTAAACTGACATAGTGGATTTAGCCATGAGGAAATAGCTGCTAGCAGCTCAGAAATCGTTTGTACTCTGTTTTCAAGAACTTTTAAGGATAAGTAAAAAGTCCAAAGACATTTGTAGAGCAGAAAAGACACTGGTTTGCGAAGTGATTATATTCTTCAATCTGCCTTCTTGTAATTAAATCTGCACTATTATCCTAACACAAACACACCTGATCTAGAAATGCACATTTCCAAAGACACTGTACATAATAACCTATTATTACCAATTTGTTCAAGGCATTTGTAGAGCATACATTTGTACAAACATAATGATCTACATTAATTTTTAGATTAAAGTTCAAACTTCTTGTTAGCAAAGTTTTTTTTTTTAATATTATTTTTAACATACTAATTAACCAGGTCATTTGTATGTCATAAATAAATGGTTTTTGCAAAATGTGCCTGATGAAAGGAGCAGGACAAATTTTGCCCTGTTTTACCCATTGAAGTCTATTCATGCATTAATGGCCACTTTTTAAAAAAGTGATCTCTGACTTCAGGTGCTCAACACGAGACATGTTGAGCCTTATGTTCAAAATTTCAACTGCACTGTAGATGCTTACCAAGTAATCGGAGTTTCGAGTTCTAAAAATCAGGCCCAAGGTGTGTCTGAAGATGAGTATCCAAAATGAGAGGCAATTTTCTTTCCCTTCTTTTCTTAGGTGGTATAAGTAGGGCTGGTTGAAAATTTTCTGTTAACTGGTTTTCAATGGAAAATTGGGTTTTTGACTAAATGAAATTTTTAATGAAAGTTTTTTTTTTGTTTAATAAAACCAAATATTTCAGCTCCAAGCCCCCACCATATTTGGGCTTAGGAATGCTTCCTGTGTGATGTCTCAGGCCTGCGAGTTCCCAGACAGTTGTTGCATCCTGGCCTCTGCCCCGTCTCCACTGAAACCCCTTGGGCTGAGATGCCAGTAGAACAACAGCCTCAGTCAGGGCACCACCCACAACAGCCCTGATTTGGTTAATTAGTCTAACCATGCTATTTAAGCCAGAAGGCAGCACAAGAAGCTGCCTGAGCAGCAAAGTCATTTCCTGTTATAGCTGCCTTGATCCCGCTTGTACCTGCACCCATTCCTGGGTCTGATTCTTGAGCTGCTCCTGTGTCCTGCCTCACCCTCGCCTTCACTCCTGTTCCACCATGCTCCTGCTCTGTGCTTGATCCTTGCTTCTCCGCTGGTTCCTGCCCTTATGCCTCACTTCCAGCCATCAGTTACCAATCCTGGCTCTGATCCCAGCCTCTGCATTCTGATTTTGCCTTGACCCTTGGCTCTGGCATTCAGTATCTGACCCTGGCTCCGACCCTTAGCTTTGAGTCTTGGCTCCCGGCCTAGCCTACATTTCCCAACATACACCATGGACAGGGATTCTCATCTTGTACCATCTCCCCTCTTCAACAAGGAGGTCCATTGTGCATCACGAGAGGTGTAGTCATGGGTAGATGCTGTGCTGCATGCTCATTTCTGTGATAACAGAATGAGTTATTAATTTGAAAAGGAGCTCTGGGTGCTGCTGTGTAGTCTTTTTAAAAGTATGGATAGGTATCCTTTCCTTTCCTGTTTTTATTAAATGTTTCGCTGACAGGGGAAACTGCCATCCTTTAGCCTTTTACATATGTCTTATTGTTAATATGGGTCTTCACAGTGCAAACTCTGTCACCCTTGGTATTCCACTGAGACTGCAACTGTGATAGGACACAGTTTGATATAGAGCGACCTACTTCAGGTTTTGATTCCTTCCCTCTCCTCCGTTTAGGCTGGTGAATTTATAGAGGGATACAAATACACAAATCCAGATATAGTTGCAAGTTTTCAGAATAGTGAATACTCAATACCGCTCATTTTCATCTCCACTTATTAACCAAAGTAGAGCTTCTACCTCTGGAGGTGGGTTTCCTAGAAGGCATAGCTCTTAAATGAACCCTCCCTGTTATAAAATTAGCTGTGTTACTATTCCCCAAAGTCTCCATCTCTAGACTTTCCCTGACTCATGGAAGCCTTTAAGTCATTAATTTTAAATTAATACATGTGCAGCTCATTACCACCGCCTCAAGCAAGCACTGTTGTTAAATTTATTTTAAGAGTAAGCTATTACATGTCACTAGTTGCTTTTTCACTAAAGTAATAGATTTAGAATTAATAGATTACTGATTACTAGTATATTACTTGTATGCTGTGCATGTGTGCTGCCTAATGAGACTTTGACCATACTGGCTACCTTGTCATAATCACTCATGCTTGAGACAAGAATTATTTTTCTTGACAGTCCTGTAACTAAGAGAAATCTGTGTGAATTATTTGGTCTGGAAAATAACTTGACTCTTTATAAGGATTATATTTTTTTAAAATGACATTCCTGCCCTGGTTGTTTCAACAACTTGAGAAGATAGACTGTACCTTTCTAAAAGGTCTTCATTGTGTCCTGGCTTATGTGTTGGGAAGCATCATTTCACTGTAGCTGGAAGTTCTGCTGCAGGTGAATGCCTCAGAAGGGGAAATGGATTCTTTTCACAGTCCTTTTGGAAATGGAATATATGGAGTTTAATAGAAAAGGACCTGTAGGGGAGAGAGGAGGCCAACCCATATGAACATAAAGGAAAACAGAAGTGGTTTTCTAGCCATCAGAAAAACAGGATGGAAAAATCCCCAAACAAATACTTTTCCAATTCATAAAATCCAAGTTACCAACTAACTTCCCTTGAAGGGACATCAGCAACTTCAAATCTAGTTAAAAACACCTTAAGCATTTTCAGGTACATCTGCCCCTGAGTCCACTTGTCGGTTGTTGTGGGTTTACAGTCACTTTTTGTTTTTAAAAACAAAACAAAACTAACCAAACAAAAACGAAATCTACTCCATTGATCTGTATGAAAAACCCCGGGGAAAGTAACTGCCTGACACAATGTGCTGTCAAATGCAAAATGTAAGTAAACTGAAAAGAGAGAATTTTTCCTGTAATCTCTTTTTGTTTAACTTGTGCATTAGTGCTGCATGGTTCATTTTTAGCCAGAAAAATGATTAAGTTGATGGTGGCCCATCAACTCCCAGCCTTATAAAGGTATGCAAGACTCTCAGCCTCCAAGCCTCAAAGCTGTGGCACTGGACTTTGAACTATGTGGGAAAGCAATGCAAAAGTAACAATAGAATCATAGAATATCAGGGTTGGAAGGGACCTCAGGAGGTCATCTAGTCCAACCCCCTGCTCAAAGCAGGACCAATCCCCAACTAAATCATCCCAGCCAGGGCTTAGTCAAGCCTGACCTTAAAAACCTCAAAGGAAGGAGATTCCACCACCTCCCTAGGTAACACATTCCAGTGCTTCACCACCCTCCTAGTGAGAAAGGTTTTCCTAATATCCAACCTAAACCTCCCCCACTGCAACTTGAGACCATTACTCCTTGTTCTGTCATCTGCTGCCACTGAGAACAGTCTAGATCCATCCTCTTTGGAACCCCCTTTCAGGTAGTTGAAAACAGCTATCAAATCCCCCCTCATTATTTTCTTCCACAGACTAAACAATCCCAGTTCCCTCAGCCTCTCCTCATAAGTCATGTGTTCCAGTCCCCTAATCATTTTTGTTGCCCTCCGCTAGATGCTTTCCAATTTTTTCACATCATTCTTGTAGCGTGGGGCCCAAAACTGGACACAGTACTCCAGATGAAGCCTCACCAATGTCAAATAGAGGGGAATGATCACATCCCTTGATCTGCTGGCAATCATAGAATCATAGAATATCAGGGTTGGAAGGGACCTCAGGAGGTCATCTAGTCCAACCCCCTGCTCAAAGCAGGACCAATCCCCAATTAAATCATCCCAGCCAGGGCTTTGTCAAGCCTGACCTTAAAAAGTTCTAAGGAAGGAGATTCTACCACCTCCCTAGGTAACGCATTCCAGTGTTTCACCACCCTCCTAGTGAAAAAGTTTTTCCTAATATCCAACCTAAACCTCCCCCACTGCAACTTGAGACCATTACTCCTTGTCCTGTCATCTTCTACCACTGAGAATAGTCTAGAACCATCCTCTTTGGAACCACCTCTCAGGTAGTTGAAAGCAGCTATCAAAATGCCCATACTTATACAGCCCAAAATGCCATTGGCCTTCTGGCAACAAGGGCACACTGTTGACTCATATCTAGCTTCTTGTCCACTGTAACCCATACGTCCTTTTCTGCAGAACTGCTGCCTAGCCATTCGGTCCCTAGTCTGTAGCGGTGCATGGGATTCTTCTGCCCTAAGTGTAGGACTCTGCACTTGTCCTTGTTGAACCTCATCAGATTTCTTTTGGCCCAATCCTCCAATTTGTCTAGGTCCCTCTGAATCCTATCCCTACCTCTCCTCCCAGTTTAATGTCATCTGCAAACTTGCTGAGGGTGCAATCCACGCCATCCTCCAGATCATTAATGAAGACAATGAACAAAACCGGCCCAAGGACCGACCCTTGGGGCATTCCACTTGATACTGGCTGCCAATTAGTCATGGAGCCATTGATCACTACCCGTTGAGCCCGACGATCTAGCCAGCTTTCTATCCACCTTATAGTCCATTCATCTAGCCCATACTTTAACTTGCTGGCAAGAATACTGTGGGAGACCGTGTCAAAAGCTTTGCTAAAGTCAAGGAATAACACATCCACTGCTTTCCCCTCATCCACAGACCCAGTTTTCTTGTCATAGAAGGAAATTAGATAGTCAGGCATGACTTGCTCTTGATGAATCCATGCTGACTGTTCCTGATCACTTTTCTCTCCTCTAAGTGCTTCAGAATTGATTCCTTGAGGACCTGCTCCATGATTTTTCCAGGGACTGAAGTGAGGCTGACTGGCCTGTAGTTCCCCGGATCCTCCTCCTTCCCTTTTTTAAAGATGGGCACTACATTAGCCTTTTTCCAGTCATCCAGGACCTCTACCGATCGCCATGAGTTTTCAAAGAAAATGGCCAATGGCTCCGCAATCACATCCACCAACTCCTTTAGCACTCTTGGATGCAGCGCATCTAGCCCCATGGACTTGTGCTTGTCCAGCTTTTCTAAATAGTTCCAAACCACTTTCTCCACAGAGGGCTAGTCACCTCCTCCCCATGCTGTGCTGCCCAGTGCAGTAGTCGGGGAGCTGACCTTGTTCATGAAGACAGAGAAGTTAGATTATGTTGAAATAGTTCTACCAGCAAACACACATTTTTCGTAACCTTAATTTGATGTTTATGTTTGATATTCAGTACTCTAGCAAACAGACCTTTAATTTGGTTGCAAAACACCTGAGATCATGAAATGGTCCAACAGTCTCCTCATAAACTTAACTTAACTTCCATTAAATTGAAAGTCATGTCATAAATATCAAACAGTATTATTAGAAAATATTGATCATCCCATGAGTGCCTTCTGAAGGTTCTCTAGCTTCATCCTCTGAAGCAGCTAGTGCTGGCACTGTTGGAGACAGGATGCTGGACTACATGGATCACTGGTCTGACAATTCCTATGTGCTATGCATGTGGGGTTATTAATATTTGTTCAAAATATGTAGATAAGGGGCTCTGCAAACGATAGTACAAATGTTTCAGGACTGTGGCATTGTAAACTGGCAGATGGAAAAACTATTTGCAAATTTGGATTCATAGTGAGAAATATTTCTGACTGACCCAAATAGTCACACACCATTTTTCATTTTAAAAACAACTTTCTGTTGTCTTGGAAATTGTGCTTTACTTCCTGGTGCTGTTTCAAACTACAGCATAGTCTGTGCACAAGGAGGAATCCCAGTTACCATTATGTTGCTTTTTAGCACTTGGCATCTTCAGTCATTACAATCCTGCTGTTTGTTCCTTCGATACCTCAGACTGTGTTGTTATAAACAAGGCTTCGGCATTTTCCATGCTAAAGAGTTTCTTAGTAATAATGGAGTACATTTTTCAAAACCACCTAAAATCCCATTGTTGAAAGTGATGCAGGCACTTTGGCTCCTGAGTCCCATTGGCATTAAATACATTTGCGGTAAAATGTGCAAAAGTACCTAAGTGACTTAGGAGCCTGCGGTTGGGATTGCTTCACCCTCATTTATATTCATGAGAGTTAGGTGCCTAAGTATCTTTTGTGAATCCCACCCTAAATCTGATTGAAAATCAGGGAGTTAGGAACCTCTATCATTTAGGCCCTATAATAATTTTTATCTTAAATCTTCAGCTAGTGTAAATTGGAATAGCTCCACTGACTTCAATGGAGGTCTGACTTGCAGCAGCTGCAGGTCTAGTTTTCTACCAAGCTGAACTCTCTGAAAAGAATATACAGAATAGCAATATGACAGGTTTCAGAGTAGCAGCCATGTGAGTCTGTATCCTCAAAAAGAAAAGGAGTACTTGTGGAACCTTAGAGACTAACTAATTTATTTGAGCATAAGCTTTCGTGAGCTACAGCTCACTTCATCGGATGCGTGCAGTGGGGAGATTTGTCACTACAAAAAGGTCCACGCCCCCCGCTCTCCTGCTGGTAAAAGCTCACTTTACCTGATCACTCTTGTTACAGTGTGTATGGTAACACCCATTGTTTCATGTTCTCTGTGTATATAAATCTCCCCACTGTATTTTCCACTGAATGCATCCAATGAAGTGAGCTGTAGCTCACAAAAACTTATGCTCAAATAAATTTGTTAGTCTCTAAGGTGCAACTAGTCCTCCTTTTCTTTTTGCAGAATAGCAATGTTTTTTCCCAAGTAATGTTTTTTTTAATTTTACCATCGGCATTGTTTTGTCTTCTGAATCCATTATCCAATTTAGTCCCTATTGGGGTTTAATCTTTAACACCAGATTACTTGTTATTTATTAGCAGTGTAGTAAGTGGTTAAGGGCAGTCCACTGTCAGTCAGATATCATAATTATTCTGTGTGGTCTCTGTGAAAAATGACTAATCTGTAGATTAGCCACTTTTTTATCTCTTATCTTTGCCTAATTTATTCTTGACACTTTATTTTTTTTTGTCTGCATAAGAAAGTTGAATAAGCAATGTCATCTCTTGGGAGAAGAAAATCACATGGGGAGGAGACTGATGTATCCTGCATTTGCAGTGTTTAAGTTGATCAAAGATAGCCTTTTTGTTGTAGCTTTTTAAATTTCACCAATTACTTCTTAAAGGCTTAAACAATTAGCTGGGATGAGAGAATTTTTTTTTATTTTGAAATACTTCTATAACTTCTGCAGACATATTTTTTTCTTCCTAATTAGGATTGGAGCCATGCGTTGTGGCTAACACTACATCAAAACACATTCAGGTATAGATTCCATGCCATATACTTGAGCTATTCAAAAAATGGCCTTTGGTTGGCTGATCTCGCACTGACACTGATCTTGCATTGATCATTTTATTAGCACATTTAAGAGGTTAGTATTTGAGAAACCTTTTCCTAACTCTCATGTTCTTGCCTTGATAAGGTGTCTAAAATATTTTGCAATTGAGAGATTTGTTAGTAAATGTGAAATTATTTTTATTTGTACAATAATAAAGTAGTTTATACATTAGATAATGAAATAGGAATGAGTAGCAAGAACACTGCCCATAGTAAGAGATGGTGTTTTGCTGTGCTACAACAGAAGCAGCTCGGGAAGTCACAGTTTTCCCCCTACGTTCCTCTTGCTCCTGGGAATTGGTGATTTACTGCTGGAATTACTACCCTTGGTGCTCTGGCTTAGCTGTGCTGCCTGGCCAACTGGGGATGAGGGTTCATCCATTGGTTAAGGAAGTAGCCTAGAATTTGCAAGATCAGGGTTCAGGTCCCTACAATGCCACAGACTTTCTATGTGACCTTCAGCAAGTTACTTAGTCTCTCTGGGCCACATTTGTAAAGATATATTTATGCACCTAAAGATGCAGATAGGCACAGAGTGGGATTTTCAAAAGTACCTGGTCTGCATTGATTTCAATGGGAGTTAGCCACCCAGGTGCTTTCGAAAATCCTACTAGTTGCTTTAAGTGCCTAAAAATTTAGCTGTCTATGCCTTTGCTCCCCATGTGCAAAATGGGAAAAAAACCGCACTTCCCTACCTCACAGGGCTGTTGTGAGGTTAAACACATTAAGGAATATGAGGTGCTCAGATACTATAGTAATGGGGCCCATCTCTTTCCTACCCCTCTCTGCCCACCTACTGAGTCAGAGGCTTGTGGGGAGCATTCATGCAGCAACCTGTACCATTAGGCCTAGGCAGCCCTTACAAAGGAATATGTGGAGGAGGTCTTATTCTCTGTTAATACCCTGTGTGGGTGTGAAGCTTGCTTCACACTCTAGCTGCTAGGGTAGAAAACAGTGGTAAAATTTGTTATAAAGCAATTGTACTATTTACAAAAGTATACTAAAGAGCTAAATATTAGGTATAACTTTAACATGAACAGTTCAGTGTCTAAACCCAGAAACCAAACTAAAGGTCTGATCTTGCCATGTGAGCATAGTACCTCCTGATAACAGCTTCATCAGTTCAGTTGAGTGGAGCAATTACAGGAGCAGGGCAGCCTAACTGTAGGTGTGTAAAAACAACAAGGCATCATTGTGGCACCTTAGAGACTAACAAATTTATTTGAGCCTAAGCTTTCATGAGCTACAGCTCACTTCATCGGATGCATTCAGTGGATGCTGTCTTCATCGGACTAACATGGCTGCTATTCTGAAACCTTTTGTTGGATACTTATTTCAGCTGAATATGACTTGTCTTGGCTCCTTTCTTTGCTCTATACTTTGCTCTTGTGTAAAAGTCCCTGAGAGCTGCCTGTCAGTTAAACTTTTTACATTTCTTTATTCCCATTCATCTTTCTTCATATTCTTTCCACTTCAGAAGAGTCATTGTACTTTCTGAATTGGAATCTCAGTAGTTTACTTCCTCTCTGCCTACATTCGGACAAAAACAAACAAACAAACAACAACAACAAAACCCCACCTAGCTTTGGCCTGACTTTCTAATACCAAAATTCACCAAAAATAAATTCTACTTCTAGGTTCACTGATTTTACTAGGAAAGCTTCAGGGAGAGTATTAGTTCCATAGTTTTAGACTGCTGGGGCAATAACATTTTAAGCAGTCATTTTGCTTTGCTTTGTCATTGACTAATCCGTGAGTAAGTTTTAAGCATTGTAGAAAACCTCAGAGACAGTAGTTAACTTTCCCATGTTAGCTCACTTTTTATCTAGTTTTCATTGGTTTTTTTTCTGATTTGCCAGTTACATGGTATAATTGGATCTATCACAAGGGGAATGGAAAGAGCGTGGGAGAGAGAATCTTAGTATCCTTTAAAAGATTCACAGTCCATTCATTAAGAATATATTTTCCCATCAGTGAGCTCACATAAGTCCTAGTAACTAATGGAAGTTAGATGTACGCATTGAAAGAACATGCCCATAATATTATTTGGGGGATTTAGGGGATTTACAGACACATCTTCCATTAAAACTATCAAGATCCTTAACTGCTTTAAAAATATCAGCCCTTATTATTATCTTCAAATCTTTTTCTTTCTAAAATAGTTTTGTTTTTCACGGGTTCATATCAATAGCAGGGGGCACAGGCAGCATGCTTGGCTGAAGTGTAAAGAGACATCATGGTTGAAAGCAGGCCTTGCATGTTTGTTCCTTTGTATGACATTTGTCTCCCAAGCTGGCTAATGCATTGCTTTGATATTACGTTACACCTATTTTAATGTATTCATCTCTTGAGCACTGCCAGCATACTAAGAGCCAGATAGCTAAGAGGCAGACATGTAAATGTTGACCCCTCCTGAGGTCCATTAGCACTGTTTTACACAAGCCCTTCTCTGGACACAGTACCTGTTAGCGCTACGGTTGATGGAAGCCCTGTAGGGAATTTGGCCATTTAGACTCTGATGGCCCCTAGCCCTCTGTGGGTCCCAATATGCATGCCCCAACTGCCTTCAACAACAAGGTTTTCCCAGCACCCCAGATTCTCTTCCTCCACAATCAACCCTCCCAGTTGCTTCTCTGACTGCCCTGGGCCCCTCCCCAGCTGGCCACATTTCATCCAACTCCCCAGGAGTAAAAGAGCAGCCACAGAGTCCTTCCCAGCCGATCTACCTCTCTGCTGACACATCACTGCTCAGCAGACTCCTCACACATGGTTTCTTCCCCAGGAAACTTAGCTTAAGTCAGATGCAGATGGTCTGGTTGGCACATTATAGTAAAACACTTGTTCTGTTTGGAAGCCATATCTGTTGGCAACACTAATTTATACCAGGTGAGGATCTGGGCCTTTCTTTAAAGTACCTGACAATTCAGGCTATTGGCTTTACCCAGAGCATATTAGTATTAGCAGTTGAATGGCCAAGCTGACTGGGTATTTCATTCACACCAGGTTTTGCCACTGTCATTTCCAACACTCTTTGCTTACAAGCAATATAAACTGTCAAAATGCAATAGCTTCTGTACAGTTAACAAGCTATCTGTTTTTTCCTTGACATGCCTGCATGCAGAGTGACTTGTGGTGGTATATTTGCTTTACGATATACATTCTGTAACAGGAGTTGCACTGGTCAACAAGAAGGGAGAACTTTCTGAGGAGACGATCCCTGGCAGTTGCAAATGGATAATATGGATAGGTTAATCTGTGAGCTCAAACTTGGCACTGAGGTGGACTGTGTTAAAGAGATAGAGTTTCTTTAGCCGGAGCCCATTTGTAATTAGATAAGAAATACTGACAGGAGCAGTGAGTTAGTGGCTTCCCCCCAGTGACAGCTATTGACTGAACACTAGGCTGCGCAGGAGATGGTGATGCAGTCAATAAAAGCATCAGGCCTTGTTTGGAGTAACACCGACAATTACTCTGTAATTTGCAGCCTGGAAACGAGCCACAGACATTTCTGCCCTGTGTTTAGTGTTGATGAGACCCAGAGCTTCCATTCAATCTTATGTTTACTAGCAAACCACTTGTAATAAGGATACAATACCACAGAAAGGAAACTCTGATGGGTCAACATCCGTGCAAGCTTAGTATTGGCTGTGGCTGGTTCAAAGAAGCAGCTAGATTTGGACTATTCATTTGGAAAACTATGGCCCAAGGCAAAGCTCTAACTCTTTGATGGGGAAAAAATGAATTCTTAAGTACATCTGTTACTTATCTTTTGATTAAAAACAAACAAGGAAACTAGAAGTCATTTCCCGAAATACATCTGGGGCTACTAACGTCCAAATCCTACATGCTGCTCTGCAGGGGTGGACTCCTGCACCAATGCAGAACCACACTTGTGGGGTTGCGCACAAGTGCAGTTGTCTGCCCGTGCCAAGCAATTTGCAGGAGTGCGTCCTAAAGCAAACTCTTAGTCTCTGTCCTACAAGTGTGATCAGTTCTTCAGGGTCCTTCTCAGGCATGTAAAGATTTTTTTTTTAAATGTTATCCAGAGTGTCTCTCAAAGGAGTGCACTGTGAGCACAGTGCACCAAAAGGATACAGAAATTAACAGTGATCTACAATTTGCTGCATTTATCTATACAGGCTAATAATAATCAGCTATAAGCCTATAAAAGTCAATGCCAACCACAGGGGGCAAAACAAGTATTGGGTTTTTTAGCTTTTAAGTATGTACTTTTGGTTTTGTTTTTTCTTTGTAATATCCCTCTGGCTCTCTCCTGCAACACCCTTTCTTTTCTAGGCAGCCAGTCTGCTGAAGTATCTCAAAGACAGATGCCCTCCTTCTTCCTGAAGCGGTCTGGACAAATGCAATAAAATAGCTTCAATCCAAAAATAAATAAAGGGGTAATGTCAGTTCAGGAGATTGGTAAGGGGATATAAACCTTTTAACCTCTAGGCTGCTTGTTCATTTCCAGACAAGGTCTGTAGAGTAAGTGACCAAATGCTTCTTACTCCGTAATTGCTGTTTTGAATCCTATGTAAAATGAGATTGGAGGCCTTACTGCTATTGTCAATGGACAAGAATCCATATTTAAAAAAAATAAAACACAAAACTAAAAACCTTGAAAGGTCCTATTTGGCATCCTTGTTGTTAAGAGTTTCAGAAGAGGTCAAACACTTAAGTCATGGAGACTTAATTCCTCCATTGAATTAACATGGAGACAGTTGCTCCTAAAGATGGTCATCCTGCTGGATGGCATGGGAGTGCTGGTCCCAGTGCTGTATCTGTTCTGGGAATGAAAAATGTCAGTTTCCAGTGTTGAGCAGCACCTTAAATGAATATTTAAAACTAATTAGGGCTGATCCAAAATGCCCACTGCATTCAGTGGAAAGATACTCACTGTTTTTTTTTTAACAGGCTTTGGATGAAGATCCTAAAAATAATTATACTTTTTTTTAAATAAAAAGTTTTTAAAATTGTAACAAATTATTACAATTTTACAGTTTTTGGCTTTGTTTCTTCCATGCATTTTTTACCAGATGTCACAGACGGAGTCAGATAAACAAAAATACCTTTAATTAAAGCCATAAAATATCATGATTACTATAATAATAATAAATTCAACATGTAGTTCCATAAATTTTACAAGCTTTTTGCAAACATGTAGACAAATTTCCCATTTTAGTGAATTTACAGTCTAGGGGTCTGAGTTCAAATCTACATTGAGATCTACAATGTACACTGTAAACCCTTAAGCACATGCATGTGTAAAGATATGCACATGCTTAAGTGTTTGCAGCCCACATATGAAAAGACAAATAAGTACACAAGATGGAGGACAGTAATTGCATATAGATATGGGTGTGAAGAAGAGGAGCAACACAAAAACAGAGTTGGTGATGATGAGAGATTACCCACAATTGGAGAACAGAGGGGTGGACTGGGTAGACTGTAAGGAGGAGTAAATCAGTGAAGGTAGAATTGAACATAGAAGAAATGAGAAGAAGGTAGACAGGAGTTTAGGAATGAGAGGAGTGGAAAAAGCAGAGCCAGTGGAGAGACTAAAAGACTGGAAATTATGAAAAGAGTAAGTAATGGGATAGAGAGGGAGAATGAACATTGTGGAAGATGATGGTGTGCTGGTCAGAGAGAGAATCTGTAGACAGAGATTGGAAAGAACATTTGATAAAGTACTTACCAGTTGAAAGAGAGTTGCATTAAGATCCTCTATGATTAGATTAGCTACATTTGATACATTTGCAGTGGGATAAATGTACAAGAATACCTCACCTACAGAGGAGGGGTATCCTGAACATTTCAAAAGCCATTCAGTCTATGTGGGTTTAAGCTATAACATCTCTATCTGTTCCATTGGCAGATAAATGTTTTTCAGTGTAGCCTACCTGAGGGGGAGTGTTAAATTCTTGCATGCATATCTTCTGACTCTCATGGTTGCTTTGTCTATTTGCTGGTCTAACTAATCTAATTTATATTTTGTATTTATAGGGTACCAATCACCACAGTACCTAGGCATCAAATGCATTATTAACATAAAGATTGAGATTAAACAAAACAGAGTCTGCATGGCCATCCAAGGGTTCAGTGTTTTACTCTCAGGGATTTCCTGCGTACCTTTGTGGTCTTCCCTTTTCTGCAGAAAAAGTAGTCTTCACACCACCAGCCTCTTAAACCTGTCAGACTAGGTGTCATTATGTTCTCCTCCAGTAGTGTGTTTCACAGTTTTAGGATTAGGGCTGAGAATCTCTTGCCTTCAGCGCTGATGATTTCCAGATAACTCTGTCATCTCTGGTTGATTTCAAGTGGTGACGCATTCACTGAGGTGGCCTTTTCCCCCGCCACCAACAGCCTTAAAAGTGAAATTAGGACTTCAAACTGGAGCCAGTGGAGGGTGTGGTGCATTTCTACATTTTCAAATATATTGATTTCAATTACAACACAGAATACACAGTGTATAGTGCTCACTTCATATTTATTTTTATGACTTAAGTGTTTGCACTGTAAAAAGACAAAAGAAACAGTATTTTTCAATTCCCCCATTACAAGTACTGTAGTGCAATCTCTTTATCATGAAAATTGAACTTACAAATATAGAATTATGTACCAAAACTGCATTCAAAAATAGAACAATATAAAATTTTAGAGCCTAGAAGTCCACTCAGTCCTATTGATTGTTCAGCCAATCGCTCAGACAAATAAGTTTGTTTACATTTATAGGAGATAATGCTGCCCGCTTCTTGTTTACAATGTCACCTGAAAATGAGAACAGGCATTCTCCTGGCACTGTTGTAGCCGGTGTCGCAAGATATTTAGGTGCAAGATGTGCTAAAGATTCCTAAGTCCCTTCATGCTTCAACCACCATTCCAGGAGGCATGCAGCCATGCTGATGACGGGTTCTGCTCGAAAACTATCCAAATCAGTGCAGACCAACGCATGTTCATTTTCATCATCTGAGTCAGATGCCACCAATAGAAGGTGTGATGGGTTTGGTCACAGAGACCCCCTTGGGACTGTCACCTGACGTGCTGGAACTACCTCTGAGCCTGTTTTCCACTGCCAGCCTGAGACTTCAGAACCCCGTCTTGTCGAGCAGGACATGCTAGCCTGCTGCAACACAGACCCAAGGTCTGAACCATGCCCCCAAAGCTACAGACTTAACTGAAAACACCTTAAGAAGTGCTCCTGTCTGCAGCACCCAAACACCCAGCTCCCAATGGGATCCAAACCACAAATGAATACATTTTACTCTGTATAAAGTGAATACAGGGTAAACTCATACATTGAGTTCTGCCCTCTATAACACTGATAGAGAGGTATGCACAGCTGTTTGCTGCCCCAGATATTAATTACTTAGGGTTAACTGGGTTAATTCTGGGTTAATTGACAGGCAGAAGTGATTTTATTAAGTATAAAAAGTAGGATTTAAGTGGTTCCAAGTAATAACAGACAGAACAAAATAAGTTACCAAGCGAAATAAAACAAAACACACAAGTCTAAGCCTAATCCAGTAGGAAACTGAATGCAGATAAATATCATCCTCAGAGATATTCCAATAAGCTTCTTTCACAGACTAGATTCCTTCCTAGTGTGGGCCCGATCCTTTTCAGACCAACGTTGTGGTTTATGGCCTTGTCCAGCAATCACTCACACCCCTGTAGTTACTGACTTTTGTTACAGTTTCTTTCAGGCATCTCTTTGGGATGGAGAGGCTATCTCTTGAGCCAGATGAAGACAATATGGAGGGCTTCCAGGGCCTTTTATATTCTTTCTCTTGTGGGCAGAAACCCCTTTGTTCTTCCTTACAAAATCACAGCAACAAGATGGTGTTTGTAGCCACCTGGGGAAGTCACATGTCCATGAATGATTCAGCTTTTTGCAGGCCGATGCCATTTTTTACATGTTAGTTTGAGCATTCCCAGGAAAGCTCAGATGTGCATTGGCATCTCCCAAAGTCCATTGACAATTAAGTGTTTCTTGATTGGGCACTTACTCAGAATAGACCTTTCTCAAGAAGCTGACCAAATGCTTCACTGATGCTACTTAGAATCAAACACAATGAGATACAAGTGCATAGTCAATATTCATAACTTCAAATACAAAAATGATACACACATACAGATAGCATAATCATAACCAGCAAATTACAACCTTTCCACTGACCTCCTTTGTACAAGATTTGGTGCAGTTGTAGGATCTTGGTTGCAACAATGATCTATACGGTCACAGTTCATGTCAATAACATCACAGAAAGTTGATTTTCTTTTTTGGTGGTTCAGGTTCTGTAGTTTCCACACTGGAGTATTGTTCTTTTAAAACTTCTGAAAGCATGCTCCACACCTTGTTCCTCTCAGATTTTGGAAGGCATCAGATTCTTAAGTCTTGGGTTGAGTGCTGTAGCTATCTTTACAAATCTCACATTGGTACCTTTGTGTTTTGTCAAATCTGCAGTGAAAGTGTTTTTAAAATGAACAACATGTGCTGGGTCATCATCTGAGACTGCCATAACGTGAAATATATGACAGAATACGGGTAAAACAGAGAAGGGGATGCATAATTCTCCCCCAAGGAGTTCAGTCACAAATTTAATTAAGGCATTATTTTTTTAATGAACATCATCAACATGGCAGCTTGTCCTCTAGAATGGTGGCTGAAGCATGAAGGGGGCATACAAATGTTTAGCATATCTGGCACGTAAATACTTTGCAATGCTGGCTACAAAACTGCCGTGCAAATGCCTGTTCTCACTTTCTGGTGACTTTGTAAATAAGAAGAGGACAGCATTATCTCCTGTAAATGTAAACAAATGTGTTTGTCTCAGCAATTGGCTGAATAAGAAGTAGGACTGAGTGGACTTGTAGGCTCTGAAGTTTTACACTGTTGTTTTTGAGTGCAGTTATGTAACAAAAAAAATCTGCATTTGTAAGTTGCACTTTCAGGACAAAGAGATTGCACTACAGTACTTGTATGAGGTGAATTGAAAAATATGATTTCTTCTGTTTATCATTTTTACAGTGCAATTATTTGTCAGCAAAATATACACTTTGATTTCAATTACAACACAGAATATATATATGAAAATGTAGAAAAACATCCACAATATTTAATGAATTTCAATTGGTATTTTTAATTGTGATTTTTTTAAATTAATTGCATGAGTCAACTGTGATTAACTGACAGCCCTAATTTACACAAAATACAGTGTGTTTGGTGTCAATTAAGACCAGGAGGGAACTGTCACCTGTTTGGAGAGGTGATAATTATTTCAATTGGTCAAAGACTCTTCAGTTTTCACCAGTAATTAGAGAACAGAAACAACGTGAGTTACATGTAGTGGAATGATGAATCTCTGAGTGTTCAGTGGTTTAAACTGTCATGGAATTCAGTAGGATTCCCTTTTCTAGCTTGTTGTCATTCCTCCCTCAAAAAACTGTTTGGTTAATCTTTTTCCAAGAAGTAGTTCTAGAGCGCTTTGCAGCAGGTGACAGTTGGATCCAAGGTTTGCCTGATGCAGCATGGGTTTATCAGCTAATTGACTATGAACAATAGGTCAACCAGCCGTGATTTGACAGAGTTTATGACAAAGAACAAGGCAGTCTTAAATTCCTTAACAGCTGTTGCATAGTTGTGCAAACAATCCCCAGGTTGTTGTCAGAGAGGATCAGAGCAGGTTTTGTGTCATCAGTGTTCTGGTCTTGCAGTTTTTATGCTGCTTCTGACACAGTTCAGTGGTGAGCCATGGTGGTTTTATGTGGTCAGTGTCAGTAGGGTGTCTTTTGAGATCAAGTTGCCACTGGTTGTGGCTAATACTTGATTGTATTGCTCAGTCAGGCCACCGTGGTCTTGTCTTGTAGTTGGACATTTCTCTCCCCTAGTGCATTCTGGAAATTTTTCAGACTCCAGAAGACTTCAGTTGACTTTCATTTTTAAGTTACTAGTCTATTTATATTTAAATAAACACATAGTTATCATGGGATAAATTTCATACTAAATACCGTCTGTCAGTACAGCTGGAAGTCTCTTCAATAACTAATCTTTGAGTACTCGTGATATATATATCAGGCAACAGAGGTATAAATGTACAATTTTAATGTGATATTTTACATTTATACACACTTTTTAAATCACAAAATGCTTTACGGACTATAAGGGCACTTCACCCACCATTAGCATACAGACACCTTGAAGGTGGAACACAACAACTCTTTAACAGCACCTGGACAGCAAATGAAGTGTAGAGTATTAAATTGAAAGTTCAGGAGATCATGTAGATAGGCAGAATGTAATTAGATAAACTGGAATTTTGCCTGGGTATTGAGATTAAGTGTCATGAGCTATTTAATATCAAATGGACTTCGGTTGTATATATCATCAAAAGGTAGCGCTTCCAGAAACAGAGCTCAATCACACTATTCTGGGATTCCTGGCTCAATACTAACATTGGCTCTGATCCAGTGCCCATTGAACTTAATAGAAAACCCGCCATTGTCTCCAATAGGCTTTGGATCAGACACTTAGAGGGAAAAGTGCCAGCTACTGAATCACCAAACCGTTTCCCACAGCACCTGTGTTTTTTTCCCTGGAGGACACCCAGCCAGGAACAGACGAGGAATGATCCTGCTCAGTCTGATCGATCTGAAAGATCAAAGCTCAAGGTGGTATGGCTATGGGGTATGAACTGAACAAAACAAAACTCCACAAATGTGATCATTGTGGGACAATTTCTTCAATTCTATGTGGATAGTGGCCCAGCAGAAAGGATGAAAAACACAAACATGGGAAAAGGGTGAGTGGACATTGAGGATTTTTTGATCAAGGCCTTACGCAAATAATAAATTATCCATAGCTCTGCTAATAAAACTACCAAAACAAATGCAGGGCCTTGTAAAGTAGATGAACAGGCACGTTGCTAAAACATTTGATTCATATAAACATTGTCTTCATCGAAGTATTGTAAAGATGGCCACCCCATATCAGCCTCTAGCCCGGCACTCTCTCAATTTGTTTGCAGTCCTGAATGATTCTGAGTTTACCCATGGAATAAAGGTTGTTACATCTGCTGTACAGTTCGACTTTCTGGAAGCTTGTGATAGTGAACTGTACTAAATCTTTCTAAACAACCTTATACCCAAAATACATATAGGTAATTAGGAACCTGTTTATTAAGATTGGTGTAATGAATAATTGCTCTAGAGGCATTCTTATTACTGGACAGCACACCTGCATCTCCAGAGACAATCACATTAATTGTAAAGTGCATATTTTTTCCCTACACAGCTTACATCAGCCTACTTTGCAAAATCTAAAATCAGCAAAGCATTTTAGCTTTATAGCAATGATTTATGGACAGAAAACTGAGTGTATTTGTGTTTGGTTTAGATTTTATTTTGTTTTTGTAGTTGGCTAAAAAAGCCTTTCTTTTTCAAAACAAGGCAAGTGTTAGTTAATTGAAGAAAGGGAGAATACATTTAATAGAAACTTCAGTTTTGTTCTTGTCCTCTACAAACACTGGAGAATATTGCCTGGTATTATGTATGCATAATGGATGTTAGGCAATATATTTGGAGTATTTTGTCAATAACAAATAGTGTGCTGCTATATTACATTATCAATGAAACATTGCACCTAAGTAGCAAAAAAGTCCCATTTAATCGTCATTTCCATTACAAATTTATTGTGTGAATCTTAATGTACAAGAAAATAAAAAATGCTATCAATCTGGGATACTTATATTGTCAGTTACAATACTAAATCATGGAATAAGCTTGAAACATACTATTGTACATGTATTCAAAGAGTTCTTTCTCTTAGACCCTCCAGGGTCCTATTTTAATAAGTAGATGAATATAATGGCCCGTTTAGTTTATGATGTACTTCAAATGCATTGCATACTATTCTGAAGATCCTAACGTTCAGTATCACATGTGCTATTCTAATAATCAATTTGCAAGTCTCATTTTCAGATAGCTAAAATCATTTCTACAGATTCAGGCATTTATTTTTTATTTTTTGCCAACAGTGTTTGTCTAGAATAACAAAAAGTAACATGGAAGAGTTTGCAGTTAGTGGAATATTATTTGAATTTGACACAGGACACAAGGAGCCCAGTTCTCTGCAGTTTAATAGAAGCAGGTTGTTGGGTTTTTTTAACAATAGAATCTCATTTCTAGAAATAATGTGTCCAAGAAGCTAATTTTTTCAGAAATACTATGGGAAGGGCAGATTTTCTGACAACTTAACAGCAGCTACCTTCATATGCAGGGGTACAAAAAATGTTCCCCGTAACTGACTGTATTACCAAAGTTCCTATTGAATCTGAGAGTGGCAGTCAAGTTGTGGAATCGCTTCTTCTTTCAATGCAGTTTGGATAGCCACAAAATAGGCAAGTCCTAATGTTCTGCCATTGTGTTGCAAACCATGGAGCCAAATCATAAGCTCATGTAATTGGTGTAACATTGTTATTTCAGGTGACCCATGCCTGCTAATAGTGGAGGGGGGTGGGGGGGTGAAGGCTTCAGGAGTGTTATTGAGCATGCTGCATACATTTTTATGAAATAGATTTATAGATTCTATGAATATGTTTAACTGTCTTTGCATTTTTGAAGAGTATTTTTATTAATGTGCTCTATGCAACTAGACACACCAATAAAGTATCAGAGCTTCCCATGCATCTCAGCTATTTCTAGGAGAAAAAGATTAAAAACGGAACTGAGTTATGAATTGTTATTCTTCACTATGAAAGCCAAAAGCCAACTGAGGAGCACTAATCCTCAAAACAAAACTCTATCTGATTCCCCTCCACTACACCAATAGGATTAAAGATAAAGCAGTGATATTTGTCAACACACTTTTGATTTTCCCCAGAGCATTAATTTAGGTGGTAGTTTCCTTTTATATGCAAAATGGCCTGTCAAAATTATGAAGAGAATTCTGACACCTGCCTCCACACCAATGCCTCAAAGCAAAGGTGAGGCAACATGCTACTGATCATGCTATTGCATCACTTACTTGATTTGACTTAAAAGAGGAAGGTTGTTGCAATGACACAGGTTCCCCTATAAAATAAATCCCCAGGTGGAGTTAGGACATTTGATTAAAGCAAAAACTAAAATAATAATAATAAAAAATAACTCAGATACATCAAATCACTATTGAAAAGCTATTAATTAAATATTGAGTCAGTGAAAAAACCCTAAATGACAAGATAAACTGTTCATTCGGAATAAATTGTTCAGTATTAATGCAAAGAACTTTTAAAATACACAAAGAATTTTTCATTAATACACAAATATCCTATCCCAGTTGTCTTTAAACTAAACATAGAATCATAGAACTGCAAGGGATCTAGTCCAGGTCATCTAGTCCACTCTCCTGCACTCATGGCAGGACTAATTATCTAGACCATTCCTGACAGGTGTTTGTCTAACCTGCTCTTAAAAATCTCCAATAATGGAGATTTCACAACCTCCCTAGGCAATTTATTCCAGTGTTTAACCACCCTCACATTTAGGAAGTTTTTCCTAATGTCCAACCTAAACCTCCCATGCTACAGTTTAAGCCCATTGGTTCTTGTCCTATCCTCAGAGGTTAAGAACAACAATTTTTCTTCCTCCTCCTTGTAACAACCTTTTACTTGAAAACTGTTATCATGTCCCCTCTCAGTCTTCTCTTTTCCAGACTAAACAAACCCAGTTTTTTTCAATTTTCCCTCATAGGTCATGTGTTCTAGATCTTTAATCGTTTTTTGTTGCTCTTCTCTGGACTCTCTCTGATTTGTCCACATTTTTCCTGAAATGTGGCACCCAGAACTGGACACAATACTCCAGTTGAGGCCTAATCAGAATGGAGTAGAGCAGAAAAATTACTTTTTGTGTCTCGCTTACAAAACTCCTGCTAATATATACCAGAATGATGTTTGCTTTTTTTGCAACAGCGTTACACTTTTGACTTACATTTAGCTTGTGGTGCACTATGACCCCCACAAACCTTTCCTCAGTACTCCTTCCTAGGCAGTCATTTCCCATTTGTATGTGTGCAACTGATTGTTCCTTCCTAAATGAAGTACTTTGCATTTGTGCTTACTGAATTTCATCCTATTTATTTCAGACCATTTCTCCAGTTTGTCCAGTTCATTTTGAATTTTAATCCTATCCTCCAAAGCACTTGCAACCCCTCTCAGCTTGGTATCATCCACAAACTTTATAAGTGTACTCTGTATCTAAATCATTGATGAAGATATTGAACAGAACCAGACCCAGAACTGACCTCTGCGGGACCCCTCTCATTATGCCCTTCCAGCATGACTGTGAACCACTCATAACTACTCTCTGGAAATGATTTTCCAACCAGTTACGCATCCACCTTATAGTAGCTCCATCTAGTTTTCATTTCCCTTGTTTATTTATGAGAAGGTCACGTGGGACAGTATCAAAATCTTTACTAAATTCAAGATATACCACATCTACCACCTCCCCCTATCCACAAAGCTTTCTTTGACAGGGTAACAAGTCACCAGGTTGGTTTGACACGATTTGTTTTTGACATCCATCCTGACTGTTACTTATCACCTTATTATCATCTAGATGTTTGCAAATTCATTGCTTAATTATTTGCTCTGTTATCTTTCTGGGTACAGAAGTTAAGCTGACTGGTCTGTAATTACCCAGGTTGTCCTTATTTCCCTTTTTATAGGTGGGCACTGTGTGACATTGCACTCCACATGGTTTGTGAAAACATACTTATGAATGTGAATATAATGTGACTGGAATATGCTTTATGCAAAAGGTCTCTTGTAAGGTATCATTGCAAAGCTTATAATCTACTGAGTGTGTCCATCCTATTTGTATGCTTGTTTCTGAATCTAGAAATATAAAGTATAACTCTCAGGTCCTATTGTAATTGTGCAAAGTGTGGGCCATTAACGGTGGTTTAGAATCTTGATGGCTCCCATTGACTAGGAAAATTGGCTCTGTTTACTTACAAACCTTCCTGTGTATGTATAGGCCAGCCCAGGAAGAATGGAAGCTGGGGTCTTACAGGACATGTGATCATGTCAACTGATACTAGAATCCATTTTAAATCTAGTACTTTTCTATTTAGAAGGAGGGGTGGGGAGCCAGAGAGACAAAAGATTCCCGCCTTGTGCCAAAGCTATAAAAGGCGGTGGAACAGAACAAAGGGGCTGCCAGTCATAAGAATACCTCTGCTTTCCACCTAAGATGTCTACTGGAACTAACAAGGAGTGTACCAGGGGAAAGGATTGGGCCCAGACTAGGAAGGAGACTAGTCTATGAAAGAAGCTTATTGGAACATTTCCAAGGGTGAGATTTTACTTGTAATCAGTTTCTTAATGTATTAAGCTTAGACTTGTGAGTTTTTGCTTTATTTTGCTTGGTGACTTACTTTGTTCTGTCCGTTATTACTTGAAACCACTTAAATCCTACTTTTTATACCTAATAAAATCACTTTTGTTTATTAGTAAACGCAGAGTAAGTGATTAATACCTGGGGGTGCAAACAGAATATGTGCACAGCTATCAGTGTTATAGAGGGTGTACAATTTATGAGTTTACCCTGTATAAGCTTTATACAGAGTAAAACAGATTCATTTGGGGTTTGGATCCCATTGGGAGCAGGGTGTCTGGGTGCTGGAGACAGGAGCACTTCTTAAGCTGTTTTCAGTTAAATCTGCAGCTTTGGGGGCATAGACCAGACCTGGGTCTGTGATGCAGGAGGCCATTGTGTCTGGCTCAACAAGGCAGAGTTTTGGAGACCCAAGCTGGGAGGGAAAATGGGTTCAGAGGTAATTCTTGCACATCAGGTCTCTGTGATCGAGGGGGTCTCTGTGACCGAACCCGTCACACACTATATTTGCCTTTTTCCAGTCTTCTGGAATCTCTCCTGTCTTCCATGACTTCTCAAAGATAATCGCTAATGGCTCAGATATCTCCTCAGTCAGCTCCTTGAGTATTCCCGGATGCATTTCATCAGGCCCTGGTGAATTGAAGACATCTAATTTGTCTAAGTAATTTTTAAGTTGTTCTTCCTATTTTAGCCTCTTCTGATCCTACCTCATTTTCACTGACATTCAGTATGTTAGATGTCCAATCACCACCAACCTTATTGGTGAAAACCGAAACAAAGGAGTCATTAAGCACCTCTGCCATTACCACATTTTCTGTCATTATGTTTCCCCCTTCAACGAAGCATCTCACACGTTTGACGAGCTTGCCAATATACTAACAGCTTGCCTATATGTAAGCAGAGTCAGGATGAGCTCTACCCTGACATCTGATGGCGAGTCATGATGGGTTGTGGAAAAGAACTTCAGGGGCTGATCTCATTTGCATAGGCACACCCACCCTGCCTAGATGGTCACTTTGTCTGCTGCAAGAACCCCAGTTTCTCTGTTAGTGGGGCAGGAATAAACTGTTATTATCCTGACTATGTGAATCAAGGACAGTAGAACTGTACTTGGCCTTTTGTTATGATGGAGGGACTCACCATCAACTAAGCAGCACTTGCTAGGCAAGGGTCATGGGTTCCAAAACCCAGTGAAGGGAGAGAGGCTGGGGACAAGTATTAATACTTGGTGGCATGGGTCCCCCTTACATGCTGATTGCACTAGCTAATTTTGATTCCAATAGGAGTCTAGTTACAGGCTGCTTGGCTGAATTCACTTTAGGCTAATGGTGCGCCAGCACTGAGGCTCCCCTACTATGAGCTGAAATCACAAAAGAGCTAAACTTACTAAGAGCTGAAATCACTGAGTGTTGTGTTAAGTAGTGGGGGAGCCTGCGGAGCAGAGCGGCTGGTGGAGCAGGGCAGTTTGTCAGATGCCTGGAGCAGCTCATGGGGGCGGCTGGCAGAGCGGAGCCCCATGGAGAGGTGGGGCAATCAGCTTTGGACCACGTAAGGTGCCCCTTAACCCCCCCCCCATCTCCACCCAGGTTGGGAGGTAAAACTCTGCAGGTAAACTTTCAAACTCTGGGGCTGCCCTGACCAGGGACAGAGACTTTTGGGTTGTTGGACTTTTGGGACTTTGGGTGATTTTGGGTTGCTGGACTCAAGAACCAAAGGGAAAGGACACGCCCCAATTTGCCTGGGGTGGGTTTTTTGCTCATGGGTTGTGTTATGAATCCTGTTTGTTGGTGGTGTTTCCCCAACATAATGCCACATTGTTTCTCTCTGTTATTAAAAGGCTTTTTGATACACTCAGACTCTGTGCTTGTGAGAGGGGAAGTATTGCCTCTTGGAGGCGCCCAGCGGGGGTGGTATATATTTGTCCCAGGTCACTGGGTGGGGGCTCAAGCCGGTTTTGCATTGTGTTATTGGAATGGAACCCCTGGATACTGAACCCGGCCCTTGTTGCTGCCAACTCAGACGGGCAGAAGGGGTTACATATATAAATATGATGCACTGATTTAACTTTAGTTATAGCAACCAAACCCCTGTGTGGACACTCTCTTATTTCAGTTTGAGTGGCTTATTTTGGTATAGTCTAAACTGAATTCTAATCAATTTAAGCTAAACTGAAATAAAGTGCTTTAAACTGAAGTAAGTGTCAATACAGCCTTTTGCAATGATTTAACTAGATCTGTTTAAAATCATGCTTGTAATTAAACTAATACAACTTTCTTGTGTGGGCAAGGACTAGCTTACCAGAAGTTATGTACCTGATGTAGGAATCACTGGGTGAAATTCTGTGGCCTGTGCTACATAGGTGCTGGAACTAGGCGTGCTGTGAGTGCTGCAGCAGCCCCTGGCTTGAAGTGGTTTCCATCATATACAGGGTTTGGTTCAGCGTCTCTCAGCACCCCCACTATACAAATTGTTCTTGCAACCCTGGTGCATTATGCAGGCAACTTGACTAGACGATCATAGTAGTCTCTTCTGGCCTTAAGATATATATTAACATGGTATTATCCAGGCCCCACTGAAGACAATAGCAGTTTTGCCATTGATTTTAATGCACCCAGCATGTCAGCTTTAGGATATGTCTACACTACAATAAAAGACACCTGGCAGAGCTGTGGCTGTCCTGGATCAGCTGATTCAGGCTCGCAGGGTTCAGATTGTGAAGCTATAGGTTTGCCACATGTTTGGTTTTCCACCGGAATACCCATTTAAAGTCTGGTTGGCGGTGCAGTGGGGCTGGCAGGCTCCCTGCCCAGCTCCACGCAGCTCCCAGGAAGTGGCCGGGATGTCTGACTCCTAAGTGGAGGGGCGGCCAGAGTGGCTCCGTGTGCTGCCCCTGCCCACAGATGCCGCCCCGAGCACGGGCTCTGCAGCTCCCATTGGCCAGGAATTGCCACCTGAGGTCAGTGCTGCTTTGAGCCTGCACCCCTCAGCCCAACACTTTGCCCCAGCCCAGAGCCCCCTCCACACTTCAACCCCTCGGATCCAGCCCAGAGCCCCCTCCTGCATCCCAAGCCCGTCATCCCCAGGCCCACCCCAGAGCCCACAACCTCAGCCAGAGTCCTCACCATCCTAGCACCGCAACCCCCAGTCCCAGCCCAGAGCCCCTCCTACACATCAAACTACTCATCTCCAACCCCTACCCAGAGCCAACACTGCCATCCTAAACCCCAAACTGCTGCACCAGCCCAGTGAAAATGAGTGAGTGAGCAAGGGTTGAGGAGAGAGCGATGAAGGTAGGTGGGATGGAGTGAGTGGGGGGCAGGGCCTCAAGGAAGGGGTGGGGCAAGCATGTTTGGTTTTCTGCAATCAGAAAGTTGCCAATCCTACGCGGCTATAAAATTGCAGTGTAGACATTAGGGCTTGGGCTGGGATTCGGACTGGAGCCCAGGCTCTGCAATCCTGGAAGGGCTCCAACCCAAGCCCAAATGTCTACATTGCAATTGTATAGCCCTACAACCCAAGTCAGCTGAGACTAGGTGCCATTGTTTTTTTGTCGCAGTGTAGAAATACCCTTGCTACTAATGGCTACTGAGCTCTCCTCATTGGTGAGAATCACTTTCATCAACCCACTGTTCTGCAAACTCCATTGGCTTCCCATTCACTTCACAAGAGAGTCCAAAGTCCCAGGTCCTAGCTGCCTCAGAGACAGCCTTGACATCCATGATATCCCCAGGCAGCTATAGTCCATAGGAACCAAGAAGCTAAATAGACCTTGGTTCCAACTATCAGCCACTAAGAACAGAGCACTCCTTGCTGAAGAATTCCTTTCCAGAAGTGATCCAATGGAATACAAGCCAGGCAGAGTTCAGGTTAAGGTCTAAAGCTAATCTTTTAAAAAAACTTTTTCCCCAGGATGAATGTTTTTAACTTAAAAAAAAAAATCCTGCACATGTTCCTCTGCTCTAAGGAATGGAGCGTAAAACATTTTTGTTCGGAGCTTTGTGTCTCATATTTTAGACTTTGTTTACTTTTTTGAAGTCTAATGTAGAATTGAACATTTCCTCCATTTCATAGCCTGTGTTAAAATCAGAAGTATCTGTTATGGCATAAAGATCACTCAGAAAATGAAGGACCTCCACTGCTGGTGCTGCAAGTTATTGCATGCTCAGTGACTGATCTTCTCCACAGACGTCTGCACAGATTTTGAATTCCTTCTCCTCTTGTAGTGGTTTAGGGCTTGTCAGTGTTGTATCTTACTGAAATGTATAGTAGATAAATAACTTCAGAGAGCTAATTCATTGTAGAAGAAACACTGAATTCTTGTATGCAACCGCACTTGTTCAGAAGGTGACCTTTTCCATTTATTGATTTACATAGTTTTTAGCAGTGGCACTATTTCATGTACTAAGTGTATAGGAAACCTGGACATTTTTCATGACAAGCTTTAGAGTCAAGCATTTATACTTTAAAAAATCTTATTGTTATTTGGGGTTTTTTGTATGAGTGAGTGAATTGCTGTAAAGATAAATAGTTGAACAAATTTCACAGAGGGTCCTGTGAGCAATCTGCTTATTGTTTTTGGAGTCATAATGCCTTTTTCTCTCCCAAACCGCTCCCAAAAGGGAATAATAACTATAATTATAATTAATTAATAAAAACAAACTTGAATGTGTCTTTCAAATTTGGCTCTGGCGTGGTGGCTACAGTATTAAAACATAAGATTATTGTGGGTCTAAGACAATGTGCTTAGCATCTAAAACTAGATGTCCTGTATCCTGCCTTGCGATTTTCCCCAAATATTGTCATGACTAAAATCACAGCATACACACCAAAGTATCCATGACGAAACTGCATTGACATGTATTTGTAAATCTTCTGTGCTTGGAAATGGATAGGATGGTGCATTTCCTAACAGATTTAAGCAAATGCTGTACAGTGAATGCTAAGGTTGTCTGTGCTGGGAGACTGATTTGGCAGTTGTGTTTTTTATAGTTTTGAGTGAAATATAGTGAAAAATCGTATAATATGGAAAACGGCCTTAGCCTGCATCTCTGATGGCTGCCTTGTGATATGTCTGTAGCAGGTGAAGTAACATGTTAAGTAGTTAGAGTGCCCAACCATACAATGCTCAGCTTAAAGCAAAAGCTGTGATTTCTAGTCTGTTCAACCAGAAATTTCTCAAGACCAGGATAATAGCTCTGAGAGCAACGTACACAAAACCTGACCTACTAGCCTCCTTTTAGCTTTTGTCTCTTCATTCAACTTTTAAGAAAGAATCCTATTTTCTTTTCAGACCAAATGTCATAATTCCTATTAGACCAGCAGCTGATACACACAGTGAAATTCATTGTAGTGCACAAAACTCCATAGTGAGCAAAATCTGGGTAGGGAAGGGCTTGTTGCTAGACTTCCTCTTGCCTTTGATCTTTTTAAACCCATCAGAAAGAATAATAGAAGAGAAACAGAAATAACAGTAGCTGCCTTTCCCCTGTGATTGGCACGTATGTATCAAGCTGTTATGCAGTCCTTGTTCTGCAGGGGTGGATGAGGTATGTGGGAACATATACAAGAAGGATATCCTGAAGTAGTGTAGGAGACTATAAAGCAGGCAACAGGACAAAAATTTTGTCATGCTATTCTTTCAGGCAGCAGAAATCCTCTTGCATGATGTCTGAAAGCTTTAAGGTGGCCCTTGCTAGAGATGAATGATACTTGTTGGCAAAGAACAATACTTCCTCTTCTCAGAGAAAATGTATTAATAATCCTGGAAGGATGGGTTTTATTGTGAACAATGACAGGTCTTTTACTGTGCTAGGCTAAAGTTAATTAGAGAAACTTCAATCCCTTCCAAAAAGTAGAGAATAATGTTTAGTTATGAATGAAGATCCCATTTTAAATTTGAAGTTATAGAAATGTTGTTTAAACATCATATGATATTATGTATGTATCTGTATTGTGTATAGAGATGGGCCCAAATCCTGGTCACAGACTCCTTTATCCTTTAAACACTGGGAAACTCTGAATAAAATCATCACAACAAATCTGCTTGTACCACTGCATTTTGGTAACACAATTCACTGGGAGACGACACTTGTGTCCATCCCCTTGACCAACACTGAGGATGGTCATATAAATGTATCCCTCGGCACCTGTCCTTAGCGGGTCAGGGTTTTCTCCTCCTTGGGGGTGTCAGCATGGAATTACTCATAATTACTCATAATACAAACAGGATATATTTAAAACAAACACAATGGAATTAAAAAAAGTGTGAAATATATCTAGAGTCACACTACTGATATGCTAAGTTAAATGAAGCATTATCTGTTTAGATACAGAAAGCAGATTAGCGGATATCTTATATCCCTTGAAAGGAATATTCTCTCTCTGAATGCTTTTCTGATCTGTCAGCATCTTATGCTGTCTATATTATTCCCTCCCTCCCGCTTTTCTTTGCCCAGGACTTACTTTTCAAGTCCCTTAATCAGTGTGTATGTTCAGATATGCCCCTCCTGACTGTCTGTACATCTCTCGCAGAATGTAGTGTTGTGCCGTGCTGGTCCCAAGATGTTAGGCTTTGTCTACACTGACAACTGAACCACAAAACTTCTCCCACCAACATAGCGCTGTGCACACTACCACTTATGCCGGCGAAAGTTGTGTCGCTCAGGAGGGTGTTTATTTTCATACCCCCGAGCAACATAAGTTTTGCTGACATAAGTGGTAGGGTAGACATGGCCTTAGTGTTATGGACAATTTTTGACCCATACCCCATTGCACTTCTCTATGGGAGATAATTCATGCTCTCCAGCTGAATACACTCAGTCTTCATCAGTGCTGAATACAAAAAGAGCTTGGATGTCACATTTTTTTAAAAAGTCTGTTAATTCTTACCATAAAACAAATTATTGACAGATCGCAAATCCTCTGTCGTAGTGCTAAATGAAAACACCCTCTGAATATCACCAAACTTTTGAGAAATGTGGACTTAAACCTTGATTTTATGGCTGGGTCTTATTTCCTAAATGTGTGTGTCTATAGTGATCTTCCTCGCTCACCAGCCATATATGCTCATGTGACCCACAAGCCACAGAACAGGGAAGAAGGGTAGCAGATTGCTACACATTCAGCCTCCAAAGTTCAGTCCAAGGCCAAAGCTTCCTACTTGGCATGTTGGCATTGTAATTTACAACAGAAAAAATGCAGAACATCTGTAAAGATAAATGATTATATGGGAGGAGTCAGGGGAAGCTACCTATATATGAGACATTGGAAACAAACATAGCATGTAATAGAAAAGTCAGCACAAGTTATGGCTGCACTAGGTTTCTCCTTCTGTTAAGACTGTGGTCCTGGTTCTCTTCAGGCAGGTTTGAACAGGAATTGTTCAAAGAACTTTAGATTGTTTTAAGCTGTTTTTCCCAGCCCGATTTACAAATTTGCTTAATTAAATCATTGTTTAACTCTACGTTTAAATTTGAGGAAGGAAGGGTCAAGAATGTACCTATGTAAAAATGGCAAACTATTAACCAAAATTTTGCTCTCTATGTATTTTACATATATACTGTGTCTTACTGTATTGTTAAAAATAAGTGTTACTACTTCTGGATTGTAGAACCAGTGTATCTATAAGAGATTAATCTTGTTTGACTCATACATCAACACAAAAATCTGTTAACTGTGGTGACTGTCATTAAAAAGTTTGACAATGGCTGCCACTAGGAAGTATCTCAGATGTTTTATTTATTTCCTATTGTGTTATATATATTTCCTATCCTGGATATAATTGCAATATATTAGATCTCTGATTAGGAACTATAGAGAAATGTTGGTGGCTTAGTGACAACCATTATAATTTCCAGTTACAGAATCTTTACCCTGAGGTGTACATCTCAGCTGAACCTAGCTGCTATAACACACCTTAGGTTGGTCAGAGTGCTATGGTTAGTTAAGCCACGGGGAACACAGCTTGACATTCAGATCTCCAGCCAAGTTTTCAGGGCTGGCAGTGAGGAAGGAAAACATCTTTTACTTGTAAACAAAGCAAATTTGAGATGGAAATTTGGAATGAGATACCTTATAGATTATATATTATTCATAGAGGGTGAAACCCTAGATCCATTGAAGTCAGTGGTAAAACTCTGGGGCCAGAATTTCACACATGGAACCTAAACAGAAGTAACTGAAAGATAATGAACATGAGCCCCATTGATGCAATTTGTACAAGTCACTTTTCAGAGGGAAAAAACACACTAGAAGTATAATTTGATATGAGTTGGGTTTTTTTGGGGGGGGGGGGGGAGGTGAGGGGGGGTTACGGGGAAGTGGCTTCCTGTGTGGAAATTTAATATTTTTGTGTCCTCATGAAAGTAGGTGATAAATATCAATGGGTAGTGAGTGATATGCAGTGTTGATATAGCCATGTTGGTTCCAGGATGTTAGAGAGATAAGGTGATATTATCTCACCCACTTTGTTTCTGTAATGGGTAGTGGTGTGAACTTTTCCCAAACAGCTCAGCTCGTGTGCTTTAATCCTGACCTGCAACCCATCCCCTGCTTCGGTACTGGGTCTCAACTTGAACAGAAATGCTGATTGTGCAGTTGTTTCATGACATGGCTAAATATCCACTATGGATTTAGTTGAGATTACCAACCTCTTTTAACTTGTGACCTAGTACAGATATGAACCCTCATCTCCAGAGATGAAATACTAATGCACTAAACCACTGTTCCACCTAGTCCTACTGATTGTTGTCCTTCCTAAAATCTAGGGTAAATTGTACCTGGCAATTGAAATTATTCTTATGGAGATGTCTCTTGTTATTGACCAGTAAGACAAAGAAAATTTTTTTAAAAAGCTTAATAAAAATAATCAGAATTAAATAAAACCTCTAACTAAAGAACACATTGGGAAACTTACTACTCTTCCACATTTCAGATCATTTCATTTTCTCAGAAAAGTCTCCTGGGACCCAAGTAGCGACTGATATCTCTTCTAGTATGGAAAAAAACACTAAGCATGAACAAGTCCCTGGAATTTCATTGCTGAGCTTTTAAGACAGAAAATGCATCTTGGTTTATTTGAGAATCCTTATTTCTTACAATAAATTTTATTGCAGACCTACAAATTCTTCACATTGGGATGTCAATGAGGATGACTTGTAAAAATGTGCTAACACAGAGAGTGAAAGTTATAACTAACATTTTCTCCTTAATATAAAGCAATGGCCTGATGATATATGGCATAGTCATTAATGAACAGCTCTTTCTTTCTTTCTTTCTTGGAGGTGGGGAGGAGATAATAGAGCTGCTTGCTAAAGGATCTCCAAAAATAAGCAAAAAATAAACTGCATGTTGAAATTTTTGACCAAATTATGAAAGAGTTTAGCAAAGTACTCTTTAAGATTTGTTGGTCAACAAATGTGTGTAGTGTGAATTAATGGCAAAGATTGGTCAGAAGAAGACAGAAGAGATCAAATGACCTGTTTGATTTTCTCAGCCAACACTTATAGTTTCTTTTTTAATAAAAGTACTTGCCCATCTGCATTTTAACCCAATATGTATCATAAAGAACTGATTTATAGACTAACTATGATAGTTGAGGAAAAACATGTTCAGGATGATGCTTCATTCAAGCGACAGAGATGAACAAAAAAAGGCCCGTGCATAGTAGCACTGATGAGCCTATGGGGAATGGTTTTTTTTTTTTTACATAATGCAGTCTGACAAAAGAGATGCCAGTTTGAGATAGAAGCCTAAAATATCATACCATGGTGTGGCAAGCCCACACAATTGCTTCCACACCAATTACACCCTACTCTCGGGCTATGCATACAAAGAACAGCTGTTGAGGTGGGTTTCTGGTCTGAATCTGTGGCAGCTCAACCATGTACTGCTCTTTGCTCAGCTTCTGATAAAGCGACAATTTAACCCTAAATAAGGGTTATGTCTGATTTTTGTATTAAAATGCATGTCATAGATTTGTGAACAAGAGCTGTGAATTGTGGAAAAGGTTTACAGTAGTTATTAAGTTTTTAAGCTGTTAAGTTGACTGAACTGTTTTGTAAGATAATAATGTTACTAATCTTCTGAGTCACTTTTTAATAAGCATGATTAGCAATTTGAAACTTAATTTATGATTTATGTATTTGTTGTATGTCTTATGATAGTGGAGAAAATAACCTGATTCATTATTAAGAGATCTTGAAATTTTCAAAATTTAATGAGATGGTTTCCAGGGTCTTTATGATATTTGCCAAACCAAAGTACTTCATCAAATCTGCTGGCCCTGGAAGGCAAGATTACAGACATTTCATATTTAATGTACAGGATTTCCTATAACTTTAAACATACATTCTTAATTAAAAAACCCACTGAGATTATAATTTGTTTTCCTCTTCCCACCCACTCCCCAAAAAGGCAGTTTGAATAGATAGTACTTTTTTATAAAGAAACCTTGGTTTGTTTTCCTATGGCTGCACATTAGCTTAAAGTTATGAGTTTAGAAGAGATCCCTCATGATTAAGCAGGGACTTTCCTAATGCAGGCCAGAACCTTTAGTTCGTTATAAAGATAAGCCTTGAGCAAGTTTGTTAATTTTACTAATGAGTTTGTTTTGTTTGTTTGACAGCAAAATGCTTTGAAGTTTGTGAGCACAATTCAATTTAGAATGGTAGTGAGGTAACATGCCTTAATTCACAAAAAGAACAGGAGTACTTGTGGCACCTTAGAGACTAACAAATTTATTAGAACATAAGCTTTCGTCGGCTACAGCCCACTTCATCGGATGCATAGAATGGAACATATAATAAGAAGGTATATATATACATACAGAGAAGGTGGAAGTTGCCATACAAATTGTAAGAGGCTAATTAATTAAGATGAGCTATTATCAGCAGGAGAAAAAAAAACTTTTGTAGTGATAATCAAGATGGCCCATTTCAACAGTTGACAAGAAGGTGTGAGGATACTTAACATAGGGAAATAGCCACTCATTATACAGTCATTACACATGTTTAATCTATTTCCCCATGTTAAGTATCCTCACACCTTCTTGTCAACTGTCTAAATGGGCCATCTTGATTATCACTACCAAAAGTATTTTTCTCCTGCTGATAATAGCTCATCTTAATTAATTAGCCTCTTACAGTTTGTATGGCAACTTCCACCTTCTCTGTGTGTGTGTGTGTGTGTGTGTGTGTACATATATATATATATATATATATATATATATATATACTTACTATATGTTCCATTCTATGCATCGGATGGAAGTGGGCTGTAGCCAACGAAAGCTTATGTTCTAAAAAATTTGTTAGTCTCTAAGGTGCTACAAGTACTCCTGTTCTTTTTGCGGATACAGACTAACACGGCTGCTAATCTAATGCCTTAATTCAGGAAAACACTGAAGCATACACTTAAATCATTCTATTCTACATACAAAAAACATGCTTAACTTCAAGTCTGTGTTTAAGATTCATTGAAGGGAATGGGTCTTAAAGAGAGGCTTAAAGTTAAGCATGTACTTATTTGTCTGAATTGGGGTGTCAAGCTCAAGTTGCTCACATAGGATATGACTACACTGCAAATGAAGGAGTAATTGGTAGCAATGGTAGTGAAAACATGGTGGCACAGATTTTGGCCTGGGCTAGCAAACTGGACATGTAGCTACGGTCCATGGCAGCTTCTATTACCGCAGCTAGCCAATGCTGAAGCCCAGGCTACCAAGTCTACTATTGCTACCCATGCTAGTGAGATTGTACCTGCCCTACAATTACACCTTCATTTGTGATGTAGACATACTCTGTATGAACAACTTCAGCTTGACACCCCAATTCAGACAAATAGATATTTTGACAATGCTTCATTTCTCTGTTATATTATCTTACTGAGTAGCATACTTTTGTTTTGCTAGAACCTGCATTGTTTGTACTGACCTGTTTTATAAATCTCATTGCACTTCACATCCTCTTCACTTCAGTTGATAACTGAAAGAATACCTTATGAGGCAGCTATATGGTGGGACTCACTCACGTGACTTTGTGGTAATGGGAGTCGTTACTAAATCCCCAAGGAGAACACTGAATCTCTTAGTATCTTCAAAAGTTTAGGAATAGGTATTTCTAAAATATGATGGGAATTCTATTATTGTAATAAGATCCTACCTTTGGTATATAAATTAACTTGAATATTTATGATCCCAAACACAAAATCTGCTTGCTCACATGTTCTGGTAGTGGTGGTGATGATGAAACCCTGATGAGATTTCACTTGCCTGTCAGAATGTTAGGTTTCAGAGTAACAGCCGTGTTAGTCTGTATTCGCAAAAAGAAAAGGAGTACTTGTAGCACCTTAGAGACTAACCAATTTATTTGAGCATGAGCTTTCGTGAGCTACAGCTCACTTCATCGGATGCATACTGTGGAAATTGCAGAAGACATTATATACACAGACACCATGAAACAATACCTCCTCCCACCCCACTCTCCTGCTGGTAATAGCTTATCAGAATGTTATTTCCCTTCGATGAATTGGCAAAGAGAATTTTTCCAAGACAGTACCACACATCATTTGTTCTTTGATTTTCCAGTTCAATAAGAAACAGTCTATCTTTTAACAAACAATTTACATAGGAATGTTTTACAGTTCAGAAGAATTTAGGAAAAATATTCACCCTTAGCAATCTTACCTCATCTTAAAGATAACTGAATTAGCTTAAGTGTCATTCACTAAAATCCACTCAGCACTGCATTAGCATTGCAAAAGAGACTGGGAGGGAATTACATTTCAGAACTTATTTAAATGTATAATTCAAATCCAGTATATTGTGTTATGTTACCTCTCTCACCCAGGTCTCATTAAGTCAAAATCCTAGAGAGTGTGCCGTCTCTTTAAGGCAGAGTAGGTATTGTCCTGATGAGTCGGGGGCAGCCCACCAATTGGCAGACCCATTGGGTGATAAATGTCCAAAGGCCTCCAGGCTGACTACACATTTTTCATCATTAATCCAGCCTATTGTGAGCTGGTCCACTCGCATTGATTCCAACTAGGGGGCATCATCTGCTGTTAAGAGGGTGATGACTCGCTAAAAATGAAGGCCTGAAACTAATCAAATATAGTTAGAGCCTTTGCTGGCAGCTTACTTGGATAGCTGTGGGATACTAATAGGAAAGCACCAGACGTGGGCAGATCCCTTCAGGCACTGCTTGGCTTTGTATGGGAATGTGATGGTTCCCTTTGAAAGCACGTCATGTGATTATAGCTATTATTAAGTCAAATGCTGTTATGAGAGATTCTTCTGTCTTTTTATGATTATGTTTTTTCTGGATGCTTTTGCACTATAAAAAAAAAACGCAGTGAATTTGGAAATGTCCTGTCAAGTCAAGATCGTACTAAATGATTCACTTACAAAGAGAAAAGAATTCCCTGTGCAAAATCTTTGTCTGCCTGTCTAATTCATCTGCCTGTCTCTCTGTCTTTCTGTTTAGCCACTTATTTATGTATTTATCTGAGGACTTCACTTCTTTTGTGTGCAAGTAAAACAAATGAAGTGCTTAACTTGGTGCCTTTGTACAGTGTTTGCCTTTGGATGGTTATGATTCATTTATATGTAATAAGTCCAGTTGGAAGTAAAGAGTGAAGATTGGAGTAAATCACAGCCTAAAGTGAAATTATAGATGCAGTCTTATCTTGGTCTTCAGCAACCTACCAATGTTGCAAAGGGGTGGGTTTTCCACTGTTCTTTTCTTCTTTTTTTCCACATTGCTGAGCATGTCCCTTTTCTAACAGTTCATATCAGTGGAGGCTCCCCCTTGAGGAATTAACATTGCTGGGAGAGATCCTTTTTTCAAGAAATTTTCTATTGTTGGTGTGAGGGCTTTCAGAGAGTTCATATTGTTGCAGGGACCTCTCCCATTTTGAGATTCTTGCTTCCTTTGGGATTCTTCTAATGAGAGATCGCGTTCAGGAAACAAGGCAGTTTGAAATGGTGGTTGATGCAGCCATCTGATGATGAATTTTCAGTATCTGAGGCTGATGCGCTTTTTAAGCCTTGATCCATCCAGGCCCCTTAAAAATCATGTGTTCAACTTGCAGATCATTTTTGTCATTGATGGATCCTCCTTTTCTCAGTCAGGATTGCTAAGAGTGCCATATCCATTTAGGCAGCACTTATACACTCATGGATGAGATGGACAAGGACCCAAAAATAACATGAGGATGACTGGATTGCCCCAAAACCAGAGAGAGCTGTTGATGGGCTCAGGGAGAGAGGAATAAGTTTAATTTAGCAAAGCTCAATTTGTTGTTGTTGTTAGTAATTATTATGTGTATTATTTCTCAAAAGAGTGCCAAAGAGCTTTACAATTATTTAATTTCCTGCCCCAAAGAACTTGTCGTCTAAGGCTATGTGTACACTTGAAGCTGTGATTCGCAGCTCGAGTAGACATATTCACATTAGCTTTCTGTGACATTATTGACATTAATTGGGACTGTATAGATCATTATTGCAACCAAGGTCCTGTAGTGGCACCAAATCTTGTATAAAGGGGGTCAAATAAGGTGTCTAAGACAATGTTGTGGTTTGCTGCTTATGATTATGCTATCTGTATACATGTGTCAAGGTTCCTTCCCCACTCTGAACTCTAGGGTACAGATGTGGGGACCTGCATGAAAGACCCTCTAAGCTTATTCTTACCAGCTTAGGTTAAAAGCTTCCCCAAGGTACAAGCTTTGCCTTGTCCTTGAACAGTATGCTGCTACCACCAAGTGTTTTAAACAAAGTACAGGGAAAGAGATCACTTGGAGACGTCTTCCCCCCAAATATCCCCCCAAGCCCTACACCCCCTTTCCTGAGGAAGGCTTGATAATAATCCTCACCAATTGGTACAGATGAACACAGACCCAAACCCTTGGATAGTAAGAACAATTAAAAATCAATCAGGCTCTTAAAAGAAGAATTTTAATTAAAGAAAAGGTAAAAGAATCACCTCTGTAAAATCAGGATGGTAAATACCTTACAGGGTAATCTGATTCAAAACATAGAGAATCCCTCTAGGCAAAACCTTAAATTACAAAAAGACACAAAACCAGCAATATACATTCCCTCCAGCACAGCTTATTTTACCAGCCATTAAACAAAAGAAAATCTAACGCATTTTCTAGCTAGATTACTTACTAACTTAACAGGAGCTGGAAGGCTTGCATTTCTTATCTGTTCCCGGCAACAGCATCACACAGACAGACAGAACCCTTTGTTCCCTCTGCTCCAGGTTTGAAAGTATCTTGTCCCATCATTGGTCATTTTGGGTCAAGTGCCAGCGAGGTTATCTTACCTTCTTAACCTTTTACAGGTTAAAGGGCTTTGCCTCTGGCCAGTAGGGATTTTATAGCACTGTATACAGAAAGGTGGTTACCCTTCCCTTTATATTTATAACAGCATGTATCATTTTTGTTTTTAAAGATATAAGTAATGGCTCTATACTGTCTGTATTTCAAACTTGTGCTATGCGTCTGGGTGACACCCCAGACAAGTTGGTGTCAGCTCTGCCAAGCCTGCTTGATGGCCCATTAAGGACCATCAGCTATACAATTGACCCATTGAGAGAAGGCACACACACCTTGTGACTCAGCAAGGCATGCAGGGACCTGACTATGGACAGAACTCTGAGGTTTTTCCATGCCATGTGATGGACAGCTTGTCTTTCGGACAAAGAAGGCAGAGACCACATGGCAAGAGAATATAAAAAGCTGCTGCAGCTCCTCCATCTTGTCTTCAATCCTGCTTCTTACCTCTGGAGGGACTTGGAAGCTCTACACAAAGGACTGAAGACCCATCCCAGCTGTGGATGTACTCCAGAGACTTGATTTGAACCTGCAGCTTATTCCATCATTGCTACAAACCTGAACCAAGAACTTTGCCATTAGTGTATGTAATTGATTCCATTTGACCAAGTCTAGCTCTCATCTATATCTTTTTTCCTTTTATGAATAAACCTTTAGATTTTAGATTCTAAAGGATTGGCAACAGCGTGATTTATGGGTAAGATCTAACTTGTATATTGGCCTGGGTCTGGGGCTCGGTCCTTTGTGATTGAGAGAACCTTTTTTCTTTTACTGGGGTATTGGTTTTCATAACCATTTTTCCCCATAACGAGTAGGACTGATGGTGATACTGGGAAACTGGAGTGTCTAAGGGAATTGCTTGTGTGACTTGTGGTTAGCCAGTGGGGTAAAACCAAAGTCCTCTCTGTTTGGCTGGTTTGGTTTGCCTTGGTGTGCATAGAAACCCCAGCCTTGGGCTGTAACTGCCCTGCTTTAAGCAATTTGTCCTAATTGGCACCCTCAGTTGGGTCCCGCCAGAACCAGCATCGTTACACTTTCATTGAGCTAGTGTGCTAAAAATAGTAGTGTAGCCGCAGTGGCATGGACTAGCCTCCCCAAGTATGTACCGGGGGGCAGCTAGCCCATGTCTCTGCTTGCCGTGCACTAACTCACTAAGATCTAAGGTGAGTATGTCTGCTCAAGCTGCGAGTCACACCCCAGCTCCAAGTGTAGACAAAACTGTAGGATTGGATTTTCAAAGACCCAAAAGGAGTTAGTAATCCAACTCCCACTAAAAGTTACCTACTACACTTAATCATTTTTGAATATCTCACCCTAAAACCCCAATCCTGCGAACTAAGATGCTGCAGTACATATTGCATAGATTTCAAATCGTGCAGAATACTCATGGTGTAGATTGATTATATCTATGACTCATACTCAGGAAGACACAGTTCAATGCAGTGACTTGAAGTCAGAAGGACTACTCACATGTTTAAAGTTAAGCACATGCAACTGTACTTTTCTGAACTGAAACCTTACTCTCCAGGGTCTTTCTGATCCACCACTTAAAGGCCATTCTTACCCAAATGTAACTCCAAAAGGAAGGAATTTGTCTTAAATGTCTAAACTACATTTCTTTTCAAAATCCCAGTGTATTTTGATTAAATACATATTGTTTTCATATTAATTATTTAGATAAACCATATACAAGTTTCCCCAATTTAGAAAGAAAAATCATTATTCGATTTTGTATTCATGGGCATAGTTCATAAATATTGTCAGTCCTACACAATGGGTATTCTCATTCTACGCAATTTGGTTAAGTCATTCTCTTAGTTTTCACTTCTAGTTTATCATGATATAGCATTGTAAATTCCTATGTGTGTATTTTTAAAAATGCTTATGATTTCTCAGTAATTTAATTCAGATATTATATGTATTTCTTGTCTATTTAGCATCTTTAGTAAAGTCAGCTTCTTTAATTTCTCCTATACACAAGTAAATTAATGAAACATTATTTCACTACCACATTTAGAGGCCAAGGAAAGATTTTACAAATACTGTAATATCAAAGAGGAGAGAAGTCAGCCAACTGCGAAATTACTGATCATCAGGATTTTTGCCCTAGTTTTGACTGCATATAGTGAATTGGAATCAACGCATTTTTCTGCAGTGTACAGCACTTCTGCTTCACAGTACTTTATACCAATTTGCTGCCGTTGATTACATGTCCATCTTACCAGAGGTACGCTAGATGGTTTGTAGCAAATTTTCTAGTGGAACTTCAGGGAGGGATAATGCAGTAAAAAAAAATGATTATCTGCTAATGTGTGGCTGCCCTTACCATTCTTTAGAAGAAGTAAAATAGTCTCAAGAAAGGTTAGTTGAAAATTTTTCATCCTAAAAAAAGTAAAGTGTCTCTCCTCATAGTGTTTTGAATAATGTAGGCAATTACAGAACATCTGTTTTGAGCGTATCCCTTCTTAGGATTTAAGGTGGTGTGTGTGACAGGATCCCCAGGTGTGTAGCCTGGGACAGTGGGAACACTGTGCCCCCTAAACTCTCCAGCCTGGGCTGTCTTTCACAATGATTTGCTAGTGACAAGCAGCAGACCCCTCCAGGAGCTATCATCACTCAGCACAACCGCATGTGGAGCCCCACACCCAGCTAGCTTGCATGAATGCACCCAGAGCCACTTATGAATCACACAGAGAAAGGCATCAGCTAAATTCCGCCCAGCTGCCAGCACTGTATCTCAGGAATATACCGTCTTGCACTGTTCAAAACCCTTTCTTGAGAAATGCAAGTTTATTAATTGATTCATCACTTCATCAATGGAAAGTGGATGTACACGAGCCTTTGTAAACCTGAGCAGATTTACCAAGCACATCAGGCAAACTCATTGGTAATGAAAAACAGTAAAACAAGATTATTGATGACAAAAGATAGATTTTAAGTGATAGGCAAAAAGTCACAGTCAGTTACCAAAGAAAATAAAATAAGCACACAATCTAAATCTTAAAACTATAAGTCACTAGGCAGTATTTAGATCAAGCAGTTTTCTCATCCCACTAGATGTTACAGTTCATACTAAACAGGTTTCACCCTTGAAACCTGGGCCAGTCTCCTCTGTTGGCATCTTCAGTTTGCAGCATAGGTGGCGGGAGGAGGAAGGCAAAGCATGGGGGCACTATGTTCTGTTGTATACCCTTAGTCCATGTGCTTGGAGAACACAAGTCCAGGCATGTCTGGTGGGCATTGCTCAGTCACTAGGCAAGGTTTAGCAATTCCCCTGGCATGGCCTTGTGAAGCTGAATCATTGCATTGTAGCTCCCTTGCTGGACAATGGCTATTGATGTTTGTTCAACACCCGCCTGGGCATTGGTTAGTTCCCTTGTCCTTTTCCCTAGGGATCTCATATCTGGGCAATTCCCCAACTCAGAGCATGTTTTAGTGACAACTGTACAATACAATCTCATAACTTCATATGCACTAATGATATACATATTTAGATAGAACCATGGCTTTCATCAGATCAGAACTTTTCCCCTGATACCTCACATGGCATGCTTTATGTGAAATATCACAATTATATATAAACAATGAATATGGGGGTTACAGGGTGCTCCCCCTGAGGTATAGAGTGTCAGAATGTGTAATGGAGTTATGTTGATTTCATTACAAGTTAAATACAGTTGATCATTTAAAGGATGGCATCTTCAGACATGAACATATAAGTGATGAGAGTTGAAGGTGTTCTGCATCTCTCAAAAAACACTAAGAAGCTCAAAGAATTCAGCCCTGGTATAATTTTTCGGCCTGGAAGATTCATTTGGTCCTTGCTTGAGCTTTGGAAATGGATGTCACCAAGTGTGATTGGTTACACACATGATGAAAGAAAAGGTTTCTGAAACTTTTGTGACCTTGTGACAGTGGAAATTTAGAAGCTAATTTTAGCATGATGATTTCTCTCATCTACCACCAGCGCACTTATAATGTAACTGAGAGAAGTACTGTGTTATGGCTCCAGTTCAGGAAGGCCTTTAAGCGCATGCTTTATTTTAGGGATGGTTAGGGACTACATTTGTATGCTTAAAGTTAATCATGTGCCCAAGTAATTTGCTGTCCTGGGGCCCATAGCAGCAGTGTAGATGATGGCACTTGAAACAATGTAAGATTGATGACTAAAGTACTCACCATTTTGAATATTTACTTTACACTTTGAAGAGGTTTTTTAATTTGTATGTCAATTGCATATATTATATTTATTTTGGTTTTCATAAATCAAATCTGTTATAACCTAGTACTTCATGCACAACATTTAGGCTTCTCTCTTATTCTGCTATGAACAATGGGCTAGATCCTTAGCCCTGCTAAATCCCTTTTGTGTTGTTTGGTGATTCAAAAGGGACTTACATTTAGCTTTGAAAGGGCAGCAGGGAGTTGTCCTGGCATGCAGTCCAAGTACTGTAAAGATGTCATACCTGGCTCTCTGATACCCCCTCTCCACTCCTTGGTTGGGGTGGAGGCGTCCTCACTAGTGTGTGATGTACTCTGTCAATCCCTGCTGATGAGATGGCACATTTAGAGTGACCTCAGGCTCTGAGCTGTCCTTTGGGTTGATTTATACATTGGCAGCCTTGGAGATGGGGGGGGGGGGGGAGGGAGGAGGAAATGTTCTCCCTCCTCAGCCATAGGAACCAAATACAGCACTAGCGCATCCACTGGAACCAATGGTTCACATTTTAAACTACAGAATCAGCTATATCTTTGCAGCAAGGACTTTTTTCCCTCAAATAGAAATACCAAAAATATTGACATGAGGAAAATATGATTTTCTTACAACAAGGCATGTTCCAAGCTTTCACCTTTTTTGGCCTGTGGCACAATAGTCAGAGCATATGCACCGGAACCAATATGTTCTCCCTTTGAGCTAAATTGTCTCCCCCATCCCCCAACTGTGAATGGTGTAAAGACTCAAGGACATACCATCCATAGTGTCCAGCTGTTCTACCCTTCCAGAAGAGAAATTCTAATATCTTGGTAGCCTAATTAGCCAGATCACTGGGCATGAAGGTGGGGATGTGCCAGGACCTCATGCCAGCAGATGTAGCCTCATATGGTCTTAAACCAGCTTCATAATTTTCACTGTTAGAGGAAGCATTTTTTTTTGTCTGTGGGGTGTAGGCCGACAAATATGCTGATATGGACAGTGACACTAGAGGAAATGGCACGTTTCCTTCTAGCTGTGCAAAAGACATGCCACATTTGCTGCAGATTGCCTCAAAATGTGGCTATTCAGGCTCCTTGCAAGCTTACCACTGATGAAACTGAAACATAAAAAAATACAGTATCATTGCCTTTTCCATCTCAATATCATCAGCATGTTGTTATTACTGTTTAGTTTTCAACAAGCCTATTTATGTAAAACAAGTAGTGTAAAATCATTGTGTTTTACTCTATTTCTGTGTGTTTATAATAGAAGAACAAAAGCTTCTAATGCAGTGAAGCTATTCCTAGCACAACATGTGACGGGATGTAATAATTTTCTATTGTGTCAGCAAACATGTCATAGCAGATGTTCTTAATTACATTTTGAGATGTTCAGATACCTACTGTAGGTAAGCACTGCTTGTGAAAAAATTAATCCTTACATAAGAATTCATAACATTCAGTACATGGATACATGGTTATACTCTTGAGGGAATTCTGTGCCAAAAAATTAAAAGTTATGTGCAGAAAAATTAAAAATTCTGCACACAATATTTTAAAATTTTGCAAGTTTTATTTGTCAATAAATAAATGCAGAGGCTCCAGCATGGCATTGCGGAGCACAGGCCACTGGCTGCATGAAGGTGGGAGATCACCCTGCAGTCCCTCTCCTCCCCTGGGACACAGAGTCAGCGGTGATGCTGCACCCGACCCTGACACAGCACAAGGGCTGGGCCTTCCCCAGAAATACTCTGGGGCCCTGCCCCTCTGCGCCAGGTGCATCAGATGTGGGGCAGGCAGGGTCAAACAGGCAGGATCCAAGTGTGAAGGGGCTCAGTGTGGAGGGATCCTGGTGTGTGTTGAGAGAATTCTGTGTGGGACAATCTGGGTGCAGGCAGCTCAGTGGGGAAATCTAGCTGCACAGAGGCTTATTGGGGGTGGGGTTCCAGGTGTAGGAGAAATGGGACTCTGCAGGAGCTTTCAGCTGAAGGTGGTTGGGGCTCAGCAGGGGGTGTGGGTGTGGGGGGTCTCAGCAGAGATGTCCGGGTGCTGGGGGAGTGAGGCAAAATAAAATAAAAAGACTAGCCATCTTGCAAGGAAAGAGCTGAATCATTAATTTATGAATTAGTTTCTATCCCAAATGTGGGTGAGATTTTCAAATCAGTGGTGGCCCCTTGGCACCAATCAGGTGGTTCAAATGGGCCATGATCCATATCTTCAAATCAAAGTGGAAAGGACATCAGGACTACAGCATACATTGTGGCCAAAAGATTTTCAAAAGTGACTAGTGATTTGAAGTAGGCCTCCATTTTTGGTCCTAACTTGAGAAACTTTAAAAGGACCTGATTTTCAGAAAATGCTGACTATCCACCCTCTGAAAATCTATCCACTCAAGTCAAACAGCTAAAAATAGCAGCACCCAAAAACCGCTGGTCACTTTTGAAAATCTTGGCCACAATGTATGCTGTAGTCCTGCTGTCCTTTCCACTGTGTAAAATTCATCCTCTGCAGAGACTGCACTACGACTGCATAGCACTTCAGTCTCACTTGAATACTGTTTTGAGAGCTCAAGTGGAATTTAAGTGGTGCATAGGCCTTGTGTGAGGCTTTTCTGAAAGGGGTGAGTTTAACACTAGTAAGATGAAGAGTTTCATAACCAGTTTTTCCATAGCATAAGAATATACATTTAATCTGTGACAGGAGCCCACACTGTCTGTTTATGACCAGAACAAATGAAAGGGAGAATATTAATGAATATACCATGTGCTTCCAGATACTACTGTGACTGGGACCATACAACAGTCTTAAAAAAAAAAAAAATAAATATTGGGTTAGATTTCTGTTTATTCATAAAAGTAGAACACTAGGTAGGAAGGATTTTTGTTTTAACTTTTTTAATGCACTGGAAACTATTTTGTATATGTATTGTGCTTTCCGGTGTAAATGCAAGGTGACTGTATTTAGGATGATCACTCTTTTATTTTAATTTGAAATCATATCAAAAGCTTCCTATCAACCAATAACTGTTACTATCCAACAACTGTTTGATCGTCTATGTGCAAAATGTCCAGTTCCTAGTAGGATGCATGTCCACATTACAAAATTGACCACCACAATTAATGCATCTGCCTATGGTGCAGATGAAAGGCCAAGCAATGAATGGCTATGTGAAGAGTGACCGTTCCTCTTATCACGAGGAACTGCTTGTAGAACAAAACACGGGCATGCTGGTTGGTCTCTCTATGGAAATTTGCAGTGTTGCTGTCCCTGCTCTGTGGGCAAACAGAGAGGTTCAGTTCCCAGTGCTGTCAAACTGACATTTTCAGAGACACTACCAATTGATTTATGAATGTTAATTAACATTTTGTATTTATCTGCTCTTTCAAAATTGCACGTTAGTAGCCAATGGCAGTATTTTCAGTATTTCAACTCTACGGTGAGTAATCAAACTCTTAGCAGTCAAGAAGCTGGTAATGATGCTCACAGGTACAATGTTACAAGACACATGTTTACCATATGTATAGAAGAATTTCAAACTTCTAACAATGGACAGTGTACAGTATAATATCTGCCACCTTTCCACTGGCTCCTGACCTATTAAACATTCTGCTCATGAGAGCCCATTAGTCTTGATTTAATTAATATTAATAGGAAGAAGCTACTTATAATGCAGGTTTAAATGGGTAATCAATCTCATGTTTGGATCCAAACTTTACTGTTTTGTGCCTCACCCTCTGTCAGTGCTTTCAATTACCTGAAATTGTTGCTTTAGTTTAAAAAAAAAAGTCTATCTTGTTTGTTTCCACCCAATTTTCTTATCAGTGCAATGAAAATGTTGCTAGTTCCATAACAAAGTTCCAGATGTAGTTGCAAAGGAGGGTCATGAGATTTCTGTGTTTGTTTTGTTTCATCTCTCCCATCTCCATTAAAGAGAGACCACATTGCCTCCCACCCCCCATCATCAGTGGGATTCTTTTACATGACAAATGTCCGGGATCGGAGGGAATTACTGATATTATTATGACAGGTTTCAGAGTAACAGCTGTGTTAGTCTGTATTCGCAAAAAGAAAAGGAGTACTTGTGGCACCTTAGAGACTAACCAATTCATTTGAGCATAAGCTTTCGTGAGCTACATCTGATAAGCATCGTGAGTTGCGTCCGATGAAGTGAGCTGTAGCTCACGAAAGCTTATGCTCAGATAAATTGGTTAGTCTCTAAGGTGCCACAAGTACTCCTTTTCTTTTTGATATTATTATGAGACTGCACACCTGATTTTACTGTACACTTATCATTGAATTTCACCACACTTTAACTTCATAGTCATAATCTTGACTGGTGACATACCCCCTTATTTTTGATCAACCTTGTTCTCTTCCTAGTATTGCCTTTTTGATGTTGGTAGATCTAAATCATATTTTTCGTTCTAAAAAATTAGAGCATCAACAGTGCTAAGTCTTGAATCCAAAGGCAGAAATATTCCTAGCTCAGAAATTACCTACAAGCCATATCCTTCTTTTGGTTGGATTCATTAATTTGAATCCTTTTTTCTCTAAGCTTTAAGGATAACAGCCATCATTTGATCCTTGATAGTTGAAAAGACACTGTGATGCAGCTGTTTTGCATGAAAAATATATATTAAGAACTAAGAAGCAGTGCAGTAGCGAGCGAAGAAGAAAAAAAATTCCCGACTCTAGTATTCGTTTTGTAATTTGTCTCATCAGATGTAGTTCAGTGAAATCCTGTTTTTGCCTGCAGTGATTGTAGCAATCCAGTGTCACATGCAGATACACACCTATGCAAACTATGCTGGAAGAATTGTATCAATATATTGCTTGAGTGAATTGTGTGCAGTTTTTGAATTAATGCTGTTTATACATTGAAGCCTTTTGTTCACATACAGGAGATGCATTCAAATCGTTTTGCTTTAATACAGTTTATGATTAAAAGGACAATGTCAAAGTAATTTTTCAAATGATTTTTTCCCTGGACTGTTGTTTATAATAGCTCTTTGGAAGATTCATACTTCAGGCATATTCATTTGAAATCAAATAATGTCTGGGAACATTTTCTAACTTAGCTTGGCTAATTTTGTTGAGCTAATGAAGAGAGATTAATATCTGTTTCACCATTAAGACATTAATGAATTTTCAGTCCTGTGCACCCAACTTACCCATTTATCTTTTCCTAAAAGACAAATTATTACATAGCTTTCAATAATGCTCGTGAGCTTTATTACATGTATTATGAGAATACTTGTTTAAGCAACAGCATTTTTATTATAAATGGCTAAGATGCATAAGGTGTATGTATATTCAAGATGAAGAATAAATAACCTTAAAACTTCAGCAATCTTAACATATAGCAATTAATGATTGTCTTGAGTTGCACTTAGGCCAAATTCACCCCTCCGAATTTTATTCCTGAATAGGGCCAAAGGGTGAAAACTCTAAGTTACACTTCACAGAGTTTCCCTTTGTCTCTTTAGTTGGGGGAAAATGGTTTTACCCACCCCTAGAAGAGGATGTGGGTTTCATCTCTTAAACCCTGAAGGCATTTGCCTGAGACAAAGTACATCTAAATAGAGTCCCCATGACTCTCGACTGCAGCTTCCCTAGCTACCGATGACTTCTGTATAGTATGCCTTCTCCTGGAGACTTGCTGCTGTGGGTTCCCCTGAAGTGACTGCCTCACACTGAATTGCAGGCTTGAGGTTAGAAATCAGCTAGACCTCCTTTCATCCCTCCAACACCGCCTCTGCCCATGAAAGGGCTTTCATTCAGTTGGGGTTTCAGTATATGAGAAGTATATGAGACAGAGCCTGTACTCCCCATTCTACGTACCTCCAACCAAGGGGACAATGTTGGGAACATTAGCCTTTAATTTTTTGTTTAAAGAAAAAACTAAACATTTTATCAGTGAGATGTTTCTTTCATGTAGCTTCACTTAATAGTTGAGAGTTGATTTGCTGTTTTCATCATCAGCCACTCTCTTCCTACTTGAATTCTCTTTCATTCTGTGCTTAAACAAATATTGTGAGATAGAACTGAAGTGTGGTCAAAACTTAGAGTTAGTTGTGGGAGTTGGCATTGATCCCATGCAAAAGTATGGTCAATTCCTAAATTTATTTTCTTTTTCTAAATATGAGGGCCCATTAAATTGCAGACATCTGGTGTTCCGGGCACTTAAAGCTGCAGATCCCAAAGAGCTCTTTTCTTCCTGTTTAAATATGCATGAACTGTTGTTTAGGTAATCCACTTGACCTAGTCAAAATAGCATCAAATATAATACATTTCTGCCCTCCTAGACATTGAAGAGGGAGGACCAGGCACATCTGTTTACAATACATGCTGCACTGGATCTTTAGCATTGTTCTTATGTTTAAATCTTTATTGAAAGATTTTAAAATATTACACAAGTCAGAATAGACATCTAACATTGTATTTGTATCCTCCGTTCAGTTTGCCACACAAGTGATATTACATGAATCCTGTGTTATGCACCACTACTTGGATCTTAGGTATAAAAGAATATAATTGGACAAAAGCTTTAGTGCTTTGGTGGTATCTGAAAAATACCATGCTCAAAGTGCAGGTGGAAGGAAAGATCAATCTGGAAGACACTGAGATAGAATCTAAGGTCCAGCTGAGCTGCACTCAGTGCATGACCAGAAGGTAAAAAGGAGAGGCAAAAGTGGCTATATACCATTTTCGTGCCCTCACACATCCTGGGACTGGCTGGGTCTGGTTTGGCTTCAGTTACAGCAAACTCACTACTGTTCTAAGTTGCATTGGGCTCCAACAACCCCCAAGGGTCATCCTGGCAGCTGGTGATCGCCAGAGCAAGGCAGCACTTCACCCATGCCTGATTTCCCTTGGTCATATGCCCTATGCCACGGGGTGCTGGGAGGATGTGACAAGATGTCATAGGGTCAGCTATGCTGGTTTTATACCATAGCGGGGTAATCTTGGGGTAGCCAGCTAAGATAGTTTTGTGGTTGCTTTGTGCTACTGGGCTAATAAGAAGCAGCCACACCTAGGGATGGCATTTCACAGAACTTGTATTGCATTGCACTCCAAACATAAAGGCTTACCAAGTTTGCAGTCAAGCCAGTGGTTTACCTGCCATGTTAACATACAGCTTTCAGTGGAAATTACTATTTATGTCAAAGGAAATGAATGATGTCTCATTTGCCATGCTCCTGATTTTCTTGTGGATAAGTTAGAGGTGATAGTGGCTCACAAGAGCTCTTATGTTGTTTTAAGTAATTTGCTCTGTTTGGGATTTTTCAGTTTTATACCAGTCAGGGGTTTAAAATTTCTAAAGGTTTACTGGCCTTGATGTGCATGTGGAACTGCTAGTCTTGTTACTTGATAAAATGCTAGTAACCCTATTATAAAGTCTGTAAAATTTGCATTGTTTATCTTGCTTGCAGTCAGTTATTCTAAACCTGACCCATAAACATCTGGCGGGCGGTACTTATTCTATCCTTTTTAACATTACAGTGAAAAGTATTGCTATAATGATAAATGTGATTTAAAAAGTATGGTCTTGTTCTCTTGCTGATGAACATATTTTTAATAGGCATTTAATCCTTGTGCAAGGTTCTGGATGGTGACAGCATTTGAAGATTAATTTCTGTATTTGTCTGCAGAAGTGGTGCAGCGTGGGGTGGGCGGGGGGCAGCAGTGCATGCTTCCTCAACAAATATGTCTGAACCCTGACCTTGGAGAGGTCACCTCTAAAGATGAGTTTCTGTGCCCACTCAATCCTTGATCTCACTGCTGAGACTGCCATCAGATTTGCTAATTTATGATGTGCACACTAGACTGAGTACCAGCTAGTTTCATGTCATCTACCAAACTAGCTGTGAATAATAATGACATGGAGGGGTTTCAAGCCAGTTGCCTAAACCAGTGTTTCTCAATGATCGGTCCGTGGACTGGCGCCGGTCCCTGAGATCTCTCTAGCACAGTTTAGGAAGGCAACAAGCTGGTCCCTGGTATCAAGAAGGTTGAGAAACACTGGCCTAGAGGTGAAAGGTTTTCCATCTCATTACTGATCACAGGAGCCATCTACTTGTCTCAGGGGACTCCTTTTTTGTCAAGTAGTTCTCTTGTGCTTGCACTGTGCTAATTTTTACAAGGTATCCAGTACTGGGTCCCTGTGTATCTAAGAACAGTCCTGAACTCATGGAGCTTAGTTCTACAGCATGCCTAAGGGCCTGATCCTCACCCACTGGAACAAATGAGAAAGCTCCCATTAACTTTGCATCCGATGAAGTGAGCTGTAGCTCACGAAAGCTTATGCTCAAATAAATTGGTTAGTCTCTAAGGTGCCACAAGTATTCCTTTTCTTTTTGCCAATACAGACTAACCCGGCTGTTACTCTGAAACCATTCGGTGACATAGGTTCAGGTTCTCAGACGTGCTAGTGTTTTCTTGAGATTTATATAAGAACTCTGGAACTATTGTTTAGCCCTGCATATAATTCCCCACCCTCTTCCCCATTAGGAGGAATAAGAGCCAACTAATGCATTTTGTGAGATTTTTTTTCTTATTCTCCTTTTACTAATTGCTTCAAACCGAGCCATTTTTTGCATAAGCTCTAATGGTGTCAGAGCCCTTTCCCCTCTTTTCCTTTCCAAAGCATTTGAATAACATTGCTCATTTAGAACCTGTCTTAACCTCAGCAATATGCATAGGCTATTTGAATTCTTGTTCTATTTTTCCTCTTTGTTATTCACTGTACAATTTTTTTAATGCTGCTTCAGCCGTGCATTACCAGTCAACCTTAGATATAAATTCTATAATAAATTAAATAAAGCTCTGTATGGGTCAGCTTAGACTAGCCCGATTAAAAAATGATTTACCAAAGAGATAGAGGTAGAGAGATAGTAATACGTGCTTCTAAATCAATTATGAGCCCATTCACTTTTGGCCTATTGTGCGTAATAGTGTATTAAAATGCATTCTATATTGTTAAAAAAAAGATTGACTCTTTCATTGAAACTGAATTAACATTTGCAAGCACATAATAGTCTTTGAAAAGCTATAAACATTTAAATTCAGTCCCTCATTGCAGGCTAAATATATACAACTAGAATTGTAATAACCAGATAAGTCTTTATGTTGTACTCATTTCAGTATTATAACAAGATGTTTGCCATGCTGAAAGGTAAAGTTGGATCAGCACTTGTTTATAAACCCACAATTTCAGTGGGAAAGTGAGGCCGCTGGACTGTGAAAATAAAATTAATCTTGAGCTGAAACTTAATATATATAATCTTCCTAACATATATCAATAAATTATTGAAAAGTCTTGTTTTAATATTCAATGCCTGTGGATGTAGTGATGTGGTTTGGCCAGGTAGCAATAGATTAGCAGGTCACATTCTCTTCTGCGATCTGGCTTCTATGTGTCATCCAGGTAGAGTAAAGAGGCTGAATTCTAGTTATAGACTGCTAGCAGAGAATTTCCCTAGCATAGAGTGGTTACCTGGTGGTGCATTTGGGGCATGTCAGAGGCTTGGAGTGGGCGTACTGGAACTTCAACCTACTATGGTAATCCTCCATTGGGGTAGGGCCCATATTTTGTGAAAACAGTTCAATTTCAATTCAATTAATGATTTTTCTTTTTTATGAAAAAAAATCAAATACAAATGGAACTAAAATTTCCATTTCTGTTTTAGGTTTTTCTTTACATTCAGTTTCTGTGAACCTAAATGAAATGAAAATTTTTATTTGAAAAATAAATCATTTTGGTCATTTTTTTCATAAAAAATTAAAACATTTCAGTAAAAATATTTGAAGACAGTTGATTTCTCTCTCTCTCTCTCACACACACACACCCTCAATACACAAATCTGTAAGCAAGAGCTTTTTTTGTCTGAAGCACATCTGTTTGAGAGCGTGCTTTCTTGTGTAAACATCGAACTACAGAGCAAGAACTCAGATTATGTTTATAAAATATTAGATGAGAAGGAACAAATAATAGACTATAGCCTTGTGTAATGGGGAAAATAAACAATAGGTGCCTTGCACATGGTTTATTGCATTTGCTGTTGAGACGAGTGATGCCTCACGTGCACGAGCAGTTCTTCCAGCCTTGTGAGTTTGTCTAAAATTGTTGTTCTAAAATAGTTTGTGTAATTCAGGTTGACACGTGGGATGTTTGCAGAAACTTCTAAGAATTATTCTAAGTCTTTTTGTAACATCCAAAGAGGGGCTAAAGCTTGACCTACCACAGAGACTGAATTATTTCTCATTCCCTGAAGAAACTTACCCCTTTACTTCTCTGAAATTATCCATTGAGGAATAAGATGATCAGGTTATGTTTATAAACCAACTGGAAGCATAGTGTTCACACCACACTAGCCTAGGAAATGTTAATGAAGTTGAGGAGGGGCCAGTTAAGTGGATAGGGCACACCTGAGGGGAATTAGGTGGTCTAAGTAACCCCAAACTGATGAAGAAGCCCAGCTGAGAAGGAATAGGCGGTGCTACTATAAAGCCAGGAAGCTGGCAGCAGAAGAGGCGTGTCGTGAAGGAGCCTATAGGCACTCTGGGGACATTAGAGAAGGAGGATAAGAACCTACGGAAGAAAGGGTGTAGGAAAAAGCTCAGGGAAATGGCAACAAGATTTGAGAGGGTGCAGACCTTAGCTGCTGATTAGAGGGTCCCTGAGGTGAAACCTGAAGTAGAGGGCAGGCCCGGGTTCCCCTACCAGTGACTGGGGAAGTGGCCCAATATGGGCAGTGAATGGGAAGACAGACTGAGACAATTTGTATGGAGAGACTTTGATACACTGGAAGGGGAAAAAACACAATGATCTAACTGGAAGACAAAGAGAGAGCACTCTGAGTCACAGAGAGAGAGAGAGGTTCAGCAAGGAGTGCCAATGCATGGCAGAAGAGGGTGTTGGACCTGGAAGGAGCTAACCCCCAGAGCAGACAGGGGGAAGTGCCCAAGCAGTGAGTCGACACTGTGGAAATGTATGTAATATACTTTAAAAAAAAATGTATGAGTCCATCAGATATCAGCCACTGTTCATGATACAAGTTCCTCATCAGACAAATAATTTTGCTATATTTTCTAAGGGGGAAAAATGTGTAATGATGAAACTCTTATGATGAATGCAATATTTGAGGGCTTAATTAATGAAAAATATGTTCCGCTTCCAAGATGATTTTTCACGGTTTTGTGACATGGTGCTGAAGCCCAGATTTTAATTGTGTTAAATACAAGTCTGAGTTTATTTAATCCCTGATTTTATTCACAGATTGTATTCCAAAAATTTGTAATTTTAGAGATTTGGCTGATGTACAGTTTCACTCCTTTTTTATTCTGCATAGGGAGGAGGGCGGGGGGGATGAAAAAAGTTAAGACAGATTTTGACAGGTTGGCGTTTGTACAAAAACATTTTTTTAGGTGCTTAACCTCAGTTAGGCTTATAGTCAATGTTCATGGTGTGATGCAGGGACTATCCAGATGAAATAATTGCTTTGTCTGGCAAATAGATGGTCTCATAAGAGGACTGAACTGTATTAAGTGATTTTTCCCCTGGTGATTGGAAGTATATCTCTCCAGTGGTTCAGGTAATTCTAAGGTTGTGCCTTCATTCTTTCATGCTAGACTGCTTTTCCAATAAAATAAAAAAATGTAGAACCTGCTACACAAATGTAATATTAACCTAGATTTCTCTAAGGACAAAGGTGAATGCTATAAGGCCTACCAAAGGCAAAGGGGAAAATGATATTAAAAGAATATTAGTTCTAGAATTGGATTCGTGGGACTATACAAAAGTGATAGGTGCAGACTGGGTGTATGAATTTTATATTAGTTTACATTTCTATTAGACTCCGTGTGGTCTATTTGAAAGCTGAATGCTACCATATGATTTCTGTCAAATATAAATTTGTGGTAGCAGATTTCTGGGAGTGAAAAAAAACCCAACAACTGTCGGTGCAATAGTAAGCATTAGTCATGTGACAGAGGGAAACAAAGAATTTGAGAAAACATGCTGGTGAAGTATTTTAGGGGCAGTAGCTGGGAATCACAGACAGCTATGTAAATTCTTATGGTTAAGGGACACATTAAGTCACCAGCATTTTAAACAACATATTTTCTTTAAATTTAAATTTTTAATATTTGTTTATCAAAAAGTTGAAATAGACTACTTGTATAGGGATCCTGTTTTATTCCTATTTAATTTCATGATACCAAGGCATGGTACAATCACGATCCATATTTATTGTAATCACTCTGGAAATTTATGGACCTGGAGAGATGTTTGGGTACTGTAGAGATGAGGGCCATAATAGTGCTTAGATTAGAATGTTTTGATTAGTTTTGTGTGAAATTATAAGACTTCAGTTTCTTACAAATTATGAAAAAATATATATTTAATATTATTTTTATTACTGATTATTATGCCACGGTAATGTTCTTGCAATATACTTGAAATACTTTATTGTATTAAGTTTATGTATTTAACCTCTCTAGTGAGGGAGATGTGACAGATTTTGCAATCCCATGCAATTCCCCATTTATGGGGTCTATGGTTTTAAATTAATAGTTCATGTATGATTGTGTTCTTGTCTATTGGGGAGGGCTACCACAGCTCCTCCAGGAACTAAAAACACTGGGTGATGAATAAGGCAAATCAGCTTGGTTGAACCTGCCCTTCCTCCCTGGAGAGAGACCCCCACCTCCTGGGGAGGATTGCATAAACTAGTTCAAACTGGATTCTCCAGAGGCTAACAGACAAATAAAGGACTTTTGGATAATAGCCTAACTTTAAACAGGCTCAGGGCTGCCTTTCTGATCCAGTAAACGGACAGGACGTTCTGTTTGGGAGGACCAATATTTCCATAAGTATTGGAAAGACTGATGGGTGACCTCTAGTAAACTTTGAATGTGTGTACAGGAACTATTGTTTTTGTTTTATCATATTTTTACCTCAATAATAAGTATGCTTGCTTAAAAAGGAGCTGTGCGGTAACTTGTAACTGTGGGCAATACACTGTTTATAAAATCATGAGTGGTATAGAGAAAGTAAATAAGGAAGTGTTATTTACTCCTTCTCATAATACAAGAACAAGGGGCCACCAAATGAAATTAATAGGTAGCAGGTTTAAAACAAACACAAGAAAGTATTTTTTCATCCAACACACTGTTAACCTCTGGAACTCCTTGCCAGAGGGTGCTGTGAAGGCCAATACTATAACAGGGTTCAAAAGGGAGCTAGATAGATTCATGGAAGATAAGTCCATCAATGGCTATTAGCCAGGATGGGCAGGAATGGTGTCCCTAGCCTCTGTTTGCCAGAAGCTGGGATTGGGTGACAGAGCATGGATCACTTGATGATAACCTGTCTGTTCATTCCCTTTGGGGCACCTGCCATTGGCCACTGTCAGAGGACAGGATCCTGGGCTTGATGGACCTTTGGTCCGGCCCAGTATGGCTGTTCTTATGTTCATGACCTTCAGAGAGAAAGCGAAGTACAGGCACTGGCCTGTTGAGGTGTGGGATGTGAGGTGATGGCTGGGTGCCAGAAACCTTTCAGCAGGTGCCCTAGAGGGACCCTGGAAGTAGAATACAGGTGCAGTTACCCTGAAACTGTGACAATTATGAGTAAGTACATAGCTAGAAATCCATGAGTTCAGATCAGACCCCATGACATGGACTCATGCCCACTGCATGTATTCCAGCGTACCACACACTGTAACTGGTCCCAATGTTCAGATGGGACATTAAACTACAGGTCCCATTTCTGGTGGATATCGAGATGGAAGTTAAAGGGCTTGTGGATTTTTTTTTTAAAGTAGAATGGCTACTCTAATGGTACAGAATTTCTTTTTTTCTATATAAGGGATCCCGACAAAGCTTGTATGTGAACTATTGATTGGTGAATAATGGATGTTGTGCTTGGTTACAAAATCAGAGTTACTAGTAATTTGGGTGTCCCTAGTATATGAAAATTGCTATAGAAATCCAAAGCTCATGTCACTGTTTATGAATCATTTATTTAAAAATAATTTTAAATGATTAGCAAGTAGCATTAAAGGCACCCCTTTATAAACTTCTTCGGAGAAATGCTCTGAAAAAAGCAAGGAGAAACTCTTACTAATGCAAGATATGCTGTGAAATAAATTCTCATTTAATTGGCAAAGATTAAAAAGGGTCACTACCTCAAAATTTGGCATACCATTTAAGCTCAAAGAAATGAACAGGAAAACAATTTAACTGTGAAAAATCATTGGCTGCTATTGGGTGTCTCCCTTGCCCCAAACCCTTTCCATTAATTGGAAAAGAACACTCCTTATAGAGTTCTGAACAAGAAAAATCACAGCCTAGACTTCTACATTCTTTTAGCCTGACTGACTATACTGTGGATGTCATTAAATCCTTAACATTTGCTGCATATGGTAAGTAAACTTACTAGGAAATTTAATGCAGAATTTACCAAATCTAATCACAGATACCACAGGAAACACTTTGGTGTGGTATACATCAAAGACCAATTCCACTGATTCACCTCTTGTCTCAGGTTTGCTGGCAAATCAACAGCACCTCTCAGCAAGAAAACGGTATCTTTCTGTTGGCAGTAAAATCAGCTTCCATTTCACTACTGGGTTTTCATTTCATGTTGATTAAAAAAAGTTTGCAAATTATAATGGTTTTCACAGTCTGGAATGTCATGCAGAAGAACCAGGTTTGATCCATAGTTACTGATAATCAGTGCCTAGGCCAGCAGCGAATTCAGAGTGCTTAACAAGCAGCATGCTGAGTCCCTACAGGAAGAGACTGTCTTGTCTGGCTCAACAGTGTGCCCTCTAGCCTGGTTAGGAGTATAATTAATGGGCATTGAAGAGAGTCCTCTCTAGTCTGTGACAGAAAGTGGAATGATGATAGTACAGAGTCTGGGGGAGAAGGAAATAGAAGTAAGAGGATGTTGCTGGAGAGGATGTGGAAACAACCTTTAGCATTTATGAAGAGATTCAAACCAACCACTTTCCATGGAAAAAGAAAAGGAGTACTTGTGGAACCTTAGAGACTAACAAATTTATTAGAGCATAAGCTTTCATGAGCTACAGCTCACTTCATCGGATGCATACAGTGGAAAATATAGTGGGGAGATTTATATACACAGAGAACATGAAACAATGGGTGTTACCATACAGACTATAACAAGAGTGATCAGGAAAGGTAAGCTATTACCAGCAGGGGGGCAGTGGGGGCGGGGGACCTTTTGTAGTGATAATCAAGGTGGGCCATTTCCAGCACTTTACAAGAACAGTAGGAGGGGAAATAAACAAGGGGAAATAGTTTTACTTTGTGTAATGACACATCCACTCCTGGTCTTTATTCAAGCCTAAGTTAATTGTATCCAGTTTGCAAATTAATTCCAATTCAGCAGTCTCTCCTTGGAGTCTGTTTTTGAAGTTTTTTTGTCGAAGAATTGCCACTTTTAGGTCTGTAATCGAGTGACCAAAGAGATGGAAGTGTTCTCAGACTAGTTTTTGAATGTTATAATTCTTGACGTCTGATCTGTGTCCATTTATTCTTTTACATGGCTGCTACTCTGAAACACTTTCTATGGGTCACATATGTCCTTTTTGTGCAATAAATCTACACAGTGTTCTTACTATTTAGGCTTCAGCACTGCTCCCTCTGCTGCAGGTAAGGATGAGCTGTTATTTACTCCTGAGGCAATTCAGCACCGAAAAATGAAAATTATGCACCAAAAAAATAAAATTTCTGTGCACAATATTTTAAAATATTGAAAAATAGAATTTGAAGAATTTTTCAATAAATAAATGTGGAGACTCCAACATGACAGTGGGGAGCACAGGCCACTGTTTGCACAGAGGTGGGAGATCACCCTGCAGCCCCCTCTACTCCCACCAGGACTCAACGGTAGGGTGCACCTGACCCTGACATAGCGAAAGGGCTGGGACTGCCCAAGAAACACTCCGCGGCCCTGCCCCTCCAGGCCAGGCACACCAGGTGTGGGCAGACAGGCTCAGCTTGGCAGGATCCAAGTTTGGAGGGGCTTAGTGTGTGTGTGTGTGGGGGGGTGGGATTCTGGTGTGAAGTGAAAGGATTCTGTGTTGGACAGTCTGGGTACAGGTGGCTCAGCAGGGGGTCCAGGTGGAGTGGAAGCCTTGGTGCAGCTAGTTGGGGCTCACTGGGGTGGGGGTTCCAGTGGAGGGTAGTCTGGGTGCAGGGGTGGGAGTCCAGATGCAGGGGGTGGGGCTCGGCAAGGGGGTCCAGCTGCAGTGGGGCTCTCGGTGTGAGGGGCTCGGGGGGGGGTAGGTGCATGGGAGGGTGAGGCGTGGTGGGGGAGGGTCTAGGTATGGGGGGGCCAGATGCATGAGGGTTGGGTGGATGGGGAGCAGCTCCCACACAGTGACCCTCCCCCATACAGTGGCTGAGGAGCGATGGGGACAGGAAGCAGGAGCGAGGGTGCGGATTCTCCCGCAGCTAGGGGAGATTTCTGGGGGTGGATGTGACCCAGTCCCAACTGCTCCTTGCAGGGGAGGGAAGTCCTGCCCTCCCCAAGCCCAGACAGGATTAGCAGCTGAGCCCAGCACATGATAAGAGTCACCAGCCGGGGCATCCCCAGATCTCCCTAACTCCCGACAGTAATTTACCTCTCTGCTGTCTGCTCCAGGCACCCAAAACGATGCACCCGTGTTGCTGGTGCGGGGCCAGGTATCTGCTCTTGTGGCTTCACTTTGCTTCCCCATCATAAAGTCATTTTTCTGCAGTGAAGCAAAGAAATCTGCAGGGGACATGAATTCTGCACACGTGTAGTAGCGCAAAATCCCCCCAGGAGTAAATTGTTATTGTAACAGGCAGGATATCTTTGTTTTCCATTGTAACACAGACAGTATCGATGATGCAAACCAAAAATGTACTTGTTTTCATTATCTCTAAACAATGTCAATATTTCAATATGGTAATAGTGTTTATCAGAAGCTTCTAATTCATCACCCTGTTGTAAGATGGAAAACGTCATGGTTTAGAGGCTGCCATTCAGCATCACAGATGATGCCATTACTCTGTAACCATTAATACGGTTTTATCTGTAATTAGCAAGGGCCTGACACATTTCTGGTCATACGGAAAATAAGTTAGCTCCTGTCATAATAGGACAATAACTATTGGGCAAAGTGTAAATATTTAAACATTATGAATACTGGTTACCCACAGAATCCTCTGCAGGGTAAAAGTAGCATCTGCCTTTACTTTCTGGATATTATACATGATTAATTTGAAGGCACTGGGCTTCATTTTCAGCGGCACCCAGTATTCACTGGGCATAGTCCAGCCAGGGAGCTTAGCCCACAGAGGACATGAGGTGTACATGAAGTACAATTCTCATGAGGCACTGGCACAGCTTAATCAAGTGTTTTCAGCTGATTTTTTTTGCTTTTCAGCCAAATACCTTTGAGGTTTGGCTGAATTTGCAATTGTTTATCTTTGCCTGAAAATTTGAAATTTTCCATGGAAAATTTTATGAATATAATTTTGTTTTTGTTTTTGTCAGAATTTTCCACAGACAAACATAAGAAAACTTTTTCCCCCTACCAGCTATAGTCCAAATACAAAACATGACAACTAACCCTCCATGTCAATTCTTTGTGTCCCTGGAATCAGTCAAACACTTTAAAATACTGTAGTTCTAAAATCTGATCTAAAAGCAGTGGTAGTAGGTGGCAGGCATTATGGGACTACATCAACATTTCCTTCAATATCAAATCCCTAAGGGATTTGCTATCACTATCTCAGCAATAGCCAAAGTCATTAATCTTTATGGTTATTCATTTTATAACAAACCAGAATAATGATGACAGATACTTTTCTCTGCATGCATGGGTGGGGATAGAAGGGGAAAGAGAAACTTCCTATAATTTAAACATTCTTTACACATTCAAACAACAGTGGTAAAAAAGGCAAGAGTTAACTGAAATGCACTCAGTGTTAGAGTATGAAATCTATTGAACAAAACCAGCTGGCGGTCTCTTGTTTTGTGAAATTTTGTACAATGTAGGTAGATAAATGGCTCCTGCTCCTGTTGAAGTTAATGGAACCTGCACAATTTTGCAAAGCATGCTGAACTGAACTCATTGTGACAAAATCAGCACTGCCTTTAGTACGCCTTTTTTAACTGAGGTAAGGCTCAAAGAGGTGAAAGTCAATGAATAATTAAGCACATTGTTTATTTGTTTACTTACATATAATCTTAAATTTCTACATGTGGAAACAATCATTTAGGTCAATACTTATTTTTTTGTTTTCCAAATAAAACCTCAAAGCTTACGAAAGATTTTGCATAGGTATTTATTTCTTTAATGTTGGCCTAGCTAGCTGAGGACCATTGGCTTTGTTGGAGCTTTGGGACTTCACCCCTTTGACTCTGGAAATTAAATATTTAATATTGCTTTGTCTGTGCTTACTTTGAAAAGCATCATCTCTCATTTGGGTGCCAAGTCAACATACACTGAGGAGCAATAGCTAATGTTGTTGACTGAAATGAAATCTGACCCTCTCACTCCCTTTTCACCCCCCAAGGACTCTGTCAGCATTGCCATCTCTACAACCCCTAGGGTTGTTGGTGTTAAAATGAAGTGAAATTAGGGCCCTGCCAGAAGGCAGTCTGATATTGTATGGAATAATCTAGGCAGGAACCTCTTTTATTGTTTTGTTGGCAATGAGATTCATTTTGCTTGAACACTTGCTCCTGGGTGACTTAATGTATATACTGACTAAAGAATAACAGTAGGTGAATAACAAAGATTAAATACCTAAAAACATTTTATAAGCATTGTTTGAAAAGAAAGATGCACATATTTAAAGGTTATCTCACCAATGAAAGCAGTATTTATTTCCCTAAATAAAGGAGCGTGGGGATACTACGTAAGACACAGAGTAAGGGAGACGGGCTGGGTGTTTTATTAGTACATTTTAAATTACATTTTTGTGATCTTTTATCTTTGTTTTTCTCTCAAATTTTTATGTATGCCCTACCTGAGATCTTCTCCCATGTAGCATCCTTCCTGTGTCTGATTAGATGTAATGAACTTATTGCAAAGGGTAGATAATCAGTGAAAGACTGGTATATTATATAATCAATCCATATCTGCAGAGAGCTTATTTTGTAAACCTCTAGGCCAGTGGTTCTCAAACTAGGGCTGCTGCTTGTTCAGGGAAAGCCCCTGGCGGGCCAGACAGGTTTGTTTACCTACCGCGTCCGCAGGTTCGGCCGATCGTGGCTCCAGGCCAATGGAGGCTGTAGCAAGGGCAGCCAGCACATCCCTTGGCCTGCGCCGCTTCCCACAACCCCCTTTGGCCTGAAGTGGCGAACCACAGCCAGTGGGAGCCGCAATCGGCCGAACCTGCGGACGCGGCAGGTAAACAAACTGGCCCAGCTCGCCAGGGGCTTTTCCTGAAAAAGCGGAGACCCTAGTTTGAGAACCACTTCTCTAGGCTATGAAATGAGGGTGTACTAAACAGTCTAATCAAATGCTTAGGTGAGTGATATTAGCATCAGCAGAAACAATTTCAGCCATGGCATTTCTAGCTGCAGTATCATGCTCAAGTCCTGGCAGGAGACTTTAACAGCATGGGTTACACTTCCTATGAGAGAAAAGCTTATATTTTATGAGAGCTCAATTGTGTGCACACTATTAAATAAAATTGATTGTATAAAGTTTTTGTTTTGAATTTAAAATTGGCACTGCATCCATTCAGTGTGTTTTTTCAACTTTCACATTTTCATACTGAAACAATTTATAACATAGAATGAATTATGCTACTGATTGACTGTACTCAGCTGATAAAGCTGACATTGGCAATTTGGTATAAGTTTCCATATTTCACAAAACAGATATGGGAATAAATCTATAGAATAAAGAAAACAAATATTGATATGTCAATATTTGCTTGAAATTTGTAATGAGGCCTCTTCCAAACCAAGTGTACTTATATGGCACAGAACCCTGCTGGAGAACATGGGTATAAATGTATGCAATTAGCAGATGCTATACACATCAATGATTTAAGATTAGCTTTGGTACTCATTAGAAAGTGTTAAAAGGCCTGGAATATTTTAAATATGAAATTTGATGGGACTATAATTTCCTTAAATATATAAATAAATAATAAATCCAGCCCTTTATCTGCTTTATCCTGTGAGTTTTTGGTAAATATACTCAGTAACCCATTAGGAGACATGCTTAATGAAGACTTGAGGAAAGAGGTAATAGTGGAAGGGTAGGATTTTCATGCAGAATGCCTATCTAAATCTGTACTGGGAATTAGAAAGTAAGGGCTAGATTGTACATAAGCCAATGGAGGTGCACAAGAGTAGAAAGATCCTTTTCTGCATTTAACACATGCACCCTAATTCATGTACCTGGCACACACTTAGTCCTTGTGTTATTGCAGCATAAGGACTGAGGGGAATCTAACAGACAGTGGGTGGGTAAAGTGCAGAGTGATGGCCCCATCAGTCTCCACACCAACAAATGGATGTAGCCTGGGGCAAGTGGAAGCACATGCTACATCTGGTAAGGTAGTTTAGCAGGGATTGCTCATCCCTGTGCTTCCAGAACTATTCTGCTTTCTTCAGGAAAAAAAATGCTCTGAGAGGAACCACTAGCACATAGCCTTATTTCCTCCTTTCAGAGTTTGGGCAGAGGTTTAGACCATGAGGTGACCTATTTGAGTATTTGAATGTCCTAAATGAGATTATATACTTTTTTCTCCTCCTTGATTGAAATTTTTACTTTTTTGTGTCATAACTTTTTGTAAAATGATTAATTGAATATTATGAAAGGTGCTGGAACAGTGGCTATTTAGAATAAAGTCCAGTGTTTATCCACAGGACAATTATAGTATGGCATCAATGATGCAGGCTGTCATAGAGTAATCTGCCAATGTACCTAAACTCTGTTCTCAAAAGACTATGTCTAGGAATCATAGCTTATTATAACTGTGATTTCCACACAATCTTTGGCCTATCTGCTGTAAGCTATGATAAGTGCTATTAGTGATGTGGCCACTTGCCCATAAGAAACTGGCCTGGGAAGTCCAAACTCAACTGACCGAAAAGTGTTTAGATGGGCAACAAATTTTTGTCACACATTCAAAGTATCATTGCCTGGGGGGTACCTGAAAAGTCAGAAGAGGTGCTTTCAGAAGTGCACAGGAACTGCTGAAGGTATCTGTGTGAGTCACGATAACCTTGATCTTTCTCACTGAAATCTCTTTTGCTGATCTTTTCAAAGTAACAACTGTATGGTGAACCATTGCAACAAACCAGCTTGAGCCAAACAAACAAACAGCCACCCAAAAAAAGCTCCCACACACTACCTTACGGAATGTTTTGGGACACTGAGGTTGCTAATTTAAGGTTTCTAATTAGTTAATATGATGCAAATGAGTAATGCAGGAACATCAAATTCAGACATAACTTGCAAGTTCCTTCCTAGCAAATACAAAGTATTATACACTATCTTGTTTGGATTGGAATCTGTCTGATGCTATCAGATTGGAGTCTGCAATCAAGTTTGCCATTAGTTTTGGTGCACCATAAGCATGACCTGTTGCTCACCTGGTAATCCACTGAGCAATTGAATTTTTAATGGATGGAGAATTCATTTTCTGAGGGATGAGGGTCTTAGGTTTAAGGCACTAGAGTTGGATTCCGGAGTACAACTCACTGGGAATTTTACAACAAAATGATACAAGAAAATTTCTGAAATCTTCAAAAGTTTCGTTGGATACGGAAAATGTTTGCTGCTCAGCTCTATTCAGGGGAACCAAGTTCAGTTCTTGGCTTTGGCGCAGACCTCCTGCATGACTTTAAGTAAGTCACGTAATCTCTCTGTGCCTCAGCTTCCCATCTTAAAAATGGGGGTATTAAATGCTGCCTTTGTCTGTCTTGCCCATTTATATTGTCAGCTCTTTGGGGCAGGGACTGTATCTTGTTGTGTATGTACAGTGCCTAGCACAATGAATGTTGGATCTCAGAAGTTGCCAGTAGGGTCTATTGTAATAAAATTATAGATGGTGATTGCAGTATATTTTAGACAACCAGCGACACTACCCACTAGCCTTGCATGCTTACTGAAATGTTTAGTCATCTAGAGCAGCGGTTCCCAAACTTGTTCCGCCACTTGTGCAGGGAAAGCCCCTGGCGGGCCGGGCCGGTTTGTTTACCTGCCGCGTCCGCAGGTTCGGCCGATTGCAGCTCCCAGTGGCCGCGGTTCGCTGTTCCAGGCCAATGTGAGCTGCTGGAAGTGGTGCGGGCCGAGGGACGTACTGGCCGCCGCTTCCAGCAGCTCCCATTGGCCTGGAGCAGTGAACTGCAGCCACTGGGAGCCACGATTGGTCGAACCTGCGGACGCGGCAAGTAAACAAACCGGCCCGGCCCGCCAGGGGCTTTCCCTGCACAAGCGGCGGAACAAGTTTGGGAACCGCTGTTCTAGAGAGATGGCAAAACACTTCTATTAACTTGATCTCAGCTCAGATTGTGTTTGCTCAGGTTTCTGGAAACTATGGATCTGAGCATGCTCAGAAGCTTAATATAGATTTTGATATAATCACTTCCACACATATGTTACATCATTTCACTAGCATAAATGCCATAGTAATAATTGAGCCTTACTTTTATAATGTGCTCTGTACTAACTCATCCTAACACACAAAAAAGAGTAAAATAATTCCTTTGACAATATCTCACACTCACTCCTTTCCTTTCACTCCATCAATAAAATTTCCACTTAGCATTATCTATGTAAAAAATGCCCACACGTAATGTTTTCAGTGCCCATGACCTTGCTACAGCAATGCTGATGTGACAGCTAATATAGTAATGTGTGTAACTAATTAAAGACAGTTACTTTAATTATGAAAAACAAACAAACACAATCCTTTTAAGTTACTAGAAAACAAAATGTTCTTAGGGCAGTGTTGCACCATTCCGAGCTTGTTCTGCGGGTAGTTCAAAAGAGTTATGCTACAGAATGGAATGTATTTTTTGACTGTTGTGGTGTTTTAAATCTACATTACTGTGACTTGCTCCCAAATGATGGGACAATGCAACTCTGCTACTGGCATGCTCAATGTGTTAGTTGGGAAGTGACAGGAAGCAGCTATAGTGCGTACATGAAACCTAGCACTAGATACAAAGAAACAGACTCCTTGTCAACACAGACCTTTCTCTTATCTGATCTCCAGATACTTCAGCAACTGAGCCCTCAAGCTCATTGGCTGATTAAGTCTCTCAAATTATTGTCCAACCCAGTGGAAGAATGGAGCAATCATACAGGTAGTGCCTCGGTATGTAGAAATGAAGAATAATTCTGGGACATTTTTTTCTAGTTAACTAGGTTCCTAATAAAATGATAATAGCCAAACAAAATAAGTGTCAGGATGAGACTATACATTTGATCATTGATTAGCATGAAGCTACTTTGTGGAGCTGTTTTACTAACATTTAGAACATACGCTCTTTCTTTTAACTTTTTTCTTTGATTCTCCTCCACTCGCTCCCCTCCTGTGTAAAAGTACACACATTAGCGCTGGAATATGTATTGCCTTATGGGCTGCAGTTGGCACAAGCTCTCTGAGTGTTGAGCATTCGCACATTTTAAGGAGTACTTGGATGACTTTATATTTACTGCAGGAAAAAACAAGAGTAACATAATCCAAGAAACTAAAAATCAAGTTAAAGTGGCAACAAGATGGTGTTTGTTTGACAAATAAAGATAACAGCATCCACACCCTGTTAGAATGGGCTTTTTTCCCCCTGCTGATTTGCTTTTAGTGCAAACTCTTGGCAAAGGAAAATATTACTTTCTCTGCGTTATGTAACACTTTGGTTACAGTTCCTAAAATAGGATTTGCATGATGGTACATTAAAGAATTCAAACAAACAAACAAACAAACACAGGGAGCCGAAATAAAGATTTGCACTTAAAAAATGAAGCAATTTCTGTTTTGTTTATGGCATATGTTGGCAGAGTTCTGATCACTGGCATTTTGGGGGCAGCTTCTGAGCAGTGCAAACCCCAGTCATCTTGCTCTGTTAATACCACATCAGCAGAGCTGCATCTTGTTTACGAGAATGTGTTATCAACATTAAAACTTTCTAATTTTAAATCCTCCCTTTTTAACTTTAAAGGTGGCTTGTAGGAAGGCAAAGCTGTAGGAGGCAATGTCTGACCCAGCAATATGAGAAGGGAGATGCAGTGTGTCAGATCTGAAGAACAGCTGTATATTGTAAAATATAAACAAACTCAAGGAGTCAGGTGGCTCTGTAGGTAAGGGCACTAGCTTTAAACCCTTGTGGGGGAGCAGCTGGGATCAAGTGGGTCACAAAGTTGAAAAATGAAATTGGGCAAATGGAAGCTATAATGAGTCCACAATTTAAAAGAAGAAAAAGAGACAACTGATCATAATTATCAAGTTTTTCTTCAGAGATGCCTGGGTCTGGGATAATGGGGTGTTGAAGGTCAAGAATGCGGTTCATCTGTTGAAAAAAGTTTTCACTGTGCTCACACAATGGACAGATTTACCAAGTCCTACTGTGACTGCAAGAGGAATTTGCATAGGAATAAAAGTCCACCCACATGGGTCCAAATGAAAGATCAAAGCATACTTAATTAGCACAGAGGTTATAATGAGAACTTTCAGGCACAGAGAGAGAGAGAGAGAGGTTTAAGTTGACAACACAAGCCTCGAACCTGCAAATATTCAGCACATGCACAACTTTACTGACACACGTAGTCCATTAAATTTACCCATGTAAGTAGCTCCACTGATATATCTGGGACTACTCACATGTATAACTTTACACATATATATGAGTTTTCAGGATTGTGGCCTACTTTAGTTTTGTAGTTAACTAGCTCTCCCTGTACACTGCACAAAGCAAGGCTCTGCTGGCCATGTGCACTCAGCAAAGTTGGCCCACTCTCCATAATTATCCATAAGGAAGGTGATGCTGATATAAAAAAAAAAAAAAGATTATAAAGACTGCTGACAAAATTATTCAAATACATGCCTTAGACATTTTATGTGTACTCCGTTCTCAAAGTCAATTAAGTTATGTCATTAAAGATTTTGGGTGAAATCCTAGCCCCATTGTAGTTAATGGGGAAAATATTTAATGTCTCTTCAGCCTACTAGAGAAAGGTAAAGCATGATCCAATGGCTGGAAGTTGAAGCTAGACAAATAGAGATTGGAAATAAGGCATACATTTGAAAGTGAAAGTAAGTAACCATTGGGACAATTTACCAAGGTTTGTGGTGAATTCTCCATCACTGACCACTTGTAAATCAAGATTGGATGTTTTTCTAAAAGATCTGCTGAAGAAATTATTTTGGGGGAAGTTATATATCCTGTGGTATACAAGAAATAAGATTAGATGATTACAATGGTCCCTTCTGGCCTTGGATTTTGTAAATCTATGAAAATTCCTATTGGCTTCATCAGGGCTAGGATTTTATTCTATGAGTGGGATTTTCAAAAGAACTCAAAGCGGTTGAGTGCCCAACTCATATTTTAACTTAGTGGGATCTGATTGCCTAACTCTGTTAAGACTGGGATTCTCAAAAGCAGAGTAAGTTTCTATACACAATCTTAACTTTGCCTTTTATTTACATCATGCCTCTGCATTGGTGCAGTAGTGTGCCTACGTGCCTCCCATTGCAGGATGCGGGCAGTATCGTGGAGTAATCACTGCACAGTCATTTGCAGAGGAGAACAGTAAATAAAAAAATCACCTGCTTTAATACCTATAAAACATTTATAAAGGCTTTTGAACTACGCAGTTCTCCAAAATAAAATGGAAGGACTGTTTTAAACATTATATTGATAGCCACTTTGGAAATACGGTGTTTGATTTTTAAAAATGGTGAAACTGTTGATAGCCAAAACTAAAACAAAGTACATTTTATGCATGTTGCATTTTAACCAGTCTGTTGTCTTATTGGGAATGCACTGCCTTCTTGTGCTACATTTTATTTTTGGAATTTAATAAGGCACCTGTCATATCTGCCTCAAGGCTAAAGGATATCATGGGGCGGAGGGGAATCCAAAGTACTGTCATGTTTGACTGACATGAACCAATTTTACTTTTTTTAGGGGAGATGGCTAAAATTAACAGGCTGTAATGCTGAAGATGCGTTGCTGTGCCATCTGCTTTAAATACCTTGTTATGATGGTCTGGTAATGATGTTGTCTGGTGACATTTATCAGGTGGATTTGGCTCTGAAACTTATTAGAGGCTTTTAATTAAACAAAATAATTCTGTTCATTTTACAGTGGAGCCCATTGTCATATAGATTTTGATACAGTGCCATGTGTCTACAGAAAATGTGCTCTTTATGTGAGAAACTTGGGAAGGCAAATTTTGTGCATGTGAGTGTGTGTGTGTTTTCTCTCAACACACTGCCTTGTTTATCTCAAATTTCTACAAGTCTATGTGAATATTACTGAGTCTTCAAAGTTATAGGCAAAAACAATTGCTGCTCAGTGGTTATTTGGGGCTAGGATCTTTTTGATTGAGGTTCAGTATAAGAGGTCATTCTGCATTCTGTCCAGTAGAGGAGTGATCAGAGGAAATACTGGAGTGAACCCTGAAGTTTAATACAGGATTTAAGGGTTCCTCAGAGGTACCTCTGGTTGAAAAACGTTGGTGATATTTTATGAATAAATGTCATCTAAAATTTGAAATTTCAAAAAAAATATAAGCCAGTTAGATTCAGAAGGATGAAAACTTCTGCTTTCCAATTAAGAGCTTTGAGGACTGGGTGTGTCCCTGAAGAAATGAATTGGAGATGCGTTTATGGGGCAGCCTGGGAGGTTTAAAGCATGATATTGATATAAAAGAATTGTTTTTTCTTTCAATATTTGTAATGGTATTGAAATGTATTCATTTTGTTGACTACATTTCTTACCAGCTTAAAATTAGAAAAGTAAAACCTGCATGTATAGGAAAATGTGAACAGTGATCTTTGAAGAGGCACAATTGAGTGGATTGGATAGTTCAGAGAATACAGAGCCCCTTCTCCTATTCTTATGGAATAAGTCTGACTCGAGCTCAGTTCAGTATAGACTGAAAGTTATCTTATTTGAAGGTTGCATTGGAGTTTCTGAAATGAGCTGGTAGCCTTAAATCAATTTTCTATAGGCTGTCAGACCACCACCCAAACTGTCAATTACCGGCACGTTTTTTGGTAGTCTCAGGTGAAAGACCAAGGACTAAATGAACATAGAGAATAAGCTACCATCTCATATTAAGAAGTGATCTTTTCAGGTCAGAGTACAGGCACATTGGTAGAGCAGCTCGTGCTTCCCGTGTAGTGGACAGAGGGCTTAGGGATTCATTGGACAAGGTGCTGAGCATTCTGGCCCTGATCAGCAAAGCATTCCGTTGTTAACTTTAGACATGTGAGTAATCTTATCATTGACGTCTATGGGAGGTGCAGAAGATGAGCCCCTCAGAATATCAGTTTGAAGATCTAGTCAGAAAAGTCTGGGGGGGGGGGGGGGATCCATTGAAAATTAACAATATTTTGACAATGCGTCTTTTCACAACTCCTTCCCTCCCCGTTTTTTCTGACCTGGTTTTATATGGTCAGCTCATCTTGCTTTAATACTATTGTTAATAATAATAATAAATAAATCCCATAAACACTTTCACAGGAAAAAGTGTTTCAGCCAGCTCTAGTAGTTTGTTATCCAGACACGCTCTTGCGAGTGTACCGTTCACTCAGTGAAACAGGAATAGTTACTTATTAACTGATTTATTTAAATGTTTCAGTGACTCAGCAAATAATTTTCTATAAAGCAGCTGATAGTTAACACCTGGCTCTGGGACGTATATGTTGGGGGTTGGGGGGGGGGGAGAAGTATCTCATTCATGGGAGAATTACGTTTATGACCTATTGAGAGAGGTTCGTTTTGGGAAATTTCATGTAGCATGAAAGTACGTTCCTGGATCCATTAATCACTTTAATGCTGTCAAGGTTCCTCCCCCGCTCTGAACTCTAGGGTACAGATGTGGGGACCTGCATGAAAAACCTCCTAAGCTTATCTTTACCAGCTTAGGTCAAAACTTCCCAAGGTACAAAATATTCCACCCTTTTGTCCTTGGATTGGCCGCTACCACCACCAAACAAATACTGGTTACTGGGGAAGAGCTGTTTGGACACGTTTTTCCCCCCAAAATACTTCCCAAAACCTTGCACCCCACTTCCTGGACAAGGTTTGGTAAAAAGCCTCACCAATTTGCCTAGGTGACTACAGACCCAGACCCTTGGATCTTAAGAACGATGAACAATCCTCCCAACACTTGCACCCCCCCTTTCCAGGGAAATGTTGGATAAAAAGCCTCACCAATTTGCATAGGTGACCACAGACCCAAACCCTTGGATCTGAGAACAATGAAAAAGCATTCAGTTTTCTTACAAAAAGACTTTTAATAGAAATAGAAGTAAATAGAAATAAAAAAAAAATCCTCCCTGTAAAGTCAGGATGGTAGTACCTTACAGGGTAATTAGATTCAAAACATAGAGAACCCCTCTAGGCAAAAACCTTAAGTTACAAAAAAGATACACAGACAGAAATAGTTATTCTATTCAGCACAATTCTTTTCTCAGCCATTTAAAGAAATCATAATCTAACACGTACCTAGCTAGATTACTTACTAAAAGTTCTAAGGCTTCATTCCTGGTCTATCTCCGGCAAAGACAGAATATAGACAGACACACATAACCTTTGTTTCTCTCCCTCCTCCCAGCTTTTGAAAGTATCTTGTCTCCTCATTGGTCATTTTGGTCAGGTGCCAGCGAGGTTACCTTTAGCTTCTTAACCCTTTACAGGTGAGAGGAGATTTCCTCTGGCCAGGAGGGATTTTAAAGGGGTTTACCCTTCCCTTTATATTTATGACAAATGCATACCTGCCAGCTGAACTATCCTGCGGAGGTCAGGTGATCAGACCTTCAAGCAACTCCTCTAATCAGGGGAACCATGGCAACATTCATTTAACTTAATTTTAGCTGCTGCTACTTTATTTCCGTACTCCATTTTGCCTTACTCCTTACACCTACCTCACTCGCTGCAGCTAATGCAGGCCTAAGAAAAATTGCTGTATTGCTGGGGGGGCGGAAATGAATTGTTCAAAGGTAATCTCCTCCTTTAGACATATCAGATTTCCAAACCCTCTCTTGTCCTCCCCTTGTCAAGTTGAAGTGTTTCTGGCCCTGTCCAGGTGTTAGTCCTCCTCTTACCTTTGAACCTTTGTAATACACTGGACTCCCTGCTGCTGGTCAAGGCAGAGCTGAATAACTGTATGGCTGCCTGAGCTCACTTAGCTAGTCACTCAAGACCCGAGCAGATGGTTGTGCTTCTCAGGCTTACAAGACAAATTCTCTTTCTCTTCCAAGAGTGAATTAGTGGATAGTGGGAGAGTCCCCCCACCATTCCCCCGACCCCAAAATATCTGTGGTACTTGAACATGAGCCTCTCTGAAACAGGATGAAACACAATTACACAATAGAGCTGCACAGCAGAAACCTTCATTTAAATATTAGTGGAAAACCCAAGCTGACTTAAACAAAGAGAATTTGCTGCCTTCAACAAACGTCTGTTTGCATCTACTGCATGTTCATTTACTTGCCTGGGTTTCAAGGCTCTGCATGATTGTTTCATGTGTGCAGCAGAGTTGTGAGAACCTTGTCATGCTGCTTCACAGGAAAGTAAGTTTCAATCTGTAAGAGTGCTGCCTTTTTTCCCTTTAATTACCAGCTGCTGTTGTGAGTGACAAGCCATGTCATACAGTAGGTCTTGTTTGCATGGCTCATGCTTTTTTAAAAAAAGCATTCACAGAACTATTTCTGTACCTTTCGCTTTCCTTATAATAAGAATAATTCAGATGGCACCTGGAAATCGATATTGAGTCCAAACTCAAACTTTTACCACAGATATTAATTCATCAGCAGTTCATCTCACCCACGCTTCTGTAACGACTCATACTTTTCACAATAGCAGGGCAAATTGCCAGAAATCCCTAGCATGCTGGAACTGGGATTGTGGGCTAGGGGCAAATGACTTTCCTGGAGGGACAAAGTGTATAGCGGTGGTTCCACCTGATCATTTTCTTTTTTTGTTCAGATGGCCAACAGCTGGTTAAGGCCAAATCCCCAAAGGGTGGGGAAGTGATTATACCTAAGCAGACAGTGGGTTTGGATTGGTGAAATGACACCCTGGTCAGCATTTGCAGCCGAGAAGATGGGGTTGAATGCACCATGGAGACTGAACAACCATCTCACCCCTACAGGTTGTCTTTCCAACTTAGAAGTTGCTTGCTAGGTCAGTGTTGTTTCAGGTGTGCTATAGAAATGAGATGTCTGTGTATATAGGGAAGTCTGTGGCCTAAAGCTTTACCCGCCTCTGTTTGTGAACAGCGGGAAGAATAGCCACAGAGCTGCTTTATTTGCACAACTATTTACCCAGACAACCACATGGACTAAAGTTCCAGAAGAAAAGGAGCTGTCTGTCACCATCTGTTGGTGAACAGGAGGAAGGACAGTTTTATTTGCATAAGCTTTCACCCCAGAATTCCTTCATTGGCTTTTTGGCAGTCACCATAACTGTGAACCCAGACACACAAATACACAATTCATTGGGTAGTAGCCTGAGCAATGTGAGGAAAGAAGGCTTCTGCCTTATGTCAGGACTCTGCTCAAGGGTTCTATATGGTTCCCCTCCATTTTCCTTTTGGAAGAACTAACTCTTCAATGGAAAGTGACTCAGAGATGGCTCCTCAATGGGGTGCAATGCTGAGAGGGCTTTTTGATGAAGCATCAGTGGAGCTGAGTGAGTTCTGGCTAGGTCCCCTCCTACACAGTCACTAAAAAAATCTGAAATCACTATAGCTGTGTTACATGGTGCAGCTTTAGAACAGGACCAAGCAGCACTTCCCAAGGGACTGGGGACACCTGGGACTACACTACCAGCTGACACAAAACCATGAGTGGCGTTTAGCAGGTGGGGGAGATATTCATTCTGGTGAGTGGGGAAATGAGTTAAAATGTTACCACTGCGGGGTGGAGGAAGTGTTTTTAGTTAGCCTTCATATAGATTGATGCTATCTTTCCCAAAGCTGATGCTGTGTTCCCTCTTTCCCCTAATAAAGTTTTCCTTGTTTTGTACACAGACTCAGTGTGTGACTGAGGAAGTGTTGCCTTTTGAGGGTACCCAATGAAGGTTTTCAGGGATACCAGAAATTCTGGATGGTAGTTGGAGCTAGTGGTGGTTGTTAGTTTTAAGAGACCCTTAGTTGTTGAACCCATTCATTGTTGCTGACAACAACCGCTTGAAGAATGGCTACATACATGTAAATAGGTAAATATACAGTAGATGGTGCTGAAGAATAAATAGCACAATTCTTGGCTTTTGTAGGACCAATAAAATTTGTTGTCCCTGCAAATGACTTCTTCTGTGCAGTTCTTTACATCAGCTCTTAAGTGTGAGGGAATTTATGTTGCTGCTGCTATGTCTCTCTTTTGTGAGGATAGAATACTCTAGTCCAGCGGAGTAGAATACTCTAGTCTGCGCTGCTTCCTGCAGCTCCCATTGGCCTGGAATGGCGAACCACGGCCACTGGGAGCTGCAGGTGGCCATGCCTGCAGACGGTCAATGTAAACAAACTGTCTTGTGGCCCGCCAGTGGATTACCCTGACTGGCCGCCTGTGGCCCGTGAGTCGCAGGTTGCCCACCACTACTCTAGTCTCTGGCTAGCAACTTTCATGAGCACTACATTCACTTTAGTAGTTAAAGAAGAATTAAAATCAGGGGAAAAATCAGGGGTAAGATATCTTTTTTATTCTCATAATATCTTTATATTTATTAAGTTACTTGATATGGGGACACCATTTCTTTTCATGCCTTGTCTACTTAATCCCTAATCCCCTTGGTATGGGAACAGTACTAATGTCATGGATGTAGTAATCTAGGCATTATACTTAAACCAGCATTGTATAAATAGCTGGAGGATGGGGGAGTGTGTGTCCAGTTAAGCACAGGTTTCTTGTTCTAGGTTTTATCTGATCCACCAAATGAAATCACTGTCCTATGGTGGAATTCTGCTAGGTAATTATTGCAATTGATTTTTATATTCCAGAGGAGAAACCAGACATGTTTACCCTTTTTTTTTTTAAAGATGTCATTTTCTGTGATAGTGATCGTGATTTCCAGATTAAAACAATTTAAACTTCCTTCTTCTGGCTTGATGTTATTTTAATGTCAAAAAATGCTTAATATACTTAAAATGCTGTGTATTCTTGCAATAGTGATTTGAGGACACTAAAAATCAGCTAATAAAATAAGCAACTACTGTGCCTAAAGTCTTTACCAACCTGAGAACATATGGGACTAAAAAACAAGATATGAGTAATCTGCTTCAGATAAACTAAACTCTCTCTCACACACACCCTTTGCACAGACTGTTGTTATCCTTGACCAATTTCAGAACCTATCACAAACTGAACCTTTCTTGGGGTTTGGAAATATTTGAAGTGTTTTGTTTCCCCCTAAATGTTTATCTTGAATTTTCAAATTGTTGGGGTTCTTCCATCACTATCCAGGACCCCAATGACATAAGATTATCAGTTTAAAAGATAGGAGCCATTAGAACATCTGTCAAATTCCCTGCATGTTGTTTTAGTGCTAGTGATAGATGGAAAGTTTATAGAAGGTTAAGAATATTAGTCCATTCATCAGGAGCCTGATTCAGAACCAAGGGATGTTAATGGGAGTCAATTCATTGACATTAAGTGGTCTCCAGTTTGGGTGCTGGGCACAATTAGCAGCAGATTCTCAACCATCTTGTTTTTTTCTTCACTTTTGATTTTAAGTGTCTTTCATTACAGGTAGGGAGTATTATCCCCTTGATACACAGACATAATTTCTACTATAATCCCCATTGAGAGGAGAATGACAGAAGTAGACTTTGGGAGCATGAACTTTCCCGAGAGAAAAAAAAATGGCCACTACCGAGTTTTTTCTTGTCTGCCTTGTGATGTTTTCAGGTGAGCTGGAGAAAAGACTGTAACCACCAAACCAGTTCATGAAAGGGCAAGCCAAAGTTCAATTGAATGGCTGAAGGACATCGGCTTCCACAGTCCCAATGAAATGTAAATTCATACAGCACAAATACATTTTTATAATGACTGAATCATTACTTTATAAGAACTATTACACATATTTGAAATTCTAAAAAGACTGTTCGTGATAAAATTTCTCCTATTTTCTGCTGCCTCCTCTCTCTTCTCCTTTGCTGAAGGTGAGTGAGGTGGTGGGATTATTAGGTCTTGGAATATGCATGGTATATGAAGAGGAAAAATGGAGCTGATGAAAAACTGAATATAATTTAACTGGGCATTGCTGACAGTGCCAAAACTTTGCCTCTTCTTTAATAAGAATGTTCCAGATTAAGTTTTTAAAAGGTCGGCATGAATATGCCTGCCATGTTTGAAGCTGCACCCATTGGTGTATGCAGAATAGGCACATATGCATATAAGTACTTAGTTTTCACACGTGTGCATCTTTTACAGTCACAACATTTCCACCAGGTAAAAAAACCCTGCCCCTAACTCCACTTCATCCCTATCCATCAAGCCATTGCTGTCTGACAAATGGTTACCCAAACTTACTCATGGTCTCCTGGCCCAGACAGACATGTGACTTTCTAAATGGCTGCCATAATCTAGTTTTTTTTCTCAGACAAGTGGCTTGGAAGCACACATGTGACTGGTCCAGAAGGGAATGCTGGGCTACTTGGTTCCAGCTGCTAAAGAGTAAACCACATATCAATACTACACAGCTTTGAAAAAAAGCCACATGGTGAGAGCTGCTTTTCCCAAACCACATGTGAGATCTAGGCTCCAGTTTCCCTATTTAAATGGAGCCTGCTCTTGGAAATGGGGATACTGACAATGCAGACTGAAAAACTGATCTTCCCGTTTTAAGCTAGGCACATATCGGATGTTAATAATTCTGACAGCAATGAAATCACAACACACATGAAAAAAATGTCACTTTAAATTGAATTTGGCACTACCACCTTCCATTATTTGGGGTGGCAAATGTGCTTCCATTTGAGCTCAATCTCTAACTGATCCAACATCAGAACCAATATTTATGACCACACATGGGGTGCACCTGGTGTCTGCAAAATCCAGATGCCAAGCTCTGGAATGTATTTTTACGGTAGTGCCATCTGGGTCTCTGGCTGGTTTCTTTTATTGTCTCTTGGCTGTTTTCACTCCCTGGCTTTGCTGGACAGTAGAACAGCCTGTGGGATGTTTGCTAGGTCAAACCATTTTGGGGCTCCTTTGTCATCTTTGATGCCATTTTCCTTTGAATCACTCTTAAGTGAGAGCAGTTTAACTCCTTTTATGTTTCTATAGCACCATTTGAAAGGAATAAAACAGGTGGTCCTCGTATATAGGAAGACTACTGGGGTATGTTTTAATATTATAGAAACATGAAATGCCTTAGATATTCTGCTCTATAGATCTTTTGTGAGTCAGGAATAAAATCCTCAGTCTGAATCCCAAAGATTGTTCAAAATCATATTCAAGTATTTTAGTCTCTTCTGGGTTCCATTATACTTTCTGTAGATTTTTGCAGATTAATTTTTAAAATTGGTTTTATGATACACAGTAAATAAAATACACAGTGTATATTAGGATTATAGTAAAAGTGGCATCCTGAGCATCCAGCATGTTAGAATACCAGATCATCAATATGTAGCAGAATGGGTCTGATCCTAAAGAGGCACTATAGATGCAGGATTCTCTAGGTGTAATATAGACTATTCTATTTCGTATTGTTGTGCCACTCAAGAATGTGTAGATTCAATATTTAATGGACTCATTGTGGCACAGACATACAACTATAGGAATCTGATTCTCCGGTTTTCTTCCAGTAGATTCTGAATTAGTTGTTTGTTCAGAAACTTTTGAAATTGGAAGGACTGGATCAAGTGGCTACAAACGGTAATAAAAATCCACACATTAGACAAAAGTGTTTTACTTAGGCCCTGATTCTGCAGATGCACATGCACGTGCTTAACTTGACTCAGGTCAGTAGACCCATTGAAAAGACTGCAAAGTCACATGGTAAAGTAAAATCATATAAAGTTAAGGACGTGTTTGCTGGATCAGGACCCTAGTGTGCACCTTGCACTATAATATGGAACATCCCAAACTTCCAGATTAACAGCAACATGAAATGCTGTTGAGGCCGTGTGTGTTCAGTTTCAGAGAAGGGGATAGCAGCAGCTATACTTTACAAGAAAGGGGAAGGAAGCTTTACAATGATATCCATTGCTAATGCATAGAACAGAGAGAGTAGCTGAGCACAATGTGCTTCCACCCTGACCTGGAGAGATCACTTCCAAGGGTGAAAGAAAGGGCAGTTCATTTTGCAAACACAACAAGCCATTCAATCCAAGGCTTGTTTGCTGTGACTGCCAAGGGTGCCAATTAGTGGCAGCTGTATTGGTGTTTTTTTTGTGATGTGAACAGCTGACCCCTAGGAACTGAACCAAGACAATCCTCTCATTTCACATTATAAAAGAGGGGGAGAAATACTATTTTCTTCCCTGGTAACTGGATAGAGATGATGGTTTTTTTTTCCCCTACCACCTTCTGATTCTTCTTATCTTTCCCCACTCATTGGCTTTGTGTGATGATGAACCTTCTTCCGTGTGAAGGTAGGCTGAATGTGACCCAACCCTAAGAATGGCCTTGAAGAGCTTCTTTGCCTAGAAAGAGAATGATCTCAGTGTAAAACCACTGAAGGAGGGGGTTGTGAAGGGGAAAACAAGCAATCCCAGAGAAGCCCCCAAAAAGGAGGAAAACCAAATTTTGTTAGTTACTAGAGAAAGAGAAGTTACTTTATTGTGTGTTTTATTGTGAATTGTGATGATGGGAGGAAGGTCAGACCATAGTGGACAGACCACAGGAGCAACCACCACAGCTGTCACCCTCTGCAGTCGGAGCAAAGCAGCTAAAGACTGTGAAAATGAACTACCCTCTCATCCTTTGATATAGTCCTTCTGGGTCATGGTTGGCAGGGCACTGTGGAGAGCCTTGCTCTTCTCCTGTGTCAGTTCTGTAAATTAACATAGTACTTCATTTTCCAAACACACAGCCACTAAGGAAAATGGATTCTGTTGTGTAAAAAAAGGTGCTGATGTCCTGATGATAGTGGGTTTTTTTTTCTGAATACAAAGGATGTTTCTTTTTCAAATACAGCCTTGAGAGGAACAAAGGAATTCAGCAGCACAATGCTGTTTTCTAAAACACTCAGTGGAGGGGAGCTGGGTTTTATTATAGATCAGCCCTTTGTGTTAGAGACTGAGTTTCTACAGCAAGGTAGTTTAACCAGAAACAATGAAAATATTGCTATTTGTATGTTGGCAGCCAACTAGAAAGAGGTAATAAAAAGGTGTATATTATCTCATCTGGAGGAAAAGCTATAAACTGTTGCAGTTCCTCTAGGTTGCTCTGATGCCAACGAGCACATTTCAGATTTCATCTTGTCCATGAATGAGATGTGGGGACCGTTTATGGTTTCTCTGAAATGTCCTCATATTGATTGGCACAGTCTCAGCCCTACTGAAAATAATGGCTTGGGGCGGCCCACACAGTAATTTTCACTGCTTCAATTTTGTACAGTCTGTTGCTAGCTGGAAAATAAATATCTTGCAAAACTATTATGGCTGCATACAAATGTGTCAGTAACTTCTGCAATGAATACTGCCATTACATCTCTGAAACGAGCCTTTTGTTGGCAAAGAGAATCCAACAAAATGACAATGGCAACCTGGATGTTGACTTCTCCGAGTGACAGAATACAAGGTTGTACACCACCACTTTTGCTTTCTGAAAAATCTGTGTTCAAGAATCAAAAAGGCACCCAGTGTTGGACACCATATTATTGAGAGATATTCAATATAGGTGGGGGAATCAGTATGGTAAGAGAACGTTACGGATTAGACTTAAACCAACAAAAACAAAGGCCAAAGCCTATAGTCAAAATTCGAGTGGCTGCAAAATGATTAATATAATATAATATATAAATATAATATAATTATAATAATAATATAATAAAGGGTAACACAAAGAAGTACTGGTAAAAGACTGCTCTTCATTTCCTGGCCAATAGGATATTACATGGATAAGAATTACAAAAAGTTATACCTCGTCACATGACTGCTCTGGCGCCAATGGCTACTATTCTACATCGTGTCCTACAACCTTTTCTTCCCTCCTTTGCACTGCTGTTGTGTTAAGGCAGTGCTTAAAGTGTGAATGTGGGGGGGACTCTCAGAACCAGGGGAAAAAAAATAAAAATAGAGCTAGGTCACTAAGGGTGCACTTTAAGCACTGTCTTATTAGTGCTGCTTTTCCCAGATTATGGTAGGACCCTTCTTCCCCCAACTCACCCATACCCACACACTTGTTTCAGACCACTTTAAGCATTGCATTGTGCCAAATTCTGTACAGACTTATGGCTTGATCCTGCAATGAGGTGCTGAGCATGCTCAATTCCCACTAAACTCAATGGGTATTAAGAGTACGATGGAGAGCAGGTCAGCATATTTCAAAAACAACTCTTGTTCAAAGGAAATGTTTTGAGAAAAATTGTTGAACATAGCATGAAAGATTTTTAGAGCATTTATCAAAAACATCAAAATGGTTATAAAACATTTTTTGTGTACTGAAAACTCATCTAAATATTTTTGATGTTTAAAAACCTTTTTTTAAAAAAAAACAGCTAAAAGAAATCACTCATGAAAGGGCCCATTTTGACCTCTTCGAAATGAAAACACCTTTGAAACATCAAAATGTTTCACTTAAATTTTGATTTTTTTCAACCACTAGTAGCCCCTCACCACTTCACGGGAAAGCACAGTATCTTGCAGGATCAAGCCCTCAAGACCCATGTAAGCCCATTGATTTCTGTCCCTGCAGAATATGAACTAGTGCACAAAAGTGGGAGGAAAATTAGGAAATTTTACTTGTTTTTGTGAATTTGTAGAATCTTCAAATACTTTTAATGTTGAACCTTATTTACTTTACTTTTTCTTTTAAAGGCTAATCTAAACATGAAAATAAAAAAAATACACCTTTTGCAATAAACCCATGTAAATAATAAACAAAACCACTCCCATTTTCAGTAGTATAAATGACATTCTTCGCGCTTTAATCCTACTCTGATTTTAATAGAATCATTACATATGATCCATTCCTTCTATGAAACACTTGTAATGATATTTCCATTTAGACCAAGGGCCAGTGACTCATTATGATGCCAATATTACAATGCAAGCAATCTTGTCTAATTCAAAAGGATTTTTAGTATTTTCTAATTCATATATGTGGTATGATGAAGTAGAATTGGAATATTTCTTCAAGAAAGAAAAAAAAAGTCACTCCTATATATCTCATTTATCTGATCTCAGTAACTTAGGAAGTTCATGTCCAATTAGTTTTTGGGCAGGACACAATGAGACCATTTTTGATTTTTATTTTCAATACCAAACTATACATTTCTATTTTATTATGTGGGCACTGATCACAGCTCCATACTTAAAGTTGAACTTAGTTTTGCACTTAAAACAGGAATTCAATTTCTTTTCTATGTGTATCTCCCCAAAATTAGAGCATTTACTCTTTGAATACTGAATATATTAAGGAGTTACACCTGTACTTTTCCTTTGTTCTCTGCATAGAAATCCTATTGGTGATAGAAGGAGTGACACATGAGAATAAAGAGAACAACTTTCTTAGTGCTTGCAAAATGTGGCTTGCCAATTTGCTTATTTATTTATTTAGTGCCCAAGAAATGATGCAAGTTTATCATATTAGAAAACTGAGGTCCTATGTCTGTCCACAATACAGATACATCACAGGTAGTTTCACACCTGACTTGGGGAGATCATCTTTCAGGGTTTACAGAGATTCCATACGTCTACCTCTAGAGTCTGTTCCTCTTTAACTTTCTACTTGGCAAATGACAGTTGTTCTACTGGAATTTTTTGTGATGTAGACATCATTACACCAAGAATTTGACTGAGACCAGCAACTCATTTCACTTAAGGCACGAAATACCAGTGGCCATAACCTGTGGTCGTTATTAAGCTGGGCTAGATTCTGAAACTGAGGATATTAAGCACGAATTGCTCCATGTCTCATAGCCCAATCCACAACTTAAAAGGTCTGATCTGAGTTAAAATATTATTTAATGCTATAAAATGGTTTCAACCAATATGATTTGGAAAAACTGGAAAAAATGGCAATGCCAGCCAACACAAATCTAATGTACAGTATACTGTACACCATGCCTACCACGAGGGATTATAGTATAGTCATTGAACTGCATAAACTTATATAGTTGAGAAACTGGTGTAACTATAATGAAGAGGAAATACTGATTTTTTTTTTAAAAGTAGATTCTACATATAGTTGAACATGCTCTAAAGCAGTGTTTCTCAACCTTTTTGATATCAGGGACCTACTTGCTACCTTCCTAAACTGTGCTAGGGAGATCTCAGGGACTGGTGCCAGTCCACGGAGCAATCATTGAGAAACACCACTCTACAGGCTGCTGACTTAAGGAGTGTTATTTGGTAGCATATAGAATAGCTGATTTGCAATATATGTGAAAGGTATTGGTTACAGAGTGCATGTGGTCTTACTCTCGAGCAAGGCAACCATTTTGAATGCAACAGTTCCAAAATTCCATGAGGAGAGCTCATTGGCAATATTATTCTGAATAAGGAAGCTATGGAGAAGCAAAGAGGATCCAGACCAGAGAAATGAGACAAGGTAATATAAAAGCACTTGCTTCCTGACTTGATCCACCTGATCCTCAGTCTGATCTAAGACATTAGCTTCACACTAAAAAAAAAGAGATGTGTGCTGTAAAAGAGTTAAGGTGCTGATTAGTACATCTGCCCTGCAAGAAAATCCCCGTGTGGGAAAGATAGGTCACTGTGCAAGGGAGAAGCGAACAAGAATAAATAAAGCAGTTCATTTGTAAGTGGGGTGATCCCTCTTGCTCATGCATTAGTGCTTGTGCTTCAGAAGAGTAGTAATTTATTGATGCAGATGGCTATGTAAAGTGCATGCAATTTGTGAGGGGGCTTGACCCTTGACTGATGGGCCATATGTTGCAAAGCCCCAGAGGCATCATTTGACTGAGTTCTCTTCCTCTCTCTGTTTCTGCACCTATGGTCCTTGTTCAATCACCACATATTGAACTATAGACTTACTAACTCCCCCAATAAATCTCCAGCTAATGGCTCACAAAGGCCATAACTTAACCCTTTCCATACAAGAGAGCACATTATTTTGCATGAAGTTTTCACATTCATTGAAATAAATGATAAATATTACATGGCCTTACTAGTATAAAAAAGCAAGTTGTTGAAAAATACTGTTCCCTGAAGGGTATTCACTGAGTTTGGACACTAAACTTAGTTTGAACTCTTGAATTCAATATTTTATAATTGACAATGCATTGCAAGCATCATACACCGTTGAAGTAGAATACTTAAATGCCATTGTGAACTACAGTGGAACTTTTTATATTTCAAATTTAATATATTTTGCCTGTTACTACTTTTTGTATACCCAGAGGGCTAATATGTTCTTCATGACCAATGCTTATGTCTTTGGTTGACATAGAGACTAAACAAATACTGTTAGCCTGGTGGACAGCCTTCTCTTTTTTTTTCAGACAAAATCATTTGTTAAGCAAAGCTAAGGTATTTACATACAATATAGTCACAGATACAATTTATTTTATTGAGTGTCCTTCATTCCTGATACTACAAGATGCTTTGCACACTGAATCATGCCTAAATTGAATGGACAAAATAGTGTTCTAAGGCCAGAGGTGAAAGTAAGCCGGTATGCCCAGGTACGGCGTACAGGCAATTTCAAGGGGGAAATTTAAATGGCCTGGGGCTCCTACAAGTGGCTGGAGCCCCAGGCCCTTTAAATTGCCTCCAGCGCCCCGCTGCTGGAGCCCTGGGGTAGTGGCTGTGGCGCTCCGGGGGCTATTTAATGGACTGGGGCGGTAGAAGCAGGGGAGCCACAGGCCCTTTAAATAGCCCCCAGAGCCCTCTGCTGCCATTGTCCTTTAAATAGCCGCTGGAGCCCCATCGCTTCCCCAGGGCTCCGGCGGCTAATTAAAGGACCAGGGCAGTAGAAGCAGGGGAGCCCCAGGCACTTTAAATAGCCCCCGGAGCCCCGGGCTGCTGCTACCGCTACCCCAGTGGGGGAGGGGGGGAGGAGGAGAAGGAGGGTGGGGGCACTTACCTTATAGAGTGGGCTGGCTCTGACCACGCAGCCCCGCCCCTTCTGCCCTAGGCCGCACCCCTTCCGGGGGCCAGAGCTGGCCCCAGCATACCGCTAAGTCGCTCAACTTACTTTCACCACTGTCTAAGGCCTTGTCTATACTAAAATGTTGTACTTCTTAAACTAGTGTAGTTAAAGCAGTACAATCCCCCTAGTGTGGATACAGTTATATTGGTATAAACATGCTTTATACCAAATATAGCTATTCCTGTACAGGAACGGGAATAAACTACACTTCTATAAGGCACTTTTATATCCATATAACTTCATCCACACTATGTCTTGTAGCATTATAACTATTTTGGTAAAAATCACACCCCTAACTGACACTGTTATAACTTTCAAATGTAGACTAGATCATAGTTTGTCAAAGAAAGAGTGTGCCAATGACATGGGAGGAACAGAGTTCTGGATGCATAGGGCAACAAAATGGAATTAATAAGCCTTTTCTCCCTCAATTTTCTCTCTCTTTTTTTTTCCCCTCTCAACAGAAGTAAGGTGAAATTCTGGCCCACTGAAGTTAATGGAATTTTCCCATTGATTTTCAGAGGGCCAGGATTTCACCTGTGGCAAGCTGAGTCATGAAGGGAGTTACTTCCGGGAGTGACCAGTATGTCTGGCAGTAGCTCCTGGGGGTGTCGTAGGGCAGGCGGCTCCACCGCATGCTGCCCTCATGCTGCCCTTGTGGGTACTACCCCAGAAGCTCCCATTGACCTCGGTTCCCCGTTCCTGCCCAATGGGAGCTGCAGGGGATGGTGCCTGCAGGCGAGGGCAGTGCATTGAACCCTCTGATCCCCCTCCCCCAGGGGCCGCAGGGATGTGGGGCTGGCCATTCCCCGGAGCGGCGCAGGGCCAGGGCAGGCAGGGAGCCTGCCTTAGCCCCGCTGCGCCACGGGGCTGGCAATCCCGCGGGCCAGATTGAAAGCCCTGATGGGCTGGATCCGGCCTGCGGGCTGTAGTTTGCCCTCCCCTAACCTAGGTGTTTTAGTTTGTTTCTGCTGTGACCAAAGGCTCTAGCTACATATGACAAGTAAAATTCAGTATGCTACTTCTTTCATCTTAATTTATTGAATCATAATATTTGTTTTCTATAGAGGCAGAATAGTTAAGTAATACTTAATAAATCAAGATGTTTGTCATTCTAACCTGCAGTACTGTATAATATTTTATATTATTTTTTTTCCCCACCAAACTTCAGGTCCACAATTTAGTACACTTGAGATCTTTCTTACAAAAGTAAGATTTTTGATTTTTTTGTGTATGTACATCAGTTCAGTGGCAAAAGCTGTGAAAAAACAAACCTCAGTTTCCTTTAATTTGCTACTCAGATGATAAGGATGCTATTGTGTTGTTGTAACATAGGTAATGATGCAACATGACTTCTCTTTGCAAACAAAATCTCCCTCACTTATTTAAGCAAATTACCAGCGCTGTGACCTTTGTTTTCCATGTGTTGATTTGTTCACCATTAAATGAAGTCATTAGGGCATATGTCAAGCAGTTAAGGAGCCAAAAAAGATGGTTGTCCCTTTTTAAAAAAGATACATTAGAATTGGAAAAAGCACAGAGAAGGGCAACAAAAGTGATTGGGGGTATGGAACAGCTTCCATATGAGGAGAGAGAGAAAAGACTGGGACTGTTCATCTTGGAAAAGAGATGACTAAGGGGGATATGATAGAGGTCTATAAAACCATGACTGGAAGGAGAAAGTGAATAGGGAAGTGTTATTTACCCCTTCACGTAACACGAGAACCAGTGGTTACCAAATGCAATTAATAGGTAGCATGTTTAAAACAAACATAAGGAAGTATAGTAACGCCTCCCTTAACGTCGTAGTTATGTTCCTGAAAAATGCGACTTTAAGCAAAACGATGTTAAGCGAATCCAATTTCCCCATAAGAATTAATGTAAATAGGGGGGTTAGGTTCCAGGAAAAAAATTTTCACTAGACAAAAAAACTATTATATATATATATACATAGACACACACACACACACAGAGTATATGTTTTAAACAATTTAATACCGTACACAGCAATGATGATTGTGAAGCTTGGTTGAGCTGGTGAAGTCAGAGGGTGGGATATTTCCCAGGGAATGCCTTACTGCTAAATAATGAACTAGCATTCGGCTGAGCCCTCAAGGGTTAACACATTGTTGTTAATGGAGCCTCACACTCTACAAGGCAGCACGAATGGCGGGAGGGGAGACAGCATGGCAGAGACAGAGAGACACACCCTGTGTGTGGGAGAGAGAGAGAGATGTGCATTGCCCCTTTAAGTATGCTGACCCCACTCTAAGTACATTGCCTTTAAAAAGATCAGGAAATTGAGACAGCAGCTGCAGCCAGCAAGCTCTCTCTGTCCTGAGCCCTGTTGTTCCCCCCAGCCCCGGCTTTGTGGATGGGGTAAAGGGGAGGGGAGAGAGACACCCTGACATTAGCACCCCTTCCCCCCCACTCCTTGCACAGCAAGCAGGAGGTTCCGGGGAGCAGCTCCAATGCAGAGGGCAGGAGCAGCACATGGCAGTGGGGGGAGGGACCCTGAACTGCCGGCAATTGGTAGCCTGCTGGGCAGCTGCTGCACAGGGAACTTAGGGTAGTGGGGAAGCTGATAGGGGGCTGCCGGTCCACCCTGGTTCCGAGGCCCACCGGGTAGCTCCAACGGGCTGCTCTTCCTGCATGCAGTAGACAAATCAGGTGGCTGCCAAACGACGTTAGAAGGGAGCATTGCACAACTTTAAACGAGCATGTTCCCTAATTGCTCAGCAACATAACGAAACAACGTGAACCTGGACGACTTTAAGTGAGGAGTTACTGTAGTTCTTCACACTGTGGAACTAATTCTCAGGGGATGTTGTGAAGATCAAAAATATAATTGGGTTCAAAAAGGATTAGATAAATTAATGGAGGATATGTCCATCAATGGCTATTAGCCAAGATGAGCAGGGAAGCAACCTCATGTTTTGGGTGCCTCTAAATATCTGACTGCCAGAAGCTGGGGATGGATCACTCAATAAATTACTCTGTTCTGCTCAGTCCCTCTGAAGCATCTGGTACTGACAATTGTCAGCAGACAGGATACTGGGCTAGATGACCTGGTATGGCCATTTTTATGTTCTTATGAGACTCTAACAAGTCAACACCTAGGCTAACTATCTTTTTTCTTTTAACTTCGGCTACATCTTTCACGCAAAAGAAGAGAATCTGATGGACAGAACTGCATATGCTCCCCCCCCCCATGGAAGCAGGACTGAGCACATAATTAGTCTTCTTTAAGTCCAAAGTTACCATTTTTTGCTTACTCTACAGAAATTAGCGTCTCTGTGGTTCCTTTTGTTTACAGCGTGAGAGGAATCTCAGTTGATTCAGGGTGGCTCACTGAGACTTGAACATCCCCAAACTTGTTCAATGCTGTGTGATGATGCTCCTTCTTGGTTAAGATATTTAAGGCATATAAAACTCATATTGCTATATTAATCAGTACTGTCATGGTTGCCAAGGTCTAAAAGAAGTGGGAAAGTTTGCCTTGCTACATGATTAAAGCATCTCTCAATGTATTTTTCTTGAGTGAGGTATATAATAGGGGTCCTGTGTGTATTCACTTGGATACCAGTTTCAAAACAGTGCACAATCCCTAGACAGAAATTAACATGTCAGGCATTGCCCCAAAGAGTATTTATAAGCAGCAGCTGAAGGATTAAGGGAACACCAGTGTTGTGTAAAGCAAACAAGGATACACAATATGATTAAATCACTGCTCGCTGTGCTATTCTTAGGGAGCTGTTTGAGAAATCCACTGTTGTCTCCATAGTGTTTGTGCTGGTTTTGCTTTCTATGGTTGCATGAAATGGTGATGACTTTTAATAAGCAATGAAAGTCAACACTATAGGAAAGCAGAGTAGAGAACTCATTTCTATATTTCACAGCTAGCACAATATTGAGCAGGGAAGCACAAGCCTGGAGGATCAATTCAGAGCAAAAGTGGGTTTTTCCCTTTGGTTGCTGAGTCCAGTTTCTCTCCTTGTTTCATCATAAAATGAATTTCTTTGTGCAGTCTGCTAGGCAGAGTGTTTTGAGGGAGTTTTAAGACTTCTGAATAAGTTTATAATGCAAAAGCATGTTGCAGTATTATTTTAGCCCACTTTGATCAATGTTGAATGTAGCAGTTTTTTTTCATTTGGTGAACTAATAAACTTCCCTGCAGAGAGTCTAAGGAAGCACTTAAATTTGAGCTTTTATTTTGGCTAACAGCAGTACAAATATAGGGCAGGTAGCAGGTGGCTATAATTTTACACTGTGTGAGAAAAAATGTTCTATTTATCTAAACTGTCTTGTATTTCCAAGTTAAACTAGTGACTGGGGGAGTGCGTGAATAAATATTTAAAAATAGTTTCTCAAGCCACAGTAAGGAAAGGAGGGAAACCTGTTGATTTGTATAATCAAAAATTTGTTTATATTTTTCTGCCAGAAGACTAACTGCTACCCTTCAATTGAATAACATGTTATAACAACAAAGGAGTGGATGCATGATCCTTTCTAGTGTGTAGGAGTAGGGAAGGAAGAACCAGGGAAGTGGTGTTCAATGTCTTTGTTTGATTGGTATCCATATGCTTAGGGAAAGAACAAAAATAAAGATTTCAGTGGTAGCTCTGCAATTATTTTTATTATTTTTTTAGATTTTCAAGACCACAGAAAAATGACCCCTAAAACCATTTGAAAGATATAGTTGGAAGTAACATGTAATCTCACACTAAAATGATGAAAGAAAACATTCCCCTGCTAATATTTGCATTTGCCTGCTGGCGCTTGGCTTCTAGAAGACAGGACCTCTTTGGATTTTGGACTTGAAAAGCAACCTTGGGGAAGCTATGAAAGTTATGCTTTGAGCTGTTGGAAGAATGACATAGGTGGTTGTTCTAAAACACACATGCTCACACTAGTAGTCAATAAAGTGCAGTATTAGAATTACTACAAATTCCCATGAGTAAGAGGAGTAAACTGAGGCACGGAGAACTTACCTTGCCCAAAGTTTCACAAGGCAACAGGTGCAGGGTTGGGAATAGAGCCCAGGATGCCTATCAGCCAGACCCTTGATGCAACCACAAGAGAATATTCCTGATTATGTGTTACCAATGATTATACATTTTTATTCCATACGTTAGGGAGGCTACAAAGCTCATACATGGCAAAGCAATCAGGTTAGGTCATTCCACCAATTCACACTCGCTTCCCACACATGGGATATGCCTACCTGGCATAGCTATGCTGCAGCCTATGCCGACAGAAGGGTTTTTTTCCTGCTGGTGCAGGAGCATCACCTCCCTAAACAAAGTTAGCTATATTGACAGAAACCCATTTCCATCGAGATACCTTAATTTAAACTGGGGGATAGGATGGCATAGCTACATCTGTCAGGGGTGTGTTTGATTCACAGCCATGACCGAAGTAGCCAATACAGACTTTTCAGGGTAGACTAGGCCTTAGAGAATTCTTTTAGTTAACCTCAAAAGGTTCAGTGATTCCAGTTCCCCTTGGTTAATTACTCCAAAGTTTGATTCCTTGGTTGAACACACCCCAAACCGTTTACTTTGGAGATTGCATTGGCAATCCTAAAAGAACAGTTGTCCTTGTGAGGTTTCCTGATTTTATTTAGATCACAAATATAGTGCAAATAGCTTCTTTTCATGGCGTATCTACCTTCTTTCTGTCCCAAATTAAACTTGAAGCTGCACACATAGACAATTTAAAAATTAAAACAAACAAAACCCCCTCTAATAATTTCAGTGTAGGCTTTGAAGTATGTTTTTTTTATTTTAGCTAAACTGGCTCACCTGTCTTTAATGCTTTTTTTTTAAAAAAAGGGTATGCAGCATTCTTTTTTAAAGAGGATTTTAAATCACTGTTGTATTGTGTTGCAAGATCTGTTATTCACAAGTAGTTTGATCGGTAGAGAACAATACTGCTATTCCTTTATTTGATGTTATAGGCAATTGGATAATAATAAGAAAAAGGGGGTTACTCTGCCAAGCTCCACCCACAAACTAAGCTCTACCAAGTTATGGCACCAGAATGAGATGTCCAGTATGAAGACTGATTTTTAGCTCATGAGTGGCTCATCCTGGTTTTGGGGTTAGGTATATGTGTGCCATTCACTCCTTTAGCTCACATCCAGCTGATACTATACATTAAGGTCATAATTAACTAATGCACCATGTCATTTAAAAAGGTTTATTTCTGGCAGACTGTTAATGGAGGAGAGTTTATTGTTAATGGTATCTAATCAAAATTGATAAATCAGTAAAAAAGAAAGCCAGAAAGAATTTTACCTTAGATATTAATAAATTGATTCAAGGGTTAAACTAATCAGTGACTGCTGAACACCTATGGGAGGCGAGATCATCTTTGAATGCCCAGGAAGGAGGCTAAAGACATTAGGAGAGTAAAGAAAGGAGCTGCTCTAGCATGTAGAGAAAGTCATTCTGGATGGTGGCCTAGCTGACAGTGATCAACCAGGAAGCAAGAATCACTGCAGTGACAATCAAAGGCCCCTTTCCAACAAAGGGATCTGCACAGAAGTCAATGGTGCTTCTCATGCGGTTCCCTTTTCAAGATTGGGCCAAAGGATGGAGGATAGGAGAGACTCCAGATAATACTTTCTGGGACAGGAGTAAGGGAAGGTAGCACTAGTGAGAGCAGGAGGGAACATAAGTCTATGGAGAGCATTAATTCAGAAGTCCCATAAATCCTAGAAAATTTAAACAAAAAATACTTTGGAAATGTATAATATTAGAGTTCTGTATCCCCATCTTTCAGCTCTGATAACCACATAGGCCATTTGTGCTACACTTCTGTGATTGTTAACAGATGGTTTTGGTGGAGTCACATCTCAATAATACACAATTACCTGACTTTTATTTGCATGCATTAGAACCCTCTTTTCTGAAATATGTTCTTGTTCCAGTCAAGTTAGATTACAGTGGTTGCTATTAAATAATGGACAAGTATTTTTCCCTGATGCCACATAATGATACCTGAAATGTTATTTCCTCTCCTAAGAGCAGGGAAACACAGAGGTAACAGTTGGTAAATGGCAACATTTTCATGGGAACCAGAGTATGTTCCACAGTGCAAGTCACCTACATGAAAATTTTCCCTCTATCCAAATACATTCTGTGACTCCTGTTCCATTTGGAACAATGTGATTATATAGCTGGCATCTCTGGGAAGGATATTGGATGAAGGGTAGAAACCTGCAATTTCATATACAGTAAAGATTCAAATTAGGATTAACCTCTTCCTTGAAAGCCTACTTGTTACTTTACATCTGTTAAAGTATTTTTATTTTTGCAGGAAGACTTGTATATCTCTAAAAGTGGCAAAGAGTCCTGTGGCACCTTATAGACTAACAGACATATTGGAGCATGAGCTTTCGTGGGTGAATACAGGACTCTTTGCCACTTTTACAGATCCAGACTAACACGGCTACCCCTCTGAAGCTTGTATATCTCTGTAAAGGGGCTAGGCCGGGGCTTGACCCTTTCCAGGGCGGCAGGGAGCCACATTGGCTCACTACACACAGTTGACTTTGGGGGAATTTGTCCGGCCACCGGAGTCTCCAACTAGAACGAGCACCATAGGGCTGGGCCCTGAGTCAGGGCGGGGCACCACACAGTCAGTAGCTCAGGCCCTCAGGCAGGGGCTGAGCAAATAGTTCAGTGTTAACAGGCCCAGGCCCTGGGTCAGGGTGGGGCAACAAACAGTCAATAACTCAGGCCCTCGGGAAAGGGGCTGAGCAAATAGCACAATGTTAGCAGGCCAGGCCCTGGGTCAGGGCGGGGCACCAGATAGACAGTAGCTCAGGCCCTCGGGCAGGGGTGGAGCAACACAGCATGTGTGAATTAGCCCAGGCCTCCAAAGACCTGGAAGAGGGGGAGACTGCCACCCAGGAGTTGGGTGGTGGGGGGACGCAGGCCCACCCACTCCACTGCGTTCCAGCCCGGGGCCCTAGCAGCAGTAAACGACCCGCTGCTGGGTCAGTGGGGATCCTGGCCGCAACACACTGACATGAGTTCTGGCAGAGTTACAGTCAGACTAAGGTTAGCTGTCCCCGGGCTACTTCCTAACTCCCCTCCTTCCGGTACCTGGGTCCCGGCGGTGTTCTCCGGGGGAGTCCAGCACTATGGGTTCCTCGGGGCAGTAGACAAGCGGCAGGCCTGGCAACTCCTCTGGATAGCGGGTGTAGGGCAGGTCCGGCCAGTCCTGGCGTGGATCTGGGCCCACGGGGTTTTCCCAGTCGTGGGCTAGGCTGGCTACATCTGGCCTCCCTGGCGGCTGATCCTCTAGCGAGCTCTGAGGGCCCGCCTTTCTACTTCCAGGTCGCCGCCTGTCCCTCTGAAGGGCCGGCTCAGAGCTTCCTGGCTCCACCCACCCTGGTGTCTGGAGGGGCTTGACCCTCTCCGGGGCGGCGGGGAGCCACACCGCCTCGCTACAATCTCCCAAATACTAACAGTTTTTGAAACACCCATATCCTTTTTTCCACAGACGTCACAACGTTTGCATACAGGAAATATCTAGAATACAGCAATTAAAAACAAACAAACTTTTAAACTATCCTCAGACTAAACTACACTAACTGAGCCAGACTGTTGGACTTCATTTGAATAACATGACCAATATTGATTTTATCAATGATGCAGACTTATTTAAACAAGCCTTTCTTTCTTTCTTTCTTTCTTTCTTTCTTTCTTTCTTTCTTTCTTTCTTTCTTTCTTTCTTTCTTTCTTTCAACTGATTGAATTTTGTGATTAAAAAGGCAATGTCAAGTACTGTAGCCTAAGACTATATTTTGACCTTCCTTAAAATCTTCATCTCCAGATAGGAAATATCCAACATCTCTTTGCACCTGTAACGTTGACCTTTGTTGGTTTGCAGTATCAGAGATCTTGCTTTTGTGAAATATGAACTGCGGTGAAAAGGATTGGAATCACAATTTAACTATTCCCTTTTTGGCCAAAGCAACATGTAGCAATATGAGAATATGTAGCACACTTGATTATTTCTGGGGAAGTAGAACATAGCTATTGGGGTTGAAAAATCTAGTGGTAAATGTCAGACAAGTTATGACAGGAGGCACTGAGATGGAGGTGGCATGGGTAAGTAAAGGTTGAATCAGGCAATGCCTTTCCCAGTCTATAAAGAAAGAACCTTGGAGAAGAAATGGGAAGTTATGTATGCATTACAGGGCTGGAGAATAAAATTAGGTCCTAGAAGTCAATAGAGGGAATCAGGAGAGCAAATCAGAGTAGGCTAGAAAATCTATGTTACTGTTGCTCCTGAAGATACTGCATGTGTATCTACAAAAGGGCATATGCTTTCTTGTCTAAAACATTTTGGTTGCTTTGATTCTGCTAGTGTTGGCTTTTGACTAGGAATGAACTCTGTGTCCTGCCTACCTGATCTAAATTCCATGTACGCAGCCTACTTAAAGCACAGCTAGCAAAATTGCAAGCACTCTGCTTTGCTGATTTGGGGAACTGTGCAGATAAGACAATTCCTCTCATGCACACAGACATGTAGACATGCTTCTCAGCCATTAAACCTGCCAGTGTGTGACAGAAGCAATCAACACGTAGCAAATGACTAAAATCTAAAACACCTGTGTTTTTGTTGCATTTCATGCCATAATTGACATATTATAATTGTTTTAACTATCAGACCTGTTTTTAAGGATGTCGTTTCACTGCTTGAGCTAAACAAACCTATTGTTTAACAAGAAAACTGAAAGGAAAAACATCAAATGCAAGTCCCCACTGGCATAGGTTAGTACCAGAGTTTGAGCCTTTGACCTTTAGATTTCCAGTACAAATCTCTTACCATATGAGGTAAAGAAGTCTTATATAGATCGTTCAACAGGGGAGTAAGCAATCTACACACTTTGCCTCTGGTTTACCTAACTGTTTTCTGGTTAGTAGGAGACCAGGGTTGGTCAAACTACGGACCGGGGGCCGCATCTGACCCTCCAGATATTTTAATCTGGCCCTCAAGCTCCTGCTGGGGAGCGGGGTCCGGGGCTTGCCCCGCTCCGGCTATCTGGCTGGGGAGCGGGTTCGGGGGCTTGACCCGCTCCGCACGGCTCCTGGAAGCAACAGCATGTCTCCCATCCGGCTCCTATGCATGGGGCAGCCAGGGGTTTCTGCATGCTGCCTCCACCCCAAACACCTCCCCCGCAGTTCCCATTGGCCAGGACTGTGGACAAGGGATCTGCAGGGGCAGTACCTGCAGATGGAGCAACACACAGAACTGCGTGGCCACGCCTCCATGTAGGAGCTGGAGGCAGGACATGCTGCTGCTTCTGGGAGCCGCTTGAGGTAAGCGCCACCTGGAGCCTGTATCCCTGACCCACTCCCGTGCCCTGATCCCCCTCCAGCCCTCCGAACCCCTCGGTCCCAGCCCAGAGCACCCTCCTGCACCCCTAACCCCCCAGCCCCAGCCCCAGCCCCACCCTCACCCTAGAGCCTGCACCCCTAGCTGGAGCCCTCACCCCCTCCTGCACCCCAACTCCCAATTTCATGAGCATTCATGGCCCACCATACAATTTCCATACCCTGATGTGGCCCTCGGGCCAAAACGTTTGCCCACTCCTGCAGTAGACTGTTGAGGATCAGGATTCCTGGATTCTGCTCTTACCCCTGAAAAGGTAGTGGGGGTTGAGGGTTTTCAGAAAGGCCAAATCACATTAATTCTGAACAGTAGTGTAGTGGAATTGATGAGACTTGGGTTTATTGTAATGAAAAGCTGGGGTCTGTTCCCGTTTTTTTTCTAAAAAATTGTTCTTGTGCAGCCTCAGTTGATTTATTTGTAAAATGAAGGGACTATTTGCCTCCTTCCTAGGAAGGAGTATTGAGGTCTTCTTCAGTAGGAAGGTTTTGAAGTGCACAGAAATATAGATAGCACTCTGTGGAAAAGGTAAGTTTAGAACTCGTGCCCTCTAAGGTCCTGGCCAAGTCTATCTTCTCCCACTTGTGAGAGTAGTTTGAGAAATTATCTCTCTGTCCTGCCTGTGAACATCACTTGACACTACTGCAGAACAGAGAGGTTGATTTACCCAAAATGCAGTACATATTTCAGAAATTTCTGGAGATATGTATGTAGACAAGAGATCAGATCACAGGCGTACATGTATGAGTGATTGCCCACTGCATCAGCTTTGAGGTGGAGAATTTGGACAAAGAGAAAGAGGGAGGGCTAATAGCAGCACTATCCTGGAAAGAAGCCTCAGGTATTTGTATTCTTCTCTTTTTGGTTTTTAACATGCAAACCAGCCATCTTTCTGAAATTTCAGGAGTATGAAATTACCTTAAATTAAATAGTTAAAAGAGTGTTGAGCCATGTGTGGAATTTTTAATCACTTTTCTGCAGATTTTTATTACTTTTATTTCAGATGGCTGGTGTAACTTTTTTATACATTTGCTATTTATATCATGCCAAAAGATCTCTTCCAATCGTTCAATGAAGAAAAACTTGGATAGGTGAACCAGCTATTTGAAACAATAAACCCAGCAATTAAAAAAAGAATGAAAGACAAACACACAGTTATAATTGACTTTGACTATGGGACTGTTTTTTTAAATCCAACACACAATATAATTGCAAGCCTGAACACGGAGAAAACTAGGCAGATGTTCTTACTGCAGATCAGATCAAACTTCCTGACATTTAAAAGTAAGATTAGTCTAGGCAGAAAGATTTCAGAGTACATGTCTGTGCAATTTGGGGGTTATATTTTTGAAGTGGGATGAAGCAAGACACAGTGTTGAGCATAAACGTGTCTATGGTCTTTGGGCACAGAAAGCTCTGACAGTAGCAGATCTCATGTGATTCCCTGTGCTGGAGAGGCAGGATGTCAGTGGGTCCAGATTCCCTGCATGTAATGGAGCTGTATTCCTCAGGTAGCTCTCTGTACCCCAACATGCATGATAAATGTGGGTTTGAGGCCCAGTAGATCCAGGCGTATGCAAAATCTGGTGGCCATTTTCCTTGCTTGGGAGGGAAAGGGAGTGGCATTGGTGCCACGGGGGTTACTAAGTCTGAAGTAGCTGCTCTGGAGACATTTTCTACCAGACAGGAGGCATGCCACTCTGAAAATAGAACCATTTATTGCTGTGCAGTTTTTCCGGTAGTCGATTGCACAATACAGTAGTTCTCTGCACAGTTGTAGGGTCGAATACTGTTCTTGAGCTGAAGGAAGTGTCCATTGATATCAATGAGAGTTAGTTGTGTCAATTGAGAGTACCATACATCCCTTAACTAGGAAGGATTATCATATGTAGCTACATCTAGGGAGAAGGACTGTTAAAATTTAACTATGAGGAAAAGAGAGAGGCACATTCATTTTGGCTAATTTTTAGCCCACTTGAACATAAAAGGATTAAAAAAGAAGACTACTTTTGGGTTAGCTTTTGCTCTTAAAATAGACTGGGAGAAGGGGAGGAGCAGGGAGAAAAATGAAGACATAGGGTGTAATCCTGACCCCATTGGAGTCAATGGCTAAATCCCACTGTTTTCAGTGTGCCTTGGATTTCATCATAACAAATAAAAGGAAATAGAGAGAAAAGTTAATATACCAAGATATTGGATGGGGGGGGGGGGAGAAGAGAAGTTCTAATGGAAGAAATATATCCTGTACAAATGTAGTACATATAGCCCACAGCCAAACACATTTTTTTCTCTGACACACAAAGCACAAGATTCCCTTTAGCTAGAAAAAAACATGCTTTAAAAATTGATGTGAGGTGAAAAAGAGTTTAAATAAAAGGGGAAATTGTTCATGAACTCAAGCTGGATTTGAACAGCCCCCCCACCCCCAAACAAAAACAAATGAAAGGTTCAAAAAATATCAAATAGCACAAGGTTCACTCTCAGTAAAGAGAAGAGTGCTTATTATTGTTAACAATATCTCCAATTTCCTAAAGTGATTTTTCAGTACCATGCATGCCTCCTTTACACGTTCTGTCCCTACCTTCCTCTTTAAGAGATTTTTGTACAAGAGATTACGCATTTGTGTTTTTTTTTTTCTTTTCCTAGTAGTGGACCTGGGAGCACCTCCTTTTTTTCAGTCATTCAAGGCTTTGTTATAAATTTGGAGTCAAACCAGCATGACTATTTTCTTCTTTTTATGTCCTTTTTTTTTTCCCAGTGTGCCAGACTCTAAAACCTTATCATATAAATCACCATGTCAGTTTGTGTAACCAGCTCTAACGTCAAAATACTACATTTTTTTCTAACCCCTGGTTTCAAGTGGCTTCATATGGCCTGTACATCTAGTTGGTCCACAGCAACCTTACGAATATTTCTTGTAAATCAAGACAAGCCGTTATCATATTATCTGACTCATTCTTAATCTAGTAACTGAAACTCTGATACCAAAGAAATGTGATTCAGTCTTACGTCAGTCTTGATTCCTGCACAATTGCAAATCAAAGGAATAGATTAGATTTGAGCAGGAGAAGGACACTGTGTAGTAAGACTGCACAAGGAAGTTAATATTTGGTTTCAGTTTCTTGGTTCCAAATTTAATATTTAAATACAAATATTTTTTTTTCCAAAATGTGAAATTCCATCTCCTTCCCGCCCCCCGCTTCAAAAAGTTACTCGTGACCTTTGAGCCTGGTAGGACATGTAAGCTTTTCATTATGGAATAGTTGTTTAGAGTTTAATAGGGATGGATCCAATAGGGTTCCTTACAAACTACTTAAAATCATGTAGAATTTAATAGAGAGTGGTCCTTTACAATTCCAGAGATTGAGCTTTATAGTCTATATAGGAAGGTTATCAATCTCTATTCAAATATATAGGACTTTTTCATACAGATCACAGTGGAGACGCCAAAAGAAATTTAGAAAATCCCAAATCTTCCAAGCACCCTCTACTTCCTATTACTGTCTTTATCGTCCTTCCCAGTCTTCCTACTTTCGTGGCTAAATGGCCACACTGAGTGTTCGAGGGTGCTTGTCTGGCTACGGCCTTATTTTGGAGTGGAGGCTTAGAATTGGCAAAGGAAAGTGGGAGGAAGAAATCTCCCTTTTGTACTGTAATTGATTTTACAACCTGCAGGGCTAGGTCTTGTCTAATATGGCCTAGTTTAGTAGTTAAGAGAATAGTAAGGTGTATCCTAGCAACACCATGCTAGGGAATTGACACCCTATAGTTTCTAATGCAAGATAAATAGAGACATTCAAAGGGCTCTAAATCTGCTGTACTGTTATTTATGTGGTGCCACCTGCATCTGCAGCTTACCACAATAGCAGTGGCAAGTGGCAAGTGTCCCTTTCCCATTGCCCGGTAGAGGTCAGGTTGTTTCCTCACTATTCCCCACAGGAAGACCCTCAGACTTGGCGGGGGCAGTGGTCTTGCAAAAGTTCTTGTTCAACCCAAATACAGGAAAAAATGGAAGGGAATCTGCGTGACCAAGCAGCTCTTGAAAGCCCAGAGAAAGGGCCACCAGGTCGAAGGTCAATGAATGTGCAGGCAGGCCCTCCCTGAAGACAGGTGTCCTGAAGTGAATGTTGGGTATGACTTAGGAGAGGGGGCTCATAGTGGGCAGATGAGAGTGGCATGTTCCCTTGCAAGTGAAGATGCACAGGTTGGTTCACAGCATGTTCCCCCCACAAAATGAACTGCAATGTTGGTTTCCTAAGCATCAGTGTGTAATAGAGTCCTGCAGGATCCACAGAGCCCTAGCACAGATCCAAAATCTCTGCACTTCTTTGCTGTACATCTAGTGCTGACATTGCATTGACTGGTGAGTAGGTAACTTAGTTCATGTATATTGTTATGGATAAAGTATATGCTTAGTCTTAATTTAATAGATAGACAGTATACTACACATATGCAAAAATCCTTTTGTATACCTTGCCGTGTAGCTGAGAGAACAATAGGGGTTAAGGAAAACAGAGTACATGGTTTCTTAGGGTCAACACACTAATACAGTGAAAGGAAGGAAACTTTAAAAATGAGGTTAAAATCTACAGCATACTCCAGGGTCAAGGCAACCGCATACAATCAGCTTATTCTTTGTAACTTTGGAAACAAAAGTCCATCTGCCTAGGGGTTGGTCTGTATAATTGTTGCACTAAAGAGCATGTTAATGTTTTCTTCTTTTCCTTGTCTTCCTATCAGACCACCCAAGGTTTTTCAGTCTCCTCGGTGTTATTTTAAAATACAAGTTGATGTGAAATGCCAGTTTGAAAAATACAGACATGTAATTTCTCTTTTCCCATTTGCACAAAGCAAGGGTAATTGTACTGTGGACAACTCATTTGAGATAATTATGTCTAATCTGCACAGAGCATGTTCACAATTAGGCAAGAAGCCTTACAATCCTTTGGTTATCCTAGTGCCCTTTTTAATAATACAATTTTGAATGACATAAAGAGAGTCATAGGCATGTGTAAATAATTTGATCCGATTGGTGTGTAGATGTATATAACTTTCTTGCAATCACCTAGCACTTGATGGCTGTCAGGATACTGCACACCATGACCATTTGGATCTTCACAGTAGCAGGGATAGAACTCACAACCTGCTTTTTTTAAAGGAGTACCTACCTGAACCTGAGCTATATAGGGAAATCACCACATCTACAACATCCGGTTGAGCAGGTCTGATGCCAGCAGAGAGGGGACAGTTGAAAATGTACCCATTTAGCTAGTCATTAGAGAATTACAGTATGAAACATATGATCTATTTTAGAGTATTATTACATTTCTGAGCTTATTTGTTAACACAGGCAGGGTCATATTTTTTTTTTCTATTTCTTTATTCAACTTTTATTTTTAGAGTACAGCAGCATTTAGAATTTGTAATCTTTTATTTTTCAAACTATCATCCTGACATTTTAGGATGTAGTTATATTAAAATCAGTAACTATATTAAACACATGTAATGCATGCATTTATTGAAGGGGAAATGAAAATGTATGAAAATATCTAATTGTGTATACTGTTGGATAGAGAATTAAAGATGATAACCCCTTTTCACTATTCAACAGAGCATGAAAGAGCAAAAGAGATTCAAAAACTTCATTAATTGCTGTAACATGACGTTACAAGCCACCTGCACTTCAAAGAATTTACACTGAAGCAGATGGATTGATGAATATGCCATCAAAGATTTTCTGAATGTTTGTTTTAAAAATAAACTGCTTTCTAAGTCACTGACAATCAAAGCATACAATTTGCAAAGATAACATTGCTCTTTTCCACCCCACGCACATGTAAAGACATAGTCTTTGAGAGTGGAGACTTAAACACAAAATTCCCATACCCAGTAATTGCAGTTACATATGAAACACATTGCAGATCATGAAGAAAATATACCCCCTAATGTTTTCATGCATGTTTAATAACCAGGGGCATGAGTGGAATGTCTGTTGTTTTTTAATTTGGATCTGTGTGTCTGGGGGCTCATACAAGTGAGGGATTACTCCCACTGGCTAGAGCCAGGAAGAGTGTGGCCAGATGTGGTGAAAGCTTCATCTAGTCCTGATCTACAACAACACTCTTGATCCAGTTTTGATTCTATTTTGAGCAGAGGCTGCTGCCACTTGTGCTGGAATATGTTGGTGGCTTTGTGTTGTGACTAGATATTCATTAGGGATTCAGAGGAGACCACCAGACATTTTTCCCCCTTGTGATCTAATCTAGACTAGAATTTAAGTCACTAGAAGGGAATGCATTAGCCCATTGTTTTACAAAGTTAATGTATTTTAATCCAGTGTTTACACAGTAGGGATCAGATCCTGTGATCATATCCGCATGAGCAGACCCATGCCCCACGTGGAGCTTTATTGCCTTCAGTTGGTGTATTACAGGGGGTGCTGCAATAAGCTGTTTGCAGGATCACGGTCAAGGAATTGACTTCACCCGTTCTTAGTTACATAAGAAGGTTATGGTCTTGAGAGGTACAGAGCACCTGCAGTTCTCTCTGGATTCTTTCCCTTATGCAGTTAATGTTTGATCTAAAGCACACTGTAGATAATGGAAAGACTCCCATTGACTTCAACAGGCTTTGCATCAGGCCCTTATATAGCATCTTACATGAACGTATCTGTGACTTTTACAAAATGTAATTATTTAAACCTCCCAACACACCTGTGACATAAGTATTATTCTATTTGTATAAGGGAGTAGATGTTGGCATACAAGGTTAAGTGACTTGCCCAAAGTCACACACACAATCTGTGGCAGCGCTGGGGAGTAACATTTTGGAATCCTGATTCCAATTTTCCCTCCTCTAATGATTAAATACCACTCCTATCCTCTCCCCATCTTGGGTAAATGCTGTGGTTGTTAGCGGTTTTGTCCATCGTTAACTCATCAGAAATTTTCTAAAATACCCTTATTGGTTTGGCTTTCAGTTTAAATAGTCACAGTTAATGTGTTTAGACTCTAACCTTATTATGTTGTATAGGTCCTAAAAAATTATAACTTGACATGGTCTTCAAATTTAATGAAAATCTATTTTGTAATGTTGCAGTGTAATGTTCTCTAAATGAAGAAAGGTCAAAGTTAAATTTAAAGGGAGAAAAGCAATTTCAAGCTCTCAAAAAGAGAGTGTTGCCAACTCTTGTGATTTGATCGTTAGTTTCATGTTATTTTGTTTTTTTCCTAAAGTCCCAACTCTTTGAGGCATCTGATTAGAATCTCAGCTTTCATTTAAAAGGAAAAGTAAGTTTCTATGCCTCGTGGTTGTGGAGAAAAGCTTGAAGACATGAGCAAAGTGCACTCTAAGGCTCACAGAACAAAAGCCAAATTAAAAGAACACTAAATGTATTATTTAAAAATAAGTCTCGGTTGTTTTTTGGGGGAAGGGACTGACTTATGCATGATATTTGAACATCTGAAGTTGGTAATACTGAAAGGAAAACAATGGAGAAAGGGGCAGGGAATAACTTTTTAAAAAAAAAACCCAATAATGTTTGTCTTTGTACTATTAATATTCAGTATGGGACACGTAAACATAAATCCATCTTTCCATACCAAGACCAAATCGCACACTTGTCTAGACCCCCACATTGGCATAGCACTTTCATTCAAATGCAAAAGGATTGACCTCTCCAAGGATAGCAGGGCAATTTAGTCTTCAGGCTTATTCACTTTCATGCTTCTTTAAAGGAAACAAAAATACAGCTGAAATGTGTCAGATTCAAGTCTCCCAAGGTTTAAAATATATTATTTCACTGTATCCTTCAAAGTGGATTCATTAAACTTTCATTGTATGAAACTGTAGTAAATATTTAGTTTATTATGCTTAAAGTCTTCACTGCAGAGGGGTTAAACAGTACTGTTTTTGGCTTGAATCGCCCAAGAAGGAGCAGGTTGCATATCCTAAAATGCTTCCAAATATTAGACAGTGATAGGAATTTAGTGGAAATGATTTCATTCTTGTTTTTTCTTTATATGTTTTATCTCAGTGGTTGCAAAAAAACCCTAAAATAAAATGTGTTATTTATTTTAACTTAATGGAATTAAATTGTCACACAATGCTTACAATTCTTTAGGGACAATCATGGGATACGTTTAGGATGCTGCTGCTAACAGGCATCCATTCCCTGGAGAGACTGGTATACAACAGAAAGATGCTTACAAAACAGAATTATTGCAAGATTTTTGTACCTGGTGTTTTGCAGTGCGCCTCGGCAAGTGATTTCTCTGTGCTGTTTTTGCATGAATTACTCTTAGCCTCAAAGACACTAGGTAAAATGCTCATTTGTAGTGAAATGTTGCTTTTGTAATCTAAAGATAGAGCATTTGCAACAATTAAAATCCATTTGCTATTTAATGTTGGAATAAGGGACATAATTTCTTGATGACATGTTGATAGAATAGGCAGTAATGATCTTTTCCCCTCACTCAGTATAAAAAGGAGAGGAGCTGCTTATTTGCTGGATATAAGTCACCAAGTAATTTAGCCTCCTGGTAACAGGTAAAATTTGTCATTTGTACTTGGTTAGGTACTAGCAAGTTTAAACGTTCTTCTCCAGGGTATACCAAAGTAGATGTTAAGGTGATCTGCTCCTTTTAAAAATATCGGAGATGTAGAAATGTATGGAATAATGGTCTCCAAGTAAAGTTTTTGTATTAACTAGGCTGTTAGCATATAAAGTGGTAATGCCAATGAAATCATCCTGTAATGGAGTTTAAGGAAATCTGAGGTTTCCAAACAAAAACAAAACCTATTGTGATGGAAATGTGCATATGGAGGTTAGAAGAAAGGAAGTAAGGATGCAAAGGTAGGCATGTTGTTTTTCTCTTGGGAGAGAAGGATTTGCAGAGAGAGACTTTCCAATTGAGACTTTCACGGATTTTGCTATCTTGTCAGTATTTTGGAGTGTCACGCAGTTGAGATGTGATGACTAAGAGCTTTGATGTCTCAGTTCATCCTTTGCAGATAGTAAGCCATTTTTTCCCCAGACTACCTCACACTGTGGCATAATTCAGCATAATTTATAGTCAGTGTTCAGAGAAAAGTCTGCCTTAAATTAGCATAAATGTGAGCTGAACTGGTTAAGTAATGCTGTGCAGCCTGTTTATTTCATTAAGGCTCACTTGCACTGTTGTATATAGAATGGGCTTTTAGTTAAGGTACTGTCACTGCAACATTGAGTCTTCCAGAATTACATTAAAGGTAAATATTTTGATACCTGGTAATTGTTTTCTGACAAGCCATTGATTTGGCACTATTTTAATGTATCGGAAACCTGTTTTAATATATTTTTATGTTGTTGTTTTTTCTCTCAATAATACTAAGATCAAATACCTGACTACAAAACTGGCCAGCCATGAATTGTTTTTACAATTGTGGGAGCTGGTTCAAATGGCAAAGAATCAGAAATATTGTTGATATATATAATATATGTATTGTGCAGAAAGTAGTGATAGGATTAAAACATCAGGGTGGCAAATGCACTTTTTGGCTGATAAACCAGCACCTTCAATGTGTGCATTTATCAGAAGCCTATGTTTATCTTAGGCTATACCTTCTAGGCATAACTGCAGGTGGAGGGCTAGCATGGGGCTTGTGCCTTATGGTAACTGCCACTGCAAGGCAATTAGAGTTCATTATTGCTGTGCTTATGCTAAACTAATTAACATGCCTGTTGTGCTGTTTTTCTTGTTTGACCATGTGACAGTCACTGGTCTGACACCCTCTGTGAACAATCAACCTAGGAAATGCTAAGTGCAGCCGATGTTGTACTAAGTGCGCCCAGTCACAAATGTAATCACATCTTCTTCTAAACAAAGGCATTAACAAAGTGTGTTTTACAAGAATTCCTGTGAATGGATATTAGAGAGTGTAGAGAAAGATTGAGAGAAGACTCCACTACTTTTACATCATTATGTAACTCACTGCATTCATGTGTCTAGAAATCTATGATTCAAGTGATGGAGCAATGCTACATAACATACACATATATTTTTCATAAGGGTTTATAACTTGAGTATTCATTAAAGTAAACAAATCAAGCAGGTGTTTGGGGCTGTGCATCCTATACAAGGTTTGCAGTTGATGGATTCTCCAAGCTTCATCTCGAGCACCCAGACTGCATGGGTCTGTATGATTCCAGAATCCCATATTTCCTGCAGCAACACAACCAGAAGAAGACATTCAAATCTAATGTTCCCTTTTCTGGTTGCATGGACCCCATTCTTGCTTGGGGTCTTACCAATCGTAAAATCAGTCTTTGCAAGTACTAGATTTGTGACTAAGGTGTGACCTGAAATCTTCCCTCTAGTGGAAATGATATTCTGTCAAATAAGCTTCTAGCTTAATATTTTTGTTACGCTATCGAAATTTCTATGTAATTTGGGAGTCTGGCAGGCAGATGTGGGGGATGATTGAACATGTTAGGTGAATGAATGAACGTTATAGGTTAGTGAGGTTTTCTGTGAAGTGTAACGTGATTAAAGCTTGAGCCTGTGTTTTGGACTTGGTCATAAATTTTGTTAGAAATTATTTTTCTCCAAATGTTTGGGTAAATCTGATGTTTGTGTAATTCAGGAACTGGTGATACTGTGGCATGAGACAGTCATGACACAGACAGACAATTTACAAGCTTTGTCAGATAGCTTTACCAGTGTATTTCATTGCTGATTTGTAGATGCAGAGGCATTCTAATGTGCTAGGCCTTTTTTGAGCAAAGCAGTGTGCAGACTTCCAGTAATGACAAATGGGTTGGCAGTTTTATGACTGGGATAAAATGTTCACTATGGAATATATTACAACTAACAAACAAATTTCCCCTTTAATTTCTGGAAAGGTGAAAGGTTTTCATTCAGTTCAGGAACCAAACAAAGGGCCTATTGTTATACTGGCTAATGAGGCCGTGCTCTCCTCATACATTCACTACCATCAGTATTCATCTCTATGTGCCCTGTTTGTCAAGATTACAGTCACCTACCTCTGTATCTCTTCTTTCATTAGTTACCTAGGTGCCAGGGCTCTGGCAAGGGTAATATTATTAATGAAGTATGAGGAGCAAGACAAGTATGAGGCTTGACCTGTGAAATGGCACTTGCTGGAGAGGGAAGAGGAGCTTACTGGAGTACAATATGTTGCTGCTGCTTGAGGACAATATGCTGCAATAGGCTAAGTGTCCCAAAAGAAAGTGTACACACTGTTATGGAGGAGGAAGAAATTGTGGGTTAGTTAGCTGTACTAGTGCTATAAAGAGAGGCTGCAGGGATTACTAGGGGCCATGTAAAATGTGGATAATGATACTTCCTTTCTTCTGTCCTTTCTCTGACTTGTCTATTTAGATTAGAAACTCTTAAGGACAGGAATTATTTTTCACTGTCTTTATATGATGCCAACGCTGCTACTAGCTTTCACGATTTTATCGTGAGTCTGGCAATATTCTCTCAGGTATTTTTATGTGATCTCTCTATTCTTGCCTTCTGTCATGCGAGTTTTTTCTTATTCAGAACGGTCACCATCTCCCATGATTTTTAATGGAGCTGAAGCCATGCAAGATGGTCACCATTTTCCTACATTCAAAGTGACCTGCCCTTAGTCCTGCCCAAAACCTATTATTTTGCATGGGAGTAAAGCCTGGCTGCCCTCAGGAAAAATGGCTGCCACTTTGTTAAGAAGCTGTAGAGGTCACTATGAGGACATATGGGAATCTGAGAATCAGAAAAGAGCTGAAGAGGGTCAGGAGAAGACTGAGGGGGATGTGGAAGACAGGAGGCCAAATGAGCAGGTCTGGGAGAATATAGGAGGAATGAGAAGATAAGGATAAGGTGCAGGAAAGAGTGAAGTGGATGCAGAGGGACTGTAGGGCGCAGGAGAAGACTGAGGGAGTGCAAGTAAGACAGAGAGGGTTCAGAGGAGTGGAGGGGGAGGCAGGGTACTGGGTTGGAGTCAGAAGTGTTGGCAAAGTAGTGGAATAGCACAAAATGAAGTAGGAGGAAGTCATGAACTGAAGGCGGAGGAAGAGAAGTGGGAGACAAAAGGCAGGCACAAAGATGTCAGAGATTGGGAGGTAGGCTATTGCTTTCTTGTGTGATGAATCTGAGCAGAAAAAGGTCAGCAGAGGCAAATGCGATGAATTTGTCAAGGGTGAAACTGCTGCTGCTCTCTTCCTCCCACGGGATGGATGTGGTTGCCAGGAGAGGAGGGTACAGTGGCATTTGGAAGGCTATTGGAAGGAGCAGGTGACCGGCACTACCTGAGGGCACTGGGAAGTATGTGGTGATTGTAGGCAGCCGGAGGGTATTGTGGACCTACCTTGTGCTAGAGTTTTAGCAGCTGAAGCGCCAAAATGTCTTGGCTGGCTGATGCTACTATCTTTTTTGCTACCAAGAACCATTTCATGACAAAGTGTGGTGACGGCATAACTCTGAGCATCCCATGAGGAGACCTTGAAAACACTGATAAGGTGGCTCATGTGATTGCACCTCCCTGACCAATTACTAAGTAGCATCAATGCTGTCTAAAGAAAAACATCTTCAGTTCATTGTAGTGGGGAGTACTGAGCCTGTGACATAGATTGGGTAAAAATGAGGATAAATTAGGGTCAATTCTGAAGGCTCAGGCCAGAGGTTCTCTGTGGGAACAACATTTATACTGTAATGGGAAATATGCATGAACTTTATGTGCTATGCAGTTCAATGGAACCAAAGGAGAAGTCCTGGCCTGCAAATTCCCCGATGACCTGAGCATCCATCTGTCTGCTAGTGAAAGTGTTGAATTCATCTCCCATCAGATATTGGGCAGTCTTAGTGTCAGACAGTTTCAAAATACTTATTTTAAAGTTGGATATGATTGAAATTTATCCCCCTGTTTGATGAGTGTTCTAATCACCCCCCTTTTGGATAGCTGGCTGCCATGGCAAGATGGATGACTTGGGGAGTGTGAATGCACTATGTCACCATGGGGCCTTCAGGCCCACACTGCGGAACTAATTAAGATCAAGGAATTTCAGAAGCTTGAGGAAGTCTCCATATGTAGATTAAGATCTGGGGGTTAAGAAAGCTTTACTTGGAAATTTAAAAAATTTAAAATGTTTTGAAGCCTGAGCCTGTGAAGGCTGTAAGACTGCCCTGTAATGGAGTAAACTTTCTGCTAGTTCTGAAGCAATTTTTAATATTTAAAAAAACCTTACTTCACCATTGGGTTTGATTCTTGTGTGGGATCCAATACAAAGAAATACTGATAGTCTGTAATTTTGATGTATTTATGTTTTGGGGTATGATGGACTCAGTTCAGGCCATATTTGCGAAGATCAAATACAAAATAAACAACATATGCAAACTATATATGGCATGCTAGACCATATTTCTGTAATATCTGGATAAAATGTGAGTTTCCCAAATAGTAACTTCAATTCAAATGAAGTTTTTTATTTTACTAGATACTGATATGGACCCAATAGCCCATCACCTCTGAATGCCTCACAGATATTAATGAATTTATTTTCACAACATTCCTGTGATGCAGTTTGCTATGGAAGTAGGCACAAAACCTGTCTTCAAATCTGGTTGTTTAGTTTCCCCCCTTAAAGCATGTTGGAGAATGATTAGTAACTGTATGAAATATTGTAATACATAGTTAGATGATTGCTGAACCACTGCCAAAGAAACATTTAGACAGATCTGTCTGGATCTCATTCAATAACTTAATTCAAGTGTAGATGCATGAATTGTTATAGAATTTACAGTACTGTCCTACACAGGTTGTTGTCTAGCTGTATGTCCAGGTCAACTGATTTGCTGAAAAAGAGAAACATACAATGCCTGCCATTATTTTCTCACATTCCTTCCTGACCTAACTTGATGTAACATGTCTCTAAGGTGTCCTTATAGTTAGACCTATAAATACTGTACCTCATTAAGCATAAGGACCAGCAATGGACATATGCCACTAGTGTCCACTTTCCTTCAGAGATTTAGGGTGATGAGAAGATAAAAGGTCTGCTTAGCAGATGGAGCTTGTCAGATTAGCAATTGGAACAGAGTAAATAGTGCTGTCAAATTGGTGGTGGTGGTGAGCACAAAGAACTCCCTTTATAACGCATGTGCATATTTTATGGTCTTTAGGAAATTGGGAAAAAAAGCTCAGCAGAAGGTTGACTTGTGGTTGTTCCACTGGCCGAGTAGCCATTGCCTCCAGGCACTTTCCTGCTTTCTTCATAATAAGGAGCATTAGCAACCAGTGGCTCAGGAAAGGCAGAGTCAAATAAGTCTCTTGGGGACATGTAGGCCACATGAAGTGAGAGCCATTAGACAAAGCAATGAGATTACTGTGCCAGAAAGGGTTTACCACATATATTACCACATAGATTTTACAGGGCTGCCAGCTCACTCAACTTACAAATGTCAAACATGATTTAAAAGGTTATTATACTATCAAGAGGTAAAGAGGATGATTTTCCATCACAGAAATTTCTATTTCATTCTGTTGCACAGACTGCATCTTGCAGAGTCCCGTGTAGCTAAATAACCTGCTTTTATCTTTAATAAGTGTTTTATGGGCTTCAAATTGGAAGAACCATTTTCACTTTATTTGTATTAGAAAATTTGATCTCTGCTCACATAACAGTGATAAATATTGCATGTAAGTCTTGTATTGGAGGGTTGAAGACTGTTCTTTTAGGCTAAACATATTTTTGTGTGTGTGTGTAATGTGTTGTAGGAAGGGGCTGTATCTATAAGCAATGCGCAGTTAAGTAGTTGTAATACTTTAGTTCTTCAAATATATCAGTTAGACATACTATACTAAATATTTATTAGAGTAAATTGTTTAAAGGTTTTACTGTATCTGAACTTTAAAACATAATTTTGTTTTTCACTTTTGTCCCCTCTGGATAGTTTTTCTTGCTTAACTGGGACCCCTGTTGGGGAATATATTTAATTGAATTCCATAGCCACAAGTTCATTTAAGGCAGTTCCTGCCCAAGAGAAATAAGAGGATGGGTTTATCAACAGACATGAACTACTTTCATTCATGAGGATAGCTTCTATTATGGTGTCACATTTTGATTCCCAATTAGAACTCAGATTGAAACTTGAAATTCTGGGTGGTTTGTACCAGACCCAGTTACTTGCTGGCTCACAAATATGTCACTAAATTGTACTATGCAATACCTGCTTATTTCACATTTTGACCACTTAGAAACCTTTGCACAATTAAATAAGAAGAAAAGCTGGAATCTGTGATGGAGAAGATATTTAAAGTGAATTTTTAATTGTTTGTTTTCCCTCCCTACCAATGAAGCATTCTTTCCTCATCTTCTTTCAAATAAGTGATTTCCCCCATTCCCTGCTTTGTGTATAAATCTGGTAAAATCAAAGGCTGCACACCTCTAAATCTTCAGCAGAATCCAAACGCAGCAGTTTATCGGGACTCAGAGACACCACCATGCTGGTTGCAGTCCTCAGGTGGGAAGTAAAGGACAGTAGGATTTAGTTTATGGTGTTCAGATAATACAGATTTTTTTCTTATCTCTTAGCCCTGAAGCATTAAGTTCAGTGCTGTGAATTCACACAGGTTCGCATGTACACTATCAAGATTAAATTAAACATATGGTACAAACATTCTGAAAATGTTTAAAGCTGCAGCTCAGCATGAAATTGAACACTGAATTATTCCAAATTCAGCACCTTTATATTGTTTGGCTTCAGTTCCTGTTGGGAATTTGGGATTTCTCATATTGCAAGGGGCAATACTCTCAAGTTGCAAAGGAAGCTATTTTGAAATGTGAAAGTTCACTAAACGGCACATGGAAGTAACTTAAGATGTGGAAGCAATAACTCTTCCCACCCCCCTGATTTTCCTGCAAAAGTTATATACAACATACTACTGACTTGTAAAATATTAGGAAGAACAGATCCCAAGCCCCTAGAGGGAAGTGTGCTTTTTATGAAGCAAATGGTTTACATTTTATGCAGTGAAGGTCGACAGGAAAAATCCACATTCTTCATTATTGCTATAACTTGAAATGAAAACAAAAAAGAGCTAGATGCAAATAAATTAGAACCACAGGAATGAGCTAAGTGCTCCATTTTACCCTGCTCCATTGATGTAGGAATTCAAGTGATATAAAAATAGGAAAACCTATTTAAACAATTGCTTGTAAGGATGAAAATTGCCTGCTCCATTTTGCTGGTATACATAAAACATTATTAGTTGAATAATAATGATACTTTTCATTCATAGATACTTTTCATCTGAGTATCTCGAAGTGCTTTACAAACATTGTCAAAGTAATCCTGTCAGGTGGGAAAATATGATCCCAATTTTACAGATAGGGAAACTGAGATATGGGGATGGGAGGCTACTTGATTTGTCCACCATCATGAAAGTTTGTGGCAGAGCTTGTGATATAACACAAAAGTCTTAATTCCTTTCCTCCAACCATTAGACAATTGTCCCTCTCATAAAATAATTTTGATGTATCGTCCCCCAAATATATATGACTATATGAAACTGCATGTGCAGCATACAGATGAAGTGTAAAGGTAGCATATTTCACAGCAGGTATACTTTCTGCATTGTTTAGAGTGCACAATTTTATTTGCAAAATAATGTTTCTTTTTAAGTGGATATATTTCTCAGAATGCACTGTTAAGCTTCTGGTCATGTTGTTTCAAGGGCAACCATCTAGTAACAAGCAATTAAAATATTCTCAGGAAGCCAAAGAGGTCTTTCATGAATTGTTCATTGGGCAAACAAACAAACAAACTGAACAGAAAAACACCTGGCCTATTAAACAAGTTCATATTGGCTTGTAAGTGAGCTACTAAATGAGATCTGGCTTCTTAGAAAAATGAAAGAAATTCATGCAATTCTTAAAAAAAATAGCATAGTTGAACTTGCTGTCTTCTTTTCAGAAACTAATAAAGTAGAATTAGCTGTATCATATTTATTTTTATATTGCTTGTGGGTACATGCATCACATTTCTCTATAACATTTCTACAACACATCGAGTTCATAGGTCTCTAAGCCTCACAAAACCCTGTTAGATAGGAACAGTATTACACCAGAGACCATGTTGTACTCTCTGTCCCTATCCCAGAAGAGAGAACTGGAGTGCACCTCCGCTCCCCTAATCATCCACACCGATGGGAGAGAGCAGCAGGAGCCACCTTCTGATACTTGGGTAGGTATTGGCAATAAGGGTCCCCTCTGTGTGCTCCTCAAAACACTTCTGGTGTTAGCCTCCTGTCAGACACAACTCCACACAGGGGGAAAGTGGCAAAAGCCACCAGCATGGATTGTGTTTCTGGTGTGGGAGGCATGGTGGGGGTGAGGGATGACCCTTGCTGTTTTCAGACACTTTCACTAAAATAGGTATCATCTGACTGGCATTATTTTTTGGCCTTAATTTTTTTTCCTGAGGCTGACATGGTAGAAAGGAAGGCACAGTGGGGCAGCACTAGTTTAGCAGGATAACTGGGCAGTGGGACAGAAGACGAAATGTAGTGGGCTTGGTCAGTTTAATAAATTTTTAAAATTTGGTTTGCATGTTGTCCTTTCTGCCTGTTTAGATTGTAAACTCCCTGGGCAGGCATTGTGATCTGTGTTTCTACAATACCTAGCACAATCAGGTCCTGAGCCTGAGTGGAACTTTTGGGGACAACTGCAGTATAAAGGATAATAATCATGAGACAGTCATTTGTTTTGTTTTTCATAAATTGTGAATTTTGAGGACTCTATTGCCAGGTATTTCAAGGGATAGATTTTTATGTGAAGAATAATTACTTCCAGTACTCTGTAATTTTGCTTCACAGGGATTCCTGCAAACAATTATAAAAAATAAGTCTTTCTGTCTCTGTTTAAATCTTTGTGATTACTATCAAATATTAATATTAGCATTGTATCAAATGATTTACTAAAGTCCAAATACATTAATTCCAGTCATCCATTTTTTAAATTCTCTCTCTTTCTCTCTCTCTCTCTCTCTCTCTCTCTCTCTCATAACAAAAAACCAAAACAAAAAAGATTTATTAGGGAAGACCTATATTTTCTAAACTCATGCTAATTATTGCTGATGATATTTTTTATCCTTCATGAGCTGGTAATCTCTGCCCCTCCACCTTCCTATCCCCCTACCCCAAATCTATGGTTTTACTTGAAAAAACTGTTAATTATAAGACAGCAGTCACCAGGATCAATTTTCTTTCCTTTCTCACATCCAGTACAACATTTACTTTTGTCCTGTCATGCTTTTAGACACAACAAGACCTACAGTCCCTGAAAGTAGGTAAGGTAATATCTTTTTACTCTTGCGGTCCCTTCTGACCCTATGATTCTATGATTCTATCTTGATTTAATCCTAAGTGGAGCACAGGATCATCTCCAAGAGGTGAATATAACTGGACTGCTTGGTAACAGTGACCATAATATAATTTTATATTTAACATCCCTGTGGCATGGAAAACACCACAGCAGCCCTACACTGTCGCATTTAATTTCAGAAAGGGGAACTACACTAAAATGAGGAGGTTAGTTAAACAGAAGTTAAAAGGTACAGCACCAAAAGTAAAATCCCTGCAAGCTGCATGGAAACTTTTTTAATACACCATAATAGAGGCTCAACTTAAGTGTATACCCCACATTAAAAAAAACATAGTAAGAGAACCAAACATGTGCCACCAGGGCTAAACAATAAAGTAAAAGAAGCATTGAGAGGCAAAAAGGCATCCTTTAAAAACTGGAAGTTAAATCCTAGTGAGGAAAATAAAAAAGAGCATAAACTCTGGCAAATGAAGTTTAAGAATATAATTAGGAAGGCCAAAAAAGAATTTGAAGAACAGCTAGCCAAAGATTCAAAAAGTAATAGCAAATTTTTTTTTAAGTACATCAGAAGCAGGAAGCCTGCTAAACAACCAGTGGGGCCACTGGACGATTGAGATGCTAAAGGAGCACTCAAGGACGATAAGGCCATAGCGGAGAAACTAAATGAATTCTTTGCATTGGTCTTCACGGTTGAGGATGTGAGGGAGATTCCCAAGCCTCAGCCATTCATTTTAGATGACAAATCTGAGGAACTGGCCCAGATTGAGGTGTCATTAGAGGAGGTTTTGGAACAGATTGATAAACCAAACAGTAATAAGTCACCAGGACCAGATGGTATTCTGAGGGAACTCAAATGTGAAATTTCAGGACTACTAACTGTAGTCTGTAACCTATCATTTAAATCATCTTCTGTACCAAATGATTGGAGGATAGCTAATGCGATGCCAATTTTTAAAAAGGGCTCCAGAGGTGACCCTGGCAACTACAGGCCAGTAAGCCTCACTTCAGTACCAGACAAATTGGTTGAAACTATCATAAAGAACAAAATTGTCAGACACATAGATGAACATAATTTGTTGGGAAATAGTCAAGATGTTTTTTATAAAGGGAAATCATGCCTCACCAATCTACTAGAATTCTTTGAGGGTCAACAAGCACGTGGACAAAGGAGATCCAGTGGATATAGTGTATTTAGATTTTCAGAAAGCCTTTGACGAGGTCCCTCACCAAAGGCTCTTAAGCAAAATAAACAGTCATAGGATAAGAGGGAAGGTTCTCTCAGGGATTGGTAACTGGTTAAAAGATAGGAAACAAAGGGTAGGAATAAATGGTCAGTTTCAGAATGGAGAGAGGTAAATAGTGGTGTCCCCCAGGGATCTGTACTAGGGCCAGTCCTATTCAACATATTCATAAATGATCTGGAAAAAAGGGCTCAACAGTGAGGTGGCAAAATTTGCAGATGATACAAAACTACTCAAGATAGTTAAGTCCCAGGCAGACTGCCAAGAGCTACAAAAGGATCTCTCAAAACTGGATGACTGGGCAACAAAATGATAAATGCAAAGAAATGCACATTGGAAAACATAATCCCAAGTATACATATAAAAATGATGGGGTCTAAATTAGCTGTTACCACCCAAGAAAGAGATCTTGGAGTCATTGTGGATAGTTCTCTGAAAACATCCATTCAATGTGCAGTGGCAGTCAAAAAAGCTAACAGAATGTTGGGAATCATTAAGAAAGGGACAGATAATAATACAGAAAATATCATATTGCCTCTGTATAAATCCATGGTATGCCCACATCTTGAATACTGTATGCAAATGTGGTTGCCCCATCTCAAAAAAGATATATTGGAATTGGAAAAGGTTCAGAAAAGGGCAACAAAAATGACTAGGGCCATGGAGCGTCTTCCCTATGAGGAGAGATTAATAAGACTGGGACTTTTCAGCATTGAAAAAAGATGACTAAGAGGGGATATGATAGAGGTCTATAAAATCATGACTGGTGTGAAGAAAGTAAATAAGGAAGTGGTATTTACTCCTTTTCATAACACAAGAACTAGGGGTCACCAAATGAAATTAATAGGCAGCAAGTTTAAAACAAAAGGAAGTATTTTTTCACACAACGCACAGTCAACCTGTGGAACTCTTTGCCAGAGGATGTTGTAAAGGCCAGGACTATTACAGGGTTCCAAAAAGAATGAGATAAATTCATGGAGGATATGTCCATCAATGGCTATTAGCCAGGATGGGCAGGGATGGAGTCCCTAGCTTCTGTTTGCGAGAAGCTGGGAATGGGCGACAGAGGATGGATCACTTGATGATTACCTGTTCTGTTAATTCCCTCTGGGGCACCTGGCATTGGCCACTGCTGGAAGACAGGATACTGGGCTAGATGGACCTTTGGTCTGATCCAGTATAGCCATTCTTATATTCTTATCATCTGGTACACAATCCCCAATTTTCCATGTCTATCTTTTTTTTTTAACTAATGGCATAATTTTCTCTACAAATTATTTTCAAAACCTAGGATAAAGTCCTGACCCCTGAAGTAAATGGCAAAATTCTCACTAACTTCAGTTGGGCAAGAATTCCACTCCTAATAATTATGCATAACTGATTTGGTTGTTCCAATTTTCCAGGTGTTCTCTGAGCTGCTCTTTATCAGTTGCCATTATTAGAAGGTCTCTCTCACTTCCGAATTGTGACTAGTAGGGCACTACAGGGATTTTTATTAGATCTAGAGTTTCTTAATACTTTTCTTGGTGATCTAGAAGACAGAATAAACAAGGTTTTAAGTAAATTCACATATGATTCAAACAGCAGTGAGGAAAGCAAAATAATACAGATTGACCGGTAGAAACATGGACATATAATAACAAAAGATTCTGCATAGAAAAATATAAACTTGTCCATCTGGAGAAAAATAAGACAGATAGATGAGTAAAACCTGGTATCTGTATTGCTTCAATATACTGAAAGAGCAGTTCTACTCTAAAAAGGTGACTGTGTAAAACTGCACTGCTTCTTGCCCACTGAAGTGAACACGGAGATGTCTAAGAATGTTTTCAGGCTCATTTATCATCAATAAAATTGTTAACTTACTTCCTATAGAAGGGTCATATTATATCTTCCTGTAGGAGGGTCCACTGAAGACAAAAAAGTACACTTGTGCAATCCCATTGGACAGATTGTGGGTTACACAGATATAACTGAGGGTGTAATTTGTCCTGCAGAACTTTTTTTATTATTGATGACGATGCACGAGAAGGAAAGTAAATAGCTTAATTTTCAGATCCCAGGTAGAGTTTGAAAGGGCTGTTACCTGTGGGGAGATGCACTGAACTGGAGCACGTTTGATATGGGAATTGAAGAATCCTCATTGCCATTTTGTGCTGAGTCAGTTTTCAGAGCATAATAAGAATGGACTGCAAATTAGGCATAATAAGGCAGTGTAAAAGCCCAATATATTTTTTGGCTATAGCTACACAGGAGGCATTTCATCATGGGACAGGGAAGTCATATTTTCACTGTATACAACTGTAGTGCAACTGTTTGTGGAAAAATGTGTTAGGTTCCAGAAAGATATTGACAAATTGGAGAGAGTTCAGGGAACAGCAATAAAAAGTAAGGTGCCAGAGGGAATGATTGATGAGGAGTGATTGAGATAAATATGTATAGCTTAGCTAAGTGACAAGAAGGACATGATAACAGTCTACAATTATCTAAAGTGTGTCAATACCAAGAAAGGAGACTGCATAATGATTTAGCACAGTGGAAGTGGCAAATAAATTAGAAATAAGAGGATGAAATTAATGAGTGGACAATTGAGGCTAGACTGTCCATCTTCTTTCTTGATTGCTGCATCATCCTTCTGTTTGGTTTACCTAATACTTATACTTCACCTCTAGACTGTCAGAAATGATGGTGCCCATAGTCAGACCTCAGAATTCCCTTTTTCTGTCTCCAGTGGTTTCTTGTGGCCAATGCTAAGTTTTAGCATTCTCATTTTTGCCTTCAGAACCCTACAGAATTCTGCCCTGGCCCACATCTCAGACCTTAGATCAACAGGCTTAGGCTCCTAAGCAGCTATGTCACTTTTGAAAATGGGACTTGGGATCCTAAGTCAATTAGATGCTTTTGAAAATACTAACCCTTGACTCTTATTGCGTCCTCCCTTTGCCCTTCCTTCCACTGATAATGCCAGCCTCAGTGACCCATTAGTTTTTCTCCTTCTCTTGTGTCTGTATCTTCTTGCATATTTCTCTTTATGCATGGAACAATCCCCAGAGACTCTCACTGGCCCATGCTCTCCGTCAATTCCTTCATAACAATACATAATAATTAATACATCATCATCATAATTCTACAAGCCAGCTTCAAAAAGCCTACACTGGATGTTCTCTCCATCCCATCATCGCATTAGCTGTTTTGCCAACCTCAAGCATTCAAAAGTCATCATGAGACAAGCCCTCCAAAATCACAAAATAGCTTGAAAAGCGTGAGCTTTTTAAAAAATAATACATTTGGGATTCTTTTCATTTGCCCCTGTGTTTTTGAACTTTGAGCATGTGCCCTCAGGTCACATTTTCAGCTTTCTTCCGCAATCACAAGCTAGAAACTTAATAAATAAATGAAAACTAAGATCTTCCACTAATCACTTGACTCCAGGTGGTGGGACTTTAAGAAAAAACACCAAATATGAGAGACTTATGGGAGCTGTCAACACTGCACTAGAGATGAAAGTATCAAAAATAAATCCATCAACGTTAACTCCCTCCTCTGGGTTCCTCAGTGCATTTTGTTGTCTTCTCTCTCTGCGTCTGTCACTCAGAATGTAAGATCCCTGGAGAAGCTATTGTCTTTTTGTGAGTGTGTGTGTGTGTGCTTTGGACAGAACTGAGCACATTTTGGACACCTAACAAATAACAGGTTCCGTGTTTCAGAAAATACTGCTGCTAAAACCACCACATTCACATAGTTTCCATCTAAATACAAAAATTGCCTTACTTTGGGTAAGCATTCGGCTCTCTGCAAATCTTCTGGCAAACCTGGCCCAGTTTCATTATGGATGTCCCATAATTACCTCATTAGCCGTTTTCAGCCAAGGCACTGAAGTAACCACTGTATTTTTCTCAGCTAAATAAATATGAGGGCCTGTGATGTACCAGTATATCTCAGTTTGTAAATATTTTAACAATATTTTAAACATCTTATTTAAAATCAATAAATAACAAGAAGTGCACTATGCTTTGTAAATGATTCTTTGGTGCAAAGCAGCAAATCCATATGTGTTGGGGGGTTTTCTGAGCTTGTGCAGGACAACAACCAATATCAAATTTAACCAATACAGTTGAATCAAGGGCCCCAGGAAATGCGTCACGAAGTACTGTTTGTGCTCACAAATGGTTAAAATAATAATAATAATAAAAATAATAATAATTAATAATGAAAATAAATCAAGCTTGTGGCACAGCAAGGTAAAAGATTGAACCTTCTGTTATGTGCCACAGAAAAGTTTTAAAGCAGGCATGAATGAAGCAGTGATATACCAATGTGGATGAGAAGCTGGCTTAATTGAGATGAAAGAAGATAAAAATGAAGATAAAAATGCAATACTTGGCTACCTAAACAACACCTGCCAAATGAGTATAGTCAGCCATTGTATGTGCAGGTGGGTATTTATGTGCACAGTTAGCTGGTTTATGTGCACAAGTGCCCATTTGCAAATGAAAAATAAGATTTTGTCAATAATTAAGAAGTTGCACTTGCAAATTTTATGGCTTTTATTTGGGTGGCCAGCTTGGAATCTCTGCCCGTTGGATAGGAATGTTGAAGACAAATGCTTGGCTTTTTAGAATGATGAAGTGTCTGTCCCTGGCTCGACAGCATGCTGTCAATAAAAAGAAGTACTGATGGGGTTGAAAGGAAATCCTATCCAGACCTCATTGACCGAAATTTGGTAGTTATGAAATATGTGGTGTATCATGTAGAGCTGGTAAGTGCAATATGGAAAAAAAGAGTAAATACAGAGTAATCAGGGCTCTGTACCTATGCCAGGAAGAAACGTAATAAACGATCGAAACAAGTAGTTGCTTGTGTAGATTGTGCGGGATTCATGGTGGCTGGCAAAGGGAAGTTACTTTTTCCCATGTTTAAGCATTTTGGCATAACCTCAGGGTACCCATGAACTGGGCTTAATTGGCCATTTAACTCTGCTATAGCAGACAAGAATGCAGGGGTCAGGGGGCTACTGACAAAGGCAAGGACTATAAAGATGAATGAATGTGTTTAGCTTATGTACAAGTATAAGTCTTTGCTGGATTGGGTTTAATTTATTAATATGATTAAGTCAGCCAATGTGGAAACATTCTTCCTTAAGCTGTAGGTATGTAAAGTACTGCCCTTGAGATAGACAGTTGTGCTTGAGAGATTACTTTGGACAGTCTTGATAATATTTCTCCTCAGGCAACACTTCACGACTGTTGCCTGTAAAACTAGTCATCATTTGGATTATAATCTTGACTGAAGATGAAGTGTAAAGTGAAAAATTTTGTAAATTGAAAGAGCAACTCACAGTGGAATATAATTTCTGAACTGGATGGCTAGTTAATTGTCAATGATGGTTATTTGTTTAAATACAATGGCTAATACTTCTCCCTTTACACTAACCCCATTATCTTTATATGTGGAGCTTCAACACAGGCAAGCCACGGAATACTCCAAATGCTGTTCTAAATGTTTAAGGAGGTTGAATGTCTCAAATCCTTCCTGTAGTCTAGAGCTGAGGCACATTGTGTTAGCTATACACGTATTATTTATAGTGAATTATTTATAATGATGATAATAATAATAATAAATAGATTATTGATTTGTTTGTCTAGCATTAGGATGGTCACTGCCATTGCACATTTCTGTTTTATGGACAGAAAATTTTATTCTTCATTGTTATCAGTCTGGCAGCATCCAAGAGCACCTAAATGGTTAAAAATATAGGAAGAAAAATGGTTAAAATATAAGTCCTCTCTGTCCTCTCAAAATATGCTTCTGCGAAGAGGTACTTTCTGATGAGACATATGTTATGTTAAATGGTCATTTTGACTGTATATTAAGCCACTGGCTGTCCCGTCAATACCTTGATTTTGCCACCAAAACCTGTTGACCTGCCAAATAGGGCGATAGCATCACACTTTTTTCTAGTGTATATGGGGCTGTGACAGAGCCAGCTGAGCTGTTTGACTGTCGAAAGATGTAATGTGTGTATGAAGAATACAACAAAAAAGTGTGTGTCGAAAGTACATGATGGCTTAGGTCTCCTACAACATTAATTTCCTTGAGTGACTACACCACAGTCTTCTCACTCATGAGTTATCAAATGTTTTCTTAGGAGTAAACTGAAATGTCACGTCAGACCTCTGCCACCATGCACTTCATTAGATAGAATATAGCTCGGAACATATTCTCATACTTGTTGAATGTAGTCTGTTTTGGAAACAAAATAGTACATTGAAAATGTGTTAATAGGCAACATATTTTAAAATATATTTTGTCTGTTCTTTTGTGCAAGTGTTGCCACATTATTTTGTCTCTTGCGCTGTATCTGTATTTTTGTAATTACACCAGAATATAATTTAGTTAGAGAAATTCATAGATGTTTGTTATGGGGATTCCCATAAATGTGATTCTGTGACTCAGGATACAGAACCTTTCATCTCAAGGTCATTGGTTAAATCATGACTTTTAGATTGTAATATCTTTTGAGGAGGGTTTTTTTCTTTATGCACGTTTGTAAAGACTCTAGCACATAGTTGACACAATACAAATAATAAATAATAGGTTGGCAGCACCAAAAGTTATGATCCCACAGCTATTCAGCTAGCTGAAAATAATTGGATTTGTCCTTCAAGTCTTCTGTCAGGTGTCCATATCTCAAAATATGCCAACAGAATTGGTGCCACATACTGGCCATCTCAGCAGACTCAGTCACCCTTTCGCTCCTGGAGAGGCTCCCTCCAAATTCAAGACATGTCGGTGGAGCACTGTAAGGTTTGCTCTGTTGCTGCCTGTGTTATACCTGCTTTTAGAATAAAGTCTCCAAGACTCTGTGGCATCATTTGTCATAAAAATGCAAACAATGAAAAAAAGTATTGGGTTAAATAAATGCATTTTCTTACATAGTGAAAGCACATGAAGTTTCAGCTTAACTGGAAAAAGTGAAGTGACTTTTTAAAATACAATGAGAAAATCTGTCAATGACCCAGCAAGTGTGAAATCATTTTCTAGACAACAGAATTAAGAAGGTACTCAAAATTATGTCAGCATTTAATGCAGTGGGGCAAACTAGTCTGCAAAATTGCATTATCTTAAAAGGCAATTACAAGCATAGTTACAAATATTTTCTGCATATACATGTGCTTTTTATATAAGTATACATGGTATTTATAAATTAAACTGGTAAATAAGTATAGTCTTTATTGATCTGTTATTGATTGTACACCTACAATTACCAAAAGTAGCATTTCATCATTATAATCTCTTCCTTCCAGGCCTTCCTCATGTTAGGCTGATGAAGTCATGTACAGACAGCCCTCCCTCCACTCCTACCCCTATTGCTGAGGTCCATACACTCTATGCCTGTCAAGTTTTTCACATTCTCAGCTGTCAGATGCCTCCTGGGTTTTGGCAGTCATGCAAGATTTCCCTGACCACTACAAGTACAATTATTTTTTGACCCCTGTGCTTACATTAATGCCAGTTGGAGTGGCACTGCTGAGCGTGTGGGTTGCTGACTCATAGTAAAGAAGGATCCACTTGAGGAAGGAGGTGGCTCAGGGACAGTGTGTTTTTAACTGGAGACACCAGCATGCACTTTCATTAGACACTTTACAGTGGTCATGGAATCAAAAGCAGGGAAGGGCAAGACTGGTTCGTTTAAAATAAGAACTGATTTAACCTTTCTCCCAAAACTTGAATCCAAGTTGGAACTTTATTTCTGTGAGGTTTAAAGGATTTTTACTAATTTCATGATAGAGCTCTGTCTTTCAGATAATCATGTTTATACTGATGCCGACCACCATAGTATCTGAGTGCCTTTTAGGTAGAATTGATAGCAATAGTGAAGTCCCTTGTGGACTTCATGGTGTCTCCAGTACTTCTCCTTTTTGGGGGTCCAAATTCTGCTTGGGGTAGGTTTGTTTGCTTGGTTTTACATTTTGTTGATGGTGTTTGTTGGTTGGTCAGGGTTTAGGGGGAAAAGGGGTTGTTATTGTTGTGAGTGGAAACAATTGAGCTGCAGTGTGTGGGTCAAGATCCAAATTTCCCCAGAGTTTGGTTTGGAAATGGTTATATTTGGTGTTCTAGTTGTGCATGTTGTGGAAGCAGACCTGTGCTGTGATGTGGGAGTTGGCAGTCACACTACCCTGAAGATGATCCCCAGGCATTTTGGAGAACAATGCCCTACTTGCTAACCTGGGGCCTGATCCAAATTTTACTAAAGACACTTTGGGTCTTTCCATTGACTTTGGATCAGGCTTCTTTATCAAATGTTCACGACATGGCAAGAATTGTGAGTCCTGTGAGTTTAGAGGAGGGACTCTGCCAAGTCTGCTAAATCTTTAATTTTCACACTGAATTTTGATGAATTTATATCAGGCTGCAATCCCCTCACCTTGTGTTGGGTTATGAAGTGAAATTTCATGCAACTCTGATCATGACCCTAAACATGTATTTCCTTTGTCTTAATAGGTTTAAAAAATAGAGAGAGAAATGGTTCAGTGGTCTACCACTTGATTTTTCCATAAGCAAAGAGAAAATAAATTTGTATTTGTTCTTTGAGTTGAAGAGTGCTGAAGACTCTGGACAGGTCTTGTCAGCATACCAGTCAGATGGCTTATTATTGCATCCATAAGACTGACTGACTGACTGACTGATTTCTGTGCTATGCCACAGTTGAATACTGTCAACTTTATGGAATACAATGTGCTTTTCCTTTAGTACTGCATAATACTGTAATAATTGATTAAATCATAACTATGAACTACAGATATATATATGTATGTATATATGTATGTATGTATATATTTACAAACCCCACTATGACAAGCCTTCCTCTTAACTAGACATACATCTCTTAAAAGTTTAATACCAGCACAAAAAAACCACCAATGGGACCAATAGTGTTGGACTTTTGTCCTGCTGTAGTTGAGGATTTATTAACAGCTTTGCCAGCTTTATGTGGCTTTTGGATGTGTATATGTAGCTTGATTCAGGATTTCTACCTTTCTGCATTGCTCATTAGTTGCAGTGGCCTTTCTAAACCTAGTCTTTTGGGAATGACAGTGATTGTGACAGATGGCAGGGGAACAGAATTGAACTGGGACATGGCTTCTCACTCTGTCTCTGTCTCTCTCTTGCTTTTCTTCCTCTTTTTTTTCTCTTCAATACTGATGTTAGATTCCCATGCATTTGACCCTGGAGAGACACAAATTGCAGTAGTTACTTATACAGCGCTTCACAGAGCACTTGTGAGAATAAGATCTTGTGTTTCTCCTTTGCCAAATATAAATCAATTGTTGTTGCGTTTTTACTTTTTTAAAATGGGATTTATTTTTATTATTTGCATCTTGTGAAAAGTAATGCATTGAGAGCATTAGAACCCAAAGATGTATCTTTATAGGAGTGTACCTGTTATACCACAGCAAAAGCATCTTTCAGCTGCTTTACTAATGTTGTTTGAAAGTAGACACTCTGGTGGAGAAAAGTGGTATTTTTAATTCTGACTCTAAAGAGTCAGGAATACTTAGCACAATATTTTGGCATCACCGCTGATCAGTATGTCCTCTGTTTTTGCACAATATAAATGAGAAAGGTGTGTTAACAGTGTGCAACATTTAAATTGCATAAAATTGGTATTTTGCTTTCCAGAATGACTGCTCAACCAAGAGACCTTTTCAGCTGTGTCTGGGAGTGGGAGGCAGGGCACAGTGGGAGGGGGACAGCAGGGTGCATGCCCTTTGAACTTGGCAGCATGAGAAAGAAGAGAGTTTAAATTCTAAGCTATTTATGTCTTAAGAAAATGAACATATTTCAAAGCATGACGAGTAGGCTAAAACATCAACATTTTAAGTTAGTGGTGATAGGTGTCTAGGAGATTTTCTCAAGATCCCATGATAATCATGGAATCTCATGATTGTACAAGAGTGGCACCCAGTTGTAGTTTCTGTATGTACACATGGAAAAAGTCAGCCAGGCGCTTTAAAATGTAAAATACAAACAGACTTAAAACAGCATATTTGTTTTTTTGTCATCAGAAATCTGTGTGTTCTCTGTGTTTTAAACCTAATCTGTAGATATACATTTCTCTCAACAAACAAACAAACAAACAAACAAACAAACAAAAACAGTAGCTGGCTCTCCCATACTTTGGCTTAAAAAAGAATACAGTTAGGCCTAGATTGTATGTAGTCCTGCAGAGATGCAGAGAAAGCTTTCTCTCTCCTCTCCACTCTTTTCAGGGATTAGCTACAATCTCAGTCCCTTGTGTTTTTCGCACACAGAGGCTCTTCAAGGCTATCACTGTCAGTTGCAATATTAATGCAATGGTTTGAATACCCTTTGATTGGCTAGCAGAGCTAAGCTGGCACAGGATGGGGGAATGCAAACTGGATCTCTTCACAGAATTCTGAAATCCATTGAATACATTAATGGAAGTTTATGTGATTAGCTCTAATTATGATCTACAGTATATGTGGGAGTGGATGTAGGTTCTAGGGCAGGGTGGGCAAACTACGGCCCAGGGGGCCGCATCCGGCCCTTCAAGTGTTTTAATCCAGCCCTCGAGCTCCCGCTGGGGAGTGGGGTCGGGGGCTTGCCCCACTCCACGTGTGCCGTAGCTCCCGGAAGCAGCGGCGTATTCCACCTCTGGCTCCTATGCATAGGGGCAGCCAGGGGGCTCACGCTGCCCCCAAGTACCACTCCTGGTCCAGGAACCATGGCCAATGGGGGCTGCAGGGGTGGTGCCTGCAGACAGGGCAGTTCGCAGATCCGCCTGGCCAGAGCCTGCACCTTTGACCCCCTCCTGAGCCCCAACTCCCTGCCCCAGGCCTGATTGCTCTGACTCCCTCCGGCCCTCCAAACCCCTCAGTCCCAACCCAGAGCACTCTCCTGCACCCCCAACCCCATCCCAGAACCCGCATCCCCAGCCGTAGCCCCCCCTCCACACACACCCCAACCCCCAATTTTGTGAGCATTCATGGCCCACCATACAATTTCCGTACCCAGATGTGGTCCTTGGGCCAAAAAGTTTGCCCACCCCTGTTCTAGGAGAACCTTAGAAACATGGAAATAACCCTGTGGTTCGGGGTCAATGCTCCATCAGACTTGGTGCTCTCTCTTTTTAGTGCTTTTTATTTGGCGGAAGTGGGGGGGGGGGCATAAAGGAGAGGGGAAATTAAGACTTTGTAGTTTCCTTATATCCAAAGTGGGGTATCCTTTATCAGAGTTGATGACTGGCACTATTAGATAAGGGTGTTCAACATCATTAAGATGTCTGTGAAATTATACAATTTTTTGTTGAATTCTTCATAGAAGAGATACATGGCCATGCAATGAAATGGCATTCTCTTCTCTGCTTCCAGTGTAGGTTATGTAATAAGATATATGGAAATGAGTGTAATATTACAAGCTGTAGAAAATACAACAATCTTGCTTTATACAGTCACTGTTAATATTTTCAATTTCCAATCAATTATTTGAGTGCATAATTCCTGCCTTGACTTCACTACATGCCCAGCTATTTACAGTGTGTGTGGTTAGTTGCTAGGCAGATTGACTCCTTACTGTTGGCCAGGGATTGGCAACCTTTGGCACACAGCCCATCAGGGAAATCCGCTGGCGGGCTGGGAAGGTTTGTTTACCTGCAGCATCCGCAGATTCAGCCGATCACAGCTCCCACTGGCATATAGTCACTGTTAATTTGCCATTCCAGGCCAATGGGGGCTGCGGGAAGTGGCAGCCAGCACATACCTCGGCCCGTACTGCTTCCCGCAGCCCCCATTGGCCTGGCACAGCGAACCGCGGCCAGTGGGAGCTGCGATCGGCTGAACCTGCAGACGTGGCAGGTAAACAAATCGTGCTGGCCTGCCAGCGGATTTCCCTGACAGGCCACGTGCCAAAGGTTGCTGATCCCTGCTCAAGGCTCACAGAAGCTCACAGAATGAGGATACAGTTGCTTATAAAGCTATAGGATCCTTAAGGATGTTGGCACTGCGTTGTCCATTAACTGTAATGGACTGGAACTCTGGACACTGATTTAATTGAGTTTGTAACCATGCAACCAAAATAATTTTAAGCATTGTTATGTTGCTTGTTAGCTAACTCTAAATTCACTGTACTGAATACGGTATACAATCAAAACATGGGAGAGTGAAGTAACTATAACTACTCATGAGTGGAGAAGATTGTGCAAATTATGGAGAATTTAATGTCCTCTGTATTTTTCTTTCTTTTGCTGCATCTAATCATGCAACGTGTTCAATATCTTATTTTTAAAAACTCTGCTGTTACTGACACTATTTAAAATAAGAATCAGCTGTATTGTGCAGACATTTTTTAGGAAAAATAACTTTTAGACTAAAGGGCAAAAGAACTGTTTTTAATATTAGGATCCTAAAATATACTTGTTTTCTATATTAAAGACAATCTCTGATCATGATTTTTCAATGAAATATGCTTGCAATCAGGTTTCTGCCACTTCTCCAGTGGAGGTGGATCTTCTGTTATTCTGTGTTGTAATAGGTACGCCAAATATGTTTAGGGGAGGCATGTGCTGCGGATGCCACAGCACACAATTCTGAGTTCATGGGGGCAACGTTTTGGGAGTTTTTGTTCTTCGCTAGGCCTTTTATGAACACACTGATCGATCCCCCTGTCTAGCGGCACCCACTGTGTAGTCATCATATTATAGATTATGGTATGTCTACCTAGGGGGATTATGGGTATAGTGAGGGCAGGGGACCAACAGAGAGGCCAGTGTGTGTGTACACTTATCAAATTGCTAGCTGCACCCCTGGCTAAATTGCACAGTTAAACATAGCATGCTGATAACAGTGAATAGAAGAAATGAGGTTGGTGGCTAGTTAGTTATTCATTTATTTCTATATGTTTATGTGTAATTTCTATAGTTCTCAGCAATAGCAGCATACAGAATAATAACCTCTCTGCTGTGGAACTGCAGAGTCCAGAGTCACCAAGGCTAGTAACCATTCCCTGAACATAAAAAGCCATGGTATAGACTTTTCACCTTAGGATTCAGACAACATGACGAAAGCTTTATAAATTTCACCTTATAGCAGACTAGTTATTAGGGCAGATGCAACCAGGGAGTTGACAACCTCCTCCGCACATTGACTAGACTGACATTTGCTTAGCGGTAACAAGCTGCCATAGTGTGGTGCCGTGGGGGCCCTTGGGCTTGATTTAAGAGTACTGACACAGACTGCTTGTTGTTTCATATTTTAAAGCTGTCAGGGAGGCAACTTATGTCAGCATAAAATTATTTGATAGCCTTAAATCACGGGCAAAGTATGAATCTATTGACAGCCCAGCCATAAACCAGAAATCAGATTGTTGACCCATTCAATAGTGAGAAAACTGACAATTGAATAGTGCTCTCGACGTAGAGACACGCACGTAAACACACAACAGTTAGTCAACATTAAATCTTAATCCACGGTTCTGTATCAGGCATCAACTCTGGATTGTATCACTGTGTACCTTTAATCACCTAAATATTCAATATTGTCTTTGTCCGATCCATGAACTCGTTTCTGTGCCGGAATGCATTGCAGTTTGTCCTATCTGCTGTGAACTTCTGTTTGGCTTGTTTGATGGTAGTAATGTTTTCACTGCATATTGTACCTTTGTAAATGTAATTACTTGTGTCTTCACTAGCAGCTTTGCAGATTATTTAACATGGAATGGAGACTGTTGAATTAGGACGTATCATAACTAACTGAGGCACGGTATAAATACTTGTGACAGGCACTGCATATCAAGCCCAAAAGCCTTAGTAATCACCCCAAAAGTGTCCTAATGAAACACAGGTTGGGTTCAATTCACCACTGCACTTCTCTAGTTTTATGCTGGTGTAACTCCATTATTATTTTCAGCAGAGTAACATAGTGAATCAAGCTAATTGTGTGTGTGTGTGTGCCAGATTTCTAAACTTCATTTGTGGGGTGTGAAGCACAAGATGGTCTTCGGTGAATGCAAAAAGTGGATGTTGGTTTATAGTATTTTTACTTCAGCCATGTAGTTTGTTTGGTTCCTCCCCACCTGCCTTCAAGCCTGTCTCTTGGATCTTGAAGGCTTGTGATTCTCTAATTCTGTCTCAGTGTATATACCAATTGAAAGCATTTAGTTGTGATTAAAGCAGATTGAATGAGATAATCCCTTGGAGTGAGCAGCTTCAAGCAGCTCAAACACAGCTCTTTGGGGACATGAACTAACTCCACACAAGCTAATTCCTGCAGCATTTCCCCCGTGGTGTGTTATGCACACCAATCACTTTTTATTTTTGTTTACTGGGCTCCATTCGAATTATTGAATTTTGCAGAAAGCTTCAGCAGTCATATGGCCTGGAACCCTACCTCTTCATTTCCCTTTCAACTATGTAATGAAATGCATTTCACCTTGTTAGAAATCAGAGCAATGAAGTTCCTGATGGAAGCTATGATGACTTGAGTTGTGACCTTCAGGGGAAGGATAATAAGGTGAAAGCACTAGAATTTGCTTCACCTTCAACAATATACTATTATGGTTAGTTTGATTGAATGTACCTGGCCCTTTGAGGCCACCTGCTGGAGACTCTGTGGTCTTACCACTCCCCATCCCAGGACAGGAGAGTGAAGGTGGTTTCTCCAGGCCTGCCTAGAGTGGCTGCATTGAAAGCAGCCAATCAGAGTGTAGCAGGATCACATAAACGGAGCTGCTGGGTCTGAGCAGGGCAGTTTCTGGCTGAGACCAGACAGGTCAGGCACTGGGCTCCACTCCGGCCAGAGGAGCTTAATGGGCTGAATTACTGGCCCTAGGAATGAGAGAACCTGACTATTGTGACCCGAAGGTAATAGGTGAAAGGAGCAGGGCTACATGGGAAAAGGCCCAGGGAATAGCAGCAGTGAACTGGACGCAGTGGTACATGGCTTCTGTTTACTGGGTCCCTGGTTTGGGACCTGGATTAGTAGGTGGGCCTGGGTCTCCCCACTGGCCACTGGGAATGTGGGCTAAGCTTGGTGAGAAGCCAGAGTCTTAAAGGGCCCAGAGATGGGGCTGTAAACCTTGGTGAGGGACAACAGTGTGTTAAACTCTTTGCTACCCCAGGAAGGGGTTCATTGTGTGACTTGGCCAGGGGGCTGAGCTATTGAAGACCTACCAAGCAAAGTTGACAACCCGCAGAGGGAACCAGGAGTGTGGGAAAAGATTGTGATAATGCAATAATTTGCACTTGTGCAAAATAGGAATAAAATGCTATCAAATCAGAATAGATGCTATTTCTCATTCATTTTCAGAGATGAACATGACTGCAGGAAGGCCAAGGCTGTTGAGTATCAGTGCCTGTATGTGTACATGGTGTTACCAGTGCTGAACTGGGACAATATGTTTCACCAGAGTCTCTTCAGCTGAGATTTACAGAACACATTCTGCTCATGGGCAGTGCCACAAATACTCTTTTTTTTTCCTATAGGACAAGTGCTTAGACATTTGAGCTATTCTACTCTTTATCCTAAGGGCCAGATTCACTCCTGGTATTACCCTGGCATCAGTAGAATTTGGGTCTTACAAACAATGAAATGGCCATATTTTTCCCCATTCATAACTTGATATTGGAATTTTTTAAATCAATTTTGATTCAATATTTTTAATCAGTTGATTTTCTGAGATCTATTTATATTTATTGATTTTGTTCTTTGCTTTTCTTTTCCCCTCATCTCCATCTTTTGTGCATTGGTGCATTTGCACTGCTACTGCTGATACACATAAATACATACATATGTATAGCCATTACTTCTGTGGTAGTGATATGTACGGCATAAATGTCAGAGCCAAGCATTGAGTTTAGGATCTTGCATTATTCACAAGCCATGAAGCCACATTTATGTCATTCCAAGTGAACACCGTTAAAACCTAGGTACCACACCATCACAATTTCTGTATATGCTACATGTTTTGGAACAATTGCTTTAGATGGTACTTAAACATGTTATTGAACATGTCCTTAGAACGTAAAACTAGAAATGCTGAACTTACCATGAGTCTAAATTTATAGAATAAAACTAAAATGAAAACATTTTAAAAACCTCAAAAAATCAGCTTAAGTAGTTTTTGTACACTTGTCTATTGTGATTGTTAGTCTGTTACTAAGCTTTTATATCTCTGAATCCTCATGGTCTAGAACAAGAACTATATATTTCAGTACGAAGATGGGAATTTTCCCTTTTCAGTGATACAAAGCTGCTGTTTCTGGCTCCTAATGAGTTAAGAGATGAGACCTTAAACTTGTCACTGGCTAAGAAATGAATATTATCTCAGACTACGGGATGAATTTGGAGGGAGATGCCATGTTTGAGGACGTGTGATAAACTGGGGAATATCTGATTATTTTTATGAATATGTTGCATTTCTTTGTGTGTGTGTTTGATGGATTACCTGCCATGGAGTAAGATCAAAAGGAGGGGTTGTTAAAGGAACCAAGCAGGAAAGATAAAACAATGGCCTATTTAAGGAGCATCCTAACACTCAAAAATAATTGCCTGGATTATAGCTGTGAAGAGGCGACCCCTGAGCTCCAACCCTAGTGACATAGCTGGTTTGCCAAGGATGAGAAGAAAGATCAAGGGACACTAAATTGTGACAGGTCAATGGGGCCTAGGAAAGGATGGGGGGTTTGGTGAGTGTCCAGAGACTGCCCAGGGAGTGTTAGCGGAAGCTGATAGCCTGGCGAGGAAAATGAGAGAGAACATGTTTGGGAGAGGTTGGAAGAGACTGTTTCTCTCAGTCAGAGATAGGGGGTTACCTGGGCTGAGAGAAACTTTAAAAACCTGGCAAGACATGACTAAGGTGCAAATACGACCCATGCATACAGGCCTTTTATTGTTTTTACTCTTTGCTCTATGTGCTCTGTACCTTCTGGGAGAATGAATAAATAATGCTTTGTTTTGAAGGCACCATTTTGGAGTTTTGTTAATCAACTAGCTGGTCATAGCTCACTGGAGTGAAAGGGCTTACAGGTGCCAAACACAGTTGGGCCTGTGTCATTAACTTAGTTGGAGAACAGTGGGGCTGCAACCCAGAGATCCAGTCTGAGTAGTTAGACCATATGATTCCACCCAGAGTGAGGTGCAGGAGGCCATGCCTGTCACCAAAGGGGTGCACTAGATAGGCAGTAAAAGTGGTCTCAGGCACAGTTTGCCCAATAATCATTACAAGAGGAAAGAGGAAAACCTCTCCTGTCAGTTTTTCTCCACATTCAGCTTTTGGAGTTCTATAGGTATAAGAAGAAAATGAAAACCTTTTCCCTTTAAAAACAAATGAAATTTCTTTTTTTACATCAGGCTACAGCAAAAATATATATGGTTGAAATCTGAAACTTTGCATGTAAGTTCTTTTTAACAAGGTTAAAGGTTTTGCTAGCTTTGGGGTGGAGTTTGGGAACAAGTAATTTCTAAGCAATTGAAAAGTAACTTGGCACATGGTTAACTGGCACTTGCTAAGACATTGTGTTATCTTTCTTCCCAGTCTGTCTGGTAGAGAGATGACTGCTGGGACAATTTGCATGTGGGAGATTGTAAATGTCTTGGTGAAATACTGTACGCATCAAAATCATAAAAACCTATCTTAGCTTCTGTGATGGGACAAATTCACAGTTATGTTTTGCTGTTGATCCCCAACACAATGAGCCTGGAGTTAGTTTGCACAAGTTGACTACTGCGAAGAAAACTTTTGGGGCTTTAATATAAGTATTCTTGTGCATGAATGCTATAGGTTCCAGTCAGGATATAGGGTATTAAAAGTAGTATACATCCAACTTGTATTGCTGCAGCTGTTTCACTCTTTGATCTATTGGTGGTATCTTGATTCCCAGTAATGATCATTTAGGCTGTTCTTCTGTGCTGTACAGTGCACATAGAGGAGGAAAAATGCAGAAGAGTATATAAAATAAATGATTCATGTGAAAGGGAAAGGCACCTGTACACAATAGCCCACATCACATAACCACCACAATACTCGGCCAAGAAAAGTGGGTGAAGTCAGGGAAGAGCTGATTTAAGGAGCTTGTTCCCCTTGGGACTCACCACAATTTGTGATGTAAAATGCATCAAACTTACTGTTGCTGGCACAGTGGCAAGTCCCCTTCCTTGTCTTTTACACACCCTAGAGTAGGCAAAGGGGCCCTGCTGGTAAAGAGGGTAACAAACAACAGCATCAAAGGACAAGATAAATGTTGAGAGAAATCCAGGGGGTGTTTTACATAAAGGGAAAAAATAGGGCTGTCAATTAATCGCAGTTAACTCCCGTGATTAACTACAAAAATTAATCATAGTTAAAAAAATTAATTGCAATTAATCGCACTGTTAAACAATAGAATACCAATTGAAATTTATTAAATAATTGTGGATGTTTTCTACATTTTAAAATATATTGATTTCTATTACAACACAATACAAAGTATACAGTGCTCATTTTATATTATTTTTATTACAGATATTTGCACTGTAGAAATGATAAACAAAAGAAATAGTATTTTTCAGTTCACCTCATACTAGTACTGTAGTTCAATCTCTTTATCATGAAAGTGCAACTTACAAATGTAGATTTTCTTTTGTTACATAGCTGCTGTCAAAAACAAAACTATGTAAAACTTTAGTGCCTACAAGTCCACTCAGTGCTACTTCTTGTTCAGCCAATCGCTAAGACAAACAGGTTCGTTTATATTTACAGGAGATGCTGCTGCCTGCTTCTTATTTACAATATCACCTGAAAGTGAGAAAAGGCGTTTGCATGGCACTTTTGTAGCCGGTGTTGCAAGGTATTTATGTGCCAGATATGCTAAACTTTTGTATACCCCTTCATGCTTCGGCCACCATTCCAGAGGACATGCTTCCATGCTGATGATGCTCGTTAAAAAATAATGTGTTAATTAAATTTGTGACTGAACTCCTTGGGGGAAAACTGTATGTTTTTGGCTCTATTTTACCTGCATTCTACCATATATTTCATGTTATAGCAGTCTCAGATGATGACCCAGCACATGATTGTTTTAAGAACACTTTCACAGCAGATCTGACAAAACGCAAAGAAGATACCAACGTGAGATTTCTAAAAATAGCTACAACACTCGACCTAAGGTTTAAGAATCAGAAGTGCCTTCCAAAATCTGAGAGGGACGAGGTGTGGAACATGCTTTCAGAAGTCTTAAAAGAGCAACACTCAGATGCGGAAACTATAGAACCCAAACCACCAAACAGGAAAATCAACCTTCTGCTGGTGGCATCTGACTCAGATGATGAAAATGAGCATGCATCAGTCCGCTCTGCTTTGGATCGTAATCAAGCAGAACCCATTATCAGCATGGACTCGTGTCCTCTGTAATGGTGGTTGAAGCATGAAGGGACATATGAATCTTTAGTGCATCTGGCACGCAAATATCTTGCGATGCTGGCTACAACACAGCCATGCAAATGCCTTTCAAGTGACTTTCAGGTGACATTGTAAACAGGAAGCGGGCAGCGTTATCTCCTGAAAATTGTAACCAAGTTTGTTTGTCTGAGCAATTGGCTGAAGTAGAACTGAGTGGACTTCTAGGCTCTCAAGCAGGGACGGGCAACCTTTGGCCCACGGCCTGCCAGGGTAAGCCCCCTGGCATGCCGGGCCTGTTTGTTTATGTGCCGTGTCTGCAGGTTCAGCTGATTGCAGCTCCCACTGTCCGCGGTTCGCCGCTCCAGGTCAATGGGGGCTGCGGGAAGTGGCAGCCAGAATGTCCCTCGGCCCGTGCCACTTCCCGCAGCCCCCATTGGCCTGGAGTGGCAAACCACAGCAAGTGGGAGCTGTGATCGGCCGAACCTGCGGACATGGCAGGTAAACAAACCGGCCCGGCCCACCAGGGGGCTTACCCTGGCAGGCCGCGGGCCAAAGGTTGCCGATCCCTGCTCTAAAGTTTGACGTTTTATTTTTCAATGCAGTTATTTTTTGTACATAATTCTACATTTTAAAGTTCAACTTTCATGATAAAGAGATTGCACTACAGTACTTGTATGAGGTGAATTGAAAAATACTATTTCTTTTGGTTTTTACAGTGCAAATATTTGTAATCAATAAATATAAAGTGAGCAGTGTACACTTTATCTGTGTTGTAATTGATATCAATGTATTTGAAAATGTAGGAAACACCCCAAATATTTAAATAAATGGTATTCCATTATTGTTTAAGAATACGATTAATTGCATGATTAATCATAATTTTTTTAATCATACGAATAATCGCGATTAATTTTTTGAATCGCTTGACAGCCCTAGAAAAAATACTTATTATGGGCCCAATCTATTGAAATTAATGGGAATCATATCATAGACTTCATGGATCAAGCCTTATGTGATCCTGCTGTTGTCTTAAAAGTAAGATCTCTCTTTCCATATGTTTTTCTGCAAGAAATGTGGGGAACTTGAGTTCTAATAACAAAATACTCCCTAGAGAGAGAGTAAAAAGTAGGTACGTGAACACGCTTAGATCCCTGTTCATTAAAGGCAAAATCAGCGTTTACCTCACTATTGGCAGTATTTCCTGTGGTAAATGGAAGGACAGTGAATACTGCAAGTATTAACTTTATTTATTGAAAGTAAAATTATCTTATCAACTTAAGTGTCTACATTGCCCACTTACTCTCTGAGGGGGTGTTTTTAGTTAGGAATATGCTCAATATAAACATATGAAGAGAAGTCTTGCTTTAAAGATATCTGCCGCTACCATTTTACCCTACCAATATTTGCAGTATTGCCTATAGTAAATATGGGGAAGTACAGAAATACTGAGGTAATGTTACTTAGTTATGTTAGGCAAATGACAGTTTTTAAGGGTGAATGGTTTACCAGTGAAAAGTGATCCACAACTGTCCCCAGTTTGACAAACAGTGGTCACCATTAAAAAGTCACCATTTGTCATCAGTTACTAAACCGTGGTATCTGAGATTTTTATATTTTTCTTATATGTAGAAGAGGCATCATCCATGTTGAAATATTGGCAGCTGTTTACTTTTTAGTTGTATGGATTATAGCTGGTAGGACCAGGAAATGGGAATATTAAGAGATGCATCAAGTTTTCATTCTTTTATCATTGGATAAAATATTTCATGATATTACTTAGTAGGAGGCCTGGAATAAAAGCAGCATTAAAAATTTTATTCAAAACAACTGGAAATATGTCCATGAACTTGCCCAAAATAATGGGTGAAATCCTGGGCACAAAAGTGTCTGGCTATTCAATAAGGTAAGGATTTCACTCTATATGTATGATGCTTGATATTAAATTTGGTGAATTTGGTGGTACCAGTAGAAACATTGAAGGGGTGGGACCTAATATCACCTTGTCTATCCCACTGATGTTCTTCCCCTCCTTCCTTTATCTGTTACACTGAAGAATGTTCATCACTGAACAGATATCCCTGGGATGTCTGAAAACAGGAATATCGATCAGCTACAATTTGTACCATTTTCTTGAGATAATCTCATCTTAATTTGTCTGAGTTACAGGATCTAAACCACAAAAGGATCTTCTTATCCTACATAGGCAGTTTGTAGAAATTCCATTTCCCTTCAGCCCCAAAGAGATCTCTGCCCAAAGCCCAATTATTCTGGCTTTGGAAAGGGAGGGCAAATTTCGTTCATAATAGAAATATAATTGTTCTGTTTGACATGATTCATTACATTTTCTTCCGGCTGAAAGAATTTCTGTTTAGAGTATAGTACTTGTTTGGAATCTCCCCTCCCCCCATGAATGTTTTACATAACACATGTGAAAGTAGGCTTCATTAAGAGGAACCAACTAGTCAGACATATTCAAGGAACATATTTAGTACTCACCAGATTGTTATTACTGAATAGACTGTAGCTATTACTCATATTTACAAAATGCATCTATCATCACAAATAAAATAATAGTTTGGTTTTGGATCAGGTTTCTTGTCTGACAGATCTTGATAAAGGCTGTACATTGTTTAGGGAAAGGATCCAGTTGGGGCTCTATTAATAATGGATATCCTCCATCTGTCTCTTGAAAATGAATTTGCATGATCACATTGTTTCAAACATTGTGGATAAAGCCCACGGTTGCCATATATAGGAAGAAGGGTTTATCCTACCAGATCAGCCTATTGGTTCATGAAATCGGGAATCCTGCCTGTACGAGCATCCAATTCTTTGTGTACATTTTAGGACCCCTTTCTGATCACTATGATTTATTGAGCATTTTAATGTAATTTAAATGAAAAAGCAGCATGATGGGGCTCTCATTTCCCTCTAGGATATTGGGGTACATCCCTGGAAATGAGTCAAGGACAATACTGTATGCTGCCTGTATCCTAAATTGGAATAGAGAAACCTGAGAAAGAGGAACACCAACCAGCGCAAACTGTCAAGATACAGTTATGTTTTTTCTCCATATTTCCTTGAAATCTATTAACTGTGTGAGTAAGTAGCTGGAGCCCTTGGGCAGGTTTAACTTGCATGGCAGCAGTTCATTAGCAGAACAGCTAGCATGTTACTGGCCTTGGCAGCATCACACAAGCCATGTTTGTAGCTGCATAAAAAGTTCTTGAACAATTTTTCTGTGTTAGGCACTGTTTTATCTACCATCAGGTCGATACATTTCCTTTTTATTTTATTTTTATTGGTGAACAGAAGGAAAATCTCCACTCCCCATCCCTGCTAGATTTGTCCCCATTGTATTTATTACCTACCCTATTTTAGGGAAGCAACAGAATATATGATCTTGTTACTCCCTTGTCATTCTGGAAGTCTCCACTTAAAATGTCCTGGGAAGATCCCTTCTGTACTCCCAATAAGGGGTCAAATGCTGGCTCTTTTAAAATCAATGGTTGCTTTGTTGTTGGCTTCAATGGGGCCAAGATTTGTTTCCAGGACTTTAGAATATGTGAAGCAAACAAAGTTTCAGAAGAATCCATGCCACGTTTTACAGGAGACTCTTTGTTTCCAGCAAACAGGGAAACAATAAATCTAACTTGAAGAGTATAATATGTTTCCTAGATGAATTGTAAATATTTGTTTTCTTACAGTAATTATAGGTATTGGGGGGGGTCTCAGTTGGTGCATTGTTCCATATTTCGTCACCTGACTTTGTCACCAGTAGCACAAGATATGGAAGCAACATCCTTTCTTTTGTCAGAGTTGGCAGCGATCACTATTTTCGCTATTGCTAACTGTTCTCCTTCTGCTCTCTCTCTCTTCCTGATTTACCTATCTGCAGTCATCACTTGGACTCTTTTTTGGCATCACCCATCAGCTCCTTCCTTCTTCCTACATCTCTTCTCCTCCCCGCCCCATCACTTGGCCTTTCTGTGTCTTACAGTCCATCAGGATTGATAACTTCTCCTCTGCTCTCAGCCCTCTTCTCCCTGCCTTCTCCCCTTTCTTCTGCTGTTATGGTTGTCCATGCTGCACTCTTCTCCACTGTTGACTCTTTTGCTGCTCGCTCCCATTGCAAGATCTGCTCTGCCAGCCTCCAACCTTGGCTTGCTATCAACGTTCACTTCCTCTGCTCCTACTCCCATGCTGTGCAGCATCCCTAGCAGAAATCCTGCAACCAGGCTGATGTTCTCCACTACAAATTCATTCTTTCTTCCTTCAGTTCTGCCATCTTCTTAGCTAACAACTCTACTTCTCCAACTTAATTCACTCCCACTCTCACATTTGCAGCTGTCTTGTCACTGCCTTTGTCGCACTGCTCAAACCCTCCCCTCTTTTTGCCTCCACGTCTTTCTCAATGCAGGATCTTGTTGGTTTGTTCCAAGAGAAAACTGACAAATTACGACATAACCTTCTCTGTCCCCTCGGCTCATTTTCCCTTTCTACATCTCTTTTCCTCCTTCCCTGTCATGAATGCAGAAGTTTCTTTTCTGTTCTTCTCATCTAACCCCTCCACTTGTCCCAGTGATCCAATCCCCATACTATTTCCTGATCTTCCTTGCATCTACTCATATCTCCTTCTTTATTTTTCTCCTTAACCTCTCACTCTTCTATGGCTCTTCCCCTCACAGTACAAGCACACTTTCATCTTTCCCATCTGAAAACCAAAGCAACCCCCCCAAATAAAATAAAATACAATAAACACCACCCTTGATTCTTTTTGCCTATTCAACTACCAACCCATCTCCCGTGATCTTTGAATTTCTAAGCTCATTGAATATGCTTTTTACAATCATAGTTTGAAGTTCCTCTCCTTCAATTCCATCCTAGATGCTCTCCAATCTGATTTCCTCCCCCTGCACTCTTCTGAAATTGCTCTTGTCAATATCCAAATTTCAGAACCTGTTCTCATCCTCCTGAACCAGTCAGCCTCTTTTGACACTGGCTACCCTTGCTGTTCTTCATGAAATCATGTCCTCCCTTGGATTCTTTGACTCTCCTCTCCTGGTGCTTTCCCAACCTCTCTAAGCATTCAGTATATCGTTCCTTATCTCCCTTCCAGCTTTCTGTGGGGTTCCACAGGGCTCTGTCCTTGGTCTGCTTCTCTACACCTTATCTCTGGGTAACCTCATCCACAAGCAAATTTCAATGTTATCTCTATGCTGCTAATTCACAACGCCAGTCCTGTATTTTCTAGTCCTGTCTTCTGTCCAAACTAAAATCTCAGCCTGTCTGTCTGACATCTACTTATGTATGCTTAGCTGTCTGCTCAAATGCAACATAACTGAAACAGAGCTCTTAATCTTTATCTCCAAGTCTCCCTCCCACCTCCTTTCTTAATCACTGTGGACAACACTACTATCCTGCCTGACACTCAAGCCTCTGATGTGGGCTTCATCTTTGACTAAGATGACATGCTGGCCACCACTTCCTGCAGCTCCCATTGGCCGGGAACGACGAACCGCGACGACTGGGAGCTGTGGGGGGCCATGCCTGAAGATGGTCAACATCAGCAAAATGTTTTGCAGCCAGCAATCAGATTACCTTGATGGACCACATACGGGCCCCAGGTTGCCCACCACTGCTCTTGTGTATTTACAGAGAGCAAGCATATCTCCTCTCAGTCTTTGGTTAGGCTAAACAAGCCAAGCTTGAGTCTCTTCCCATAAGGTACGTTTTCAATTCATCTGATCATCCTTGTAGCTGCACCTGTTCCAGTTTGAATTCATCTTTCTTAAACATGGGAGACCAGAATGGCACACAGTATTCCAGATGAGGTCTTACCAGTGCCTTGTATAATGGTACTAACACATCCCTGTGTCTACTGGAAATACCTTTCCTGATGCATCCTAGGAATGCATCAGGTTTTTTTACGGTCGCATCACATTAGCAGCTCATAGTTATTTTCTGATCAGCCAAGACACCCAGGTCTTTCTCCTTCTCTGTCACTTCCAAGTGATAAGTTCACAGCTTATAGAAATAATTCTTCGTGTTAGTCCCTAAGTGCATGACCTTCCACTGTGCGCTATTAAATTCCATCCCATTTCTATTACTTCAGTTTTCAAGGTTGTCCAGATTTTCTTGTATGATACTCGGTCTTCCTCCATATTGGCAATTCCTCCCAACTCTGTCTTATTTGCAAATTTTATTAGTATGCTCCTGCTTTTTGTGACAAGGTCGTTAATAAAAATGTTATATAAGAGTGGTCCCAAGAACAATCCCTGATGAACTACTAGTATGTTCTCTACAGCCTGACAGTTCATCTTGCAGTATGACTCATTGTAGTCTCCCAATTAACCAGTTCCTTATCCACCTTTCAATTCTCACATTAATCTCCATCCTCTCCAATTTAACTGTCCTTTGCTTTAACTAGGTCACCCCTTTCTTTGCATCCTCCCATGGGCTCTCCCTTCTTTATCATATCAAACATAAGCTATTTGTCTTCTCTCTCAAATCCTTTATGGTCTGTCACCACCCTGCTCCTTTATCTCTCATTGATTATCAAAAAGTCAACTTCTATTTCTGATTGAACAATAATGGATCCATTGTCCACTTATTAAAATGTCAAACATGCTCCATCATGCTTTCTCCTATTCTTCCCCTCATATTTGGGATAAGTTCCCCATAAACATCTGCACAAATAACAGATTCTCCTCCTGCAAAACCCTTAACTCTCCTTTTCCACAATGACTACAAAAACTTGACAGTAGTTAGGCTGCTGGAGTGCTGAAACCACAGCCTGTCATGCTGACCAATTTTGTCTCCTTTTCCTTGTACTCCTTGTCTGGCTGTATTCATCTGTTTTCTGTTCCCTTAAGCTGTGAACTCTTTGGGGCAGGGTCTATCTTTTTGTTCTGTATTTGGACAGTGCCTACCACAATGAGGTCCTGATCCTTAACAGGCTCCTTGGTACTATGTTAATATAAATAATAATAATAATAAATCTGAGAAAAGTCACCGTGATGGGGTGGATTACACCCAGAGGTCCCCTGCTTGAGTCCTCGGGTTCTACCACACCCCGTCCCAGAAAGGTGCAGTAGAGAAGTTCTCCAGGCTGCCTAGAGTGGCTGCAGGGAAAGCAGCCAATGAGAGAGACTGCAGGGAGTAGTCAGTCAGGGCCATATAAAAGGAGCTGTAAAGCTAGAAACAGTTAGTTGCTGCCTGGAGCTGAAGGAGTGAGTACTGTGTTCAAGGCTACCTGAAGCACTGTAGCACCACAGACAGCTCAGTGTGATAGGAACTGGGTGAACAAGAAGGAGCTCCTGACTGGCTGTTGGGACTGAAGAGAGAAGAACAGCTGGGACCAGAAAAGGTGAAGAGTCTCCAGGGAGAAAGTCCTGGGGGCATGGCCCTGTGCCAGGATCAAGTGACTATTTGAAGTCTAGCCCAGAAAGAGCTGTGGGACTGATTAAGGGATGAGCCTGGGGAGGGCTACAGCAACTTTGCCAATGGAGGGGTACTGGGATAGGCCCCTGTTGTACTGTATACCCAGGAAGGGGTCTGCTTTGTTTCACATAGAGACACTGTATGACTTGGCCGGAGGGCTGAGTCACCAAAACCACCTGAGAAACCACTGATGGGTCACCACAGAGTGAGAGAGGAGCAGATGCACACCTGATGCTGGGGGGGAAGGGGCGCTTGCAAGAGGTGGGTGCCACCCAGTTATAGTCACCTCAATTTCCCATCTGTAAAATGGAGATATTAGCACTGCCCCACCTGATGGGGTGTTGTAAAGATAAATATTTAAAGATTATGAGGTGCACTGATAGTGCTAGGGAGTATGTAAGTAGTCTGATAGATTCATAGATAATTCACAAAGTTTAAAAGGGACTGAATTAATTTAGATAAATTATTTACTTTGATTTTTTGAAATATTACAAATAACTTTGTTGAATTCTCCTTTTCAATGGGTTGAGCGAGAAGTTGTCTCAGCCTTTGGAACGTTAGGATTCTAAATCCTTCTGGAGAACTTCTTAGAGAAAGTTTGTGTCATCTTGGTCAGAACTTCCAGAACTGTGAGTCTCTGTGTTACCATCATGCAATGATGTTTGGGACGAGTGTGTCACCAGCTTACATATGATACATTGTATGACACCTCTGGGATATATATTATGACAAAAGTGAGTTGAGGCTAAGAGTGTGTCAAGCCTGATGTGAGTTACAGTATAGTGGGTGTTCTGAGGGTTGGCTTTCCGGGGCTCACAGGGTCACAAAGATATTAGGCAATTTGTACATATCCTGAATGGCAATCACAGCTGCTTTTCCCTAGAATGCTTACAGTTTTCTAAAACATCTTAAATTAAGCTTTCATCTTTCAAAGAAAAAAAATGGAGAGCTGGCTCTCCCTAGCTACTTAAAGAAATTCTTCCTTTACTCGTGCTGGACTCAAAGTGTGGACTTCTTGAGCTTCATTACATCTTTCGCTGATGTAAATCAGTGTAGCCCCACTGAGTTCAGTAGAGCTGTGCTAATTTATAGGATATGGCTACTTAAAGTTATGGGGTTTTTTTGTTTCTCTTCGCACGCACGCGTATGTGTGTATTTAAGGCAAACTGTACTAGATTTATAAAACGTGTAGATAAAAAATACTAAGCCACAAAATTGAAACAAAGACTATAAACACACAAGGGTAATCTATTTAATAGGCATAGATATGATTCTCACCACTGCCAAGCCCAGGATCTTAATTTAGGGTCCAGTATCCATAGACCTCAGTGAAATAAACATAAGAAAGTAGTGTAACAAAGGTAACAACGCAATTACAAAGCAAGGCAATGCACCCTAATGTAACACCAGAGCTAGAGCTGAGGAAGCTCCTTAACAATAAATAGATACTGTGAGGGAACGTGTGTGAAGCAGCAAGATGAGGGACATCACTTGCTACGGATCAGAGGGCAGAGAGCATTCCCAGTGTATGCACTTATGTGTGTGATTATGCTAGGAAATAACATTGCAATATGATGTTTCCATACTTTAAACTCTAATTTGCTGTCTTGGTGCCACAAGCGGGTTTAACCTTGAACAGTACTCTGGTGTCAGTTGTCAGTTTGTCTGTGGTGCGGGATGACGATAGCAGCATTTACTGTTTACACGATAAGCAAATTCTGTTCTTTAACTTCAATGACAAATGAACCACCTGCAGATAATCATGGGTCTTTTTAAATAAAGATTTTATTGAAAAAGAGCAATTATAACTCTCTCTCTCATTTTCACTTTTTTCCCCAGCACCTTGAGACCCATCGTCCTCTCACCAACACGGCTCTTTTGGAACAGTGTAACTCCATTCATTTTAATGGGACATTTTGCTGATTTATACCAGAGTAAACTGAGAGCAGAATTTGGCTTATTGTGTAGAGACAATTATATATTTTCCTTCCATTCTCTATTCTAATTACAGCTGTGAATAGGCAACGGTCTCATTTTTTAACTGGCTCTGTGCATGTTAGCGATTGCTGTTTCTTAACATAGTAGCAAACATGAAAACAATTTATTTTTAAAGAAAAGGTAAATCACCAAGTTCGTATTCGGTAGAATTAAGTCTGTCATTCATTGTCTCACACACACACACACACACACACACACACACACACACACACACACACACACACACACACACACACACACACACACACACACACACACACACACAGGCTATATGTCCTGTCACATTAGACTGTACTGTCAAAACTGACAGGTGAACAGCCCTGAGGATTTCAGGCATAGTAGCTTTCCAAAAGCATTTAAAGGATGCTTACTGGAGAAATGAAAGTGTATTGTTAAGAATACTGTACATTTTCTCTCCTGTTTTCAACACATCTGTAATGAAACACACTCTTAATGTATGAACATTTATATAAAATAAAAGGATGGTAAGTTGCCATGCCTAGGTATTCCTAAATGAGCAAATAAAATCTAAGGTAGTCGGCAACTTCAGTTTGTGGTTTGTTGCCTTAGGGAGAGTCTTTAATGAGTTGATGTGAAGCCTTTTACAGTTTATTGTGGGTGACATTTTGAGGACACATTCTGTTAGTAGAATAAAGAACAATAAAGCTGGGGTATTTTTCCTGTATATGGTTTATGTGTCCAACAAGTACCAGGCATATTCTGACAAATGAACAAGGTAATGTAATTGTTCCTTTGGATCAGATGAAAAGGTTTACCTTAGGAAACTATTTTCAGATACACAAGTAATAAATTGGTAGTAAATTAACAGACTGTTACGCAGAACCAAGAAGGTGGGATTTTTTTCTGCATTATACATATTTGAATCTCTCCTATTTATCTTCAGTAGCCTCAAGAGAGTTTCTTCCTTTTTCCTTTCCCTTCACAGTGATGTGAAGGCTAAGATGAGGAGGATGCAGAAGTTGTTGAATAAAGATGGCTAATTGTCCAAAAATCTACCTGTTAGTAAAGATTACAAATACATATTGAAATAGTCCACTTGTCCTGGTTAGTGAGTAGTTAAGGCATTAGTATCTTGTCATGTAGTTGGGTAATTTGATTATTCTGGATCCTGAAAAACGTGGGTTGGGTGTTTAGCCAGGAGAAGAAAGCTCTTATTTAATCTTTTTATTACTGACATCGGCACAAAAAGTGGGAGTGTGCTAATAAAGTTTGCAGATGATACAAAGCTGGGAGGTATTGCCAATTTAGAGAAGGACAGAGATATCCTACAGGAGGATGTGGATGACCTTGTAAACTGGAGTAAGTAATAGGATGAAATTTAATAGTGAGAAGTGTAAGGTCATGCATTTAGGGATTAATAACAAGAATTTTAGCTATAAGCTAGGGACGCATCAATTAGAAGTAACAGAGGAGGAAAAGGACCTTGGAGTATTGGTTGATCATAGAATGACTATGAGTCGCCAATGTGATATGGCCGTGAAAAAAGCTAATGCGGTCTTGGGATGCATCAGGAGAGGTATTTCCAGTAGGGATAAGGAGGTTTTAGTACCGTTATACAAGGCACTGGTGAGACCTCACCTGGAATATTGTGTGCAGTTCTGGTCTCCCATGTTTAAGAAGGATGAATTCAAACTGGAACAGGTACAGAGAATGGCTACTAGGATGATCCGAGGAATGGAAAACTTGTCTTATGAAAGGAGACTCAAGGAGCGTGGCTTGTTTAGCCTAACTAAAAGAAGGTTGAGGGGAGACATGATTGCTCTCTATAAATATATCAGAGGGATAAATACCAGAGAGGGAGAGGAATTATTTAAGCTCAGTACCAATGTGGACACAAGAACAAATGGATGTAAACTGGCCACCGGGAAATTTAGACTAGAAATTAGATGAAGGTTTCTAACCATCAGAGGAGTGAAGTTTTGGAAAAGCCTTCCAAAGGAAGCAGTGGGGGCAAAAGATCTATCTGGCTTTAAGATTAAACTCGATAAGTTTATGGAGGAGATGGTATGATGGGATAACATGGTTTTGGTAATTAAATATTCATGGTTAATAGGCCCAGTGGCCTGTGATGGGATATCAGATGGGGTGAGATCTGAGTTACCCAGGAAAGAATTTTCTGTAGTATCTGGCTGATGAATCTTGCCCATATGCTCAAGGTTTAGCTGATCGCCATATGTGGGGTCAGGAAGGAATTTTCCTCCAGGGCAGATTGGAAGAGGCCCTGGAGGTTTTTCGCCTTCCTCTGTAGCATGGGGCATGGGTCACTTGCTGGAAGATTCTCTGCTCCTTGAAGTCTTTAAACTACGATTTGAGGACTTCAATAGCACAGATATAGGCATGAGGTTTTTTGCAGGAGTGGTGGGTGAAATTCTGTGGCCTGCATTGTGCAGGAGGTCAGACTAGATGATCATAATGATCCCTTCTGACCTAAATATCTATGAATCTATGAATCTAATAACTAAGTACAAAAATAAATAAATAGGAGAGCAACAGGGAGAAGCTATAGTCTTTTGTGATAACTTCTTCTTTTGGGAATTTAGATCTCCTTATCTACTCTCAGGCAAGACACAGTCACATACTGCAACTCAGTATCCAGCAGCACGGATAATGAATTTTGTACCTACTTGCACGTCAGTAACAGCTACCACATATTGGGTAGCAATATGGACAGGTGACAGAGAAAATTGATCTCTTGACTTAATTGTTTTCCATAACAGGTTTGTGGCATGAATTCTGTCACTCTTAGATTCTATATCCATTTCCACAGCCAGGGAGGGGAACTTTTTGGCTGGGACTAAACAGGAGCGTATCATAATGTTAAGTAACTTCACACAAGGGCTTTTAAAATCAGCTCTACAATAGGTGTTGGTATTTAACAGGCTCTCTGGTGTATGCTGAAGAAGGGACAGTACACCCTAGGTAATGTTCAGTATTATGATAGGTTTTTCACTGGTTGGCAGCTATTACTGACATTCTGCTGAACTTCAGGAGGTGTTCTTTGATGGGTGGCGCCCGACTGGCATTAGCTGGCAGTAGCTTGCCCCTCTAACTCAGGTGTGGTGTCTGAACCAGAAAAATCTGCTGCAGTTGTAGAGACCCTTAGGAATGTATATACTGGCCAAACTTCTGTTTTGTGAGTTTCTCTTTCATTCAGTTTGACATTTTTGAGATAGAACTGGGAGCTGTGGGCAGCCGTGTCTGCAGACAATCAATGTAAACAAACTGTCTCGCGGCCTGTCAGCGGATTACCCTGATGGGCTGCAGGTTGCCCACCACTGGCCTAGACTGAACATAAATAAATTAAAAGCCAAAGAAAGCAAGAAAGATAAAAGCATTTGTTTTTGGTCTTTATGTTAAGCTAGGAAGTTATAGGATTGCTCTGATATTTGTTCGGTTAAAGGGGAACTGAGTCTAATGTGCCTTAGTAGAAGTTTCAAACAAACTAGAGAACAACAAATAAAAATAATTATGATCCTAAATTCAATGCAATGCGTCGCTCGAGCTCCAGGTCTCTGAGAATTTTAAGGTGGCAATGAGTTTGTTTATCAAGGTGAGATATTGCACTAGCACTATTTTAATAACTGCCAATTAAAAGGGTTGATATTGGGGCAATCTGGTACATTTAATGCTGTGCTTCTATTCAAGGTCATAGTGATGGTTTGCCAGACCTGGACAAGATATAGAAGCAAGCCCTTACTGGCCCCAATACAATGATGCTGCCTTCCAGTCTTGCACCTCATGGTCCCACTTTCTCTCCTGTAAGGCCCTGATCTTTTCACCGTCTTGTTTTCCTTCACCTTCCTGCCTAATTATGACCTTGGTCTTCAGTTTTCTTTCAGCCTTTCTTTTCCTCAGGTCACAATTTTTTTCTGCCTCTGGTATTCACTGGCCCCCTCTTTGCCTCAGATTTTGATACCCCCCCTGTTTACTCCCTCCCCCACACTGCTTATTGCTGGCTCTCCTCTGGCTTCCTGGTTTTGCTGCCTCTTCCCTCATAGGAACACAGGACTGGAAGGGACCTCCTGGGTCATCCTGATATCACAGGCAACCCAGTCATATAATCCTGTTCATAAATGTATCAAGCTTCACCTCAAAACAAATTCAGATGTCTGCCCCTATGACTACTATTGGGAGACAGTTCCATAATCTCACTCCTCTGATGGTTAGAAACCTTCTTCTAATTTCTCGCCTAAATATGTTCATGGCCAATTTATACCCATTTGTTCTTGTGCTAACATTATCCCTTAGTTTAAATAGGTCTCCCTCCCGGGTGTTTACATCCCTGATGTATTTATAGAGAGCCACCAGATCTCCCCCTCAGACTTCATTTTCCTAGGCTAAATAAAAGAAGGATTTTAGGGTCTGTTTATATTCCACACTAAGCCCTGGCTCTGACTCAGGTTTGAGCCAAAGCCCCCCTTCTGTCCACAGACAAATCACTTTGATTTGAGTCAGCAAGCACGGAGGACCCAGGTCCTAGGACCTTCCTAAGGTTTACAGTGAAGTGTGGATGATCAATGACAGACTTGGAAACACTGTGTCCACCAGTCTGGGTCTAGGGTGACCAGACAACAAGTGTGAAAAATCGGGGTGGGGGGTAATAGGAGCCTATATAAGAAAAAGACCCCCAAATTGGGACTGTCCCTATAAAATTGGGACATCTGGTCATCCTAGCCGGGTCCCACACACTTGGGCTTCGTTTGCAGTGTACACATACCCTTAGTCTTCTCTTACAAAATGGGCCTTCAATTTCCCTGATCAACCTAGTAGCTCTTCTCTGCACTGTTCCAGTTTGAATTATTTTTTCTTGAACATGGATGACCAGAACTGTACCACTGAATTCCAGATAAGTTGCCTTGTAAAATGGCATTAATACTTCCCTGTCTCTACTGGTAATACCTTGCCTGATACATCCTAGGATCACATTTGCCTTTTTTGTGGCCGCATCGCATTGAGGGTGCATACTTATCTTGTCATCGGCTACTACATTGAAGTATTTCTCCTCTTCTATTGTTTTCAAATCACAAGTCTCCAGTTTATAGCAGAAATTCTTATTATTAGTCCCTAAATGTGTGTATTATTAAATTTCATCCCATTTCTATTGCTCCATCCTCTGTCATTCAGTTCTTCCTGTATAATATTCCAGTCCTCCTCTGCATTGTCATTTCTCCCCATTGTCATCAGCAAATTCATTAGCGTACTCCTGCTTTTTGTGTCAAGGTTATTAGTGAAAATATTACATGACAGAGGTATGATGGGTTGCCCCTGGGGTGCCACCTGGAATTGGGGTACCACTTAGCCCTCTGACCCACCTGCCTGGGCTCCCTCTCATACTGTGCTGTTGTGACAAGTTGCAGAGCCCTCTAAGTTTTCACTCTCACCAGTATTCACACAGGTAGACACACACCCAGCTGCAGTTACATGCAGGTTCGCTAACCACCAGCCTAGGACCCCAAAGCAGTACTGTTCTGTCCTGGTGAAATCTGGCCAGTATATGTGTTTAACACCCATTCTGCCTCTGCTTCAATGTGAAGAAAACCATGCACACTTTGGTAACCAAGCTGAGATTTTCCCCAGACACCTTAGTCAAACACACACTGGTTTGGATTAAAACATAAAATAAGTTTATTAACTACAAAAGGATAGATTTTAAGTAATTATAAGTGATAGCAAACAGATCAAAGCAGATTATCTAGTAAATAAACAAAAACGCAAACTGAGCTTAACATATTAGATAGGTAGGATATGAATTAGCAAATTCTCACGCTGTGTGATAAATAGGCTGGCAGATACACAGGCTAGAAATCCCTTTAGCTTGGAACCATCACTTCCCCCAGTTCAGTCTTTGTTCCTCGGGTGTTTCCAGGTGTGTTGTAGTAGGGAGAGTGAGGTACCATCATGATGTCTTTCCCCCCTTTTATATCTCCTTCCGACTTGCTGGAAAGCTCTTTTGCTGTGACCTGGGTCAAACGGTTCCCATTGCATAGTGCTATCTCTGAGAGGTTTCTATTGTACACAGTTCTTGGGGTAATCCTTGTGCTTGCGTGCATTTCCTCAATAAGCCATCAACATTGTTTGGCCTTTTTTTTATTGTACTTGAAAGGCTACTTCTGGGTGTTTTCAACCTCACAACATGTTTCAGTAACACACACATAGCCAAACTTCATAACTTCACATACCATGATAGTAATAGCTCATCAGATTGTATGTACTGTCTAGAAGACCAAGACTTTTAGAATGATACCTCACAAGGCATACTTTGTGCAAAACATATCCTAATTACAAGACTGTGGTGAATATTGGGGTGCCAGGGTGTCCCAAGAGGTCCCAAGACAGACCTTTGAAGAACTCCTTGAGTAACCTCCCTCCGGTCTGATAATTCTCTTTTCAGCACAACCCATTCTTGTCTCCAGCAAGTTTCTTACCTGCCTTACAATTATTGTGCTAATCCCCATTTTCTCCATTAATAATTTCCCATGTGATACTGTATCAGATGCTTTACTGAAGTCCAGATAAATTAAATCTACCACATTTCCCTTGTCTAAAAAATTAGTTATCTTATCAAAGAACAATATCAGGTGAGTTTGGCATGATCTACCTTCCTATTTGTCTTTCCACGGTCTCAAAATGATTAGGACTATGCAGGATGTGCTGGCTCCGTGAATTCTGCCCACAGTGCTTCCTCCAGCAGTTCTCCCCTGCTGGCTTTCCTCTGCAGGAGGCCTTGAATAGACCTGCTGCTACTATGTTTACTGAAACAGATTACACCAGTGAACAGTCCCATTGATGGGTACCACCAAGCTTGCACCCTTCATTGACTTTGGGCAAGTGCGCAGTCTGTTCCCAGTGGAAGTCTGGATTTCATTATATGCAGTTAAACTCCTGAGTTAGTCACCAAGTGCCTAATCCTACCCCATTGAAGCCAATGGGAGTTTTAGCATCATTGACTTTACAATGCTCAGAAGCAACCCCTTATTTCATAAAATTGTTGTAATATGTAAATGCAGTGGAAATGTATCTCCATTATAGACCAGTTGCATTTCAAGTTATTGGAGAGGCAGAGCACCTGCAGTGAGGGAGTGTGGAAGGAGGCACAGGGTTTGGAGAAGTAGTGCAAGGACTGCCCCCCATGCCACTACTGTGTATGGACAGTACAACTCTCATGAAAAATAACAGTGATGTAAGCCTACATTGGGCCACATGATAAACTTGCATCCTCTGCACTGTTTCTGAATTCACACTGAGAAAGTTATACCAGGAAATCTCTCCATTGTTCCTTCAAAAGGGGCGGGGGGGGGAGGAGTTAATACTTTGTAGCTGCACATGTCCAGAACAAGGGTCCAGAACTACTCATCTAGTAGTTAAATTAGTCAAACTGCTGTTTTCATGCCAGCAAATTCTGAACTACTCTTGGAGCATGTAGCCCAACAAATCAAATCGTTTGCTTTATCCAGTAAATCTGTAGGTATTGGCTGAAGCCTAATTCTGCTGTCCTTGAAATGCTCTGCTGAACTTTTAAGATTTTTTTAATAACCTCTCATTAAGGCTGCTAAAATGTTCAGGGTTAGGTGTTAAACTATGGAAGGTTAATTTCTTCTCAGGTCAAAGATCAAGAGTTCAGGCAACTGTCACCACAATGTGAGAGGGGAGGAGGGCTATGGAAACCTTTGAATGACCCACTTAAAGCCTATAGAAAATTTCAGAAGTTATTTATTTAAAGTGTGCTATGCATGCGTGTTCGTGTGTGAGGGAGAGGGTAATAGATTTTAAGACACTTGCATAAAATACACTATTGGCTCCTACTGCTGTTTCTTCAATTAGTTATAGGTACAGATTATCAGAATAGTAGGAGAATAATTGCACAGACATTTGCACATATAACAGCCAGTTATATGGCAATTTCTTGCAAAAGTAAATTTTCAGAAAAAAATCTGGGACATAATGTTCAAAAATATTTCCATTACAATCATTAGCAGTGACAAGTTGGGTGAGGCAATATCTTTTATTGGAGCAACTTCTGTTGCTGAGAGAAGCAAGCTTTCGAGCCACACAGAGCTCTTCTTCAGGTCTGGGAAAGGTACTCCTAGCATCACAGCTAAATGCAAGGTGGAACAGATTGTTTATCTTAAGTAGTTAGCACAGGGGTGGGCAAACTACGGCTCATGGTCCAGATCCGGCCACGTGCTGTTTTAAGCCGGCCTGCGAGCCACACCACGTGGCCCCGCTCCGGCTCCTATACTCTCCAGTGGGATCTGCAGGGGTGGTGCCTGCGGATGGGGCAGTGTGCAGAGACACCTGGCTGCGTAAGAGCCAGAGAAGGGACATGCCACTGCTTCCTGAATCCGCTTGAGGAAAGCGCCTCTCGGAGCCTGCATCCCCTGAGCCTCTCCCCATGCCCCAACCCCCTGTCCTGATCCCCCTCCTGCCCTCCGAACCCCATGATCCCAGCCCAGAGCACCCTCCTACACCCCAAACTCCTCATCCCCAGCCCCACCCCAAAGCCCGCACCCCCTCCTGCGCCCTAACCCCAATTTTGTGAGCATTCATGGCCCACCATACAATTTCTATTCGCTGATGTGGCCCTTGGGCCAAAATGTTTGCCCACCCCTGGGCTAGGCCATCGTATTGCATATAAGTCTTATATAAGCATATAAGGTGTTGTACATTTGTACTTTTAAATATCAGATCATTTTCTGATCTGCATCAAAGGAAATAGAAATAAAATTGTATCAATGATTTTCTTAAAAGGCTGTGCGTGTTTCCCCAAATTAGCAGCAATTCATTAAAACTGTAGGCAAACACCAAAGTTACAAGCACTGTCTGCCTTCAGTTCTGCAAGGCACTTTAAGCATGTGCTTAAGCTTTAGTGAATTAAATGGAATGTAAGCCTGTGGTTAAATGTTTTGCTGAACTGGGGCCTATAAAAACCTATATAGAATAGAATAGACTGAGATCCAGATTTGAATATTGAGAAAAAAATTATAGTGGTGTCAGAGGTCTCCTGCCCTGTCTCCCCTCCCCCACCCCCTGACAATTTATTTGTGAGATTAGTGAAAAAAATTCTCTTTCCCTGACCCTTCAGAATTAAGGTCTTGATGTTCCCATTTTGCACAGAGGACTTGCTACAGAAAATCTGTCATGCCTGGCCTGTGTTCAGCCACATCATCCCCTGCAAGAAGCCATGCTTCTGGCAGAACAGAATTGCCAGGGGACAGGGCTCAGACAGGTCTTCCAGAGTTCAGGCCATCCTGCTCTTCCCTCCCTCATCTCATCCTAACATTACATCCGTCTGCCTGTGAAGTTGTACCGAGCTAAGCTTCTGCACTGCAGATGCAGAGTAAAAAGACACAGCAATACATTGAGCCACCATTCCCCTCCAGCGGCACTCTTATTTTGATTTATGAATGCTTTGATGAAACAGAAGGGGGCATACCAGAGAGAGCAAGTGATATGCCCCTAATTGGGAGAAGGTGCATCTGTGTGGAGGTGGGGGAGGAAATGAAGTACTTAGTATATATGGGTCCCTTCTCTCTCTCTCTCTCTCTCTCTCTGTGTATGTGTCTCTCTATATATAGACACATACAAAATTGACCATGTGGGCAATGTTCAGACTGAAAGCAAAATTACTCTTGTGAGCAAAATATATCTGTCTCCCACTTCTGACACCCATGGATCTCTGTAGAATTGGAGTGGAGTATATTTGTTTGAAAAAATTGAGGAAATTCTTCTTTGATTTGCAGGCTCTGTGTAGATTGGACATTTGGAACAGACAGGCTGCAAAGGAACTAAAACATTGCCATGTACTTATTACCGTTGAGAAATCAAGTTACTGCTTATCAGAGGATATGTCTGCACTGTAATTGGGAGTATGCTTCCCAGCATGGATAGACAGACCCTTGCTACCTCTGCCAAAGTTAGTGTGCTAAAAACAACAGTGCAGTTGCAGTAGAATGGGTGGTGGGTCAGGCTAGCTACCAGAATACAAACCTACCCAGACTCCCTGGTTACATACTGAGGTGGCTAGTCCGAACTGCCCCAGCTTCACCGCTATTTTTAGCGCCCTAGCTCAAGCAAAGTTAGCATGTATCTGTCTACCAATGCTGCGAAGCAAGCACTCTCCCAGAGGCAGTGCAGACATACCCGGAGGTGCTGTTTCAAGGCCTGCATTTACCTGAAAAACAAGTTAAAAAACAGGCTGTTCATCTTAATTTCCAATATCACAAATTATAGTATGTGCTTCCCTGAATAAAAACACCAGAACTATTCAACGCTGATTCCATCATCTCTTTAGAATCACTTCCTGCTGGAGGAGGGCGCGTCCTTCTTCCTCCATATGCTTGGGCTGACCCTGGAAAAGTCAGAGATTTGATACATGTGCCCAGCCAGACTTGTTCAGTTTTCTAATGCCAGCCCAACTCTAAACAACAGCCTTTCAGCATGTTTGTGTCTAAAAGGAAATCTGATCTGACAACTCTGCAGTGCAGTTCACATTTTAGAAGAGATCAAAGATCTGCCAAATGCAGGAACTGATTGTAGTCAATATAACTTCAGAGGCATTAAAAATGATCTTACATCTGTGTGAAGTTTCTGAAAGGCATGTCATTTCCAAATCTGTTAGAGAGATGTGTGTCCTTTTTCACTATGCTTTGGAGAATTAAAATGTATATGTATTGTGACAAAGTTCCTCCTCTGCCTTGGTGGGGCCTGCACTTATTGGCAGATTTGCTCACCTCAGAGGTTCACGGCTCAAATCTGCCATTCACTCAGTTAGCCTCATCACTGGCCAGCATGGGAAAAAGGAAGAACAACAATTCTCCGCAGTCTCTGCTGATCCACCTAGTGGATCGGGGAACAGGCCAGAGACCTTCACCTCTGGTGGAACCCACAGTCCAGTTCAACTCCTCCAGTATCAAGTAGGGAGTTGGAGGGATGGGGGGAACCTGGGCCCACCCTCTACTCCGGGTTCCAGCCCAGGGCCCTGTGGATTGCAGCTGTGTACAGTGGCTCCTGTAACAGCTGTGCGACAGCTACAACTCCCTGGGCTACTTCCCCATGGCCTCCTCCCAACACCTTCTTTATTCTCACCACAGAACCTTCCTCCTGATGTCTGATAATGCTTGTACTTCTCAGTCTTCCAGTAGTACGCCTTCTCACTCTCAGCATTTTGTGCCTCTTGCTCCCAGCTCCTCGCATGCACACCACAAACTGAAGTGAGCTCCTTTTTAAAACCCAGGTGCCCTGATTAGCCTGCCTGTCTTAATTGATTCTAGCAGCTTCTTGATTGGCTGCAGGTGTTCTAATCAGCCCCTCTGCCTTAATTGTTTCCAGAAAGTTCCTGATTGCTCTGGACCCTTTCCAGTTACCTTACCCAGGGAAAAGGGACCTACTTAACCTGGGGCTAATATATCTGCCTTCTATCACTCTCCTATATAAAATATATCTGCCTTCTATCACTGACTCCCTTGACGCCTTTGAGGAGCAGTGGGCGCTATCCGGGGTTCTCTGCTCAGTGTCCCCGTCCAGTTCCCTTCGTTTGACCCTTTGACCACACTCCTGTCCCTGTTATTTCATTAGTTGTCACCAGTATTTATTTGGTGTCCAGGTCCTGTGGATCCCCCTCTTAGGCTGGGGGGGGATCCTTTATCCCATCCACTTCCCAGATCCCAATAGGATCACTCTCCTGTAGCCATCTGGCCTGACCCTGTCACGGTATGTATGAGGCTTGATGAGGAATAACTGGTTTGGGTGATTATACTGTATTTAAGAGAAGGGGTTGGAGGAGAAAGACACAGTAGAACAGTTTCTCATCTGGTATGAGGTCACTGGAGCTACATCAGTGTACATCAGCTTAGGATGTGGCCCAGTGTATACATTTTTATATGGAATTTTTGTCCTTTGTTTCATTTATTCAAAAACTATTTTCCTCAGCTTGCCCTGCCATGGCCACATTCTATACCAGATAGCAGCTTTCCTTTTTAGTGCTGCACATCATAAATAACAGCTTTATTTGGTGCCAAATGAGATGCCCCAAGTTATGAGTTTTCCACAAACATATCTGAATTGTTCAATTTCCTTTTCATTACATAATTTCCAAATTGGACCTCTTCTTGTTGATATTCAGCTAAAGATTTCATTTGAGTCATTTACAAAAATGCTATGAAACTGTTCCAGTGTAGCCTACTATCAAAAGTAGCAGAATTGTTCAGTTTTTCTTTAGGTGTAATAACAATGCAGCTCACATCTTTGATGGCTATTTCCACAGCCATCTTGCTATAATGAATGGTAAAAGGAAAAATAAAAGAGCACTAGAAGTTAGTTCCCTAAACAAATGTACTCCATATTAGAGGCAGAATATAATACTGGTTGGTCAACATGGATCCACTGGTTTATTTTTAATGCCTTTTTATTTGAAGAGGGGAAAAAAACTTAGCTAACTGTTTCCTTTCTTTTTCTTTCATGTCATTGATGTGGATTTCTGAATTGGTGTCCTTTGTCCAAATGACTGGGATTTCATATAACTCCAATAGGTAAGTAAACAAAATTATCTCAGAATTACTGCAGATCTGACATTGACATCTTTATTTTTAATTTTAAGTTTGTGAGGTGTATATTAGAATAAGAATGAAGATCCTGTATTGTTTCTGTCAAAGTACTGTTATTTCAGTTCCATACTGTGTAGCGAGGACTTAGCAGAGAAGTCTAATACCAAAATCTTTAGTCATGGAGGACAGATGCTTCAGATGTTTGGAAAGTCCTGGTAAAGGGAAGGTACCTCTCAGGGCTTGATTGAAAAACCCCTCAATTCAATACAAAAAAGCTGCCAAACAAACCTTTCCATAGACAGATCTGCACAGAGGAACTTCTGCAGAGTCTGGCAGAGACAGCAGGGGTAAAGCTGAGTTTTCAAAACATACATGGAGACCCATTCCAATGGCTGTTCCAGAAATCCAGTATTCTCCTCTGGATTATGTTGATGACTCAATATATTAAGATGGGGCTCAATATATTAATTGGTGGGTGGGGGGGATGTTTCCCTTTATGATGCTGTTAATGAAATGGCAATTAGGTAATGCATGTGTGTGTGTGTGTGTGGGGGGGGACAACACTGAAGCCCTAATCAACTTGTAGGTCTCTGGCCACTACATTACAATATCCTCTTGAGATACCAATGGTGTACTCCCTTTGATCAACAAGCATGCTAAGCCACTAGATGCCTAGATACCAGAAAGAGAGGTACGGTTAAATACCTGGATAGAATGATAAGGGTAGACCTGAGAATGTCAGTGCCAACAAAGCAAGTTACCTGACACTGAGAACTCATTTCCCAAAATCACATTGTCCTGGGATGTTTCTCCCCAGTAGTTAAACAGTGGCATGAGTAGTAAAATAGTGACTCTACCCCAGGTAGACATCAAACTGGAATTCCTTATGTGTGAAGTGTTCCTGAATCATTGTGGTTTAGCAAAGAAGATCAGAAAATTTTACCACCCCCCTTCAAATAAAAAAATTCAACAGAAATGAGATTTTCTGAAGATTTTCACAATATTTCCCCCCCTTTCCCAACCAGCTCCAGTATCTAGTAATTTACACTGCATATCACTTAGCAGCAGCTCCCCACAGCTCCATGGCTGTGATGGGTGGGACAGTAATTTTCTCTAGTCCTTTAATAGGTGCCAATATTCTTACACACAGCTGGCTGCCACTTTACCTCCGCTCCCTGCTCCCTCCTCCCACCTCTTTTAGAGAGATGCTCCAATGGGGTGAAGCACACTTCGTAGAAACTACAGCAGCTCTGATTCTAGGCAGTCTTTTAGTGGGTTGCACTGAAACAACCATAGTCAATGCTTTGTGTGGCAGATACTGCAACAGTTCCTGGGACTTTTTAGATGATTTATTAGCATAGGAATGGACAAACTGAGATAGTGGCTGGTCCAGATGCTGGCCTAAGGTATGCCAATGTATAGATGACCTCACTAGGACTGACCATATGCTGCTGTAGCAGAAAGCAGAATTTGGCACACTGTGTCAAGGTATGCTAGATCAACAGAGCAGTTATTACATAATATTTTGTGGTTTATTTGCCTTTTTTCCTACTAGCTAGCATTGATTTGTCATCTTGCATTGTTAGCAACTGAAGTGCACAAAAGGTGCTAGGAAACAAAGGATATACCATGGAATATTGTGACAGAAAAACTCGCAAGGAGCAGTGTAAAAACTACTAGATGTTAAGTAGATGTATTATTTTGCTGGTTTAGACCACTGGGAAATAAAGCTTCTGTCTGGGTATTTGATATATATCGACAGGCAGGGAAAAAAGGCAAGCATACCATACATGTTCAGGTGTGGTACAGTTATTCAGCAGCGTTTTCCAGCCCATTTCATGAAAATCTGACATTATCGTACCACAGACTGGAGCAGCAGGAATCACCAGGGAAAGAACAGCTGGATACTTTATTAGGTTTTATGTTGTACATAAGGAGGCCATGTTTTCCACTGTCAGAGTATAAAAGAAAATGAAAGCTCTGGGCATCATTAAAGTCTTGAAAGTGTAGGATGTGTCAGCTCTGTTCCTCCAACACCTGGATTGAAAGCTCAGTCTGAAATCACTTAGAAAACAAAAACAGATTGTCTTCTATGGTTTAGTTTTTATGCATTAAGTTTCTAGTATGCTTCTACTAAGATGAGGTTCAAAAATATCATCTAAGGTATTTCCTTGTACTCTTTTTCTTTTTTTTTTTTGAGGGGGTCAGAAGCTGGGTTAGGGGACCAACTTGCATATAGCAGGACCTACTTCCTTATGCCATGAGTTGAAACTGCTCAGAATTTGGATTGGAAAATATATATTTTGATTCAAAAAGTTGATAGGACCCCATTTTTGTTAACTTATTTTACATTTTTCAGAGTAACAGCCGTGTTAGTCTGTATTCGCAAAAAGAAAAGGAGTACTTGTGGCACCTTCGAGACTAACCAATTTATTTGAGCTTAAGCTTTCGTGAGCTACAGCTCACTTCATCGGATGCATACTGTGGAAAGTATAGAAGATCTTTTTATACACACAAAGCATGAAAAAATGGGTGTTTACCACTACAAAAGGTTTTCTCTCCCCCCACCCCACTCTCCTGCTGGTAATAGCTTATCTAAAGTGATCACTCTCCTTACAATATGTATGATAATCAAGTTGGGCCATTTCCAGCACAAATCCAGGTTTTCTCCCCCCCACACACACACAAACTCACTCTCCTGTTGGTAATAGCTTATCTAAAGTGATCACTCTCCTTACAATGTGTATGATAATCAAGGTGGGCCATTTCCAGCACAAATCCAGAGTTTAACAAGAACGTCTGAGGAGGGGGGGCGGGGTAGGAAAAAAACAAGGGGAAATAGGTTACCTTGCATAATGACTTAGTCACTCCTAGTCTCTATTCAAGCCTAAGTTAATTGTATCCAATTTGCAAATGAATTCCAATTCAACAGTTTCTCGCTGGAGTCTGGTTTTGAAGTTTTTTTGTTGTAATATCGCAACTTTCATGTCTGTAATCACATGACCAGAGAGATTGAAGTGTTCTCCGACTGGTTTATGAATGTTATAATTCTTGACATCTGATTTGTGTCCATTTATTCTTTTACGTAGAGACTGCCCAGTTTGACCAATGTACATGGCAGAGGGGCATTGCTGGCACATGATGGCATATATCACATTGGTGGATGTGCAGGTGAACGAGCTTCTGATAGTGTGGCTGATGTTATTAGGCCCTGTGATGGTGTCCCCTGAATAGATTTGTGGGCACAGTTGGCAACGGGCTTTGTTGCAAGGATAGGTTCCTGGGTTAGTGGTTCTGTTGTGTGGTATGTGGTTGCTGGTGAGTATTTGCTTCAGGTTGGGGAACTGTCTGTAGGCAAGGACTGGCCTGTCTCCCAAGATTTGTGAGAGTGTTGGGTCATCCTTCAGGATAAGTTGTAGATCCTTAATAATGCGTTGGAGAGGTTTTAGTTGGGGGCTGAAGGTGACAGCTAGTGGCGTTCTGTTATTTTCTTTGTTAAGCCTGTCCTGTAGTAGGTGCTACAAGTACTCCTTTTCTTTTTATTTTACATTGTAATATCTTTTGGAATGTGACTCAGGCTGTAACTCTTTAAACACACGATTCCGCTCTTACCATAGCTTTGTGCTTCCTTTACTGGACCATTTTAAGTTATGTGAATTGATGTGGGTCCCTTCCAAAATTAGTGATTGTGAAAGGCCACCCTGCCTTCTGAGAATCATCTAACATCAGAAATGAATGGAAGGGAGACAGACTGACATTTGTGAAGGAAGTGGGGGCAAATGTCATAAAGCTAAGGTTGAATGATGAGATCCCTGGTAGTGCAAATGTTTCAGGAGAAAGTCGTTTTCCTCATTTTTCTCTCCTACCGTCACAACCCTAGTAGGCCAACTTATCCCAGTCTGATGTTTGTTTTTCATATAGCAGTGATTTGAATGTGTAATATTCTACTTTTCAGGAACATTAAATTTTAAAGAACAAATCACAACAAATGTTAGAAACTCAGGAAATTCAGAGTTAAACTCGCAAGGAACCCAACCCTTTGGAAATATTAAAAATCACACTTAAGGCATCCAAACTACTTTAACTGTGCTCCCTTACATAATCTAGCCCCCCATCTTTCTTTCTCTGAGGGCATAAAATAAAAAAATGTGCACCACAAAATATTGGTTTCATAATTTCTTTAAAAAATGCATGTTTCCAATGTTAAACATCACTTTGTCACCTTGCTAATCTTTACCATGCGAGTGCTATAGTTTCATGACCTAGGCAATTGTGTATATATAGAGACACTGGCTGAGATTTTCCAAGCTTCCTAATGGATTTGGATGCTCAGTTCACATATGTACCTGAAAATCTCAACTACTGCTTCTATATATAACAACACTTGAATCATTTGCATATTGCATTATGGTATATGGTATACTTTGAAGAGTACCCTTAATGTGGAGTGGGGAGTGGTGTGCAGCCTTCAATATGCTATTTGTGTAATCTGAAATTTGTAAAAAAAAAAAAATCTTTTTCTTGTCGAGGGAATGCTGGATATGGTATATCTGCAGGGTTAAAAATAAAACTTTATATTTTTTTGTGCTGGCTGATAAAGTAAACTATCTATTTCACTGTTTGACCAGATGGCTGAATAGTATGAATCAATTTGATAAATATTTTTAAATATTTAATGCATATTTTTCTGGTATTCAGCTACCCTAGTTATCAATTTAGGAATGTATAGTACATATTTTATGAAAAATATGTCGAGAAAAAAATTTGCTTGAGACTTCACTAAGATGAAGGTGATTTTTTTTTTTTTACTCTGTAGAGAGAGTGTGCATCAAACTATCTTCCAAAATTGTGTGTAGTGCCAATCAGGATAAACAAATTAATCATTATAGAGAAACTGTTAACAAGAATGATAAAATACTTCCTCCTCTGTTTCTGAGATCTTCCTGGATATATCTTATTGCCAATGTAGGGCTTTGGAAAAATAGAATCTTAATTTCAGTACTGATATTTGTTGAGATTCATATTCTTACAACATGCTTAAAACAATGTATGTTTCCAAACTGGACCATTTACAGGGAAGGGGGGAACTGTTCATTGTGATTCCCATTAGCAGAACAGAAACACGACTCTGAAAAGATAAAGTGTGTGTGGAGGGGAAGGGGCAGGAATGTTTACCATGAAGAAAAAGAGAGGGAATGGGATTTAGGAGCTAGTGAGTGTGTGATTAGATGATTGGGCCCTTCAGCATCACTAGGCGACTTCTCCCCTTTATTGGGATACTGGTTGAACAACTGGAGAAACATCGTCTAAGAGAATTTTAGGGAAAATCATGCTCTGTGGAGAAAGGAGAAGTCTACCCATGGAAATTAAGGAGCCAACAGTGGAAATTACTGTGTTTGTCTTTTTATTGCATTAAAGTTCTGATCAGCTTTTCAAGAAGGTGTTTGAGCCTGCGTGTTCCTACCAGCATTCCCTTCCATTCAGAATACAACAAAAATGAAATTTTCTTTCGCTTGTAATCTGAATGCAAACAGAATGAGAATTTCCATCACTGCCATTACAGTGCATGGTGTCTGTTGTCGCAGCACAGTAGTTCAGTCCAATAACACTTTTGTAATTGAAGCAGAACACATGAGGTCATTGTACACAACTACAAACTTTTGATTGCTGCGACATTAACCATCAGATAGGAAACCATTTTTTTCTTTGCTGATTCACATTCTTTATAGTAGTTTAAAGTTGCACTGCACAATGTGTTCTTACATGCTAAAACTTCCACAATGCACTCCGTCTTTTTAATGCACATCTAGTTAGTTTACTCTGGTGTCTTTTATGTTACTTTAAACATTAATTTATGCATTAGAAGAGGCATGCTAAATCCTAATTTGTCATCCATCATAGAAATGCCCAGAGAGGTACTAGTGATTTTTGACTTGCAGCAAGCCCTCTCATCCTTTGTCTCCTTTGCACATTTAATTTTGTTTCATTTATTTCTTTTTCAGATGAAAGTTTAGATGTACTGTTGCACAGAATAGTTGTATCCTTAATAAATAATTCATACATGAGGTACCAGAATAGTCATGAGTAAGAAGGATGAAGTCATAGTCTCAAAATCCTTTCTTAAATGCTAATTTTTTCAGAGTTGCATAGGGTTTAGCCAAGGGGTCCCTTTGAAAATTTAGTGGAGAAGGTATAGTACCTCACCCCTTCAAATTTTGAGCATTTGATTCCTAAAAGGCCATGGAATATCTTACTCTGAGTGAGTGAAAAGCCTCAGTTCAGAAACCCTGTTGGTGGAGTTGCTGTGTATGTGAGTAACCCATTTGGACCAGCAGTGGAAAGCTAGACGAATAATAATAGTAATATCAGATGGATGGATGGATAGATACTTTCAATGAGCCCCTAAGTGTGTACACACACACACACACACGTTTGTGTGTGTTTACTTCGGCCTTATCAAAAGCCAATTGCATTCAATGGGAAAACTCCCATTGTGTCCAGTGGACTTCGGATTGGAATCCTAGTGCAGAATAAGATGGTCTCTTATTTTTCTGCATATGGAAAGAAATGCCTCTCTCCATCTGCTCAAGTACAGGATGACGTGGGGAGGAGCAGTGGGGATAGCTGGGGTGTGTGTACAGACATAGGTTTGTTAGTCTTAATTAGTGATGGGGAGGCTTTATAAATAATTTAGATAGATCTATCTTATAATGCTTTATTCTCCTCCATTTCTTCCTTATTACTATTTGCATCATTATAGCGGACATCTCTAAACTCCCACTGTCTGGTGTTATTTGTCATGTATTTTGTTCATATCTATATATAAACACTTAATATTTTTCATTATGTTCTCAGGATCAGTAACAGCAGGTCATCACCATAAAGCAGTTGAGCTATCTTATGTCAACCCACAATAGAGAATTTTAATTGCAGATATTGTGTTTTTTCCCCTTTCCAAATTCCTTCACTTTATATTTATTCCAAACAGTGTATATTACAGAAAGCAAATAAATTAATGCTCAAAGACCTTTTGTGAGCCTAAGCTCTTAGCGTAGGTTTCAATATCTGGTTAAAATCATGATCTGGAAAGCTGGCTTTTCTGATTCCACTTGAAATTATTGCTGTAGAAAGGCAGTGATGAAATTATTATTTTTTATATTAAGTGATGATCAAGGCTCCCACACAAACAGGAAGAAAAAAAGAGAGCCTCTACATGAGAGCAACTAGTGTTCAGTGAAAGATTGCACTGTAGCGTTTAAAACGAATAAACAGAATCTGGGGTTCATTCTACTCTAAGGATGAAACCATTTCTTTTTCTGCTGAAAAAGCTGACTCACCTGGAAAAATCTGAATAAATGGGGATGTAAACTCTAATGGAAAATACATTTTTTATGTTGGTATTGAGAGTGATTATATAGTGATCAACTGAGATTCGAAGGACACAGATAATTTCAGATAGATGACATTGTACCTAGATCCATCAGAAAGCATTTGTTTTGAATACAAACTATAGTAAGCTCTGTGTGAGAAGTCCAGTATGTCCACTGCAGTGTGTGCTGCACCTACTGATGGTGATTTCTTTATGAACAATTTTTGGAAAGTGATCATTTATTTATTAGTTTAAAATACACCTTTAATTAACAAATGCGTATTGAGGTTCTGCTGTACAATGTAAAATAACTAGAACAACAGGACGAAAGTGACTGTGTTGTTTTAGTCAGATGCTCGAAAATGGCCAAGACTTCATTTCTGTAACCAAAACACCAACTAGCATTTGAGAGACCTGTTGCTGAATGAGGAATGCAGTGCAGAGTCGGGTCCATGTTAACTACATCGTTTTAAATGTGAGCAAATTCCTTTTCAGATTCTTATTATTTTTTAAATGGTGAAGTTTCAGCCCTTTAAGAAACCAGTGAATCACCCTGGCAAGATTCAATAGTGGGGACAAAGAGACAAAATAATAATAGTATGGGAAGCATACAGTGATAGAGGTTCTAGTTCTTAAAATGACAATGGCCAAAACGTTGAAACTTGGATGTTAGGAAGTAACAACAAGAATTTTTTTTGCTATAAGCTGGCGACTTATCAGTTGGAATTCACAGAGGAGAAGAAAGACTTGGGTGTACTGGTTGATCACATGATGACTATGACCCTCCAGTGTGATGTGGTTGTGTAAAAAGTGAATGCAATCCTAAAATGCATCAGGCAAGGTATTTCCAGTAGCGATAGAGAAGTGTTAGGAAATTCCATAATACAAGGCACCAGTGGAGACCTCCTCTGGAATACTGTGTGCAATTCTGGGCTCCCATGTTTGAGAGATGGATATAAATTGGAACAGGTGCGGCGAAGGGCTATTAGGATGATCAGAGGAATGGGAAACCTACCTTATGAGACATACTCAAATAGCTTGACTTCTTTAGGCTAAACAAACGAAGGCTGAGGGGAAATAAGATTGTTCTCTATAAATACATTGGGGGGATAAATACCAGGGAGGGAGAGGAGTTATTTAGATTAAGTGCCAATGTGGATACAAGAACAAATGGTCATAAACCAACCATCAGCAAGTTTAGGCTTGAAATTACATGATGGTTTCTAACCATCACAGGAGTGAAGTTTCAGGGAAAGCAGTGGGAGCAAAAATCTAACTGGTTTCAAGACTGAGCTTGGTAAGTTTATAGAGGGGATGGTATGACAGAACTGCCTATAACGGCATGTGTCCCACCTGGGACTGCTGGTAGCAAATATTCCCAACAGTCAGAGATGGGACACTGGATGGGGAGGGCTCTTAGTACAGAGAATTCTTTCCCAGGGCTCTGATTGGTGGGTCTTGCCCACATGCTCAGAGTCTAACTAATCACCATATTTGGGGTCAGGAAGGAATTTTCCCCCGGGCCACATTGGCGTAGACCCTGGGGTATTTTCGCCTTCCTTTGCAGCATGGGGCACAGGTCACTTGCAGATTTAAACTAGTGTAAATGGTGGATTCTCTATACATTGGAGTCTTTAAATCATGATTTGATGACTTCAGTAACTCAAAGAGAGGTTCTGGGTCTGTTACAAGAATGGGTGGGCGAGGTTTTGTGGCAGGTAACATGCAGGAGGTCAGATTAGATGATCATGATGGTCCTTTCTGGTCATAATGTCTATCAACAGGCAGAAAAACCCATATTTAGGGACCTAAAGTGTCCATTGGTGCTGCGGGTGTTCAGCATATCTGAAATTCAGGCCACTTTAGCATTAAAATGATCGGGAGGGTGGTGACGGGATGAGATGAGTTCAATTAGAGCTGAAAATGAGGGTTGTTCTTTGGCATAGGGGAGAGCAACAATCGAGGCCAGATTGCTGCCTAGCTACGAAACTGTAGCAAATTCAGTGAACACTTCTGCTTCTATTCTTGATTTGTAACGTGTCTTCTTGAAGCAATAGGAAGGCATGACAGCCAAATTGTGGGTGATTTTTCTGTACTTCATGATGACAAAGTAACCAGTAAAAGGTTATACTGTGGGAAGGGGAGCTGGTTAGAGGGTTTTATTTCTACAAATTAGAAGAGAACCTTACAGTGACACTGTCTGAGGTACTTTAGGAGCTCATTTAAAAATGGGGAAATGTTTTATAGCAGTTGTGCTAGATGGTTGAGGGCTTCTGTGCATTGGTTTGTGGATAAAATATTGAACATATTTTCAGTACCATATGATTTTGATGCTCATATATACGTGCAGGTATAGGTATTTTAGAACCACATGATGCTATTTGCTAGACTGTTATGTAACATTAGAACATCTGTATTGTAGAACAACAGCGGTGTCAATAACTGAAGTTCAGATTCTGATCTCTTAATCATGTTGCCTTATACCTTACCCTGTTGAGTATTTCTTTTAATGGGGAGTAAGAATGAGAATGGTATCAGAATCTGGACCGGACCTGGCAGAGATGATGCTTCAGGTGGAGTGATAATGTTATGACCAGGTAGAGTGGTGATGCAGTCTTGGAAGAAGCTATATTCTGTCTTAGCTATGACACGAATCCTGTTTGCTTTCCAGGAAGGGAAAATAAAGTGACCCAAAATAGAATAGTATGCTAATACATGTCTTGATATCACTAATTTTGGAGGGAAGGAGCTGTAAGTCACCTTGTATATGATTCTATCAAGGCTAGTTAGGTTCAAATGCCCACATTTAGATGCATGAGATCATCTGGCACAAACCTCTTCCAGCTCTCTCCTCTCACTTCTTGGAAAGAAAAAAAAGAGCTAGTTGATATATAATTGTGTATATTGCACATAGTTGGAGAGTTGGAGCACAGTATTTTAAACATAGTAATAAACTGGTATGGGCTAATAAGTAATAACTGAGATCTTGGCACCTTTCTTATATGAGCAATAAAAAAAAGACATTCAACATGAAAAATTAAAGGTATTATGGAGATGTTGGAAGTGATTTTCTGTGTCTTACTGAGGGATTATCAGAGTGATGAAGGATTCCAGCCTTTGAGAACAGGAGATAGTAATTTTCTCTAGTTCTGTGGGAGATACTATGCTTAGCAAAGAAACTGTGTGTAATAAAATCTGAGACTGAAATATTACCTCTAGCTTCCAGAACTTTATTCTGTTTATTCTCTCAAAGGAATGCAGCACTCAGGTTAACCACTGGAGTACCAAGGCTCACCGTATTTGGCAGTTGGCTATAATATATCATTGTGGGGTTGTTTTGGCAGGGGAGTGGGTGCATAGGGAGGAGTGTTTCTTGTCTGTGAATTGAATAATTTGAAATGGTTAAGTTGCAACACAGAAAAGCATTTGTGTGTGTGTGTGTGTGTGTGTGTGTGTGTGTTTTGAATGTAAACCATATTTTTCTCTCTAACATTTAGTTAGCCAGTCTTTCCGCTGCTCGTGCAGGGAAAGCCCCTGGTGAGCCGGGCTGGTTTGTTTACCTGTCGCGTCCGCAGGTTCGGCCGATCGCGGCTCCCACTGGCCGCGGTTCGCTGTTCCAGGCCAATGGGAGCTCCTGGAAGCGGCGTGGGCCAAGGAATGTACTGGCTGCCGCTTCCAGCAGCTCCCATTGATCTGGAGCAGTGAACCGCGGCCAGTAGGAGCCGCGATTGGCCGAATCTGCGGACGCAGCAGGTAAACAAACCGGCCAGGCCCGCCAGGGGCTTTCCCTGCACAAGTGGTGGAACGAGTTTGGGAACCACTGAGTTAGGCCATTAAATCACTGGTGAGCAGTGTCATACTTCATCCATGTATATAGTCAAGGGTCATACATATGTCAGGCATCTGTACTTGACTTTTGTGACTTTTTTTCTTTGTATACCAACATTATTTACTCGTATTTTAACATCTACTGGAAGAAGAGCAAGGATCCTACATAGATGATGTCAGGATCATGCAGAGGACTTGCAAAATGGAATTATGCATAAAGTGTAATGTTTAAGAGGCATGATCTTTGCATGACTTTGCATGTTCCCTACCTCATGCCTAGCTCAGGACACTTTCTATGCTTGAGTCATTGGATACATGAAAATAGGTAGCTTTAATTTGAAACAAATATCATGTATTTATTTCTAACTACCACTTTGTCCTCCCCTTCATTCCATTTCGTTTTGTTCCTCATATTTTCCTTGTCGTTTTTTTCTTTCCTTTGTTAATTTAGTTAGAAATAGTCCACAGTGTTTAAAAATAGTATACATTTTTAAAATAGGCTTATTATAGTAATATTTTACATGTGAGTAACATCTTTCATCCCAAATGGCACAAAAGCACTTCAGACATTCCGAGGGCACTACTGAAATATAGCTGCTTCTGGTGCACCAAAGATTGCAAATTACATCCAAGTTTCAGTGGCCTTATTTAAAGCTTGAACCAGATCTCATTCAACTCCATGGAAAGATTTCCATTTACTTCAGTTTCAGTTAATTCTTGAGGTGTTATTGGTACTTCATTTAAGGCCTTTCACTTGAATAAGCCATGAGGAACTTGGGTCTATGAACTGACACCGGACTATATGGAAAAGAACAGATAAAAACAGATCTTTAGAACAAAATACACAGACTTACCAGTTCCTGAACTGCTTCCTCCTTTTCAGATAATCAGTCAGTTGTTCTGATTAATGTCCTTAGCATTTGTTTTCTCTGGGGTATTATAAGTGAATTACGTGGAGAACCTGCAGCAGTAGATGAAAGCCATTCCATATGACCTAGTCATTTTTGTTGCCTTTTTCTAAACCTTTTCCAATTCCAATATATCTTTTTTGACATGGAACGACCACATCTGCATGCAGTATTCAAGATGTGAGCATACCATGGATTTATATAGAGGCAATATGATATTGTGTGTCTTATTTTCTATCCCTTTCTTAATGATTCCCAACATTCTGCTTCAGGTAGAATAAACAGATTTATTAACTATAAAGATAGATTTTAAGTGTTTATAAATCAAAGCATAACAAGTCAGATTTGGTCAAATGAAATAAAAGCAAAATGCATTCTAAGCTGATCTTAACACTTTCAATGCCCTTATAAACTTAGATGCTTCTCACCGCTGGCTGGTTGCTCTTCAGCCAGGCTCTCCCCTTTGATCAGCACTTCAGTCGCTTGGTGTGGTGTCTGTAGATGTAGGTGGGAGAGAGGGAGAGAGTATGGCAAATGTCTGTCCCTTTTATCATGTCCTTTCTTCCCTCTTGGATTTGTTCCCCCACCCACCCCTTCAGAGTCAGGTGAACATTACCTCATCACAGTTCCAAACTGACCAAAGGAAGGGGGGTGACTCCCTTGAGAGTCTAACAGATTCTTTTGTTGCTGCCTAGGTGAGCATCTTTTGTTCTGTGAGGCTGGGCTGGGTTTGTCCCATACCTGCCCTGATGAGGTGTGAACTGCCTCTCTGCTCTTGGAGAGTTTTTGTCTGGGCTTGTTTTAAGCCATGAGGATACATTTTCAGCTTCATAACTAAATACATGAAATTGTAACCTATAATATTATAACATTACTGTAACAATTATAATAACATCACTATAACAACCATGTTCAGTGCATCATGAGCCTTCCAAAGACACCCAACATGACACCACACAATCATTTTATAAAGATGAACATGAGGGTGTAGGGTGTTCCCCCGAGGTACAGAGCATCACAGTGAGGGACTTGTCAAAGGCTTTCTGAAAATCTAAGTACACTATATCCACTGGATCCCCCTTGTCCACATGCTTGTTGACCCCCTCAAAGAATTTTAGTAGATTGGTGGGGCATAATTTCCCTTTTTAAAAACCATCTTGACTATTTCCCAACAAATTATGTTCATCTATGTGTCTGACAATTTTGTTCTTTACTATAGTTTCAACCAGTTTGCCCAGTACTGAAGTCAGGCGTACTGGCCTGTAATTGCTGGGATCACCTCTGCAGCCCTTTTAAAAAAATATGTCGCATTAGCTATCCTCCAGTCATTTGGTACAGAAACTGATTTAAATGATAGGTTACAAACTAGAGTTAGTAGTTCTGCAGTTTCACATTTGAGTTCCTTCAGAACTCTTGGATGAATACCATCTGGACCTGGTGACTTATTACTGTTTCGTTTATCAATTTGTTCCAATACCAGCTCTAATGACACCTCAATCTGGGACGGTTCCTCAGATTTGTCACCTAAAAAGAATGGCTTAGGTTTGGGAATCTCCTTCATATTTTCCCTTGCTTTGTACCTGCATTGTCTTTTGTACTTGTTCAAAGTAGTATAAAATGCTAACAAATCAACATGACAGAGTTTTACATGCACTTTGCGTAGTCATTTATCCACACAGAAAGTGAGTGCAAAGTGCAATGGCAGTGGAGAATATGTCCCTTTTCTTCACTTAATTTCTAGCACTGCATCGTATAACTGGGCTAACATGCTGCCAAGCCACCTTGCAATATCAGGTTCTTGGCAATTAAGAGGTGTAGAATAAATAGTATGTTGTCTAGTCCATAACGCTGGACACACAAGCGGGAAGAAGGGAATTTGTTACAAGAAAGTATGTGGGTAATGGAAAAAGGGGTAAAAAACAAGGGTGATGTCACAGTAGGGATCTACTGCAGACAACCTAGCCAGGAAGATGAGGTGGATGAGGCTTTTTTTAACAACTAAAACAAAATCAGCTAGCACACAGGAGTTGGTGGTGATGGGGAACTTCAATTACCCAGCATCTGTTTAAATAATACAGCAGGGCACATACTATCCAACATATTTTTGGAATGCATTGGAGACATTTTTTATTATTATTATTTGAGAAGGTGCAGAAAGCAACCAGGGGAGGCTCTACTAGATTCCAAACAGGGAGGAACTGGTTGAGAATTTGAAAGTATAAGTCAGTTTGGGTGAAAGTGATCATGAAATTATAGAGTTCATGATTCTAAGGAATGGTAGGAGGGGAAAACAGCAGACTAAAGAGAATAGATTTCAAGAAGGCAGACTTTAGCTAATTCAGAGAGTTGGTAAATAAGATCCCATGGGAATCAAGTCTAAGGGGAAAAACAGTTCAAGAGAGTTGGCAGTTTTTCAAAGAGACATTATTAAAGGCATGAGACCAAACTATCCCACTGCATAGGAAAGATAAGACATATCGCAAGAGACCACCCTGGCTTAATGAGGAGATCATCAATGATCTGAAACTCAAAAAAGAGTGCTAAAAAAGGTGAAACTAGGTCAAATTTCAAAGAATGAATACCAAAGAACAACATAAGCACATAAGAAGACAATTAGAAAGTCCAAGGCACAAAACAAGATTAAACTAGCTAGAGACATAAAGGGTAACAAGAAAACAGTCTACAAATATACAAGAAGCAAAAGGAAAACGAAGGACAGGATAGGGCCATTACTCAATGGGTGTGGGGGAAGAGTCAATAACAGAAAATGTGGGAAAATGGCAGAAGTGCTAAATGAATTTTTTATTAGTTTTTCACCAAAAAGGTTAGTAGCGATTACAAGTCTAACATAGTGAATGCCAGTGAAAATGAGGTAGGATCTGAGGCTCAAATAGCGAGAAAACAATTCTTTTTTTTTTAAAGTTAGATGTCTTCTAACAGGGCCTGATGAAGTACATTCTAGAATAGTCTAGGCTGACTGAGGAGATTCTGAGCCATTAGCAATTATCTTCAAAAACTCATGGAAGATTGGAGAGATTCCAGAGGACTAGAAGAGGGCAAATATAGTGCCAATCTATAAAAAGGGGAATAAAGACAACCCGGGGAATTATAGGCTCATCATCTTAACTTCAGTATCCGGAAGGATAATGGAGTAAATATTCAAGCAAATAATTTGCGAACACCTAGAAGATAAAAAGGTGATAAGTAACAGCATAGATTTGTCAAGAACAAATCATGTCAAACCAACTTAGTAGCTTTTATTTGACAGGGTAACAACCCTTGTGGATAGTGGGGAAGCAGATGACATAGTATATTTTGACTGTAGTAAGGCTTTTGATATTGTCTCGCATGACCTTCTCATAAACAAACTAGGGAAATATAACCTAGATGGAGCTACTATAAGGTGGATACATATGTGGTTGGAAAACCATTCCCAGAGAGTAGTTATCAGTGGTTCCAATTAAGCTGGAAAGGCATATTGAGCTGGGTCCCACAGGGATCAGTTCTGGGTCTGGTTCTGTTCAATATCTTCATTAATGATTTAGATAATGGCAGAGAGTGTACATTTATAAAGTTTGTGGATGACACCAAAAGCTGGGAAGAGTTGCAATTGCTTTGGAGGATAGGATTAAAATTCAAAATGATCTGGATAAACTGGAGAAATGGTCTGAAGTAAATAGTATAAAATTCAGTAAGGACAATTTCAAAGTATTCCACTTAGGAAAGAACAATCCCACACATGCAAAATTGGAAATGACTGGTAGGATGGAGTACTGCTGAAAGGGATCTGGTGGTTGTAGTGGATCACAAGCTAAGTATGAATCAACAGTGTTACACTCTTGCAAAAAAACAAGAACAAGAAGCAATGGGCTTAAAATGCAGCAAGGGAGATTTAGGTTAGACATTAGGAAAAAAAACTTCCTGTCACGATAGGTAGGCACTAGAACAGATTGCCTAGGGAGGTTGTGGAATCTCCTTCTTTGGAGGCTTTTAAGAACAGGTTAAACAAACACATGTCAGGAGTGGTCTAGTTATTATGTAGTCCTGCACTGAGTGCAGAGGACTGGCCTAGATGATCTGTTGAGGTCACTTCTAGTCCTACATTGCTATGATTCTGTACTACAAAATGAAAAAGAGCCGTGCATTCTGTATGTACAATCCCTTCTGTCATCACCAGAGTGGTGTGAGTGCTACTCATTCAACTCTATTTTCTATGAAATATTAAAAAAAACAAAAAAAGAAAGTTAATTTGTTGAAATTCACTGCTTTGCCTTCATGGTAGAAGGTACCAGCAGAATATTGTTCCTTTAGCCTTGCTGATCCGGTTCTGTGAATCCTGTATTTATAGTAAAGGAAAATCCCCTTCTGAAGATCCCCTTTGTACCAAGGGACCGTCCGAATTCAAATATTTGCGTGTATTCCGAGGGGCAGGGAGGGGAAGATAGAGTGTAACCTCCTCAGAAGTAGGTATCTAATTTTATTATCCACAGTAACACTTAGTACAGCATTATTGAGGAGGGGTGGAGTGAGAAACATTTTTTTAAGAAATGAGTCAAGTCAGCTAGCTGAAGCACAAAACTAGAGGGGAAGGAATCTACTCAGCAATGTATTGAGCATCATTGACTCTTGTTTAGTAGATGGTATTCCATTGCTCTTCCAGCAGTGATAGGTGTGGATTCTGTACAGAAGTCAAAAGGAAAAGGGAGGTGTTGTGGGGTGGGAGGTGTGTGGGGGTAAAGTAGTCCTTAATTTGGGTGGTCTCAAAGACATGTCCTTTCTCATTGGGAAGATGAGAGATACTTACAGAAAAGGGAAACAACAGCATAAATTTGGGTTGGAAGTCCTTAATAAATGGCATATATTTCCTACATTTAGAAACTGTCTGAATTTAGAGTCAGTAGGGCTTTTGTACATTATCTTCTGAAACTTTGTTTAGGTGAAAAGGAGATTTCTCCACATTGCTTCTACATATATACTGTACAGCATTTAAATCATGAGTAGGAGACATGACACTTTATTGAAGTGAGCACATAATTAAAGTAAAATAGGAAGTAATCCCAGAACTTCTCTTTAGGAAAAAAAACATACCGGTTAGTGCTAATTATAGGAACAAAGTATTGAACCCAGCAAACTCACTTTAATTAGACCTTTTTACAGCTGTCGTATGGGAATCATTTATTTATATATTTGCAATGTATTGGTTGATTTCAAACCCTTCAGATTATATCCTTATATTGTGGAAATGCTATTTTAATTTTTTAAAAAAGATCATTGCAGAAGATTATTTTAGTTATAAAATACTTTAAAAGAGACATATCTTAATGGGTTAATATTTCCATAGTCCAGTACCAATTTACAGATGTATTAAGCAATACCAGGTATTTTATTTGATAACAGCATTAAGAGCTAAATTGCAGACAAGTATAGAGAACATCATGTAAACTGAATTATTTCTTTCCAGTGCAACTACCCCCCGGAGAAAGGTGGTAGCTGAGAAATGTATATTTTGAGTGTGTGTACTACAGAAATTATAGCTGCTAGCAATATCTCACTGCAGGGAGAAAATTAAAAGCAAGAGAGGAGAAAAAGGTCATGTGACCCACCCAGAGGTCTGTTGTGCCCATTCACAGTGTTAGCAAAGCTTCATTTCCAGAAGGGGTCATTGTATACCAGTCATAGCCCCTTAAGAGAGGGAGATAAAATGGACAGAATTTAAGAACAGCTACACATTCCATCATGTGTAACTTGTGCAATACATACTCTGAAAAGTGACTTACCTGTACAGTAAGTAGTGAAGAAAATGTGTACATATTTGATATAGTATAGTACTTGTTCACTTGTTTGTGTGCATATGCATGGAAGTTGGACACAGAGAATTTTTAATCTCTTAATCGTTCCCCAGGATCAGTTGCAGTAACAAAGGTTTGGGGATTAACTCGTGTGATCTCCATCTCTAACAAGGGGAAATCGTGTGAACCAGGAAACCCTAGGTCTTCCTATACATCTGCCTTCAGTCAAGAGACATGTATAGTACTCTCATAAATGATAGACTAGTGGACTAGGTTGAAGATATATGGTTTATGACTGAGGACAAGCATGATTTTACAATACATTATATAATCACATTATCTATTTATAAATAATCTCTTCGTTTTAGGAGTTGAGTAAGTCTACCAAAGAGAAGACTGCATCTGATAAAAAGAAGCTTGATCTTTACATTGCCAGCATTTATGTGGAATCTGTTAAAAATGCATAATGGCATGTCATCATAATTACAATGAGTAATACCTATTAGTAGGATACGTCAGTGGTCAGACTTGGTCAGTTTTGTTTACTAATGATTTTAAGAATAGCTTTGCTTATAGAATAATAATATTTACTAATGTCACAGGCATTTGATATATTGATGGGGGGGAAGCACAATACTTGCTCATATGCATTGTATTGTATTGACTTTTTCAAATAAGAGAGACTAGAGAGAGAGAGTTTTCCTTTCAGTTTTCTTGTAGGTTTCCAGGCAGTGGGTTATAATTATCCAAGTGCTGATTGAGTCAAGCTTTAATTAGACTCTTTGGGTGATATCCTACAATACTACTTTTGCCACTGACTTATGTTTCAATCTTTGTTTCTATCCCTCAAATCTAGGTAGGGTTAATAAGTGAGTAATTCCAAGAACCTTACTGGGTTGTTAAATATAATTCTTGGACTTACTTATTAGCCCTACCTGGATTTAAGGGATAAAAACCAACCACTGCTTTTATTTTCCACAAAATAATCAAGTGATTTATTTTGGCATAAGAATCATAAAGCAACTGATCATTAAATTAAGATCTGGACGGGACCAACCATTAAAAAACTTGAAGATGAAAGTAAGCAGCAACTAGAGGATTTGAATAATTATTCATCTCAAGGAATCAAAAAAAATGATCCTAATATAAATCATAAGGAGCACTATAAATAAGACCATGGAAATTGTTATATTTAAAAACTATTAATCCAATGTGGGTCCTTCTTTGTCCCGATCTGGTGGCTGGCCACATAAGAAGAGAAGTCTGCTGCTGCCTCTGTGTTAATATATGTGGTCCTCTAGCTCACATAGCAGATGATTATATTGTCAGATGGAGAGATTCCCAATCCCTGTAGATGACCAGTCGAGAGGATGTCATTATACCACAATTACAGAAGGTCATGTTCAGACCAACATGGAGTATTGAATCCAATTCTGAAGAACTTAATTCTATGTAGATGCATAAATTCTGGAGAAAGTATAGAAAAGCATTAGTAAATTGATCAGAATATGATGGGTTGTATCAATCCTGCCAGAATAAAAACTTTAAGCCTGCACTATATTTTGGATAATATGAGACTATATATTTTTTTCTATTGAATAAATACCTGAAGGGTATCTCAAAGTCATTGGTATGGATCTGTTTTAGGAAAATGTGGACATTCTTGGAAATTTGAGTTAAGCACAGAGAGGCTCTCTTCCCTCCTCATCCAAAGGGTAATGAAAGGTTGGAATTAACAGACTCTGGAAGTCTTGACATGAGCTACATGATTAGGATTCAAGAAAAAAATACGGACAATGTAGCGACTCAAATGTTAGCTTTGTATGAATGGGATTAGATTCTTAATCATGTTTCCCCCCCACCTACACAGGGTAACACTGATCACCGAATTAAAGATGAATGACATTTTCCCCCCTAAAGCATAATAGCCTCCCCCTCCTTTTTTTAAAATCTTTCAATGCAGCATTGAGATGGGGGTTATTTGCCTTAACATGCAGGGGTTCTTGCATTTGTTTTGCACCTTAGTCATGGTTCTTAGTAAAATACAATAGGTGAAAGAATCTTCTGTTCTCCTAAGGATATTTTCAAAAGATTCTTTATGGCGTTAGTATGATTGTTCTAGAGCTAGAAACAGACTTTTAAAAAATACTGGTTATGATGCTGAATGCACAGTTAATGTTTTGTATCTGGAAAGCTGATCCTCATGGGTTGCTGTGTACAATTTAAGTAGCAACAGAGGGTTTGCAACAGGCCTAGCTAAGAGTTGCTGCACACTGATTCTTGGCAAGAGTGTCAGTTCTGTGCATGCCAAGTGCCTGTTAAAACAAGCAGAGGTTACTGTAGCAGAAGTAAGATATCTGATTTAAGTTTACATACCCATGCTCATAGCAGGAACAAAGAGATCTCACATTAATACATTTTGAATTTCTTGCTAGCCTTTTGTCAGTTGGATATAATTTGGCAACAGAAAATACTACCATTAATTATTATTGAATTGCTTAATACTGAGGGATAAGAGCACAAGCTGTTGGACCAATACCGAACCTAAGCAGAGTAAGAAAAATTAACAAAAAAAAAAATTATCAGGGACATGGCATACTTTTTGAAAGCTGTAGGATGTTGGTATCCCATTCTACAGTAGTGAAATTCTATCTTACATGATTTTAAATGACAGGCCAAAAATTATATTAACATACATAAATAAACCTGTCAGAGTATTAAACTTGAAAAAAATGTAATTTTTTAAATTGTATCATATTTTAATTGCTACTTGTGGGATTTGTTTACTGTTCAGTCATGTCACTCAGAGTAGACAATAAAAATTGATCATTAACTTCTTGCCATTGTCACATTTTTATATCCCTGTACTGGATACTGTACTTTGAGCAGGGGAGTAGGTGACCTCCTGAGGGCTCTTCTAACCCTAATATTCTATGATTCTGTTATTCTACTGTAACAACCTGCAGTATTTGGGCAGAAAATGTTGGAGGGGAAAGATACTCTGTTTCTTTCTTTTATCTATTTCTACTGGGATTATTTTAAATTAATTTCATGGAATCATTTCTCTTGATTCTGGATTTTATAAAAGCTTGTTTTTACAAAAGGTATATTTTGGGCCAAGTTTGACCCAGTGCTGTTCCTTTAATTCCCTATGTTAGGAAAATACCAGTTATTATAATAGATCAGAGCAGCAGTCTATTTAGTCCAGTTTTTTGTGTTTGCTAGCAGCCAGAACCATGTGTTTCAGTGGAGAGTACAATATGTGTTCTCATTTGTGCCAGCTCCCTTTGAGGTATCCAATGCCTAACCTGGACCATTACTGTCTAAACAGTCTGGTTTGCCGGAGAATGAAGGCTGAATGTGACAGTGTTCTTCTTTTGATCAAGATGCTGAAAACCCTGCACAGAGACATTGGCTGATTCCTGCAGATTCACTGGGGCCGGTGTGGCTTGTTAATTCCACCCAGGATATAATAAGGGAATTGGGAGCAATTTTTTTCTTTAAGCAGAGAGGACTTTTAGGATACAGAGGTTTCCACAGGGAACACTAGACACAGCCAAGTTTGGGGAAAAAACTTAGTCCAAGGTTCATGTTTAGGTTATTGTCTGAGTTACAGATAAAGCCAGACCCAGGAAAGCAGGAAGTTTGGAATAAATTCGGTATGTGTAGATGCTCTCTAGATCAGGCTAACAACTCCAGCTGCATAGACTGTCCCTTGCACAAATGTGCAAATAGGGCTGGAGTTCCATGGGGATGCCCACCCCTGCCCCACTCACTGGGCATGTATGCAGGGTTAACAATAATCTAGCCTTCAATGTTTTGTAACTGAATCTTCAGGTGTAGTCATTTGCATTTGTTTGTGCAACTCATTGGGAAATGTTCTCCAAGACCGCTATTTCCAGCTCTCATGTATCCACAACTGATGTATCTGCTTCAACCTATCTTATTTTTATTTATTTTTTATTTGACTTGTTACTTTTCATCTTTAGAAACTCAACTAATTCTTTTTTGAGGGGAGGGCATGGGAGAGATAGATGCGTATGTTTTGGTACCTTAATTTTCATACATCATTTAAAATAAATAAGAGATGTGCCCAAACAGTAAAACTCATATAATGATTTTTAAGTTTCCCAATGTTTAGGGGATCTTCAGGTCTAGAATTGTGGTTCTCTTTGAAAAGGTACTTGATCTGGTTAGCAGAACTATGTAAAAAGTCTGTTTCCATGGATAAACCTTAGGAATCAGTTCAGAAAATTCCCAAGTTTTGATCATTGTGTCTGGAAAACTGGAAAGTTGACTTGCAGGATTTCCAGCAGTCAGCTTTGAGTTGTGCCTCACATGAAGCAAGAGATATTTCTGCACTTCCATTCCAGTCCTGAGTGGAATTTGTGAATGCAAAGGTGCCCAAAAATACAAACTTATGGGGAGGAAATAGTTACATTCATACCATGTCAGTTTCTGTCATCCTTACTTATGCTGAATAGTACCTTATTCCACAACCCCACTGAGTTGTGCTGCTCATGGGGGAAAGGTACAGTGCAGCTTGGGTGAGGATGGCAGAGGGTGGCCCACTTTTTATTTTTAAGATTCTAAACAAAGTTCTTTTGGAGTTCAATTTTGCGCAGAAGGTTCTGGCTACTTCTCAATTTATTCCAAATACTTGAGGATGGAAGTGATAATACTTTGCACTTGAAAAACACTCTATTTGTAATCATTCAGAAAGAAGGGGAAGGGTGCTAAAAAAGCATATCTACCAGTTGGCGAAAATGGTGAGAGTTCTTTTTTCATTAAACTCCTCACAGCATTTTTTGTCAATTTGTTTTATACTTTTGTTTGTTTGTTTTTTGCACCCTTCACATTTTGGTTGGCACACAAATTCAAGGCAAATGTCTTCCTTTACCTTGAAATTCCAAACATGGAAGTATTGTGTGCAAGTACCATGACAGCCAACTTTAGCAGTTTTGGGTGGTGTATTGCAGACCAAGAAGGAACAGACTCACAAAGTGACTGAGTCAGGCAAGGGCAGAAGTGGACAGAGAATTATGAATTATGGTACCACCCCTGGAAATATCATTTGGAGCCTGGACTAGACCTTGTTGTCTGGCCAGGATGGAGTGGAAGATATTTCCATGGTATGAACAAAAAAACGTTTGCATTAATTTTTGTCACATATTTGTACAATTGGCTTACCTTTTGTCTGTTAAGAAAACTCAGAAAATGTTTTTTGTTTATTTCTCTGCCATAGAGTCTAAGGCCAGAAGGGACCAATAGATTATCAAGTCTGACCTCTTGTGTATCACAGGCCACCAGTCTTTCCTCATAGGTCAGTCTCTAGGGTAAATCCTTAGCTGGTGTCAATTGTTACACCTCCTATGATTTTGATAGCACTATGGAAGTTTACACCAACAAAGAATCTTCCCTTCTTCTATATTTATTGATTTTCAAGAGAACCCAAAAGTAAGCTCCCAATCCTGGTGTCAGAGTCACAGGGTCTGGTCCCAGGTTGTGCACCTTCTGCAGACATGTTCAGTGTGCCAGGCCCCAAGTACCACACACTTCCACAGTGATAGGCCTGTGGCCTCCAAGTCTCCAAGACTGAGCCCCAAACACCCGGAAGTGACCCTGCGATGGCGTACACAAACCCCACATTGGAGAGAAAGGGATCAAGGAACAGCTCTGGGCCCAGATGGCCCCACCCAGCCACATCGGCAAAGCCTGCACAAGCTGGAGGCAAAGCTTTAAAAAGAGGAGCAGGGCAGTTCAGAAGCAGGCAGTGAAAGGGAGCAGGTGGCTGCTCTGAGAGGAAAGTATTGCCCCAAGAGCTCATTACCTGGGACCTGACAACACAGGCCTGTGCAAACCCACAAAGGAGAGGCAAATGTCTGAGTGCAGGTCAGAAACCTGATTGCGGTGATGTGCCCTTGGAAGCTAAAGGAGACTGGGGTAGGAATAGGTCTGGGGTGGCAGCAGTTTAATGCCCCAAGGTGTTGGTTGTAGCTGCCCATCACTGGGCCCTGGTCCAGAACCCAGCGGAGAGGGTGGGCCTGGGACCTCTTACCCCCTCTGAAAGGACATTACCACACCAGGAGTCTTCACCTAGTTGAGAGACCAGCTGGAAAAGGCCTTGACTATTCAAGGGCCCATCTTCCAACACAGTCTCTGTGTTCCAATGGGGAGACACTCTGCCAAAACCCTGCCTGATCACCAGGCGGCCCTGTCTGTGATTGTGCACATTCTGCAGATTGTGCACCTTCTGTTCAATGTGCCAGGCCCCGAGTACCACACAGTTCCACAGTGATAGGCCTGTGGCCTCATAGTCTCAAAGACTGAGCCTTTGGCACCAGCATCCCCAATCCCCATGGCTGCCTGTAGCAAATCCAGCCAAACCAGAGTCCTGAGGGAGGCTTCCCCATCCAGGGGGCAATGCTCTCAGTGAGCACTTACAGCCACACAGGCTACCTTTTCAAAACAAGGTAACCCTTTATTAGTTACCTGGCAAACAGAATGTGCAAGTCCATGGGTTAGTACAGAGAGATGAAGGGTAAAGCATAGTCTCTTCTGGTTAGCCCGGAGCTACAGCCAAAAGCTGTAGTGAACCCCTGCTCTTGCTCTTGGTCTCCCTCATTCTCAGTTTGTCGGTCTCCAGGTGAAAGACCGCCCAGCTTCCTCCAGAAGTCAACACTTTATCCCCCACATCACAACTTCCAGTCCTTTGTTATTAAGCTGGCAGTCTGTGCCCTGCTTCTCTGATGAAAGGTGGAGAAATACATCTCCCTCTGGGTCATTGGTTGCTAGGGGTCAATGTCCTGGTGACTGTGTTTTCTGTTGTCTTCTTGGATACTCATATTGGTTCAGCCGTTACTGCTCCTTTGTTTAATGACACATTCAGACTCAGAAGCTAGGTGACACACATACCTATCTCTCTTAGCCTGCCCTGTGAGCAGACTTAGTCCTCCTCCCTCTTCCCATCACCCCGGTAGCAATACAACATATAGGGAAAACAGAGGCACACACAGGATTCATAAAAATATTTCAGAAAACTCTCACTTCATCACACCTAGTCCATATATTGCCCTCAATTTTTCATTGCTTTTTGATTTCAATGGGCAGATCTGCTGTGAAATTGAGGGCACAGTATAGCATTGTTTGTTTAATATCTTTCCCATTAAATACAGATCTAAATGTATGTAGTAGTTAAGAGAGATGAGGTGGGAGAGTCATTGTTTTGTTGAGGGGAGACTGAGAAGTGAAGAGAAAAAACAAGACAAAATGGCCCTGGTAACATATAAAACCAGGAATTTTAAATAAAGGAGCACAAAGGAGACAAGGGTTGAAAGCAAAAGATGATAAAGAAAAAGCAGCAGATGGGGATTTTTCAGAACCAAAGTACTAACAGAAATAACGGTGCTTTGTTTTCATGTATTGCGTGGCCTTAAAGCTGTGTTAGGCTAAAGTGTCCTTTTTATCAGAGCAGTGGGTGTTATAGAGATTATTTCAGTGGCGAGTCTGTGCAAAGATGAATGTGCTCTGTTTCCCTCTGCTGATTAGCACAGTCCCAAATGGCAAGTGTGATAAACCTTAGCCTTTTGATGCCCTTTTTTTCCCTTCAACTCAGACTTTGAGATCACAGGGTACATTTTTCTAACAAGACATTGGCATTTTCCCCTGAATTTTTCGTAAATCAGACATTTAGAATACTTAAGACTCTGTCCTTCTATTTCCTTTGTTTCCATGGAATCTATAGAACGTTTAAAGTATTCCAGGATGCCCTGCCAGCCCAGAAAACCATTATCAGATTTTCAGTCTCTTGTGCCTCACTTAGATCTTCTGAGGTATATTGCATTGCTGTTTTCAGCTGAGCAACTCTGCACGAGGAGCTCTTAAACGATGGCTTCTAAACTTCCTATATTCCTTTGATTTCACACTGTGTCTATTTTTGCATCTTACTGACATTTGTAGCTCCCTTGAGGCAAGTGCTACAGCATACACACCATCCACAATCCCCACAGTTAGATAATCACCAGTTTGGATACCTGAGACTACTCAGAGGCAGAAGTCTGTCTGAAGAAAAAAAAATTGTTTAAGAAAGTGTTCTCCTCCAGCCCAATGGAAAAGCATCACAGGAAAGGCTGCATGCCCAGTCATTTTAAATATGTATTTTGCCATTTTACTTCATTGGGGGACAGGATTTGGCTCTGAGGACACAAGACACAGACCATCGTTGGGTCATTTGGCATAGCGACACAGCATGATTCAGTCAGTACATTACAATCAATCTCATTGCAAAAGGTGGCACTGGAAATATATTAAACCCTATTCATAGTGCTATATGTTTCGTTTGACACACACAGCATTTTAATTTCATTATTGTAGGGTTGTTTGGTTTGTTTGTTTTTAATCTTGGTCTGTGATGTGCCATTTGACTCTTTCCTAATGTTCTGAACTGCAGCAATAAGCTGCTCATTGTACCTATTGTGACATAGCACGTATGTATGTTACTGCATTATGTACTAGTACAGTCTGAGCATTATTTCTGTTTGCTTCACGAACAGAGTTTATGTTGCTAATATGAGATAGGGTTGTACTGCACTTAACCTTGAATTCCAATGTACGTATGCCACAAGCTGAAACGGTGCTGGAAAAGTTGAGATGTTGCAGTTCAGGACTATGGTGTCTGGCAGAGAGCTAAGGAGACGACTGTACAATATGAAGTATAGAAAAGGCTCAGTTAGGCCAGGAATTAACTAAAAGTTTAGGGGCTAGTTAATTTTATAATAATATTTGGTTTTATTGTTTCCCATGGACCTACTAATGCTATTTGAGGGTTTCTCTTCATAGTTGTGAACTGTTTTTATACATATCTTCTTATGCACTTTGAGGACAGAAGCGCTGAATGCTTACTAGGAAATGCTTAGAACTGTCAGCTCCAATGATCTCCTCCCATAATTTGCTAAGCCCTGTGCAGGATTGGCATCCTTATTCTGTTTCTCTTTCACCTTGTGTTCCATTTTGTTGTGGTGCTGTTTAATCAAGTATTAGGGAGATTTTTTTTCTCCCCACCCCCAACCCATAGAGATAGGAACATTAATGTTTAAATCTAATTGATTTGTACCTTTCTGCTAATATTTGTAAACATTTAGTGAGTGGGTGGCCTCAAATTGGTAGAGCAACATTTTGCAAAGTATAACATTCTAAAAACTCCTTTTGAGCTGCCAATATCTCAAACTGCTTAACCTGCTGGACAGTGCCTTTGCCAATCAGATCAAAGTACTTGCAGCAGCAAGTACAAAGCTACCTGGTGAACATTAAGATCTTTACCTCATCCCTCCCACCCGCCCCCACAGTACTGTGAATGTTTTTACATTGGGTTCTTAGTACATCTAGGGCATCTTACATCAAAGTATCTCATAATGCTTTGCAAACTATATAGACACTTATTCCATGACCATCACTTGGTAGAAGCACAACCCCTCTCCCTTTAAATGGGATTTTGGGGATGTTAATGTAGTTAGGCTAGGTCATTCTAATCAATTTGTGAAATGAGTTGTACGGTTTCTGAGAAAGTTTTTGTCTTCTGTGCATCTGAGCCTGACTCTTAACATTAACAAGTAACTTGGGGATAGACCAATGGAGAGTTTTGAAAATGAGGATTGAACCCTTGAATGTGACCCAGTTTTCAACACCTGTGAAGAGAGTGGAGGGCTATGGTGATGGGCCCTTGCGGGACCTGTATTACTGAGTAACAGTTGCAGGTTTTATTAGGTTGGAGGCTTAATTCCTAGGTAAGCCTTTGAAACCTGGGGAGAAAGGTAAGGTCATTATAGGCACTAGAGCAACACAGGTAAGGCACTGTAGTGCCATAGTGTAGATGCCTCCCAAAGTGACAGAAGGGGGTTTTGTGTTGCTGTATGGAATTCCCCTGATCTCAACAGTGGTAGCTAGGTCAACAGAAGCATTCTTTTGTGCAACTAGTGAATCTACGCTGGGGGTTAGGTATAGCTATGGGATTTCACACCCCGGGGCAACGCAGCTGGAAGTGTAGGCAAGGCCCAAATGTTATGAGACACAGATAGGCTAAGACAGTGGTTCTCAACCAGGGATATGCCTACCCCTGGGGGGGTACGCAGAGGTCTTCCAGGGGGTACATCAACTTACCTAGATATTTGCCTCATTTTACAACAGGCTCCATAAGAAGCACTAGTGAAGTCAGTACAAACTAAAATTTCATACAATCACTCGTTTGTAGTACTCTATGTACTATACACTGAAATGTAAGTACAATATATATAGTCCAACTGATTTATTTTATAAATATATGGTAAAAATGAGAAAGTCAGCAACTTTTCAGTAATAGTGTGCTGTGACTTTTTTTTTTGTATTTTTATGTCTGATTTTGTAAGCAAATAGTTTTCAAGTAAGGTGAAACTTGGGGGTATGCAAGACTCCTGAAAAGGGTACAGTAGTCTAGAAAGGTTGGGAGCCACTGGGTTAAGGGACTTGAGTGAGATCATCCATGGAGTTCTACCTCCCTATCACTTGCCCTAAATGCTCTGCCAGATATGCCTGATTTTGATCTCCATTGGATTTAAACGGATGAAATTCTATTTTGCAGTAGAATAGCTCCTGATTTACACATGTGATCACAATGAGGCTGGCATTTACTGAGATAAAAAGCAATAAACTTGTAGTACAACAAAAAGCAAATACAATAGAAAATTGAGCTGATAAAATAAGAATGAATGTCTGCATTCTTTGCATGCTAAGCCACGTGCAGGCTTCCCATATGAACAGAACCCTTCTAAACATTACTTGTTATAGGGATCAACATGATTATCCATTTAGCAGGATTGAAATCTTGGCCCCACTGAAGTCAGTGGGAGTTTTGCCATGACTTCAGTGAGGCTAGGATTTCACATCAGGTTTCTACTTTCTGTAGTAACATTCTGTATGTTTAGACACTGACCTAGACTATTCCAGTATGGGAATTAGCTCCTGCTACTTAAACATTTATAACATTTGTCAAGGTCAAACAAGAAATCATTCTTCAACTCTCTCTATTTATATTGTTACTTACTTTTATCTTCCCTCCTCCCCCAATAGCCAGTGGATTACTGGCAAAGATAGCTATAAAATCAGCCAATTCAACAGTAACAGCATAACACTCTATAGCACCCAGCACAGTTTTTCTATGCATTTGATATTTTTATAAGGGATGAAATAGGGCTATTTTGTAAAACTGTAGGACACAAGCAGGGTTCCTTTCACGTTTATGGTAGATACATGTTTATAGATGATCTTTCTCGCTGTACTGAGAATAAATGCCAAATTCCAGCTTGAGCTGGGAAGGAATGATGTTTCTTAAGTACTTTATCACAGCTCTTCAATTTGTGGCCTTTTACAGACACCGTAAATTGACTGTAAATCAGGAAAAGACCTTAATATGCCAATGGAAACTGCAAAAATCTGCCTGAAAGAGCAAAGTTCCCCAAAAGTAACCTAAATAGGAAAGGGATTTAACATTTTTAAGTCAGTGTTTAAAGTGTGGAATGCAGTGTCAGCTCAATCCTGGTTACTGACACTTTTTAGAGTGATCCAGAAGAATTATCTGTTAGAACTAAGTGTTGCTAGGATTCAAGTCCTTTTCCTGATGATCTCATCAAGCCTTATCAATTACACAGCTTTCTCACTGCCTAATTTCTTTCAATGACACTGTTTTATTTCATTCAGACGAATTTTCCAATTTTGTTTTATAAAATGAGCAGATTTACAACATCTCAAATGTAACTTCTATATGAACTCCATGAAGTACTAGTTAATTTCATCTAGATACCTCGGTGAAATCTTTCCAGCTCCACGATTGATTATTGTGGCCTGAATGTGGTTTCGCAGTGGGAAATACACTATAGGTAGAAGGAGAAGGGATTTGAAAAGTTGAGTGTGGCGGAGATTTGAAGAGGTTGCATAAAGGGACACTCACCTCTTGAGTGTCTCAGAGCAGCAGTGTGAGGTAGCACAGTCCTTTTCTCATTCTCCAGTACCCCCCACAGGCTGCCAGCTAACCTTGGAGGGTCTTCAGTGGCTTGGCCATCTGGCAAGTCACAAAGTCTGAATGAACTCCTTCCAGGTATTAACGAGTCCAGTACATCAACAGTCTATTTGTGTTGCTAGGGTGTTCAGTTCCAACTCTTGGCCCTTAAAATTCATCTCTTTGTTCAGGCTTCCAAATAAGTTCTGTCTTGTTTTGGGTTTTAGGCAACTTTACCTGTGGCCAGTAGCAGAACCTGGGTCCACCAACTACTCTGGGTTCCAACCAAGGGACCCTATGAACAGCAGCCACATACTGCTTAATTCAATTTGTTGCTGCTTCTTACCTGGGCTGCTTCCTTCCTGGTCCCTTTAGCTTCACCCTTATCTCAAGGTCAAGGTTCTTAGTCCTCTCTCTCCCTGCAAACCCACCTAGACAAATGCAGCTAGAAACAAACTCTGGCTATCTCTTGAGTTCCTTTTGCCAGAGAGGACAACCCTGCTTTGACCCTCTGGTCCCAGCCATGAACTGACCTGCTAAGGACAGGCAGCTCCTTTAATCTGGGCCAACAGGGCCCTGATTGGCTGTTACTAGCCCCTCTAGCCCTTGGAGGACTGGGTCTCTGTGGTTTCCAAAACAGTCGAAGCGGAGACTCTCCTCTAAGCAAGCTTGTAGGACTCACCTTTGTTGCTTTTTTTCCTCTCAGCCTGCTGCTTTTTGGGTTGGAGTGTAACAGGGCTGTGGGACCTCCAGCAGGTAGCTGCTGAGGCCAGATGCATCCTGTCTCAGGTAGCTATAGAGTATAATATTTTTTCTTTGACCTGCTTAATCCAGAGCATATAAAACAGGGACAAGTGGAAAGAAACAGTGTGGAGTCAAATGCATGGAGTCCTTCACTTCAAAAGAATTATTTAAAAAACAATATATCAAAATAAAATGAGCTAATAATTCACATATGCTAATATATCTGTAAAACATAAGAGAAAACATTAGCTTCTCCATAAAATAAGTGGAGTAGAGGCACTTGAATTTTTCAGTTTTCCTAGATCTTATCATTTGCACTTACAAAATTAAATTGGAATAAAAATAAAAAATCCACAGTGTTACAGGGTACAGATTTCTTCTGCAGAACCAACCTGTTCATAAGTGTTGGAACCCTGCATGGAGATGCTCACTAATGTCTGCTAATTATGACAGAATTAGCTTGTTAACTCCCACAAAGCAGGGTGATGGGAGTGGCTTTTTGGAAAAAGTAGAACTGGGCTGGAAGGGGTAAGTTTGGACTCAGTACAGCAAGTATAGATTCTGTTCTGTACATAGAAACATGAAAGTTTATTTGTATTTCATTAAGGCTAAATTCTGCATTGCTCAAACACCTTGATTTAATGAGAAAAGGGCACCATTCAAACTAACTGTGAAACAGATCATGTTTCGTGCATGATTTCCAGGTCCACTGCACAAAGAATTTTATCCTAATTCAGTGGCTTGCCACTGGGATTCATCCAATAACTTCAACAGAGCTATGGTGTTTTACATGAGCTTAGTATCTAGCCCAAACATTGACATTATTGAATTCGTTAGAGGACTTGATTTGATTTGGGGTATACAGTATTAAACATATCATGCCAAAGACAAATTATGATGTTGGTTACTTCCCTGCTGCCTCATTGGCTCAATGGTCAAAATGCAAGTAGCATATAACGCATAGTGTTCATTTTCTTCTATCTGTTCTTTTCCCCCCAAAGGACTATTTAAATCTATATATTAGTCAAGTACAAACACAGAGTAAAATTCAGGTCAAGTCAAGACACTGGAATTTGCAACATGCTTAGCAAAGTAATAGTTCAATGACCTAATAAATGGGACAAAAAAAGACACATGATATTTCAATAATAACATGGAATAATTGTTTCCTTTAACTTCCAACATAGTCTTAAAAAATGGCAGAGCAGATCTGGATGTGTTCTAATGTTGCCTGAATGTGTATAGTGGGTACATTGTAAAATCACTGTCTTCCTATGAAAAAACCTATGAAGTTTTTTAGGGGTAGCTGAATAACTTTGGGGACTTATCTGACCATAGCTCTGTGTATCATATTTCTGTTAGTCCACCTAATTGTGATTTCCTCTATCGTGCCTTCCCTTGTCCTGTCTCTTATGATGGCTGCTGATGGGGCATGATGTAGCTTGTGATGACTCAGCATTTGTAAATAACCCAGAAATTACATAGGATATCCAGAAAGTAATTAAAAGTATTTGTCCAGCTGCAAGTAGATAACTTGTTAGTACTGTATTGCGCGGCCTCCTTCCTTTCTATTTACTGTCGTACGTCACTGGTACATGCTACAAATTAATCTCCTTCCCTCTGGTCTGTTGCCTGATTCAAAGCTCCTTTTGTGTGTGTGTGCATTTCCAATTATAATAGTACATACATTTTATACACCATTTTAATCACTTGAAAGTCTGTATTAGTCTTTTAATTATTAATAAGGTGAAATCTATTGATTTCTTTCAGTTGTTCGAACATGAGTCTGGCCTAATCCCGCCTCAGGCTTGAAGGGCACTGAGATGAACAGGAAATCCTTGAGCTAAACATTAATTTCATGGGATTTAAAATGTGCATCAGTGGGGGACAGTGGGGTATCTTTTTGTTTCTCCTGAAGGGGTCTTTTCTTTTGCCTTCTTTTTCCCTTTCTCAAATGTAAATATATTTTGGAAGCTAAATTTTGTTTGTCACAAGAAAGAATGCCAATGAAAATCAGTCAGAACTTTGCAAGAAGGAGTCAGAGTAGTTTGGAATCTGCTAAAGTAAATGATTTGTTGTTTAAGACTACTCAATTTATGTGCATTTCTATACATAGCTGATGAAAATAGACTTGTGGTACATACGGTTGCACTATTGAATCTGAGAAGTCATACAACTGGTAAACCATTCTGGCTATGTTAATTATACCACAAAATGAAAAATGCGGTACATAATATGATAGTGTGTGTGTATGGGTTATCCTGCGATTAATGTCAAATGTTATCTTTTGTGTGAAGGACCTTGTTCACTAAAGCCACTATCTCAGCTGCAAATCAGTGGTTTGATGCAATTGACATGGTTTGTCATTTTAATTGATCTGATCCTCCTTGTTCTGTACATATAACCCTAATTACTAAAATTTGGCATCCACCCCTCCTACAGTAGCCAAATGATTCGACTATTCTCCACTTTCCTTTATCAATCTAATTTTCTTTGTTGTTAACACAGAGGGTCTTTCATGCTGAATTAATAGAAAATCTCTTTTGTGAGATGCATGGTTTGAATCCAACCTTAAAAACCCAAACAAACAAACAAAAACACAACCTCCAGCAAGCCATATCAAATTTAAAAACAAACATGATAAAAATATGCATTAACAAGAAATGAGACATGATTGGTTTGATGCTAATTTGATGCCATCCTAGGTGTATTTCTTGAAATCGGTATCAGACCTCTAAGCTTTGTTCCATTCTCTTCAGAATTTCTAATCTCTGAACAGAGCCTTTCCAACTGCTCAGATTCCCTGGTCTTGGGGACTTAATTTCCAAAATGATATAACCATTTCAGAAAGCATCCATGAATATAACAGGTTCAAAGGGGCAAGTATCAGCACCTCAGTTGTGCCATGGAAGACAATATCCATCTTCTCTGAAGAGGAATAGTATTTTTCCATGCTGCCACTAAAGGGAAACCTCCTTTGGGACCTTGTTAGATGCTTTCATGTGAAGACCATTTGACCCACTTATGATTAGTGAGCAGGCTTAGAAGGCAGTAGTTGTTGCGGGATGCCTTTGGCTGATAGCCTCCCCCTTTCTGTAGTAGGAGACAATTCTCAGTGGAATATATTATGGATAATAATGGGGTAAAAATGTCAGTTAAAAGGAGGGTGACGGATGGAGCTCCTATTTTTAAAAAATTCTACAATAGGTGTACTTTCTTATTTGCTGCAATGAAAGGAGTATTAGGCATTAGGATAACTTTTGAAGTAGTTTCTCTTTTTTTAACCAATAAAATCTGTTCTATCATTTTCAGAAATGCTATGAATGACTATCATGTAATACACATATGCAAATTTATGGCAAAATGTATCACAGTTTTTAACAATGAAATCCCTTTATTGTAATGCAAATATGTCTAATCTATGAGAGGAAATAAATTAATACATTAAAAAAGTTCATTAATTGTTTTGTGCCTCAGTTTTTGGGTTCCCAGTGTTAAGACAGCTGGTGTCTGATTTTCAGAGTTGCATAAATCTGGTAGCTTCCACTGTAGTCAAGTTCTTTGTTATAACAAAGAAAATTGGATTAATAAAGGGTGGGGGTGAGACTGCAAATGCTTCTGAGTAGTATATATTTCAGCTGTCAGTGGAGAAGATGAAAGAAAAGGCAGCCAGACAGTGGAGAAACCACAATTGGAGCATAAATAATATTTCATAAGCCATGCATTTTTACAATAGTTACTTCATTTCCTCCTGGCATTTGAGATGATTTAATTGCATCGGTCACAATGATATTTCTTGGCCAAAATTAAAAATCTCATAATTTCCATGCTTATAGTTGTATTCTTTTGACACAATATACAGTAATGCCTACATTTTCAGACCTATTCACTAATTTTCTGTGTCTTGGGATTGGGGTGCCCAGTTTAAGACACTTTGTGTCTAATGATCAAAAGGGTTGAGAATCCACCATAACCCCCTTATTTTTTTTTCCATATCACAGTGATGCTAAACATAACAGGGTATCAGAATTACCTGATTTCAAATTCATTATGATCTGTGTCGGTGAAAACCAATGTTCATGTAGATTTTCTTTTCCTGAACAACTCTGAATAGGCAACAAAATAGCATACACAAGAGTGATATGGGGATACCGTAGGAGCCCTAGTGCCCGATATACAAGCTCAGCAACAGGGGAAAGCTACTGATTAAATATTTGAAGACTTTATCCTTCCATTGGGATTTCCTGTAAAAATTCACTATAACCAGAGTAGTGAATTTGAGAATTAACTGTTCTACAGACTTTGGGAAGGTTTCTGACTCCTGATCCAACCTCTATACACTATGTGCATATGGACTGTATATGAGAGTCACAAGGATAGACCCCAGGGCTGCTCTGATTTCAGCCCTGAATCAGCCTAAAATTTGGCGGATGTACAAGCGATGTAAAGATGACCGTGCCTCCACTCCTCTGTACTTTTCCTCGACTGACGGTGATATGTTGTGCTTCTGTGTTCTTCCTCTCAGGCGATGCAGCAAAGAATTTAGCCCTTTGTGAATATAAGGAGATATAAAGCTCCAGTACTTCACTGCCTACTATCCGCAAGGAAACCCAGCTGAAAGATTTAACAGAATGCTGTTACCAGTGTTACAAACATTGATTCAGGAACAAATGTCAACTTGGAAGGACTATCAAAACTAAATTTACCTATTTTTAACCACACTGAGCATGAAACACCTGATTATTCTACATTTTTCTCCTATATGGGTGGTCTTTAACATTACTCATAGCTAACCTCTATGAATTCATACAGAACAATGAAGTAATAGTCACATCAAATATGGAGATCAATGGAAAGGACAGTTGGAGAGAGGTTATGAAATTCCTGTGACAAACAGTAGAAAATCACTTACAAGAGGGGAAGGTTATTACACCTGTAAAACTCGGAGAATTTTGCACCTAGAAAGCTATTTGAACATTGGACTCTCCGATCATATTTGGGGGCATCATGTATGTTATCGAAGAGAGAACAGGAAACATCTATAAAAGGTGAAAACCCAAAGAGGAATGGTTGTGAGTGAAGTACGTCACCAGAATCTTCTAATTGCATGTGACTGTCTTCCAAATAAGAGTGTAGCTGAAATACCAACCCAAAGGGATAAAATTTGACCATGGAGGCAAAGCAGAGAAGATACCAGGCTTGAGATATCGAGCAGGATGCCAGAGGAAGACATCTGTAGCTGAATACAGACACTGCCTTGAGGAGATTATTCTGAAAATTGATTACAGCAGCCACCGGAGAGCAAATGCCAGATGCTGCCCCAGCGCACAGAGAACCAACTATCCATGATGAGTCATGAGAGACGGCAGGGCTAGAAAAAATGGACATTCCTAGAAGGTGTCTGTACCGCAAACGAAGGTGGGATTGCAGCATTACCTTACTCTAGCTAGTGCAGGTAATAACCTAAGTACATACCCAGGGTCCCTGGCAAACTTGCACTAGGATAGTTAGCCTGCATCAAATCCTCTGCTGGCACATTGGTCACTAATAACATTGTGAGATGTTTCAGAGTAGCAGCCGTGTTAGTCTGTATTCACAAAAAGAAAAGGAGTACTTGTGGCACCTTAGAGACTAAATAAATTTGTTAGTCTCTAAGGTGCCACAAGTACTCCTTTTCTTATTGTGAGATGTGTGTATTAACGCTATTTGAGGAATTATATATACCTACTGGAGTCTGCAACCAAACAAAGGGAGAAGCATTTTTTTTCCAAACAGGAAGGAAGGTAGTTCTGTCTGTCAAATGTAAATTGAGGATGGTAAAGCCAACACAAAGGAAGCCCTATTTGCATGTAGAGTCCATGGGAAAAACAGGTTGACGAGGGAACTCAGCATGGCACCAGCACACTAAAGAACAAGCAATGGGGGAGAAGAGTCTCATCTGGGGTTGCACACCAAAAAGATACATTTCAAAGATTTATTGGACTATAAAAGAAAAGAAAAATAACCCCTTCCTTATCCATTTCACTGAGGAACACCCTTGGAGGCGGGGTGTGTGATTCATTACGGAATAGATCCTAGATTTGCTGAAATCCAGCAAGCATCTCAGAAAGACTTGAAGGGTGAGAACCTTCTTTAAACAAGGGTTGTAGTCTATTAACTTAAGTCTTATTCTCTAGAAAGTGTTATACTTTTGCATTTGTAACCATTTGTTTCCATTATTCTTACTCAATGCTCATTCAAATCAGTGAATTTCTGTTCGTTCTTAATACATTTATATTTGTTTTCACTGTGAATAGAGAACAGTGTCCTGTGTTGACATAAAGTATGATTCCTGAGTTGTAACCTTTTAGCTGTGTCTTGTATGCTGTTTCTTTGAGAAACAACTTGCCTGGTCATTTCTGTGCGTGCCCAGTGACAGGGGCTGGATGCTACATGGGAATGCTCTTCAAAGGGGGTTGGGGTATTGTGGTGCAGTTAAGAAAACCTGCAAAGCAAAATAGGACTGGGAGAGTCCTGAGGAGAGTGTTCATGTGGTTGAAAGGCTAGTGCTGTAAAAAAAGCTGAAACCCAGCTACCACAAGATCAACTCCCTCATATTGATGGCAGGGGAGTAACAAGGTGATTTTCAATTCTGGGCATCCTGAGAAAGTGTCATGCTAGGATTCTCAGTCTAAAATATTATAGTTGTTCCCTAAAACATGTTTTTATTTATTTGTTAATTGTATATTTTTGGGGGTGGGAGGGTGTTAAAATAATGTGTTTTTATATTTCAAAGATGGGATTTCTATAAAGAAGGGATGTGATGCAAGGTTAGAGAAAAATGAGAATATTGTTCGTATTGATGCTTAAATAAGTAGAGTACAGTGTTATGAATATCTTAAGAACACATTGCAAGCTGTATCATGTTAAGCATTTTGTTCCCACATAAGTTAACTTGGGTAGTTGTTAGAGTTCCAAACTAGACAATTAGGGAAACTGTTCATTGTAGTTCCGGCCTAGCAGACCAGCAGTGCCACACTGGGAAGCATGAGAATGGGAAGCAGAAAAAGCTGAACCAGGAAGAGAGGGGCTAGTAAGAGTGTGGGAGATGACTAGGCCTTTTACCATGACTGTGGGAATTTTCCCCTTTCCTGGGAAAACAGTTGGGCAGTTAGAGAAGCCCAGTCCAAACAGATCAGGAAGGTGAATCAAGGTTCAAGAGAGTTCTCTACAGAAAAGAGCAGTCTGGCGAGGAAAGTTAAGAAGGCAACAGGAAAAATTACCACAAATGACTGGTTTCAGAGTTGCAGCCGTGTTAGTCTGTATTCACAAAAAGAAAAGGAGTACTTGTGGCACTTTAGAGACTAACAAATTTATTTGAGCGTAAGCTTTCGTGAGCTACAGCTCACTTCATCAGATGTATTCAGTGGAAAATACAGTGGGGAGATTTATATACATAGAGAACATGAAATAATGGGTGTTACCATACACACTGTAATGAGAGTGATCACTTAAGGTGAGCTATTACCACCAGGAGAGCGGGGGGCGAGGGGGGAACCTTTTGTAGTGATAATCAAGGTAGGCCATTTCCAGCCGTTGACAAGAACATCTGAGGAACAGGGGGGGGTGGGGGAGGGATAAACCTTCTTCCCGCTATTCCTACCTACATGCCTCCAGCTTTCATCCAGACCACACCACACGATCCATTGTCTACAGCCAAGCTCTACGATACAACCACATTTGCTCCAACCCTTCAGACAGAGACAAACACCTACAAGATCTCTATCAAGCATTCCTACAATTACAATACCCACCTGCTGAAGTGAAGAAACAGATTGACAGAGCCAGAAGAGTACCCAGAAGTCACCTACTACAGGACAGGCCCAACAAAGAAAATAACAGAACGCCACTAGCTGTCACCTTCAGCCCCCAACTAAAACCTCTCCAACGCATCATCAAGGATCTACAACCTATCCTGGAGGACGACCCATCACTCTCACAGATCTTGGGAGACAGGCCAGTCCTTGCTTATGGACAGCCCCCCAACCTGAAGCAAATACTCACCAGCAACCACACACCACACAACAGAACCACTAACCCAGGAACCTAGCCTTGCAACAAAGCCCGTTGCCAACTGTGTCCACATATCTATTCAGGTGACACCATCATAGGGCCTAATCACATCAGTCACACTATCAGAGGCTCGTTCACCTGCACATCTACCAATGTGATATATGCCATCATGTGCCAGCAATGCCCCTCTGCCATGTACATTGGTCAAACCGGACAGTCTCTACATAAAAGAATAAATGGACACAAATCAGACGTCAAGAATTATAACATTCATAAACCAGTTGGAGAACACTTCAATCTCTTTGGTCACTCGATTACAGACTTAAAAGTTGCAATTCTTCAACAAAAAAACTTCAAAAGCAGACTCCAACGAGAGACTGCTGAATTGGAATTAATTTGTAAACTGGATACAATTAACTTAGGCTTGAATAAAGACTGGGAGTGGATGGGTCATTACACAAAGTAAAACTATTTCCCATGTTTATTCCCCCCCCCCCCACTGTTCCTCACACGTTCTTGTCAACTGCTGGAAATGGCCCACCTTGCTTATCACTACAAAAGGTCCCGTCCCCCCCGCCCCAGCTCTCCTGCTGGTAATAGCTCCTTACCTGATCACTCTCCTTACAGTGTGTATGGTAACACCCATTGTTTCATGTTCTCTGTGTATATAAATCTCCCCACTGTATTTTCCACTGAATGCATCCGATGAAGTGAGCTGTAGCTCATGAAAGCTTATGCTCAAATAAATGTGTGAGTCTCTAAGGTGCCACAAGTCCTCCTTTTCTTTTCACGAATGACTGTTTCAGTTCTATTGCAATAACGTTCTGTTCAGCTTCTCAAATATGATTTTTCTATGTCTGTATGTTCCTCCCAACTCACCCTTCCATGTTCTGTGTATTATTACAATAACATACCTATAAACGTTTCGATAGCAGCAGTTTCAGAAAAGTTCTAGACATCATGTTTCCATGGATGAAATCAGTTATTTTCAGATTACTCCAGTATATGCTTGAGAATGGCATCCTTCACCCTGGAGCCATACAGTTAAGCTGACCTAACTCCTGGGGTAGACATCACTAGGTCAATGAAAGAATTCTTCCATTGACCCAGCTGCCAGCTCTCGGAGAGGTGGATGAACTGGTGGCGTAGGTAGTGTCTATACTGAAGCGCTACAACAGCGCGGCTGCAGCACTGCAGTTGTGCTGCTGTAAGTATTTCAAGCATAGACAAAGCCTAACTAAGTCATGTTTGATAACAGCAATGTTCTTAGTGAATGTCTTATTATCATTGCCACAGTTCAAGGCAACGGCACCTGTATTTCCCCTCCGTGGTTGAGCAAGGGCACCAATCTTGGCTTTCAGCTCCCAGCTGTTGTCTCTTGCGTGGAGACATGTCTCTCTCCTTTCTGACTGGGGTATTCCGAGGCTGGACAGTTCCCTTGCCTTCACTGTGCATTTCCCAGCAAAGACAGGTCTCTACGACACCTGCTTGATTTCTCTTCAGAGGTGGATAACAATGTAATTGCTACAGTTATAAGTTACTACACACTTATTTCTAAGCGTGCCTGGTTTATGCTTAAGGTAAAAAGCATTACAGAGAAAACATATTAACAATTAGAGAACTTACACTCCTGCTTATAAGCTTACTGGAGTTCATCCCAGCTCGCTTGTGAGCTCTGGCAATACCCCACCCTAGGAGCATCCTTGTGGTTACAAGTTCAATAGAGCTTTAGCTCAGAATAAGCACACTCATAACATGTTCAGTTTCGTTTTTATACAGTGCAGGGATCTTTTGAGCTGGAGTTTCCAGAGCAGGTAGTTATCATACAAAGGGTTTCTCTCCCCAGGGCATATCTTCAAAAGGTTGGCTTTAATGGAAGAGAATTTTTATTCCCCTCACCTCAACGTATTTCCTAGGGAAATCCAGATTACACTTATTGTTCCAAAAATACATTTGAATGTGACTTTTCTTTGTATGGAATGTCTTCAGTAGAATCTCAAAATAGTACATAAACATTTCCATTTGTTATATGATGAATTCCAAGGGTGTTAACTGTAGTTCAATAAGGTTTAACTTAAGAGTAAAATGTATCTTAATTCCACAAGGTTTGTTCAGTATATTACAGGATATTATCAATCTGTGACAATCATGTCCTCTAACAATGCTCTGATTAATGTAAGGATCTGTGCACCAAAATAAAAAACAGAAACAGAAAATCCAACAAACACATTGCTGATAGCTGCACATTAAATTGCACAGAAAACACAACTGGTGCACTGGTTTCCCCATCTAGGTCATGGAAATTCTTGGATGTTACTGTTACATTTCTGGTGGCTTTGGAAATATGTTAATAGTGCTCCAGTTGGTCAACCACAATCTGATGACCAGTTTTATTTAGATAAATGTTGATCCCAAACCTTTAAGAAGTACATTTTGTTTTTCTGGACGTATCTAGATAGAACATCTAAACGATGCTGGACTGCTGAATTTCCTTTGACCATTATAGCTGTTTTAGTGCATTTTTAATGAGAGATTTACATAGAAAATTATTTGTTCCATTAACTTTTTGACCTTGTTTACCTTCTTGTGTTGTCTTCCCTCTGCAACACTGATTGATTGAACCTTGATTTCATTGTTGCTGCAGATTTCCATCTACTGTATTATAACTGTAGTAATGTCAGTTAATTATTTTGCCATGCAAGTACTGTTTCTGCTTTTCAAAATTAACTTATAAACCCAACCTCTGTTCTCTGTTCATCCCATTCAACATGTTGAGATCTTGAATTTAATATCTATCACAGAGTTCACCACAATGTCATATGTCTTACAGACAGAGTTTATAGAAGATAACTCATGTCAGATAATAACATCACCATCCTATCCTGTTGACCTCACCCTTTGACCCTGCTGTGGATAGATTGCTGTCTTGCACAGTCACCGTTGCTAAAGTGTTCTGTCCACTGACAATTAGGATAGATGTTCTGAATTTTCCAACGTATACAAAATACTTTAGCCAATCAGCAAAAGGCTCTCATGCCATTTGTCTTAATCTTGCCAATTTCATTTTACATTGTTAGGCAACCAAGGAAAATTGAAACACTTTCCTGGTCAAGCCATTTCATATTACTGGGGAAGCTAAGAGATGAACACCTATGAGGTTTTCTTGTCTGTGCCGTGGGTAACAATCAGTTCAACATAATGCTGGCAATTCTCAACCTTTAGGATTTAAAAAGGCGGAAGTGAGAAACAAGTAAATGTTTAATTCATTTTCACATAAATGTGATCAGTTATATATTTTTCCCTTTTATGTTTAATTCTGCTGTATCAGTAGTATTTTTGAAGAATTTGAGAAAATGTATGTTTTATTTATTTATTAGATACCCTTGCCATAGTATTTAGGTGCATGACACAGATTAAATCCTACCTGACGTTACATGAAACTGTCCTCAACAGAGAAATATAAGGCCTTTCTGGACTGCCCTAGCTAGCCATAAATAACTCACTAAATGTCCAAAATCAAGCAAATACTTGAATAAACAAACTTGTCTTGCACTACCTTCTGCAATCTCTTTCATGTAGCCCACTGAAAAATGAATTTCCTGAACCAGGGATGCTCAAACTAGAGTACTCACTCTTGTCACCAAGCATGCATATCTTTGGTCACAGAGCTTATAAAATTGACTCTAGTTATCTAGTCCAAACCATGCAGTGTTCAAAGATTTGAACCAATACCTGCAATTGCTCCTGAAACAGATGGAAAGGCAGTTCAGTTCACAGCACACAATAATGTGTCCACACCAGCTTTCACCGTCAGATTGTCTGTCCACTGCATGTTTCACTAAGTGAAGTTTGAGTGAGTTTTAAGGATAGCCCCACAAAGATCTCATTGCAGTAAAAGAGACCCGACATGAAAAAAAAAATAAATAAAAGACTACTTTGTGGGCCACATCATAGGGGAGATGCTACAACTTGTCACGTAAGAGCAGATGGAAATAGCGTTATGAGCCGTAACTATTACTCAGGAATCCACCAGTAGTACCCCGGGATTGCAAGGGGCCATTCCATCAATATATGGAGCAGTAAGAATCTTCAGCAACTCAGATTTCCCTTGCCAGTCGATTCCACCTCTCTTTTCTAGACTGAGTCTCAGCCAAGTCATTCCCATTCACGTCCCTTTCTTAGCCAATCAATGAGAAAACCAAGTGTGCCCTTGCCATCTTGGGGTACTTTTAGACCCCAGACTACTTTGGGATTTTTAGTTAGCTTGATATCTTTTACAGCCCTTTATGTCTGCATTTAGCTAAGAGGTTTTATACACACTAAGGCTTTATGCTGCTGTTTGAGATCTGATAAAAGGAGATTTAGATCTGAGCATTATTCTTCTACTGTTGGTGTTGCTGAGCCAAACACCTCCCAATCATTGCTGCCTCATATAAACACTGCACAAAAGCAGTGGCAGAATGGAATTTCTTGAGCCTCCATATCAGCTAGCCCTTAGAAAGGATGATCAGCTACCTTCTGAAAACTAATCCACCTCTGACAGATCTCACAGGTGTGTCAGAAGCATTTTATGACCATCTGCATCGAAAGCTACTGATGGATCTCATCAGTTCAACATGGGCACCTGACCTTTATTGATCCTTAGAGATCACGGACAGAGGATAGAAATGCTCTCTCTGTACAAAGGCAGGGAAGTCAAATTTTATCACTGAAACAGACCCTGCTTACACCTGAAAAGCTAAGCACTTCTATACAAAAGGGATTTTTTTTCAATATTCCTAACAAAGTGACTGTTTAGATCAATTTCTGGAGGAAACACTAAGTGGGATAAAATTAGTCCCAAGGTAGAGGTGGAAGAAGAAAAAAATAACTATTAAATCTTCCCTCCCATCTCTTTACCTGTGAAGGATTGTTCCCTATTGTACTGTTCCCTTTTTGACCCGAATACTTAGTAAAAGTTTGGGGCGATGTGAGTGGCCCAGTGGGGGTAAAAATTGGTGGTAGTCAGGTATTTCTTTGCAGTTTTATTTATTTATAAAGAGTGTACAAAGTCCTATGTCTCTGAATGCAGAAGGAATCAAATAATATCTTTTGCTCGCAGCACCAAGAGCACTCTTTTTCAGCCTGCAACCCTGACCCAAAAACCTCTCCCCAGCTTTCTTTCAGGGTCAGCCAACATGCTTTCAGCTGTATCTTTCAGTTTCTTGTCTGTTCTGTTTCTTTGTGCTCTGCCTTGCCGCGAATCCTACCCCTACCCTGGGTGGGTTCACCACGCTCCTTTTGTCTTACGTGGGATTCAAGCTTTTACAATTATCTTTAATTGATGGATGAGTTCACATCTATCAACCTCAATGACATTACAAGGTTTTATTCAGTTCTTTACATCCCTCCCCCATTTTAGCTTTGCCTGTTGTCCCAATGAGGCCTAAAACGGTGATATCCACCACATCTAGCTGTTATAATGGTTTTTGCCTGTCAGGGGCAGGACAATTCGTTCACTGCGAACTAATTGCGTACAAACCATTTGTCTGACCTGAACTATATCTTTAAAGGGAATTTCCACAAGTTGAAAAACAAAATAATGAGAGTATGTCTAACTGTCCAGATCTAAACACAAACTATGGGGCTGATCCCTAGGACTTCCAAGCTTTGCCCCTTCAGCTTGGTGTCCCCAGTTTTCTGAAGTGGAAGAGAGTCTAGATACTTGCAACAATCAATTCTGGCCTGCCTTAAATTTATAATAAGCCTTTTTGTGGCCAATTTAGTCATAGTTCCAGCATTTAACTAAACTATTTCCTTTAATTTTTGCATTATTGCCAATTTCCCTTATTTTATAAATCAAATGTGTCATTTATACTAACTGTTCAATATGGTCATGACCCAGATCAGAATCACCTCTTTCATCATACATCTTGGATACAGAGCTGTACTTATAGGGTTCATGGTGATCAACTTTCACTTTTCCCACTAGATCTGCTTCATCTTCTGGTGTGGTGCTGCAAGAACAGATTCAAATTCTGTAGCAAATTCCTCAGCCTCTCTGAGTGTCTTTGAACTCCTCTTGCTGATCTTGATCTGTACGTCCAATTCTTTAGGAACATCTATAAATGGTCCATTACCCATCTCTCCTGTAAGGCTTGGTGGTATCTGGATATGCCAGGAATATAAGTCTCTGCAGCTCCTCTCCTACTTCAGGTGGGATTTCTTCTTTCCCTCTCTTCCCTAAACTTAGTCTCTGCCATGGCAAGCTCGAGTTGAAGGATACCTCCAAACTGCATGTCAAGGGCTTGTACAAGTTCTGGATAACTGTCTTTTCTGGGGATAGGTTCAGACATGGGCCATCCAAGTTGGCTGCTAGTAACCCCTCTTTCTGTCCATCTTCCCAGCCATTGATTTGAGCGATAATTTTTAATTGAGCCAAATAAGCCTCCTAGCGTGATTTTCCCTCAAAGATAGTGGGGTTTCGCATCACTGGAGCAGGGACAGCCTGATCTTTCCCTTCTGGACATTGATGTTTAAAAATGGGTTAAAAAACTGTTGCAAATATCAAGTCTTACCCAAGTCCGGTGACTGGCTCAATTCCTCATCCAAGTTACTGTTTTCCACTGTGATTTGTCTGCCTTTGATTTCCTTCTGGTGCTGGATTTTCAGCTCCTTAAGTCCTTGCTGCCACTCATCTGTGTTAGCAAGTTACATGTGGACAAAAGCTTGCTTGGTCTCCTATATTTTGTGGCAAAACTTCTGGTCTATGGCAGTCAGGTTGTTGGTCACCTCTTTGATTTGTCCTGTTCCAGCCTGAGAGCTCTGCAGCTGGGCTTCCCAGCCTGTTTGGACATTTTGTAGTTGTTGCTCCATCAGAGATTTGATCTCTGCCTGCAAGTCATCCCTCAGCCCCTTTTTAGGGATCATCAAGATGCAGTGCTAGGTGCTTTTGAAAAGCCTCCCAGTCTTGTTTTAAATTCTTTTGAGACACTTCCTGTTTTATGTCTTGTATCAATTCCTTTTGGCCATCTTTGATTTCTGTAAGCATTGCCAGAAATTTGCGCCATCTTGGTTCAACAGGAATATCAGTTTACAATTTCTCTCCTTGGGAACAGGATCCCACTATTGACTCCAGTGCTGCCCCTTCTTACCTGAATGGCTAGTCAAGGATTGAGCACTGTAAGTGTTCCAGTTGGGAGTAGAAATTGTTAGATAGGTATCATTTTGGTGGGTTTTTTTGTTTATTTACAAAGACTATACAAAGTCCAGCATCTCCGAATGCAGAAACAATCAAATAGCAGGAAATAGCTTTTTCTGCTCAAGAAAATGCTTTTTTCTTCAAGAGCATTCTTTTTCAGCAGGCATTCCTGACCCAAAATCCTTTCTGCAAGTTTATTCCAGCATGGGCCCCTGTGCAGTTACATGCTCCTTTTGGGGCTCTCTCTCTCTCATCTGTTCTCAGTGTCTTTGTTCTGCTCTGCCACCGTGAACGCATACCCCTTCCCAAACCAAGCTCTTGTGCAGGTTTTATTTTAGGTGTGAACTCATCTGTCAATTAACACAACTGTAAGCATCAGTCCCACCTATCAATCTCAATCTCCTAACAAGGTTTCACCCCCCTGTCATTATAGTGCAATAGTACATTATAGTACGTTTTCTAGTAATTTGTCCAGGGTCCTTCTAAAAGTTTCAGGGATGCAGAGTCTATCACTTCCCTTGAGAGATTAGTCTTGTGCATCTTCCTGTCAGGAAGCTTGGATATTCCCCCCCTTCATATTTAAGACTATTTTGTTGCTTTATTTTATCCTATTACTACTTCTTAGATCTTCATGTAGTATCCTAATGTATTCTACACTGAATAGTTACTCTCTGCCATTGTTGTTTACACCCTTCAGATATCTGAAGATTTGTAGATTGTAGATACTTTGTAGTCATTTGTAGATACTTGTAGTCACTTAGCCAAGTTTTACTGCACACTTTTTAAAAATCTCTGTTGTTCTCTGAATTCTTTCCAGTTTATCAATAACTTTCTGGTAATATGTTAGCCAGAAATGAACAAATTTTCTACGTGTTGTCCCACCAGAGCTATATTGCAGCACAATGTGTTTACATATGCGGCCAAAATTACATTGGACTTTTCTGCAGCTATATTGCTTCGCAAATGCATATCTATTTTTTTGTGCAGTAATACTTCTTAGATTTCTCCCTCTTATTGCATGTATGCTTTGAATTATTATCCCTGAGTTCTCCTATTTTGCTTTGCCAGTTGACTTTCAGTTTTTCCTTCTCATGATTCTAATTATGTAGGATTTTTCTGTCCTCAATCGCCTTCACAACTTTTCCAAATATAAACGGTTTCCATGGCTTCCTTCTAGATTTATAATTAAAGAAGTTAGGGCAAATATCAACATTTTACCATGCAAGAGATAATTTTTGCAATTGTTGAGGAATGCTTTGCTAGTCTGGGATGAGAACTATCCTTGTGTGATGATGCTTATATTAAGAATAATATTATATGTTAAACAGCACTTATAGTCATTATGACCACAGTAAGATTGCTACATTAATTCACCATCACCACCACCAAAAAAAATTAACTATATTCTTGGTCGGTAAATCTTTCTTCATTTAAACAATGGTAGTGGATATTCTTATTTAATCTGTTTGTAGTTCTATTGGGAATCCAGGGATAGTTTTAGCTTTAATGCACTCTTTGCTTCCCAAGGTTCAAATCTGAACCAGTGTCCATTGTCTCAATGTTTTGTCTTTGTTTGCTTGTTTAGGCACAATGCTAGTGCACTGTGCTGTCACTAATGTTGGGTGATTTGTACTCCAGGGCCCAATTTAAAATGATACATCACCATGCTGCTTAACCTGTATACATAACAGTCCAAATTTGAATCTTAGATGCGTGCTGCAAAACCTGTCCAGTTTCCACAAATCCATGAGTGCACATGCATTACATTGCTGATATTCTCAGCAATGCAATTTGTGCCTCTTAGTTTATACCTGGTGGTGAGAGAAAGAGACTAACAGTCGTATACAATACTAGTTTATCAAATCTTAAAATACCTGAAAAATATTACATTTCCTAGTCACAAAACTGAAAATCTAGAATCTGACTTTCTTATATCTAATTCCACTCAGAGCAGGTAGACCTGGCTAAAAAAATTGTTTGGTTATATTACTCAATATATAATTTCACAGCAGACATATTTACTTGGACCCAGATGCATGTATGCTCTAGCTATTGCCTTGAGAGACAAATACTTCTGGGAATGCCTTTGTAAGGTAAAAGAGGTGATGAAAAGTCAATGCTTGGATACCCTGTGCCACTCAGTGGCAATGAGAAAATGTATTTTCTAAATGTGCATCCTATAAACTGAGTCTGATGGAGGAATAAGCTTAACCGTGCATACAGGGGTAATTTGCTTTTAGAACCAGGAAATAAGTTCGTGTTTTATTATAATACATCCTTTCAAGCTGAGGTGTTAGTTAAGACACACATACAGGATCCTCAAACACAAAGTAAAGGAACAAAGAGAAAATATCTGTCTAATATTGTCATATGGCCATATTTTTAAAGGTATTTAGGTTCCTAATGGTAAATCAGTGAGTTTTGGGCACGTAGGTGCTTTAGAAAAACATACTGGGGCCTAAATACCTTTGAAAATCGGCCCATTGTGGTGGTGGCGGTGGTGGTAGGATCACCAACTTTTTCATAGCAGAGAACCGAACACCCTTGTCCTGCCTCTCCCATTCTCTGAGGCCCTGCCCCCTGCTCGTGCAGGTGCTTCCTGGGAACCATGCAGAGCGGTTAAAAATCCTGAGTAACTATACAATGTGGTACAGTTTGGGAATGTTTCAGGCACCCTCACTAGGTCTCATTGAGTTTCTTCACACGTACCCTGCTGTAAATCAAGTGTAAGTCTACTGAAGTCTGTGAATTTACACCTATATCATCAGGGAGAGGAGAACCAAGCCCACTGTGTCAAAGATGCTCTACGTTTGATACTTAAATGTGAACTGCTATCCTTTAGTGGATGAAAATCATTGTTTTCCTCAATAAATTCACAAAGGGAAGAAAAAAATCCTTGTTTTGTGTTTAATTCTGAGATGATCCTTTTTAAATGTCAGTGCTCTATATGAAGATCCTAGATTCATTAAAAATGCTCCATTGAGATCAATGAAGCAGACTGCTAGATATTTTAGAAATGCTCTGTTGGTTTCCAGGTGACTAATGACCTCAGCTGTCAGCTTATCGGATTTCAGTAGAACAGCATTTGAAATCCACATTTTGTTTTTTTTTGTTTTTGTTCTTTTAAAATATTTCCCCGTAAAACAGCAATGGTCTAAGAAAAATAAAAATGTGTTATAAATAAAAATAATAAATCGATAGCCTGACACCAGGACCAAAATTGTACTTCTACAGCTTGATTTATTTATTTATTTATTTATTTATTTATTTATTGCTTTTGTACATGTGAGCAACCAGTTATCTTGCTAAAAATATTTTATTTCCTTCTAAATGTAATCTAAAAAATACTTTTATTAGTAATGGGCAGATTCACTGCTGGTATTCACACAAACACTTAGATCTTTATTCAGATCTTAGGACTGCAAAATCGGTCAGAAAAGTTTACAAGAAAAGTCTCCCATCTCATTTTCGTACTTTTTTTCTATACTGACCCTGAACGTAAGAACAGCCTCTTTTGAGTTTTGTCACCACTCCTGCTTTTCCTCCAGGCAAGAAGAGAAGAACACAAATGAAATATAATGGAGGAAATATTTAAGCTGATATTTATTTATTTCCTCCCTCCCCCCCAAACCACGGAAAAATGTTCAACTACTATTCCATTTTGAGGCTAGGGTTAGTACTTTAACCAAACCACCAGAGGAGGTCCTCAGTTTTATAGCTCATTGTCAAGATGACCCCTTGCAACAGCACATTGGCATCGTACTGGGGCATTGGTTCAATAATGACACTGAATGAAAAGAGCCAGCTAGTGAATCATCAGCTTCCTCAACTGCAGTACCCTCTGAAAGCTTTGAGAGATCTCACACTGAAGTATTTTCTTACCCCACTCTGCTTATCGTGTGAGAGCTGATAAGATCATAGCTTGATGTAGTATAACTACAGGTCAAATATTTTGTTGAAGATAAATATAACCCAGGCCATCTAAAATATAAACATATTTTAAAACCGCAGCCCTATTTATACAAAATAGTATATCTAAGTTCAAAGCAGGCCCCACTTTGCATGTTTAAATGTTAAAAATAATTTAAAACAAAACACTTTCCAAAGGATGAATATCACATATGTTGGCTTTTAAAAATATAGATTTGTTTGAAAATTCTTGAGGCTGTAATTTATTTCCTTAAAAGAAAATCTCCTTTTCTGTTTATTTACAATGAAAACAATAACATAAACATGCTTAAATTAATTAAACATGTCACTGATTATTTTTAAAGGCCCGGGTTGCTTATGGTGTAAGGGAAGACTTTCCAAAGTTGCTTACTGTTGTGAGAAAAATAATACTATTTGAAGCTATTCTGTTGGGCACATTTTACACATTGTTAACTGTGACTTGCAAACCCAAAGTCTCTCTAGAAATGAGTCTAGAGTCTCTCTAGCCAAGACAACTTAAAGGGCACTCAGTCCTGCCCTGGGAGTAAAAATAGTTTAAACATGCTTGGGAAAAAAAACAACAGCAATACCTTAACTTTTATTTCAATATTAGTCTTATGCAGAGTAAATGTTGTTGTTGTTTTTTGTCAAAAAGCCACTGATAAAGCTCCACTGTGTCTTCAGTTTTTATTTAAATATCTTTGGAAGCCTTATCAGTCCAGTAAGCTATTGTGAGTTTTTGCCCAGAGCACAAGATGACACCACAAGTGAAATGAAGCAGTGATCCAGAATGGGCACCAGTCACCAGTGAAATTACACTGTCCCTCAATGAATGGCATTTTGTCATGCATGTGAGGAAAGTGAGATCCCAGGGAATGTTCTCAGTTCCTTCACCTCCAGTGAGTAGGAAAACATCTGTGAGTCTTTTAAATTGGCAGCGTAAATATCTTTCTTACTGAAGCTACTATATGAAGCACATATATAAGAAGGAACATTGTGGAGTAATAGTGCTCTGGAAGGTTGCCTCTTGGGAAGAATAACAGAAATCTGAATCTAATCTACTGAACTCAACCTAACAGCTCAGTAGCATCAGAATGTTCAAGATGTATATTCCAATCACCAAGATTACAGTAAATCCTATTCAAATGAAAAAAACATTCATTCATAAACTTCATCAGTACTTCATTGTACAGATAAGAGCTCGATTCTTGTGCTTGAGAGCACACTTAAAATTTTAACTGATACAATTGTTTGAGACTGTTCATCTTTTTTGATTTAGACATTTTTCTAAACAGTCTCTCAGTCCCTAGGCTGATCCACAATTGTAGCCATCTTGTGTTTTAGATTGTTTTGTGTTTTATGTTAAATCAGCTTTATCTTCCAATGTAAACACAGCACATTATTTTTCTTCAGTGCATTTGAGTAAAGAGGACTTTTGAGAGTTTCATTTTATCTTTAGTAATAAGGAGTAATTATGAAGACTTACTTTTTAATGAGTATCCTGTTGATATTAGTGGGGGGAGAAGCAATATTCTAGAGTGAAAAACTATTTATCAGTTTAACTATGCACTGTTATAAAAAGTATTAATTTTGTGCTTAAATTCTGCTAAATCTAATGTTCAGTTGTTCTCAAAGGCCTATGAAGAATAGATGAGAACTGATAAAACAGCAAATAAAGCAGAACTGTGAAACAAAGAATTCAGAAACAGGGAAACTGATTTCTTTTTTGTTTGTTTGTTTTGTTTGGTCAATATTTTCTCCCTTTGCTAGGTTCTGTCTCTTTCCTTCTGCTCTCCAATCAAAGATGCATACACAATAGATTGCAACTGACAATGCAGTAGCACACTCGTATTTACTGGATCATAGTGAAGATCCTTTGTTCTGTATTTCTGTACCCATTTATGTTCATGGTAGTTTTTATTGTGGACAATGTTTTCATAACCAAAGTTAGTTTATGTTCCTTTGACAATTGGCAAATAACCAGCGTGCCTCTTTGAGTGTTAACGGTGAATGAATCAAATATGAAAATGATATATCTATTTAGCATAGCTAATCAGTGTGCAGAGGGTAGCCTTCAGCTAATCTTTTTGAGGAATTAAAGTGAATTCAAAAGAGAGATTATCATGTGTAAACAATGAAGGTTTAGATATCTTGCCTACTGGCCTAAGGTCTCTGCATACATCCTGCAGAGTTTACCTTCTGTATCGGTAGTTAATTAAGGTGAAACATGAGGTAATTAGGGCTAATCCCAGTGCTATCCTGCTGGCCTATTGCCTCTCAGGCCATCCCCCAAACCAAACCATTTTCACAGCTTGAAATGTGAAATGTTGCCATTCTTAGAGCAAATTTTAAATATTGATATATATGTTTATTACAGATACTGTTCCTAATCCTTTAGAGGTGCTACAATGAATGATATCCTACTGGAAAGGTAGAAAGGATGGCACCATGGGTTTTTTATTTATTTATGTTTTGGGGAGCTGATAAAACTTTATAGGAGGACATACCCTGTAATTGAGAAGGGATTAGGGGATTAAATTTGTTCTATGTCCTTGTTCCCAACAGCTTGTGTGAAGCTTTTATTATTCTAATGTTTTAGATTTGGTGACGCAGGAGAGGGATGTACACCCATGGAAGACAAGAGTCTTTATAGAGATCTCACAAAGTAATATAAACTAAAATGTGTATAATAGCCCTTGGAAGAGCTGCCATAGAACAACCGCACAGTTGTTGTTCCTCAGGAACATTTTAGCCTTTATGAAGCATTAAACAGTCCTGCTGTGTTACAACTGATCTCTTTACTTAAGGATAAGTACTTCATTTGAGCACAGAGTATTTTGGTTGTTCTGAAGAGGTTATTTTATTACAGAAGGAATGGTTTCAGCTACTCGTTAAGTTTCTCTATTCAGAAAGGTGTATCTTTCTTTTTATAGGTAACCTAGCGCCTTTATTTAAAACCAATAATAGTATAAACATTTATCCCAAAGATATTTTCAGTCTAATTGAATGATCATGAATCACACATCTGACAAAACCACTTAGTTTTCCAATTAGCAGCCAGTGAGTGGGAATAAAGTATGAAGTAGTAATATTTATTTATCTCATCTTTTTGTAACCTGAACATAGATTGCCAATCCAGAAATTCTGGGCTGCGATCTTTTTAAGTTGTGAAAGAACAGAAACTTTGAGATTCATATCTCTGTATCAGAAGAGGCTTCTATAATTTTGGTTCCAAGTTGAACCCAGAACAAAAGGGACTCCTTTTCTGGCCCAGATTTGGATACCGCCAAAATACAGCTCTCAAAAATTGAGTCCAGTTGAATTCCAACCCTATACAAAACAGTAGCCTGATTTGGTTTTGAACCTGAATCCCACCATTTTACATATTGTCCTTCTTTGCTGAATATATGCAACACTCTTCTAGTGAGAACAGATTATTCTCTTATTAATACCTATTTTGCCAACATCCTTCTTTGCTAGGAATAGCTGCCACTTTATGAAGAGTGCAAATATAAATATACATCTAACAAGAGTAGTTAGTGCTCCAACTTTATTTGAATGATCTGCTTTGAAAAGTGTTTTTTTACATCAATTCTAGAAAGCGGAATAAGCAAGACCACCAGTTGTGTTCGTTTTGATATTACTAATTTGACTGCTGCTGTTTCTGAATCTCTGTATGTAGATAGAGAAAAGTAGTCTTAAATTTGTGGCCACCCATTTCATTTCCCCATGTGTAACAACTGAAATCTCTTTATCACTCTGTGTCATAATCATTGCATTGTGGAAGAATAGGCAGTAAAATCACAGGTTTGAGAATAAAAGGGTCTCTTTCAGATTTATTGTTTTTATTCATTTTATAGCCTTTTTACTTGATTTCAGCTGCTAAAACTGGGGGAGGGGCACATCCCGCTGCATAAATGCAAAGAGGATTTGCAGCATGACATTTAGAAGTGCATTGTATGAGGTTTGCTATTGATCCCCCTGGTGGGGATGAGTGCTCAGAGAGTAAATGGGCTGCTTTTATGAGGCTCCTTGTCATCCTGGATTTAGTTGTTTCATTTGCAGATTCCTGTAAATGTTTGCTTGATTCATGGCCAGTAATTTTCATTGGAGAAGGAATCGACATATCGTCAGCAAATGACTGTATGCCATTAATACTTTTAGGTGGCGTCAGAAAATGTTCACACAATTCCATTGATTCATACTGCTTCCCATTGCTGCTCCAAAAGTTGTGGTGGTGTGTTGCTGTTGAGCAACTGTGACTGAAGGCACATTTAATTAGTAGGGTACAGTACTGTCTCAGAGCAAAAAACTTGTGATACAAATGTATTGTGAGTCATGGTACAAGTAGAAATTTGAGGAAAAGGACTATGAGCAACTTTAGCACTTTACAGTCCCACCACTGCTGGCAAAGCGAGGTCTTGGAGGTGCTGTCTTAGTTAAACATAAAATGGAGGTACTGATCGTACAGAATCCAAGATCATACTTTTCACAGAAATAAGGGTTTTAGACTTGCAATCCTGGCCACATTCAAATCTGATCAAACATCTTGCCTACCTAATTTGCCCTTGCAATTTCAATATAAAGCAGTATTCTTCACTTCGTATCCTAAATTGTTATCAAGTGTTAAACAGCTAATGTGTTCCATCCCCAGAGGTAACTGCATTGGTGTAGAGATTCATGTTTACACATTGATATTATAATAACAATATGTTCATTGAAAAAATTAGCAACAATACACTGTTACTGCTGAGAAAGTAAGCAGTCCAATGTATTGCCCTAAAGTAAGGTGACTACATACATACCTTGGTGCTTTATTTAGGTTTCTAAAAATAATGTTTAAGTTTGAAAATACTGGCCCGAGTAAATTGTCTCAGTTACTCATTTAGCCGTGTAAATTAGTGTGTGCATGTGTGGGTGGAAGTTATTTATTATTTTGAACTTACTGTTCAGCAGTTATTGGTTATTTTTATCATGTTTCATGTTTGTAAGCTCTTCCATGGCTAGAATATCCTACATTTTATAATATCAGTTTTCTCAGGGTGTTGCAATAATAAGTCTGACAGTGATCAGTGGAAAGCTCAGAAGGAAATCCCCTTTTCTTTTTGGTGCTCAGCACACAAAGAATAGCAATAGACATTAATTTGAACAGGAGAGCCTAGTACAAGACTGCTTTGCATAGTAATTTGTTTCCAAAAGAGCTGAACTCCAAGGCAATCCCACCAGATATTGTATTTTTAAGGGTGCCAACTGCTGAGTTGTTGTATTGGCACAGATCTGTTTCCCATATTATATAATCTCTGGGGTGTCGGATCAAACCTTTGTAGTTGATGCTATATATTGATATGTTAGGTACCAAGAGGCATTTTAGAAGCTTGTGTCAATGAGTGTTAACATCATATAAATACCTAATAATAAATACATGGGCATAGGTATATATGTGTGTGTGCTGATGTATTTAGGCATGTATACATATATATTTAGATATAAAGTGCTCTGTGAACCTTTGAATTAAAAGGGAGTATCTAATGTTGTCAAATATGTATGGAATGAAGACTGAAAACAGTGGCCATGAGAAAAAATATTAGTACAGGACACTTTAAATGATGTAGGATTCACATTTTTATCATAAACAAAGTTGTTCATAAACTCAACTTCATTATTCAACATCTGATATAAATGGCATGAGGTACTATGAGTAAGATCAGGGAGTGGCTGACTCAGGCATTTAATAATGGGATACAGAGCCTTTCACTTCTAGGTCATCAGTTTAAATCCAGTTTAGGACCAAAGTCATTAGCAGCTGAAAACTTAAGTTAATGAGATCAGTCTAGTTACTGGAAGACAACTTTGAACAACGTTTTTTTTTTCTTTTTCTTTTTCTTTTTTTCCTCTTAAAGCACCAACGTGACCAGCACTCTTGTGATAATCTCAGCAGAATCCACAGTTTGAATAGGTAGGGAAACAGCTATCCTATCCTCCCCGGAGGTGGTCCCTCCAACTCAGGGTGGGTTGTTTGTGGAACTTGCACTGTTAGCACTGCTGCTGTGTATGATTTTTGCCTAAATAGAGAGGTTTATTCTCTATTGCGGTAGATCTGGCACTTTTCACAAACACAAGATGTTTTTATTTTAAAAACTCTCTTCAAGTGAGGACACAGACTCACATAGAACAGAGGTAAATGGGGGCATCTCTGGTAATGAGGCTAGATTGGGGCATAATTAGTATTATATGAATTTTGGTATAAATGTATCCAGCTCTTCTGTGCATTGAAGTATTCCCCCGTACAGCCAATGTTACTGTGGAGCTATCTCTTAATTAGCCAGAAATTTGCTGCATCTTGTCTTTAATGTTGAACATCCCCCCCTGCTCCACCCCTCTCTCTCACTACCATCTCTCAGCAAAACAACCTCTTCACCCACCCCCACAAAAAAAAGAAAAAAAGATGAGCATCTGAAAGCGAAAAAATAATCTGAGGATTATTCATTGTTAGCAACTGTTATACAGAGTAGGGCTAATCTGTTTCAAGACACCCTACTCCTTCGTATGTTGCAAACTCCTAATGTCTTAAACTGCAGCTTTGAGAAACCAATCAATAGCAGTGGAACCTTATAAATAAAAGTGACAATTGACTATTAAACAAATGATATAGCCCAAGTCTATATATTTCTATAACATGAAAATATGCCATAGTTTACAATAAGAGTAAGAATATTTCACACCTTCTATCCAAAGAACTCAAAGTACTTTATAAACATTAATGAATGGTCCTGAGAGGAATGTAAGTAGTGTAATCTCTTCCCAACACGTGAGAAAATTGAAGAACAAAAGGATTAACAAATCCCTGATTTTCAAAACTGCGGCGCATCCACAGCTCTCACTGTAGTTAATAGGATCTACGGGAGCTCAGAATGTCTGACCTTCAGGCAACTAGTGACCTGCCCAAGGTCATATATCAAGTCAGTGACAGAGCTGGAAATAGATCCCACATCCCCAGGTCCCTAGCTCTGTGCTCTAATTACTGTGTGAAGCTTCTTCTTGATTTATCCTCCCAACCCTATCAGACAACTTTGTGCCAGGAATCCTGTCCAACAGTGGAGCTGCATCATATAGATGTAAAAGCAGTTGTTCACATCCAAACTTTATAGCTGACTCCTTTGTCTATGACAAGTCAAATCAAAACACTGGGTTCAAAAACCCATCAATTTTGGGGGGAAATTTAGATCTAGATCTGAATGTTGGAGATCAAGCCCATCTATCATAATCATCATCTTTGGTGAGCTATGGGAAACTGGAAACTTTTACGTTTTTCCCCTAATATTTCCCCAAATCCCTCTGCTCTCAAACACTGAATCAGAATATTTGTTTCACATGAATGGCAAAATGACTGGCACTGAGTGTGTATGTAAGTAACTTGAAAAGCTGCAGTTGCATAATCTAGTATGCAAGCATTTGACTGTGTCGGTAGGAAAAGAGATATGGACTGTGAGATCATTCTCCTCTGTATAGAGCCAGTTGTACTGTTTCCTTCTCATCTGCCTTGCCAGTAAACTAAATAAAATGATTAATTGTGAGTCTGAAGCAAATCCCTTTTCTGTTTGTTTATTCTACAAAAGGTGTATCTTCAATATTTAGGGTCATAAATTGACCTGTGATTATGATAGAGCTTCTACTAATATCTCATGAAACAAAAGAGAGAAAAGAGCCATAACTGACTATATTCTGTTATTGTTTATATGGGAATCATATGTTTATCTTCTCAATAATTAAGGTTGCCTTTGCAATTGCCTACCATACCTGCCACTCACAATTTCTGCTATGTATGAAATAAACAAATGATGTATTCATGTGCTACTGTGAAAAAGAAAGCCATGCATGTGCGGACACACACACGTTTATCCTATTGTTTATTATGGAGGAAACATGTCTGTTGATTTTTCAGATAGACTGGAAATCTGTTGCTTAAAAAAAGGTAATTTGAGTGACTGAGAATACACTGATATCACATGAGTAAGAAAGTAAAATATAACTGCATTGATAAAACAATCTCTTTAGTTTAAATGTTAAAGATTAGTCTTCTCTTATACAGTAAACTTTAGCTTTGGTCAACTCAGTTAATTAAGAAAAACCTAAGGGTTTATAGAATTAGGGGTCAAATTTTCACCTGGTATAAACTATGTAGCTTTGCGAACTGCAGTGAATCTAACCTGATTTACACCACCTGAAGATTTGCCATTTGATGTGTATAAAATTTGGGCTTACTATCTGAGAACAGTGGAACAGCTTGGTTATGTGACACTTAAATGGTTTCTTAAGTTTGTAGAGATAGGTTTTGAACTGGAGCTTTTAACAAAACCATTGGTAGAAACATGTTGAAAGGTAGGGCAGGAGCTGTTCATCTGTGGAAGAGAGGTTCATTTTCATGGTTGCATTGCCCAGATAAATCAAGACCACTCCTGAATGCTGGGCCAGGATTTGGCCCTGAGTTGATTCTGTATGAACAAGTACAGTATAAGTGGAATGAATGAGCTGAGCTCCATTGCTACCACAAAAATATGAGTAATGTTGCAATGCTCGATCCCCACCTATTCTAGAAATTCACCTATTGTTGGCAGCAATTTTCACCCTGAACAAGTGCTGAAAACAGGTTACTTGATGGGGTAGACAATACCATTCTTAATCTCATTACAGGAAGCTCTTGACTAAGATTTTTCCATGTCTCACCTACATAAGCACCAATTTTTAGCATCAATTCAGATGACTCCTTGCAGAAATGGAACCAAAGCATTGGGGAAGGAGTGATCTTGTAATGGGGCGCTGAAGTCACTTTAGAGTGACCAGGACCTTTTTAGAACATGGACTATGAATTGGCCCCAAACCACTGATAGATCCCATTAGAAGTGAGACTTGGACCTGCTCAAAGCTGTTGGAACTGTATTTGGTGTATGGATCTGGAAATAGTGCAAAGTTTATTCCCATTGAAGCATTGGGCTCAGATTAGCCTAAATCTATTCAGAGCCTCTTTGGAGAATGGACTTGGATTATACTAAAGCTTCAGTTCAGTCATCTGCAATTGTTCCACCCTGCTCTGCTTGTACCTTTTCCAGTACCTCCTATAGGCTGTTTAATGAAACCCCATTGCTAGCCCTTGTGAAAGATGTTGCATATAGAATCTTCCCAGCTGGAGGGAAATGTTCCTTGTTGTCAGTTGGCTGCATAGGAGGGAAAAGAGGCTGTTCCAGGATGAAACTGTGGATGTTGCCTGCAGCTAAGTGCCTGTTGGTGCCCACTAGCAAAAAGAAAAACAGACAAAAAAGCACAGCAGGTTTTTGGATCCATAAAACATCACCTTCCTAACTGTCAGGCTTGCAGTTTCTGCACCTGGTACTCTGCTGACTCATTTCGCCTGAATCATCCGGTCTGCTTAGTTTTATTTGCAGGGTGTTCTAATTAACTCATAATAATAAAAAAATAAGTCCTGCATAGAAATGTAAGAAATCAATGACTGTAATAGGTAGGAAAAGCCATTAACTATCCTGTTCCCTTTGCTTCTAGTTTAGTGACATTAGGAGTCTGAATTCCTGGTTATATCTATTTTTTTGGTTGTTTCTTTAAAGTTTACATTTGCTGGGCAGCCAACAAAACAGCTTAGCACAAATTAAGGGTCTTGAAACCTTTCAGTTAAACTAACTGCAGAAATCAAGCCAAAATAATACAGGACTCCTTTTGTTCCTCTTAAGAATCTCCTCATGGCTTAGAAGAAGCAATTCCTTTTCTTTCAGGTCTCCAGAAATCGTGTGACCTAATTCTTCCGGTGACTAAATGTTAAAAGCACTGACATAATTACCTTACTGTAATGTAATATATAATATTGAGTGACATTTTGGTCAGCTTTGAGCGTTATAATCAGAGTCCTATTAATTTTTCTTCTTCTTCTTCTTCTTCTTTTATTATTGTTTTATTTTGTTAATTTATTTATTATCTCTTGGTAATACTTTTAGTTGTTTCAGTTGCAATGATTTTTTTGTTTGTTTTGTTAGGATTTTATGGGTTATTTTCTCCTGATAAGGAAGGCTTGCAGGATCCTATTATTATCCTGAAATATTTCCAATGTCACTGAGCTGTCTGTTTGGATGGTTAGGTTGAAAAGTGATGATTTTTCACTACAGTGTGGTGATCTATGTATCATGATTAAGTGAATTTGCATCATGGCAAACTGAACATAGTCACATCTCATCACAAACTTCAGGACATACTGATACCAAAAGTTTGGCCACCTTACTCATGAATGGCAAAGACGCAAGTGAATTATGCAGGTCTTCCCAAACAAGTGTTGTCAAAGCCTTTGTAATATGCCACACTATAAGCTACTCTGTGTGTCACGTTTTACCATTTTCAAAAGTTTTGGTGATTTAATTAATTATATTAGTACTGGAGTTTTTTGTATCCTTCCAGTTTTAATACCACAAGTACCTTTGCTCCATGAGTTGCTGAGGACAATTTTCAGATGATGAAAGCATTTCTAAAAATGACCTGAAATATCTTTTCTATATAAAATATTCTGGTGACTAGGACCAATATTTCCTAGCTCTCAATGGTGAGAAGGAAGTTCTGTGTATCCCATTTAAAATCTGGGCATTTTCTATTGTCGGGTGGGTGGGTGGATGGGTGGGTGAGTATAGGTGTATTGTGAAGTTGGGGTACGTAAGAATTGCCATACTGGATCAGATCTGTAGTCCATCTCAAACAGTATCAGACAGTGTCTACTCCCACATGGTTCAGAAGAATGTGAGGAAAAAACCCTGCTATAGGCAATTTTGGGATAACAGCAAAATAGGAAAAATTACTGCTTACTCCCATTATTGAGAGCTTGATTTTGTTTGCATTTTTTGACCTGTGTTGAACATTTAAAAGAGGTTTTTATTGAGACGTCCATAGTGTTTCCCAAGTCTTGTCCTGATGGTTACCTTTAATGTCTTACCAAATAATCTGAGTCATTCATTCATCTTATTTCTTCCAGGGTGCATTACCTTACGTTTGTCAACAAGTAACATCATGTATCATGTATGGTCCATTCACCTAACTTTGGTGGATCCCCACAATTTTCTCTGGAGGGCAGAGAATAGAAAGGGGATGGAAAAGATTCCACATTTGAGTTAAAGGAAACATTTATGTGGCAGACTTTTTATTTTGCTTTTTATTTCTTTTAAATGGCAGCTGTTTGAACCTGGTCAGAAATGTCAAATGTTGAAAGTATCCCCACTGGAGTGAGTAGACTGCAGGCAGAGTGGTGCATGCAAGTGATTATGGCTGTTATTTACTGTATGATTGATAAGCATTGGCAATATTGACAAGACTGTAGAGAACAAAAAGAAGATGCAGGTTCTTCCCTCAAACACTTTACAATCTATGGAATAAATTGGCCATGCATCTCTGCAATCTCGTTGGATGGGATGGCAAAGAGTTCCCCTTGCTTTCTTAAGTAACTGTATTCCACAACTGCAGTCCTTACATTAGCTGGATTGAATGGATTCCTTTCCCCATGCCTCCCCTGGTGCACTAGACACTCCAAAGGACACAGTAAGAGACGGGGAGGAGTCAGGGCCACAGCACCACTTCCCCTAAACACCAGCCAGGAGAGCAGGCTGGGTGCATTACTGGTAGCATTCTGCACAGCGTGAGGGGGTTGAGCAGCAGAAGCAGCACCTTCATGTGTGCTGGAGTTGTCCTGGCATCAGACAGTGTTCCTCCCAGATCTCCTCTATACGTTGCCCCATGTGGGACCCTTCCTTAAGGCACAGTTGATCCCTAAATAAGCAAACAAAGCAATGATACAGATGGCAGAGTGTGTGATTAGTCTCAAAAGGAAGTGGGGGCCTAGGGAACTTCTGCTTTTTATTTTTGCTAAAAATTATATTTCATTGTTGAATGGATTCGAGTTGGTATGCTTCATGGGAGAAGTGTGCTATACAAGTTTATATATGTAATGAATAAACTGGCATTTGCAATTCAGACTGACTTTCTCTCTGGCCAGCATCATTGGAACTTGTTACAGTTACAATTCTGGATGCTGACAAATTAAGCTAAATGTTGATTAGGCACTGTGAGAGGGGGAGGAGATGTGGGCTAATGTATGAAATAAACATTCTTATATTCGCAGCTAGAGCAGCATAATTTCCAGATTTAAAAAGAAATGCGAGAACTGTCATGCTGTGCTGTCTGTCTGTCTTTAAATCTAAGACATCATACATACATACATACACGCATCATTTTCACTGGGGAGAATTTAAAATGAGCTTCTTCCAAAAGTGTCTAGTTATGTGACTTCTTGAGTTTTCTGACAGTATGAAAAGCAGCAATCTGAGTAGGATTTAATGAAACCAAAGGGAATACTTGCATGTGGCATGTTTAAAGACTGGATTTCATGTATGTCCTTTCCAAATTGGAATTGGAATTTAAAAAAAAAAAAAAACTTTTGGCAATCTGTGATGGATGACAGTTTTTTAACAGTTAAATGTAAATGGACGCTAAAGATGAAAAGGAAATTTTGTAGGTCACAATATCATGGTATGAGAGAGCGGGGAAAGAGGGAAGTACTTTAAGGGAAAGATGGAAGAAATTAATTTCAATTTATCTTTTGAGGTCCAAGTGGATATGTTTTCATGCACAGATGCATAGAGTTTTAGAGTCTTATCTCTTTTTCCTACTGGAAGATTAGAAAGAAAATCAATGAGGTCATTTCCAGTGATGCATGGAACTTTCAAAGCATAACACTGAATGGTAAAAAGTAGGTTGTCTATATTTGATCTATTGTTGTAGCATGCAGACTATCTCCATCCAAAAAAGAGAAGGAAGAACAGCTTTGAAAAATGTGTCACCTTGTTGGCTAATGCTGTGAAAAATAAGTATTTGTAAAACCCACATGTTTTTAATCATGCTGCAGGGAAGCTTTTAAAATTAATTATTTTTCTAAAGAGTGGCAATGTGTAAAAATGTAGAAAAGAGCGCCAGAGGGACTCACAGCATCAGCATGGTATATACAATTTTCAGATTGTTTCTGAATGAAGTACTTGGACTAAAATATTCCCCTTCATCAGTTGTGCTGATCTTGTTTTTGTCAGAGCCTTACTTTTATGCTCTAACCCTGCAGTTTACTCAGGCAAAGCACTTTGAAATCGTTGGCAATTTTGCCTGAGTAAAGCTTAAGGCCTGTGTGCTCTCTCCCTGCACAGAGTCTTGTAGAGGGGAACAAGGCAATGTCAAAATTTTGCAGCTCCATTGATGTCTTGGAGTTTAAGCAGTCTTCTGTACCATAGTTCATGGGACCAGGAAGAGTTAGTAGGGAGTGGGGCCCCAAAAGGTTCTGGAGTGTCAAGGCTATGCAGTGCCACCCCCACCTCACACCAAGCTACTATTCCGATCCAGTTGTGCTCTTCTGTGGGAATTAGCACAGTGGTACCAATAGCCAACCTTTGGATGTCTGTGACTCTTTAGGGTAGAATCAGATAGGGACAGATTCTCATATCCTTGCTCATATTGAGTAATACCTTACACCACAAAGAGTCCCACTGAAGTCAATGGGAACTACTCAATGTGAGTAAGAGTATTGGAATCTGGACCACATTGTGCTAAGGAATTAATGCTGCCTGAAGCAAAGGGAAGCCACACGTGGCGATGACGACGTGTGCAGTTTTTGGTGGGGATTACCCCCGAAACAGAGGCAAGACATGGGGAAGGCACACGGGGTTACGTGCCTCGCCTTCCACCCCATTTCTGCAAACGCAGAGCTGCCCAGCTCAGAGGCTGTGTCTCAGGCTCCGCTGACTCTGCAGCTGAATGCAGACTCCTGGGTCCTAGTGCCAGTTGTGCTCCCCTTCTGTGTGCTGGGAGCCTTCCTGTTTTCTGTGGAACAGTGAGTGCTTGTGGTGGGGCTGGGTAAGCGGGGGTGGGGGGAATGAGGGGTGGGGCGAGGGGGGGAAACAGGCAGTGGGGAAGGAAGGGGGTGGAATAGGCTGGGGGGAGGGAAATGTGGGAGTGAGGGGAGGGGGATGGAGAAGGAAAGGGGAATCACGGGGGGAAGCAGGAGCCTGGCATGCGACATCCCCTCAGCAGCAGCTGCGGTTCCCTTGATAAGCAGTCACATCGAACCCTCACCCTTACAAGCCCTATCCCCCTAAATCTGGACTCCTCTGACGAGACCCCCACACCCAGACCCCCATCCCATCAAGCCCCATGCACCCGGACCCCCACACTGAGCCCCCACACCCGGACACCCCCCCGCCATGCCCCATCTCCCCACACCCAGACACCCTCTTCCCCCTTCTGTCCCCCCTGGCCCCCCTGCTGAGCCCAATCACCATCACCTGGATCCCCTGCAGAGTCCCATTGCCCCTGCACCCGGAACCCCTCAGTGAGCCCCTGTGCGTCCTGATCTCCCACTGAGCTGCCCACACCCAGACTGCCACACACAGAAACCTCTCACCCCACACCTGGCTCCCCCCACACTAAGCCCCTCCACACTTGGATCCTGCTGGACTGAGCCTACCTACCCACACCTGGTATACCTGGCACAGAGGGGCAGGGCCCCGTTGTGTTTCTGGGGCAGGCCCAGCCCTTGCACTGTGTCAGGGTCATGTGCAGCCTTACTGCTGAGTCCCTGTACTGGGGGCTTCAGGGTGATCTCCCATCTCAAAGCAGCCAGTGGCCTGTGCTCCCCACTGCCATGCTGGAGCCACATTTATTTATTGACAAATAAAATTTGCAGAATTTTAAAATATTGTGCTCATTATTTTTATTTTTTTTTGGTGCAGAATTTAAAATTTTTGGTGCAGAATTCCCTCAGGAGTAAACAATTCCCATTTGTGCACCTTTCAATTGGAGGAGAAGGGAAGCTTGCCTAGTGTGTGCATCTCCTCCTACGATCTCCAGCCCTGCTGATTTTTTCCACTCAGCCCGTGGGTTGCATAGTCATGATACTGTGGGAGAAAAAAGGAAGCATATGTGTAGCCACTTCCCCACAACATTGGTCCCATCACACCTTTTCCAGTGATTTTGCACTCCTGTGCTCAGGCTGCCTGACGCAGATGTTGCTACTTTGGTAAGTTTGTTCACATTTTCCAGCTTTTCTTTTCAGCCGTTAGAGCTAGAAACACTTTCTTTCCCCCTCCCCCCCAAAAATGCATAGTTGAACAATTACATGACTTCTGGGGGCGGGGGGACCCTTGATGTGGGCCTATAGTACTTATGCCCTAATGCAGTTCTGCTCAGCTTGAGTAAATATTGCAGGATTGGGGCCTACATTAAGGTGAGAACAAAAAGAAAAGTTCACAAACAGGGTAGTTGGGAAGGACAAAGTCAAATTTTAAAAGCCTCCGCTATTGAAGGCATTTAGAAAGTAGAGTGTGGGGGAATGATGGAAAGGTCAGGAAGGACGATGGGTTCCTGGCCTCAGAAGCTGTATGAAGGAAGGGACAATGGTGGACATGGGAGGTGGACACAAAGGAAGCAGTCAGATGTGTAGATTGGGCTGAGTGAAGAAGGGAAGCTTGCCAGCTCAGAACACGTGCCAGCTCATGCCAAGGCCCCTAGGCCTCATTGAACACTGACAAATGTGTAGCTGGAAACCAGTCTGGCTCACTGTCACCTGTGTGTTAGTGCTGTTAAAATAGATGCAAAGTTTATAAGAATGTGTTTTGTGTTTTGACTTGATGAAATGTTTGTAGGATGTTGCATGATACATGTTGTGATACAGCCTGGCCAGAGGGCAGCAGGAGAGTGGGGTTTTTTTGTTTGGTTGGTTGGTTTTTTTTTGAAGCAGAAAAGAATTTTATTTGAGTAACACTTACAAGAATCACCAAAAAGGATAAAGCAAAACTATGCAACAAAACAAAAGCAAACACAAGGTATAACACAGCAGCCTTCAGGAGAGAGAAGTGTTCAGGCTAGCCTGGGCCCAGAGCGGGGGGGGGCTTCCTCGACACTCGTGGTCTTCCACCCTCCTGAGTTACCTGGTGGCCTAGAGCGGGGGGGCTTCCTCGACACTCATGGTCTTCCACCCCCTCGAGTTACCTAGTGCCACACCCAGTGTCACCGATTATCCCTCTCCTGAGAGTGCCCGACAAGATGGGCACAGCTGCGGGGTGACGGTTTAGGGGTGGGGTGGGACGTACACCCACGTGTGATAGGACCCCTCCTAGGTGACAGTGATGATGGTATCCACAGCGGCAAACGGCTGGGGCTGGGGTCTCTCGCTCTTCGCCTCAATCAAAGGGTCAGACGGAGGAAACCGGATGGGGTCACCGAGCAGAGAACCTCGGACAGCGCCCACCGCTCCTCGAAGGCATCAAGGGAGTCGGTGGACGCCGCCCAGAGGAACTCCGCCCGGATATGTGAATGTACTGAGGATCGGAAAACGGCCCTACAATCGCAGGACGCTTCATTAGCCAACCTCCCCTCTCTGGTTTTATAAATGGCTGTTTTAGGTAGGGCTAGGAGGAGGTTAACCAGGAGATCTCGCGATTTTGTGGGGCCACGGATGGGGAGTGTGAAGATAAAAAGGTGAGGGGAAAAGTGTAGCCAAAAGCATAAAAAAATATTCGTAAGGAGCCGGAAAAGGGGCTGCAGCCTGGCACACTCTAAATGTACGTGCGCCAGGGTTTCCCTCACATTGCAAAAAGGGCAAGTATCCGGGATGGGGGTGAACCGTGTCAAAAACACGCCCATGCTCACAGCTCCGTGAAGGAGTCGCCAACTAATGTCCCCAACGGGCCTCGGGACCAAGGTGGAATACAAGCTGGCCCACCGGGGTTGCTCACCCTCCAAAGGTGGCAGGAGGTCCTGCCACTTTGTATCAGGGCGGGACACCAGGGTGTGGGCGTGAAGGGTGTGAAGCGTGAGTGTGTATAGATATTTCCGTGGCGCGATTTGGAAGCTGACCGGCTGCAGTTCATGCAGCCGGCTCGCAGTGAAAGGGTGAGGGGTTTGTTGGGATCTACGGGGTAGGGGCCCAATTGAAAGGTCCGGCGGGCCTGGGGTAGAGGGTGGGCGGGGTGCGCCCTCGCGCAGGGCTTGATTGAGATAAGCCCGAGCAGCGGGCATCAAGGCGGCCTTTACCTCCTGAAGTACGCGCCGGGGGGTATAAGGTCTGGAGAGCCCCATGCGCCGAGCAAGCGTCAGGGGATCCAGCCAGTCTCCCCGGTCATAGTCCAGGAGGTCTCCGACTCTCGTAACTTTCGCCAGGACCAAACTCTGACACACTGAGCGGGACTCCGCCTCCTGCACACGGAGCTGGGGGTTGTGTAGCAGGGGCGCCGCGAGGAGATCTGCTCCCACGGCGGCCGCCATGGACCTGGTCGATGAAAACAGTTTCCAGGTCCGGAGGAGGTCCTGGTAGAAGACCGGCAGCCCAGAGAGGTCTCGCAGAAAACCTCTCGGACAAAGATAAAAGAGCTGCCGGTCGTATTGGAGCCCTTGGAAGCGGCGCAGGAAGGCTTGCGCCAGTATGCTCCACGTCGAACTACCTGCACTATAAAGGAGCCTCTGCAGGGCCTGGAGGCGGAAGACACGGACCTGAGTGTGCAGACACTTCAGGCCCTGCCCTCCTTCCTTCAGGGGTAGATGAAGAACCCCAACATGGGCCCAGTGCATTCCTGACCAAAAGAACTTTAGAATCGATGTCCGGAGGTTGGTCAGGAAACCCGGGGCCGAGACCAGGGTGTTGAGCCGGTACCAGAGCGTGGACAGGACTAGTTGGTTAAGCACCAGTGCTCTCCCTCGGAGGGAGAGACATCGGAGTAGCCTCGTCCATTTCCGGAGCCGCTCTATCACCCCTCCTTCTAAATTTTGCCAGTTTTCCGGTGGAGAAGGGTGCGTGGCAGAAAGGTAAATGCCTACATAGAGTAGTGGACCCGTGCTCCACCGAATGGTCTGAAACACGGGTGGGAGGGAGCTCACCCGCCGCCAGTCCCCCACCGCCAAGCCAGAGCTCTTGACCCAGTTGACTCGGGCAGAGGAGGCTGCCGAATAGATGGCCTGGCAAGCCTCCACCCGCGCCAAGTCCCCCGGGTCCTGGACTACGAGGAGCACGTCATCGGCATACGCCGACAGGACCAGCTGCAGCTCCGGCTCCCATAGCACCAATCCTGTCAACCTCCTTCGGAGGAGACAGAGGAAGGGCTAGATCACCAGAGCGTACAGCTGGCCCGAGAGGGGGCACCCTTGCCGTACTCCTCACCCAAAGCTGACCGGTTCGGTCAGGGTCCACTTGAGCCTAACCAGACACTCCGCGGAAGCGTACAGCACCCGGAGAAAACTCACAAACTGAGATCCGAATCCAAACACCTGCAGAGTGCCCAGGAGGTACCCATGGTCCACTCTATCGAACGCCTTCTCCTGATCAAGAGACAGGAGGGCGAACGACAGACCGTCTCTACGTCCGAGTTCCAAAAGGTCTCGGACTAGAAATAGGTTGTCAAAAATGCTGCAGCCCGGGACAGTATAGGTCTGGTCTGGGTGGATCACGTCCGCCATCACGGACCCGAGCCGCAGCAAGATTGCTTTTGCCACGATTTTGTAGTCCGTGCTAAGGAGCGAGACGGGACGCCAGTTTCGTAAATCGCGGAGGTCCCCCTTCTTCGGCAACAAGGCGAGCACCGCTCACCTGCATGAAAGAGGGAGGACCCCGCTCTGCAAAGACTTGGCCCAGACAGTGACAGTATGGGCCAAGGATGTCCCAGAACACACGGTAGAACTCCACGGTCAGCCCGTCCATGCCCGGAGATTTATTGGTGGGCATGCGACGGAGGGCTTCCGAGAACTCGGCCAGGGTGAGAGGCAGCTCTAGTTGGTCTCGGTCGCCCACGCTGACCGTGGGGAGTTCCTGCTGCAAGCACCAGGATCGGTCGGATCCGGGGAGAAAAGGCTTGTGTAGAAGTCATGGGCCCTCCCACACATCTCCACCAGATCCGTGAGGGGGGTGCCGTCTTCTGCTAGAAGGCAGGTGACGTGTTTCTTGGCCCCCCTCATTTTCTCCAGGGCGTAGAAGAAACGGGAGCCGCGATCCATCTCCCGAAGGAGGCGGATGCAGGATCGAACAAAAGCACCTCGGGATCAATGGTCCTTGAGGGCCTGGAGCTCCTCCTGCTTCTCCCGGCACGCTCCGCAGAGGAACGGGTCCTCGGGGCTGGCGGCCAGACACCTCTCCATCTCTAAGACCTCCCGTTCCAACTGCTCCATCGCTGCATTTCTCCGTCGGCTGGTGTCCCGGGTGTAGTCACGGCAGAAGAGCTTGGCGCGCACCTTCCCTAAATCCCACTATCGCTGAGCCGAGGGAAAGGCACGCTGCTGCTCTCGCCAAGCCAGCCAAAACTCCTGGAAGGACATCACAAAGCCCTCATCCTCCAACAGGCTGTTGTTAAAGTGCCAAAAGGCCGGCCCCGGCCTCTCTGCATGGAGGGAGGCCGTTATGGTGGCTAGATATTGGTCGGAAAATGGGGCCGGCCAAATGTTGGAGGAGTGGGCCTGTGAAAGATGGAAACGGGATAAATAAATACGGTCCAACCGAGAGTGGTGTGACCGATGGACCTCCACCCGGACAAAGGTGAACGTGGAAGTGTCATCTGGGTGGTGGTCATGCCAGACGTCTACTAGGGAGTGATGTTTGACTATTTCTCAGAGAATGTTCGCAGCGGCCAGGCTCAGCTCGGCCCCTGAGCGGTCCTGTTCCTTGAGGGTGGTGTTAAAGTCCCCTCCCAGGACTAAGCACTCGTGAGAATCTAGGGTGCTGAGGAAGTCGGACACCCGCTGATAGAATTGCGGCCGCTTCGGGCTCGTTGCAGGGGCATAGATGTTGACGAGGTTGGCCACGAGCCCCTCCATACGGACTCGGAGATGCAGCAGGTGGCCCGGCACGGCCTCAGTGATCCCTAGCACCTCGGGCCGTAGGTTGGGGGAGAACAGGGTCGCCACTCCAGCTTGTCGAATCGTGAAGTGGCTGAAGTAGACCCCGTCCCCCCACTCCAGCCACCAGCTGTCCTCGGCGGTCGGATCCGTAGGAGTCTCCTGCAGGAGTACCACAGAGTACCCCCCTTCCCGAAGGTAAGAGAACACCTGGGACCTGTGGAGAGCCATCCTACAGCCCCTGGTGTTCAAAGTTGCAATAATGAGGGGCGTCATGCGGAGGGCAGGGGGGGTGGGGGTTCCTTGTTGGTGGGGGTGTTCGCAGCCCTCGGTGGGTCGCGCAAGAATCTGTGACCCATCCCGTAAGTGAGTAAATCGTCACGGAAGCTGCGGGCCCGCCCGTAGGCCGCGGCACCGTGCCTTCCTTTCCCTTTACCCTCCTTTATAAGGGCCCTTGTGGCCTGGAGGATTTGATCGAAGTCCCCCCATAGCTGGAGAGCTAGCTGTACCCTGTTGCGGGAGCCACGGATGTCTTCTAAAAACTGTCGCAACGCTTTTCGCAGCTCATGGGGGGGTGGGGTTGCGATTTCCGGGTTATTCCCTGGTGGGGCTCTTGGTGCAGCCTCTTGGTCCGCTGAGGCGGGGAGGCAGGGTGCAGACCACCGACGGGGCGTCTGACAGGCTAAAGTTATTAGGTCCGTCTCAAGCCTTGGGGTGGAAGAGAATGGCGGAGGGATAATTGCAGCTCCTAATGGGTCGCGGCAGGAAAATGCAAAGGCTGCTCCTTGGGGGGGATCTGCAAAAAACGGGAAGGAAATAACCCCAGGGGCAGCAATAGCATTGCAGGAGGAAGTGGATTGGGCAGAGACAGGGGTGGGGGCGGGGGCAGAGGCGAGGCTCTGGGCTGCGGGAGGCAAGCAGCTGAGAGGTGATGCCTCCCGAACAGATTCGAGGGTTAAGGGGGTGGGGAGGGGGCTCCCAGTGATGCTAGGCGCAGGCTCTGTGGTGGATTTGGCAGCCATGGCCTCAGGTGGTGGACCACCTTCTGCAGGGTGCTCGCCCGGGAAGGCGGTTAGGGGGGAGGGAGCGAGCATGGGGAAAGGGGGACTGGGGTAAGGTTGCCCAGATCGAGGCCAGCCGGCAGTAGGTCATTCTTTCCCTGGGTGACCGGGGTCAAACCTAGGGCCTCGATCTCCTCATACATGGAGGAGAGGTCGTCTTCTGCCACCCCGGGGATCTCCCCTCTGGGGCCCGCTACGACGGTCGCTTCGGGGTTTGCGGGGGGTTTGGGTGATATTCGGGCAGAAGGGGCTTCCTCAGGGATTTCGGGGGGGGGTCTCCCGTGGAGGGGAGATTCTACCTTCCAGTGCTATTTTGTCTTCCCCTCCCGACACCGGCGGATGGATCTCACTCGTGGGCATAGCGGAAGGCTCAGTGTCAGTGCATCCCTTCCTGGTCTTCCGGGGGGCCTCCGCATTGGATGGGTGCAGCAGAGCTCGAGCCTTCCGCTTGCCTTGCTTTCCCTGGACTAGGGTCCAGCCCTCCATAACATCGACTGGGGGCTGGTTAGCAGGGGTCGTGTCGGGGGGCAGAGGTGATGGTTCAGGGGCTCGGGGGGGGGGGGGTAACGGTGAGGCAACATGGGGGGGGGGCGGTTCTCCTTGGGGCGGGCCCTCTCCTATGCCCGGTAATATCTTTGCTGCACCCTCCTCCATAGGCTCTGCTGGATTGTTAACAGCAAGGGTGGGGCTCCCTCGCTCGTCTGGGCGTTGTAGGGGAGGTGTCTCTTGGGCCTGGGCAGGAGCAGCGGTGGATTGAGCAGGAGGAGAGGTGGTTTCAGATGTCGGGTGGCCAGGGGCGTCAGCAACGACGGAGCCGATGTCCTGCCGGGTCTCGGAGGTCTCGGGTGCCCCTCCCCGCCGGGCCAAGGGGCAGTCTCTTTGGATATGCCCCGCTGATCGGCAGAGGTAGCACCGGGCCTCTCCTGTGGAATAGTAGACCCGATAGCGGGCTCCCTGGTAGGGGACTAGGAAGGACCCCTCAAGCGCACTTGCCGGCGGAACGAAAGGACGTGCCGGAGGGTGGGGTCCTTGCAGCCCAACGGGAGAGGGCTGATGACGGAAACGGGTTTCCCCAGGGTGGAGAGAGCGGGTAACAGGGTGGCATTGGGTAGAAAAGGAGGGACGGAGATCAGGACTAGGCGGACGCCCAGGTCTAGCAGCTCCAGGGGGACAAATACCCCCCACACCGCCAGGCCCTTCTCCACCGCCTCCTGGGCGGCCGCCTCCGATGCTAAGAAAAAGACGACCTTCCCGTACATTTTGGAGGCCGCCACAATGGCCGTGGGTCCTACCACCCTCGCCAACGCCTGCACGTATGTCTCCACGTGGGGCGAGGCGGGCACCAGGAGGCAACGGACGCCATGCTTCCTGGTCATGGTGGGAAAGGGGCCTCGGCTGCTATTGATGGTAGCGGAGGCGGTGGGTGGGCGAGATGACGAGGCGGCAGGCGGGGGGGGCTGCCACCACCCGGGCATACGCCCTGGGGGCCGGGGGAGGGACACTCGCAGAGCTGGTGGAGGGAACAGCGGGGAGGGATGCCATGGTCGATGACGAGGCCACAGCGGTGGGGGCAGCCTCTGCCATGGAGGGCTTGGTGGTTGTGGCGGGGCCCTTCCCCTTCTTCACACCCTGGCCTTTTCAGCTAACTGGGGGGGGCTTTCCTAGAATCTGGGGGGGCGGTGGGCGTAGCAGAGGCAATAGTCACCCCGGTGCCTCCGGCTGCCGATGCCCCAGCGGGGGCGATGGCAGGTGTTTTGGCAGCAGTGGTGGGGGGAGGCTTGGGGGTTGGGCAGGGGGGTAGGTGGGGGAGGGGCGACTGAGGTTGTTAGAGGGGTCTCACCCCTCTCATTCCCCGCCATCGTGAGCAGGGAGAGACGGGGAGACACCAGAAGGAGGAGGGGAGAGGGGGAAGCAGATTAACCACTTCTCCCTGTTGGGCTGCAGGCAGGGGGTGGCCAAATGGGTCGGACTGGACAGGGGAAGGAAACAGGAGTTGGGGTCAGGTAGTAGGGGCAAACTGTGGGGTGGGCAGTCCGGGGGTGGGGGGAGAACGCAGACCCACACGCGTTTATCCAAAGAGTCTCGTTTGGTCGGCTGTTGTGTCTGGTCCGGATGATGGAATTCAAAGCAAGCAGTTGAGGCTAGAGGCAGATGGCAGGTTGCCAGCAGGGACGGACGGCGGGGGGGCTGTGACGGTTGTAGTAGTGTTGGGGGGGGCACCGATGGATCGGGGGGCAGCTCCATGCCACACCCCCTGTGCCCCTACAAACTCAGTTAAGACACAGTCAAACTCCCCCCACACGAGAGTACAGTTCAAAAGTTACTCAGTCTTATGGCCCCCTCCATGATGATTTGTAGCTTCCCCAGGCGATGTCTCTGTCAGCTGTCTTCTCTCCCGGTCTTTGTGGAGCATTCCAAAAATGCCAAGCAAAGATAAGAAGACGATTAATTGCGGGTCCACAAACAAACAGCAAAACGGTTGGGTCTGGGGGTGTCCACTCCCCTCCTCCGGGGAGCGGGTCAGCAGTCCTCCCCCCTCCTCCGGGGGTTGCAGCTGAAGCAATAGCAGCGTCCGAGGGCAGGCGTGGGGGGGGCTGGCAGGCAAGCTGGCAGCCGACCAGCACTCGAACGGCAGCAAAAAAAAAAAAAAACCGAAGAAAAAGCGTCTGGCCCAGTCGGGGGGGGGGGGGGCGGGAACTAAAGCAGGGGCAAAAAGCAAGGAAATCCCAGGCCAGAGGGCAGCAGCAGGAGAGGGTTCGAAGGGAGCCTTCTTCCCTGTAGAGGGAAGAAAGTTTGCTATATATTAGGTAAAGCACCTGAAGGCAATTAAAGCACCTGAAGCCAGTCACATGATAAAAAACCCCTGCTTCAATCAGACAAGAGGAGGCATTGAAGCAGAGTGGATTGGTGTTGGAGCAGAGAGCAGTTGAAGCAGAGTGGATTGGTGTTGGAACAGAGAGCAGTTTGGAGGGAAGCAGAGGAGAGTTTGGAGAAGAGCTGCAGTGGGCTAAGAAGACCAAGATTGTAGGTAAAAGGACACCTGGTTTGTGCAGAGGGAGGCAGGAAGCCCCACAAGCTGAAGGGCAGGAGAGGGAAGTAGCCCAGGGGAAGGAACCACTAGTTCTAGTGGTTTACCACTATTCCTAGGGCACCTAGGCTGGGACCCGGAGTGGAGGGTGGACCCGGGTCCCTCCCTCTCCATTCCCCTCCTCTAGGACACTAGTGGGGCAGTTAATACCCCAGTTCAGGGGCAAGAAACGGTGCCCTGAACCACCACCCCCCCAAGAAGAGAAAGTGCGAGACCCATCAGAGTAGTGCCGGCAATTTACCACAATGTGTATCCCATGGTATAAAGTTATATTGAGTGTTTGCGTTTTAAACCTCTGTAACTATGTAACTCGCCAAACAGGAAAGAAGCATTAATTACTGTAAAGTGCTGGTCATGCACACAAGAAGGCCCACTGAAACCAAATGAGCCATTGTGAAACATCAAAGGACAAAGATTATGTTGATTGTCCTGTCCCCCCCCCCCAAACCTCCACACTGATGAAGAGGAGACAGGTGCTTTCACCTGTCCCATCACTTGGAACTCTGGAAGAAGAGAAGAAAAATCCCTGACCAGAAAGAACGTTATTACTATGCTACTTGGAATTTGGAGAAGGCAGTATTTCTAAACATAAGCAAAGGATCCCCATGCTGCTTAGCTTGGGTTGGCTCAAGAGGACATAAAAAGCTTGTGTACAGTTTCTATTGCCTTTTGAAACCTAGACTGTAACTCATTTGAGTGTATGTTTACCTGCTTTAACCTTGCAAATAACTCTCATTTCTTTTTCTTAGGTATTAAATCTTTAATTAGTTTATTATAGGTTTGGCTACAAGCTTTGTTTTTGGTGTTTAAGGTACAGTTGACCTGGGGTAAGTGACTGGTCCTCTGGGACTGGGAGTAACCTGAATATTGTGATTTTTGGTGTAAAGGACCATCTATCACAAAACCAAGTTTGCCTGGGTGGCAAGATAGACCGGAATACCCAAGGGGACTGTCTGTAACTCCATGTTAAGGCTGGTATAGTGCTTGAGGAGTTAACACTTGATGCTTGGTTGGTGAAATCTAATTATAGAACACACAACTAATTTGGGGCTTGTGCCCTGCTTCTTAACAGTCTGTCCTGAAGTTGACACTCATGGTTGTGAGCTACTCCAGACAGCTTGACAGAGATGCGGTAAAAGGAAGCTAAGTTGTAGACCATGGTGAAAGCAAAAACAAGGAGCTTGACTTACTGACTGGAACTCAGGATGAATTTCGTCTCAATAAGGACTGGACAAAAATGGAGTAATGATAACCCCTATTAGCCCACAGTATGCCTTTCTGATTCCAAGTCTTGCACACATCCCACGTACTCTACCCTGTTGCGTACAATTAATGTTGAGCCTCAGTCTAGTACTTGGAACTCCTTATATTGGATTTTCTCATTAAAATTTAGTTCAAACACAAACTATTTTGGAAAGACTTGTATTGCAGAAAACAATCTGTATTGCATTTTTTTAAAAAAGAATCCTGAATTAATTTACAAATTACAAATGCTGTCTTTGTTGAAGGATTTTTTTGTTTCTCTCAGATGCAGAGATACTGATAATTTTTAGGCAGTTCCGCTTAACTATTGATGACCGCAGCGGCAGATAGGCTTAATCTCTTTATTTTTATCGAGCTATAATTAGCACATTGCAATTAAAATTTGGAACCAGATGGTGCCAAACACATCATAGCAATAATTGCAGTAATACTGTTTCCTTCAGAAGCTTCTCAGTTGTTGCCCCTTTTTAGTCGTGTATATTCTTAGGCACAATGGAATTTTAGTTGAAAAACTAAATGATTACAAAAAATGACCAACTCGGCGTAAATTGCTAGTGACTGGGAGGTATGATGGATTTAACAGTGGAATTCTGGTTTGCTAACCAGATTTGATTAAGTGTTTAATCAGTAGATGTCTTGTCATTATCGATGCAAGGTGTATACCTTTAAATTTAATTACTTTGGCCCTGTTTTTGATTGAGTTCTTTGGCCTTTTATTGAGATTTTTAGCTAGTCCCCAAAACTACTTTTTTTAAATAGCTAAATGACATATGAGGAAATTCTGAAATCTTCTTTTCAACTACAAATCTGTACATAAAATTATTGTGCCTTGTTAACTAGCTTGAAGACAGGTACTAATTGCACCCCAATTTAACATGCATCACTTTAGCACTATTGATCTGGGGATTTTTTTTTTGGTTTGTTTGTTTTAAAGTAAGTAAACTGAGCAAAAACCAGTCTCATTACTAAAGGGATGATGTATTGATTCTATCTGACAGTGCTTTGTCTACAGATCAATGCAGATACGCAGTATAGACCAGTATGAAACAGGGTCCCCAAAGGTCAACAAAGGAACACGGCATCCAAGATTATTGGAGACAATGAAATGAACATATCATAAAGTAGACCTGATTGGTATTTGTAAAAGAATTCAGTGGTAACAGGTTTTACTGTGTAAGTTGGGGTTAATACGCTTTATCTGGGATTCCCGACACCTAAAAGAGTTCAGAAGGAATCTGTGCCTACTCGAGAGCAGCAGCTGACTATCAGGAGTCTGTTGCAAAACTGAAATTGTGTGCAATACTTTAGCACTTTGCAGCCCTAAGTAATTGTAAAATCTGAAACTTGCTTTTGTGAAAGATCTTGGTTTTTGCTGACCATATCAGAAAATTATAAAATTCAAATGTCCAGACGTTCTTATTCCCTTGACACCCTCGTCTGAACCTTATTTTGGTGGTTCTAATTGTTGGCCTGTGCATCCTTTGAGAGCCTAGTTCTATTACATTTCAGCTTTCCACGCTTATTACTAAAGTAGACATAGGCTGGTTTAATTTGACAACAGCACTGAAGTGTACTTGTACCATGGTGTATTATGCAGCAATAGAGTACATTTCTTGTGTCCTTGACATCTGCTGGGACTGCCAAGGGCTTTATATTTTAAATAAGCAAGACCTTTTCTTTACTGTAATATGATCAACCCCTTATAGCTTTCATGCCTTCTAATCCTCCCTCATTCTGCTTTTGAAATTTCACTTTTAGTAAGAGAGGGATGTCTGCACTACACAAGAATTATAGTTTAGGGATTAATCCCCAAAATTAATGTTTAATCTACACTGCTGCCTTGTCTGTAAGAGCTGTTGAATGAGTGTCATTCAAAACAGTTGCTTTTATGGCTTTCTAATTCATGTTTTTATATCAATCCTGCAATTTCCTTAGGTTTTACCATATTTTATAGGTAAGAGTCTCATGCTGGGTTGATGAAAGGTTGAGAAGTACAAGATAGATCTTCCAGAATAATCACAAATCAACAATTCACCAGATTGCCAGCGCCTCTTCCTCCAATGGGATGCAATTGAACATTTTCTCAAATTATGGATGTATATTCTTTAGGGCATATCGTCTACAATACAGGGCTTCTAGAAGTTGTATGTTTTGCAAAAAGGAAAATATTCATCACACCCTTACTTGTACCTCTGATTCCTCCTTTTCTATCTTCTGGGGTAAGATAATTTTTTAGGGATGATATGCAACAGTGATATTTAGAACAACTGCTTTTAAGAATGAAAATTGGTATGAATTATTCACATAAAGGCCTTAAATCTCAAAGGCATTCTAAAGATGGTCAGATGTCATCTTTTGAGACAATGCAAAGGGAATGTTAAAGAAAACATATTTCTGTGAGGATGGCAACAACAAACAAAGGCAATCTAGTTTATTTAAAAAGCAGTTTAATGAGCGCATATTTGGTGTAAAATTCATGTCCGATCAGAATAACAAAGCATTAAAATGATTATTAACCCTTCCTTTAAAAAAATGGAAATAATAGAATAGTCAACTTAATTAATGTTTTTTATTTAGTATTTTTAACAGAATCCCTGTTGGAAAATGTCTGGCAAATCAGCTCTTCACTATCCTTTTGGACTTAAAAATCTGGAAAAGTTTTTAATAAAAAGCTGGGATGCGGGGTGGAGGCGGGGGGGGGAGGGGAGGGGAGGGGAGGGGAGGGGGAGCACAGAAAGAAGAAGCTGAAATAACCTATATCCACAGGAGGTGTCAGTCAACCTTGAAGTTCATTGGCTATGCAAAGTCAAGCATAGTGCATACTCTGTCTTTTCTTGATGTATTCTATCTGCCTTTGGGATAAAAAGTGAATTTAAAATTTTGGTGTGATTAATCCTGTACCATTTGTACGTTCAATATTCTCCCTGTTAAGCTAGGTCAGAAACATCCTTTCATTTTTCTCCTTTATGAACATTACCTTATTAACCATGTTGGAAGTATCCCAAATAATGCATTCATTAGAGGTACACTTATTGTCTGAAATGATCATTTCAAAATCCATTTCCCTGGGTTCTCGCTTTATACTCACTGAGTTGAACACATTAAGTTTTTTGAACATTCCACAGCTATTGGGAAGTGGTCATCTGAAAATATTGTGACCAAAATCACAGTTGTTTTAATTTTGTAATATTTGCTTTCATTTTGTTGCATTCACTAGCCACGTTATCCACAACTGGTTTCAACCTGCAAGGTGCTGGTTGCCATCAACCACCACTGACTTCATTAGGTGTTGAGGGCACTCATCACTTCAAAAGACTGCTCAGCACCCTTCAGGACTGAACACAATAATACAAAGCACTTGTCTACAGAACAACAAAAATAATGCCAGTAAATGTTCTAGCTATAGCATGACTCTGGGTTTTTCCTTTTTAAACGCTATTTCTTTCTTTTCTTTAAAACAGTAAATATAGTTTTCGCTACATAAAGTAAACAGTCACCCTAAATCTCTACCTCAAAGCAGTACAGCCAATTACAAAATAAAAGTCCCAATTGCTATTTGCCTAATTCGGCCTAATGAGTGCACAGAACTGACTTATTCTGATATCCATTTAGAGTGTGATCCTGCAATGTGTTGAACACTTCCATGGGGTGCTGAGCACCCTGAACTCTCATTAACAGCACCAATTCAGTAAGATGGTTAAGTATGTGCCTATCATTAAGCATATATATGAGTGGGGCTAATGTCAATGGGAACTGAGAGTAGAACTCACCTCCTTTCAGAATCAGGCCTTTAATCAACGTATAACAGCTGCTCAAATAAATTCAAACATTTTATGCTAGTATAATTTTGTCTTGCTACTTTAAGATAAGCAGATGTGCAGGCACTATGGTAATACAAATAGTAAATCATAATAATTTTTATATCCCAATTTTCAAAGCTGCTGAGTGCCCAAAATCATCCTTGATTTCAATAGGAGGTGGGGACGGGTGCTCAACATTTTTGAACGTTGGACTAGACAACATTAAAATAGTAGGTGACATTTTATTTATTTTTCTTTTATTTTAAGAAGTGGGGTTAGGTGGTGTGGGGACAGTCAAACTCAAAATGCAGCCTGCTGCTGCATTTGTGTTAAAAATTGTGAGCAAACTCCCCATACGTCACATAAGCCATGTAGAACTTAGCAATTTAAATAAAAACTCATTTTTTCTGTTGGCATAATTCTATCTATTTGAATGGCGTTATTCTTGCAAAGACATTTGACTATAAGTGTTTTGGGAGAAAGTGAAACGCACAATTTCAGTGACATTAAATTATAACTCTTATTGTTAGCTTAATCGCTTTATGAGTTTGTATGGATTAAAAAGTATCTGCCACCTTATTTACAACCAACCAAGAGCCATTTACTTTAATAGAGGCAAATTAATAAAATCCTATAAATCATTAACAAGCAAGTAACTCTATTTCTAGAATTCCAAGTATCCAGGCTCGTGTTATCATAGTAACTGTCACCGAGCTTTATCTAATTCACTAAGTAGCTGAATGTGTTAGACAATAAATATGATAAAGAGCTCTGGAGTGTGAGGTAAAGCTCAGATACAGAAAGGGATCAAATGTTTGGCCTTTTCACTTGCTAGCAAGAGAAGTTCTGTAGCTACTATTGCCTTGCCTCTCAAACGTGGGCTTGTGTACCCACAAAAACTTGTACCATTTTCACTAAACCACTACATTGAAAGCAAAACAATCTTCCTTAGCAAGAATGTAGTTCTATCATATAAAGGTGCTTTATGCTAGTATAGCTTATTCCCCTGCCCATATGGGAATAAATTATACTGGTACAAAGGTGTCTTTACACTGATATAACTGTGTCCACACTACGGGTAGTACCAGTGTAACTATTTTGCCAGAAAAATCATACCCCTAAATGAAATAGTTAAATTGGTTCTAAAACTGTGTGTAGTCCACTGCCATGTCATACCTGATAACACAGTCACAACATTTTGATTTTGGAACAGGCATGAACCAAGCTGCTAGGGCCTGATCCAAAGTCCATTGAAATCAACGAGAGGCTTGAAGCTGGAGCATGTAATTTTTAGCCAGCAGCTGAAACTTAATTAACAATCCTGTGGATGCATGAGCCAGAATAGGATACAGCTTGCTGGCTCTGCTGTAAAAGTAGTTAAAAGTATTTTTGTCTGTAAGGTTAAATCAGCAAGCAGACACCACTCTGTACATCATACCTGGAGCTTATTAGTTGGGTAAAATGGTGTCATTTTTGCATTGTCAGTTTTCACAACAGAGCCACATTGTAAGGGATTGTAACTATTAGCCTTCAGAGTAACAGTCCTCTGTTTATCAGAGAGTACACTTTGTGGCCCTTTTCTAAAGTACATGTCTAAGGTTTAGATGGCATTTTATATGGGGAAATGAAACAAATCAGTTGTGTATATATGGCATGGATTCTCTTTTTAAAATCACATGGAATGAAAAATCTGAGTCTATGCATTAGAAAATTATGGATTGCTTAAATAGGGGAAATGTTGCAGAAAAAATAAAAACAAAAACTTCCCCTTACAAGCACGTTTCTTAATTTTGTTCTCTTTAACAGCATGATTTATCTCTGTTAAATAGGCAGAATATTTAATATAAACCCAAACATCAATATAATCTTCATTTTCACTAATCACTGTTTACCCGATTCCTACCAGATCTTTATGTGGGTGCGGAATCTCACGGCTTATACAAGGTGTCTTAAATTAGTCTCCTAAAACATATTTTGGTTATGAGTGGCCTGAGTTTCAAAAATGCTGAACACACAGAAGCACCCACTGAATTTTTGGGGAGTTGCTGTGCGCTCAGCAATTCTGGAATCCAGCCACTTATGTAGATACCTAAATATGGAGTTCATAGCTTAACTTTAGGCTCCCATTTTCTAAACTATTGACAGCAACATGCATCTGGAACTGTACATAATGCCACCCATGTATGAAGATAGCTCTGAAAATACTGACTTCTTTCTAGTTAACTACTGTCCCCTGAGTAAAAGTGATGGATTCAATAAGATTAGTCATATGTGCATAGCAAATATGTTTAGATCATCAATGTTTTCAGTTTTTTAGAATTTGTTTTGGTGCATGTTTCAAATTTACTAGGAAAAACTGAACAGATAAGTAGCCGAAATGTTTGAATTAGGGTTTTTTTTTTTAATATCAACTGATGATTAAGTATTTTTGTGCCCAAAGAATTATTATAATCGTCTACAATTGTATTACAATATTTGTTTTGTTGTAATTTTCAAATGGTTATTGTTCTGAATATCACATACCTTGGATACATCATTAAGAAAATGCTGTAATTTTTGGAATCATTTTCAACTTGCTACAATCTTGGGATTCAAAATTTCTACAAGGCAAAATAAACAGAAGCCCTTCTCTATGGAGCAGAAGTGCAACTTTTCTTAAGCATTAGAGAGACAAACATGCAATTTAGTGCTCATCAAGGCAGGCTAATCCAGCACAGATCCAAAAAGTCAAGCTTCCGTTTTGTCTAACAACCACCTCAAAACAATTTCTTTGAAGAAAATAAATAGGTTTCTTGTCAAGGCCGTTGTAACAGAAGAGCTGGGGACAGTGATATTGAAGAGGTCATTTTTTTCCTGTTATAGTCTAATTTGAGGGTGACATGTTGTAAATGTTGCAGTTTCATAAGTTGCATGAGAAATCACATTGTCGTCTTCTTTCCAGATATTTTCCAAATGTGTCATCAGTCACATATAAAGCATATAATCTTTTGTCATCCCTATGCACATTCTGACATTGTGGTGATTTAGTCTTAATACTATTGATATAACTCTGCAAATGAAAATCCCATATTGTATTAGACACATAGTGTCTTGGTTCTGTGCCTGATCATTTTCGCTATTTCTGTTCTCTGTCATCCAGTGCAGGTTGCTCCAGCCCATTGGTGCTTGTCAGGAAGCTGTTTCACAGAGAAATCATGAGTCTGGATGTTCGTTTAATTCGAACCAACATTTCATTGGTGTATGTTGAATTAAAAGCAAAAAGTGGCCCATATTTGTACTGAAAATCCTAATGTAACAGGGCAACATTTTCCCCTCAGAATAGAACTGATACTTGTAATAATTAATTTCTCTGAAGAAGTCAGTGAAAACCAAAGATGGAAAAAGGACAATGATTACTGAGTTAAGACCTAATGGCCTAAATTTCCTTAAAATTGAAATTTTGAGCCGTCATCCTGCAAAGACTTACACAAGTGCCTAACTATATGCACTCTGAATAATCCTATTGACTTCAGTGGGACAACTGAAAATGAGTAAAGTTAAGCTTGTGCGTAAGTCTTTGTGGGATCAGGGCCTTCAAATCTTGCATGGACTGATTAGGTACGTCAAGATTTGGCCCACTTGCTTTGTATGGACTGATGAGTGCAGTCCAGAAAGCATCTTTCCTTAAGTCCTATTGGCAAAATAGAAGTATGCAGTGAAACACATTTCCCATTCATTTATCCAGCTCACATTTTACCAGAGGGATCCAGAATTCTCACATGTGATTTGATTGAAATTGACAAAAATTGGAACCTACTCTTGTAAATGCTATCCTGACATTTCCCAGCCCATTTCCAACACTTAAAAACAGCATAGCAAACATGTGTTGGACAAGTTCTGTTATGATAATCCTACCGCATTATTAAGAGATACTTCCAGCCTTTACGTGACATACAGCTGTTTCCTAATATTTGACTGTTATCACTCCTGGAAAAGAGAGGGCATAGTTACTTTACCATCTCCTACCTTTGCCATTACAAGAAAGCAAACCATAATTAAATAATGGCAAGTCAGTATTGGCTCTGCTATGTTTTTGTGCTATTCCTGATAAAGCACACTGCCTGCCTATATTACAGCCATTGCTATAGAGAAGGCTATTTTAAAAATGTGTATGTGAATTATCATAAAATAGGCTTTACCTAAATACTAAAGGTGACTTTTGAGTAAAATCTATAAACTACTGTGCTTCAATACTAAAGACGGCTTTTAATTGAAAAGTATAAGTGAACCTACAAAGCAGGGTTAACACTTACCGCTATAATTTTATACATGCACTTTGGCAGTCGCAATGGCTTTGATTCAACCTTGACTTACTTTAAGATCATAAAAGACACAGAATAATCTCATGTAAAAGGAAAGAGGAGTACAGTACAAATATGAGTGGCATAACAAACACCACAGATGAAATGGTAGCTTCCAAAGGAAAAATAAAAAGTTATGCCAGTATTTCTGAGAATATTACAAAGAAAAATATTACAAAGAAAAAAAGTATAATCTGCAATCCATTTTTTTTTATTCATAATTGTACTTAGAACTTTACAGCTTGGATTTCCAAAGGAGCCGAAGGGAGCTTAGTGCCCATCTCCTACTGCCAACTGGGTGCCTACCTCCCTTAAGCAGTTTGGAAAATTCCAGCCTACTTCTTGAAAGCCTTTTAGGAGCCCTGACTAATGGTCACAGCACCTCTGTGAAACAGGTAAATAGCACTGCCCCAGATGGGAACACTGAGTGAGATGAGACTTCTCAAAGCCACAGAGGGAGCTTCTCCTTTTCCTTCCTGTGCTGAGATCAGTAAACACCACTGTTTTATTAACAATTGGAAGTATGTTGCCAAGGAATACAGAGAGAGAACTGCACAATCAGGACATTGTTTAGATAATAAAACATACAGAATCCCATATTAAGAGTAGGCCATGTATACTGTACGGATTATATAATTACTGACTATGACATATAGTAATTGGGTCTGTAACTCAATTATCCAAAGACGTTGGCTCATTTAGAGCTATGTCGTTACTCATCAAGTTTGTGAGATAAGCTCTTTGTTGAAATAGATCCAAAGGAACTTCACTTGAATTCAGAGATACCACAGTCGTCCTGTCTGGAGGACCAAAAAGAGATCATTGAATTATTAGCTAATTGTGAGCAAAATTTGTATTGATTCTTTTTGTCTCTCTGACTTATGTTAATAGTATCATACTTTAGGTCACTAACTACTTTTCAGCACCATTTAGTTGCCCAGGAATCACTTAAGAAGACAAAAATAGTGAGAGCCAAAGCCAAAAAAGAAAAAGGAAAATGTGATGACACAGACATGGCTGCTTGCATGTTTGATGCTCTAAGGCTTAAAGCTTTCTTTGTATTCAAGGACTCAAGGATAGGGGGAAGCAATTTATTCTAGATGACATTAACAACCGTAATTGGAGCCAAAAGATCCCTCACATGCACTGCACACGCTTATTTCATTTAATGTGACTTATATCTGAAGGCAAAAATTGGCACATGAACTGGTAGTTTAACCAAGTGTCTCACTTTTGAGGCAAAAATAATGGAAAGATTCCAAGGGCCAGCTTTTTCATTTATGTGTACCTGTTTTGGTGTGCAAAAATGCATCGACAATTTGACTACCTAATTTTTGTGTGCACTTACCATTATTGTATATGCAAAGCATGTATTTTTATGCATTAAAATGTCCAGATAGAAACAAAAAGAAAAGGAGTACTTGTGGCACCTTAGAGACTAACCAATTTATTTGAGCATAAGCTTTCGTGAGCTACAGCTCACTTCATCGGATGCAGCTGTAGCTCACGAAAGCTTATGCTCAAATAAATTGGTTAGTCTCTAAGGTGCCACAAGTACTCCTTTTCTTTTTGCGAATACAGACTAACACGGCTGTTACTCTGAAACCTGTCAGATAGAAACACTATCTTGTATGCATGATCACGACAACGTCATGCAATATTTACTTAGGCAATTGCATGTAAACGGTTTTGAAAAATATGCCACCAAAATAATGTAATTGATTAACCACTTTAAAACCTTTGTTTGTTCCAATAATGACCTGTTTTTTGGTTGTTGTTGGGCTTTATTAAACTTTTTATCTAATGGAAAAATCCAATAACTATTTCCTTCAACTATGTTTGGAGGAAGGGAATCAAGTATTGTTTCTAGTCTGTGTCTTATTTGTAATGTGTAGAGTGTATTTATTGACTCGACCAAGCTCCCTGACGGTGATATGAAGGTGTGGTGAATTCACTCTTGTAATTTGACTGGTGTTATAATAATGGTGTGCATCAGCAACTTCACACATCAATGTCAGTGCACTAATAAACAATTGCTTCATAAATTTGAGTAAATTTAGTGGGCTAGAAGTATAGAGGAGAATAGAGAGAGATCCTGCTGGATGATTGCAGCAGACTTTTTACACAGGAAAAGCTATTCCCATATGCCCCAAAATAGGCATTAAAACCAATGTACCTCTTCTTTGACATCTGTTAGAACCAAAAGAGGCCATCTGAAATCCCCAAAACATACTCATAGTGACAAAGTGTGGTAAATGGAGCAAAATGGTTTTGGGGAATGAGAATGTGTAAACAAGACAATCAGATGTCATTAACTTTCCTCGATTTGTTGTGATATTTTTTCAAGGCTGACTGAAGTAAGCCTTTGTGCACTTACTATGTAGAATTTCCACCCTGAAGGACAGAGCTGTTAAAACCATTTCTGTTTTGGAGCTGTTGCTTTCAAGTGCATACAAGTCACATTAGACAGTGTGCCAAGGAGCTAGTTTTTGTTAAAATAAAACAAGTATTTGACTTCCTTTACTATTGTTGCCAGTCATCAGACTGTTAGTGGGAATAATTTTATGACCGTTTTCAGAAACATTTATAATTCCTTCCCTCCTCTAATTTTTGGCCTCCCATCAGTTTATTGTACATACTTCAGCAGCCTACCACGTGTTTTCCATTTTGAATGCTTAGCAGTGATTTCTGTTACTAGTTTTGTTAATGGCAGTGTACATGTTAAGAACACCCTGGTCTTTCCACAACTACACATGCATTAGACAAAATTCAGGATTCAGCAAAAAGGAACAGAAGTAAAATTGTTGGGCCAGAATGAAACTATATTGATTTGCAGCAGTTTAAAATATCCAGATCTTCAGTACTTTCCACCTACTTTTGTGCTCAGTACATCTCTTTTCATTTGAAAGAAAAAAACTGATGGCAACTAGCACATCTTCCCTGTTAACCTTACAGGACATGGTGCATAGCTTGGGGAAAATTTGTGTATACATTGGAAGATGCGAAGGAAACTGCATATATTTAAAATGGGTAGGAGATAACACTACTTACTTGTTTATCCCTACAATGTGTTGCACAGTAGCTCAGAAAAATCACATGATCAGCAAGCAAGTCCTGACATATGCTGAACAAATGCAGTTTACAGTGAAGTTGGGAGCACCAGTCAGAATTGGGCCGTTGATATCTGATCAAACTCCCACAGAAGTCAATGAAAAGACTCTCACTGCCTTTAGCAGGAGTTGTACTGGGCTCCTAGTCTACAGGTTAGCACAAGCATTATCAACCTAGGCAGAGTTAAGGGGATAAAACTCTCTATAATTATCTATAGGGATAACTTTATATGAAAATTATATCCAATATCTTGTTTTCAGCAAACATATTCATGATGGTCCTTTCAAATATATTTACAATAATTCAGCCATGCCCCACTTAGTATTTTTCAATACTTAGTATACTTTTACAACAGTATGTTATTTAGTAAGTGGGCATTTGGACGACTTACTCTGTCAAGGTCCAGAACATGCCCTCATCCCGTCTCCCATTGAGAGTTAATATGGCACTAACAGCAGAGGATGTGGAGAGGCAGAATCCATAAGTATAGTTTTGGAAGGTAATTCTGCCTCTATTTTGCATCAATCTCAGCAGGTTCTCAGCACTATCATCTGTTGGAGACTGCTGCTTTTGGTTTCTGTAGAAACATTCTGTGTAAACTGTTAACAGGCATGAGGACAGATACCATTCTTCTATGACAGATGAGGAAAAAGTCTTGTATTTGAAATCCAGATTGTTTCATCATCAGCTAAATTTGTCCCAAATCCTCTGACTTGCATTTGGATTTTCTATTACCTGTCTTATGACCCACACTAATAGACTACAGGTGTGGACATAAAATGTGAACCATTAAAGGAAGAAAATGGTGGTGGCAATTCCTTAAATTCAAATGACTTTTCTAAGCATCCTCAAATTTGAGTTGAGTTCAGGCCAGATGATCTCACTCTTAAATTAAGACCTTACTCTGCATGTAGTCCCACTGAAATCAATGGGATCACTTGTGAGTAAGGAGCTACTCATTATGAGTAAGAGTCGCAGATTCTGGCCTGTATTTTGTGTGTATGGATTATAATGGAGGGAGAGCCATCTAGCTGCCAGAGCTAAAAGCTCGGAGTGAGAATATCTGTATTTTCTTTCTAGCTCTGCCACTGACATGCTGTGTGACCTTGCAAAAAGCATTTACCTTTCAGTGGCTCAGTTTCCCCATCCAAAAAAGGTATACTAATAGAGAACTAACTCTCCTAGCTCTTACAAGGTTTAAATAATATTTTAAGTATTTTTGTATCATTGGGGAAAAATCCATGCTAGTGCATTAATACTATTTATAATTATTTATTAATTTTTATGAGTGGTCTGAGTGAAGCTGATTCAGTCACGCTCACCAATCACCACCCCAAAATAATGCATCTTACTGATGGAAGTACAGCCTATTTTGAAGTATCAATTGTTTAAGGGTGGCTATAACCAAAAGAAAGTAAAGACCAATAAGAAAACGCTTATCCTACCATGGGGTTTTTTTTGTTTTGTTTTTTTTATAAAAGTCACATTGATTTTAGTGGGAATGCAGTGAACAGACTAGTGGTGAGATAGAAACCTGAGGGATTAATGTGCTACAATATAATATCCCATTAAAATGAAATAGTCTGAATCTTGGTAACAGGAAGATTGAAACTCTTAGGAATGCAACTTCTGTACTTAAATGACTACGAGATGCCCAAGATCTTTGCCAAAGGGAAATGTGATGCAGAGCACACAGAAGTAAGAGAATGTGGAAACTGGAAGAGGGGCTAGAAGAATTTAGGATCCAGTGCTGGGAGGTACTAGAGCCAATGGGAATTGAAGGCAATTAGCAGGATAGATCCCTACATTTTCACCCTGTCTTTTGAGTATAAATGTAATAATTACATGTACATCTTGCCAAGTGTTTTAGGAGGCTACTACAGTAAGTAATATATGTTGGCATAAGCCATAATTATTAAAAAAAATATACAGTGAGAACAGAATAACATTGTCAACTGGAAAGTTCTTGTTTTTCTCATAGTAGATTTAGAGTGCTTTATGTAAACAGATCTGTAGGATTACTTTTACTCAAAGATAATTGTGGTGAGGTTTTATTTTGTTTTTGTTTTTGGTTCTAAGGGCTTTGGGCTTTGTTTTGGCTACAAGAAATATGTTCAAAACTGTAAAAAATTACATTAAATATCTTTACTATAGTTGAATCAAGGGCCCACATCGCTCATTAAAATTGAATCATGTTTCCATCACAGCTCACTGGGAAATCCTCCTAAAACCACTTCATTCACTGGGCAATGGGTTTTGGCATCAACAGTGCTGTAGTTCCTTTGATGTACTATATTTCAGTTGCTTATGCCCTATCATTGCATGTGTTTCATATAGCATCCATGTGCTTAGCTTGCAACATTTCAGTGTATTTAAACAAAATTATCCATGTGAAAAAAGACAGATGTCTGCAGTTGGTAAAGCTCAGACCTCTGAGAGAAAAATGAGCCCAAGTAGCCTACCCACCCTTTTATTATTCGAGGGATTTTTCAAGACTTTTGAGACATTGAGACAATCTTCCTTGTGAGCACACCCTTCTTATTCATAACAAGAAGAGATTCAGAGCCTAAAGAGAGATTAATTTAAAGATTGCCTCTCCCACTTACTATTTAAGTCCTGTATTGGAAATAGTTTTAATGGTGAATGGCATAGGTTTGTTTTTAAAAACCGCATGAGCAAGAGAGATTCCAAATCAAGAAGCATGAAGTTAACCCAGTACAGAAGGCTAGTACAAGAGTCGAATATAGACTGTTTTTGTAGTGAACCAGTCCAGGAGCTTTTCGGTGGCCTTCTGTGCACTGATGAAATTTTCCCGAATAGAATATATATGTAAACTCAAACATGACAAACAAATATATTTTAAAGAAACAAAGATGAATCCTCTTCAATGAATGGCTCTAGTGGATGGTCTTTCAACCTCCCTACTGCCCTTCATTAAAAAGAAATACTGATCCCCACTTCAGGGTAATGTTGCTGTCTGGGAAGCTGTTGAACCTGCTATGGATGTGATTCTGCATCAGCTGACGTCAGAGGTAAAACTCAAATAGATTTTTTTTGTGTGTGTGGCAGGATTGAACCCCACATTAATAGACATGGAGTTGGGAGAAGGCACCGTTTTACTGAGATAGGGAAGGCTGCCAGCCCAATCAGAGGATCAGGGTAGTGTCAAGACACTTGATATTGTGGACCTGCACTTGGCACAGAAGGTGTGAACTAACAGGAACAGGTGTTGGTGTGTAAATTTTCCACAGTTATAATAGTTATGGAGAGTCAGAAAGCTGTTAGAGGAGAAAGTGGACAGAAGTATCCTGAAAATGAGACACACAAAAGACCTAAGTGCCACTCAATTGCCTTAAGGCATTGCCATTAAATGTAATTACCGTACTTACTAAGTACCAGTCATAGCTATTAAGTATCATTGGGTTTAAATTAGTTCCCTGGGAGACATCCCGTTTAAGCAGATTTCCCAGTTAAGCGCAGGATACTGGTTTTAAAACCAATTCCTCCTCCTACTACCTGCTGTAGTGTAGTCTGTTCCATGATTGTTCAGGCCAGCGCTCAGCAGGATGATTTAAATGAAGGTGATTTAAATCGTGATTGTATCACCAATTGGAAACCCTCCATTTAAATAACTGAATTTAATCAACTTTTCCATATGTACTTCAGTTGTTTTCCAAAGAAAGGTACATTCTCATTGGTTGATATAACCATTAAGATTTGTTGATTTTCAACAAAATAGAGCCTTTACACGAGATTCGGTACATCTTTTGAGCTACGTAGGAGGGTACACTATAGCTATATACATTTATCTATGCAGTTATATAGGTTAATATTTTCAGATTTGTATTAACTGTGCATTTTTAGTAGATTAGAAAATGGTGGCTGATATATTACTTATTTACTAGATAATTAACATTTTGCTCATGATTTATTCAAGTTGTATTAGTATGCAACTGCAATTTAATTAAACACACAAAATAACTTCTAAAATATCTTTATTAAACAAAACAACCTTAAATGTTTTGGATACATAAGCTCCAGTGTTTTTCCATGAGCTGGAGAGTAAGTTTCCATGATGGGTGGAGTCAGAAATATTCATAATTTGAGAACTGAACCAGTCAGCACTCAGGGAGAAGAAGCTATAACATTTGAAGCATGAGACCACCCAGATGCGCCTTAGTGGATGATCCAGATGAGATGGTGTATCCTGGAGTCATAGGCCAAGTCCCAATGCCTGTGTTGACCTTGCCAGTCTCTTGCACCCAGTAGTGTAACCCCTGATTCTCCCACAGGTTCAAGCCCTTAATACAGTGCATGATTTGCTGTGCCATATTTACCTAGCTTTACTTCCAAAATTAGATGTTTTTTTTTTCCTGATTCTTTCTTTATATACAAAAGCAGCCTTTAGCACCAAAGTTTTTGATAGAAGCTCCTGGATTTAGTATATTTGTTGTTTTTTTTAAATGTTGTAAGAGGTTATCACAAGTTTAGGCCTTAACATATTGTGTGTTAAAATCAGATTTCATTTTAAACAAGTTTATTTTTAAAAAGAAAAATGTTTTATAATTTCAATAACAAAATAAAAAAATCAAATTTAAATAAGAAAAATCTTTTTTTAAACAATTTTCACCCAGCTTGCAATCTGCATTAGTGTGGGAGATAAAGCTGCTATAATCAACTAATGAAGAATTACAGTGCTAGGTCTTAGTTTGTATCCAGCAGCAGCCTAAATAAGGAACTGATACAACAAAGTTCTTTCTACTCCTTTTATAACCTATGAGAACACTGCATTCATGATGTATACAGAAGTTCTACACTGCTAAGAGTAGAGTTCAAGATTCCATGTTTTTCCTACAAGTTTTCAACATCACAAACACCTAAAGAAGTGCTGGAGGATATAAGAAATACTCCTGGCTGTATTTTAGTTGTTTGTAATAATACCAACTGTTTAAACAGAAACATGGAATTATGAGATCAGGTTTGAAAGCATCAAATTATTTAAATCAGGGATGGGGCAGTTTGTATTTTAGAATCATAGGCCATATCCTAGACTGCTGTAAATTGGCAGAGCTCTATTAACTTTATCGGAGCTACACCAGTTTGCACAAATGGACTTCCTTTCCTCTAATAGTTAAGGATGTAGAAGGTTTATTAGACCACCAAGATCATTTTCCAAGAAGGGTAAGGATGCTGGGCCTGATCACATACCAATGCAGTCAGTAGGAATCTTTCCACTGATTTCAATGGGCTTTGGGTTGAACCTGCAGTCATCTGATAGCGGATGTGTGTACATAGTTTTTTTTTACAAAAATCTTTGTAATTCACTTTTAAATAACAAGTAAAAGATCTGGAAAACACACTCTTTTCCTTTGGTCTCCTGTCCCTCGCTACCTTAATTGTATGCTGTTGTCCATATAATCAATGTCTCAGTCTTCCTTTGCCCTCTCTCTTTCTGTATGCAGAATCACACTGCAATTCTGGGTGGTTGTTTTTTAACCTTAGCTCAGAGAAATCGTTCTTATAAAAATCCCAGCCTTTCCCAATAGTTTTGCTAAGCTGGCTGATGCTGTGTCAGGTTCATGCCTTCCTGCTTTAGTACCAGACTGTAAAAGAATTCTCAGTGATGATAGCAGCAACAGTCTTTCTGATAAACTTTGTTGGCAGGAGGGAGTGAGACAAAGCCTGGAGGGGCTTGTTTGCCAGAATTCCAATATCTGCTCATTACAGGTCTAGATTTAATTTTATTTTGCAGATATGCAAGGTACAGTTTATGTGACAACGCTCAAGGGAATAGTCTACTTTTAAGGTGCTTATCTTAAGTGGAAATTATTATTATTTCATAGGCCGATTTTCATAGGCCGATTATTATTATTTTATTTTATTATTATTTTGCAATGAAAACTGAAACTAAAATAGTTTATGCTCTTATGCTTTACTGACATGGCAGCAAAGTTTCTGATTCAGGAATATATTAACCGTTATCCTAGTCAATAGGTGTACTATCTTCTTGAATGTAATGTAGAGAAAATAATACACCTTAACACTTGTTAAGGTTATGAGAAGTTAACTGCTTTTGAATTGTTGTTATAATTTTTGGATGATTCAGCCTGTATTTGTGCCAGTTTCTGATGGATTAATCTCAGAGATAGGCTCCAGGTGGAAACTCCACTGGTAATAATGTTAGGATGAAGGAAAGCAGGAGTTGAGTTCCAGCGCTAAGAAAGTGGGCAGCACTGGCTGGAAAGGTGTCCTGGAGAGGGAGACTAGTGTATGTGCTAACAAAACTGTGCAATCTCTCCTTAAAATGAGTTACTATACTTGAGAACTAAAGAGTAGTAGATATTGCACCTATCTATAATCCATGTGCTTGGGACAATCCTGGGAATTATAGACTAGTAAACCTTGTTCCAGTACCAGGAAAAGTAGTTGAAAAGATAACTACATATAAGATTATGTACCACTTAATAAAGCATGGGTCCAGGGATAAAATCATCATGGCTTCTTTTAAGGAAAATCCTGCCCCTAATCTACTAGAATTCTTTGTACATGCCAGCAAAATACTGAAATTGACATTGAAATGGATTTGCAATAAGTCTTTTGCAAAGCTCCTTGCAAAAGGCTTGAAAGAAAACAAAGTAGTCCTAGCTGAGAGGTAAAGTTCTGTCATGGGTTAAATACTGGCTGAGACATTGTGACACAGAAGTCCATGGGTGGTACACTACTCTGAGTGTCAGCAATTCTTGTCAGGCCTGACACACGCTCTTATCAGAATCTGTATCTAAAAGGTGTCATGTACAGTGTAATATACAAACTGGTAACTCACTGGTCCTGAAAATCATTGTGTGGCATATGTACAGACTGTATACAAAGACTTATAAATATGTGCTAGAATTATGTTCTTAAAATGTGTTTGGCAGGCAATGCATAAACCCAGTTACCTTAGACAAAGCAACTTGTATTTGCTTGTCTGACCAGCCTGGTCATCAGGCAGCGACAATTAAGGTACTTTTATATATAAGATAAACAAAGCCATCAAGCTAACAAGCAGAGGAGAAAACAGTGTGGCATTTACATCCCAGCGTGAGAGAAACTATATTGGGAGCTACATTTTAGAAGAATACATTTCAAAAGTTAACTGGGCTACAAAGTCAGGGAATCTGAACCTCAGATGGTGAGCAATTGAATCAACTTAATATTACTACATTACGATTGTATTGAGTAAGGTCTTTTTTGAAAGCCTGAGACATACTGGTGATTAATATCACTGTGAAATGTAGGCATTAACACTATCTGAAGAATTATGGATATTCACTGATGTTAAGCTTTAAGGTCTCTGACCAAACACAGAAACAGGTTTTCTCCTAGACAGGAGGGAAGGTAGTTGTCTACCTGCCTCCACTGTAAATTAAGCCTTATGGAATCAAAGCAATGGAAGCTCCATTTACATCTGAATCAGCAAAGGGATGGGAAGTTAACAGAAAGGGAAAAACAGCAGGAATCCTTCTTCTTTCCTTTAACAGGATGAATGAAGTTTGGGAGATTTAAGCAGAAACACAAAGCCATTTTGGTATCCTTTACCCAAAGAAACAAAGGAACCAAGCTCTTTGAGATCTATGAAGCATCCTGGCCAGGGAGTCTCATCAGCCATGCTGGAAACGGAGACTTCTCTGAATAAGAGAAACTCATTTTTTAAATCAGGTTTTAGTCTTAGAATCATATTTGTACTTTTGTTGGCTTGTAACCTTTTCTATCTTTATTTCTTATGTTTGATATCACTTAATCATATATCCTTTTGTTAAATAAACTAGTTTTATTTTCAGTGTAAACCAACATAGTGCTATGATTGAAATAAGAGTGTCAAACCCCAGGTAAATTATTGAGCTGCAGCTTGTCTCTTTAAAGGAGCAATGAACTTAACTAATGTGAGTGTTCAGTAAGAAGGCTGAACATCGCAAGGGAGATGTCTCTGGCAAATTCAGGAGTTGGGGTTCACTGTTTACCCACAAGGCAAGGTAAACAAACTGTGAACCCCAACTTCCAGAACTTCCAAGTTCTGAAGAGTTTGTTAGAAAGACAGACAAGCTGGGGTGTTAGTGAGTTATTGCACAGCTTAGTAGTAGCAAAACTCTCACTTGCTGAAACTGAGAGGGGTAACACCGTAACACACAATTTTGAGAAACCCAGCAGATTGTCACAGACACAAAACTAAAAACAGGAATAAATGGTCAATTTTTCTGGTGGTGAATGGTTAACAATAGAGTGTCTGGAAGTTCCATGCTCGGACTGGCAGTGTTAAGCATTTTTATTGATGCTCTCGAAAACTGGGTGAATGATGATGTGGAAAGAATTACATATGACACAAAATTATTTATATCATTCAAAACTAGTGAAGACTATGAGGAACTCCAGTGAGACCTAAATAAAGTAGGTTAATGTTAGAACAAAGACAGGTGGCCTTGGAATGGCCTTAGAATATGCCCAGGTCCTTCATGTTGCAATCCTTTCCCTTAATGTGTGAGCTCATGCTCATGCACATAATGAGTTATCAACAATTAATTGGGAATGAAGTGAGAGATGTTTGGCAATACCAGAATGCTTGCCATTTGTCTCCTGTGCAATAATATTTGTGATGTGCACACATCAAGAACACACCTGAGACCCTGTGGATAAACTAAAGCCTCAGCAACAGCACAGAATGCTTAAAAAAAACAAAGCGTTGTGGTGTAAATCTTCCTGTGACACAATCATAAATGTTGGTGGGATGACATCTGTCTTTGGTGACAGGCAATATGGTTTCTGTGGACAAAAAGGCAACAACTGTTCACCCTACCACTGTTCTCTTGTTCATCTGTGTGGTTTTTGCTGTGTAATGTCTGCCTTTGATCACACATCAAATATTTCACAAACCACCACCAGATATGCCAGGATTCCCATCTGTAAGGGTGGGGTGGTATGAAAGTTATGCTACCAACATTTCCTAATGTCCTGCCAGTTCTTCCCTTCCTTGATACCTGCTCAGATCATTCTGTTTCTCCACCAGTCTGCTCTCCTGACTTCTAAAACACATGGCCTGAATGGACAACTGAATTCCACTTCAGGGAATGTTCCCTGCACTGACTAGTTCTTGGTTCCCTCCTCCGGCCATCAGTCTCAGACAGAGCAAGGAGGGGTAATGGTTAGACTCTCAGAGAGGAAGGGGCTATCTGTTTCCATGTGTGCAGCTTTCCCACATCACCAGCCGGACCAGAGGGGGAATGATGGAAATAGACAGCTTATGAGGGGAAAGAAAGAAAAGCAAGAGCGGAAAAATCCATATCTCCCTCCAGTACTGTAGATATCCTCCTCAATTTTCTGGAAGTTGGCAGTTTGCTATCAAAGATATGTCCCTGCCCACAGTTACTGTACAGTGGTGTCTGGGATTTCAGTCATTTTGAGGGTAGGGGGAAACTTTGACATCTCAAATTCCAGAGTAGGGTAAGAGCAGATAAATGATTAATTTTCAATAGTGACAACTGTGTCTACACTCTTCCATAGACATTTCAACATTTTAATTATTCAGTAGCATTCTTACTCTTTTCATTTGTTTCTAGTCCGTGTTTTGCCCATTTGGGGTGCACTGTATTCTCTTTTTTTCATAAGAATCTAGAGGCAAAGTCAAGAATTTAGGATCATTTAACTTTACATAAGCAATAGACTCATTTCACACATAGTCTTTCTCAGTAGTGATTCACAAACGCTAGCTTAAAAAAAAACCTAGACAAGATTTTTTTCTATTACACCATTTTTTACACTGGGATAACTCCATTGACTTCAGTGGAGTTACTACTTCTTTTACACTGCTGTGAGGAAAATTAGGCCCTATATGAGTAAATTATCCTCAGATTCCTCTACCATGTTTTCTTTTAATAGATAGGGTATGGCACTTCTATCTCCGTGATTTGTGCTAGATCTATGAATGATGGGAATCAACATGTGCATGAATATGTTTTTATTATAGCTGGAGTTTAGCCAAAAATTATTGTTCACAATTGCAAAGTGTATAAATAAGTTGTTAAAGCCAATATGGCCAACTCATAATTCCAAATGGCTCTGCCTGCTTGAAGCGATGTGCTATGCGTACAGTGTCAGTTAAGCAATTTTCATTTCATTGGCAGCAATGCATTAAATACACTAACGTTTGTCAGAAGGGCATAACAGACACCTTAGATTTTTTTTAAAAAAATGATTTGTAGGATAACGGATGTCCTATCATCTGGCCTTTGACTTCAAAGGAAAACATTTTCCTGGGAGGAAAAAATATAATAATCATTTGTATTGTCATATTTTCTGAGCATGTAAATTGCTAATTCACCTGCTTAATATAAACTACCTGTTTAACTGGTCCTGTTTGTGAAATAATTCAAATGGTGGCAAGATCTTCGTCACCTTTGGCAGGAAACACTGATTCTAATTAACCTTTTTTTAAATTAAAAGCAGCAGCAGCAGAAGTGCTTAACCACTTGTCCTAAGTACATTGGGGGTCTGGAGCGGGGAATGGAACAGAATCCATAAAAGAACCTCTTTTTCAAAGTGAATGCATCTCATGGTGAAGCTCACAATGATTTTATATGATAGAAAAAACTATTCATATCCAGAAGAGAGTTTAATTAAACAGGTCAGAATAGGTAGTTTTCAGATCTAAATGCAGATGTAAAGTGCAGCAGAGATTATTTTTATTTCAGTGCTTTCGCAGGTGAACAGCCCCATCCTCTTCCCCACCCAAACACACGTGCACACTCTCACACAATTTTACTCTTTCAGTGTTATTCTTATTTATAAGATCTCCTTCAAGGGTACTGGGGATGATATGAAATTTGGAGGCTTACATTGTAATTAGAGACAGGACATGACTCTCACACTATAACCCTTAGACCCACTTTGAAGCTCTTTTAACATTGCTCCGGAGCCTTAGTGTAAATAAGAATAAGGCCCAAAATGTCAAATTCACTCTCACAATTTACCTACTTTTAATACTGATATACATGACAGAGACAGAGTGCTGGTTTCTAAATATTTAATTGTAAAAATCCGTTACTCCGTTACTCAGATTTCTTTTTTTCTTCAAAATATTCATCGCTTATATACAGCCTAGGTTCTCTGCTTCTGGAAAGCCACCTGCAGGAGTATACAATGAATAAACAATATTCACAGAGCCATACTCTCTGATAGTGTTGCCCAAACTAGGAAGTAGAAATAAATACTAAATTAGTTTCAAGCTCCACTGGAAACAGGGGAAATTACATTTGCAAAATGAAAAAGAGCAAAAAAGGACAAAAATGGTAGTAAAAGCTGTTTTCTTTAAAATAGTTAAAGGAAAGATGCTGTGGTTAGCTACTTGAAAATATTCCGTTAAAAAGATAAATAATGATACTTAACTCTCAGATAACTCTCTATGGTAAAGCTCTTGCAAACACTTATGTGCGTGCTTAACTTTAAACATGAGTGTAGTTGCTTCATCAAACCGAAATGTTTGCAGGATCAATGTTTGTTTGTTGAATTTTTAAAAAAATTAACCCATTAAGTTAAGATAATAGATATATGTTACTACCATTGAGCAGGGAGGGAATCAATATATTTGTTAGTATGTTTCTTAACCCACACAGCTAACTTTTGAAATCTGTAAAAGAAGACCTTTGGGGGGAGACATTTGATTTCACTGAAATATATAGGATTAGGAGATTTCCCTGGGGAGGGATGGGAGGAATGTTAAATATTTTTCTAGTTATTGTCTAGAACGAACCTTTGCTCAATGCTCTGTATAAAGTTACATGGAGGAGGCGATAGTTGCACTGCCCTAGGAATGGCTCTTTTCATGTTGGTAATTTAATACAGCCTTTTATGGATACAGATTACTTCCTCTCTTGTGCTTGCTCAGTTATGCTGGCCACTGCGTTGGGGAACAGAACTAAGGCTGTGTCCAGCCACCAACCCCTCTTTGATCCTTTCCACCTAACAGTTTGAGGGGAGTACTGGATGAGCAGCTGCACTATGGGGGTTGCTAACATGGCTACACAGGTCTGGGGAAAGTCTTATTTATTTTATTTTATTTTATTTTTTGTTAAATAACATGATAGCATTTTCTAGGCTTAATGTTTAATTTTTAATTTTAGATTTTTTTTAAAAAAATTAAATTTTAGAATTAAAATGTGTGTGTTTCTGTTGGGGAAGTGTTTTGGGGTTCTATGGAAAAGGTGATGATTTTATGTAATAACTGAAATGTGAACGAATTAACAAACCTCATTGGCTGAATATGCTCTGGATGTTTTGTGTTGTGTTATATCATACAATCACAGAAGATTAGGGTTGGAAGAGACCTCAGGAGGTCATCTAGTCCAATCCCTTCTCAAAGCAGGACCAACACCAACTAAATCATCCCAGCCAAGGCTTTGTCAAGCCGGGCCTTAAAAACCTCTAAGGCTGGAGATCCCACCACCTCCCTAGGTAACCCATTCCAGTGCTTCACAACCCTCCTAGTGAAATACTGTTTCCTAATATCCAACCTAGATCTCCCCCACTGCAACTTGAGACCACTGCTTCTTGTTCTGTCGTCTGCCACCACTGAGAACAGCCTAGCTCCATCCTCTTTGGAACCCCCCTTCAGATAGTTGAAGGCTGGTATCAAATCCCAGCTCATTCTTCTCTTCTGCAGACTCTCAGTTCCCTCAACCTCTCCTTGTAAGTCATGTGCACCAACCCCCTGATCATTTTTGTTACCCTCTGCTGGACTCTCTCCAATTTGTCCACATCCTTTCTGCAGTGGGGGGCCTAAAACTGGAGGCAGGACTCCAAATGTGGCCTCACCAGTGCTGAATAGAGGGGAATAATCACTTTCCTCGATCTGCTGGCAATGCTCCTATTAATGCAGCCCAATATGCCGTTAGCCTTCTTGGAAACAAGGGCACACTGCTGACTCATATTCAGCTTCTCATCCCCTGTAATCCCCAGGTCATTTTCTTCAGAACTGCTGCTTAGCCAGTCAATCCCCAGCCTTCTTAGGATTCTTCCGTCCTAAGTGCAGGACTCTGCACTTGTCCTTGTTGAACCTCATCAGATTTCTTTTGGCCCAATCCTCCAATTTGTCCCTCTGTAGCCTATCCCTACCCTCCAGCATATCTACTACTGCCCACAGTTTAGTGTCATCCGCGAACTTGCTGAAGGTGCAATCTATCCCATCACCTAGATGATTAATAAAGATGTTGAATAAAATCGGCCCCAAGATCGACCCCTGGGGCACTCCAGTTGATACTGGCTGCCAACTAGACATTGAGTCATTGATCACTACTCGTTGAGACTGACAATCTAGCCAGCTTTCTATCCACTTTATAGTCCATTCATCCAATCCATACTTTAACTTGCTAGCAAGAATACTGTGGGAGACCGTATCAAAAGCTTAGCTAAAGTCAAGATATATCACATCCACTGCTTTCCCCATATCTACAGAGCCAGTTATCTCATCATTGAAGACAGTCAGGTTGGTCAGGCATGACTTGCCCTTGGTGAATCCATGTTGACTGTTTCTGATCACCTTTCTCTCCTCCGAGTGCTTCAAAATGGTATCCTTGAGGACCTGCTCCATGATTTTTCCAGAGACTGAGGTGAGGCTGACCAGTCTTAGTTCCCCGGGTTCTCCTTCTTCCCTTTTTTAAATATGGGCACTATATTTGCCTTTTTCCAATCATCCAGAACCTCCCCTGGTTGCCACAAGTTTTCAAAGATAATGGCCAATGGCTCTGCAATCACATCAGCCAATTCCCTCAGCACCCTTGGATACATTAGATCTGGACCCATGGACTTGTGCATGTCCAGCTTTTCTAAATAGTCCTTAACATGTTCTTTCACCACTGCGGACTGCTCACCTCCTCCCCATACTGTGTTGCCCAGGACAGCAGTGTGGGAGCTGACCTTGTCTGTGAAGACCGAGGCAAAAAAAGCATTGACTACTTCAGCTTTTTGCACATCATCTGTCACTAGGTTGCCTCCCCCATTCATTAAGGGTCCCACACCATCCCTGACCTTTTTCTTGTTGCTAACATACCTATATAAACCCTTCTTGTTACCCTTAACATCCCTTGCTAGCTGCCACTCCAGTTGTGTTTTGGCCTTCCTGATTACACCCCTGCATGCTCGAGCAATATTTTTATACTCCTTCCTAGTCATCTTACCAAGTTTCCACTTCTTGTAAGCTTCCTTTTTGTGTTTAAGCTCACCAAAGATTTCACTGTTAAGTCAAGCTGGTCGCCTGCCATATTTGCTGTTCTTTCTGCATATCGGGATGGTTTGTTCCTGTGCCCTCAATGAGGCTTCTTTAAAATACAGCCAGCTTTCCTGGACTCCTTTCCCCCTCATATTAGCCTCCCAGGGGATCCTGCCCATCAGTTCGCTAAGGGAGTCATAGTCTGCTTTTCTCAAGTGCGAGGTCCATATTTTGCTACTCTCCTTTCTTCCTTTTGTGAGGATCCTGAACTCAACCATCTCATGGTCACTGCTGCCCAGGTTGCCACCCACTTCTACTTCCCCTACCAATTCTTCCCTGTTTGTAAGCAGCAGGTCAAGAGGAGAACGGAACCCTGGTTGGTTCCTCCAGAAGTTACACCAGGAAGTTGCTTCATTAAGAGTCAACACTAATTTTTACATAGTCAAATTCATATATAAGACTGTAGGAATTGGCTTTCATGGCAACAGGAATGCATGCAGCTCCTTTGTTGTGGTGTTCATTTTAATGTCTATTTGAAGTGCTCTATACGCAAGCTAGGAGAGAGGCAGGATTGGAAATTTGAGCAACTGACCTTTTGATTAGACCGTAGCACAAGACGATCAGAAAAGCACCTAAGTAAGATTGCAGCTAATATATTTCAGTTCAAGGAGGGAAATAGAAGTACTTACTTTGGGAAGTTAACTTTAAAAGCACTTTGTACAACTAGCTAATTGTTCAATATTTTTGAAGTATTGGACAACGTGATGGACAAAATTAGTTGAATCGTATTGGATAAATATAAAATTCTGTGAAATTTGAAAGGTTTTGTGAAACAATCCTATTCTGTAATGCTATATCATTAGTCTAAAATACTGGACAAATATCAGAAATTAACAATTGGCAGTTTGCGGAGTGTTTGGACAGCTTCTGGTGGTAATATTTTGTATAGAATTTAGAAACTGATTGACAAAGTTGCATGGTTTTATTTCTGGTGCTTGATTACATTTGACACTTTTATATCTCCCCCCACCCTATATTATTTTAGTATTTCTGAGCCAATTAGAACATATAAGGAATTTATACTATTCTTCCCAATGTACTTAATCTTTCATTTAGAATACTACAAGGGAATCTGCACTTGCAATGCCCCATCTCCCAATTTGAGTAAGTCCTTATAGCATTTCTCAGTCCTCTTTATCCTTTACAGATACAGAGAGTTTTGTGTCATTTGCAGATTTTTTTATTTGCAGTGCATATGATCCCTGGGGTACTCCACTCTTAATTTCTGCCCGCTCAGAGAAGCAGCCATTAATTATAACTCTTTGTTTTTTACTAGTTAGCTACTCTTTAATCCACAACAGGATTTTATCTCTTACCTTATGGTTATTTCATTTTCTTAATAGTCTTTTGTCAGGAATCTTGTCAAAAGTTTTGAGAAACCAAGCAAATTATATCTACCGGATCTCCCATTTATCCTGTATGTCATTAACCCTTTCCAAGAATTCTAGTAAAAGAGTTAAGATTTACCATTCAGGGAGGTTTGACCTTACCAGATTATACTTATTCAAGTGCTGTACTATTCTGTCCTGAATTATCAGTTTTTATCAGTATTATTATTATTATCTCTTGAACCAAACTGAGGCACAGGGAATTGTTCCAAGAGTCACCTTTTGCTTCTTTTTTAAAGGTAAGCATCATATTGATGACTTTGTTCAGAATATATAATTCTCTTTAACAATACCTCAGCTACCTTTGATTGAGTTCCCTTCCATGGCATTGGTGATTTTACTGCTCTTACAATTCTCAAGTTTCTCCTAAATTTTTCTGTAAGCAACTTTTTTCTAATGGGACATCATGCTTTTTTATAAGAATGCCTACAGGATAGATTTCAGAGAAGCAGCCGTGTTAGTCTGTATTCACAAAAAGAAAAGGAGTACTTGTGGCACCTTGGAGACTAACAAATTTATTTGAGCATACGCTTTCGTGAGCTAAAGCTCACTTCATCAGATGCTGCCAAGGTTCCTTCCCCACTCTGAACTCTAGGGTACAGATGGGGGGACCTGCATGAAAAACCCCCTAAGCTTATTTTTACCAGCTTAAGTTAAAACTTTCCCAAGGTAAAAACTATTTTATCTTTTGCCCCTGGACTTTATTGCTGCCACCACCAAGCGTCTAACAAATATATAGCAGGAAAAGAGCCCGCTTGGAAACGTCTTTCCCCCCAAAATCCTCCCAAACCCTACACCCCCTTTCCTGGGGAAGTCTTGATAAAAATCCTCACCAATTTGCATAGGTGAACACAGACCCAAACCCTTGGATCTTAAGAACAAGGAAAAAGCAATCAGGTTCTTAAAAGAAGAATTTTAATTGAAGAAAAAGTAAACGAATCACCTCTGTAAAATCAGGATGGTAAATACCTTACAGGGTAATCCAATTCAAAACATAGAGAATCCCTCTAGGCAAAACCTTAAGTTACAAAAAGACACAAAAACCGGAATATACATTCCATTCAGCACAACTTATTTTATCAGCCATTTAAACAAAACAGAATCTAACGCATATCTAACTAGATTGCTTATTAGCCCTTTACAGGAGTTCTGACCTGCATTCCTGCTCTGGTCCTGGCAAAAACAACACACAGACAGAGAGAACCCTTTGTTCCCCCCCCCCACTCCAGCTTTGAAAGTATCTTGTCTCCTCATTGGTCATTTTGGTCAGGTGCCAGCGAGGTTATCCTAGCTTCTTAACCCTTTACAGGTGAAAGTGTTTTTTTCCTCTGGCCAGGAGGGATTTAAAGGTGGTTAGCCTTCCCTTTATATTTATGACATGCCCCCCAAATCACAGATAGGGTGAAACGCTGGCTGTGATTTCTTCCTGGAGCTCTAGGAGAAAACAGAGTTAATAAGACACATGCACCTCTAACTATACTACCAAGTATATAAAGACTAACAATATTTTTCACATCTCAAGGACGATTTTAACCAGTTTATTCTGGGAAACTTTCACAGGAGAGTGCATCAGCCACTTTGTTAGAAGCTCCTGAGATGTGTTGGATGTTGAAATCAAAATCTTGGAGAGCTAAACTCCACTGAATAATTTTTTTGTTATTTCCCGTGGTGGTATGAAGCCACTGTAGCGCAGCATGGTCGGTTTGCGGTGGAAACGCCATCCCCAAACGTATGAGCGTAGCTTTTCCAGAGTGTAGACAATAGCGTAACATTCTTTTTCATTGACGGACCAGTTGCTTTCCCTCTCAGACAGCTTCTTGCTGAGAAACACTACAGAGTGGAATTCTTGATCTGGTCCTTCCTGTATTAAAACTGCTCCCACACCACGCTCGGACGTATCTGTGGTTACGAGGAACAGTTTGTCAAAGTCTGGGGCCCTTAGCACAGGGTCAGACATGAGTGTCGCTTTAAGCTGGTTAAAGGCCTTCTGACACTCTTCGGTCCACTGAACGGCATTTGGCTGTTTCTTTTTGGTTAGGTCTGTCAGTGGGGTGGTGATTTGGCAGTATTGCGGTACAAATCGCCTGTAATATCCGGCCAAACCTAAGAAGCGTTGGACCAGTTTCTTTGACTTTCGGACAGGCCACTTTTGGATAGCATCCACTTTGGCCTGTAGGGGGTTGATAGTTCCTTAACCCACTTGGTGTCCAAGGTAAGTCACTCTGTTTAGGCCTATTTGACACTTCTTAGCCTTAACAGTTAGTCCTGCCTCCCTTATGCGCTCGAAGACTTTTTGTAGATGTTCCAGGTGTTCTGCCCAGAAATCCGAAAATATGGCCACATCATCAAGGTAGGCAACTGCATATTCTCCTGATCCCGCTAGGAGACCATTTACAAGTCTTTGGAAGGTGGCGGGTGCATTCTGCAGCCTGAAAGGGAGTACATTAAATTCATACAGCCCGACATGGGTGGTGAAGGCTGACCTTTCCTTGGCGGATTCATCTAGCGGTACCTGCCAGTACACCTTGGTTAAGTCCAAGGTAGAGATGAACTGAGCCCGTCCCAGTTTCTCTAATAGTTCATCTGTGTGTGGCATTGGATAGTTGTCTGAGCGAGTTACAGCATTTAGCTTACGGTAGTCCATGCAAAAACATATCTCCCATCTGGTTTGGGAACTAGACCCACTGGAGATGCCCATGCACTGCCAGAGGGGCAGATTACACCCATCTGTTGCATATTCTGGATCTCCCGTTCTATAGCAGTTTTAGCTTGAGGAGACACCCGGTAAGGTTGGACTTTAATTGGGTGAGCATTACCTGTGTCAAAGGAGTGGTATGCCCGTTCAGTCAGTCCTGGGGTGGCTGACAACGTCAGCATGTAGCTAGTGCACAGCTTCTTGATCTGCTGTCGCTGCATACGCCCAAGGGTCAGGGAGAGGTTCACCTCTTCCACGCCACCAGCACTTTTCCCTTCGTAGTAGACACCTTCAGGCCACTCAGCGTCATCTCCTCCCTGGGCTGTAAACTGACAAACCTTTAATTCTATGGAATAAAAGGGCTTTAGAGAATTAATATGGTACACCTTAGGCTTTCGGTTGGAGGTGGGGAAGGCTATGAGATAATTAACAGCTCCCAGGCGCTCCTGGACCGTGAATGGCCCTTCCCACGAAGCTTCCATTTTATGGGCCTGGAGCACCTTTAAGACCATGACCTGGTCCCCTACTTTGAAGGAACGCTCTCTGGCATTTTATCATACCAGGCTTTTTGCTCTTTTTGAGCATCCTTTAGGTTTTCTTTAGCAAGGGCTAAAGAGGTTCAGAGGGTGTTTTGTAGGTTGGTTACAAAGTCCAGAATGTTAGTTGCTGGAGAAGGTGTAAACCCCTCCCATTGCTGCTTCACCAACTGTAATGGCTCCTTAACCTCGCGGCCATATACAAGTTCAAATGGTGAAAACCCTAAACTGGGATGTGGTACAGCTCTGTAAGCAAAGAGCAACTGCTGCAACACTAGGTCCCAATCATTGGAGTGCTCATTTATGAATTTACGTACCATGGCCCCCAAAGTGCCATTACATTTCTTATCCCATAAACACTGTTTTATTTCCTCCTTGGACATATTCAGGAATTGCTCCTGAGCTATAAAATCACACATTCCGTTAAAGCTAGTGACACCCCTTCCTTGGACCCATTTATCTAACAGATCCTTCGTCTGGTTTAGATAAGCCACATTACTTAGTGCAAGCCATCTCTTAAGGGTTCGAAATTTTACCCTGTACATTTCAGATGTAATTTGAAATTGTTTAAAACCAAATCCTTGAACTTATTATAGTCAGAAGCCTCATCAATAGGCATCTTATTGAATATGTCCAGAGCTCTTCCAGTCAATTTTGCAACCAATGTGGTCATCTTGTGAGCTTCAGGAATTTTATGGAGAGTGAAAAGTCTCTCAAAGGTGAGAAAATATTCAGCAATATCACTGGATTCATTATACTGTGGACATAGTTGCTCCCATTTGTGGATTGTTGGGGAAGGATTGTTAGGGTTATCCAGTAGATTCCGCTCAGCCCTTACCTTCTCCATCTCCAGTGCATGCTTCCTCTCTTTTTCCTTCTCCTCCAGTTCTTTTTCCCTTGCCTCCATAGCTCTCCTGTGGACAGCCTCTAGGGCTTTTTCTGCCTCTTTCGCTGCCTCCAGTCTGGTTAACTCCAATTTGTGTTGTGCCTTGGTATCTGTCATGTTTGCCTCTCTGTTTTTAACTAACTTTACACCCAAGAGTTAGAAATAAAACAAACAAACAAACAAAAACTTGGCTTGTCAAAAAACATGTATATATATATATAGGTTAGGTTGTGCTGTAACCGGATTCCTATGTTCTCTGATAGTTATTGTCAGCCTACAGAAAAATCCTTAAAAAAAACTAACACCTTTGTCTCCAGGCAAATAGACAGAAAACCCCTCTAGTTGCTCTTAGGTAGAAAAAAAAATCAACTTCAGGTCTGTGAAGACTTGTGAATTTCCCTGCAGGAGTTTATTTACCCTGCCTTTAGGTAGAGAAAACTCCAGCTCACAAAAGACAATTCCAATTTGTCTCTGCTCTGGCCCCCAAACAGAGAAAAAAAAACCTCTAACTGCTTTCAGTTAAAACCTGCTTTCCAGGATTTAAAGGTGGTTAGCTTTCCCTTTATATTTGTGACAGATGCATTCAGTGGAAAATACAGTGGGGAGATTTATATACACAGAGAACATGAAACGGGTGTTACCATACACACTGTAATGAGAGTGATCAGGTAAAGTGAGCTATTACCATCAGGAGAGCGGGGGGAAAAAACCTTTTGTAGTGATAATTAAGGTGGGCCATTTCCAGCATTTGACAAGAACGTCTGAGGAACGGTGTGTGTGTGCGGGGGAATAAACATGGGGAAATAGTTTTGTGTAATGACCCATCCACTCCCAGTCTTTATTCAAGCCTAAGTTAATTGTATCCACTATGATTTCAACAATTTCCATCCCACCATCAACCTCAGCCTGGACCAGTCCACACAAGAGATCCACTTCCTGGATACTATTGTGCTAATAAACGATGGTCACATAAACACCACCCTATACCGGAAACCTACTGACCGCTATGCCTACCTACACGCCTCCAGCTTTCATCCAGACCACACCACACGATCCATTGTCTACAGCCAAGCTCTACGATACAACCGCATTTGCTCCAACCCTTCAGACAGAGACCAACACCTACAAGATCTCTATCAAGCTTTCTTACAACTATAATACCCACCTGCTGAAGTGAAGAAACAGATTGACAGAGCCAGAAGAGTACCCGGAAGTTACCTACTACAGGACAGGCCCAACAAAGGAAATAACAGAACGCCACTAGCCATCACCTTCAGCCCCCAACTAAAACCTCTCCAATGCATCATCAAGGATCTACAACCTATCCTGAAGGACGACCCATCACTTTCACAGATCTTGGGAGACAGGCCAGTCCTTGCTTACAGACAGCCCCCCAACCTGAAGCAAATACTCACCAGCAACCACACACCACACAACAGAACCACTAACCCAGGAACCGATCCTTGCAACAAAGCCCATTGCCAACTGTGACCACATATCTATTCAGGGGACACCATCATAGGGACTAATCACATCAGCCACACTATCAGAGGCTCGTTCACCTGCACATCTACCAATGTGATATGTGCCATCATGTGCCAGCAATGCCCCTCTGCCATGTACATTGGTCAAACTGGACAGTCTCTACGTAAAAGAATAAATGGACACAAATCAGACGTCAAGACATTATAACATTCAAAAACCAGTCGGAGAACACTTCAATCTGTTTGGTCACTCGATTACAGACCTAAAAGTGGCAATTCTTCAACAAAAAAACTTCAAAAACAGACTCCAACGAGAGACTGCTGAATTGGAATTAATTTGCAAACTGGATCCAATTAACTTAGGCTTGAATAGAGACTGGGAGTGGATGGGTCATTACACAAAGTAAAACTATTTCCCCATGTTTATTCTCCACCCTCCACTGTTCCTCAGACTTTCTTGTCAACTGCTGGAAATGGCCCACCTTGATTATCACTACAAAAGGTTTTTCCCCCCGCTCTCCCTGATGGTAATAGCTCACTTTACCTGATCACTCTTGTTACAGTGTGTATGGTAACACTCATTGTTTCATGTTCTCTATGTATATAAATCTCCCCACTGTATTTTCCACTGAATGCATCCAATGAAGTGAGCTGTAGCTCATGAAAGCTTATGCTCAAATAAATTTGTTAGTCTCTAAGGTGCCACAAGGACTCCTTTTCCTTTTACAGGATAGATGTATCCCCATTATCTTCTATAGTAAAAGTCAATGCAAAGAGTGCACTTCCCTTCTTAGCAATCATGCCATCCTCTCTGAAAGTCCCCTTTACATTTTCTTGGACTGCAAAACCAACACACTCATTTTCTGTCTTCTCAATTCCATTTTAATTTTACACATTCTTATTAATCACCTAGGAGCTGCGTTGTGTGGTTACAAGGAAGGAGTGCATGGAAGAAGCTGGCTAAGGAGCTAACTGGGACATTGTAGAAATTAGCACTACACTAGCTGAGAACATAGGGCAACTAAAGTAGACCAATGGGAGATGACATTTTTGTTAGGTTAGGTTTTTATTTGAAAGACTTGGGTCAATAAGAAGTTATAGGTCTGGCCCGTGTAGTAGACAAGAGTGTGTAAAAACTCAAGTAGAGTTAGGCAAGCTAAATCAATTAAACAACCACCTCTGCTTGTCTCAGTTCCCTTTTGATACTTTTCATAAAGTGCTAGTAAATACCTAGCAGAAAGCCACAAAATGTAGACATTCAGAGGTGTCAGGCCACAGGTTATCCTCTACTGCTTGCAGCCATACTAAATGTGCTGTGATCTTGTCACAGATCACAAACTAAAAATAGTCAGTCTGGGTCAGTATTTGAATGAGCAAGCTCTAAGAAACACACACATACTGCAAGAAGTGGTTTTAGTGATTCAGCGACGTTCTTCTCTCAGAGTCAACACTGGATCAATATGTGAGCATGATGCTAGGAGTATTTTACTGATAGAGGAGCTATCTTTCAGATGAGACATAAAACTTTGCTTCTGGTCACTTATGGTTATTAAAATTCCCATGAAACCCCCTTATGTTAGACCTAATTTCAAAGCTAAGTTTCAACTCATGTATTTTCTTTCTGCCTATAGAAATTCCCTCTGCGATGTCAACTGGATATATTCCTCTTCATTTCTTGCTCCAGACTGTCCTGAAGTATTGCTTTGTGTTGTTAGAGATATGGTGGGCCACTTCACAGTGAGCTACATTTCAGTAAAGAGTGAAGTGATGCTTTCCTTACTGACTTCATAAGGGTATGCAAGGTTTCATTAGGCAATGTTTGTAACATACTTTGAAGTCGATAAATATAAAAGGATTATAGAAATTCAGCATGCACGTATCACTATTAAAACATTAGCATTTACCAAAAATCTAAGAGGGAAATAATTGTGGCCAGAGATGATACATGGCTGGGGGAGGGTGTATATAGAGTTATGTGCCCCTCCAGATTTCTGCCAGCGTGGGAGTCGGGCTGAGCGCAGCAGAGTGGGACATGCCTGGGAAAGGTACCAGGTTCCCGGCCAATGGGAGCTGCGGGGATAGTGCACAGAGTCACCTCCTCCCTAGCCCCCCAGGGGCTGCAGACACGTGCCAGCATGGGGCATGGCATGCAGGAAGCCTACCTGAGCCCTGCTGTGCCGCTGGACTTTTAGCGGCCCGGAGAGCATGATCAACTGGCAGAGGCTCCTGGATCAACCAGTTGATCACGATCGATGGGTTGGTGGCCACTGAATTGTGTATAATTATGGATCTATTTTTGTGGGGGGGGGGCCCTTAGCCTGAGGCCTTGGGCTGCAGCCCCTGCGTTAATCCGGCTGTGGTCACATCCGCCCCCCCAAAACCTTTTAAATTATGCTCCCCCCCCAGTTGATGTTACAGGTCAGCTGACTGTGGCATCTCAGATACCTCAGTGTGGTAACTATTATTAAACTGTTGTTAAAAGTTGCCATTTTGTTAGCAGCCACTCTCATGCTGGTGTTTTTGTTTGCTTAATCAGTGATACAAACAGTAGGTCTGTGGCTTACAAGTTTTGCTGCACTCTTCACAAGAATGCCCATGAAAGCTTATGCGCTAATAAATTTGTTAGTCTCTAAGGTGCCACAAGTACTCCTGTTCTTTTTAAGAATGCCATTGTAATTTTAATCTAAATTCATGGGGTTTGGGGGCTTTCTCCTGGCTCTTCCCTCACTTTTCCTAACCCCATCAGGTAACATCTGTCCTGTTGTGGAATAGTCTCTTAAACAACAACAAACAAACAAAAAACCCTCACACCTTTAATTTAAAAAATTCACATTTTCTAATTTACTCCTTATATTAATTGATGCCACACTCTTTGGAATATCTCTGTATTGTAACCTACGTGTCATAATGGGGTAATTAGCTGGAGAGTATATATTTGGATACCAATTTTGTGTTCATTACACACCTTCCTTCTGTCTGAGACTAGCACTGTCTAATTACTCATTGTTTTCCAGATAGCCTTTGGTTCTTGCTGACACGCTGAGTAGAGAATACACTATCCTATTAGCCCTTTTAAGGTCCAATGTATGTCAGCCATGGGATGTGTGAGGAATCTGCAGGCACCATTAGCACTGCTTGAGTACCTCTTGATAACACTCCCTATGAAGTCAATTAAAGACTTGGGGGGGGGGGGGCAGGGGGGCTGGACTGCTTTCTTTTACCAATACACTCGATAGGGGGTGGAGGATGGGGAGATTGGGAACAGGTGACTTTCATCATCTCTGCAGACTGTTTCTCCCCTTTGTTTGGCATTTATTCTCTTTTAATTTTTAAATATTTTTGACCAATTTCCCACTTCTCAAGGCAACTGAAGGAAGCCACATGACTGTATTTCTCAACAAGGAACATCCAGATAGAAGGCAAAGGCTGCACAAATCAGTCAGATGTCCAGCATGGGAAACAGAAATGAAATCTTGGACAGTAATTTCTCAGGACATAGTCCTACAACTTGCTGAGGGTCCTCAAATCTCAGTGAGTTGAGGACACTCACCATCTTGTAGGAAGTGCTCAGTACTCACAGGATTGACCCTTTGAGGGGTTTTGTAAATTTCTGTGACATAATAGAATTTTGATACTAATTTACTAGAACTTATAAAAAATGTATTTTGTTTATTTATAAAAGCTTCCAATGGCATTGAAATACTGCATGTTAGAGAAGACTTCAATGGAGCAATGATGATTGACACCAGCTGAAGATATGGTCTGAAATGTATGTGTTTCCGGGACAGTGCAAACAATAGTTGATTATACAGTATTCAGTAACCAGAATTAGTAAAAATAAATGACAGGTTTCAGAGTAACAGCCGTGTTAGTCTGTATTCGTAAAAAGAATTTGGGCTTGAATAGAGACTGGGAGTGGCTAAGTCATTATGCAAGGTAGCCTATCTCCCCTTGTTTTTTTCCTACAAACCCCCCCCCCAAGACGTTCTGGTTAAACTTGGATTATTGCTGTGCACATTGTAAGATGAGCTATTGCCAGCAGGAGAGTGAGTTTGTGTGTGTGGTTTTTGGAGGGGGTGTGTGTGGGGGGGGGGTGAGAAAACCTGGATTAGTGCTGGAAATGACCCACCTTGATTATCATGCGCATTATAAAGAGAGGTTTCAAAGAGGGATGGGCTATTACCAGCAGGAGAGTGAGTTTGTATGTGTGTCTGTGTCTGTGTGTGTGTGGGGGGAGGGAAGAGTGAGAAAACCTTGATTTGTGCTGGAAATGGCCTTCCTTGATGATCACTTGATGATCACTTTAGATAAGCTGTTAGCAGCAGGACAGTGGGGTGGGAGGAAGTTTTGTTTCATGGTCTCTGTGTGTATATAATGTCTTCTGCAGTTTCCACGATATGCTATGCATCCGATGAAGTGAGGTGTAGCTCACGAAAGCTCATGCTCAAATAAACTGGTTAGTCTCTAAGGTGCCACAAGTACTCCTTTTCTTTTTTCTTTTTAAAAATAAATGGTTAATATGGAATATGATGCAAATAAGACACTGTAATTAACTAAGATTACAAGAATATTGTTTCATCTAGGTGTGTTTTTAGACTTGATACCTAACAAGTGCTGTTAACCACTAATGCATCTCGCCCTGTGATTATAAATTAAATATATCTGTTGTATAAGAAAGTACAAATCACACTTTTATTTTTATAAGGAAAGGTCCATTTTTTTCCCCATCAGTTTCATTTTTTCTGCTATTTCTGTTTGTTTGGCTTTTACCCCATTATTTTCATGATTTTTCCTATGGAACCCCTATTAACTCATTATGGCTTTGTCACCCTAATGGCTGGACTTTGTTGAAAAGTTTGTCTGCTACTGCCTTTGATCTAACCAGTCTGGTCCTTTAGTTCAGTCAGTACATGATTATGCTTTTTAGATTCAGAAGGCTTGAGTTCAAACCCTTCAGACAGTTACAGTGTTTTGAATTTCTATGGGACTCTGATGTATAGGAAGATCTTCCCTGGCGAGGGGGATTGTGTGTAACCCATACAAACACAGTGTGGCTGTTTGTCAAGCCACTAAAGAGGGACAATCAGTTACACCAAGCTGATTAGGGTCTTCTGCAGCAATTGAACCTGGCATCCCCAGACTTGAAGGTCTGAGTCTGTATTGCTCATGCTGACAGACTAACTCAGTTAGTAGCACCCTCATAAACTGCAATACATGGTATTAGGAGGATACTGGGATATGATAGAGGTCTATAAAATCATGAATGGTGTGGAGAGAGTGAATTTTTAATATGGGTAAAATAGTATGTGTTAGCTGAAATTAAAAAAAAATGCACTAGCCTGAGGCAGTCATCTGGCATATAAAAGTATGGTTAAAATCTGGCAAAAATTATCCTGTTTTCAGTTGTTTATAACAACATGTGTCTGCAAACCTTAATTAGCAATGCTACAAGTCCTACTTATAACTTATCCTGTGAAATTCCTAATTGACACAGACACACTATATGCTGGGAAGTGTTATTTCCCTTTTCACACAACACAAGCACCCAGAGTCACCCAATGAAATTAATAGGCAGGAGGTTTAAAACAAACAAAGGGAAGTATTTCTTCACACAGTCAGCCTGTGGAACTTCTTGCCAAGGGATGTTGTGAAAGCCAAACGTATAACTGGGTTCAAAAAAGAATTAGATAAATTCATGGAGGACAGGTCCATCAGTGACTATTAGCCAAGATGGTCAGGAATGCTCCAGGTGTCCCTAACCTTCCAATTGTCAGAAACTAGGACTGGACAACATGGGATGGATCATTTGATAACTCCTCTGTTCTGTTCATTTCCTCTGAAGAACCTGGCATTGGCCACTGTCAGAAGACAGGATACTGGGCTAGATGGACCATTCGTCTGACCCAGTATGGCCATTCTTATGTTCTTAGATGGACACGTTGTTAGTGTGGTTGCAGAGTATATGCAGCCCTTCATTCACATTCCTCCTCCCGCAATTCACCTCTCCCTCATATCCTGATTCTAGCCCCTTTTACTCCAACCCCTACCTCCTCCGGCAGATTGATAAACCTTATTAGGCATGCCAGCAGTTGTGCATGTAGTGTGTCTGTGTCAATTAGGAATTTCACAGGATAAATTAAAAGTGGATCGGGTAGCACTGCTAATTATTAAGATTGCCAAACATGTCTTCTTATAAGATCCTGTTTGCAGTTGTTTATAACTTTGCCAGATTTTAACCATTCTTTTACATGCCAGATCTGTCCTCAGGCTGAGATTGAGAGAGATATAATTTCAGCCAAAACACATTTTTTTTACCCAGGTTAAAAAAAATTCTGTCCACTTTGTTTGAAATGCTCTAAATGACTTGAAACTTGGCTGGGCGGAGGAGGGTTGGATTCAGGGTTCCTTTTGTCAGTCCCATGAAAATCTGTTCGAATTAGGCCAAGTGACAAGCCTTTGAAAAATCACAGTTCACAGATGCAAACTTGGTAGATCTTCACAGCTAATCTCTCCAAAGACTCCATCACCACTTAACTTGCTTCAGCCTCTCATAGCTCCTAGAGCTAATTAGACTGTGCATGTGCCCAGGGCCATTAGACTGGCTGAGGCCCAGGGCAGAAACTAAAGAGTGGGCCCCTACCCTGCTTCACCTGACCTGCTTACATACTGGATTTCTGCAATGTTTCTGAAGCTGAAGACTGAGCCCCACCATCTGCGGCAAAAGCCCAGGCCCCACTGTGTGAGGCTAAAGGCGAAGCCTGAGCCCCGCCATGCCAGGCCCCCTAAGGCATGGGGCCCTGGGCAGTTGCCCTGCTTGCTACCACTTAACGCTGCATGTGTCATGTCCACAGAGTGTCTGAGTATGCTCCTTCAGCTCAGAGCTACAGAAGTAAAGCTGGAGTTCCCCGGTAATTGCTGTTTCCAGCTGCTCCAGGCCAGGGTTCGGCAGGGCACTGATAACAAAAAGCCAATGTCTGCCATGCTCTCCGTGATTCCCCGTGCTGGCACCCAGGCAGTGCAGAGGAAGAAACTGCCTGATTCAAATGCAGAAGGTACCAAAGCTGGATGGGGGGAAGGGAAAAGAGTAGATTGGGACAAAGTGTCTTTTGAAATTGGGACTGGAGGTAGGGGGAGACTAATTATGACTGGAAACTAGGGGGCAGATTGGGCACTGGTTGGACAAAGAGACTGGGAGTTGGGGGGGGGACACAGAAACTGGAACTGGCTTGGCAAGGAAGCTGGGGCTGGGAGGATTAGAGTGGTTGGTCAAGGAGACTGGGACTGTTAGCTGGTCAGGGAATAGCTGTTTGTAACTCTGAAATGTTCATAACTCTGAAACATTTGTGGCTGTTCTTTCGAAAGTTTACCACTGAACATTGACTTAATACAGCTTTGAAACTTTACTGTTTAGTAGTTTATGTTTAACAGAGTACTGTACTGTATTGCTTTTGGGTGGGCTTGTTTGTTTGTTTGTTTGTTTTGTCTCTGCTGCTGCCTAATTGTGTACTTCCAGTTCCAAATGAGGTGTGTGGTTGACTGGTCAGTTCAAAACTCTGGGGTTGTACTGTAGTGTACACACACATATAAACAGTTTACAGAAATTCAGACAAAAAATCACAATGTAAAGGATTTATACAGAAATGACTGTCCTTAGTTGAATACTACTGAAAACATCACTTGTCTGGGAGTAAACTAAAATTACAAGGGGCCTGAACAGCTGTCATGGTAGAAAACTCTTTGTGTGACTCTCAGCTCTCAGTCTCTTTCTTTCCCCATCTCAGGATATGGCTACGCTGCAGTTAGACACCTGTGGCTGGCCCATGCCAGCTGACTCAGGCTTGCAGGGCTCAGGCTGTGAGGCTGGTTTAATTGCACTGTAAACTTCCAGGCTCAGGCTGCAGCCTGAGCTCTGGGACCTTCCCATTCAGCTGGGTCCTATAGACCAGCCTCCAGCCTGAGCCCGGAAGTCTACACTGCAATTAAACAGTGCTGCAGTCTGAGCCAGAGTCAGCTGGCATGGGCCTGCTGTGGGTTTTTAATTGCAGTGCAGGGTCCAGGCCACATGTCCTAGAAGGCCATGTATGTGTCAGCATCTTTTCTGGAAACCTTGTTTAGGTGTGTAAATGCAAGTGTTAAGTCTCAATTAGTATTACATCACCTTCCAGCCAATACTCACATGGCAAACACTGAGCACGAGAGTTATATTTTGCTTAGTCTGGAGCTTATGTAAGGGGCTGTGTAGCATTATCTTTAGCCCACAAATATTGGCTTCATCGTTATTATATTTTTGATATTTGCTGCTCCCAAACAATATGTCGGAGAGAGGTCTGGATCTGTGACCTATCCAGATTAATTCCTAAAACCAACAGAACAATGTATTCAGATTGGAATTATATAGACAAGTCTGATGAGGCTGATATTTTCATTTAAACCTATACATCATGCACCTAGAAGTAAAAACCATCCCGGTAATACAGATGCACTCTGTTCAAACTTCTGTATACTGGGGCAGATCCCTGTTCCTGCCACTGGGAACTTTCTGCTGCTCTGGCCGTGAAAAGCAATCAGAAAGATGGCATGCTACGTAGCTGGGGAGATCCCTAGAGTAGGAAGAATCCTGTGTGATATAGAATTGGTGTAACCCTCATGGATTTTTTCCAAGGTAAAGAGGTATGGCTAGAATTCTGTTGTGCTGCAACTGCCGTAGCGTTTGACCCAGCCCCTTGAAGGCTGTTCAGGCTAGATACAATTTAGAGCAGTCTCATGGATAACCTGATTTGCCCTGAAACCTGAATTGGACCCCAGCTGACCCCAACCTCAGTGTATGGATGCTGTAAAGATAAGGGGCTGTTGTATAGTCTGCACATATGGTGATTATAAATGGTATCAAAATTATTGTGATTTTTGTCCCCACATAAAGACTGAGACCACAAAATTCCTTTCCATTTGTAACTTTTAAATTAGACGTGGAAACCAGGCTTCCAAAGTTGAAAGCCCAGTGATGTGCCTAAAATCTGATATCCTGGTTTTGAAAGAATAAATACAAGATTGGAGAGTATTATAACTTCATTATAAAGCCTACATTTTATCTTTAAACAACAGAAAAAGGCATATTGAAAGCAATTTTTTCAATAGAAAATGCTGGGAAAAAAAATTTATCAAGGACCAAAAGTACGAAAATCTTTTTAGTACCAGTTGCTGAAATGTTGTTGTATCTGTTCCACCAATTGTATGAACTATATTGATATGTCCACTTTTTCTAATTGAAAAAACAACCGGGAATAGGCAATAACATAAACTTATTTTTAGAAAATGCATTTTTAATTACTGAGCTTCTTAATTATTGAGTACCACTGAAAATATCCCGTGAACCTTATCACTATGCAAATGTATTCAGTTTTGGAAACAATTAAATGATAATAAAGCATTCTTTTTTCTTTTATAACATATTACCGTAATGAAGCTGTTACCTCTCAGTGTGCATTTTAATGAGTTTTAAGTAACATTTTAATGAGCTCAACATTACCATAAACCCAAGGATTAGACAAAATTGAATTTACTGGGGAAAGGAAAAGGTTCATTAAGAGTTAATTATATTGTTTAAGAAGAATATCATTCATTTTATGATGTCCTGTCAGCCAAAACCCCATCAGCAGATCTATATTTATTAATAGGTGTATAATGTCATTATTATATTGATGTGAACACACGGATTTACTCGCTATTATTCTGAGTTTTTTAATAAAAGTATTTGATACTAGAAGCCCTCAGTCAACTTTATTCTTCTCCAGTTCATTCCTAAATAAGGTACAATGTACACCAGACTCTGTTATCAGGTTGTAATCCCACCTAGGATTTTTTGAAACATCAGGAACAATGAAAGTGAAGTTTAATGGATTTATCATTGTTACTGGGATCTGAAGACAGGCTATAAATAGTGGCAATATATTTATTATGAAAGAGGCTAACAAAGACACCTGCCTGTTTTAAAATGGTATGATGGAGGGATCCATCTTGACTGGATAGCAGTGCTCAGATGGTTAATTAAAAAAGAACGTGAAATATGTTTCAGTATCTGAAGTATAATATTATTTGTTGTTCTGAATGAGTGGAGCATTCTTTCTCATACTGGTAGTAAATGCTGTGACCAGCAATAAAACAAATGCTTGGCTGATACCACAGCCTGTTGGGTCAAGAGAAATATGAGACCCTTGTGTGTTTTATTTGTTTTAGTTATTTACTGTCTTGTACAGTAATTATAACAAAAAGCCAGCTAGACATTGAACAAAAGAGATCAAAACGAGCTCACAAACAGCCATGCCCTTCATAAAAATGAGATTGACCTTAGACAGCCAACTAACTGGAATAATAACAATAATAATAATAAAATGTTCCTAACTATGAATAAAGGAAAACCCTCTGTTGTAATCTACAACTTGCCAGATTTAAGCCTTATCAGACTATGAAGCATGAATTCAAAAGGCATGGGCCCTTAAATGAAAATTCCTTATTGCTGAATTCTAGGCTAAAATAACCCCGCAGATCTCAACTATCATGGTAGGATGAAAAGGAAGGATCATCTCTTAAATAATAGAGGCCAAGACCATTGAGGGGCTACAAAAGTTTTTCTAATAATGTGAATGGAACACAGAATGTATAGTTAATGGGAGTGTGTTGAGCATAGATAATAAAGTCTGCATTTGGGAGGAAATGTGGCAGTCTCTTGGTTAGCTATCGATGGAAAAAAAGGCAATACTGGGTCACCTCTGATATTACATATATGCAAAACCAGTGAAGGCTCTAATGGGCCACAGTGGCTATGAACCATATAGGAAAAGAACAGCACAAAGTTCCCAGTTGTTCTGACAACAGCATCACTCCTTTGGGTCAGTTCCAACCAGTTTATGCCGTGCTTAGGCACTGAGAGAGCACAAAACAGAAAAAAATGATTTTAATAAAAGCCTGATGTAGAATTGAGTGCCACCTGCGTACTGGTGCCACTGCAATTCATAAAACCTTCCATTCTCCCCCAACAGCCTAACGTGCAAATTGAGCAGGAGAGGGAGCGAGACCAAACCCTCTAGCCTGTATTTGAAAACTGTCAAGGAGGAAGAAAAAGTGCTCAACCCCAACATCTGGAATCTCTCAGAGAGGAAGGTGTAGAATCACTGACGTCCACCCCTGTGGAGAGTTTAATTCAGTTTACCTTATTTGAAACCATACAATCAATCTAAAGAAGAAGAATTCCAGTTCTCTCTGGTCTCAGAGAAATCCCATCACAATTATCTTCTGTGTTAGTTACATGGACCATTGTATTTTCTCATTCTAAATATAGAGACTACAACACATTTTGAAGTGCAGGTAAATACTGTGCTGGGATGAATGTACATTGTGTCAAATTCCATCAAATCTAATAATCTAATCTCTGCCTATTTGGTTATTATACTGTGTTCATCGCCATGGTATCTGAACATTTTATCTAGTCAATAAAACTCTCACTGGCTAATCTAATTGAAAAGTTACAGTAGTTCCTTGGGTGTATACAAATTCACCCTTTCATGGGTGTCAGTTGAACTGTTAATATGCTTTATGGTCGTTGTAATAAAATACTCATGGGCAGTTCATTAGATGTTCACCTGTTGCTCCAGATCTTCAGCTATGCCAGTGCCACACATGGATATGTTGCGGGGTGGGAAGAACTGTAACACATTTATCTCCCTTAATTCTTGGCCTGACTGGGCCCTTTCTGGCCCCTCCACAATTTAGAGCAGTCAGACGGCTGCACTTAAATTGTGTTTTGCTGCTTTAACACCAAAGGGCTTCTCCAGGAGCTGGGGATTGTGGGAGCCTAGTAGCGTTCTGGCTAGACCCTCAAAATGCCTCCTGTGCTATGGGAGAGCAGTGCCACAGCATGGACTATTCTGTCTCTTTGCCAGCAGAGGGATTCCCTTACATTAGGGCAGCCTGGTTCTCAACCTGCGGCCCAATTAGCACACAACTGCGGCCCAGCTCTGTGCTAAAAAAATACAAAATTTGTGCTCTGGGCTGGCAGAGGGTGGGGCTGGCAGAGGGGGAGAGTGCATAAGGCAGCCTGCAGGAGAGCTCCTGTCAGCAGGGGGCTGGTAAGTTCTGCAGGAGGACTAGGGGCGGGAGAGTGGGTCTCTGGGCAGGTTGGGGTTGGGGGGCTCTGGGCAGTGAGGGGTGGGGCACTGGGAACTAGGGGTCATATGCAGCCCACAGTGATAAACAGGTTGAGAACCACTACATTAGGGGAATCCACACACATGCAATCACACTGGCTTTGTACTGCTGCGAGGTGCTGGAGGATTCAGAAGGCTGTGGGGACCCTGGTCCCTTTTGTTCTAATACCATTGTGCAAAATTTGTTGTATATGAACTATAACTTTAGTTAGAATATCTAGGGAGATGGGGGCAAGGGGGGGGAGGTGTTTCACGGCAATTCAAAATATTATGGCACAGCATTTGTGTGAGCCTTTAAAGAATCTGATGGAACCAAATACTGAAAGTCATTTTGATGTTGATGCACAGAGTGGTATTACTGGAAGGTGGAACTGGACACCCAGATTCTGGCATCCCTCAGGATGCTGAGACTCCCTTTAGAAATTGTTGCTTTAGGCTATTATTGTTGGCCTTTTCTCCTGCTGCTTTAGTTTTTCTTCCCTCTTGCTCTATGTACTGAATAATAATTAGGGCTATGTGAATTCCTACTTCTCCTTCTTTCCCCCTCTGAAAATAAACAGGAGAAAATGCTCACCTCCCCTGGCACTCACTGTCACAGATGCCATGTTAGGTTTCTGAAATCATTTAAATTTGGTCTTTAGGACATCTGCATTCATAAACAATGCTTGGATATGCACATTGCTTCTCCTTAAGTCATTTGCTTGGAAATTTATTTTGGAAAGTTTCATGCCTACTTTTCAAAACTTGCCAAATAGTTCTTGCAGGTTATGCTATTTTTTTTTTATGACAAAGGGGCATATTTTCAGTTTTGAGACAGCATGTGAAAGACAGTGTCTCAGCTAGTGCTATTCAGTGGATCACATATTTGCTTCGTTTCCTAGTTTGCAGTGATGAAATTATAACTTACATGATTCCCTCATCAAGACAACTGGATATTAGATCTGTGTTGCAGCACTTTTCCCTGCCCCCCCGCAGCATGGTGTAGATCTGTAACCTACACACAATAGTAAATGTTGGCAGAGGATTATGGGCAGGTGAATTTCATCTATTGTCAGTAGTGATAAGGCATTAAGAAGATGAAAAATGATGCTTTGTTATCCCAGCTAACATTTTTCCTCACTTGTGAAAGGGCCATGTTTTGCTAAATATCCAAAAGCAGAAATGGAGGATACTGGGCCATCTCATTCCAGCAGAACTCATGGGATGATTCCAGTCTGCTGCATATTGAGCTAGAGTTAGTATTCAACAGGTTCTGCTTCTCACACAAACATTAATTGGTTCCCTCTTCAAGATCCAATTAAAAAAAGCCTTTCTTGTTTTAAATTTGCTCCTTGGACTTGCTTGGAGACATTGGGTAACATTTTCAACTCTCCCCCTCCCCCCAATGAATTTGGAACCTAAGTCTCATTGACTCTCAATGAAATTTAGGCTCCTAAAAGCCTATGAGACTCTTGAACATGGCACTTCAGAGCCTAAGTCACTTAGTCATTTTTGAAAATTTTACCCATTGGCTCTATCTTTCCTTTTCTCCTTCCTTCTTCACCTGACACTGTTCTCCCCTTTGTGTCTCCCAATGAAATCTTGACCTTGTTGGTGTGTGAGTCTCCTTCTCTGCAGCTTCTGCCATTTGGACCAGGGTTCAAGTTTTGTTGAGAAATTAAGAGACAGAGGCAAGGAACAGAAGCTATGTCTTAAAGTAAAATTGAAGTGAGGTACACAGTTGATGACGTGGAAATACTTGAAAACTAGTCCAAATAATAGGAGCTGGAGAGAAGGAGTTCTCACACCAGCAATGTTAAGAAATGGTAGCTATTATTTATATGTACTATTTCATTGTTTGGAATATATAAGAGAGATTTTAAATCAGGCAAGCTGGAAGCATTAAACATTCCAAACATATTTGGAGATTTCCTGTACAGTTCTTAATTTGATGATATAGAAATAAATTAATGGCCTGTTTATTTCATACTTGAATTATTTTACTTTACAAAGTATCTCAATAGTACCAGGAGTACAAAATGAAAGCGACGGTAGAAATGAACTTCTTAAATATGCCTCTGGCTTCCACTGCTGATCATCATGACTAACCTTTGGAAGGAAATATAATTAAAATTGACATTCCACAAAGCTTTCAAGATTCTCATAGGTGGTGCACTAAATACTTGACAGTACTGAAACTTCTTGTCCCTTATTTTTGCTGCAAAACAGGAACTACTGTATTTCTCACATTCACTTCATGGAGGTGACATCCTTTGAAGATACAGCACTTTTTTAGTTGCACACAGTGGCACATACGATACATACATTAGTTGGGGAAAATAAATGACTTGCCTATGGTTTTCTCAATATGTAGCCCATTAAGTCTAAAGAGCACGTAAAAGCTAATGTCAGACTTCAGTTTAAAGGATCATTAAATAACTATTCTAGTAAACTGTTAAATGTCTGATCCTTGTTAAATCTTCAGACTTCCAACAGCCAAGTACTGTACATGCATTTGCCAAAGTTATGTTTCTGAAACCTTGTTGCCAACTCATTGTAAAGCCTCTGTGAACTTTTAAGTATAAAATAAATGTTGTTGTTGCTTTCGTTCTAAGCATATAATTTTCCTGTAGCAGACTCCTTGTTAGCACTAACAATCTATTTTCAGAGCGCATGCATCAAAAGAGAATGTGCTCAACAACATCAGAAAAATAAAATTGTGCTTTCCGTTGTAGGGCAAAGATTTCCCAGCACCTCCCCTGGCCCTCACTGTCACAAATGCAGTGTTAGGTTTCTGAAATCATTTAAATTTGGTCTTTAGGAAATCTGCATTCATAAAAAATGCTTGGATATGCGTATTGCTTCCCCTTCCCTTGCTTGGCTGTCAAAACACACTGATGCTTTTGAAGATTTATGGTAGATGGGTAATGAGATTGCTGAATGTTAACTGCAGCATTCAGAATTCATTAGGGGGTAGGAAAAGAGAAGGTTATTGGGACTTCAGCTCAGTGCAGATAGGTGATATAACTTTGTTTTCAATCAGGAAGCTTAAACATAAATATGTTACATTTTTGATTAGAAAAACATCCAGTCTTTATGTCATCGAGCAGTCAAATAAAATCTTTCACAGAAAATAGGGAAATGTCAGGTTGCATTCAGCTGAACACAGTGAGTCAGAAGGACATTACGCAATTTTTCAGTAGCACATTCATACAGGAACCAAGCTATACCGGATGCATTTTATTAAGTACAATAGAGTCGTGAAAAATCAAGAGCAGGTGATAGCAAACAAGCTCCCATGCCTATATAATTGTGTGTGAAAGAAAATATGTTAGCAAGTCCCTCCAAAAGGGTTAACTGTTGATGACAAATTTAAAAGTCTGACTTGCGGGGTTGTAACTAATGGCTGCAGTTCATGCTATAAATAAGGAAGGAGGAAGGTCAGGAGAGGATGGCATCTTTGTGAAATAAGCTAGGTAATGGCAAGAGCCCAGTAAAGCTATGGAAAATGTGTAAAGATTTCCCTAAGATTGTCCCAAATCCTGAGTTTCTTAATGAATTTGTAAGGAACCTCTAACTGTCTTCAGTGGGAGTTTGTCTCAAAAGTGCTTCAGGATTTGGTCCCCAGAATTGTACTGTCTACGCAAATGTACTCTTTATCAAGAACAGAATCGAACTTAGCCTCTGTATTAAACAATTTAATATATTCTATATTTGGAAGTGAATTTCTTCTTTTAAAGTTTAGACATTAATAGACAGCAAGACGTCTACATTGTGCAAACGTCTACAGCTTTTGTATGTGGACTGATCCAATCTATAGTGCTAGAATCAGAACAGGGCATTTTTCAGTATTCTATTGGTCCTACTTTAGAGATGTAAATAAAGAGAATGCTACCTTTAAATAGCAGTATTAAGGAGGAAACTTAAATAACAGAGTTCAGCTGAATATTTAGCAAGAAAAGGGGTAAAGGAAATTCTCTGCTTAAGGTTGTGACTTAAAACAGGGAAGTAGGTGAATTTGTCAGAAATGAAGATCGAAGGAGTTTTTTTGACAAATGTTCTTCTGCAGCTTTGTCCCTCACTGTAATTTCCACTGGTCCTGCTCTTAACATCAGTGGGTGCTCGACACAACAGAAAATCAGGCCACTGATTTTGGTGTTAATTTTAGCACTCAACTATGAAAGTTTTGTTCCCTGGGTTTAAATATTAGATGCCTTAGAAATATCTGTTTGGGGGCAGAGGAGGGCAGAGAAGGGAGATTCCAGGGAGAGAGAGAAATTAAGAAGTATAGGTAGAATTGTTTCACATATTTCAAAGTTTTCCAGGAAGTGTCAGCACCTCTTTAGGGAAACTGTGCTCCATGTATACAGGCTCATACAGTGATATGAAAAGTACTCTCTGCTAAGACTACTGGTGTGAACTCCAAGCTATGTTGCCTCAACGGAGCACATCTCTGAGCCAGAAGTTGAAGCAGAAAAGTAGAACATATATGGCCTCAAAGAAGGTGCAATATCCTTCACAAGGGAGGTTGACCATGACTGCTGCTTCTTTTCCTCACCCACCCAGTCTCTTCCGGCAATTTCAGATTGTTCTTGGCCATGTCAATGTGTAATAAATAAAACAAAACATTCTCAGACACCTCCCAGCACCATACTGCGTCTAATGTGTAATAATCTTTAGGCTGTTCAGTTTATCAGTCATGACATCTGGCAGTTATTTGGCACTATAATTCATATTGATCATGCATATCAACATCCCTCATATGAGAGAAATGCCAAAGCAGCAATGGCATGGGCTGAGAGAGTGAAATTGCCTGATTTGGTTAAATGCATGTGGGAGAGTGCCACAGATCAGGAGGAGACCAGTCTGCATGTCGTGTTCCCAACATTGTTGTGGTACAAAAGCTTAAAGTTTCAGATAAGCACTAAACAGAATTGGAGGGACAAGACGAACTATCAGGACCCAAACTGCAACAGCACATTAATATTTACTGGGCATGTTTTTATACCCTCTAGTCAGATTGACAGATGTAGCTGTATTTTAAGGCAGTATCATTCAATGAGGAGGAAAAATTATGGACACTTTTTTTTTTTTTAACAAATCATCTCAGACATTCATTAGATGGAGGGAAGGAGAGAAGCTGAGTGCTGGTGGGAAAAGAATGCAATTATTCCAAGCCTTCTGACAGGCCTGTACTTCTTCCTTCCAGCTTAGCTGCTTTGACCATAGACTTGGGGCTCGTGGGACATGGACCAGATTGAAAAACTAGAAGCAGACAGATGGTTATTTGTAATCATCATGTAAATGTAAATCCTATAAAAAATGTTGTTGTTTTTTCTCCTAAGGGCTTGAAAGCTGCTGTAGTGGAAAGTAGGATTAAGGGATAGCTATCTAGCCTAGAATAATTTTGACCCCTGCACCTCCTCCTTCATAAAACATTGTTTTTAATCTGGCTCTTTTAAACATATTGTTAGAGCCTTGATTCGGTTTCTATATAATTTCCTTAGTTTATGGGCATCAGTTTGACCGGGGTCTGGATTTGGGCCTAAGCTGGCAGGTGCTGGTAAGCAGTTGCCTTGGTAGCAGGACTTTTTTGTTCGTTATAGCAGGTGCATTGCCTGCAAGTGTTTATCTCAATACTTCTATTGCTGGATGTAGTTGCTGCCAGTTAATATACTTGTGCATACTTCCCAAATTGCCTTTCAGAACTTCAAATACGATATGATTCTTCACAAACAACTATCTTGTTTGAGCAGCGTTACAGACAACCATACATTAGAGCTGCAAAGAGACTGACCAAACTTTAATTAACTTTTTGTTCCCAACATCATCATCAAACTATATGTACAATATGTGTATCCTTTTCAACCATCAAATCCTTAAGGAATCCAGTAAGGTTTCTACTTAGTGGTGCTGCAGCAAAATGCCAGTCATAGGTTTCTGAACCTCACATGTAATGAATATGCCTAACTCAAGCTGCCTGGATGGCATGGCACTCTTTGTGCTGCCATAATTGACATCTGGATTTATAAGTGACCTGAAGATTCTTACTCCCTGATGATATCAGGTGCACTGTGGAAGTTATGATGTGGAATCACACTGGGCCGGATGCTGGCCATACTGCTTGTCAGCATCCTTTGTCACATGTAGAGTAACGCTAATGACAAACATAAAGGAGGCTGTACATCCCATGTTAAGTGCCAAGATGAGGTCAGCTAATGCTCAGAGGGTGAGAACAGAGCAAAAAAGAACATTGGATGAAGAAGTTGGATCTGTCTGTAGCCTTTCACCACTTACCTTTGAATTTTTAGATAGCCATTATTTGTAGACTTCCAGAAAGACGCTGAGAAGTGTTGGGTTCTGGTATGACAAAAAAAGCTCCAATCAATGTCGGGAGTTGGTGTTCTGCTAAGATACACTAATGATCTCTTGAAAATATGAAGAAATTGTGAATAATTTGCTCAAAAAATGTTCTGCATTTCTCAGTCTTTTCTGTTTTCACAGACCATTGAGCTGTTGGATATGGGGAATGCACTAAGTTGAGGTGCAGTTTTTCCATGTGCGTTTCCACATTAATATGTGTAAACTCAACTTTCAGCTAATGCTAGTTTCTTCCATTGATTCCTGTGCTTCTTAGTGTCTTGTTGCTGGGACATTTGAATGGCAAGTTACCACTCTGAAACCTCTGCCTCTAAGGCCTGGCCTACTCCACAAAGCTCAGTTGACATGAGCCGTCTTGTGTCAACCTAATTGTGCATGTGTCCACCCTTAAATTTGTCTCCCACCAACTTAAGTGCTCCGTTACAGCGACATAGTAACACCACCTCCCTCAGCGGCATTAAGCCATGCTCAATATACTGCGGTCGATACAGTGTGAGTGCAGACTGTGTTACTTATGTCGACCATGACAGTCCTCCACCAGCTGTCCCACAATGCCCAACACTGACTGGTGTGATCACAATTGTGAACTCCACTGCCCAGGGGTCACAGAGAGAAGGCTCCCCCCGCCCTTTTCCCTTTAAAGCCTTGTGAATGTTTGAAATGCCTTTTCCTGATTGTCCAGCTTGGCAAGCACATCTAGGAGCTCTCAATTCTTGTGTGCAACTGCCAGCTGACCATACTGGCTACATACTCTGGCTTGGAGTACACAAGAAATACTGGATCCCTTAAGCCTGTGGGAAGAAGCAGCTGTGCAGGTACAGCTATGGACCAGCTATAGCAACATGGACATCTGTAAGCAGATTGCCCTGAGGATATAGGATAAGAGGTACAACAAGGATCACCAGCAGTGCTGCATGAAAGCAAAGCAGTTGCAGCAGGCATATCAGAAGGCCAAGGAGGCCAATAGTCTATTTGGTGCCTAACTACAGACCTACCACCTTTACAAAGAGCTATGTGCCATACTTGGTGGAAACCACCACCTGGCACACCATTGTAGTTACCTCAGAGGAACCCAAGCCACAGGCCCCTGGTGTGAACATTGAGGAGAAGGAAGATGGGGGACTGGGGAATCCAACTGTGTCACAAGCCAGGACCTGTTTGTGACTCCACCACAGTCCATTTGCTCCCAGTAGTCAAGCATGGCTAAGCACAATGCAGGGAAAGGAACCTTGGGTAAGTGTGCAATTGTATTTCCCGTTATAGTGACTACTGTTAGCAGCCCCAATTTAACAGAACACAGCTACTGACTTTTCATTAATTTACTCATACTAGAAGAGATAGTGGTACAACAAAGAGAGGTAGTATTGCTATCAAGTTTTCATTCCCCGCTAGAGTGAGGTGGGGGGACCGCGGGGAGAGCATTTTGTTTATTTACACAGGGCTGGCCTTAAATGCTCCTGAGAGATCTTGATAAAACTTTCATGGAGGTACTCTGCATCATCTCCTGAAGCTTTCTAGGAATGGCAGCCTTATTTCTACCTCCACAGTAGGATGCTTTCCCACATCAGTCAGCAATAACTTCAGCAGGCACCATTGCAGTAAATAGGCTAGCAGCATATGGGTCCAGATGGCTTTGGTGGCCTACCCTCAGGAGTGAGATATCAGTTAAAATCACCACCACCTGTGGAAAATGGTGCCAGTTATTCAGTGTCATTGCTCTATACCCACAGTGTCATGCAACTGAGCAATTCCCTCCTTATTTCCCTCACCCCTGGTGGGCCATTTTCACCATCACTGATGCCGTTAGTGGTGCTTGCACAAGCACTCTGAAACAGAAGTGTCAATAATCATGTCTTGTTTAAAATTTTAGGGGAGCAAGTTCTGAATCTTAATTTACACTTTCACTTTCACTTGTGACTATTCTGACAATGGTACCTTTGTGTATTTTATCTGTGGCTGCTGCCATTGTGGCCTTGAGGATTCCTCCTCCACACCTGCAGAATGCCTAAGCCAGATGATGGGGGGAGGGGAGGACTCAGGATGACATGTTCAATGAGATCCTGCAAGACAGTGCTGCATCAGACCATGAATAAAGTGCCTGAAGGGTGAATATTGCAGACAGCCTGGAAGGAAAAGCAGACAGAAAAAAGGCTCAGGAGTCCCAGCAGGAAAAGGAAAGAGAGATGCAGGCACCAGGACATAATGGGGCTTCTCTGGTAGCAAAAACAGATGTTGCAGACTCTTGTGGACCTATAGGTTCAACAATCCCAGGCTCACTTCCCTTTGTTATCCATGGAGAGCTCCTTTGCAGCATATCCCTACCTTCCACAACACTACAAGTGGCATCAAGAGTCGCAACCCTACCCCTACCACTCCACACCAGGGGCCATTAAGGACAACCACAGCTTCACGTACACTGACCTGTGAAAGCCACAGTTCCTGCATGTGTAGCTAAAATGGACATGAATGTTTTTTCCCCTTGTTAAGTTCTGCTCCATTAATTTATTAAGTTTTTAGCGTATTTGCTTTTAAATTGCACAGCTTTTTCTTTGTACTAGTTTTGTTACTCAATACACTTCTATTATTTGGAAACAATTCATATTTATTAGTTCACAACATATGCTGCAGCATGCCTAGCGGTTCTGAAAGTGCCCACTTAATTGTTACTGTACAGTGTGAGATGACTCATAGGATCATTGACAAACATGGTAATAATCGTAAAAGTACAGCAAGCACCATAAAATTAATAGATGCATTGACATTATTATATTCATAGATGTACAACAAGTACCGCACAGTTCCCAACAGGCCCCGAACAGCAGAGTCACGTAGAGCACATTATTGTGGCTTGCTGTTGAAGTGTTCTTTCAAAGCCTCCCTGAGCTGTATAGCTCCATGTTCTAATAGCCTGTGTGTCTGGCTGTTCAAACTCAGCAAACAGCCACTTCACCTCCATCCCAGAAGCAACTTTTCCCCCTTTGCTTCACAGATATTATGTAGCAGACAGCTAAAACTATTGGTATTTTTTTTCACTTAGATCCAATCTTGTGAGTAAATACCGCCAGCGTCCCTTCAGTCTACCAAAAGTGCATTCAACTGTCATTCTGTACCCACTGAGCTGGTAACTGAATCTTTCCTTGGTATTGTTGAGGTGGTGGGTGTATGGCTTCATGAGCCAGGGGAGCAAGGGGTAGGTTGGGTCCCACAGGTCACTATTGGCATTTCAACATCACCAGTGGTAAACTACTGTTTGGGAAAGAAAGTCCCTGCTAGTAGCTTTCTGTGTTCTTACAGATGCGTACATCATGTGCCTTCCCTTACCAGTCAACACTAGCATTGGTGAAGCTTCCTCAGTGATCCATCAGACCTTGCATAACCATAGAAAAACAAATGTACTCTGTGGCAAGATGTTTCTGGTGCCAAAATAGGGATATGTGTGCTGTCTATAACCCAACCACAGTTCAGGAACTCCACTGGTGCAAATCCATCCACTATGTCTTTCACATGGTTGAGAGTCATACTCCTGTCTAGCAGGATACTATTAATGGATACTATTAATGGCCCTGTGAACGTGCATGACAATGGCCCCCACAGTGGATTTTCTAACTCCAAAATGATTTTCCACTGACTGGTAGCAATCTGGTGTTGCAAGTTTCCACAGTGCCATCGCCACTCGCTTCTCCTCTGTCAGTGCAGTGCTCTTTCTGCTGTCCCTGTGCTGGAAGGCTGGGGCAAGCTCAGCACACAGATCCAGGAATATGGCCTTCCACATCTGAAAGTTCTGCAGCCACTTCTAGTCACCCCAAGCCTGCACTACAATGCGATCCCAGCAGTCAATGTTTTTCTCAGGCCCAGAAGTGCCACTCCACCATTTGCAGCTGCTCCATGAATGCCACCAACAACCCTGAATTTAACTTTTACAACAATTATGAGTTTAGTAGCGTATGTAATGATGATGGAACCACTTGATGTTGTCCATAGGCCTCTTCAAAAGGATTAATGTCTGCCACTTGGCAGGTTTTTGAGTTTTAGAAATGGTTGATGCTTGCCAGCAGTTTACCAATTGTGCAAGAGGCTATTTCTCCACTCAAAAACATTTCTTTCGCTCTCAGATATATGAGAGACTTCCAGAAATGGGTGGTTTTGAATGTTCCTTTTCTGGCCTCTCCCTTGAAATTGCTGCTGATGTTGCCTTTCTTGGCTCCATTTGGCAAATACTGTCTTTCTAATATGATTGCCATAAACACATATTGTAGTGCCAAATTGTTAGGAGCCCATAATCTTCATCATGTTATTTCTGTATCATGGGTTACCTTCCTTATATTCCATTTTATCTCAAAAAGCCAAAAGACCCTATTTTCTCTCAGTTTAGTTATTGTGGATCAAAAATTGGCATTGGACAAGCAATTTGCCTTAGTCAGAAATACCTTTTGGGTTGAGGCTTTTGGCAAGTCATTTGTTGGGAAAGCAGTACTAAGCAATGCCCTTCAACGTACCAGATGTGCTACTTTGGAAAAGGTTGGGTCCTTGCCAAAATGCGGTTTGTTGCCCAGCACTTCCTATCGTTTTTATTTGGTACCTTTAGAAATGGCCTAAATAGCCCCTCCTTTTGTGTTATATATATATATATATATATTACACAATCATTTTTAATTATTTTCCTCTCCCCATTGGATTTGCTTGTGTATCTCAAAATGCTGAATGATAACTGTAACCCCACACCTATATTGAGTTCCACAATTATATGCACTCTCACCTCAGCACACTCAGAGGGTAATCCTTGTGCATATAAATACTAATTTCTTCTTGTCTGTACAGAAGAGAACAGAATATATGCAGCTTAAAATGTTATTTTTTATTTTATTAACAGTGAAAGCAGTAACTTAACTCTGCTTATAAAGTGTGTGTGACCAATTTCTATTAAACTCTTCCTGACTGCACTTTCACTAGGATAAAGTGTTTTCTGATTTCTCGGAGGGCCCTGGTTTCATTAAGGGTGGGAACTCGTTAAAGCAGTAATGAAGCCCATACGTAGCTGATGTTCAAGAAGGGGAAATGCCCTAAATTCAATTTCAGTAGCTCTATCTAGAGCTATTTTCATTCTGATGTTTATAAGAATGTCAATTAACCTAGAGATGAGGACACACGTGGAGGAATAACGATGAAGTAGATATCATTTCAACACACACAGGAGCCAGCTAGCTGGATCTAATCCTGCTGTACAGCAGCATGATTTACATAAGAAGCTAGCATGTGTTGCCTAATTTAGTTTTCAAACCGCTTGACAATGTATATGCTTTTTCTTTTAGGTAGTGTGGGACAAGACTGGTCAGGGCTGCAAGAATTTGAAAAGAACAGAAGAAGCACTGCTAGCATACTGTATATCAGCTCGATTTCTTGACAGCTTAAGAAAACGCTGATCATTTAGCACCAATTTGATCATAAAAAATAATCCTTCCTGAATAAAGGCAAAACTCCACAATTTGATACTGGCGGTGTCATATCTAGAACATTTTCACCTAGCCAGTAGTGGGGGGGGAGGGGGAATCACTGACAAGAAAGGTGCCAATTGAAGAGCCAGGCACACCCTATTTTTAAAAGGTTACAACTAATGTCCAGCATGCTGCTATCTTTAATTAAAAGAGTTCCGTGTCAGACCAGAAATACTGCCTTAAGGAATATTTCTCCTCAGAACATCAGGCTGGCCAGATGTCACTTGGCAGGTGGATCTACAATAGAAGGATAAAAGCAGCAGTGTGTATATTGGTACTTTTGCTTTTAAATGATGAGCAATGCATTTACTTTTAGCAAATGTAAAGTAAAAACATGCACATCTTGTCTGTATTCATTTGATAAGACAGCCTACCTGTTGAGTCATCTTTCCTCTTCCCTCTGCCCCAAATAACTTATTTTGCAAGGAGTTTTACAGTGCACACAGTATACAAAGCTATCATTTGACTAACTTGGAGGCTACTTTTACTGGAAAAACAATTTGTTTGCCTTTACCATGTTGCAATTCCTAACAACTCGTTTTCTTTTCCTTTCTTCATTTGTTCCATTAGTGCTACGGGATGACTTTCGCCAAAACCCTACCGATGTTGTTGTGGCAGCTGGAGAACCTGCTATTCTGGAGTGCCAGCCTCCTCGAGGACATCCTGAGCCCACAATCTACTGGAAGAAAGATAAAATCCGTATTGACGACAGGGAAGAGAGAATCAGTGTAAGTCCTACCAAAATGCCATTGATAGATAATTGTCCCCAATGTTTTTAAAAAGTATATTTCTCCTTGAATTTGAACGAGCACTGAATAATTTACATAGCTGTATCCACAAAGATGTAAACCCCTGTCATCCAATTGGCTCCATGAGGGGAAATTCTTGTGCTTATATGAAACTTCACTGAAGTTACTGGGACACTAGGCAAACATTGGGTGTCCATATGCAGTTCTGACTGTAGGACTGAGGACGTGAGTATTTGTATTGGGCCTGCACCACACCCCCACTAGCCCCACAACTGAACACCTTGGAACTCTGGAACTTGAGCAGAATTTCACAGATTGTTTCTACAATGGGCCAAACCAAACCCTCCAGCACTAACCTTTCAAGAAGATAAAAATGTGCACCTCAGGTCTATCTCTAGTCATAGGGAGACCTGGAATCAAAGTCTATAGTTAAGATTGTCTAATATCTTCTACTAAAATAAGCTGTTGACTTCACAGAACTTTAACTAAGCAGGAAGCAATTATTTTATGCTATCTGTCGATAGGCTGAATATTTTGAAAAGTTTAAGCATAAATGGATCAGCTGTTGCTAAGAACAAGGTTAGGAAAAAATCCATCATTTTGTCCATGTTAAAAAGAATTCTTACAACTATTTCTATTAATAACTCTTCTATGCTTTGGAGTTGCCCAGATGTCAGGGATGTATCTTTGCCTTCCCTCTGAAAAGCTATCCAAATTTGTCCAAGCAAAAAGCTTCTGAAAAATACTAGTTTGCACATGCTCAGGAGAAATTTATTATTGTTTGGCAGCAAAATTCTCTGAACGTTCCATCTTCCATTTGGGCATGCTCCAGTGTGTTAGTGACCAGAGGATGTGGAGGAGAACAAGGAGACAGCCTGACTTGAATGCAAAGGAGTGAGAAGTAGGGGAAAGTGGAGAGAGGAAGGAACTGGTTGGGGTAATAGGGAGGAGGCATCGATAGATACCAGGGACAGGAACCATAGGTTCTAAAAGAGCTGAGGGGGATAGAGATGGGAATGAATCAGGGTCGTGTAGTGAAGAAGGCTGTTATCTGTAAAACCCTTGCACAGGCCACCTTAATACTGGCCTTTCCTAAATTTTGAATAGTTGGCTTTGCAACCTTAGTATTCCTTTAACATGGTTATTTTATACATAATACATTTTGAACTTGTTCAGTGCTGGTATAATTGATACAATGGTGGCCTTTGGAAACTTGATTGCGTTTGATGTGTAAGGATTTTCAGTTAAACAATCTCAGTATATTTACTATTCAAGGTGTTGTGGGCCAGACTGTCTCCACTAAGTTCTGCTCAAACTGGGGGAGGAAGGAAGAGTAACAGGGCGCTTACTACACTTCCCTGCATCTCAGGTTATAGTGGCTCCAGCCCTGACTTAAGTTGAAGCAACCTATTGGCTACTCTAACTTATAACAGCTACCTATGGTCCCAAAGAGTACATACATTTTCTGGGAATTTGCAGCGCTGAGCTGTGGCCTTTCTTCTAATCAACCTGATCATTCTCTTCCTTAATATGTCCCCTGTGCTGGAGTTGAGATGAGGCTGATATAGAAGTCAAGGGAATTCTCAGTTGGGCATCTGTATGTTGATTCCATCCCATTTGCACCAGTCAGAAATAAGGAGAAAATCTGGCCTTGTAAGTACAGAGAGTACAAGGGAATACTACAGATTCTGAGATCAATTTGCTGTAGGTAAAACTGGCTTCCTTTTAAAGTGCCACTACAGTACGGTAGGCTTACAAATTTGTATACTATAAATAGTGTACCAGATGCAGCATATATAACCAAAGAAAGGTAGCAAGAAATGTAATTGTTCTGAAATATAAGGGCATCATACAAAAACAAAAAATTGAGACAAGACCAGAAGTAGGGTCAAATATACTTCAGAAGAGCCTACTAGCAAATTAGTATTGGTATTGTTCAATACCAAATAGATGGGCTGATAACCCTTAAACAACAAAAGTCAAGGCTTAAAAAAACAAAAGACCCCCTCACCCCCACCATATTTGAGATCTTTGCAATCTAAGAGCCTCCCTTTATTTTTGATTGTTTATGTAAATTAAAATGTCTTTTCTTTGCTTCAAACAGATACGAGGTGGGAAACTAATGATCTCAAACACGAGGAAAAGTGATGCTGGCATGTACACTTGTGTTGGTACCAACATGGTTGGCGAACGAGACAGCGATCCAGCAGAGCTGACTGTCTTTGGTAAAACTACTTCCTCGGCTTTTGTTTTGTTTTTACTACACATGTAAAACATTGAATTGATCTAGCTGAATAGCCAGAGCAGGTGACAAAGTCAGGGTAACAAAAGACAGAGTAACTGCTAATTTACAGGCTACATTTCACAATTTTCCATGAAGCACAAGTTTCAAGGGTTACATGTTATAAGTTAGGAGCTGGGATGAAGCAGTCATTTTTTGTGAGTGCATAGTTTAAATCTAATTGGAGGTCCTTGATGAAATTCATAAACTCAGAAACCTTAATCCAGTAGATAATGCTTTCCTCCACAAAATTACCGAGTATAATTGAGCCACTTTTAATACAGTATCTGATTAGCAGAGACTTGGACCAACATAGCCCGTTTAAATAATTTCTTATTCCCAGAGGGTTCTGAGATCAAAGCACAGCACACAGGAGCTGGATCAACTGTACAAAGTCTTTAGATAAAAATATCTATATAGTTAAGAAGCTGATCTCATGAGTTTATCACATTTTACTTTAAAATGGCACCAACCCCCAATCCCCCTGTCCACCCTTCATCCTTTAAGTCACAAGTATCAATTTGGTTCTTGACGCTGCTGAATTAATTAAAAGCTAATAAGGTAATTGGATGATGGAGTTTTCAAACTGTAATGGCTCGAGCAAGGAATCAACCAGGTCATTTTGCCCTACCAGGAGATTATGGAGGGAGAATACAGAAGTGAATTTACAGTTGTATCCATCTGACTAACAACTGGACAAGAAACAAGGTTGTAAAATCCTGCTGGGGCAAACACTGCAGTGGTAATATTTCTGTCTACCATTAACAGTGTTTCTGTATATACCACTTAAGAGGTCTTGGACGGACAAAATTAAAAAAAACCCACTAATATTTGCTCATGTTACAGTCTTTTAAAATAACATGGGGACTCCAAGGCATACCACTTCAGTAAGTCTTCCAAAACAGAACACCCATAGAGAATACCAATTTACAAGCTGCATCTTTTTCTGATGGTATGGCTCGAGTTTTGTATTGTGGAATATACATTCCTAATTTAAATATCTCTTATCTAATATCATCCTCATTTCCTTTTTCCAATGCCAAGTTTGGGTTGAGTTGAGGTTATAAACAGATTCCATACACATTTGTTTAGAGCCACCATTTGAGACTGTTGGGGTGTTGCCCGGGTGATTTTATATACCATGTGATCCCACCTTCTCCTTGGACATCCACAGCCTCTCTCACCCTACTCTCTCCCATAGAGAACAATTTTAGGCAATTGGCATGGGGTCATTCTAGCAACATGGCCAATCTGGTGCCCTTTGATGATTGTAGTGACTCACTGCACTTTCAGACTTCTGTGGATGTTGTCATTTCTTAATCTATCTAGTCTCGTCATGCCTATGATATGGTGCAGGCACCTCATTTCAAACATTTGCCGCTTTTGCTCCAGGTGCTTTGTCAGAACCCAGGTTTTGCAACTGAAAAATAATGTGTACACAATGAGTGCTGGATATGATCTGGTTTTAACTGTGATGGATACTGATTTAAGGTTCCAAATATTTTTATTCAGGCATGCGAATGTTCTACTCACAGCAGCTATCTGGTTATCAATGTCATCTTCATGTTGACGTGTTAATCCAAGTAGCAGCAGCTGTCTACTTCTTCAATGTCTACACCTTTAATTAATAACTTTGCCTGTTTCTTGATTTTTGATGTTACCAGTAGCCTTGTCTTCTATTCATTCATTTTTAATCCTTATTCTCTGGCTCTTGTGCACAGGTTAATTGCTGCTTATTGGTTGCATTTCTCCTGAGACACTGTCATTACAATGTTGTCTGCAAGGTCAAGGTGATTGATAATTTGCCCCGATATCCTGCAGCCTCCATCAATGTTACTAAGAAAGTTGGACAAAATATTTTCTATGTTTAGAGCAAAAAGTATCGGACTGAGTATTAATCTCTGTTTTGACTCCAGTTTTCACTTCAAACCACTCTGTCAGCTCTCCATTAACCCTTACTGCACACCAAGCAAGGCTATACATACTCTGCAATACTTGAGTAAGTTTGCTGCTAGCATTGTACCCCTTGAGTACTTTGCACAAAGCCTTTCAGTTAGCAGAGTCAAATACTTTCTTAAAGGTAAGGAATGTGCAAAACAGAGGTTCATTGAACCTGGTGTGTCTCGTCAAGATTTGACCAAAAACAACTGTCTGATTTATGGTGGAGTGCTCAGGTCTAGAGCCAGTGTGTGACTCAGAAAGGATTTCCTCTGCTCTTCTTTTCATTCAGCTGAGAATCAATCTACAGAATACCATGCTAGGAATAATCATAAGACTTACTCCTTGGTAGTTATTGCAATCAATCAGATGACCTTTCTTCAAAGAGTTGGTACAATGATTGAGCATAGCCAGATTTCAGGGACTTCACCCTTTGCCCAAATTACGTTAAATAGTTTGTAATGGAGCATGACCGTGCCTCTTCCACCATGCTTTAACACTTCAGGTAGTACGCTCTGTGGACCAGGGGCCTTGTTGTTTTTCAGGGGCCTCATTGCACCTTTAATTTCTGCTTCCATTATGTGTTCTTCATTGTTGCCTTTGTAGCTGATGGTCTCAAGGACATCTGGGTCAACTTGACTATTCAGGTGGAGTAACTGATGAAAATGTTCTTTCCATCTTTTGAGCTGATCTTTCATCACGTAGCTGACTTGTTACAGGTGTTAACTTCTGTAATAGTTTTTTCAAGCTCCATGTCTTCTCTCTCAAGCCATTGTAGTTTTTCAAGCTCTTTGTCTTCTCTCTTAAGCCATTCTTTCTCAGCTTTTTTTCACGATTCATTTTAGTTCCCTGTTGATCTGTTTGTTTTTCTGCTCAGTAAAATCTTCAGCTTTCCAATGTTCTTGATAAGTTTTTGATCTCTGCTGTGACCCACTCTTTCCTTTTTGGATACAGCCTCATCTTTAAAACCTCCTCACTTGTTGCATGATTGATGGTTTTTTGCTCTGCCCAGACTTGTTCTATTGTTGTGTCATCTAGGTTTAAATGAAGGGCAAAATGTCCACCAATGATATTCTGAAAGGGTACCTTAGTGTCTGTATTTTTTCAAAACTTTGATATTATAAACTGTCTTGGCTATTTTTGAAAATTTTGAAATATGAAGTTTGATCACCGCTTGATGGTCCGAGTTTGCATTCAGACTTCTGTAGACCCTAATACACTTGTTTTCCAGCATTGTCTTACTAAGATGAAGTTGATCATGTTTTCTGTAATACCATCATTAGAAATCCAAGTTTCTTTATGGAATTGCCTGTGCTGAAATGCTAAGTTTCTTATAAACAATTTGTGAGATTGCTTCAGTTCTGCACTATTATCACCTCTCATTTCTTGATCCTATTTCTTCTTTTCCCCTGGTGTTCTCTCAGGCCATGTTATCACGCCCAGTCTTGGCAGTAAAACCCTTCATTACAAGCAGAAGATTTCTAGACGGGGTTCGTGAAAACTCTGCTTGAAGATAATTGTAAACTTGGTTTGTGGCCCTGTTTGTCTTATCTAATGTGGTATACAATGTTATTGGTCTTTGCACATACACACAGATCAAGATTTGTTTCTCCATTTCAGACAAAGTGTGAGCATGAAAAGGGTTCCCTTTAGTGAAGTTCCATGACTACCTGTGGATTTGCCACGGTGCAGTATTACAGGACTGTAAACTACCATTCTGCTTACTGCATCGACGAAGCATGAAAGCACATAACTTTTTTAAATGCTACTTTTGCACCTTGCAAGAAATACCAATATTGGATTATAGTTTCCATTACAATTAGCACATCAACATTGTTTTATATTATTATATAATATTAGAGATTGAGAGAGAGAGAGAGAGAGAGAGAGGACTGCTCTTCTTCATTACTTTGAGTACTAGTAATTTGTGGTCACGATCCCTGTAGATACTAAACAGATTGAAGTTCAAATCTACAAAGCTCTACAGTTCCCGTAACTCGTTAAAGGAATTAAATACTAGGGATAAAATTATGTGAAAAATACATTTAAATTCCTATACTTCAAAGGCATGACAAGTATTAGGTTTGCCTTAATATGCAAACTTTTATGTAGTGAATTACAATAGTCTGAAAATTTGCTACAGGATATAAGCATAGCAGTCAACCAGTAAAGTACATTCTATGTCTGTCTTCCTAGTACTGTATAAAGGCAATGGTAAATGACATTAGCAGTTTTGATCCCACATAATTGAGTTAGTCTATATAAGGAAATCTGTACTTAGAAGTCCCTTGCTGTCCACATTTTTCCAGCAGGCCAATATATTCAAAGTTCGATGCTGAAAGTTAGGCATGGTTAGATGCCTAAATATGGATTGCCTGATTGAGTTGGTTTAAAAATGTTGGCTTTGATACTTAAAATAAATCCAGGACAGGAAATGAATCTGCCTTTACTGGGAAATTAAAAGGATTTATTAATGTTACTGGCAAATATACAGCAAGTACTGATTATGGTAGGGAAAAGTTCATTAATCAGATGATTAACCACCCTTCTCCCCTTTTAAAGAAGCCCCAATCCAAAGGAAAAAGAAAAAGAAAACCCTATGGCAAGCTTTAGTGCATGTGGCTACCCTACTAGGAAATAGGATAGTTCCATACTACATTTTCAGAAATCAGTTGTAGCTTATTTTGGGCTCTGAAAGTTTTTCTATAATACCTTTTGTGTGTCACTCCTGATAGTTTTCAGGTTCCCTGTGCAGTTAATTTAGCTTGAGGCAATGCCTCTGGAAAAACTGAGTCCACATGGTGGTGACCAATGGCTTGATGGGAACATCAAGGATGTCTGGGATTTTAAAAACAAAAGCCCGTAAACCCAACACCTTAAATAAAGCAATAAATGAAAACACAATAAAAGGGATAGTAAAAGAATGAAAGGAGAGGAGAAGAGAAAAGATGGCAAGAAGGGGATGTGGATAGGTTGCAGTATTCAGAACCCTCCCACGGAGATGCAGAAGTATTACTGAATAATATTCAGAAATATCCCCATTAGAACTGTGCTCAAAACAAGCGTTACATTTTTCCGTCTATTTATAAAACTGATATTTTTGTGTGCCTTTATGAAATCGCTCCACAACAGCATTTTCAATTTTTGGGGTAAAAACAGGGATTTTGTCCTCCCTAGTCAAATCCTGAAACTTCTGCAAGCAGAAATTGTCCAACTTTTCACAGTAGCATTTGATAAATGTAACCAGTTATGTAAGCAGCACATCCCAAAATTAGTCCTGTTCTTTGAGTGGTGACACCAGAACAGCATTAGGTTTTGGCAGTCCTCTCTTTCAAGGGTCACTGCTTGCTTGGGTCTTCTGAGGCTCCCAGGTGTTATCTCATAGCAGAGCAACAAGAGAGCAAGAATACTGTCACAGAATCTAGGATCAGTGGATGACCAATTAAACAAATTTCAATCACAAAAGGCAGCATGCTACTTAATTTTATTATGGATTCATTTCCCCCCTCCCCTAAATTCTAAAGACCAAATTCAGAAGTGTAAGTGGTATAAATTAGTCTGATTTAAATTGTGCCCAGGTCTGAACAGGCCAGATCAAAATTGACTTAAAAGGCACCTTTGCCCCCTCACTCCATTCGTGTGCTGAGCAGAGCTCAGCATGATGGAGAATGTAGCCAGACAATCGTGCGCTCAGTTGTGCTCTGTTAGCAATGAGGCTTGCATACAGCCACTTATACCGTCTCACAGTCTGAAGAACCAGAAGGTATACGTTAAGTATCATAGAAACTACTATTCTCACTGTCTTCTGTCAATTGCTTCTCTTCCTACACTCCTCTCATCAAAGATCTCAGCCCGAGTTGCTCCTTGTCACTGTCTTGGACTCTAAGGGTCCGATTCATTGATGATGCATAAGGATGCATATGCTGTATGTTGTGTGAATAAGTTGTCATTAAATCTAAGGGACTCATCTGAAGCTCACTCATTGGCAGTCTTTCCATTTACTTCAGGAGGCTTTTTCTCAGGCCCTGAGAAAGTCAAAGTAATTAAAGACTTTGAGAGAGAATTTAAGTTGGTGAAACACAACTAGAGAGGGTGCTAGAAGGAGGTAAGTTATGCCACTTAGATTCCTCTAAGACAGACCCATCTCTGAATTCAGCCTTTTATTTTAAGCTATATGAACTTTGTTATTGAGTCAGCATGAGATAAGGAAGTGTCTTTGTTAGAAAGACACTGCCTGGTCAACAGCCGTAGGGACAGAATTTGAGTTCCCCATTAAGGATTACACTGTATTTGGAAAAAAAAATACCCCTGGAAGTAGAAACTTTACTGAAGATGTGAGATCCCAATTTTCTCCTTCTTATAGCCCTTGAGTCAGCACTATTTTCTGTGGCTACAAGATGGACTTTACTAAAGTATTCTGACAATTCTCTATATATCAAGGGTTCATTAATTGGGAAGAATGTCCTGAATACAGAACCACCAGCTTTTGTCATCATATTTTCACTTGCTCACTCAGCATACACTAAGAACCTTTTAAAACATAGCATGACCCACACTCATCCTTTCATCTCCTATGGCCTCATTTTTGGCAATGAGAGCTTTGAGGCTATTAGGGTGGAAAGTAATCCAAATCATGCTACAATTAACAAAATATTCACTCCATTGGCTGAGATCTGGAAAAAAAAATGCCTCTAATGTTCTTCCTTTGCGTCAATATCTCTAGGTGAAAAAGCAGATTCCCCCCCCCCCCACTTGCAATATTTTTTTTAAAAAAGCATCTTAAACAGGTTTGTCATGCTTCTTACCAGAAGACGAAAACACCGTAAAAATGATTTTCTTTCCAATTAAGAAAGAGAAAACAGTTTTAAATTTAAGTAGAGGACACGTTACATCCCTTAATCCAGCAGTTGTCTTGGCAGAAAAAGATATTAAGGCATTTAGGACTGCTTTTATTAGATTTTGACTTCCCATACATGATCATCTAACTTTTTTAAGGGGCATATAGAGGGCAGTAACACATATCTGAGGGCCATCAGGGCCTCTCTAATGAACTGCAGTATACACGTAATTAGTTAAATAAAGGAAAAGTAAGTACTGGGTGTCACATTCCAGGGTGCAATCCAGACCAGTGAGAGGGTGTGTCCCCTCTGCCCTACAACCTTGAGTGCCTCACAATGCTTTGTTGTTGTAGCTTCCAACTTGGGTTCCTCACAATCAGCCTGCCAGCCAGCAGGTCACATCATGAATGTCTGTGTGTGGCCACAGCCCTGGTCCAGCAACTTTGACCCAGCAGCCTGTTGGCAGCACAGCAGCCACACTCTGGCTTCCAACAGACTTGGTTACTACTTGAAGGATGACCCCATCACACTCCTAGTCCCAAATTTGCACCCCAAAACATGTGTTCTGCACCGTCCAGCCCTCTCCTGGAGAGTTCAGATATTTTAGGTCCATTGCTTCTGTAAGGCAAAAATATCCAACGTGTTGCTACTTTAGTTGGAGTTACCAAGCCATTCACAACACTGGATTGGTTTTGATTAAAGAATAAAACACATTTATGTAACAACAAAGGCATAACTTTTAAATGAGTACAAGTACAAGGTGCTAAAGTCAGAAATGGTCACAAGAGAAATAAAGATAAACCACTTTCTAATAGCTAAAACTTAACAGACTAGACTCGGTTCAAGATAAAATTCTCACCGCACACTCCCAGCAACAGGACTGACCAAATTTCAGGTCAGGATCTCTCCCAGAGTAAAATGGTGGCTTCCTTTGTTGTCTGAGGTGACAAAGAAAGAGGGAGAGCTACATGGGCTGTTTTTGTTCCTCACCTTTATAGTCCAGTCAACCTTTGAAATGCATTTTCCTGAGTGTGAGCCCTAGATAATGTTGATTCCCACTGTGAGGTTGGCGTCACTGAATCTCATGGTGAAAGAGGTTCCAGGTTGCTGTTTGCTAAAATGTAGATCGATCTGTTACTGCCTCTCTTCTTTGCCAAAGAATGGCCACTTGACAGGTTATTGCCCATTAACATGGATGACACCTGACTAGAGGTGCCAGTTTGTCTTTTGGCTTTGAGAAACAGGTTTATCCAGCCCCCGACTTGTCTGTTAACCCCATTTCAGTCATAATTTCAGCTTATGTTCATAACTTTACAGATAATGTTGTTACATACATCTCACCATGATACTATTGGCTCAGTAAGTTATTAGTTTTCAAATGATACTTCACAAGACATATTTGTACAAAGATTATTACAGTAGTGTTTAGGATGTGAATGTAGGGTTCATTCAGTCGAGTACTGAATCGCTGGTAGGGCTCTACCAAATTCACGGCCATGAAAAACATTGTGTGAGACTGTGAAATCTGGTCTCAGAATTAAGAGTGGCAATACTGTGACCTTCCCAAAATAACATTATGACACCCCTGCAACTCCCTTTTGGGTCAGGACCCCCAGTTTGAGAAACGCTGGTCTCCCCCGTGAAATCTGATCTTTTGTTTGCTTTTACCCGATACTATGCAGATTTCACAGGGGAGACCAGCGTTTCTCAAACTGGGGGTCCTGACCCAAAAGGGAGTTGCAGGAGTGTCACAGTGTTATTTTGGGAAGGTCACAGTATTGCCACTCTTAATTCTGTGCTGCCTTCAGAGCTAGGTGGCCAGAGAGCAGCAGCTCTTGGCCAGGCACCCAGCTCTGAAGGCAGCGCCCCGCCAGCAGCAGCACAGAAGTAAGCGTGGCAATACCATACCATGCCGTACTTACTTCTGCGCTGCTGCCTTCAGAGCTGGGCGTCCAGAGAGTGGTGGCAGCTGACTGAGGGCCCAGCTCTCCAGGCAGCAATGCAGAAGAAAGGGTGACAATACCATACCATGCCATTCTTCTGCGCTGATACTGGCAGCAGCTCTGCCTGCAGAGCTGGGCTCCCGGTCAGCAGCCAGCACTCTCCAGCTGCCCAGCTCTGAAGGCAGCACTGCCGCCAGCAGAAGTGCAGACATAAGTACCGCAACCCTGCCCCCTTCACAATAACCTTATGACCCCTCCCCCAACTTCTTTATGGGTCAGGACCCCTACTATTACAACACCATGAAATTTAAGATTTAAATGGCTGCAATAATGACATTTACAATTTTTAAAATCCTATGACCTTGACATTGACCAAAATGAGCCGTGAATTTGGTAGGGCCCTAATAATTGATCCTCCTCCTCCAAAGAAAGAACAGGATTCTCCTTCTTATCTGGGTAGGATCAGTTCTGTAGGCTTTTGCCTCAAGTGCTGCAACATATTGTAGGTGTCTACCTGGTTTTCTGGTTACATTAACAAGTCACTTTTATAACTGCAAGCAAAGTTTATTCTGAAGTTATAAAGGTCACACTAGTAATAGTACAACTAGCTGACATGACATATATCCATGACCTACTTTATAGTCCTCTTCAAAGAGTATTCATCTGCAAAGCATAGCTTGGGCAATGGGCACTTTATTTACTCAGCTCAAGCTTTTAAAATGGCTACATTAAAAATTTTATATGTGGCTATGATTTTAATTTATCACCCTTTCCTGCTATTTTCTCAGATATATTGTGTTCTGAATATTGTTGACAGAATTACAATGTTTAATGACAGGTTTCAGAGTAGCAGCCGTGTCAGTCTGTATTCGCAAAAAGAACAGGAGTACTTGTGGCACCTTAGAGACTAACCAATTTATTTGAGCATAAGCTTTCGTTTAATTATACCACTAGACTTTATTTATGCCCAAAGCTTTAAAAAAAAGTCATATTTTCCAAAGTTCTGATCTGAAACTGGATTTGACTTGCCTGTGTGAGAAACATATTTTATTTATCATGCACTGGCAAGCACCGTTCTGTCTCCTGAGAGATTAATATTGTAAGCAAGTTATGCAGGTGATTCAAATCCAGTTAAACTCACATAAAGGATGTTATTTGCATTGCCAATGGCATTCACTCTGATCACTCTATAGCTGTATAATTAGCTATTGGACATACTCAGGGGCCTGTCTGAGTGATACAAAATGCAGAAAACAACAAAAGAAAAAACTTGTTTTTTTCCCTCATTCGCACTATGCAAAATGCAGAGATGATGGCAAAATGGAAATAACAACTATTGTCATTTGAATGTCCTTGATAACTGTGCTCTGCACTTATGCAGTTACTTATTTTCCAGCAAGTTCTTAACAGTTGTGGAAAATATCCAATTCTGAGATGCTGCAATAGGCACCGACTTTCTAATGTGCCTCCCCCGGCCCCGCCACCACTCTACCCCTTCCCGAAGGCCTCACCCCCACCCTGTCTCTTCCTGCTCCCACACTGCGTCTGCCCCACTTCTTCCTTGCCTCTCCCTGCCCCGCCCCATGCCACACCCTCTCTCCTCCCCCCAGCGCCTCCTGCCTGCTGCGGAACAGCTGATTCATGGCAGATGGGAGGCGCTGGGGGGAGGAGGAGGCACTGATCGGGGGAGCTGCCAGTGGCTGTTCTGCACCCACCATTTTTTTTTCGTGGGTGCCCCGGGGCTGGTGTAAAAGAGTCCCGTTAAGTTTTTATCCCAGATCGTGGGAGCCGCTGACCATCCCAACTTATCTACACTGGGTGGCTTATATTCAGTTTCAGTTTCTTAGTCCTTGCGAAGGGGCCCCTGCCCATTGTGGGCCTTCTTATGGCTCTTCTGATAAGGGATCAAAAAGAAAATAGTGCACCTGGGAATAACTTCTTCCAGAGCCAACTCAAAGTGGAAAAGTTCAGCAGTACCTTCTGTCTGAGTAGCAGTTTTCTAGGAGTCCTTCTACCTGGATAGCTGAATCAGACTCACTCTGTCAGGCTTACCCTGGGAGTTCAATGCATTCCCAGTAGTGGTGGGCGTTGTGATCTCCTGGATGGGAGTTTCTATTGCAGCTTCAGGAGTTGCTCCAACTGTCTCCTGCTCAGGGTGATATCTCCCCCTGGCTGACGACAGTTTCCTCTCTAGCCCCATACACAGAATATTTCTGGTGCCTTCCTCATGGGTGTTGATTCTATACCCTGTCAGGGCTGGTCTAGGTTTACATGGTCCTGCCTCAGCCCAGGGTACTGGTCTTGATAACTTCTTGAGTTTCTTTTCAGCCCTACATTTTTCTGATTCTGTGAATCTGTCTGGGCAGCTCCTTGTACATGGTAGGTTGGCAATCTACTCCATCTCTTAGCAGATTACTGATCCTGGTGCACTCCCCCTACTCTGTGGCATGGTGCAGAGGGGGAGGGCAGTGACCCCACTTCCCTGCCCCATTTTCCGATTCTCATTTCCCACAAACTGTCTTGTACGCTACCCAGAGTGCAGGGAATGCAACTGTAACTATGTGTGCCGATTGTGAAATTAGCAAGAATGGGATGTTTTTCGCTTGCCCCCTTTGACCCTGCATGGCTGCTCACAATGTAGCCATAGATTTAGTATTTCGTAGCCTGATATTGCATATTTGGAACTAGAGTAGATGCAGTTAAAATATTTGTTCTCTTTCTTAAGCTACTTTTTCTGAGGCAGCTGATTATGTAATTTTGCTGCTCCTGTGGCATACAGTTTTTTATGTTTCATGCCGAATCTGTTGTGGCAGCCACTGACTTTCCTTCCTTGTTCTCAACTGTTGAGTGTATCTGTGCCCATTCTCATCAATCACAACATCATCAATTCATTTATATCTATACCTGTAATATTTTAATGTAGTCAACCCAACTGACTATATATCATTTTAAAATCTCTTTCAAGAACGACCCACGTTTCTCAGGAGACCAATTAACCAAGTGGTTCTGGAGGAAGAGGCAATAGAATTCCGATGTCAGGTCCAGGGGGATCCCCAGCCAACAGTCCGGTGGAAGAAAGATGATGTGGATTTGCCAAGAGGAAGGTAAGAGTAACCATTCTTGTTCTCATTGTCAGTCTCTCCTCTCTGGTTAACCCTGATTGCTTTGTTCTCTAGTGTAAAACCCTAGAAATCAGATATAATAGGTAATCAAGTTTATTGCCTGTTGGTCAAATTACCCTATCAAATATGATCCTGATCTGGTGAACTAAGGAAAACCAGTTGGGGTATGATCACCCATGGAAGAGGGTCTTGGGGAGAGGAGTGGTGGAGAGTTATTTTGTCAACATGGGCATTCACTCCACTTCAAGAACATATCTGATGAGCCCCCAGAAACAATAATAAGTACTTTAGAAAGCTGATATTCCAGAAAATAACTTACAGATGCTCTATAGGGGGCAAACAGACCAGAGTGCTTACATACCACTTGGAAACAGTAGTTGGAAGGCATAAAAATAAGGTAGGCTGGAAGGGTTTGCTGGCTCTTATCCAGTCTTACACAATGGTTTGAGGCTAGAAAGTAATTCTGTCTTTTCTGGAATATTTTGGAAAGAAAGAAACAAAATGCCGGAAGTAGAGAAAAGAAAGTTAAGAGGGCTCAGTCATTAGTAACAGATGTCCTGGCAGGAAGAAAGGCAGGAAGCCACTAACACAACAGACTTAGTTTAACTTGAAAAACATATTTCCCCAGTGAAAGTGGAAAATAAGGCAACACCTTGAGAAGGTAGTTATTAATAGAGAGGTGAATGTTTGTACAATAATTTCAAGTGCTAGAACGGTAGAGGACTGAGCAAATGATGGAGGAGAAAATAACTCCAGCTGTGAACACATTAAGGTTGTTCCCATTGAAATTAATTGCAAAGCTCCTATTGGTCTCACTGGGAGGAGAATCAGCAGGAGCAGTCATATTCAACAACCAAACTTTTCTCCTTACCTGACCAAGCACAAACAAAAGCAGTGTTCATATTTCCAGCAATGGTAAAATGTTTGGTCGTGACATGTTGTTGTCGATATACAAGCAGAAATAACATTAAAGGGAGTTTGCATTCATCATCTAGCCCCTTGTTCATCTCCCACATAAACAATATACCGTGTCATACTCATTATATTGTCTTTTCTCGTTCTTCTTGAAATGTTCTATATATAGACAGGTAAAGTGACATGAAAAATAGCACAGAAACATGTGTTGGTATATCATTGTCGAGTGCCGAGTCAATAGAATAATACTCTCTCCTGAAAATGGACATTTGATTGTATTAAGAGGTTTGTTTTTTTCTGAAGTATCAGTAAATGAATGTCTGGGTTTTTTTTCTGTGGCTCGCTCCATTATGCCTCGTATGAGCTTGTGTTTTGATAAGATGTTGTGAAAGAACATTTTGTTTGACATATGGTAAACTTTACTTATCCCCACCCCGACTTCCCCTTGGTAGACTGAAGGCCTCTTAACACCTTCCTTTGTTGACCAAAAGTGACTATCAAAGGGGACTCTGACCATGCCTGCACTATGAGCCAGGAGTCTCGTTTCCCTGCTCGTGTATACACCCTTGCGGGAGCTCAGTCAGAGCGAGCTCAGGTAGAAATAGAAGTGTAGCTGTGGTGCTAGCACAGGCAATGGCAGCATGGCACACTTTAGCTGTGCAGAGTAGAAGCGCTGCTGAAACGGATGGGAAAATACTCTGCGCAGCTAAGCTGTGCCTCCGCTTCTGCCGCCCTTGCTACCGCAGCTACACTGCCACTTATGCTTGCACTAGCGGTCATCAAGTTACTGCGTGTATGTGTCTGCGAGCAGGGGAATCACAACCTTAGCTCACAACAACAATGGTGGCAACAATACTCTAAGTAATATTTGCAAGATTGGGTTTTTAATTCCTCCTACCACCCAAAAAAATTAATAAAATGACAAAAAACAGAACAGGACAAATAACCCTAAATTCATTACTCATGCTGAACTTACCATTTGAATAGGATGCATGTTTATAGCTATTAAAATATATCTTTACTTTGCCGTTTAAAATAAGGGGAGATTTTTGACAGAGCTTTTTTTCCAAATGCAGTAACAAATGTGTCTATATTTAGTGTGAGAACCACTGTCAGGGAAGCTTATTATTAGAATGTTTACATCAAACTTGGGATTTTGATGTGTGGGCAGATCAAGATGTCCTTTTGTTTTTGATTTTTGTTTCACTGTGTATACTTTCGTGCTTAGGGCATCTATTGTGTTCAGGTGTTTTTTAAAAATCATTGTTATTACTATTATGTCAGTCTTGTAAGTAGAAATGCCAGATGCTGAACTGATGGTGGTTTGCAATTAAGTTTTATATTTCATTAGATCATGTTCATTGTTACTGCCTATATGCTCTTCTCTTTCTTTTCATATTTTAACGTTTGTGAGATGCATTACCTTTAATTTCATATCCAAATATGATTTCCTCTTAATAAAAGTTTCATTTTAAAACATCCACAGGCCTTTCTTATATATATACACACACAAAAATGGTTTTCATTGTTTACATAAATGAAACGGGGATGCACGCTAACATTCTGATCATAACCAGCTTTAGCCACCAGAGAATACTCCAGATGTTGTGTTTTTATAGTGCAGTTTAACATTGCATTAACAGGTTTTTGCAATTATAATTGGAAGGTACAGTGTTAGAATCTTCATCTTAGTCCTTAGAACATCACAAGCCGCTACAATGATACTGAGATTCATTCATTTTAAGACCACAAAGGGCCATTTGTGATCATGTAGTCTGACCTTCTACATAATGCCCAAGTCTTTTTCAGACTTACTGCTTCCCAGGATAGATTCTTCCTCCTCCTATAAATGTGGCCTACATTCTTAAATGTATAACCTTACATTTAGCCTGTTGAAACAAATATTATTTGCTTGTGCCCCTCTTACCAAGCGATCCAGATTACTCTGTAACAGTGACCTCTCTTCTTCATTATTTACCATTTACCAGTTCCACAATCTTTGCATCATCTGCAGACTTTATCAGTAATGAGTTTGTGTCTCCTTCCAGGTCATTGATAAAGATATTAAAGAGTACAGTGTCAAGAACCAATCTGTGTGACCCCATTAGAAACACACCTACTTGATGATGATCCCTCATTTACAATTGCATTTTGAGACCTATCAGTAAACCAGTTTTTAGTCTATTTAATATGTGCCATGTTGATTTTGTATTATTCTATATTCTTTATCAAAAATTGTGATACCAAGTCAAATGCCTTTCAGACGTCTGAGTATATTATATTAAGGTTTTTTCGGCAATATATATTTTCCATAAACTCATGTTGGTAATGCAACGCTGACAGATCCCGGTCATTGGCAGGCAGGATTGAACCTGGAACCTTTGGAGCTAAATGCATGAGTCTCTACTGCATGTACTATAAGCCATATGGCTGTTAGCTAAGGCTGTAGAGCAGACTCATTAATCCCTGTCTCTCTAAGTGGTCTCAATGCCACCAGAGGGGACAGAACAGCACACCTAGAGGGCGTGGGGGTTACATACTTCCCATAGCTGAGGAAGCACGTCCCAAGCTTCGGAGGCTTCCCAGTTGAAATCCTGGACAAGCCCCCACTTGTAATGCCAACAGATTCCCTGTCGTCGGCGGGCAGAATCGAATCTGGGGCCTCTGGAGCTTAGTGCGTGAGCCTCTATTGCATGAGCTAAAAGCCATATGGCCATTAGCTAAGGCTGTAGAGCAGACTCATTAATCTCTGTCTCTAAGTGGTCTCAATACCACGAGATGGGACAAAACACCACACCCAGGTGTGTATGTTACAGTAACATAATTAATGCCAATCTTTCTTTAACTCTTTTAGTTGAGTCCTTTGGTTTAGTTAGTTAGTATCAGTCATTCCATTATTTTTTTTCTGGGATCAATGTCATGCTAACAGGCAGACACTTGTCAGCAGTCTCATCAGGAAGACTGAGGATTTGAAGGGTGTGAAAGTTGTTCTCTCTAGAGAGAGGACTAGAGCACCCCCACCCTCCCTGCCTCCCCCCCGCCCCATGATGACATAGCTTCATTGAAGTAAATAGATCTGTGATGATTTATACCTGCTGGGGATTTGGCCTCAGTTCTTTAGGTCAGGGCTGAGATACATTGATGAGGCAGTTCAGGGAAGGCTTGATGTGGACAGAGCAGGAAAATGAGGACTGACACATGTATGGAATTAAGCAGCAGATTACACCTTTTATTAAACTTTACCACAGGGGAGGCTACCCACCTACCATGCATACTCTCCTATACCAGACATTTAATTGGTTCCACTGCAGGAGTTACAGGGCTCCTTACCAAGTAACCCATAAAGCAGAGTAGGCTCTCCTCAGTCTACCCTCCAGAAGTCAGCTCTCTCTGAGTCTTAGCACCCTCCATCCGCCCCAAGGGGAACAGAGGGTGTAGCAGGGCCACAAGGTCTGACCCTATCACAGAAACCCAAGGCCCTTCACCAAAATCTGGGAACCATTCATTAGCCACTCTGGCAATTGGCCACAAGTTACAACAAATAAACAACTCCACCCCAGTACCTCAGTTACATACTAAGCACCTTCCTACTTAACTCACTGTGTCTTGTACGTGCTGTGAGGAAGGCAAAAAACTCCCTGGTCTTCTGCCAAATGGCCTATAGGAGAAAAAATTCCTTCCTGATCCCCTAAGCAGGTGATCAGCTAGACCTGCAGCATCTGTCTGGCCAGATTCCCGTTCCTTGTTTGGGAGCATAGGGTGGGCTGCTGGAACAGAGCCGAAGGAGGCTCCATATGGCCCCCATGCTGGATTAAATCCTGAAGCTGGGGAATGCTGGCCAATCAGCACCTTTCACTCCCCAGCTGGCCAATAAGTTCCAGAGACTCCCAGGGGGAGGTGCTACCTATTGTACCTTGGCAAGTGTCTCCCTCCCTGGCTGCTTGGACTGTCTCCCTTCATCGCTGACCCCATCAGTTCCCTGTTTACGTGGGTGAGTGGCATTTCTACTACCCCTTCCTGTGCTTTACATGTTCACTGAATAAGCAGATTACTTTAGTTTCTAGTTCTTTCACTCTAGTACATTTTAAGACTATTCAGCTTCCTTTAAGGATGAGGTAAAGGGAGAAGAAATCTATCATTCATATGAACAAAAGCTTAAAGTGATGTCTTCATCATACAAAGAGTACTTGGCACTCTCAAACCATTTTGAACTGTGTTTTATCTAGGCAGCTAAATTTGGAGTAATCCGAAAGAACAGCATTTACTATATATATTTGTTCAGTGTGAGCAAAGATATTTGTCAAGCTATAGACAAAATGAATATCTAAAATATGGGCAAGAGACAGCATGACAGCTCTGTCAGTTGAAGTGAAGAGAACTGAATATTTTCTCTTTGATTGAATGGGAGATTTTTTTTAAGAGAAAATGAAGCTAACTTGCATCTTCTGAGCACCTCTATTATAAGCATTTTGCCTCTACATTTCAGCATGAAACCTTCAGAAAGTTTTCCCTTTGCATCCCTTATTACATAAATAAAACCCTCCTCTGAGCAGATGTTCCACCCATCTATTTGTCTTACAGCTTAGAGTGTCAATTTCCTATTTCCACAGCTGATGACATTCTTTGTACAGCTGCCTAATGTTAGTGTATATTCTGTTTTTAAATAATATTCTCCTCTTGGCTTCCTCCCAGGATTACAATGGCAGGATTATAGGAGGTGCCCACTAAGGTGACTAGTGTTAAAGGTTTATTAAGGTTTCCGTTAGAGATTTCAGCTTTCAAAAGTTTCTAGTTCAGTGATGCTAAAACATGAATTTTGTTATACAGAGTGTTAGGCCCTGATTTTGCAATGAGCACCTCATATGAAGCAGTTGTACAAAGTAATGTGCAAGATCAGGATATTAGCCCACAAAAATGTAAATCTCTCTCTCTCTATCAATCTAAATTCTTCTTTAAAATTTCTGTTTATTGAGAAATCTAAGAGTAAGGAGAGCATAATCACGTATCATACTTAGGAGATAATACAGTCAAATTATATAGCTATTACTACAACAAACTTTGTGTTGCATAGTAATTGAAAAGCCCTTCAGCTCCTCAGAAACCTTACTATTATTGTTCACAAAAGGATCTTTATAATTAAAGCTATGTGTAGCTCAAGTTGCAGCTGGATTAATTTAAGAAAAACAAGCAACTCATAACTTCAGAAGAAACTTTGAGTATTTTTAAGTTATATTAACAATAAAGTTGTAATCTAGTGTTTTTGTTCAGATTCCTATTTACAAAAATAAATGAATGATGTTATTTTTAAACTGAATTTAAGTAGAAATATGAAGTGTGGTTTGGTGTTTTTTAGAAAGATTTTTCAAAATTGCATGCCTAAAGTAAATTTTCTGTGATACTGTCTGAGTGGTTTAGGAGCATAAATCCCAATGAAAGTCAATGACTGGTGCTTCTAAGTCAAGTAGGTATTTTTAAAAAAAATCTTACTGTTAAATCCTTTTGTAGGTGCCTAAATAATAGGCCTGATTTCCAAAAGTTCTGAGAAATGAAAGATAACAAAGTACGTGGTCAGGGCACTATCCTGGGACTTCGGAGACCTGTGCACAAGTCCCTGTTCCACCACAGATTTCCTGTGTGAGCTCTGGCAAGTCACTTTAGATACCTTTGAAAATCTCGTTAGACACCAACTTGCATCATTAGGTGCATAAATATCTTTTTAAAATTGGCCCTTACCATCTCTCTATAATTCAGCTCCTCTTCTGTAAAATAGAGATAATATCATGTGGAGGAGTTGTGAGGGTAAAGACAAAGACTGTGAGATCGTCAGCTACTTTTGTAATAGGGGGGCATATAAGTATTTTAGATCGGTTTATTATTTTAAACTTTGAAGTAGGTACTACACGGAAAATATGTAAAGGTTTTGGTGCCTGGTGCAGCTTTATTAGTTACAGAACACTATATTTGTTTCCAAAGAAACTGACCATCAATTAAGAAAGCTCTAAGAAGGGCTCCTTGGACACAGTTTATACACTCTAATATTGCTGCCTACAGCCACATTCCTCTTACATTGTTTTGATTATATATTAACTGAATTATTCAGCATTTATACTCTTTTGTAGACCACAAACTACTCCCAACAGATTAGCAATTCCCTATATTACAAATTTTGGTACTAAACCAACAGGGAAAATAATAGTACAGTGTGAACTCTGGGATGTGTAAAGCTTCATTCCAAAGGCTGTCCATTTTGAATCAATGACCCAAGACTGAAATGCACTGTGAGTCAAGGATAGAGGCACATGGTGTATATTTTATTTTAATTGCTCTAAAAATTCTACATCAATCCATAGCTACCACACTGCACTGAGGCTAGGGGAATAGTTAATCAAATATGACTCATGTCAAACTACTGAAGGTGAACAGGAAATTGTGGAGTCACTAGCCTGATGCCCCTAGCTAAAATATTAGGTTCACTATTTCATGAATAAAGTTGGTTTGCCATATAAATGATACAGGTAGATAGGACAAAGATGATTTCAAAGCAACTGAAGGCAAAAGATTACTTAAAAGCAACTAAGTTAGGCAGAGGGACCAGGACATATTGGAATTTTTTTTTTAAATAAAATCACACTGTTTTTCAGTGAGACAGTTGGGTATCCACTTGTCTCCTTGGTACATGCTTGATGTAAATAGGACTTTCTGAAGGGCAAATAGACTCCTAAGAAATGGGGAATAACAGTTAAGATCTCTAACCAAATATGGCCTTACTCAAATCATGACTCTGCTCCTTCTAATCCTTAGAACAGGAAGGGGGAAATTGTTATTGTTTGAGATTCTTTGGTGGAGGGGTGACATTTGTTTGGCTTTCTATTTAACAAAAAATTGAATAGAGTTTGTGCAGTGTTTCGTGTCTTCACATTTCCTAGTAAAGTCTAAGAGAGCAGCTGCATAGCCTGTAATTATGTAGCAAGTAATACAGGATTTTTTTTTCCTGAGGAAGTGAAGAGATTTTCAATTACAAGTTAAAATTTATGACACGCTGTAATAACTGTTTAAACCTTTCACACAGAAGAAGATAGCAGTGCCAGCTCTTCATGAGGGTGAGACTTGCTCAGAGAACGTATTTTACAGTTGCCTTAAAAAATGTCTTAAGGAGCAATCACATGGGTTTTTGTTTGTTTGTTTGTTTCTTGTATTCCAGCACAGAACAGCTGGTTGAGCTCTGTAAAGACATCTTTAATAAAATTACAACCTGCACTTGTAAGTTGTATTTACAGACACTGTCTCAGTAGATGAGCATTGTACTAAGGAATGAAAAGTGGCAACTGCACCAGCAGAAAGAGTTATTTATTTTAGATGCCATCCACACAATGGGAGAAGGTATACAGGGAAACCTTAAATTATACTTCAGAATTAAAGTGGTATGCAGTTTACACAAAGTGTATTGCTAAGTGTTATGAGATTGAGGGTTATTATATGAAACAGCAGAGAAAATCATGAAAAGCAGAGATATGGTTTTTTATTTACTTAAAATTGACAATGTTCATTTTAGAAATTATTTTGGAAAAATACATGCATCATTTTGTGTTGTTAAAGGATAATCTCTTGTGCTTTTATGTTAAAAAGGCATTATTCAAACCTCTGATTTTATATTTAATTTGATTCATGGATTCATAGATACTAAGGTCAGAAGAGACCATTATGATCATCTAGTCTGACCTCTTGCACAACGCAGGCCACAGAATTTCACCCAACCACTCCTGCAAAAAACCTCTCACCTATGTCTGAGCTATTGAAGTCCTCAAATCGTGGTTTAAAGACTTCAAGGAGCAGAGAATCCTCCAGCAAGTGACCCGTGCCCCATGCTACAGAGGAAGGTGAAAAACCTCCAGGGCCTCTTCCAATCTGCCCTGGAGGAAAATTCCTTCCCGACCCCAATATGGCGATCAGCTAAACCCTTGAGCATATGGGCAAGATTCACCAGCCAGATACTACAGAAAATTCTTTCCTGGGTAACTCAGATCCCACCCCATCTAATATCCCATCACAGGCCATTGGGCCTATTTACCATGAATATTTAATTACCAAAACCATGTTATCCCATCATACCATCTCCTCCATAAACTTATCGAGTTTAATCTTAAAGCCAGATAGATCTTTTGCCCCCACTGCTTCCCTTGGAAGGCTATTCCAAAACTTCACTCCTCTGATGGTTAGAAAACTTCATCTACTTTCAAGTCTAAATTTCCTGGTGGTCAGTTTATGTCCATTTGTTCTTGTGTCCACATTGGTACTGAGCTTAAATAATTCCTCTCCCTCTCCGGTATTTATCCTTCTGATATATTTATAGAGGGCAATCATATCTCCCCTCAACCTTCTTTTGCTTAGGCTAAACAAGCCAAGCTCTTTGAGTCTCCTTTCACAAGACAAATTTTCCATTCCTCAGATCATCCTAGTAGCCCTTCTCTGTACCTGTTCCAGTTTGAATTCATCCTTCTTAAACATGGGAGACCAGAACTGCACACAGTATTCCAGGTGAGGTCTCACCAGTGCCTTGTATAACGGTACTAAAATTGATGAAGCAATTGTTGAAGTGAGAGCAATATCAGCACCAACTTCAGTCACAAGTGATAATTTAGACTTAATTAGAAGTTCTCTTTTTGTTCAGGTAAGAATTTGGCTACATTTTGGCTTCAACTATAAAGCCCATGCAGCAGAGGTATCCATGACACATTTTTAAATCTAATATCTTTTTTAGTGCTTGCACATAATTTCATACACATTTTGTGGGCACAAATTCCACCAGTTAGATTTCTGATTTGCATGCATTGTCAGGTAGAGAACTAGTTTCCAGGATTAGCACTTGTAATTTCTGTGGGCACAAAACTGCATGTACAAGATTAGATTTTAAAAAACAGCCCTTTAGTGTCCACAATAGTAGGACTCTTCAGAAAGAGTTTCAGATAAGACTTGTATCAGTTCTTTTAAATGAATAAAAGTCAGAAACTTTCATTTTTAAAAAGGATTTAGGTAGGGCCTGATCCCAAGCACTTATCTTTCCCTTTGACTCCAACATCTCTCAGGATCAGATTTTAAAAGCTGTTTCAGTAAGCAGGTAAGAAACTGTGTAATTGTGAATTCTATTGTACAAAAGAAGCACTACATAACAACATTTATATTTTGTGGATGGAACAGTGAGGTATTTAACTGCAGCCTCCTCTAGATACAACCAAGGGGAGAATGACCTTTCAATGAAATATGAGTTAATAACACTACAGTGCTGAGTGCTTTGGTCGAGTTAATCTTAGTGCAGATTGTAACAAAATGTAGTCTAATGTGTACTGAAAATTAATTAGGGGAAAGACTGTTTTAATGGTGTGATGGATCTAATCTTTGGTTACATCAGCAAATTTCTATTGCAATTAATAACAATTAACCGTACTAAATAAAGGAATCAGGGGGGAAAGGTTTGTCATATTAACTGTAGCACTCACACTATATCACCTTACATCCATTGTGTTTTCCATTCTCAGCATTTTGCTTCCTAAACTAACCATCAGGGAGAGACTGACTCCCTTTATGAGAAGCATAGGGGAGAAAACAGGATGTTCTTAATAGCTTGTCAAAGAGAGATAGTAAAAGAAAGAAATGTAATGTGCTATTTGTATACTTATGTGCAACTGGAGAGACTAGAGGCAGTTTCCAGAGGATGTTGTTGTCCACAGTTAAATACAGCACATGGCTGGTATATGTTGGTCTATAATGTAACTTGTGGATATTTCATACAACCTAACAGATCAAAAGTAGAGGTCCCAGACCTGCAGTGCAAACATGTTTATTTGCTGCTATCCTAAAACAAGTCAAGTCATTTAAAACTGGGGGAGCGAGGGGTGTCTTATATATAATTCTTAACAAGTATCAAAGAGGTACCCCATTCACCATGATTCTCTCCTGTTGGCCCTTCCCCTACACCTGAGGATTGATTCCCCCTCTCCTTTGTATTTAAGAGTCAACAACCCTCCAGAGAGGTGAGAAACGGAGTTGATACCTCTCAGAGGTGGTATTATTTCAAACTGTCTGTTTGCAGATTCATGAAGACAATCCTGCATTGATGTGATTCAAGTCTGAAAGAATTTATTTACAACCATGTGGCTACAGACTTAAAGTGACCCTGTCAACCGTCAATTTAGTCCAAAGATGCTTTAATTTTGTCACATGGACAACTGGTGTTCTGTGGAGCACTTTCTGCTTCCCCACTGAAAGCTGGTTGGTCACAGATGGTTTTTGGTTTTTCCACTTTTTAATCCTTTTAAAAATCATGAATTCTTAAATTCTGTTGAAATTGATAATGTTCTGGAACAGCATTCCAGCCCAGTGCTATTCCCTTCAAGCATTGATTCTTCCTTTATAATTGTTCTGGTTTTTATTGGATATTAAATAAATGCTGTTGAAAACACAGTGATGTAGAATTGCATTCAAATTAAAAATTCTTAATATGACCTGTTCCAGTCTATTACCCTATGTAATATTGGGAAATTTTGGCTATACCAAACTAAAAAGCTTGGTAATTGGATTGTTTGTAACATTTGCTTCTAACATTCAGGAATGTTGAGCAGGTTCTTAGAGTTCATGCTAAGGAAGCCTGCCTTTATGACACTTACTACCCACTTTCAAGGACATGAAGTAATTTGGGTTTCTGATAAATAATTACACTGCTGGGATTGACTAATAAGACCTTTTTTTTTTTAATTTGTGTGGGGAAAGAATTGCATGGAAACTCTTTCAGAAGAGAAAGAGAAATAAGATGAAAAGGAGTACTTGTGGCACCTTAGAGACTAACAAATTTATTTGAGCACAAGCTTTTGTGAGCTACAGATCACTTCATCGGATGCGTTCAGTGGAAAATACAGTGGGGAGATGTATATACATAGAGAACATGAAACAATGGGTGTTATCATACACGCTGTAATGAGACTGATCACTTAAGGTGAGCTATTACCAGCAGGAGAGCGGGGGAGGGGGGAACCTTTTGTAGTGATAATCAAGGTAGGCCATTTCCAGCAGTTGACAAGAACGTCTGAGGAGCGGTGGGGGGAGGGAAATAAATATGGGGAAATAGTTTTACTTTGTGTAATGACCTATCCACTCCCAGTCTTTATTCAAGCCTAAGTTAATTGTATCCCGTTTGCAAATTAATTCCAATTCAGCAGTCTCTACTTGGAGTCTGCTTTTGAAGTTTTTTTTGTTGAAGAATTGCAACTTTTAGGTCTGTAATCGAGTGACCAAAGAGATTGAAGTGTTCTCCGGCTGGTTTTTGAATGTTATAATTCTTGACATCTGACTTGTGTCCATTTATTCTTTTACATAGAGACTGTCCAGTTTGACCAATGTACATTGCAGAGGGGCATTGCTGGCACATGATGGCATATATCAATTGGTAGATGTGCAGGTGAACGAGCCTCTGATAGTGTGGCTGATGTGATTAGTCCCTATGAAGGTGTCCCCTGAATAGATATGTGGACACAGTTGGCAATGGGATTTGTTGCAAGGATAGGTTCCTGGGTTAGTGGTTCTGTTGTGTGGTGTGTGGTTGCTGGTGAGTATTTGCTTCACGTTGGGGGGCTGTCTGTAAGCAAGGACTGGCCTGTCTCCCAAGATCTGTGAGAGTGATGGGTCGTCCTGTAGGATAGGATGTAGATCCTTGATGATGCGTTGGAGAGGTTTTAGTTGGGGGTGAAGGTGATGGCTAGTGGTGTTCTGTTATTTTCTTTGTTGGGCCTGTCCTGTAGTAGGTGACTTCTGGGTACTCTTCTGGCTCTGTCAATCTGTTTCTTCACTTCAGAAGGTGAGTACTGTAGTTGTAAGAATGCTTGATAGAGATCTTGTAGGTGTTTGTCTCTGTCTGAGGGGTTGGAGCAAATGTGGTTGTATCGTAGAGCTTGGCTGTAGACAATGGATCATGTGGTGTGGTCTGGATGAAAGCTGGAGGCATGTAGGTAGGAACAGTGGTCAGTTGGTTTCCGGTATAGGGTGGTGTTTATGTGACCATCGCTTATTAGCACCGTAGTGTCCAGGAAGTGGATCTCTTGTGTGGACTGGTCCAGGCTGAGGTTGATGGTGGGATGGAAATTGTTGAAATCATGGTGGAATTCCTCAAGGGCTTCTTTTCCATGGGTCCAGATGATGAAGATGTCATCAGTGTAGCGCAAGTAAAGTAGGGGCATTAGGGGACGAGAGCTGAGGAAGCGTTGTTCTAAGTCAGCCATAAAAATGTTGGCATACTGTGTGGCCATGCGGGTACCCATAGCAGTGCCGCTGATTTGAAGGTATACATTGTCCCCAAATGTGAAAGTAAAACTATTTCCCCATGTTTATTCCCCCATCCCACCCCCTGTTCCTCAGACATTCTTGTCAACTGCTGGAAATGGCCCACCTTGATTATCACTACAAAAGGTCCCCCCCCCCCACCCCGCTCTCCTGATGGTAATAGCTCGTCTTACCTGATCACTCTCGTTACAATGTGTATAGTAACACCCATTGTTTCATGTTCTCTGTGTATATAAATCTCCCCACTGTATTTTCCACTGAATGCATCCAATGAAGTGAGCTGTAGCTCACGAAAGCTTATGCTCAAATAAATTTGTTAGTCTCTAAGGTGCCACAAGTACTCCTTTTCTTTTTGCGAATACAGACTAACACGGCTGCTACTCTGAAACCAGAAATAAGATGGATTCTCCACAAACTGGAATTAGGACCAGTAACCACTAGCTCATTGTTACCGTTGGAAGGTGGGACACAGGGAGACTTCCTCTCTTATTTTAAGTATGTCCCCTCCCAGTAAAGGATATGAAGGATGAGTATCTCATTAGAAGAAATTAGAGTTTGCCCATGGAACCACTGCAGAAGAATTTTTGTACTGTAAGAACCAACAAACCTCTGACATGTGCCAGCTCTTGTTGTTAGGTCTTGTGCTGAGACCAGTTCAGCAATTGCGAAACAACTGATTTTAATAACATGATTTTGAGTTCAACTGTAACATCAAAAAATGCTTGAATTAGAACATTAACATAATTTCCTCTTTAGTGACCACTTTATGCTTTGTTCTTGATTTACAATAGAGATTAGAAAATATTTCAGTTAATTTCACTGACAAGACTACTATAGTTAATCATCACACTTAAGGCAAAGAAGCATAGACTAGCCAACACAAATTCTGTTCATTTCAGAATGTTAACAAGCAGCATGTTCAGATTTCTAGAAAATGCTTCTTTTAACTGTATAGAAGCATGTTTAGTGAATTCAAGATGCTGATCTTGGCTCAGACTTGGTTATTGGATTCCAGCCATTGCTGTATCCTTTTTTTTTTTTTAATTTATAAGCAGAAATTGACACAGAAGAGTATTTCCCCCCTTTTTTAAAGTGAATTTTGTGGCTGTGAAAAGTACAAGATTGACAACCCTGAGACTTGAGAGTCCTCTGTTGACAGATGAATTATGACATGGGCAGCAGTAATGTCCCCAGTGCCTGACAAATGCATTTCAACTCTCATGTAAAGAACCATTTCAGAGCTAGAAGAATAGGTCTCCATGCCAATTCATTATGGGTATATCTAGGCTGCAGCTGAGAGCGAGCCTCCCAGCCTGGGTAGACAGACTTCTGGTAGTGGGGCTCATGCTAGTGTGCTAAAAATAACTGTGTGGATGTTGCAGCACCAGGGGAAGCATGGGTCTGAGCATGGATAGCTAGGCTGAGCTGCTGCTGGTGCCACAATGCCACAAGTCTGGCTCACTCCCAGCAGCAGTGTACACATACCCATAATGAATTGGCGTGGAGACCTACCCTTCTTTATGTCAATGGTCCTTTACATCAGCATTGAGGTATATTTGTCAGGCACTGGGGACATTTGTATCGCTGCTGCCCATGTGGCCTCTTATGTCAGACTGCTAACAAGGATGACAATTGGTTCTGATTTTTCTGGCATGGAAAACTGTCTGTCAGGAGCTGAAGTGAGACCACAAAGGTATTTCACTTAGTCATCAGGTGGTAACAATTTCCAGTCAATACTGACCTTGTCTGTAACTGAAAAGGTAATGTAGAGGTGAGGTGAAAGACTCCATATCCTTTTAATAAGACCTTCAGCCATTTAGTCAAACACAAACATTTGGTCCTTTGAATATATTTTGGTGTTACAGATTTACTTCACTCTCTGTGAGAGAACTTCTTTGTGGAAAAGAATGGCATCCTGACTCTCTTCTTCCTCACATCGCTTCTGAGCACCTAAACTTTAAGGCTAGCTTTCCAGCATTGATCACGTCTGTCATGACCATACGGGTAGCCTAAATTCCTTCTTACCTGTAAGGGGTTAAGAAGCTCAAGTAACCTGGTTGGCACCTGACCAAAGGAACCAATGGGGAAAAAAGATACTTTCAAATCTAGTGGGGGGGAGAGGTTTTCTTTTGGGTTCTTTGTTTCTGTGGTCGTTCACTCTTGGGACTAAGAGGGACCGGACATCAATCCATATTCTCCAAATCTTTCTAAACAAGTCTCTCATATTTCAATCTTGTAAGTAACAGGCAGGCAAGGCGTATTAGTTTATCTTTGTTTTCTCAACTTGTGAATTTTCCCTTTGCTAGAGGGAAGTTTATCCCTGTTTTGTTGTAACTTTGAAACTAAGGCTAGAGGGGGTTCCTCTGTGCTCTTTGAATTTTCTGCTACTCTGTAAGGTTAACTACCAGCTTAAGTTTACAGGGGTGATTCTTTTACCTTTTTCTCTTTAAATAAAATCCTTCTTTTTAAGAACCTGACCGATTTTTTCCATTGTTCTAAGACCCAGGAGTTTGGGTCTGTAGTCCCTTTGTAACCAGTTGGTGAGGATATATGCTCAAGCCTTCCCCAGGAAAGGGGGCGTAGGCTTGGGGGAATATTTTGTGGGAATAAGACTCCAAGTGGTCCTTTCCCTGATTGTTTGTTAAATCACTTGGTGGTGGCAGCTATCCCAAGGCAAGAAAGGAATCTGTGCCTTGGAGAAGTTTTAACCTAAGCTGGTAAGAATAAGCTTAGGGGGTCTTTCATGCAGGTCCCCACATCTGTACCCCAGAGTTCAGAGTGGGGAAGGAACCATGACAATGTCTCTTTCCAGTTACTGTCACTTTTAAAGAAAGAAAACTTAACGCGCTTCATTTGTCTTTTGCTATGAATTATCTTTCCCATTCTTTACCCTTTTTTATCTATAACCATCACTTTTGAATTTTGTGTTATTTAGATTTTGAGCTCTCCATGATGTGTACATACATATATATGTGTGTGTGACTTATGGCACTGTATAAGTATCAATAACAAAAGAATCCATTGCTTTCGGAGAAAAATCACGTGTTACTTCAGAACTTGAAGCAATTATGCACAATGAATGTAACTGTTAGAGTTTAATATTATTTTAACATATTTCAGGCCACTCTATGAAATGCCAAAAGCATGTGTTGGTTTAAGGCATAGTGAGCATGTGGTTTTGTACTTTATATTGCTGCAATTAATACTGTAAATGGTACTTTAATTATAAAAATGTGCTGATAGCAAACCATAAATGTTTTCAGATGAAGCCAAAAAATTCTTTCCAAGTGTTTAATGTGCCAATAGCAGATGTGAATAATAACTTATGCCACTTAGCTCTGTCCCTGGTCCAGATCTTGGGCCCTACTGTGGCCACTTCACATGGTTTGCAAGTGAAAAACCACCAGGAAGCCATTTTAAATAGCTACCTGAGGATTTCCATGGCATGGTGAATTCCAGGGTGATACAGGAAAAGCATATCAGATCCTATACTGTGTATCTACCCTGCCGCTGGTGTAGGAGGCATGCCCGGGGCAAGGGAGTGTACAGCTAGCCACTTTGTGCAGCAGACTGCCATGGTACACCTGCCCTCCTGACGCACTGAGGGCTATTATCGGCTGGCTCAATTTAGAATGGTCCTGAGTTGACTCTAAGATGCATCTCAAAACCACACCAGCACCTGGGATCCCCAGACTCAAGGATACATAAAGGTTATTTAAAGCTCTGTGTGTGTGTGTGTGTTTTATGTTTAGATATACACACACCCACATATGAAGGTAAGTTAAAGCATATATAAACTGTCAGCACACTATTGTACAACTGTCATTTATCAAAACCAGCAACAATGAGTGCATTCATATATGCCAGAGACTGCTAAATTTCACAGTCAGAATCACCCAATTGCTATTAGAATTTCCTCACCAGCAATGTTTTTTCATCTGCACACTTTCTCTTTTTTCTCGTTTATTAAAGCCAGACCCATTCTAACTGTGACTTGTAGAACAGGAAAAATTTTATGTGATGTTTTAAAGTGGCTGTTTTGTATCCACACATATATCTTATGTATAACTCACTTCTGTGCTGCCTTCAGATCTGAGCTCCCAGACAGCAGCTGCAGAGCTGTCTGCAACCAAGGGAGGTTCCCAGAGGTGGGTCTTACCCAACCCCAGGAATGGCCCAGTGCATGATAGGAATCCCCTGCTGGGGTGTCCCCAGACCTGCCCCTCCCTGGTTCCTGTTCTAGCACTCGGGCTAAAGGGGCCTTGGGCAGGCTGTTGCGGGGGGACCAGGCTCTGCCCCCCCAAAAGTGATGACCGCCCCCCATCCTGTGACCCTCACTTCTGCGCTGCTGCTGGTGCCATTTAGCTGCCAAGCTTTGAAGGCAGCACCACCGCCAGCAGCAGCGCAGAAGTAAGGGTGGCAATCCTGCAACCTCCCATGACTCCCTTTTGGGTCAGGACTCCCACGGTTACAGCACTGTGAAATTTCAGATGTAAACATGTGAAGTGGTCAGATGTGGTGGAGTGCACCTGTAATCCCAGCTTTCCATTATAAATTAACTTCATTTTCTTGGAACTTTTCTTTTTTGCTTGTTAATCAGCCTGACCAAAAAAACCCCCAAAACTATAGGCTTATAAAATGGAGCAAAATATCTCAATTTTTGTAGTAGCTACAAGAAGTCTGCACACACACTCTCTTTTTAATAAAGATAATGTCACAAACATACTTTGGAAAAAATCCATAGATGGCATGAATGGTTGTGACTTCATTTAAGTCAGTTTCACCAATTTGCACCAGTGAAAGATCTGGTCCTTCCTCTTGGAAACTGCTTTCTGCAGAGGCCATGACTTTCTATGGGCCACATTTGGAGAACTGTATGAATGCTAAAATTCATGTCCATTGATGAGTCTTATCTGAATTCACAATTGCAGTGATTGAATACACAGTCAAAGGAAATGCACGCTCACATCACCAGTTAGACATTTACCAGGCCATCTATGAGTGTAATGACTGCAGCTGCAGACACAATTGTGCTAATTGTGCATGCAAAGTAGGCATGTAAGCACATGTGTATTTTCTATGCATGGACATTTTTGGAAATCTTGCCTTCAATGTGTTTTGTAAAGCACTGTGTACATTTATTACACTCTAATGAAATAGAAGATAGCAAATCCAAAAACCTTCATTTTAAGAGTCACCTACACAGCATTTGAATTATCAAAAGTTTTATCATTTCAGTACATTATCTCTTTTTATTTGTTAAGTGCAGACAGATAATTGGGTACTGAACAAAACACAAATAAAGTTTTAGAAATGGGGCAAAACTATGAGCAGCGGAGAAGAAAAATAATTTAACTCAAGATTTTTTATTTTTTTATAAATTCAAACTAGTGCATGACAGTAACCTCAATATATTAACTATTTTTAAGCATTGTAGATTAATTTGTTTTGTTTTATTTATTATTTGGTGAAACAGATGGTAATGGTTTTGTCACAGTTTTCTTTTCTTTTTCTTTCTTTTCTTTTCATTTCCCCACTTTGTCACAGCTGGTTACCAATCAATCTCAATTCACGGTACAGTGATGATAGCACATGTTGTCCGGGGGCCAAATCTGATTGGGTTGCATTTTTTCAGCAGTGTTTCATATCAGAAAAAAACATGTCTGCATGGCAGGGACTGTCAGCACACTATTGTACAACTGTCATTAATCAAAACCAGCAACAATGAGTGCATTCATATATGCCAGAGACTGCCAAATTTCACAATCAGAATCACCCAATTTCTATTAGAATTTCCTCACCAGCAATGTTTTTTCATCTGCTTGGTTTCTCTTTTTTTCTCATTCATTAAAGCCAGACCCATTCTAACTGTGACTTGTAGAACAGGAATAATTTTATATGATGTTTTAAAGTGGCTGTTTTGTATCCACACATATAATGACTGCTTATTTAAAAATCCTCTCTCAACTCAGTACTGATGGCTGAAGAGTAAGCTAGAGTGAAAGGTTAAGTACCTCAAACTGTTTAACAAAAGAACTATTTAAAAGCTATTAGATGACAGTAAATACATATAACTACACATTAGGGGCTACACATTATAGTTAATTTTGGCATCAGCTTGGGTAACAGCCAGTAATATTCAGGTAGTATATTGAAAGGTGTTTCTTGACGCTATGCATATTGTGCAAGCATTGGTTGTGACTCCGTAGTTAATTAAGATTGAGCTGATTTTTTTTCCTTAACACCGAGATTCAGCCTTTTTGCTATACACAAGGACAATGTATCATCCCCAAATTTACCCTACTTATTCTCTGAGTACAGAATGAATGTTCTAACACTTTAAAAGTTCTTCCCTTAATAAGTTTGAGATACAATTAATTTTAAAATGGGTGCTGTAAGAAATTTAGCCTTCATTATCAGACCGTTTTCTGCCCTGAATGATCTTAATAATGGAGTAACCCAGACCCTGCAAACTTTTCATAAAGTTAAAGCTCCTTGAAATCTTATGTATGGGCTACATTTGAAGAATGATATTGTAATTAAGCTAAGTTATTGTATTTACTTGTTGTATTTAATTAGATAGGGTTGGGTCAGTGACTCAGGCCATTCTTAACTGGAGCCATGATGGAATCAATCATCATTGCGTGCTAATATTTTGTTGGTAGAAATGGATCAGTGGCATGAGGAAGTCTGTGTATGTGTCAAGAGTTTTCACTGATAAATTACTTGGCTGCTAGTTGTCACTATTAAACGTTATGTCACTGCATGCTAGCAAATGAAGTACCAAATTCCCCAGTCTGTGCTGTCATCTTTCCACTGTTCCAGGTTTACACACACACACATTCTCACACACACACACATGGTTTAAAATGCTATGATGCTAAGATGCTATGTATCTTCAGTTCACTAAAGATATCACATGGTAACATTCTCTTTGGGGCTCTAGGTTATTGTTCATATATGACATTTTTAATATTTAAATACTTGTAATATACCATTCGTCAATAGTAAGGGACAGGGGTCCAGTGTTAGAATGGACTATCCCAGAGCCTTCAGAACCTTAAGGTCTGAGCATGGCCATAATTTGGTCAGGTGTGATGCTCCAGAGGGTCAGTGACATGAATAAGGATGCAGGGGATCTTGCCTTCAAAATTAGATGCAAGCTTTTTATAATAGAAGATACTGAATTTTCGTACTGGGAGAAGGCAGTTTGAATTGGTTAGATTGTTCACCATCCACAACAGTTCAGTGGGATATGACTTTACAAAGACCATGGTGGAGGAGAAGAAAGATTCAATGTCCCCACCCCCTATTGCACCGGGTCATTTGTGCTGCTGTGAATCAGATTCAGAGCCAATTTTCCTTCAGTCTCCTTACCGCCTGCTTCATCTGTCAAAGTTTATCATTCAACTGTGGTGACTTGTGCGGACAGTGTGGATGGAACAGATGACTGTGGGGCATTGCATCAATGTTTTAGGACACCAGATGGTTGTAATGTCCCACGAGTGCCTCCATGCACTGGTCTAGTTGCTAGATGGCATGCTCTTTCAGGATGGTCCAGAAACCCACTGAGGCCCTGGCGGGTGGGCAGGCAAGAAGGCCTGGACCTCAGTTTGAAGTAATTGATGATTGGATCTTGACAGGGACATGTTTACTCTACCCCTCAAGTGTGTGATTAAGGTTGTGCTCTAGTCCTGCGTTCTGGTATGCCAGGCTGCTGGCTTTTTCACCTAGTAGCCTTTGCACAATCTGCATGATGGACAGGTGCAAGCATAAAGGCTGCTGAGGCTTACAAGGCAGCTGGCTGGCATGTCAGGACCAACACATCCATGAGACGAAGAGGAGCAAGTCAGCTGCAGCCCACAGCAGACTGCAGAGTTGTGTCCCAGACTGCCTGCATTAGAGTTCAAACAGTCAGTCAGGCACAGTCCTGCTGCCTGTCTGGTTTTAGCCCAGCAGTGGTGAGAGTGCCACTTGGATGTTATCTTGCCTTAAAAAACAAACAAACAAAAACATTTCAGCAAAGTAAATGGCCAGTTGCTGCCCCGCACTGTAGGTTTTTTTCCTACCCTCACCTAATCTCTATGTGGTAGCAAGTCTTAATTTCAGAATATTTTACGGGAACTGAATGTGGCCCCACGTGTCTTACTCCTCTAGAGCTGGCCCTGTGTCAAGGAAATAAGTATTCTCTCTTGTCTGTAGCAGTTTGTTTGCCAAAGACAGTAGCTTCTCCATCAGTATAAGAAATGGGTGTTGTATTCTTGTGATTTTATGGAAGTTATTGCTTCCATTTGCCTTTCTCTCCCTATGAAACCAGTGATTTCAATTTGCCATTGACTGGTGCAGCACAGTGTGCAAAATTACATAATTCAGTGCAACATCCCAGAAGAAATGTGCCATAATAACGGTATATAGCTTTTAAATGCATATTTACAATAGCTTAGTACTGCTCAAGGAACGGAGGGCCAGATTCTCCGCTGTCATAATTTTTAACCTCAGTGGAATTATGCCAACAGCAAATATGGCTCTAAGTTTCTGGAATACACTGCAGCACCCTCCCGCTTTTCCCTCTGGCATATCATTTATGCATCAGATAAATCTGAAATACTGAATAAAAGTACACCAAAATATGATTCCTAAATAAATGACAAGTACTTACACACCATCCTGCACACCAGTAATAGAATGGTTAGCCTCAGTTGTTCTTTTTGTTATTTTTATATGGCTTCTTACCTAATGAATTTATTGAGAATGAAAGGGAATGATCTCAGATCACAATAAAAGGTCTGCACAATATGAAATAAGGGGATTCTGATTTTTAATTATCCCTGAAACTATTAATTTTAATTGATAATTTGAGCTTTACTTAGCAAAACTGATCTTTTTACAGTATTTCAACATGTAGAACTCATGGGTTAATGTTCCAGTAATTTTGTTAATATACTGTTTAACATCCCTGTAGCTTTACTATATATTGACTGCATCTATTACAAGTACAAACTAAAAAAGTAATAACAATACATAATAATTAGCATGTACACAGAAATTAACATCTGGGGTTCTGAAATGGTTTACAAGTATTAATAACTTCAGCCTCACACTACACAACCTCACAATACTCCAGAGGGAAGTAGTTGAATTATGCCCTGATTCAGCAAAACATTTACACATGTGCTTAAATGCCATTTAAATTATGTCAGTGCTTAATTTCTTTGCTGAATTGGGACCATAGTCTCCATTCTACAGATAAGTAAATGGAGGGAGAGTGCAATTGAATCATTATTCAGGGTCACAAGGTACGTCTTTGAAGATCTAGGTATAAGACTCAGCTCCCTCTAGGTCCAGTCTCGTACTTTAGTCTCAAGAGCATCCTTCCCCCTTAGGGTTGACAAATCTGCAACTGAATGTTATGGTCACAATCAGTTAATTTCAGGTTGTTAATAGGGTTGTTATCTCCGAACAGAATGTTTATTCAAGGGGACTATTTCAGGAGTAAAATATACCTCATAAAAATCGTTGTGGGACTTAGAGTGCCCATTGAAATCAGTAAAAGACAAAGACTCTCATTGATGTCAATGGATCAGGCCCTAAAACATCCATAATATTTGATCAAGTGAGTGTTTTTCAGGATGACAGCAATTGAAATCTGAATATCTTTCAGAATTTCAGTTAAAAAAAAAAGCTTTACAAATGAATGATCACTGCATACTGAAGTATGCACACTGTGCAGATACATTCTGAATAGCTTTAGAGCTAGCATAAGAGTAAGTAACAACAAGAAAGAAAAAACAAAAGGAGAAAAATGCAAGGAAAATGTTTGTTTCTTCTTTGTTAAAAAAAAAAGAAGTAAAACTCCTCTCCCTATTCTGTTGAATTATTACATTGTGCTTCTGGGAAACTTATGTGTGTCTTGCATACAAACTGTCACTTTGCAAAGCCTGTGTTTACAATGTACATTGTGCATAAATGAGTGCAATGTAATTTCCTGTCCCACCCTCCTTCAGGGGCTGACAATTTTTACTAGGGACCTGTTAGGGGAAAACTGTTTTTAAAGCAGCAGAAGTAAAATATGCAGCTCATGCAGTTAAAGCCATGATAAACCTAAGCTGTCATATATTGATAACTGATGCCTGATAGCTTAATTTTATCATATTGCTCTAGATCAAGGGCAGAGTGAGTGATATTATTAATAAAGCCCTAATACTGAGTGAACATAGCAATACTAATTTTATGGCTGTAAAGTTTTTAACTAATGCATAGTGCAATAAAAATGTCATGAAGATGAATGCCTGGTGGAATTATCTAACTCTAGATAATAAATTATCTTCCAGAGATATATCCAAGATAGAATCAGATTGGTAAACTCCAGGTGAGAAATTTTGCCACGTCTATTGTCAGCTACATAACGTCTTTCCTTTTCCTTATTTCTATAATGCAGATATGACATCAAAGATGATTACACCTTGCGCATTAAAAAGGCCACGAGCACAGACGAGGGAACCTACACATGCATTGCTGAGAATCGAGTTGGAAAAGTGGAGGCCTCTGCTACCCTCACAGTTCGAGGTGAGTGCTATAGTACGTGAGAGAGTGTCATGTTTCAGTGTCATTTTCCTACACAGTGGGCCAGATCCTCACCTGGAATAAGTTGGCCTAGATCCATCACAGCCAATGGAGCTATACTGATTTTCACCAACAGTGAAATCCTTGTCCCATTGAAGTTAAGGGCAAAACTCCTATAATGGAACAAAGATTTCATCCCAGCTGAAGATCTGTCCCAGTATTTGTAACTGAAAGCATGAATTCATATGTATGTATGAGTCTAGTTGTGGGTTTTATTGTATTTTCTCCCCTGTGTAGACTGTTTGTTCATGTTCCTTTCTGTAATAAAATTAGAACAACTTAAGTCAATGTATATTTATTTTATTTTTTAAATTTTGAACATTTCATAATGGAGCCATCTGCCATTTATTTTCACATGACAGACTAGTACCATCCCAAGAAATAAGAGACTTGGTTAAGTATAATAAGTTAAAGAATAACATTTTCCTCTGAAAATGCCTTTGGACACTGGTACCCACCTAATGTTTACATACTGTAGTTGGATGTTTACATACTGTAGTGAGGAGGTTTAAAATCCCAGCAGCCTAATGAGTTTGTAGAAAGTACTTTGTGACAGTACATACGGAGATGTTAAATATTATGGAGAGAGAGGAAAAAATATGAAAACATATTTCCATAAGAGTATATAAAATATAATAGTTAAAATATTGTTTGTTTCGTTCAAAAAAGATAAGCCGCAATTTTGATACAATCGGTATCACACTGACACTATTTCACAGTTTATTGGTGCATGATGAAGGGTTTCAGTAGAGCTGTGAAAGGTTAATAAAAACATTTTTAGCTTCATCTTCTCTTCCCCCCCCCCATTAAATCAAATGTTCAAAATCTCTATGGATTGCTTTATTAGAACAGGGGTCAACTGACCCAAGAGGCCGACTTCCATTTCCATCCATTTAATACATGGACACAGTTCAGTTTAATTTGCTGAATTCAAAGAAAAAAAGTCACCCAGTGGCTTTGCAAGGGGGGGAGATGTTAGTATATAACAAAGAAAAGAGAGTATTGTGATAATCCATCTGGTAAAATATTGCCATAATGTCATTTTAGATAATAAGTGATAATGTGGCTTTCTTGTTGTAAGCTGAAAATGGCTTTACATGCTATTTGTGATGAGGATTGTTTTTCCATTTTGTAATTTGATAGAAATAGGCACAAGAATTAACTCTCAAAAAGTGTGCACTTCCTTTGTCACAGAAGGAATCACAATACCCAATAAATCTGGCCATTAGTTTAGTGGCCTTAAATTCTCCTAGAACTGTGTCCACTGTATACATTATCTGGTCAAGCCTTTCTTTTTACTAACCTAGCCTTGTGATATGAGCAATGGCTAGAACAAAGCAAAAATCCTCTGAACTCACTGGAGCTTGAACTTGACCAAATTAAGGTGGAAAAAGGAAATATATAATTTAATCGATTTTCCTACACTCAAGAAGATTTCCCATTATCTTTTCTTCTTGGCTTTATAATCTAAAGGCCATAGGCAGAGTGTTTATTCAATACAAAAAAGCCACTATATTACAAGCATATTAAACATTCAGGATGTGACAGAAAATGAGAAAAGCTAAGAAATTCAATGTTGAATGCTCGGCACTCTAGGCTGTTTGGAAACAAGGAACCCCTAAGAAAACTTCCTTTCATTTCAAAGGGATCAGGATTGGTCCTATTTTAATTAATGAAGGTCTTAACCCTGAACTACCAAACTTTTGTTAGCTTGTGTCATTACTGTATTTAATAAAAGTTATTATTTGAAATTACCTTACTTTCATCATATTCACTTTGTCCCATGAAAAGGGGGGAAACAACTCACATGCTTTAGAATTTACTGTGTGGGGTGGCCCTAATTCTGCGTAACCTACGTGTCCATTGAAAACCCAGTGCTAAAGTTACACATACGCAACCTGCCTGTCACAGTTTAATACCCAGCTCGCATCCATGGCTCCATTTGACCTCATTAGCCACAGGTGATGGCAGAATTTGAATTCCCTGACTGTACCCTCAGCCCTGTGGTTCGGAAGTTGCAGTTCTGTTCTACCTCTTGTCTTTCCAGTACACGAAATGGGAGGATATTTCATATTGCTGAAACCCATGAAGCCTAACAAAGAGAGGAGAGGATGGATGTTGGCATGCGCTGAAGTGTGTAGCAGATAGGAAATGGTTAAAGGGAGTGGTTGTTATGACAGACAGGGCTTAGGTCATAGGAGGGGTGAAAACTGAATAGGCCTAAATGGTACTTTACATAGGGGCTCTTGAAAACATAGGTTTGACCCTGGTCTCTGAGCCTAAATGAGCAAATGAAACTGGTTGCTTATACAATGTCGTAGCTCCTCGGTGGGTAACACTCATTCTATTGCTAAAATAAGGTAAATTTCATCTTCCCAGATTTTAATCTCAAGTGAATTTCCTGTCCAGATTTTAAGCTCCTCTAAAAGGGATGTCTGTATTTTAATAACAGCGAGCCTGACAGCCCTCTCCCCAACTCAAGTGCAATGAAGAGCTCCTACTATAATCAAGAAATCACTTGTTGCAGCAACTGCTTTCAATCTCAATATAAGTCTGAAGCAGAATTAACCTGTCAATCATTCAGCAGCAGTTTTTTAGGAAGTAGAAGTTTATCTAAGCAGTAATTTGGGCGGCTCTGAATTGAAATCTCTGTGGCCATTCCAACCTATTTGTTATATTTTCATCAGCCCTGTCAGTGAAGAAAAAGTGATGTGCTGTAAGCTTTCATGGATAGGAAAATGGTGTCTTGGGCTTTTCTCCAGCTCTTACTGCAGTACTGACTGGCCATGCTTAAAATTCAATTGGTATTTAAATCAGACAGTGATGCCTTTCATTTATTGGCATGACATTTGCCAGTCTGTGGCTTGAATGGATGTATTCATCAGGGCCTAGAAGTTTGTGCTAATGCAAAGCTATTTTACTTCAATCAAGCATTAACAGTGATACTTGATGACGACATATGAACCTATCAAAAATGTTTCTCAGATGATTGGTTCCAGCCAGCTTATTCAGAAGCGGTGTAACTGCTGTCTCAAAAAAAATGTAATAACAGTAACTCTCAATTAAACAATAAAGTCGGGCCTCTTACTTACACTGACATTGGTGAGTTTAGAGATCGCTGGAGTGTCCATAGTTAAATGTAACATTACATGTCATGCATTCTGACAGATTTTCTTTTCTTTTTTTTAATTTCTTTTTTATGTTCTCACCACACCATTGTAATGTCTACAGCTCGCCCTGTTGGTAAGTAACCATCCTTCTATCCATTTTCGCATGGCTTCACGCAATGCTTCATCTTTCATTTGCAGCAGCATTTGACTGACTTAAGCACTGATCATTAATAATAGTGTTTAATAGTGCTAACTTTCTAATGCTAGCCAACTGATTTTGACTGGGCAAGAAGTGCTATCTCTGAATTTTTTATTACTTCTAGAATATCATATGTAATGGCATTTGACAAATCACTAACAAATCAACAATTATATCACAGAGGGGTGGGGTGTTAATAAGCCAAAATTACTAATAGGATAATTCTTAACAGTTTGTGGAGATGTGTTAAGGACTTGACACAAAGGCCATTGAAGTCAATGAAAAACTCCTATTGACTTCAAATGGCTTTGGATCAGGCACTAAATGAGCAACCCATTATTTTTTTTTTTATGATGTAAAGAAAGAAGCACATGCTTTGCACGTCCTGTGTCTTTTGTACCTGTGTAAAATCTTTGAAACATTATAGTGGATTGTAACCCGGTCTTGAATTGAAGAGAGGAAGGAATGGATTCCCCTTCCTGTTGGGGGAGTTCTTCGTCCTTCTGTTTTGCCTTTGGAGTGCACAAGATGGCCGCAAATGAAAATAGTGTGCATGCTAATACAATGTGCATAGGAAGGCCGGCCCTGGATCACCATTTGCGCTTTGAATACCCCTTCAGCAAATTCAGATCCTGGTGATTTCTTGCAAAACTTTGGTTAAATTTTAAAGATTGAGCAAAATGAAAAAGAAGCTTGTCACTCACTGAAACTTATTCTTGTACTAAAAAATATTCCAAGGAAATACATTTTCTTTTTGTTGTTTTCATTAATGGCTGTGCACTCCATGCTCAGGGGGATTTGCTAGACATTTTTTTCCACATAAATTACTATTGTGAATGTCATAGTTGGTAGCTATGTTGTTTTTTAGAATAATGATTTAATTGTTTTAGCCTTTTATATAAAGAATTGGCTTCACTGCAGTGTCAGCTGGAGTTATCTATACTCAAGTGTAGCTCAAGTGAGAGTGATCAGACAGCAACAGTTTGTATTAGCAGCTCAGAGTAGTTGAGCTCCCACTGCACTCGGCAGCGCTCGAGCTTCCACAAACACCCCTTGATGGGCCAGCGAGTTTAAGGTTAAAGTACCACTTGACTTGAGCTACAGATTTTTGTGTGTGTATGGGCTTCGGTTAGGGACGACACTTGTTATATCTTGAGCTAATGCTGTTGTGAAGATAAACCTTTAGCATCAGAAATTAGTGTTTATCTTAATAAACACTCCTGAAAGGTACAATCCTTTACTCAGGCAAAATTCTCATTAGCGTTGCAACTGAGTACGGTTTGTAGGGTTTGACATTAAGTTTGTATACACAATTTGGAATGTCTTAAGCTGACTCTGTAGCCTGATTTACACAAATGACCTCAATTAAAATCAATGCAATTACACCACTGTGAAAATGGAGTAAAGTTGCTGTGAACTGGGCCCTTTGTTTGGGAGATGACTGTGACTCAGGCCTGGTCTACACTAAAAAAAGTTTACCCAGCTGTGTTGCTCAGGTGTGTGACTCACAACTCTGAACGACATAGTTAAGCCGATCTAACCCCCCACCCCCACCCTGCCTGTGAAGACAGCACTAGGTTGATGGAGGTTAGAAAAGTACTACTAATAAACACATTTTAGTTCAGTGGGAAAGCCAGTACAAGAAAACAAACATTTTGTTTTGGAAAGCTTTCTTTTTTCTCATCCTTAAAAGAGAAGGAAGAAAAAATTCATAAGCCAAGGCTGTTTGGGCTCTATAAAGACTATATTAACAAAAATATCTACAAGGAAAGTAATAGACTTTTGCTGTGTCGATGCTTCTTCTTATTTCAACACATTGATCCTCTGGTTTTGAATTCTTTAGATCCTGAGGTCACAATTCCAGCTCTTAAGCTTGTACTAAATCTCCTGATCTTAATTTATTCTATTTCCGAGCACATGACTCCTTCACAAGGGTGCACTCTGGTCAGTTTTACATTTACCACACTAAAATTGTTTTATTTTGTTACAAGTAGTCATTTGGTACAAAGAAAATGTCTCCCTTATTTGACTTACTGAGATGGCCATAAAATAGAGTGGGTTGTTTTAAAATAATTACTGTTTAGTACAGTAGTTGTCAAATTATTTAATTCGCTGAGAATAATGTAAAAACATCAGCCCTAATCATATCAAATGTAAAGAGCTACCACACAAATTTTCTGGACTAATGGTTGTGAATTGCTTGATTTTTATCATTCATGTATAATTGAATAACTTTACAAGAAGTCTCAACAACAACAACAAAATACTTTCCCCACAATGCAATATATGCAATTACTGTTCTTGATCAGTTAGCTGAGGTGGGCCAGATTCACAAGGTTCAGATCTCTATTTCACTAAGTTTAGTAAATTTACATCAGGGATTTGGGTCAAGCCAATCTCTACCAACTGGTAATAAGATTATAGATTATGATAAAAGCTAATGGTACTGTTGATCGCTTAATGTTAAAATATCTAGACCGCTCCTAGAAACTTATGCCTTATGCATTATTTTTTAATTGTGGTATATTTGCATGCACGGAACAACAGCTGCATGCAGTGTAGAATTTGAAGGATTTTGTTCTTTCATCCCATTCATGTACCGGAAGAGGTTCTGGCACTCTTTATTTCTGCTTATGCTTCAGGAGAAAAGCATCTTTAAAAAAAAACAAACCTGGACAATAAAACCAGGATATTATTTAATGGAATGTTCCTTGAAATGCAAAAGAGGAGGAATTTTAATGTTCGAAGTACTTTTAATTTTCAGTTCAGTTTTTTCCATGATAGATTCAAATATATATTTATTGAATTTATTATTCAGAGTTTTCTTTAAATTTCATCTGGAGTAGAAAAATTCAGGGCTGAATTATTTTTGTTGCTCACTATCTTTTGTTCAAGCAGCTAGTAGCATATAGTATGCAAAAATGAAGCATGGTACTGCCTGAGGTAGATGGCAGCTTGTGAATTTTTAACAGTTCTTTACCAGATTACTCATCATGTTGTGATTTGCTGCTTGAAATAAATGTGTTGCCAATCTCCCAAATAGATGTTCTCTTTATTTATAAGCTTTTGAAAGATTTCCTATAGGAGTTACAACAGATGGGTTTAGGAAGCGGGATAGTTATCCCTATTTAGGCCATTTACTTCTGTTCTTTCACTCATCAGATGCATTTTCCAGATGAACAAGTTAATATTTTCACACATTTTCATTTTTGCTGTGTTTCTTATGGCAATCACACATTAGAAAAACTATGAAAAGCCACCACCAAAGTTGGGAGGAACCAGAAAGATTCATCAATCCCACAAAAAAGTATCATTGGCCCAGTCTTCACAAGTAACTGCTAAACTGTTTTGCCTGAGATGGAAAACTTGCAGAAATAAAATTAAGTTCAAAAAGAAGAAAATCAACTATGTGTCTGATGCTTCTGATTATCTGCCTTTTTTCTGATCACTCAGTAAGTCACTTCAGATCAAAAAAGTACTCAGTTTTCAAATTAATTGCCTATATCCAGTTGAAAGTACAGTTCTTTGCATTTCAGTTGCATTGTAATAGGTCAAGTCGCCTTGATTTATGATATGACTTGACTTTCCAGAAAAGAATGCATCAAGAAGTTGGATTTCATTTTCAACTTGCATAAAAAAATCTAACTGCAATTAACTAAAAATGGAGGGTTCTTCTAACATGGGGTAGGCAGATACATATAGATAAGTTGCCTACTTTCCATTTGCCATGTGTAATACTAATTAGATATGATCTATTCAAATTTAAGTGAAATGTAACTTTTTGATGCATTATACTCTGTTCTGGGAAGTTGTCACATTGTAAATCAACCTGGCACAACTTATTGGCCTATCTGAAATGTTGCAGCACAATATATCTGAAATGCAAAGAACTGTATTTTAAACTAAGTTCACTTTGTGGTTTGAAATGTCTTTGTTTAGATGATAAGTGAAGAAGATGTTTCTCTCCCTGCAGCAAACCCTATATACTGTGAATGCTGTGTCATGGAAATATCACAGTTCACATGGGACTTTCAGGAATTATACATCATTATCAGAAATGCTGCTTGGTGAGATCGCACTTCGCAGAATTGTGCCATCTTTCGGTGGCAGAAATTCTGATAACTACATCAAAGGGCGACATGTCTGCTCCTGCTGTCTGTAGAGATTTGGCGGTTAACCAAGGCAACAACAGACATTTTGCAGCTAGCTCTTCCCTAAATGGAAAGTGAGTGAGCTAGAATGATTCTTCATTATTTATTAACTGGTGAACACTTTAGACAGAACAGTGATGAAATCAGAAAATAGAGTAAACCTAATCACAGGGCAACGTGCACATTTCCTGGGGTTTTAGTAAGAAAACAAAACACTGAGGCAGTTTGTCCAGGCAGTTGTTATCCTTTTTAGATCTACTGGCCAAACCTTCATATCCACATGCAGTTTTGTGCTGAGGCAAAACTCTCATCGCCTTTCAGGGAAGTTTTGCCTGAGTGAGTGTTAAGTGAGGACTTGGCCTTGTAGCAATACAGCATTTATGACGTGTCCAAACTGGATTTTTGCTGCACCTTTATTGGCTAGTAGTCCCATAGAGACCCAAATGGCTCAGGTAAGATTAGCACTGTCAGTTGTGGGAACAACAAGCTGATCACCAAACAGTAAAATGCTGGACCACAAACCTCTCCACCTCAAAATCTCCCAAAGTCATCTGTTTTCTCTGTTTAGGCTTCCACGAGTGTTTGCCAAATATGTGCCAAAATCATGATGGACCATTACAGAGTCCCAGATTGCTACAAGTACAAGTATTCATGGAGAGCTTCATTAATGATTGTTGGACCCCACAAAGATTTATACTTTCTGCTTGGATCCACAATTTGGGATGCTTATTATCTGAAGCTTATATGAACTTAGCCAACTCCATTGTGGACATTGAAATCAATGGGAGCCTTTCCCCTGACTTCAGGGGGGTCTGGGTCAGTCTACACAAACTGGGGCTTGTCCACACAAACATGAAATTCACAGCAAGCTGGGGTATGACTCTACCATGCATTAGCCTTTCAAAGACTAACTGTCTGTATGGACCCTGCCAGTATGGATTGACAAGTTGTTAATGCACTTTGATCTGCTCTCATTTGATCTTCTCTCTGTTCCTTCAAAGAGAGAGGGGTTTGTGTGTGTTTCTCCAATTTTTTCAGAGACCGTCTGCTTTTTGTACCACATGAAATCACAGAACAAGATAAGAATAAATATTTTATTATTTATGAACTTCAGACTCTGAAGTTAAATTGGAGATAAAAACAATTAGTCTTGGAATCAAGATGCTTCTGATGTGATAATAGAAGTCAGATCTTTTCCAAATAATTCCTTTTATTCTTACTATAAAATCCTAATCGTGGAAAAATCCATCCAAAATATATGTTTGAGTTCCATCATCTATGCCTGGGGCTTTATTACCTTTTCTAGGTAAGGACCCCAGTCCAGTGTAAGACAGTATGCATCAGCTACCCTCTCCCCATCCAAAGAAGAAAAACTGGGAGACAAATAATACATAGGTTTCAGAGTAGCAGCCGTGTTAGTCTGTATTCGCAAAAAGAAAAGGAGTGCTTGTGGCACCTTAGAGACTAACCAATTTATTTGAGCATAAGCTTTCGTGAGCTACAGCTCACTTCATCGGATGCATTCAGTGGAAAATACAGTGGGGAGATTTATATACATAGAGAACATGAAACAATGGGTGTTACCATACACACTGTAAGGAGAGTGATCACTTAAGATGAGCTATTACCAGCAGGAGAGCAGGGGGGCGGGGGGGGGGGAAACATTTTATAGTGATAATCAAGGTGGGCCATTTCCAGCAGTTGACAAGAACGTCTGAGGAACAGTCGGGGGTTGAGGGGGGGAATAAATATGGGGAAATAGTTTTACTTTGTGTAATGACCCATCCACTCCCAGTCTTTATTCAAGCCTAAGTTAATTGTATCCAGTTTGCAAATTAATTCCAATTCAGCAGTCTCTACTTGGAGTCTGCTTTTGAAGTTTTTTTGTTGAAGAACTGCCACTTTTAGGTGTGTAATTGAGTGACCAGAGAGATTGAAGCATTCTCCAACTGGTTTTTGAATGTTATAATTCTTGACATCTGATTTGTGTCCATTTATTCTTTTACGTAGAGACTGTCCAGTTTGGCCAATGTACATGGCAGAGGGGCATTGCTGGCACATGATGGCATATATCACATTGGTAGATGTGCGGGTGAACGAGCCTCTGATGGTGTGGCTGATGTGATTAGGGCCTATGATGGTGTCCTCTGAATAGATATGTGGACACAGTTGGCAACGGGCTTTGTTGCAAGGCTAGGTTCCTGGGTTAGTGGTTCTGTTGTGTGGTGTGTGGTTGCTGGTGAGTATTTGCTTCAGGTTGGGGGGCTGTCTGTAAGCAAGGACTGGCCTGTCTCCCAAGGTCTGTGAGAGTGATGGGTCGTCCTTCGGATAGGTTGTAGATCGTTGTTCAGGAAACAGACTGTGCCCAGAAAATCCATGGAATTGATTCAAAGTCAAGATGTACCGACACACGTTTGTGACTGCAAGCATAGCTCCCTGTGCTAACCCAACGCACCGCCCCATCCAGGCAGAACAATGAAAGTATGGATATTCCAAACGACTCCATTAGTACTGACTGTGGAGCAACAAGAGGATCTGCATAACAATACTTGTTGCTTCCCTACCCTATCCTGTGACTGTATCAAATCCTGTATCAGATTAGGAAATCCTCTTCATTTTAAAGCTAAACATTAATGAGATGGGTTCACCATCTCCTCCACCCTCCCTTGATTCATGCTGAACAGAGTAACCAGTCACAGATATTTGGGTTAATAATAAATCTGCAGTGTCATCCCTTCAGTTCTCTGTTATGTCTCCAACGTGAGGGCTTCATCTGTGATCATATCATGGTTGACAGTGATTATGTTTCACAAGATGCGGTGAATCGAGTCACTGTCAACCAGCTCTGTATTCCTGAGAAAATACAGCTGCCTCAGCCAATGTATCCAGTATTTAATACTTCACTCTTAGCTTATATGTTGTTAGTCTGTATCTGCCCATTTCCTCTACTCACAACAATAGAGCTCAAAGGGACCAAGTCCCCCTCAACTAGTCTCCTGGATTGCCGTATCCCCAGCTGATAGCAGCATTGTTTGACACTCTCTGCCTTGTAATGGAAACAGTGCAACAGCCATATGCTTAAATAGGTATTTCAGTCTCCTTTTAGACATATTTGGCAGACACCTCCAAAAATGTTGCTGCAATCCTCACACAATGGTGTGAATCCTGTTTCTTTCCCTCCTTCAAACAATTCTTATGTCACCCTCAAAAGTGCTCTCACCTCCCTGAAATGGGACAGTCAACATCCTTCCCAATCCCATTATCACCAAAACCAGAGGTGCGGGATTAATCACAGTACAACTCTCCAAGAAAGCAACCATCAAAAAAAAATTAGTATTAATTCATGAATCCTCCCTATTTCCTTTGTTCTCCCCCCAATTTCCATATCATAATCCCAATTTCAACCTCAATCTAAATATATAGAAAAAGAGGTTGGGAATACCCATCACCATAGTATCTGAGTGTCCTTACATATATTTGTTTTAATAGGTAATGGACTCCATGCAACAGGAATTGACTCTGGTCAATTTCCTAAACATTTAGACTCTTACTTGCATTGCCTGACTCCAGACTTTGCAGACTGCGAAGAGCTACGAAAGGATCTCTTAAAACTGGGTGACTGGGCAACAAAATGGCAAATGAAATTCAATGTTGATAAATGCAAAGTAATGCACATTGGAAAACATAATCCCAACTATACATATAAAATTTTGGGGTCTAAATTAGCTGTTACCACTCAAGAAAGACATCTTAGAGTAATTGTAGATAGTTCTCTGAAAACATCCACTCAATGCGCAGCAGCAGTCAAAAAAGCAAACATAATGTTGGGAATCAACAAGAAAGGGATAGATAATAATACAGAAAATATCATATTGCCTCTATATAAATCCATGGTACGCCTATATCTTGAATACTGCATGCAGATCTGGTCGTCCCATCTCAAAAAAGATGTATAAGAACTGGAAAAGATTCAGAAAAGGTCAACAAAAATGATTAAGGGTATGGAACGGCTGCCATATGAGGAGAAATTAATAAGACTGGGACTTTTCAGCTTGAAAGAGAGACAACTAAGGGGGATATGATAGAGGTCGATAAAATCATGACTGGTGTGGAGAAAGTAAATAAGGAATTGTTATTTACTCCTTCTCATAACACAAGAACTAGGGACCACCAAAGGAAATTAATTGGCAGGAGGTTTAAAACAAACAAAAGGAAGTATTTTTTCACACAGTGCACAGTCAACCTGTGGAAATCCTTGCCAGAGAATTTTGTGAAGCCCAAGACTATAACAGGGTGCAAAAAGGAACTAGATAAATTCATGGAGGATAGGTCCATCCATGTCTATTAGCCAGGATGGGCAGGGATGGTGTCCGTAGACTCTATTTGCCAGAAGCTGGGAATGGGCAACAAGGGATGGATCACTTGATGATTACCTGTTCTGTTCATTCCCCCTGGGCACCTGGCATTGGCCACTATCGGAAGACAGGATACTTGGCTAGATGGACCTTTGGTCTGACCCAGTATGGCTGTTCTTATGTACTTAAATGGAGCTAAATGTCATCCTTCAGGAAAATACCTCCATGTAGAGGTGAGGGTTGCCATGTGACCTATACATGGCAAGACTCTGATTCAACCTGATTTCCTGGCAGAAACAAATTCCAAAGCTCATCCACTGATGATGTCATGATCTCCCCACCAACAACATGTGCACCTAAATCCACTGAAGTATTCATAATGAATGCCACTAGTGTCCTGGGAGTTGGAGAAAAAAGTGGTCACTTAGAGCCAGATCCAAACCCACTGGGGGCTGTACAGGTGAAGACCAGGACCTTGAATTGGACCCAGACCTAGACAGACGACCAGTGGAAAACACAATTATGATATGTCCTCACCAGACCATCCTGTGCTGCAACATGTTGTATGAGAAATAACCTTGAGGAGACCTTCATATGTCGTCTTTGATACAGCACATTTCAATGGATTGTCCTGGAGGTGCTGATAGGAATGAGGCACTATAATTTGGTGATCATTTGATGGAAAAGACTCCACTGTTTTGACCAGTCGTCCTGTAGACATGAAAAAAATAAATATGCCAATTGCTACATCTAGAAGTTCAGTAGCAGTACTTGGAGGCTGTGGCATCACTTTGACAGCTCGGTGAACCAGATGATCTCAGCTGAGGGAGTGGTCACAGACCATTTCTTTAGAGTTTCCCTGTCAATTAGCAGAACCTGTTTTTCCCAGAATGAGCCTTTCACCTGCTGCAGTTATATATCTCTATTTCACCCAGTTACAGGAGTGTCAGGGAAATTTATCCTTGTCAAGTGTACAAAGAGTCATCTTATTCTTCAGTGTCATCCAATCCTACTTCCAAATAAATAAAAAAAGACGATGATGACTATTAGTAATAATATTACCTGATAGAAGAGCAGGTCCAATATTTGTAGGTGTAGTACATCCCAGCAGTTAATGGAACTTTGAGTGTTGGACAGAGGCTAAGCACACAACCCGTATTGTATGGGTTATTTAAATGAGGCCTCTTAATGGTGAAAAGATTTTAGAAATTAAACTTTCATGCCACTTGCAGACAGTAGACCATAAATTAATAAAGTGCAACTGGAAAAAGGCCTTCAGAATGAATTTGTTTTTGATCTCACAGCCTGAAGGCACATATGTTCCATCATGAATTAGAGATCTCATTTGATACACCATTTCCTTTTGAGGTAAACGTGTTAATAAATCATTGAAGTTTCAAATGAGCTCCTATTTTTAGAACTTTAAGGTTTCCAAAGTAATTTTCATGCTGTATGTCACTGACCGTGGATATAAAATAGCTGAAAATAGATGTTATGAAATCAGTAATTCAAATTGTATTCTACAAATAATAAGTGAATATGTTTTAATTATAAATAAGCCCTTTTAATTTGGTTACTGTCACGCTTCTCTTGTGAAAGTTAATTTCATTGGGGGTCTGATCCAAATTCCATCAAAGTAAATGGAATGTTTAAATGTTGTGGTATATTTAAAAGTTCTTATCTAAGTATGCATAATTTAAAAATTAATTAGGTTGTCACCATTTGACACATCGTTTGGTGGACTATGTACAATGAGTTAGGTTTGCATGATAAATCCTAGTGGACAACTGTGGACATAACTCCCACGCCATTACTATTTGCACTGATTTAATTTCAGTTTTAGTTTCTAATAGTGATTATACAGTATATTCTACTACAGAATTTACTTTTAATTAAAATCAAACTATATAATATATAGACCTAAGGGCACCTAGTTTGGGGAAGTTGCCGGTGAGGAGGTCATGACAATACAAGTCCCTTAGGATCATTGGGAACTGCTGGTGGGAACTGCTAGTACACAGCACCTCTTGGGAGAAGGCCAATAATTCCATTGTGATATTACTTCCTATAGGGTCACTATACTTTTTACTATAAAATTGTACATTTTACCTTGATAAGTTGCCTCAGCTCCTGCCCTCTACAATTCATACTCTGCCACATTTCTTATAAGGTGACTAGCATTCAGCTGGGAGGAATGAACTAATTCAGTCAAAATTTTCTACAGCTGATACTTTATAAGCCCCATGTGACTCAGCATAGCCTTAGAATTCAGTAACACCCCTGGGTGGAAAAATGAATGGCTTGCAATCTATCCCAATGGGCTCATTCTGCTAGCTATTAGGCTATGATAAATGCTGAGGAATTCCTTTGAAATATTTTGCAACATCCATTGCCCCCCTCCGCCCCCCGCTTATTAAGGCTCTTTAACACAAAAGCACTGGCTTACTTTTATATACCTTTATTAATATAGCATAAAGGAGTCATTCACTCAGGCATGAAAAGATCCAGAAAGACAGGGTGCAACATAATGCCACCATTAGCATCTTGAATAACATACCAATGCTCACAACTGCGTCTTCGCTATCTTCATTTTAATTCATGCCGTAGAATACCATCCTGTGCTGTAAAAACAACTCAGAACATGATGTGATTAACCTTAGGGTCCCCCAGACCCTCATCTCAAAGCCCACTCGTACATGGCCTGTGCTTTCTATTCATGTTCAACCGTCTGATTTCCATATCAGTCTACTCGCCCTCACAAGCTGCTATTAGCATAACAGAGCTTTAGCGTGACATTGATTGAAGCCAGTGCTTGCTGAATGCAGTATCAAAGCATAATTTGCCAGAAATCAAATCTAATTTACTGTTTACCATATTAAAATTTCTCAAAACACTGTTTCAAGAAAACTGTCCTAGGCCTCTAATCTTAATTGTTCTTCTTTATATTCTTGTCTAGTTCTCTGGAATTCAGGCAATATGCTTTGTTTTAGAGCCATTGTCTTTGGCTTGCGAATGTCAATTAAACAAGAGTTTCTCCACTCTGTTTACTCCAACCCCATTAATGTTACAGCTGAAATAATGAAGGGTATTTGGTTGATGGGCAAAACACTTGATTTATTACATCACAACAGGTTCTTTTGACAGGTTTTTCTAATGTGCTGAGGTTTTAGGCAAATGCAACTACATGCCTGCGAGGGCTGAAATGAGTTTATCTAATTAACATTTGTTTTAAGGCTTTATAACTTATGGTCCAATGGCCAGGGCACTGAAGAGGAAGCTGAGAGACCAAGTTTCCGTTCCCAGCTCTGCCACTGACCTGTTGACTGTTGTGTGCCTCAGTTGTCTAATCTGTAAAATGAGGATAACGGTGACTACCCATCTTTGGAAGCTGCTTCTATATCTCTGGTTGACAAGGAACCCCCTTTCCAATAAGTACAAAAAAGCCCTAGAGTCATCTGAAAGAGGACAAGGTTGAACCAGTCCCTGGTTTAGGGCACATCCTGCACTCTGTAAAAATAGTAGTGCTACCACTTTGGTGCCCTGAAGGTGACATTCCACCAGAATTCCTCCTGTTGTAAGTGCTAAATTTTATGATCAAGTCTCAGTTATGGTTGGGCAGCCTGGCTGTGATAGATAAATCTATTCTAGTATTGTGAAATCATGATTTTCATCCTGTGAACACCATTAAAATCAGAAGTTCCCTATTGACAGAGCTGCATTTCCATACTGCAGTGTATTGGCACAAATTGGGGCACTCTTTGATTTCCCTATAAAAAGTTTCATTACATCCTGTAGAGAGGTTATCCTGTATAGGGACATCAGAAAAGTAGGGTGTAATCATTTTAGATGCTTTTCTTATGTTTCCTAAAAGTATAGTATAACATAGATCAGCTAAAAGTTGGCTGGAGGGGATGGTTTTGTACTCGAGTGACGAGTACCAGATCAAGGCATATATACTTGTAGGCCAACTCCTGATTACTCCTGATTAATCATGTGATTACCTCAAAACCTCATCATTTATTTTTTGATATTTTTAAAGTATACTTCTAGCTCTCATAGCTGCAAAGAAAAGCTTGGACACATGAGTATAATCAGTGCAACAATGTCTGCCTGAGTCTGCAGAAAGCCTGAAATGCTTACTGTGAGGGTGTGAGCTGCCCTATTTATCTCAATGCATGATATGCTGCGGTAGAGAGCCTTTTCAGCACCACTCTGAGAGAGGACTCTGTGTATGGCTCAAGAAGAATAGTACAGAAGGCCCAGTCCTCCCACTCAAGCAGGTACCCCAGCAGCTGGGGTGTAAGTACTAATCCCCATCTCCCCCAGGGAGCACCCCTGCCACACATTGACGAAGACAAGCCCTCTGCTTCTTTCAAGGGTTGGGGGACTTCTTCTGATGCTCCTGGAGATGAAAGTCCACAATGTTGTTGCCACTGCCTCTGTGAGAGAGGAGGGGGATCCAAGTGGAGGGAGGTGGGAGCAGAGGTGGAGTCATGGAGTGATTTTTGTGTTATATCATTCCTTGTGCCCTGGATTGCCTTAATTCAGCCCTGCTAATCATCGGCCTTGAAATATCCACTGCAACCAAATCCCAGCTAGGTCTATCACTCCTCTCCCTTTAAATATAGCAGATGGATTTACCTATAGCGTGCTGTGTGTGAGGGTGTTTCAGATGAACCTGGAAAAACCTATCTGCTGTGTGTAGACATTATAGCACTTTTTGTAGGAGCAAGGGTTTGCTTTCCGTGGCTATTCATCAGGTTGCTGCTCTTGCACCCTGGAAACAGTTGCATGAATGTGCATTGGGTCGAGAGAAGTATGGTGGGGAGGAAATCATGCTGCAGCTAAGGGCTCGAGGAGGCTGTAGGCTGAGTTGAGAGTCTAGGGGCTGTACATCAAAGCAGTACCATCATTGTCAATACAGAGGCCACTCAGAGATGACTGATGGAAGTTGAGGGAAATTCCAAGGCACAACTTCAATCCCTCCCTCCCCACCCCTTTCAGATAGCTCACAACGTGCTGGGCACTAGCAGGATGCACGAACTGCACTCCTCAATTGGAGCTGGAAAATTCACACTCAGGAGTATGAGAGGGAAGAAGAGGGTCCTTGTGCTGCTCTGCATCCTGCACATAAACAGAGCAGCTGGCAATATTTGAAGTGTGTTCTAAAGGATCCTTTGGGAGAGACCCTTTGGAAATGTAAAATACTGTGAGTCCAATCATAAAATGCCTAAGGGACACCAGTTATTTTCAAGGTGGGGAGATTTTGCATGCCATGCGTTTTAAGTGTGTCACTTCCTTTATTGCCCCATGCTTATCATACCTAAATTCAGCTGCCTTGTTTCCACCCTCCTCCTCCATTCTATCTTCATCACCTCTCATCTCCACATCATCATTTCTCTTTCACTCATTTCCCCTCCACTCCTCTCACCAGCCCTTCCTCCTCTTCCTATGCTCCCCTTCCCCCTGGTCAATTCACACTATGCTGCTCCATTCTCCGTTGCCTTCAGTTGCTCACCTCTGGCAACATTTCCCCTGGTCTTGGTCTTTCATGTATCTCCTCCCTTACCACCAACTGCAGCCCTCTCTGACAACTCTCTGGCATCACAATCTTCCCCACGTCCCTTCTTTCCCCATTTTATCTCCCCTCTCCTCTTTCTGTTCTGTCTGGGATGCCTGCTCCTTCTGAACATAGATCACTGCCATCGACAAACTTTTAGCTCCTGCTGCCTTCATCTCTTTGCACTCATTGAAACCTGGACAATATCTCACTCTGTCACTCTCCTTCATAGCTACTTCTCCTTCCCACACACATTCTGCTCCCACTCATCCCTAAAGGACCATAGGGGAGGCATTGGACTTTTCTTCTCCTGCCTCTGTCACTTCCTCTGTCACCCCTCCCTTCCCATTCATTTTTAAAAGGGTGATGAGATGGACTGAAAAGGATGTTGAGGACATGCCAGAGCTATACCCTGGAGCTCACCACAGCAAAGCACAGTTGTCTCTAGATGTAAGGCACAACAGTGAGCTCTCTAAAGTGCAGATGGTATGGAAGTATCAGTATTGGTCCAGGGGAGGCTTGAGGACAAGGTTGGAACATAACTAGCTCCTGCACCATAAAGGGCCCGATTGTTGCCCCTCAGCTTTTATTGACATCAGAGCTTAAACAAATATGTGTGATTGTAATCCTTTCCTTCTTACAGCTGATGGAGGTCATACATGGAGATGCTTTCTTTTCTGTCTCTCTCTCTCTCTCTCTCTTTTTTTTTTTTTTGGTATTTACTAATTGTGTATATACTAATTAATGAATGTCCTCTGGCATGAAAATGCATTTACATAATGCTATCTTTTCCCTTTGATATTATTCATCCATTCTTTGAGAAATCTCCCTTAATTTTACGTCATGTTTTTTCTTACATTGTAGCTCCCCCGCAGTTTGTGATAAGACCACGAGACCAGATTGTAGCCCAGGGTCGAACAGTGACCTTTCCCTGTGAAACTAAAGGAAATCCCCAGCCTGCTGTTTTTTGGCAAAAGGAAGGCAGCCAGGTGAGTCTAAACCCTTCATCTGAACGCTTACCTCTTTTTTGAAATTGCACATTATTCAATATTTTTAAGTCACTTAATTAACTTACTGTCTTTCACATGCTCTATGCGCCTTGTAAAGAGATCTTGTCTGCTTCATTACACTCCATAAATGTCCTTTAATAATGTTGTTGTTGATGCACATTTATATTGTGAAGCGCCTAGAGGCCAACCAGGGTGGGGTCCCATTGTGCTAAGTGTTGTACAGACATACAGAAAATCCCAGTCTGTATCCCCAAAAAGTTTTCAGTCTGAAACACAAGACAACAGGTGGATAGGATAAACATGGTATGGAGTGAAGGAGACAGGGTAACAAAAATAAGAGGATGTACACAATTCTTATCCAATCAGGGGCAGTAATTACAACAGGGCACCTGTGTTGTCATAATCAGGTAGTTATAGATCTGACTGCCTGATTTGCACTGACGTGTGCCACAGTGCATGCAAATGCAGGTTTTGAGCATGCAGCTGTTTGCCTCCATAAAACTCGCATGCACAATTTCTGAGGCTCATTTTGGAAAAATTTCCCCTGGGTATTTAGTATCATTTTAATGACTGAGTTTCTGACACACCTTGGGCCAATACTGATTTCCTTAGCTTTAGATTTGAATGTGATGCTGTCACAGATAAATCTTTGTGTAAATTGTCAATGTTGTTGCTTTGCCAAGACTAGTTATTTCAGAAGACAGGCTGTCTCACTGTCTGGATGGTTTTCCTTTTGGTGGATAAAGTTTTGATGTTGCAAACCATGGCCCAGATTCTCTCCTGCACATGCACGCTGCTAAGGGCAGGAGATGAGAGCATCAGGGAGCTGATTATTGTTACATCCATGTGAGATACATTGCACTGGTGGAATTCTCTGCTGCCCATTTGTGGATAGTTGCTTGTCCTTTGTGGGACCTGAACTGTACAAATGGCCTAGATCTAAATAGAGACTGTAGCCCCGGATGTTAATATAATTTTTCTCCCGGAGCCAACTGGATATATTTTCATATGTAACCCTTCTGACAGGTGGTTAATGGCAGTTAGAAGGGCCAGATTCAGTATGTCGAGAGTCCTCTTGAGAATATTAAAATTGACTTTAGCCCCCACCTTGAATTCTTGGGAAAATAAATAATCCTCTTTCAGTAGCCCTAAGCAGGCAGAACTTCATCACCACCACCACCCCCAAGCACTCAGGTTATGTCTACACTTATGGCAGCATGTACAGTACATACACTGCACTCCCACCTAGCACGGGTATAAATAGCAGTGTAGATGGCAAGGCATGGCTTAGGCAAGTAAAGACAGGCCAGAACCCTAGGGTATGTACCCTGCGCAGTTCTCTTCACACCCAAGCAGTGCCTCCCCTATCTACACTGTCCTTCTGCCTACCCAAATCCCTCCCACCAGTCTCAGTGAATTCCCAGTAGCCTTTGGCAAGAGTTCTCTGATCATATCACTCCCCCCACAACAAAACTCACTCTTGGTTTGGGTCACTGAATATTAGTCTGCAGACCTGTTTCTGGGCCTGTTGAAGCTGCTTGTCTACTCACACCATGAGCTGCCACCACCTCAGGTCTCTGCTGAGGAGTCTGCTCTTCACCATCTAATTGTGCCTTTATAACAAGAATACGAGTTAAGAATGGAGAAAGTCTGCATCCTGTATAAAAGCTCATCTTCTTATGTTAGAATGTGGGCTGGTATGGCTGTGCGTGAAGGTATCCATAGACATCTTTATTACTGCACATATTCTTTGAGGCCCCAGTCGTGCAATCGGAAGATCTACATGAGTGGAGCCTCGGATCTGTGCAAAGGTGCACCCACACAGAGCCACAAGGAAATTAATGGAGCACTGCATGGAGTACAGCTGTCCAATTACAGGATCAAGACCAGAGTCAATATCCTGTGTTCTCTGGGTTGTGCAGCTACAGGAGTACATGCTTGTGCAATTGTTAAGTTGTTTACGTTGATTCTTCACTCCATTTTATTCATCTGATTATGCAACGTGTAAGGAGGTTCCAATCCAACCATCAAATATGTGGTTCTGATTCTTGCAAAGTGCAGTAGTGTGGGCCACACTAAGAAGCAAATTGTTCCAGGAGGAAAATATAATAGCATTTTGAAATTAAACAAGGAAGTGCTGATGTGCTAGCAAACATTTCAAAAACCCTTCTTGTAGAGGGTTTTAATAACATGGTAATGTTTATGTAAAGTGGGCTTATAGTGTCACGCTTGAATCTAATAAAGTGGACATCCATCATGTTGTAATAAAGAGAAGAGCTTCTAATTAAAGTAGGGCATCATTTGCAGGATTAAAGTCATTTAGTGTAATTGAAAAGTGTTAATACTCTATTTTATCCTCTTCCATTGGTATCACTTCAAGGGTAAAAACATTTTAAGGTGAAAATGTGTCTTCTGTCTTTAATTGAATGTTATTACCTACTGATTGTACCATGTTGAAGCTGTTTAATTACAAACCTGGAAAATTAATTACAATATTGAGAACCAGATCCCATAGGGTTAGAATGTTCTTTTTTGGCAAATAAAGGCAACATAAAAATTGATATCTTCATATTTATAATCAAACCTTGAAACATAGCTCAATGTGATTCATTATACCCACATGTTGTTCTTAATTGAGCAACAATGAAGCCACACAGGTTAACCAGATTAATATTACCATCCTAATATAAACTTTCCAGGCTTAAGTAAGACATTGTTCCATTAAATAGCAGAGTCTCCACTTACTGTATTTTATCATCGAAATGAAGAGTACAATACTTTGGCCACACCTAAGGTTAACATGCTGAGCATGGGACCACAGTATCTCTGAGTGTTTACTCCTTGTCATTTGGCCTTGCAGTGCTCTCTTTGCCTCCGAGGGAATGTCTACACTGCATTTAAAATCCTGCATCTGGCCCATGCCAGCTGACTCAGACTCCCATGGCTCAGGCTAAGGGGCTGTTTAATTGTGGTGTAGTCGTTCAGGTTTGGCCTGCAGCCCAAGATCTGGGACTCTTCCACCTTGCAGGTTCCTAGAGCCTGGGCTCCAGCCCAAGCCAGGATGTGTACGCTGCAATTAAAGGACCTCTTAACCTGGGGTTGAGTCAGCTGGGTACAGATGGGCCAGGCACAGGGTTTTAATTGCAGTGTAGACATACCCTTAGTCAAGAAACTATCTTCCTTGCAATGCTGCTGTTAGTGTTTGTTGTAATATTGTGTAGAGCTCGTCAAGCTAGCCCATTCCAGGGAATTCTTTATCCTGGACCTGTTCCTCCATCCTGTTTCACTAAGCACAGCCAGCTGGAAGGGCGGGGAACAGTTCCTTCTGGAACTATCCTTGTGCCAACTTGTGCATCAGCAGCTGGTCCTTTGTATTTGGTAGCCTTTCCCCCCAACGCTTGGCAGCAGCACTCCAATGAACTGCAGCAGCTTAAGGCAGTGAATTTACTCTTACTAGTCACTAGTTCCTAAAAGCTTTGGGCAAAATTAATCCCTGGTGTAACTCCATTACAATCAATGGACATAAAGCCACTGAAGTCAGTGGAGTTATGCCAGGGCTGATTGTGGCACAGCATGTCACCATTAGGCCTGAATGAGCAAACAGTTTAATTGAATCCACTTACTTTATTTTAAATTATTTTAAATTTACTCTCTGGTCAATTTATGGCCATTTATAATCCATGGGGTCTGACCCTGAAGGGTGCTGAGCCTCATCAATTCCCACTGAAGTGTAGAATTCACTGGGGCCTGAGGCCCCTCAGGATCTGGCCCATGCTGAAGAATCAAAGAAGGATGGCCACATAATCAGAAATTAATGTTTTGAATGCAACAGTGAACATGATTATAAACCCCAATTTGTACTTAGTAGGGATTAGGGGCCTGATCCTGCACTGCCTTTACCTTGTGTTCCCATCTACAAATCCCCAGGTAGGTGATGAGTGGCTGCAAAACTCTACCACATCAAAATTCTCACTTCTCTCACACAAGTGGGCTTTTATGCTCATTCTTCATTCAGCGCTTGCCTACACTACAGATCCTTGACCAGTATAGCTTTTCCAGCAGAGCCCCTAATGTAGACACAGCATAAAGCGGCAGAAAGTGTTCTCCTGGCATTGTTTCACCACCTCCCTGAATGACATTAGCTAAGCCGACAGAAGCACTTTTCTGTTGGCACAGTTGCATCTACACTGCCAGCAAAGCCATGTCAGGTAGGAGGTGCAATTTTTTCCAAAACTACTCAGCATTAGCCTAACTTTGCTCCTATGGAAGTCAATGGTAAAACTCCCATTGGCTCCATTTGGAACAGTTTTAGTTAACACTCAATGATTTTAAAAATCCCATCCTGCATATTTAGACATTCTGCTTTGTACCAGCAGGCAAACTTTGAAATCTTAACTGAACTTTTTCAAACTCCCATTATTAGAAAGCCAAACAAAACTATCTTACCCTAAAGTAGGACTTCTCAAACTATGGAGCAGGCCAACCAAAAGAAGCATGGAATGTGTCAAGGGGAGGTACAAGCTCTGGCTATCAGTCCCAGGTGGCTGGGGCTTGTGCAAAAGCGTCATTCACATCCAGGAGGTGGGGAGATAGGATTCGGGGGACAGCCGGAGCCCCACCTCCCCAGGGGTGACAGCTGGATCATGAGCATTGGCTGGCTCGGGCTCTCCTTCCCCCTGCACATCCCTCACCTGGTAGCGGCGGGACTCCAGCTATCAGCGCCGGGGTGGCAGCAGCAACACAGAAGTAAGGGTGGCAATGGGGTGCTAAGTCTTCTGTGAAAAGTGATATTGAAAAATCATGTTGCCACCCTCACTTCTGAGCTGCTGCGGCACAGCACTACCTATACAGCTGAGTGCCCAGCCAGCAGCCGCTGGTTTCTGCTCTCCCTTCAGAGCCTGGCTGCAGTATATATACTTGTGAGGGGCAGGGGGAGAACATGAACAACTATAGACGCAAAGAAGGGGCACACAATCAAATAAGTATGAGACCCACTGTCCTAGAGTAATGATCAGTAGCTTACGGTAGTGTCTTTGCAGCGTTTGGGTATGCCACTGGTGTTAACAATTGTAATATTTTTATAGGGATTGGTTCAGTGCTTGTTTTATTTAAACTGGTTCATAAATCCATAAATCATGGTTCCATAACTCTTATGGAATTAGTTAATTCAGGCAGTTTTCCTCCTTTAAGTACCAACATCTCATCATAACTCCTAAACCCTCTCCCTTACTCCCCTTTTCCATCCTCCCTGCCACTAACTTGCCTTTCCCCGAGTGCTGTCTCTCACTCTTCTCAACCCTTCTTTCCTCGCATCAAAGCCACTGTCAAATGTTATCACTTTTCCCTCTAAAATTTGCCCCCAGCTGCTAAAGCCCTTGCTCCTGCCTTGATTATCTTTTTGCACTGATTACTGAATCTCCTCCATTCTATTTTCCCCAGTTCTCATCTCTCCCCCTCCAGTCTATTAAAAGGGTGTCAGCTAAAATAACCCACCCCCAATCTAAATGTGCCACCCCCTCCTCAAAACTATCATCTCCTTGCCAATTTTCACATCAAATTTATACTCGTCCTCACCTTCAAGGTTCCACACTGTCTGCCTCTTGTCTATGTCTCAGTTTTAATTTCCTTCTACTCCTCCTTTCACCTCCCATGCTCTGCCCACCCCTCTTTCTTTATGATCCATTTGTATCCTCCTGCCACTTCTGCTTCAATGTCTTGTTCATGCTTCCCCCTTTGCCAGGAACAGTACTCATTGCCAAACAATCTCACTCTGCTCTTTCAGATCACTACTCATAATTCATTCCTTTTAGGTAGCTTTCTAATGTACACTCTAGTGTTAGCTCCTCCTGATGTAACACCCAGCTATGTATGTTGTTAAAATAAAGTTCAGGGTTATCAAGGTACATGTGAAACAAATTCAGAACTAATGAGATACATATGAAACAAACAAATCACCCGCATGTATTTGCTGAAATCTTCCTCCACACCTCAACCGCTACCGGCAACACAATTGTCTGTCATCATTTCTCAGTGGTGCTGTGTCTAATTTAAACTGCAAGCTTCTCCATGCAGGGAACATTGGCTTATTATGTGTCTGTAAAGCTCTATGCACACCTATGATACTAGATTAATAATAGTGGTTTTTTATTTGTGTTTATACATAATCCTTGTAAAGAAAATTACTGTGCCCTCGACTGAGGGAAAAGCAATGTTCTTGTATTTTGCACTGATGTGGCTTGAATTGTCTCTACAGAATCTACTCTTTCCAAACCAGCCTCTCCAACCCAACAGTAGGTATTCAGTATCACCAACAGGCGACCTCACTATTACCAACATTCAACGATCTGATGCAGGCTACTACATCTGTCAGGCGCTGACAGTTGCTGGGAGCATTTTAGCAAAGGCTCAGCTGGAAGTTACTGATGGTGAGAAATCAGGATTTCTATTGGGGTTTTTTTTTGTTTGTTTGTTTGTTTTAACCAATAGCACTGAAGAATTAAAATATAATTTGTAAATATAGACATGTCAGATCATGTAATTCATATCGGCAAACATATAGGCTTCTACAAATTATGAATAATGCAAAAAGGACCTCGGTGCAGAGTCTTCTACATGAACACAAAAACATGGAATACAAGTTTGCATATTATATGAAATTTTGTACCTCTTTAAAACAATCAGTGAAAAGGGAGGGCTACACCAGCTCAGAATATAATTTGTTTTAAGGGACACTGTTCAATGTAGTGGAACTGAAATCTAAGATGCCCGAATTCTAATCCAGAATGCGCAATTGGTGGTTTTGTGCTAAGCACTGAATAGCAGCTCAGGAAAACTCAGTTCAGTTCCCAGCTCCACAGCAGACTTCTTGTGTTACCTTAGGGAAGTCACTTTGGGACGTATCGTCATCTCATGAAAACTGGAATAACTCCATTTAAATCTATGGAGCTATGTCTGTGCACATCAACTGAGGACCCTGGCCCTTAGTCTCTCTGTGTCTCAAATCCCCATTTGTAAAGCGGGGCCCATAATACTTCCTTACCCTCACAGGAGTGTTTTAAGGATAATTAATATTTCTGATGCGCTCAGATACTGCAATGATGGGAATCAGACAGATTGACAAATACTACAACACAGTGTGATTTGTCACTAGTCATTTCAACATTTTGTTTTAGGAAAATACCTTAAATGCATTCTTTACTACGTATATCTCCTTTCATTTGCACCCATGAATTCTGTTAACATCAGTATGAGTTCTGTTCATGGATTTAGGGCAGAATAGTGCCTTTATATTACTAAAGAAAATGGAGCTAAAATTCCTATTTGCCTAGCAGGTCATCTCATTCCCAGGCCTTATTATTCCCTATCTTAACTGACTCATTAAATATCTCCTGACAGACTTTGACGAATTTTTGCCGTTAAAACTGTTGTTACATGCACAGATCCACTATTACAGCTCCCTCAGAGACCTGCCTACATCATGAAAGTTTGAAAAGATGTCTAATTCTGAATAATCTGGCTTTTCACAAAAGCATATTCATCGCAAGTGACAGGTAGAGAGGTTCAGACACACGCTATAGAGGTTTGAGCATGAATTTGATGCCTTTTTTTTTCCTGTTGTTTTCCAAAAGCTGTCTATATTTTTATGACAAGGAAAGATAATTTCTTCCTTATCCTTACATCTTTACAAGCACGCACTGCATTTCCTTAAAGTAGTTTCTAGGAGATTAAAGCCTAACCTTTGCTCTGTGACCTCCTTAAGTCTTCCCTTTCTCTTACTCTCTATGACAAAATGATGCATTTTCATACAATTCAAATTTACATGTAGATTAAAAGGTCATTTAAAATTAATGGAAAGGCAGTATTTTTTAATATCTGTCCACGGCGCTGTCTGATTCAATGCCATGGCTGTGATTGGAATAAATAGAACATACAAACACTGGCTGATAGGACATTGAGCTGTTAATGGTTGCACCTGCTGTTGTTGCAGAGATTTACTGCAACAGGGGCCGAAAGGAGCAAGTCAGGTTCAAGGATATCAGTGATGAGAAATTCTTCCTTTAGACAGACAAGGCCTTTGGTCCTTCTTAATCTTTATTTATTTCTCTGTATGAAAAAAGAAATCATAACTGACCTCTTCTGCATCTGCATCAGCTTATGCAGCCAGTCAACAGAAAAAGCTCATTAAGGTGTCCATGGCAAAAAGCAAACTCAGGTTGAACTAATTACATTCAAAGGTACTTAGCATTCTACATTCCTTAAGAAAGCATTCAATGGTGCCTGTGTGACTAAAGGAATGAAAACCTGCATTCTTCAAATATCTCCCAGAACCTGAAAGTCAGGACACTCACTGTAATACACTACAAGATTATTTTATAGAAATATGAATTCATTATGGTATTGAGGGGTGGATGAAGGTCATGAGGAATGTACAAAAAGAGTATTTTGCAATTGTGATTGTATAAATAAAGGTACCACTGTATCATAGATAATTTTTGACATTGCCTTTTATTAGGGAATTAAGCATAAATATCTAAATATTCTTTCTCAGCTCATGCTGAGTATAGGTTATAGAAGTTAATGTTTTTTATCAGTAGAGAAATTTAATTTTGGGGTTTAAAAATATATTAAAATATAAACATTTCAAATATTAGCCATATATTAAAGCATTAGCTTTCCAGTTTTTGGCTGGTGATTTCAGTTTTACTTCATAGCCCAGAATTTTTCTGTTTGGTTAATGATTTAATAATAGTGGCAAGGCATCATTTTCATTTTGAACACATTTTTGTTTGATCCCAGAGTAATTTGGATTCAATTGAAATTCCAATACAGAATGAAAACATATGTCATGTGCAGAAAAACAAGTGCTTAATTATACCATATATAGCAGTGTTTCAATTGTTACATTTTTGCACTTAGACGTCTTCACTGGAAATATTTTTAACTCAAGTGTTCCTATGAGAAAAGATTACTTGCTGTGATGAAATGTGCTGAGTTGAGTGATAATTTTGCTGATTATGGACTGTGCTAAGAGCCTTCAATATATTTGAAATTCAAATCTTGTACTGTCTTGAAAGATCGTCACATAAATCCAGTGTCTAACTCACATCTGGAAAAGTAACATCATTTTTAAAAAAATGAGACAGTCTCTGCAATCTTTCAAAAGCAAAGGTAAGCATGCAGCTCACAGTCTTATAACAGCAGGTCATGCAAATAAACTAAGAGCTTCCATTTACCTGTGTCTCTGTGTGATATAGACAGAATAATTCACAATTAGTCATTTATTCCATAAATTTAATCTCTTTTTTGTGCACAGAATATTCAGAAGTAAATCTCAATTTCCTCTAATCAATTCATTATTCATATTTATTGATTGATCTTTTTGGCCACTGTGCATGTTTTTTAACTCTATGGATTAGTCACAAATAGTTCTCTGTGAGTATCCAGCTCTCTCTACTTGAAATTCAAGTTGTATTGCTTAGTTGTGACTGGTCAGATAAGGCATATGATATTGTTTCCATCACTAGATTACATGCATATGTGAATGTTTGTAGATACTAATTTTAAATTCCGTTTCCATGAATGCGTGCACATATGACTTTGAAGTTCACTTTCCGTAAATATGCATACCAGTATAGCTCAATCGCACATGTTTGTAGAAAATGAACACAAAAGGGTTTGTGCTTGGACAAAACAAATTCACCTAAAAATTAGAGCAACCATTCATTGACTTTTTACAGTATTTGTCCATCTTTGAGATAGATAGACCCTCATACATATACAAACATCTTTCCAAAGCTCTGCTCAAGTGTCAGTTCCTGATTCACTGAAAAACCTATATCATGGGAATCTTGTTTATATATTTAAATAACTGACAAAAACAGGAGAATTTAAAAACATTTTACAGAAGATTTACAAGTCATAGAAGTGAAGACAATACAGTTGTTCACAGATCACTGGAAATCCTAAGTGTTCATTTAACCTTTAACCTTAGTGTCATGGAAACCTGTAGTAGTCTTTCACCCATAACACCCTTGAAAATGAAGATTCCTTCTGGCCAGGAGACTTTCAATTACTTTATTGATCAAACCCATTTAAAAGATTATGAGCTACTCATTTGGGCAGTAAAAAAACTAATTAGATGCCAAAGAGCAATATCTAAAAAACAATAGGCTTTTAAAATACCTATATTGCTACCCATAAAACAAGGCAATGAGTTGCTACAAATAACTAAAGATGTATAGTTCTCAACCTAAGCAATTATATGTTTTCATTCTTTCAATCTATACCTACTCACCTAGAAAACTGAAAACTCATGGCTCTGCATTAAATGCAAATGAAAACTTATGTGGCCTAGTTGTCACCTGAATATATTTTTGTTGTAGGTATAGTACTTAGATGGGCCATACACATGTTTCTATAATTACAGCATAAAATTGAGATTGAGTTTGTATTTCTTAAAATGACAGGGCATACTCTCTCTTCAACAGTTGTGTGTAACTGTGCTTAACCCTAATGAGATGTAAACATGTGCTCTGAGGTGAAAATACATCCCCATGTGTCTTTCTTGTGTCCTACTGGTTCCTGTGTTATAGCTGAATTCAGTGTATGGTATTTCAGAATTTCCAAGGCAGTTTTCATTTCCTGTGACAAATGTTCTAGATTAGCTTTCGATGCACATTTTAAATGTTCAGTTACAATAAATTTGTTGAAATCACAACCCAAGGTATTATTACAGCAAGTAGAGTCATCAGCTTTATTTCCCAGATTAAGAGAAGGTATTTGGGTTGTTGCAATGTCACAGTTCCAAAAACAAACATTTTGAATAAAAAAACAAATGCTTACATCAGCCCTCCTCTTTCCTATATATTAAACAGTATACCGAAAGTACTTTGGAGCCTTGACAATGCTGTGACCTCATGTCTTGAACAGTTCAACACAATGCAAGCCACATTTCTTTAAGACACACTTCAATTTATTTTGGTTTCATTCAGAGGCATGTACTGTATGCTAAGTACATTGGGCCAGATCCTCAGCTGGAGTAAACTGATGTAACTCAATTGGCATCAGTGGAGCTATGCGAACCTACACTAGCTCAGGAGCTAATCCTGTTTATCAGAATATTTTCATTCAGATGCCAAACATACTGCTCAGAGATTTAAAGTTATAACAGTATGGAAGCTAAACATCTGAGAACTGTTTCTCAATTCTGTTAGATGGGTGTTATGATGGTATAACTCCACTGACATTAATGAAGACTCCAGCCCCTTGTTTATCTTACTCTCTCTCTCCATAAACAAGTCTTACAGAAACAACAAAGCCATGTTTTTATCCTTCACAGATGCCACAGGGAATAGGTTGAACATCAGAATTATTTATGAAAAAATTTTCGTGTAAGAAAAGTTAACATGATCATTTACCTCATCTTCACGATATCCCACTGGTAGCAGAATAAGGCTCAGATGCAGCTAGGCACTCACTAGTTAAGAACATTTTATGACTTATTTCAAGCATGCAAATGTAAAATATTAGGAGAATAATAACAGAGTTCATGGTTTCAAAAGGTGATGACTTGATTTGATAGGTAAACAGACAGCTTGATTAAACCTGAACTGTTCCTCACTGAAGAGCATGAAGCAATCAGTTAGGGAAAGATTTTGTGGTGTTCGATGTTATTTCCTAATGATGAACATTTGCACATTGAACATGAATGGGAAACATGATCAAATGCACATGTTTAACTAACAGTTATGGTTGGTTGACAACTGTCTTAGCTTTCATCAACCTGTCTAAGGCCCTGATTCAGGAGACCATCTGTTTTCAGGAAAGCGTTTAACCATATGCTTAACTTTGACACCAATGAGATTGAAACACCTGTTTAAACTTAAGCATGTGCTCAAGGCTTCTGGAACAATTTGTATAGTGGGGGTGCTGAGAGCCATTGAATCAAAATGTAAACCCTGTATTACGATAGAAACCACTTTAAGCCAAAAAGTGCTGCCACCATAGGCGCCATCTTTCTGAGTTGCCAGGGTGTGCTCGACCCCCTGCTCCACCCCAGGCCCTGCCCTCACCCCGCCTCACCTCTTCCCATCCCTGCTCTGCCCTGCCCCACCTCTTCCCGCCCTCACTCCACCCCCTCTCCCGAGCGCCCCCACCCTCACTCTGCCCTCAACCCCCCAGTGCCTCCTGCCCTCAGCCGAACAGATGATTGCGGCAGGCGGGAGGCCCTGGGAGGGAGGGAGAGGAACTGATGGGGGGAGATTGCCGGTGAGTGTTGAGCACCCACTAGTTCTTTTCATGGGTGTTCCAGCCGCGGAGCACCCATGCAGTCGACACCTATGGCTGCCACACCCCCAACACCTCTAGTTCCAGCACCTATGCATGTGCTTTCCTGAACCAGGGTCTTAACTTTTAGCTAACCTTAAGTAATGCCTACAGTGCAATAAAAAAACAACCACGGCTGGCCAGTGACTCGTGCTTGCAGGACTCAGGCTGCAGGGCTATAAAATAGCAGTGTAGATATTTGGGCTCTGGAACCCTCCTCCCTCGCTGTGTCCCGGAGCTCTGGCTTGAGCCTGAATGTCTATGCTGCAATTTACATCTGCGTCAGCTGGGGGTGTTTTATTTGAGTGTAGACATACCCTTACTCAAATAAGTGTGATAACCTTTCTGTGTTTGTTTATAGCAAACTCACATCTAGGTACCATTTCACTGTAACTAAGTACAACCCTTTTAAATATGCCAAGAAAACATCTCAGTTGTGGGTGCATGAATGCATAATGGGCATTGCAGAAATTAGCGTTTTCAACCTCCCTGGATATCATATACGATTTTCTTAAAATCTGTATTCTGTTATGCCAGATACTAACTGTTAAACATGACAGATACTAACTGTTAAAAGGTAGAGAGGTTCAGTTATTGTTGTGTTGTCATTTAGTTTTGACAGATAGACCTCCACCCATCATTCTCCAAGGTCCAGCCAATCAGACGTTGGCAGTAGATGGGACAGCTTTGCTGAAGTGTAAGGCCACTGGCGACCCACTTCCTGTTATTAGCTGGTTAAAGGAAGGATTCACGTTCCTGGGCAGAGATCCTAGAACATCAATACAGGAGCAGGGGACTTTGCAGATTAAAAGTCTACGGGTGAGTACTAATATGAATGAATCTTTGTTCCGATTGGATCGTTACTGAGCTGGTGAGGAGCCCCCATCAAACAGTTAGGCATCCTTATCTTCAAAGTTGACATGTGCCCCTCCATTTAGAATAACGTCTTTCACCAGCAAGCTTCACTGAGCAAAATTCTCTGCCAGAGAAATAAAAAAGGGGGATATGATTTAACATTGCTGTAGCCTAGTGGTTCCCAAACTTGTTCCGCCGCTTGTGCAGGGAAAGCCCCTGCTGGGCCGGGCCGGTTTATTTACCTGCCGCAGCTGCAGGTTCGGCCGATCACAGCTCCCAGTGGCCACGGTTCGCTGCTCCAGGCCAATGGGAGCTGCTGGAAGCGGCGCAGCGGCCAGTACGTCCCTCAGCCTGCACCGCTTCCAGCAGCTCCCATTGGCCTGGAGCAGCGAACCGCAGGCACGGGGAGCTGTGATCGGCCGAACCTGCGGATGTGGCAGGTAAACAAACCTGCCCAGCCCGGCAGGGGCTTTCCCTGCACAAGCGGTGGAACAAGTTTGGGAACCACTGCTGTAGAGGGTTCAGGTAATACATTAGGATTCAGACAAAATGCATTAGAACATAGTACCTAGCAGTAGGGGCTGGTCAAGCTTCACTCCATGCAGGAGATGGAAGGGGGACTGGTCACCATCTCCATCTCGTTTGATCCTGAGGCTGGATGCCAATTCATTCAAAGTTGCAAGTCGGAGCAGCCTCATTTGTTCCAGCTGATAATTGTCTCCCAGGAGACTGCAGCCAGGCTTTGGCCACTCCCTCCCTTACCAAATCCATTGCACCAGGGCCTGGGAGAGGGAGGTACCCTGGAGCTGGCTATGCTGGTTCTGTCCTATGTGTGCTGGTGTTTCCCCAGCTGCTTGGTTAGGGCAGTATTGCATCCCTCTTTGGCATAGGGCATGGAACACTGTCTGGCCAGTGTTGCTTTGAGGTATCTGAAAATCAGATGCCCTGAATTTTAGGAGGGTGGAATTCAGATAGGGAGAAGAGACAAAATGAAAAGTTGTCAATGTGAAATTTGATCTGAAATGAAATTCTGGTCCCTTGATCGCCTGTGTTCAAGCATTTTAAATGACTTTTTAGCTAAAATAAAATAAAAACACCATATATTTGAAGCATGTTTTTTTTCAAAGGGATTTAGAATTAAATTTATAGGACATTTTCTTATATAATTGAGTCCATTCCTGTAGTCTGTAGTCATGCTTGTGACCCTTACACATGCTGATTGTCACACTGAAGTCATTGGCACTCCTTGCTTAAGTAAAGCAGGACTGTGTTCAAAATCTGCTGGTTATTAGCTGGTTACAAGGCTTTATAAGAAAGCAAAAGTTAAGCAAAACAAAACAAATAACCCTGAATGAAGTGACAAAGTGTAGTTTTGTGTGCACACACAGGCCCAATTCTGGAATCAGATACATGTGGTGGATCTAAGTTATGCCAGTTGCTGTGGTCCCAGCAGGTACTGTGTGCTCCAACCCGTCCCTTCCCCACTCGGGGAATGACCTCTATGGGAAGCGACAGGAGCCAGGTGGCATGGGGTTATCCTCAGTTGCTCATTTAAAGTAGCTTTCTGGCTGCTTTATGCTGCGGTGCAGACCACGGATAGAGGACTGATTCTTTAATATATCTATACTCTCACAGAGTGGTTGCCACTCAAAAGACAAAATTTACCAACAATTTAACACATTGATATCTGAGATAACACTAGTATGTTTTCTTTAGAGTACAAACAAAATCTGCAGTATCTCAGCTGCCACAGTGCTGTACCTTGTTGGTAAATATTATCTTGCGAATGACAAACGTTGTATAGATGTATGTATTTATGTATAATATATAAAGTATAGAGATACTCATAAAAATATCCAAATATATATTACATATGGTGCAGAAAGGTAAAAATAGTTATATTATACATTAATTGTTTAAAAATAATTTCAGGAAATATTTAATTTCATCAGCACTAATGCTTGAACTTAGTTTTATCAGGAAAAAAAAAAGAGAATCTGCAGAACTATAAAGAACAAGAAATGAGCAGCAGTTTAGTTTTCTGCCAACATCTCATCAGTGATCATAAATGAATTGTTAACCTCCTTGGAACAAAATGGAATTTATTAAAAAATTTATGCTAGCTTTCCTTGAGTAAACAATTTATCCTCCCTCTCTGGGCTAAAGGCGGGTTTGGGCCATGAAGGTTAATGCATTTTTACTGTAGAGCTGGATTAAACAGTGCGGTTGAATAGTCAAGATCTTCCAGTAGTGTTAGAAAGCAGCAATTAAAGGTGGGAGCTTGGTGATTTCAAACAAACTTTCAGAGCATTGATGATGGGCTTCTGTGGAGTGTCCATGAGGCAGAAGCTCATGGGATCCCTGCCTCCATGCGGTTATGCAAACAGTAAAATACTTGTTGAATCGTGCTAGCACATTAATGTCTTTGTTAGAGGTACATGATCTGTAAAGGAGAAAGGAAATACTGGCAAGGGAAAGGAAAATCTGGCATTAAGTGTGACTTTAAAAGACATGGAGCTTTTATTGATCCTTGAGTGGCTCATTCTTTAATACCCATTTTCCTTTAAGGCTCAGAAAGATACTCCTTAACCCTTCTCAATGCAGTAACACCAGGAAGAAAGACTCAACACCATTAATTGGTTTATACTAGGGCTGTCAATTAATTGCTGTTAACTCACATGATTAACTCAAAAAAATTTATTGCGATTAAAAAAATTAATTGTGATTAATCACAGTTTTAATCGCGCAGTTGAACAATAGAATCCCAATTGAAATTTATTAAACATTTTTGGATGTTTTTCTACATTTTCAAATATATTGACTTCAATTACAGCACAGAATACAAAGTGTACAGTGCTCACTTTATATTATTTTTTATTACAAATATTTGCACTGTAAAAATGATAAATAGTATTTTTCAGTTCACCTCATACAAGTGCTGTAGTGCAATCTCTTTGTTGTGAAAGTGCAACTTACAAATGTAGATTTTTTTTGTTACATAACTGCACTCAAAAACAAGAGTGTAAAACTTTAGAGCCTATAAGTCCACTGAGTCCTACTTCTTCTTCAGCCAACCACTAAGACAAACAAGTTTGTTTACATTTATGGGAAATAATACTGCCCACTTCTTATTTACAATGTCACTTGAAAGTGAGATCAGGTGTTTGCATGGCACTTTTGTAGCCGGTATTGCAAGGTATTTACGTGCCAACTATGATAAACATTCGTATGCCCCTTCATGTTTCAGCCACCATTCCAGAGGACATGTTTCCATGCTGATAATGCTCGTTAAAAAAAATAATGTGTTAATTAAATTGTGACTGAACTCCTTGGGGGAGAATTGTATGTCTCCTGGTCTGTTTTACCCCCATTCTGCCATATATTTCATATTATAGTAATCTCGGATGATGACCCAGTACATGTTCGATTTATGAACACTTTCACTTCAGATTTGACAAAACACAAAGAAGGTACCAATGTGAGATTTCTAAAGATAGATACAGCACTCGACCCAAGGTTTAAGAATCTGAAGTGCCTTCCAAAATCTGAGAGGGACGACGTGTGGAGCATGCTTTCAGATGTCTTAAAAGAGCAACACTCCAATACGGAAACTACAGAACCTGAAGCATCAAAAAAGAAAATCAATCTTCTGCTGGTGGCATCTGAGTCATGATGATGAAAATGAACATGTGCTGGTCCGCACTGTTTTGGATCATTATCGAGCAGAGCCCATCATCAGCATGGACGCATGTCATCTGGAATGGTGGTTGAAGCATGAAGGGACATATGAATCTTTAGGGCATTTGGCACGTAAATATCTTGTGATGCTGGCTACAACAGTGCCATGTGAATGCCTGTTCTCACTTTCAGGTGACACTGTAAACAAGAAGTGGACAGCATTTTCCCCTGCAAATGTTAATGAATTTGTTTGTCTGAGCAATTAGCTGAATAAGAAGTAGGACTGAATGCACGTGTAGGCTCTAAAGTTTTATATTGTTTTATTTTTGAGTGCAGTTTTTTTTGTACATAATTCTACATTTGTAAGTTCAACTTTCATGATAAAGAGATTGCACTACAATACTTGTAATGTGGGTATTGAAAAATACTATTTCTTTTGTTTTTTTACAGTGGAAATATTTGTAATAAAAAATAAATATAAAGTGAGCACTGTACACTTTGTTTTCTGTGTTGTAGTTGAAATCAGTATATTTGAAAATGTAGAAAACATCCAAAAATATTTAAATAAATGGTATTCTATTATTGTTTAACAGCGCGATTAATCGTGATTATTTTTTTAATCGTGTGATTAATCACAGTTAATTTTTAATTGCTTGACAGCCCTAGTTTAAATGGGAAGCTGCAACTTTTATGAATTAATGTAAACTGGAAAGTTTAAGTCTTCCGTTAAGGCTACCACAGCAACAAAGAGTCCAGTGGAGGTCCAAACTGAAGTCCTTTAGACAGGACCAATCTCAGGGCAGGCTACAATTAGCTCCCCTTCACCATAACCAACCAATAGGGATTTTAGCATCTTACCAAAATAATTGTCACTGCCCTTATTGCATACAAGGGTTAAATGTATATGTCAAGGTAGCTCATTGCAGTACATCTAATGGATATGGTCCTCCTTAGCTCAATGCTGACATTTACTCTGGAGCCCCTACACCACCTTGCCCATGCTCCATAGCAACCACACTGGACCCCAGGCCGAACCTTGAATGTGAATCTACACAATTCCCCTATGTGCCAAATATCCCGGTTGCTATGAGGAAGTGAAAAAAAATTCCATATCCAGGTCAACGGTGACAGGAAAATTCCTTCTCTGCTCCAAAAAAGCCACTTACTTATTATTCATAGCATGCCCAGAAACCCAGTGTTAACCAGGGAAAGGAGGGCAAGTGCTTAATGATGATCATAATCCATCCATATATTCAGATTTTCAGATGTCTCCCTTCATGTCCTTAAAAGCAGCCAGTTGGCCGCAGCCATTGGGAGTGGGTGTCTAATCCACAAGCTATGTAGAGGTTAGGTTTTGGTCTTTCTGCCAGTGGCCTGATCTGTCCTCCCACATGGAACACCTATCTCCCATTCAATTAAGCCCCCTTCTCCACACCACTGAGATGGTATGGGATGTAGAAAAACAATGAATTGCCATTGACTGTCTGATTTCTCTCCATTTTTGTGTGTTTTAATAGCAAAAAGATTAAAAGGCAAACAATATTGTCATGCTGATATGAAATTCACTAGGTACACATAATCTGTTCATAGTCTGCATAACTGGTAGTTGATTTCATGGCATGGAAGAAGTGGAATACCCCAAGTATTCTTTATATATAGTATTTGCCTTCTAAGTATACGCACAGTGCCCAGTGCCATACTCCACTTTGCAACAGCGATGCACAAATGCAGTTAAGAAACTTTGCCTTAAAAGAGAGTGTCCACTACCACATAATGAGGAGGTACCTTTTCCCAACCAACAGCTCATAAAACACATTGTAAAACAGTACAGCAGAGAATGCTCTACCGCTCCCCTTCCAGCTGATAAGGCTATCTCCAGTCAAGTGCCGTTGTCTTTCCCTAGCAACCAGTTCACATTTTGAATATTTCAGCCTTTATCAGAGAGCCTTTCTGACTCAAGGCAGCTGCATCTTCTTAAAATTCAGGCCTTGCTTATACAAATCTACTAAATAGTTACATCACTAATTACCTGTTGTGCCCTGTCCATAACAATAGTATACTGCAGCGATAATGTGTCAGAAGCAGAAAGTGCCAACATGATTCAAACACGATAAACTTCAAAATCAATTAAAATATGTATCAGCAGATATTGTAAAGCGCATCTTGCTGATTTGCCTCAACAGCCATCTGGAAAATCAAGCTATGAGCACATTGATTTCAGTTCCAATTTAATATAGTACAGAGCACGCACATGCTATTCGCTTACAGTCCAATAAACCATTTTGAATTTAGTCCTATATCCATTGAGATGTTCCAATGCAGTCTTTCCCCAGTGAATATAATTCTTCTCTCATATCATCAGAGTCAGCACTCTCCCAACTCCATTTCCGTCTCTAGGCTAACATGCTTTACACACACCAGGTTTGGGGCTTCTCAGTAGACTCCACACTGTTGGCCAACTGCGGTATTCCATTGATCTCAGTAGATTTCCCCAGACCAAACATCAGGTCTCATTCACAGAATCCCTTAGCCTTCAAAGTGAGAAATAACAAAACATCAGGGGAAATCAGTTAGTGTGGCAGAAAATAAATAAATAAAAAGAAGAGGGGGGAAATAACTCTAATAGTGTCAATGTGACCACAAACAATTTCCCCAGATAAACTCTGCATATCTGGATCATTTATGTGACTATAATGCTTTTCATCCCCAAACACTTCTCAAACTCCATACTACAGCACCACTGAAATGCACATACAGCATCACTGAAACCTCTCTGGTGTGAAAGGCAGCTGCCAGCTCATCAACAAGCTCACTCCACTCTGCATAAAAGTGGAGAAGGAAGAGGGAAATTTGGCCTAGGCCACTGACCCAGCCTTACCCTTTAGAAAATGTTATGCATGAGGACTTTAATATCCATACTAACTAGACAGGACTGGTTTTAAAGTCTCATCTAAAAAGACCCATACATGATAAACTGCATAGTAATACTTTCTCTACAACAGAGGAATAAAAGGAGGTGAGACAACCCTGCTGGGATTGGAAACTGTAAATCAAGACAGGGATTATGAAACTGAAGCTTAATCTCCTCTGAGAAGTAGAAATCTGTACCCATAATTTAGACACACTTTAAATTATAATTTCATTCACATCTATAGTATATTATATTTTTACTGGAATTCACCTGGATCTTCCTTCATATATTAAAAAAAAAAATCGGTGACATGTTTTAAATTAACCATTCTGTAATACCCATACCCTGTACCACTGGCATTAACTATATGAGAATTAGAATAATGGGTGGGGGGGGGAACTGGGTGAAACTATTAAGAGCAAGTAATCTTATTATAGTTCTCTAAAAGTAAGCCACCATTAAATGATTATTTGAGAAATGTCTGGTGTCCTTTAGTGATGTACAATGTAGGCTAAGTCCTTCTTATTTTACATCAAGAAATATTCAGAAAAAAACTGAGAGGATTGTGCCACCTGATGTTAAAGATTTGTCAAAAATGTCCTTAACCATTTTTGTATGACTAGATATCTGACACTGGCACTTACACATGTGTGGCAACAAGTTCAAGTGGGGAGACATCTTGGAGTGCTGTGCTAGAGGTGACAGGTAAGTCATGTCAGAGGCTCGTTGTTCTCTTGGCTTGTGTTCACCGTATTATAGCAGATCTGTTTTAAAGGGAACCAGGATTGAGACTAATATATATTTAGGTAGAAAGGCTGGATATCTTCACATGCCTTAGATTTTGGTATTATTTTCTCTAAATCTCCATTGATAGTACAACCAGTTGTATTAGTATCAAGGTAAGTTAGAGAGCTAAATCTAGTCTAAACTGGAGTACCAACAAGCTAACTGTTTCCATGCAGGAAGGTCCTTATGTCCACGAAGAATCCCACTGAAGTCACTGGGGCTTCTTGTGGGGTGAAAAAGTCTACCTAATTGGAGATCCTTTTGTAGGATTGGGGGCTTTCTCATGCCTTATATTGACTGATGTGTTGACATTTTAGGTGAATCTATTCCAGTTATTAAAAAAAATAAATAAAATAGACTAGGCTGTCTGCCTCTTCTCCTCCTTTTTCTTTTATTGTTGCTTTCTCTGGTTTGTTTTATGAGCAAAAGTTTATCTAAAGACCTACAGCCAATCATCCAGTAACATAAGCCTCTAAATGTAAACCTGACTCTCTGTTGTTATTGTTAAGTTAGGTCAGTAAGAATTGGGGCCATTGTGCTGACTACTGTAATTTATTTTTATAGGTTTTTTTATCTTTACTCTCCTTTTTTTAAATCAAATTGTGCAGTCAAGGATAAAAGTTAACTATTTTTTTTATTTACCCCTTACAGAGTCTGGTGGAGCAACAATCAGTAAAAATTACGATTTGAATGACCTTCCTGGGCCACCATCCAAACCCCAGGTCACTGACGTTACTAAGAACAGTGTCACCTTGTCCTGGCAGCCAGGCACCCCTGGAAGCTTACCAGCTAGTGCATATATCATTGAGGCTTTTAGGTATGTGAAAATTTCCACTTTTAATCTCTTTCCTTTCTAATTTTGTTTTAACCCCAGTGTTAACTGTGCTTCTGATCTGATGGTACCTGTGTGGATATCTACACATTCAATTAACTCACTAAAGGCTTTATCTTTAATGGCATGAAGTTCATTATTAATCTTCAAGAATTTCTCTTTATTATTAACCACCTATTTCTTAATAGAAAGTTTAGACAAGCACTAGACTATTTCTTCAGGTCAGCAGAAGTATAGTTTGACTATGCATTCACTCATCTGTTACTTTTTTCTTAATCCTGATCATCACTGAAGGTTTCAAATGAGAATGTTGACATTGAAATTGGACTGCTTGAGAGGAGGTAGTTTAATTAGGGTTGGGCAAATCAGATTTAAAAAAAGTTAATAATAGTATTCACTAAACTTTGAACATGTTGGGATGTTTGGTCTTCTTAAAGGAGAACCTAAAAAAAAAAAAAAAAAACCACCCCTTTTGAAATTCCAGTATGTGTATACCATATGGAATAAAATATATCATTTAAAAAAACAAACATCTGATCATTTAGAGCTTGATCCTGCAAGTCTGAAGTTGATCAGAGTTGAGGTGCTGAGCACCTCATAGATGCACACAGTATTTGCAAGCCACAATTCAGTAGGTCACTTAAATCAATGTGTGTGCTTCAAATTAGGGTCATGTTTAAGTACGTTCCTGAATCAGAGTCTTAAAGTGAAAGAAAAGGAGTAAATATATTTTGTCTTTTAGTTAGCATGGTAATCTATGGTCCTATAAAATATGTACAGTAACAGCTCAAAAGGCCACAATGATGACTACTCATCCTTCTACATAAATATCTATGTGCCATTTCTAAAATATGCAAATAATTGTTTTCCATAAAAATGGTAACTTCCAGTATGTCTTTTGATTCATATGAAAAGAATGACTACCTTTAATAAGCCCAAATGGAAAAGGTAGAAAAACTTTCTTATGAATAATATACAACCGACAGCTATGAAATGAAATTCTCTCTTTATCCTTAGCAAAGGTGCCCATTTGACTTTACATAAGCTGCAATGACATCCCACCGATGACTCTAAAAATCACCATATATTCATAGAGAGCTATTTTTAACAATCACACTTGAGATTTTTACAGATGCAAGGTGCTATACTCTGTTTATAGGACAGTCCAATTGAAAACTTAAGCACAGGAAAATGTATTCATGCATTTTTCTTCTTTTACAGATGTGTTTTTGAAAGGGTCTATAGTAATTTTACATATGGATTTAATTCAAGGAGAACACATTCTTTTAGCAGGACAATTTATTGGCATAATTTACCCTGTAGTATAGAAAGTTATTCTTTTAACAGGTTTATTATTTTCAAATATTTGTTCAAGAGGGCCCCATTTATCATTCAAATTTACTTTTCCACTTTTCTGTATCTGTTCCTTTTGCAGGTATTTATTTTAGTGGGCTATAATGTATTAGGAAAGGCTTTCACTTCAGCTGGGCTGAAATATTTTTATGGTACTATTGTTTTGTTTCATAATGTGGCCTACTCTCTTCATGAATTAACTAAAACCAGCAGAACGGCTTCTTTTTTTTTTTTTTTTATTGATCTTGCTATTTTTTTCCCCAGTGGTTAACCTTGGCAAGGAAATGAAACCCAACTTATTTTACAAATCCTTTCTCTCCCCAGTATGTAAAAGTTTGTTATAAAGAGGAAGGTGATGAATTGTTCTTAACCACTGAGGAAAGGACAAGAAGTAATGGGCCTAAATTGCAGCAATAGAGATTCAGACATTAGGATTCTAACTGTAAGGATCGTTAAGCACTGGACCAAATTACCTAGGGAGATTGTAGAATCTCTGTCAGTGGAAGTTTTTAAGAGCAAGTTAGACAAACACCCGTCAGAGATGGTCTAGATAAACTTAGTCCTGCATCAGTGCAAGGAACTGTACTATCAGGGACCCTTCCAATGCTATATTTCTATGATTTCTTTTTGCTTTAATCTGTAGTCTTCAACCATGTTTCCATTGCAGCCAATCTGTGAGCAATAGCTGGCAAACAGTTGCTAATCATGTAAAGACAACACTCTACACTTTAAGAGGATTGCGACCCAATACAATCTACCTGTTTATGGTGAGAGCAATCAACTCACAAGGTCTGAGTGACCCCAGTCCTATGTCAGATCCTGTCCGCACACAAGGTAATGTCAATCATTAATTGTTCATGTGATCTTCAGCTGTATACAGGACTTCTCCTTGAATGACTTGATAATAGAAAGAAGGGTGGGAAATCTCTGAAAATTGGGCCAATTTAGTTCAGCTGCTTTGAATCACTCTGGTAAGTCACAACACTGTAAACCCACCTCAACCAGTGGGGAGGTGATAAACCCCGGTTTAATTCCCTGCTGCACTACAGACATTTTGTATAATCTTAGACAAGTCACTTAAGGCCAGATTTGTAAAGGTTTTGAGGTGCCTAAAGATGCAGATAGATGTCTAGCAGAATTTTCAAAAGCACCTAGATGCCCAACTGACATTGGGTTGCACTAGATTCCTGTCTGCATCTTTTGGTGCCTTAATACCATAACAGATCTGGCCCTTAGTCTCTCTGTGCCTCAGTTCACCATCTGTAAAATGGGGATAGTAGCACTTTCCTTTCTCAGAGGGTTTTTGTGAGGATAAATATATTCAAGATCACGAGGCACTCAAACACTGTGTTAATGGGGGACATATAAGTATGATACAAAGATGGAAGCCCGGTTTACAGCTAATTTTCATCACCAGAGTGGCTCAAAGCAGCCAGAGTATATGAATCAATCTGGCCCAGTATTTCTGCAGAGAATCAATGTGAATCTAATTCATGCTGAGAATTATTTTAAAAGATATTCTGAAACACGTGTGTGTGTGTGTGTGCATTTACATATTTTATGTTCTCTACATTCATCCACCGAATACTAAACTAAAAAGTGTGGCCTAAATAGGACTTCTCAACTATAGGACAGCTAGTGCAATTAGATGAAGATGGCCTGATCCTCCATTGCCTCCCATCTCTTACACCTGTACAGAAAGGATGTGAAATGCTGACAAACCAGAATGGTTGTTTTATACCAAATTTACTCTCACTATGCTCAGTCTAAATGAATATGGTGAAAATGGACAAGCTTCTCTGTGGAGCACAGAGTGTGGCATAGCTTTGTCAATGCGTTGATCAAATTCTGCATCCCACACTGGAAAACAGTTATGAACAATTGTTTAATCAGATGTATTCCTGTTCACAGATGATTCAGAGTAATCTCCTATGATTCATTTACAGAAAGATCTTTTCCTTGCCTTGTATGGCTGTGCAGTGAGGCAAGAAGGGTGTACAGAGCTTCTCTACCCCTGCAGAGTCACCCAGAGTAGTAGCCACAGCACTTGTGGGAGACCCTAGGCTCCTCTCTGCAAAGGGGCAGAGATGGGTGAGAACAGATGAGGAGTGAGCAGAGGCTTGGTTTTTAAAGGTCTTGTTGCAAATTTTTGCTCCCCACCCCCACTGCATCAAGGAGACTCCAGGTGGGATTCTGCTCCCCAAAGCAGTATGCTTCCCATCAGTTCCCCTGGGGATGTCGGCTGTGCACCAGCCCTGACTCTAAACTCCATGCTCATAGTACAGTCTAGCTCTTAAGAACACTCACGTTCCACATCTTTACATCTGACATACTGACAAGAGATTTGATTTCAGCAGAAACGGTTCTTTTTATTAGCTTCAGGACATGTTGTAGTTTCCATTTCCACAAGCTGTTCACCAGCCCACACACGCTGCAACATGTAGAGTATGTATAGCTCTTTGATACCTTACCGTTTAGTGGAATTAAATCATAAAATCAATTGAGAATTAGCATAATGTTTTTGTGTGATTTCTAATAATGCTTGGATTCAACTCAGCCTCACAAAGGAAGCCGACACACAGTAAAAAGCCTGTTCATACTAGCCATTGCAAAGTAAAGAAGCCAATTAAAGCAATGATACATTATATTAATTCGCAACAGGTATCCATGATAACTTTTATATCTTAAAATTTGGCTTCATTAAATAAAAATATGGCAAATAGCATGCAGGGTATACTGGGCAAATTTACAGCATTGAATTGCAAATCCTTACACTGAGCAAGAATTCCTCGGGCTACTAAGAGCGCTACTGATCACTTTGTATGTTTAAAAACCATATATGCAGGAACACTCTTGAATAATATTGAAATAATAAACTCTAAATAAAACACTTCCAAACATACTAGGTTCATTGGGAGCTACTAGTTGTCGAGGTCATGCTAAAATAAAGTCCTTTGTAACTTCCAAATAAATATATGGTTCTCTCTGGCGTGTTGGTCACCCAGAAGATGTCTAGCAAACATGACTTGAGGCTAGCCCTCCCATTCCGAGGAGCTCTCAAACACCATATTGTCGTTTGGCTTCTGTCACGAGGTCTTTTATCTGATATATCTTATTTCTGGGCAACCCTAATTGCCATACCTTTCAGGATGGCTTGGGTCTGACTTGTTCTCTCCTTCCTGGATTACCGTGCTCTGGTCTAACTTCTCTATGGCCAGTGCCAAGTTTTTCAGTGTCATGAACATTGTTTTGCATATGTGAACAAAGTTTCAATTTCAGTGGCTCCCCTGGCTCCTGTGCCACCCTCTTCTATCCCAAACTCCCTTTCCCAAGCTCATCCAACCAGCCAAAAGTGTCTCTAGCTTTGAGCCTGCTAGGAAGTACAGAAGTGTAGCCTCCCGCCTGCACTAGTTATCAGGTCTCCTTCTAGGATAAATTCCACTGGGGCAGGGGCTCTCCGCTAGCATGACAGGGACTATGAAGCTCCTAAGATTTGCAGGAGAGTAGCTCCCGCCGGCAGATTGTCTTAGCCACGCGGGATGGAACAGTCCAATCACATCTAGCTAATAGTTGCACATTATGAAATTTTTATTTTCTATTTTTTTCATCATAAAGCCTAGGGAATTCCTTTTAAAAATATATTAAGAAAGCATAAAAAATGTACAATTAATCACTTGAAATCAAACAATGACTCTGCCCCTTTGTGGCTCTAGGGTACTTTTTCATCACACAGTCACACCTAATTTCACAAATACAATAGAATATCACACAGTATTCTTCTACAGCTTTATATACAAATGAGAAGCATCTTGTTGGTCACTGTACTACTCTGATAGGACAGACAAATCGATTAAACAAGTTTACATGAAAATCACATGCACAAAGACTACTCCAGAAAAATTATACCAACATCCTATGGTGTGGTTTGGTTAAAAAAATTATATTGGAATGAGTTTGGAAAAGCTGCCTTACTTATGAGTTGGAAAGCATTTTATTTGTCAACGGCTAGGTATTTTGCAGAAAAAAATATTTTAACATGTTTCAGAGAGAAATATTTATTGACACTGTATTTCACTTCCCTCATCTGTAAAGCCACATATGCTTGGTGCTATGAATCCAACGACATAGGGTCCAGTGACAGAGGAACACAATAACTAAAGTAATTTTAGAAACCTAAAGAACATTTTCTATACCTAACAATGGCATGATTTGAAGATACAGTATCCTGGGATCTTCCTGGGCTAGAACTTTCCCACTGGGACTTTCCCTGTCCCAGCAGCATAAAGCTCTCATCTCTAGCCTTAAATAATTGAGAGACTTAAAGTTGTTACTGGTCTCGGATTTACTGTTTCCTGCCCTGCACATCAGGTGAATGTAATTCTGGGAGAGAAGGACATATTTCTCATTCAGGTTGATTTTGAAAAATGCAGCTATCTGAAGTTGCTGGATGTTTAGAATGCAGTCCTTGGGAAGATGGATAAGTGGGCAGAATGCTGATATGGAAGTTAAAGTTGCATGCAAAATGCAATTAATCACATGGATAACACTACCACATGTAGGTTCTTGTGTTTGTCTGTATAATGTACAATATCACATATGTAGTGGTGATATCCCTCTGTAGCTCTAATTAGTACATTTTTTTGAGTTTATGGACATTTGTCCATATTAAAAAAAATACACACTGTATACATGACATATTTTTACCCTCCCAAAGGGAATATAATCATAGGACGCTGTTGGTTCTGTACCATAGATAGAGAATAATATGTTCTAAGATGTAATCATGTGTAGCTATGGGAATTGTTTTATACTAAGTATAAAAGTGTTTTGTAGTTAGTATAAGTTACCTTTCAATAAACAAGTCTGAGTTGCTCTGTTACAGATTTATCTTAATATCTGCCTGTCTTTTTCTTTTTCACTCACTTTGAATAGGCATATTTTGCTTAGCACACCACTTCTGTGCCATTGCTAACTTTTCCATATATGGATTATATTCCCTTTGGATTATATTCACACATTTGAAAGTCAATAGAAAGCCTGTGTAAATAGAGTATCTTTGGTGAATCAAAACCCATAATATTGCTCGAAATATGAAGCTGAAATCTGGACTATGAAAACTAGATTTTGATCTAAATCCTGAGGACTGAGGTATCTGAGACATGCTTTGAATGTTTTTCTTTTTTAAGAGCAGTATTATCTCTACTTTACAATAATGTTTTTCCTATTAAGAGAACAAAGGGTCACATATTACTCTCCCATACATGAACCCATCAGACAGAAAAAATGCCACCTTGTTTGAGTCTTCCCTTTGTGAGGGGAGGAGTTTGAGGCAGCATATATGGGGAAGTAGGTGTGGTCAGTTAAACCAGTGGCTCCAGCGGATCATCTGGGAAATCTGAGCAGAACTCATGTATGCTCATCCACTTTGTAGCAGGCCTCTTGGCCCTCTTTCTCTTCTAGGAGCATAACTTTTGTGAAGTAATTGAATCTGAGCACCCTGCCTGTGCCCCAACTCCCTGCCCTTCATGGAATAAAGCAGACACCATAGTGATGGTTTCCAGTAGCAGTAACTCCTACATGGATTTCCACTGGGAATTCTGTGGTGTGCAGATGGACGTGTGCCATGTTCAGTGGCTCCTCTCTGACTCTTAACCCAGAATAACACCTCAAACCCCCCAGAGTACTAGTGCATCTCTTGGGAGGAATCCTCAATTCTTTCCAAGGGCAAGTTTGGGAAGAATGTGGTGAAGATGCACTACTCCTTTCATAGCCCTAGAGAGGTATCTATGCTGACTTGCTCCCCTTCATGCTATGTTGTGGAGAGGAATATGAGGCCCAATATTTGAATATGTGGAATTTTGAAAACATTGGGACAGGGAAGTGTTTCTCACAGTGCTGCATACTAGGGAGCCAATTCACCCCACACTGGATCCACACACAGAAAGCCACTTGTCTGAGAAGAAGGGTGATTCAGTCATCTCTTCAGCACTGACCTAGCAGATCCTTCTCCAGATGGTCAGGGGCCTGTTCTTAGGGATGGGATGCAGATGGGTAGTCTCAGAGGAAATGTGAATAGGATGGAGAATGGGTGGGTAGACCAGAGGCAAGACTAGAGGGATTCACATTTTGAGGCCACACACAGAAAAGACAATACAGTTTCAGGTTGCATAACTTTTTCTACATAGCGCCATGGAAATCCTTGAGGGCCACTATTGGCAGGGAGCAGAGCCAGATTGGTGTGGTGGGATGGAGCCTCCACACAGAATGCCCTGGCCTTACGCAGAGCCACTTGGAACCTACCTGGTTTCAGGTGGGGGAATCCATGTTTTCCTTCCCCACCCTCCTGCTGAAGGCATGATTTGGACTAATCTCTGCAAGGTAATCCTTGTGGAAGTTTTCTCCGATGTCTTTTTTATGTGAGAAGGGGCAATTTGACCTCACAACTTTATCCCATTTTCAGACATGAACACCTGGAAAATGTATAAATTTTCTATAGCGGAATAGGCTTACATAACAGGAAATTGCTATTTTTAGTATGGTTCTCTGGCTTCTCTCACTTTCTAACTCTCATGGTGTCAAACTGAAAAGGAGAGGAAATTGAAATGCATATTGAAAAGGAGGGAAAATTTGAAGAAGCATAATGAGTGTAACATACACAGTTTAAAAACAGGCCAATGTACATATTCAGCTTCTGCAATATCATTTGCTTAAATTATACAAACTAGTTGTGTTCTAGACCTGCAGGAACACTGGCACGTGAAGACTATTATCATCTGAATATTTCAAAGCATGTGAATATGGCATCTCACCATTCACTCACTAGCTGCTAGGGAAAATAATGTTTTAAATGACTATTTGGGCTAGATAGGAATGTTTTCTAATTGCCTAAGTAATAGAACATGTGGTGTTTGTTTATGCCAGTGAATGCTTTTCAGGGTTCATAGTTCAATCTTATCTGCTGCATTGTTTTTGAAAGTGATACAAACTAAGACTATTTTAACCCAGGACATTACATTTTCCAGTCCTCCTAATGAATTAATGATACAAGTGAGGCTTCTTATTAAAATAATAATTTTGTGTCTGTGGTTGGCCTGGCAGATATCAGCCCACCAGCACAAGGCGTGGATCACAGGCAAGTCCAGAAAGAGCTAGGAGACGTCATTGTACGGCTACATAATCCTGTTGTGCTGACACCCACTACAGTTCAAGTCACCTGGACAGTAAGACTTCTCTAATTGCTACCTTTCATTGACAGCTTTAATCTTGTTTACTTGTCCCTGCAATTCTTTCTCAGCCCTGAAAAACCCAAGTCTGACCTTAGTACAAGTGGGCCCAGATAAGCTAACATTGTACAGACAATGAACAATGTGCTAAAGGAATGGAGTATTTCTTTTTTCCTCGCTCTTTCTTTGTGTCTATCTGTCTTTGTTAAAGTCAATCATGTTCAGAAGCTTCACATGTAGAACAAAGCATGTTAACTGACTGACAGAGGGGATCTTTTTAGCAGAATGTGTCTCAACCCATAATGCAAAAATGTGACTGATCCTTACACTATTCTTCAGTGTGTAAACTGAGTGTAATAAGCAAAATTTAGTATCAGAATTAAGCATAAATTGATGTTTTCATAATCTCTCTCTACTTCAATCCATGGGGACCTCCCACCACAATACCGCATTATCTGTTAAGCTTTACTTGCAATAATGATCTTCCTACAAGGCACTTGTGGACAGATGTGCATGCTGATAATACATGGTGTAAGTATGTAATGGTATTTCATTCTATAGCACAAGCTCTAACTTCACCTGATGGATTATGGAAGGCCTGAATCTCTTTGACATTACCTACAATATATCTGTTTAAGAAGTCAGATTATTGGGTTAGAGCTCCCAAGGACTAAGTTTATAGTATGTAGCTTTCAAAATGCTACATTTCTTTTCCTGGCACTTCAGGGAAGGGATTTGTAACCATAGAAGCAGAGATTTTCTAGGGCACTACACACCACAAATGAGTGCTTCATTCTTCAGGCATTTACCCTGTGGAGGGGAATACCAGAGAGGGGAGAGTGGACTGAGCACCACAGTAGTGCATAGGGCTTGAATTATTATTTTATATATTCTGCTGCAGGGATCCAGGCAGTGGTCACAGTATTTTTTGTTTACACATGCAGTGTCACTACAGCCAGCAGCTAATGACTATAAAAGAGAAGAGGTGTCCCAGAAGATGAGACGTGTGTATGTGGGGGGGAGAGTGGGGGCGGGGTGGGGCGGTGCATGGTGAATTTTGCAGCACTGATGTAAGGCTTATTGCCTTTGCACTGCGGAGCTTGGCTTGGTGGGGACTCAGATCTAGGGCCCTACCAAATTCACAGCCATGAAAAATGCATCACGGACCATGAAATATTGTCTCCCCCTGTGAAATCTGGTCTTTTGAGTGCTTTTACCCTGGACTATAGAGATTTCACAGGGGAGACCAGCGTTTCTCAAATGGGGGGTCCTGATTCAAAAAGGGGTTGCGGGCAGGAGGGCCGGGCGTGGTGGCCAGGCTATTTTAGGAAGGTCGCGGAATTGCCACCCTTACTTCTGCCCTGCCATC